>NC_133506.1:162365000-163615000 GCF_049354715.1 Callithrix jacchus | reverse complement strand
GATTGGCCAGGTGGGAAAGCAGCAGGAACCTTTTCCAACACTAATAAACGATGAACTCAGGTAGCCAGCCCTGGTATTAGAAACCGGGGGAGACTCTTCATGGGTTTCACTCAGCCTGAAAGAGATCCACGTATTTCCAAGAGCCAAGTCCCAGTCCCTTTTCAGGGCAGCCGGCCAAGCTGGGAGACTGGGAGCTGGAAATATGTCCCCTGAAATACAGGTTTGGTGACTCTGACCGTGAATGGCCCTGATTCACAGGGAGGGCTGCTGCTCCTTTGCCTGTTTGCCAACATTTCAGCACCTGCTGAAAAATAGAAAGAAGCACCCAGACAGGAGCTCGGGCTGTATAGGCAGGGAACAAATGAGACGTTTTCCTACCGTGTAAAAAGCCCACGTGTTCCCGTAGGCAGAGCTTGGCACAATGTCACCAACCCCTCTTCTTCCTTTCTTTTTTCCAAATAACCTCCTTTAAGGGAGAGCGCACACCAGTGCTTCGGAGGCATGTCTCATTGCGGACACTTTTGTTCATCGTCATTGACCGTCGTCAGGTGTTCCAGCAGCCACCGGCTTCTCAGGAGGAAGATTCAGTTGTGCACTAAGCGGCAGCACAAAGGGACCGGGCCAAGTGTGCAGGGTGCTGCGGGTGGACGGGGTGCCGCTGTGCCGCTGTGCCCCTGAAGCCTGCCGGAGCCTCGGCCTGGGAACCCAGGCAGGGGTGGGGCCCCAGCCCACCGGGCTTTCTGCCTTGCTGACCTCCAAAGACAGACTCACTCAGGTCACTGAGAACCTTCCTCCTGCATGTGCCGCTTGCTCCTCGACAAGCCTATTTGTGCCTTGTTGCTGGAAATGTACCTTTTTTCTCTTCTGACCTGTCCCTGACACCCCTGGCTTATCTAGCCTGAAGATAGGCTATCAAAATGGCAATAGTCAGATGAAAAGCAAGGGAAAATAAGCCCTTTCCTTTAAGGAAGTAAGACAGATTCTGGAACTGAAGAAATTTCGACTCTTCTGCCAGCATCGTTCCCCCCGCCCCGGGTGTGCTTCTGAGAGGGTCAGAGGTGTCACAACGCTGGACCCTGGGACTGGCCGAGGCAAAACACAGCTGGAGATTTCTTTTTCTTTTCTTTCTTTTTTTTTTTTTTTTTAAGATGGAATCTCACTCTTGTTGCCCAGGCTGGAGTGCAGCGATGTGATATCGGCTCACTGCAACTTCTGCCTCCCAGGTTTAAACAATTCTCCAGCCTCAGCCTCCTGAGTAAGTGGGATTATAGGTGCCCAATCCCACGCCTGGCTAATTGTTGTATTTTTTTTTTTTTTTTTTTGTAGAGATGGGGTTTCACCATGTTGGCCAGGCTGGTCTCAAACTCCTGACCTCAGGAGTCTGCCTGCCTTGGCCTCCCAAAGTGCTGGGATTACAGGTGTGAGCTACCGTGCTCAGCTACACCTGGAGATTTCTTGTGAATGAAAAAGTGACTCACTAAAAGGGGGAGCTGTCATCCCCCTGCATTTCTCTGTGCACAGGCGACCTAGTGTTGGGATGGCAGCAGCACCTGGAATGCTGAGCCAACACGTGGAGGGAAGCCCCCAGCAGCCTGCGTTAGCCTCAGTGACTAGTGAGAGTGCTGAGCGGCCACTGAGCTTTTGCTCCTGCAGCACAGGACGTTCTATCCTGCCTGACACTGAGACGAGCATGGTTATGCTCGAGCTGTAAGAGGAGTACAGAAAAGGCCTGCGCGTCCTCTCAGAGCCGAAAACCGCAGTGGTCTCTTCTTGGCCGTGTTCTGACGAAGCTGTTTAAAAGCTGTCACCCGACCAGTCGCCATTGTATGATCCTGCTTTGCTTTTCTTCAATGCAGCGGACCGCAACGAGAATTTCATTTGAAACTTGATAATTTATATGCTTATTATGTCTCCTCCACTGGAATGTGCGTTCCATGAAGGCCAGGGCTTGTGCCTTAAGACAGAGCCTGGCACAGAATAGGCGCCTGATGTATATTTTTGGAAAATGAATTGTGGGCTGAAAATAAGCACGGAATTTTCAAAAAAGTCACTAAAGGTGAAGGCCTCCCTTGCCTCTTTTGAATGCTCAAAATGGATCAGGGGTGAGGTAGAGATGGACAAGTCACACAGACTCCAGCTTCAAGGGGTTTCAATCTAATTGGGAAACAAAACATAGAAACATAAAACAAACAGAGAGCAAATCTCTAGGTCCCTAAGAGCGAATTCAGTACCAAGGGTACACGTACATTTGTAGGGGAGGAAGGGGAAGAGGCCTGTCCGGGGGTGCGGCTAACCACCAGCAACTCTCTGGAGCTGACAGGTTTGGCGCCAGGCTGAGATCAGGGTTTTCCAACGTGAGCTTGCCGAAGAATCACCTGGAAGGCTTCGAAAACGCACACTATTGGCCTCATCTCCAGAGTTTCTGATTCACTAGATCTGGGTAACACCTGAGGGTTTTTTTTTTTTTTTTTAGACAGAATCTTGCTCTGTTACCCAGCGGCACCGTCATAGCTCACTGCAACCTCGATCCTGGGTTCAAGCAATCCTCCCACCTCAGCCTCCCCAGTAGCTGGGATTACAGGCATGTGCCACCAAGCCTGCCTAATTTTTTTTTTTTTTTTTTGAGACGGAGTTTCAGTCTTGTCACCCAGGCTACAGTGCAGTGGCGCAATCTCAGCTCACTGCACCCTCTGCTTCCCGGGTTCAAGAGATTCTCTAGCCTTGCCTCCTGAGTAGCTGGGATTACAGGCATGCGCCATCATGCCCAGCTAATTTTGTATATTTAGTGGAGATGGGGTCTCACCATGTTGGCCAGGCTAGTCTCGAGCTCCTGACCTCAGATGATCCACTTGCCTCGGCCTCCCAAAGTGCTGGGATTACAGGCCAGAGCCACCACACCCGGCTTCACCTGTATTTTAAGTTGAGTTTTATTGGGTAACAGCCATGTTCGTTCATTCACACATCGTCAGGGGCTGCTCTCAAGCTATCACAGCAGAATTGAACGGCCTCGACTGCATATGGACTGCAAAGCCCAAAGTATGTACTTTCCCTTTACAGATAAAGTTTGCTGACCCTGGAGAGGAAGTCCTGACCCATGGCTGGCAGATGGAAGCCTCAGACATGAAGATTTCTCAAAGGCACCTGCTGCTGAGAGTGATTAATATACTTTTGCAGCTGAAGCCTGATGATGGCTGGAGGATAAAGGACATCACCCAGATGACATTTTGCCTCCAAAGGTCTGGGGACCAACTGTGGAAGAACTGCAGGGATATGATGTTAGCATGTTCTTGTATCTGGACAGGATGAGAACTGTCTTATAACGTAAGTGCAGCCCCCGCATCTGAGGGCATGTTTCCTGTGTGTTTAGGCACTTCTAAAGCAGGGAGCACCTTCATGGGCACTGGCCTTCCCAGAAACAGTGTTGGACCTGTGTTGATGTCCTGGAGGGTGGGGACCTAGAAAAAGTCCTTAGCCTTCCTGTAAGGCACAATTCTTCTCCCCTGCAGAGCCTTAAATCCTCAAGCCAAGTAGTAAGCACTCTGCTCCAGTCTGTGGCTTCAGACACACACAAGACCTGGAGCAAAATCAAATAGAATGTATCACCACCACTGAGCCCCAGGACCCCCCAGATGCTTCTGAACATCAGAGGAGAAGCAGCTCTCGGAGATCAGGGTGAATGCAGTGTTAGGGTGCGGCATTGCCTCTGGGTCCCTGCTTTGGTTTAATTAAACTAAGTTTGGTGGTAAATTGGTTCCCAAATGTTCATTGGTGGATGGGCGGCATCGGAATTGTCTGATCATCTTTTGAAAAACACATATGCAAAACTCATACGCATGCATGTCTTCCTCTGAGAGTTTGATTTTCAGCAGACTTGGGGTGGATTCCTACTTTTAAGAACTCCTCATGCCCATCCTAAGTGATTGTGACTCCCAGAAAGTGAACGCTGACAAATTGAACCTGACATTTACTTATGAAATAAATGGATGTTTATTTCACAGTCTTTCTATGGACTCAAGATGGTACTGAATCCATGGGCTCACCTGCCCCCCCAGCTTTCTGTGCAGAATCTGCCAATGTGCCTTAAATCCTAAAAGCAGTCGCTTATCATGTGCCACTGGAGCTCTTGATTGGCTGTGACTGAGATGGGACTTTAAATTCTCACCAGGATGCGGCTGTACTGACTTCCGAACCCTGCTGATCTGTCCTCAACCACGGGCTTGGTTTTCTTCTGAAGAGCAGTGTTTTTAAAACTGTGGTTGAAATCTATTCTTGGGCTATAAAATCAGTTGTTGAGGATGCAATCATTTTGAATTAATTTTTAATTCAAAAAATTAAATAGACGAAAATTTTAATTTTTAATTGAAAAATAGACTAGAAAAAAATCAGAGTGCATCACGTACAGTAGGGCTAAGTAGTCCTTTCTGTAAAGCTGGTTTTGAAGGGTGTGCTGTGCATTGGGCTGTGTGTTTGTACCGTGTTTCACAGTGAAACTGCTGTCACCTCTGCAGTACAGTGTAAATCAACAAAGGGCCAGGCTTACTTAAGGCAGCTGCCATCTCTGCTTGCAGAGGACAGACGGAAAAATCACCAGGGAGGGTAGACTGCTACATGCAAGTACTTGAGGGAGGCTACCTGGAAACTCATAGAAAACCAGTTTGTGGATGATTGCAGAGCCTGAGTGGAGAGATCAGTCTCGGACAGTTTTATGGATGGCAGCCCAGAGTCCGCCACACACAGCCCACCGCACCTGTCACCTGGGAATAAGCAGGGTCTCTTTGGAACTGACTCTGGCCAGGATTTGGTTTCCCTTTCCTTGAAATGGGGATAATCACCCTCTTGACTATTGCTGTTATGAGGAAGGCCAAATTAGGGGAAAAGAATTCTGTCTTATAAAGGATGAACCACAAAGCTCAGGCTAGTAATGGCCTCTCTTGGTGGTTTGGGATGTGTGCTTTTATAGGCAGTAAGGGAGAAAGAGAAATTCTGCACTCAAATCAAGTCTAGGCAATGTAGGAGCTGGAAAGAGGTGTATGGGAGCACAGACCCAGTCACCTGAAGGCAAGGAGCCTTTCTTCTTCCCCTTCTTGGCAGGCAACGTGGGCTCCCGGGCCCCAAGCAGGATCCCTGAGGGCCAATCTCTTATCACACACTGATCTGACTCAGTGACCTAGAAGAGGATAGTCAGAGCCAATGGGTTGAGGGGACAGGCTTGGAGAGCATCTACTGTGTGCCTCTTTCGGGTAACTGGAAATGTCTCCTGCCACTTTGTGAGGGGCTGGGCGCTGGGGAGTGGGAGCAGCAGGGGAGCACAGGGTGATAGACTGTTCCCAGGGCTGTTGATTTTGGAGCAGTCTAGGTACCTTCTCTTCTTAGTGGGAAAGGAAGAAAAGGAGGGAAGGGATGCTTTTCGAGGGGAACTCAAAAGCGTGGAGAAAAGAATGCCCTAAAGAGCACCACCAAAGGACCTGAAGTGAAAGATTCCAATGAACAAAATGTCCCCTAATTCAAACAGTGCCACTAGCGACAAAACCTGTGAAGCTGTCCAGAGAGGCTCTGGCCATGTCTGTCACTTCCCTTTTTACAGCTCTCACGAAGTTAGTGAATGAAAAAGATGAAGATTAATAAAAACAAAAGCATGCTTCACGTTGCAGGCTGACCACGTCTCATCCTCCAGTGACCCTGTGGCTGTCTCTGTAACGTCCTTTGGCAATAGCATGCTTTGAGAAGCTGTGGGAAAGGCTGGCCAGGGAGGGGACCCCACCCCTCATTCTGCCAGCTGATGCCCCAGAGGGCTGCAGGGCTCCTGCTTTACCCAGAGCTCTGGAGTGGCTGAGGCTGGGCCCTGGGGGTGGATGGTTCTCGCTGAGAGGCAGGGGACATCTGCTCAGTGCTAAGCTCCAAGGCAGACCACAGAGCAGATAAGGACTAGTTGAACCTTCACATACATTGTGCATGCCTTTTCTGAACCGAAAAAGAGAACAGCAAACAAGACAACACAAACATATTGAAAAAAAGGAAAAAAGGAAGAAGAATCAAACGTATAGAAAATGCAGTGTCGTTAGAGCTGCCCAGGGCTTCATTCAGGCAAAGATCCTGAGAGTCTTGCCAGAGACCTGCTGAGAAAATCTAGCTCTGGTTCCCCTGTCTCAGATTCCCTCCCCTCCTCCAACTGCGTAACCAAGTCGCCCCACCTCCCAGCCTCCCTTGGACTCTTCTGCTATTTTCTTCACCTACGTTTTCTCACTAAAACCCACACACGGAATAAGGTTGGATGAAGACATTTATTTGTAAAACCAATTCTCAATGGAGAGACTGTATCCATACAAAGTAACCCGGCGATCATTCAGAGGGCCACATGCACACATGAGCGAAACCGAGGGAAAAACCGAAAAGACAGCGCTGCTGCGGACGACCCACGTGGCTACTAATCCTGCCAACAGAAAAGCAAAATGTCCTTTCCGCTTGAGAACACGGACGCACCAAGAGGTCCTGTGAGAAGGCAATTCGGTCTGACATCCACGATGAAGTGATCAGGGAAAAGTGGGGGAGCGCTGTTTTCTACGCCGTGTGGCCTGCGTGCTTCCTGCAGAAACTGGCTGACCGCACCTGTGGTCCTCTCCCCTCCAGTGGGAGGGAGGTGCTGTCAGATCCCTGGCTTCTCACATGCCCATCCTTATGCTCTGAATGATCTGAAAGATGGCTGAAAGATGAAAACAGAACAGCTCAGACACCAGACTGCACACAGCTGGAAACCCAGCCCACAGTGAGCCCGGCTTCTGCAGACCCCTGGGCCCTGGCGGGTTAGCTCACAGCTGATTAGATATTTCCTAACAAGGAGTTAAGTTAACAAGAGGTCAGTGAACTTCTTTAAAAAGGCAGCCTCACTCAGTCGGCTGATGGATGCCTCAGGGATTAATAGATAACTCCTGCTAATTCCACCAGCAGTTAAGGCCAGAAATCCCTCAGGCACTGAGAAGAGATTTGGCTCCCTTCCCCAGCGAAGTTCTGGGGCTGCCTGGGAGAGGAATATGGGCTTTCGTGCAGAAACTGAACTCATTAAACAGGTCAGCGAGTCCGCCTTTTCGAAATGGCTGTGACCTGTAAAACAATCAGCCCTGTGCGGCGAAGGCAGGCCAGGTGCTCCAAGCAGCCTATGGCCCCCAGCCTCTGGCTGCCCAGAACCCTCCAGGCGTGTATGTCTTCCGGCTGCTTGGAACTCTCTGAAAGGCAGCTGTCTCTCAGGGAGAGCAGCGCTGATTTATTCAGGGCTCAATCTTTAATAACTGGGGTGGTTAAGGGGGTGGGTAGCCTGTAAGCCCACAGAGAATCCTGGGGCCCTTGCCCATGTGGAGTAGAGCTGGTTAGACAGCTTCAGCCTGGTTCCAGCTACTGGCCTTCAAGTGCGTCCCAGGAGAGGAAGGTCCTAACTTCTTTTTCACATATTTCCGGGTGAGCAACCTTGGTCAGTGTTGACGAAAATAATGGTGATGATCAGAGTGACTACCATGTGCTGAATTTTTTTTGAAGGAAGGTGGGTATCATCTCATCTAACCACGTGTAAACACAGAATAATCAGTGAGCTCTCAAGGGTCTTATAGCTTCTCGCCTTCATTAAGTCATCCTGGAACACATCTAGGATCCAGAATAAACAGTATCCAGACCCCTAGGAAGCAAGACATCCAGCGTTTCATCATCTGGCAACAGTGAGCACGTCCTATGTGTCAGACACTGCGCTTTGAGGATACAAAGAGAAATGACACACAGAACCTTGGGGAATTGTTCTTGGACAGCTGGGTTTTAAGGGTAGACAAACATGAATGCATTTTTTGGCCTTTTTCCTCCTGAAAAACACTGTACCCATCATCACTACCTTTCTAAATTGGAAGTACTAACATTTCAATGCTAACTTCTCATGAGTGTTCAGTGTCACCATAATGAAAACCAGTAACTGACGAGAGGTGCTGTGATCTGGCTACAGAGGAGGCCGCGTTTGAGCTGACACTGAACGGCTTCTGGTAGGCTGCCCTTCTGGGCCCTCGTTTCTGCTTCTGATCATTTTCCAGGTTTCTTTCTCCTCATCTCTGGCCACATCTCTGGTATTACTACATCAATCTGCAGTGGGCCCTCTGCTATTATTTTTCTGCTGTAGACTAAGCTGAAAACAGAAGCTGTTAGAATTATGTGTCAAGTCAGAGTCAGTCGGCTCCACGCGAGTGTCAGGGACTTATCTGTGGACACGGTGAAGGCGCTGGTTCAACAGCCTGTGATCTTTAATTCTGCATGTGCTCAGATGTTTTCTTAGCTCGCTCTGGGTTCCTGGGTGGGTCCTGACAGGGCAGTTGCTAGATAAAAGAGGAAGTACCCTACAACAATGTATAAGCTTGCCTAAATATCTGATGTTCCTTTCCTCCCCACCAAGGCTGACAAGGTGTAAAAATTAAACCAACGTTCTGTATTCTGGCTCAACAGGAATGCCAGGAGGCAGCTGTATATTCAGCATTAGGAAAAAAAACCCACATCTACTGTGCCTCTTGTTCTTGGGGTCAGGGAACTATCACGAATCTTGATAAGCAAGTCGACTTTAGAGCGGAAAGTTAGGATCAGGTAAAATTGGGTTGAATACCTGCTCTTTGCTGAAGAGCTGTGTGACTGGACAAATAATTACCGTCTTTCGGGCTGCTTCCTGTTCTGTAAAATGAGGATGATGGCCCTTGCAGGGCTGTCACAGGGATGAAACCACATGACGTATAGGAAGGATCCTCACACATGGGGGACCCCGTGCCTGCGGGCCGCTGCTACCATCTCTGTCACTATTACCACAGCAAGCGCTGCGTCCCCACGTCCGAGCATGCGGACCAGCGCTCAGCACCATCTGCCACCCACAGAGCTGCGCCCTTTGGGAAATTACTACACAGTTCTGAGCCTGTTTTTCTCTACCTGTAAAACTGCGGATAAGAAGTACCTCAAAGGATGGTGAGGAATAAATATGATGACATGAGCATATGCTCAAAAACATTACTTTTCACTTACTCTTGCCCTTACACAAAGAATTATCAGCAGGGTGTAAGTCAACAGACAGGAAACCATCTGTGTCTTAGTCCGTGTACCACCCATATTAAGTTAATTTATGACTTCAAAAGTTCTAGGTAATGATAAGAAACCAGGCAGCTCTTTCTAAGGAACTGTTAGAAATCTCTCTAAAGAATCTAAGACATAGTTTGCATGTCTCAGAACAGCAACACTTACATTAAAACAACTTACCTGGCCAGGCGCGGTGGCTCAGGCCTGTAATCCCAGCACATTTGGGAGGCTAAGGGGGGCAGATCACCCAAGGTCAGGAGTTTCAGACCAACCTGACCAATGTGCAGAAACCCCATCTCTACTAAAAATACAAAATTAGCCGGGCATGGTGGCGCGTGCCTATAAACCCAGCTACTCGGGAGGCTGAGGCAGGCGAATCGCTTGAGCCCAGGAGGCAGAGGTTTTGGTGAGCTGAGATAGCACCATTGCACTCTGGCCTGGGCAACAAGAGCAAAACTCCATCGCAAAAAACAGCAACAACAACAAAAAGGAAATAAAAACCAAAAAAACCCAACTTACGTAGTTGTTTGAATTTGCTTTAAAAACTGAGCAACATTTCTGATCATAATTGAATCCATGAATTAACATGTAAGAGTCCAGTGGTCCTTAACATGTTCACAGATGAACCTTCTTGGAGACGCTACTTTGAATAAAGTCTATTTTTAAGTTCAGCATTTACCTCCACAAGATAATAGAGAGATGGTTGTGTTTATTATTTCTTTTTCAGTTGTATCCATGTATTTTAGAAAACTTACACATCTTATGCTAATTATATTCACTGTAATTCTGTGTGCCTGCCAGTACTGACCTGGAGAGTAACCTCGGCCTTCCAAACGCTGACTTACCGAGGCGGCAAACGGGAAGGGAGCCAGCAGTGAGTTCAAAAGAGGGAAAGGAAGCGGGGAGTCTAGACCCTGACGAGTTAATAACTTAACAGTGGGTGAACAAAGCTGAAAAAACAGCAGAGCAGGCTGCAGGAGAGGACTGTGGGCAGGCGAGACAGCAGGGAGGAGAGATGCCAAGAAAGGGAGGGACGGCAGGCGTTCCAGGGCGGGCAGTCGGGGCATGGGCAGGTCACAGAGGCTCAGTCCAGGTGACAGCAGGACCTACCAGACCCGTGAAGCCTCTGCATCCTCCTACCTGTGGCTTGGCCCTTGGTAACCTTAGATGATCCCATTTCTCTTTTTTCAGCCTCCGTGAAGCCTCTGCATCCTCCTACCTGTGGCTTGGCCCTTGGTAACCTTAGATGATCCCATTTCTCTTTTTCAGCCTCCCCCTTTCAATGAAGTCCTTAGGCTTTAACGTGCTGGGAGCACTCCCACTGCGAAATCAAACACACCGGAGCGACCTGCCTGACCGCACATCTCCATCGATGGGGCCGTCTCTTCCTCTTCACAACCGTTTCTAAAGAGCTGTCTCTGCTCACTTCCTGCCCTTCCTTACCTGCTGTTCTCACCTCAGTCCACCGCATTCTAGCTTCTGCTCTCTTCCCTCCATGGACTATCTTCTGCCAAAGTCACAAATGACCTTTGAGTCACTTAGTGTAACAGGTGTTCTTCCACCTTCTCTTCTCCTACCCCGACTCGCCCCACTGGGTGCTTGCTCCTGGAAACTCTCTTCCCTTGGCCTCTGTGAAACCATGGCCTTCTAGGTTCTAGTTTTCCTCCTCTTGGCTCTTTCCTCTAAGCTTATTTTAGAGGAAACAATCCCCTTGCCCATTAAACATGGGCGCTGACATTCCGCAAGAGCATTACTGGCTTTTTCCTTCTCCTTAGGCGATGCCTCCTGACCACAGTTTGAATTGCCTCCCAGCTGTTGATGATGCACAAATGTGTATCTCCAGCCCTGGCTTCTCTGAGCTCAGCACGCCTTCTACCATCTAGTTAATATCTACCCCTGGGTGGCTCAGAGGTACCTCGGACTCAACAGGACCTTCCCATGATCTCGTCCCATTGCTACAACTGGCACCGTTATCTACCATCTTGCATGTAGACGCAAAATACCACAGTCCTCCAAGACCTGTGGATTTTACCTGGAAATCTTGTGACTACTCACCCTTCTTTCCATTCTTCAGAAGCCACCCTAGCCCAGGTTGCCATCATCCTCCCCCAGACCCCAGTGAGGCCCTCCCACTGCTCCACACTTGCTTTTCTTCCATCCTTTCTCCATATTGTAGCTAGAATTATCCTTTCAACATAAACAAATAATATCTTGTCACTCCTGTGCCTACTGCACATCAAAAGCTTCCCATTGCCCAATCCCTGATGAGGCCACCGTGACCTGCACTCCTGGCCCCCGTCCACTTGTCAGACTCACCTTGTATGACTCTTCTCCTTGCTTGAGGCACGCCCTCATGTTTTCCAGAGCTCCATGCTCTTACCGCATGGCTTGTACACATGCCATTCCTTCCGTCTGAAGTGCTAGCCCACCCTCTTCCCTAGTTTCCTTCAACACCCGAAAGTTAACGTCTTCAGAGAAGCCTTCTTTGATCACCTGGAGCCCAGGTTCTCGGACTTGAGCATGCATCGCAGTCTTGTGATGACAGGTTAAAACACAGACGCTGGACACCTTCCCCCCATACCCTGGAGATTCTAATCTACCGGGTCTGGGATAAGGGACTGAGAATCTGTTTCTAACAAGTTTACAGGGGATGCTGAGAGGCTGGTCCAGGGACCACACTTTGAGAACACCAGTCCTTTGCATGACATGCTTTCACGGCCACATGTGCCTCTCCTTTAAACAGTCTCATGGCTGAATTGAAAGTGTTTTGGTGTGATGACTTGATTAACTCACCTTTCTTTGCCGTTAGACTGTAAAGTCCAGGATAACGGGGGCCGGGTGTGGCACAAGGCAGATCCTCTGCAAATGTCACTGAATTACTGAAAGGCGAATGTTCCGAAGAGCACAGAGGAAAATACATTTTAACAACCTCAAATGATTACTTTGCAAACCAAGAGTCAGCACCAAACGGCTGCCTTAGATGCCAGCGTCTCTAAAGCTCAGTCTGTGAAGGGGAAGTACCAGACCGTAAGCTCCTAAAGGCCTGAGAAGGGGCCACCCCAACCCGCTCTCACCCTGGGGACTGACCTCCCCAGTTAGGAGGCCGTGCCAGAAGGACACAGGGATGACATAACAAGTGGGTCCCGTAGGAAAGTGTCAGAAAACTGGAACCTTGTCAGCCAATAGGAGGCTTCCTAAAGCCGCTTTTATTGACAATAAATTGATGCTAAAGGAGATGGAAGGAGTTCCTGAGAAGAGAGATTAAGAGAGACCAGAAGGGGGACATCCTGTAGGAGAAGACAACCTAGAAATCATACGATTTTGATTACTTTTCATGAAAGAAAACGAAAGTGATCAAAGAGCTGATAGAAAGTGAAGTGCGGGCCCTCTGAGAAGCAGGCGGGAATGTCAGAGACAAGACATTGCAAGGCAGGTCATTCAGTTCTCTAAAAGAATCAGCACAAAGGGAGTCAAAAAGGGAGTCATCTTCTGGTGGCTTCTTAGAGATGCCAAAGACAGGAGCTGTTAAAACCCAGATGTCGTTAGCTAAGAATGTGAAGCATTCTGTCAGAACCTTGCTTTGAGAGGCCTCTACACAATTCCAAAAGCCCTGGGGCACAAGGGAGGCCACAGGTCACCTTGAGGGAGCAATGATCTGATGATATGTCTTCTCCAGGCTGTGCGTCTCAGAACCCGAGGATAGAACTCCAGAGCAGATGAATGGCCTTAGCCTTTCCTCCGGGGCTGGCCAGTTCCACAAACATCCCACTTGCTCGTTGTGGGGGGTGACTCCCTCTGGATGTCACACTTTTGAGAAAGTTCTGGCAATCTCCAGGAAAGGCCAGTTTATGTGGTTGACCAGCAAATATGGTGAATTCAGCTCTGTTCTGGAGCAAGTGTCCAGGGGAGTGAATGGGGACACTGGCGGCCCAACCGAGAAGCAGCCTGCGGCTGGGGCAAGTCTTTCTCCGTCTGGGAGCAAGGCCCAGGATGGCTGCACATCAGGAACCTCTGGAAAACACACCTTTTCTGGCAGGAAAAAACAGGGGATGTTTTAGCAGAAGCTTTTTTAAACACATAGTCATATGGTAAAGGCCTAAATTGGTGGAAAACTTTTGCTCCATAGGACTTTTAGGGAAACAGTAAAAGAGAGGGAAAGCAGAGTAATGGAAAACAGATGGGTTTTAACGTCTGAGAGAATTGGGTTTGGGGACTAGCTCTCTCACTTTTTAGCTGTGGGACATTGGCCAGTTTCCTCTATGAGCCTCAGTTCGTGATCTGGAAAAGTAACTGTAACGGCGTCTTTGCAGGGACCGTGTGACAGAGAAGATGTAGGGCCTGGCACTACAAGAAGTCAGTCCTCAAAAAATGGCAGCCAAAATAGTTGTACGAATAGATCTTGCTCACCCCCACGGGCTAGTTTATAGAGAATTCTTTCCAGACATAGAGAGTTTCAGCTATCCCTGCAGAGGTGACCCCACTGATTCTCTGGTTCACGAACCCTGTCCTCTACCTATCCAGGGGCGCCACTGGTCTCTGCTCAGGCAGTTTCCTAAATGTCTCAGTGCGGCGCTCACCCACTGTGAGTCTTCTCACCATTACCAAGCAAAGCTACCAAAATGGGAGAAATTTATTTCTTGCCTCACAAGCATTCAGAGCTTTGGCGAGGACCTTCCCAGGGAGGTGGAGAGGTGGAAAGGCAGTGTGAGCAAGACCGTAAACATAATTACAGGAACAGCAAACACTTACACAGCCAATACTGTGACTCCGCTGAACGTTCCACATGCATTGCCTCAGTTAACCCTCAGGATGAATAATCCTGAGGGTCCCAGGAGTTAGGACCCAGTATCACCCTCTTTTAGGAACAGAAGGACTTAGACCTCAGGTGGGTATAAGTGCCTTTAGACAAGGCTGCATAGCTGGTAGGTGGCTTCAAATCCGCAAAGTCTGGCCCTGAAGTTGCAGCTCTTAGCAACCATGTGATTTCCCCCGATGGAATGTGCACATGCTAATGTGGTAGCCCTCACCCCATACACCCCAAAATACAGACCTTCCTCCAATTTTGTGTTCCTGAAAGAGTTCAGAGAGCACCTAACAGTTCATAAAGAGACGTTTCTTAGTTGTTGCAAAAGGCTCCATTCTGGCTCCTCAAGCTTTGGGCTCAAAGACAGTTTGCCACAAAACTGGTGGCCACACAGGGAGCGGGCAGAGAGGGCAGCGAAAAGAGTGGGTCTTTGGCTTCCTGTTTGTCCCTGGCATGTGTGTGACTTGTGCTTTGCTTCTTCCACACCATCCTTAACAGAAGAGCCAGTCCTGGGGAAAGTTTGGGTGTGGCCTTTCCAGAAATGGAGAGGCCTCCAGCACATTCATACAGGGAGAAAGCTGGGCCACCCGAAACACAAGGCAGGGAGAACGAGAGGATTCAGGCTCTGCCAACAACATCTCAGAGAATCACTTCTTCACATCTGTTCTGAAGAGGCTGTCCTGAAAAAGGACCTGTTTGTGACGTGATCTCTCCCTACCGCACACCCCCCCGCAGCAGGCAGAGGCCCTGGAGAATGAGGAGGACAGTACAGCCTGTCATGGACAGAGGAAAGGAGTGTCCCTGCCCAGAAACGGCAGAGCGGCTCCTAACGGATGGTGCCTGATAAACCTCACAGGCTCTTTGTTGAAGGCATTAACTCTGCAGTAAGAGAGGCCAGTTCTGGGGCCAGGCACAATTTCCTATTTGATGGGCAAAGACGGTCCAGAAGTGTGCTCCCTTCTGGGGATGAGAAAGTCATAATATCCAGCAACATAAGGAGGTATGCTGTACACACACACACACACTCACACGCACACACACGCACGCACACGCACGCACACGCAAGCATGCATATACATGCATAGACATACGCACATATTCATGAACACACTAACACATACATACACATTCACAAATACACACAGGGAAACATAAACACACAGAAAACACACGTATCCACGTATCCAAACACACACGCAAATGCAAACAGAAACATACACGACAAGCTTCGCTTCAACCAGAACAGCTGCTCTTTCATTCGTTTCCCTCTAAGATTTTAACAAAGTTCTGCAGCTTTAAAAAAAAGACCGAAAACCAATAGTCTAGATTTTTTTGAAAACACATTTTTTTCTGATTATAAAAGTAATATATGCTCTTGGACAAACTCGGAAACTACAGGAAACAGTGAGGAAAAGAACAGTCACTGGCTAATCCTGCTACTCTGGAGATTTCCCTTTGATGGGGGAATAAATGTTTGTCAGTTTCAAGAGTAGCCAGGCTTTGGTCACTGTTAAAATTCTCATAATCTCTAATTAGGAAATGAATATTAGGGTTGGCCAGTGAAAGAGAAATAAAATTGAAATTAGGAATACATGAGGGAGAACTAGTCTGAGGGAGGGAACTGGGGCATGGCTGGTATTTAAGTTTCCCTCCGAGGGTCAAAGGATCTTGGGAATTAGATGGTGACTCCATTGGTGCTGCTCAAAAGTATCACTGAGGCGTTAGGGCACAGAGAAACACAGAGAAACACACACAGAGAAACACAGGGAAACACACACAGAGAAACACAGGGAAACAAACACAGAGAAACAAACACAGAGAAACACACACAGAGAAACACAGAGAAACAAACACAGAGAAACACACACAGAGAAACACACACAGAGAAACACAGAGAAACAAACAGAGAAACACACACAGAGAAACACAGAGAAACAAACACAGAGAAACACAGAGAAACAAACACAGAGAAACACAGAGAAACAAACACAGAGAAACAAACACAGAGAAACACACACAGAGAAACACAGAGAAACAAACACAGAGAAACACAGGGAAACAAACACAGAGAAACACACACAGAGAAACACAGAGAAACACACACAGAGAAACACAGAGAAACAAACACAGAGAAACACACACATAGAAACACAGAGAAACAAACACAGAGAAACACAGGGAAACAAACACAGAGAAACACACACAGAGAAACACAGAGAAACAAACACAGAGAAACACAGAGAAACACACACAGAGAAACAAACACAGAGAAACAAACACAGAGAAACACACACAGAGAAACAAACACAGAGAAACAAACACAGAGAAACACACACAGAGAAACACTATCATTGAGGCATTAGGACACAGAGAAACACAGAGAAACAAACAGAGAGAAACACAGAGAAACAAACACAGACAAACAAACACAAGCACATTGCAGAGAGTGCCGTCTGATTACTGCGTCCTGTCCATGTAGGGCATTGCACCCAGAGCTCAGAAAAGGTAAATAATACTGTGAGACCACAAGAAACACGTATGGGCTGACTCTAAACAAAATTGTCAGAACGGATAGCATACTAAGGAAAAGACCTCATTGCACCAAGTCCAGGAGGCATTCTGGTCAAAGAGGAAAGCTGGAATGCTGAAGACAGCTTGTCTTGTGAACACTGGGGCAATCACCTTATAAAAAGTTTAGGCTGAGGATAGCAAAGACGAGGACATCTGCCATACCGTCCTATGGATGGCTGCCATACCTGCCGGCCATACTGTGCTCAGGACAGACATTACCAATCGACCGCAGCCCACTTTCCCACTCAGCGCAGCTATAGCCTGAGAGTCCTTCTCAGTAAGGCTCATACAAGAGCTGGGGAGAAAAGGGAAGGAGAACACCCGGGGCGAGGGCTCTGGACACAAACAGCAGTGACTAGGTCCATGGATGGGCTGGGGAAGCATGTCAAGTCTGCAAGTGCCTTGAGAAGATAGCAGTTGACCTATCTGAGTGACAGTATCTTTGTGGGGAACCGTCTCAGACAGACATTCCAGCTAAGGCTCGCCTCTGAGTCTTGAGATAAAAGCAAGCATTCTTCAGAAGCTTTCAAACAGCTCTCCAAAGAGGCAGCTTTCAAAACCTGGGACTGGCAGAGCCAGGAGGAGCTGCTTCTCTGGAGAGAGGCCCCACTGCCTGCAGAAATAGAAGATAATGCTTTTACTAAAAGAGGAGAGAAAAAAAGGGCAAAGTCCCTTATGAGGGCACTGAGGTCCTTTGGCCTTCGATGTGGATCTGGATGGTAGGAGATCAAAGCAGAGGCAAATCCAGCCATTTAAACAGGCTCGAGCAAAACGAAGTCCCAGGCTCGGGTTTGACATGACGTTTCTGGCCTATTTGGGGTAATAAACCGAGCAGACCCATAACAGGTATTGATTAAGAAATGAGTTTTTGATTTCTTGCATAGTCTATATATTCATAAGGCTGTCTGGGTACGGTGGCTTATGTCTGTAATCCCAGCACTTTGGGAGGCCGAAAAGCACGGATCACTTGAAGCCAGGAGTTTGAGACCAGCCTTGACAACAGGGTGAAACCCCGTCTCTACTAAAAATACAGAAATTAGCTGGGTGTGGTGGCACATGCCTGTAATCCCAGCTACTCAGGAGGCTGAGAGAGGAGAATCGCTTAAACCCAGGAGGCAGAGGCTGCAGTGAGCTGAAATGGCACCACTGCACTCCGGCCTGGGCAACAGTGAGACTTTGTCTCAAAAAAAAAACAACAAAAAGCTGGTTATCAAATTCAACAAAATGAAACAGGAAACAGCCCTGAGATGTTCTAACTGGATAATAGCCTGTCCCAGAAGAATATTCTGTCCCCAAAGCTTCTGCATCTCAGAGAGACGACTTCCACAGCCAAAGACTGCTGGATTGCGGTTGCGTTAAGGAAATGAAACTCACATCTTTTTTTTCCTGATATTCGACTTAAAGGACTAACTGCTGTTCATTGATTGTGGTCTGCAAGTTGGGGGTCCTTCTCCCTGTGTGGGGAAGACTTGATGCTTCATCCTGTGGGAGAACGGTCTCATGCACCTGAAGTGTTACCACTTACTCTGCTCCCACTCACCCTTGGAGTGAAGAGGCAGAGCCCACGGCTTGCTGACAGATTAAGACCAATGTGAGAGGCTGAGTCCGCCACTGAATGTGCAGCCCGGAAGGGTGACAGGAGCGTGGAAGTTGAAGTGTCCCACGGAAAGCCGTCAGTCCCGTGGTCCCACCGTTTCCCAGGAGGGCTCTAAGGACGCAGGTGCTGGTGACTGCAGCTGCAGCTTCGAGCTTGCTATGGGCCTGCACTTAGATCCCTAGAGCCAAGGTGTCCTCAGAACACCTTCCATTTTCTTGATAAGTGAATCAATACAAAGAGTAAATACCTTGTCCAAGGTCATTCAGCTGTCAAAAGTGAATCTGACACCTGGCAGATTCTAAAACTGTCCTCCCCTTGGAGGCCTCCTGTCCTATGAGTGCCAGTTGGTCAGTTTTCAAAGCAGTCTCTTGCCTAAGAGAACTTTTGCAATCATGGAAAGTAGAAAGTTGCTTATTCTGAAGAGCGTGTATTTAGACAACCTCCCTAAACTCCCTCTCTCCAGGGCAATGTGTTAGAGATTACCACCAAATACCTAAGAAAAAACAGGGCTGGGCTGCGCTTGGATCTGGGGGGCGTGGGGCAGCCTTGGGAGGTCAATTGCTACTATCTGGCTTTGCAGTAAGGGGTGGCATTCCCTGGGTGTGTGTTTATGCTAGGGGTCTCTGGGTGCCTGGACTGAGTCCCCTCACTACTCTCCAGTCCTCATTCTTTCCTTGTGACTGTCTTACTCTTATCAGGATGGCAGGCGTGAAAGGCACATGTAGAGGAGGAGGAAGCCACAGGAGAGAAGCTGAGAAACCGGAGGCAAGTGATGGCAGTGACCCATGACGCCCTATAAGAAAGGGGTCCTGTAGACTTTCTACAGGCTTGTTAACCTGTTTTTTCGCATAAAACGGAGAAAGGATGACCAATAAGTGAGCATATAAACGGCAACTTTTTTTAACCGGTTCTAACCCTTTCCCAGAAGACAGCCGGAAAAACAGATAAAATGTGCATTCGTTAGTGTCTGCCTGACCTGAGTATTTATTTACCCTCACCACATTGGCACTAGTTCTAAAAAGAGCACTTCGCCCAACCAATCATCAATGAGAAAAGTGGGTTAATAGGGTAATGAAAGCAAGTGAGACTTTCAAGAGCTTCCCATCAATGATCACATCTTTATTCATATTAGAAGACTATGCGCATTTTTCTTTAGCATCTGTATAAAAACACACAAAATAAGAGTAACCAACCACATGAATGCAAAGAAAGGCCATATGACCGCCAAGGTCCCACCGGAACTTGGTGAAATGGAACTTGAGCCTGGCATAGGGGTGTATCTTGTTTAAAGGAGGGCTAATAGAAAGGAACAGGAGAAGGGTCCGTCTGTCTGCAGAGGTGTGGAGATCCTACAAGACGCTCCAGTGCATTTGGCCTGAGTGTTGCAGGCCAGGGCAGGCGTGTGGGTGCAGGGGTGTGGGTGCATGCTGCAGACAGCCAGGCAGATGTGAGACGTAGGGGGTTTTCCTATTTCAGATTGCAAAGCCGGAACAGAGGTGAGACCACCGACGAGGACCTCAACCACCCTAGCATCTACCAGAAAGCTCATTACTTAAAGCAAAGCAGCTGACAAATGGGGCTAGACTTGAGGACTGCACATTCTTTTACATGTAGAGAAAAGCTGAGTAGGCGCTCACGGCCTGTGACCCTAAAAAGGGAGACACTCAGGAGGGAATGGTCGGCTCTGCAAGATGAAATGAATCGTGACTAATCCCAGAGAGGTGGCAACAGGGATGGAGCTAAAGGAGCCATTGTGTTTCCCATGACATGTTCTGTTTAGAAAAGGACGTGTACAAAGATAGAAGGAAGGGCACAGAACCAAGGACAAGCTGAGAAGAGTGACACGTTTCTGTGAGAACCGTGCCCGACTTGAGCTGAGGCTTGCAAAAAACCTGCTAAAGTTGGCAAGAAAAAAACGGTGGTGGTGAATTATTTTTAGTTGTAATTAAAAGAGGGATGAAGCCCATTGCATAGGGATCATGATGCCATGTTCAGAGGACAGAGAAACTAAGATGGCTCGACTCGTGTTCTGTGTCTAACCGCTCCATAAAAGCAAAATGGCTTTATCACTAGAAAGCTTTAAATCAGCATCATTAAAAGAGCCCTGGGCATTAAGAGCAGGGGCTATGGTATGGCAATAAGAGTGGGTCCTCTCAGGCCCTTTCATCCAGATCCCCAGGCTCTGCAGGCTCACATCCCATGGCCCTGCACAAACCTCCGGAGAGGCGGAGCTACCACACTAATCCCTGGGACACCACTGGAGTCTGGGAGAGTTCCAAAAGGTGCTTGTTAGCAAGTGTCCCAATTTACCCAAGAGGGAAAGACACAGGTCCTGCAGTATGGGCTGGTAAGCCAGGCAAAAGTTTAGGTCATATAATTAGTTTTTAAGCCCCTCAAAAAGCAAGAGAAGGATTTTGAGAGCTGGCATGGATTTGAGAAAAATAAGCCAGGCCAATGACCCTACTGGCTTTTTTGCTTACAGGCTGCTCGGAGGGTAGACTGGAGAAAACCACAGTTACCATGTGACTTGAAGCCTGGATACATCTTTATCCACTGAGACCCTTGGCAATACAGGTGGCATGGTCACTGGGCTCAGAGACGCCTGAGATTAGGCTTTGGCCATTCTGAGCACCTTATATTCTTGAGCCCAGCACACTCTCTGAAGCCACCCTGCGACTGCCACATAGTGTTCCCATGCAGAGGCACCTTCCTCGTGCCCTTGGTCTGGCTGCTTGTTCTTCCAGACTCCGCTCAAACAGCACCCCCACTTGGAAACTTTCTCTTCCGCAGAGGATGATTTACAAGTTCCTTATCGATGCTGGCCAAGCACCCTGCACATTCTGCTGTCACTATCGCACCATGCTTCCCCTGGGCTGCAACTGACAGCTTCCTTATCTGCCTCTCCCAATGCCTGCAAGCACCCAAACAGGATTGTATTTCTAAAGCCTGGCACGGCGCCAGGCACAGAGGGGGCCCTCAAGACACGATGACTGTCTCAATGAGTTTTGCTTAGAGGTTCAAAGTCAACCTGAAAGAGGTTGTCTCTAATTGTGTTCTGTGGGGTTTTCCAAGTCTAGACTTTTACCAGTGACTTGGAAGAATAATATACTTTCAGAGGCCATAACGCTGGGAAAAAAGGGTAAGTAGATGAGAGGCTCAAAGTCCAAGACCTGACAATCCACAGACTGGTCACACAGCCTGAAGCCACAGGCAATCCACAGACTGGTCACACAGCCTGAAGCCATAGGCAATCCAAAGACTGGTCACACAGCCTGAAGCCATAGGCAACTTTTTCGTATAGGTTTATTATCTTGATGCTCCTGTGGCATGCTAAAGGCACAGTTTTATTTGTTTCTTTGTTTTTATTTTGTTCTTGGTTGAAAACCAGAGACGGATCATCTGAGGCAACGCATCACAGATGAATGAATATGTAGGTATTGACGGAAATGCTGCATTAGTGTCATAATCATTGCAATTTTGCACAGTGCTTGGACCTATGCATTACTAATGAAGGACAGTACATGAATATATCATGTAATGTCACTGACCATATTGTAGACTATAATGTAATATCAGTAAGCCATTTATTGTACATGTTCATCTATGTTTCTGAACTTCATGGACATTACATAAAAAGATAAATGATAACCAACAATAAAATTTTAATAAAAGTAACTGTTTTTCTTTGAGAATAAAAAAAGAAATAGTTATAAAGTTTTATATTAGGTCTCAAAAAAGGCCAACTAGATACCTACAGTATGAGAAATATCTAGCTGCATCCATCCATCCATCCATCCATCCATCCATGCATCCATCCATGCATCCATCCATGTATCCACCCATCCATCCATCCATGCATGCATCCATCCATCCATGCATCCATCCATCCATCCATGCATCCATCCATCCATCCATGCATCCATCCATCCATCCATGCATCCATGCATCCATCCATCCATCCATCCATCCATGCATCCATCCATGCATCCATCCATCCATGCATCCATCCATTCATTCATCCATGCATGCATGCATCCATCCATCCATGCATGCATCCATCCATGCATGCATCCATCCATCCATGCATCCATCCATTCATTCATCCATGCATGCATCCATCCATCCATCCATTCATGCATCCATGCATGCATCCATGCATCCATCCATGCATGCATCATGCATGCATCCATCCATGCATGCATCCATCCATGCATGTATCCATCCATGCATGCATCCATGCATGCATCCATCCATGCATGCATCCATCCATGCATCCATCCATCCATGCATCCATCCATCCATCCATGCATCCATGCATCCATCCATCCATCCATGCATCCATGCATCCATCCATGCATCCATCCATCCATGCATCCATCCATTCATTCATCCATGCATGCATGCATCCATCCATCCATGCATGCATCCATCCATCCATGCATCCATCCATCCATCCATGCATCCATCCATTCATTCATCCATGCATGCATCCATCCATCCATCCATTCATGCATACATGCATGCATCCATGCATCCATCCATGCATGCATCCATGCATGCATCCATCCATGCATGCATCCATCCATGCATGTATCCATCCATGCATCCATCCATGCATGCATCCATCCATGCATGCATCCATCCATGCATCCATCCATCCATCCATCCATGCATGCATCCATCCATGCATGCATGCATCCATCCATGCATGCATGCATGCATTCATCCATCCATCCATTCATGCATCCATGCATGCATCCATGCAACCATCCATGCATGCATCCATCCATGCATGTATCCATCCATGCATCCATCCATCCATCCATGCATCCATCCATCCATCCATCCTGAGCACTAACTATATGCTAAATACTAAGCTAGGATCTACAAATTTAATGGAAAATAAACACTGGCTTCCCTGAGCTTATATCCTGCTGGAGGGAATGAACATAAGAAAGTAAATAACCTCAACTGCTGATGAGAGCCATGAGTAAAATAAAATAATGTGTGATAGAGACAGGAGATAATTTGGTGCAAAGGGGTCTGCAGATGTGTCTCTGAGGCTTGAAGGAAGTTATGTGAGGAGGAGCTGGGTGGCACCTTGCTGGCCATCAGCTAGACACGAGTCAAGGATGTACCACAAATCTTAAAGAGTAACTGCAAGCCTGGGTCATATTAACAGAGGCGGAGTGGGGAGTGAGCAAAGTCACGGGCAGTGACGATCCTCCTGCCTCTAACTGCCTCTGTGGTGATCACACTGCTTCTAGACCACCCTCTACAGTTGCAAATGTTATACCTTTTTTTTTTGAGATGGATTTTCACTCTCGTTGCCCAGGATGGAGTGCAATGGTGTGACCTCTGCTCACTGCAACTTCCGCCTCCCAGGTTCAAGCGATTTTCCTGCCTCAGCCTCCTGAGTAGCTGGGATTATAGGCATGCACCACCAAATGCTATACTTTAAGAAAGCCATTGAGCAGATCCAGAAGAGGAGTCTAGAAACCACATCTTATGAGGCAAGGTGGAGAGAACTAGGGAAGCTTGGTTTGCAGGAGTCACCAGGCAATCATCTTTAAAATAGCTGATGATTCAAAGTGCTTAGAGGAGAATGAGTCCATTCGGTGTTATTCTAGGAAGAGGGACATTTCTAATAGAATTCCAGCTATACAGAAATGGAATAGGCTTTTTGAAGAAGTGAGCACCCCATCCTCGGAAGTATTCAAACAGAGATGGAGTAACAGTTCTTTAAAAGATGTCCTTAAGGATATTTCTTTGGGAATAGAGTAGAACTGTGTTTCTTTGGGTGGAAGATTTTTCTCATCTTGGAATGTCAAATCATCTTTAAAATATTAGAACCACAAGCAACATTAATGCCAATTACTTTGGATCCTTCCTTCTAAGAGTTTTTGCTTCTGTGGAAGAGTGTTCTCTTGAAGACAGAAGGAACTGATCCATCTTAAAAATGCTTTTCTAAACATTTTCATGATTTTAGGTTTGAATGCATGATCCATCTTTAGTCATGGACTTCCCTTGTCATTGGGGCAGAGGCCTAAGCCTGAGCAGAAAGATGTGGAAATCCTGCCTTCCTGCCCTCAGCAACAGTGAGATGATGAAGGGTGGGAATCCCTAATGGCAGGCTGTGTAGTTAAGTGACTTCCACTTAACTCACACTCACAAGGTCACAAGTGACCTCCACTCACAAGGATTTCTGAGACCCAACATATGGGGACCCGGAACCACGTCAAGGATAGTCCAGCATGTAACTAGAAACAATGGCACAATGCTTCTGCTCATTCTCCCTGTGTGTGTGTGTACGTGTGTATCTGCACATGTGTAAGTAAAGCTCTCAACTTGTCACCTTACAGTATCAGGTGACCCATACCTTAAGGGTTGGGTCAAAGGCTCAGCTGTATCTAGGAGTTCTGCAGAACCTTCTTATAAAGCATAAGGCCTCTCCCTTTCTCTGGAATGTGGGTTTATCACAGGCAGACAGGTGCTTCACCTTCTGTTCTAATGCCCTTTTAAGGCTATGTCTGCAGAGAAATGCTTCACTGAACTTTACAGTGTATATAGCCACATTAAGTGCTCAGTTAGTCATTTTATGATTAGGATTTATGGTGTATCAATTCTGTCTCTACCTATATTTGGAATAGAAACTAAATCAAAACCCATTAACATTAAGGCTCAAGGCAATGATAAACTTGAATCCCAGACCAATCTGTTTTTCGTCTATTTACTTTGTGAAGAAAATGTGTGTTTTTCAAAGTCCAGTGGAGAACATGGGATGTAAGTTCAGTGAAACACCCATACCTGAGCCACAGACAACAAAAACAAACAGTGCCAACAGCCATGGTCCCACAGGATATTTCTCCTCTTGAGGCCTCTAAAAGGGAATGGGAAAAAGAAAGATTAGGTTCATCGATTCAATAAACATTTATTTGAGTATCACTAGGCATTGTGCTAGGTGCTGCGGATTCTACTGTGAATGGGACAGACTTGGTCTCAATCCCTATTTATAGATGAATAAAGTCCATTAAGAGGATTGAGATAGGTTTGTAAGAATTCACCAATAACCTTATCAACAACCCCGTAACTCGGTGAACTTGGTGGTCTCTGATATTCTGGGGACAGATACAGTGTGAATACATAAACCAATATGGTGATTCAGGGACCAAATGATATTAATAATAACCTTCCATCTGTTGAAGGTGCGCTCTGCACCAGGCACTAGACTAGGCGGTCTGCATTCATTATTTCTGGGAAGTATTATTATTTCAATTTTGGAGTTGAGAAACTGAGGCTCAAACTTTGTTAACTTGAGCAAGAGCTGGGATTCAAATTTAGGTCTGCCTCCTTACAAAGCCTGGATGTTTTCCATTAATAGATTTAATATTTTGTTTCTGCATCTGTGAATTCCAAGCAGGATCAGAGAACACAGACATTTTCTCAAGCCGTTTCATATACCCCTAAATTAGGAGTCAGTCCAGTGGAAATCCTTAGAACAACAGAAGCACCTCAGCAATTGTGAATGGTTATGAGCTAAGCAGCAATTTTATAATAAAGCTCCTAAGCCTTGATGAAGCTGGCACTTGGGAGAGGTCTCTGAATTCTCTGGGAAGCAGAAGGGAACTCTCAAACCTGTGTGAATAAAGCCCTACAGACCTCCTGCTCTTTTCAGACCAAAAGCACGAACATAACAAAATCTTCTCTCCATAACACGTCTAGGTAGGGCAGGTAGGGCTTGGTCCTTAAACCCAAATCAATCAGAACAACAATTTTTTTCTGAGAGATGCATCAGAAAAGAAGTGAATTTCTCAAATAGAAAAGGAGAGTGAAAATGAAAACCCCAAAGAACTCTAATTATCTCTGATTGGTTTGAAAAGTAGACTGCATTCAATGTCAGTTAAAAAAATTCACCTGCAACGCACACAAAGGAAAACACGTTGGTAGAGTGGGATGTTCACAAATACTGATCGTGGTTGAAATCACAACCCAGTTCCAGATTTCAATTAAATGATGTTGACATTGAAAATTATATTCAACATTGGGCTAAAAGGTAAGTTCATATCCATACAAATATGACAGCTTGACATTCAGAGTGAAGGGATGTAATAATGTTTCAAAAAAGCGAGTGCTTCTATAATCAAGGATGTAAGTTTTTGAATTGTTGAACAAGTTTTAGTAATCTTTCTAACAGAAACTTCTTTAAAAAGGATAATCTTCCCTTGATTTTCACTGTAGCTGCTTTCCTAGAAAAATGTATCATAAATTAAAACTGCAAAACCTATGATGGATGGCAATTATATGTAAAGTTAAGTTCTAGGCGCATGTAAATAAAAAGTGGCTTCTCATCTAAAAAAGGAATCATAGATAAGGCAACAGTTCTTCTTTATTTTCAGCTTACCAAAGCGCCCTCCTCTTTGACCTCACTTGGGTCCACTTGTCACTTGTATGGCCGTGTACTTTTTCTTGATAGCCTCTGTCACAGTTTGTCGGTCTATATTTATTCCTGTGATAATGTGTTCAATATCTGTCTCTCTATGAGACTGTAGACCCCACAAGGGCAGGGACTATGTCTCGTTCATGTACCAATGTATAGAAATGCCTGGCACAGAACTTAAACACAGGAGATAATAAACGTTCATCAGAGAACAAATAAACACACAAGTTTCATTAAATAAGATTTCTTGGGTTAGACAGAGTAAACACAGGTTCTAGGAAGGATATTGTCTTTTTATTAATACTTCTTAATTGGTGTAAGATTATCCCTGCATCTCTCCTACATGAGAAATATGAGTTAAAGTGTCAGTGGCAGGTAGACTGTGACTAAGGATTAAGACAGTCACTTCTCTGTCCTTCACTACGCCTGTATCTCCCACCACTGACATGCTGGCAAGTCACACTGCAAAGGAATCGGTGGCTGCTCTTGAACAAATGAGGACAACATCCATCTTAAATAATTGCATAAGATAACTGCCTTTAAGGCCAGGCCAGGTTCAGATCAAGTAAACAACACCTCTAAAGCTACCCGAACAAAGTGCGACATTGGCCCTTCCCCACCCTCTTCCCAGGAACTTGTCACAGCTGCCCAGAAACCAGTTCTGTTGCTGTTTGGCCACTAATGCTACATAAAAAAATTCATTGTATCTATATTTCCAGCAAAGCTAATAAGTGAATTCAGGAGGTTGTAAATGAATTATTTGCCCAGGACAGATGCCAAATGGAGCCCTTTAATTTTCATATGCAGAGAAACAGATGATCAGCATGCAGAGCTTAAAGCAGATAACACAGAAACCTTTTGGATGACACTTTCCAGGGAATCAACATTATTTGGGGACTTTGGCCGATCATAGTACCCACATATCTTTTTTTGACAGCTTGGGTGACTACTTTTTAGAAGGGGTGCCCAGCATAATCCCATGAGACAATTCACATAAACCTGACTCTGGCTGGAAAAGGTGGGGAAAACTAGTAGCAATTCTGCAAATGACATGGTTTACTCCAAACATGAGTTTGCTACTTCTTGAGGCTCCAAAAATGTCAGGGAATGGCTTTCCCTGTGATTAAGACACCTGTAGGGTAACTCAGAACTCTGAAATTTGAACTCCCCCTTCATTCTGGAGAAGTTACTACTGTATAATCACAAAATGATGATTCAATTTCTCTGTTTTTTCTTTCTTTTTTTTTTTTTAGATGGAGTTTCGCTCTGTCACCCAGGCTAGAGTGTGGTGGCACAATTTCGGCTGACTACAACCACCACCTCCCGGGTTCAAGCTGTTCTCCTGCCTCAGCATCCCGAGTAGCGGGGATTATAGGCAGCCGCCACCAGGCCCAGCTAATTTTTGTATTTTTAGTAGAGACACGGTTTCGCCATGTTGGCCAGACTGGTTTCTAACTCCTGACCTCAGGTGATCCACTCGCCTCGGCCTCCCAAAGTGCTGGAATTACAGGTGTGAGCCACCAAGCCCAGCCTCGTTTCTTGGGTTAGTCTGCTATCTGGGGAATAATATTAATTTATCCCTAAGTGGTTAACCATAAAATACTGAAGCATCTGCATACAGTGAAAGGAGTTTATTTCTGAACAATTAGTCTGGATTTTCAGTTGGAATATACACATATGCTCCATTTAATGAGTTTTATCCTGAATAGTGAGCTTCTGCAAGTTACTTTTAACAAAGTATAATTATATTTGACTTGTAATTGAAAAAATGAGATTTAGTATTTATCAAGTTTCTCTTCGAAACAAAATTTCATGTTTCTATTGGATAATGATCTATTTACAATAAGGTTAACAAAAATCCCCCCCAAACCAGTGCAAAGCATACATTTATTGTGGCTTGGTCTGGAAACATATCATTACAAATTTAGCCAGGCCATTCAAAAACCCTCATGGTGCAAGGCATATGACATATCAGAACATGTTAAAATGCACTCATACTGCACGTTAAATATAATTTAAATGTAGCTCTGAACATTGAGTTGAATGGTAGGTGACTGGTACCTTTTCTAGATATTTAAACAGTGTTTTCCCAAATTTTCCATTTTCTTCTCTTATTTTGGAGCCAATAACTTTTGTTTTGGGTCCCAAATATTTTCCAGTCCTCTTGAAGAATGTGAGGTGGCAGACACTGAATCTACAGAGCCCAATGGCTAAAACGGCCTTGCAAATTTGTTCCTGTTTTCTTCTTACTTTTGTAATCAGATAAGTTGTCCACTGAGATCTGACATCTGAACTCTGGTTTTTTAGTTAATGAAAAAGAGCCACATGACTAGCTATTTTTCACTGTGTCAGTTAGCAGGTCTGATACCTTGAGAAGGAAGAATTGATCTCTTAGGGATATAAAACCCTGCATGCCCTAACATCAATTATAAGTTGTTTCTCAATGTCAATTTGGGAAGGTTTTTTTTTTCTCTGAGTAAAATATCTAGGGAAAATAAATCGATGTGACAAATGGTTCCACTTTGATGGCATCTGGCATTTTGCTGCCCGAATCACAACTAAGTGATCTAATTCCTAAATGAGAGAATTTTAAGGATTACTTAAGCCTAGAGCTGTGTCTAAAGCTCTGAGTAGAGTGGAGTTTGATCCTAGAGTTTCTCTGCCATAATACTGCTTGGTTTTGCAATAATTTTGGTGTGATGATTACAGATCTAGCTTTTTACTTAATCAAACCAGTATAATTTATTTGGCTAGAAGGAATTGCTTCATCAAATCTGTAAGCTTTCCCAGCCAAACTTCAAGCTCCAGCTAGATTTAACTGTATGGGATAAGAGCTCTCAGGCGCCTTTGCTCACACACTTGGAGACCAACTTTGCCAAAGTACCCGTGCGACTCATGTCTCTGAATGTCCAGAGTCACAGGCCCAGCATTTGCTGTGGAAGACGATCTGCTTTGCTAAAAGGAACCCCTGAGTGTAAGGCACAGGTTTTACGTGAAAGTCCAGTTACGAAGTTTCAATGTACAGCTCTAGGGACTCCAATGCCTGGCCATAAACTGTTCTCTAAAGTTACACCATCAGAATGAGCCTGAATTCACGCAGCTGCCCTTAGACAGCCCAGGGACTGAGGGAGGTCTCACTGGAAGAGAGAGGTAAAAGAGAAAACGGAGGCTGGAGGGAATGTGGGCCCAAATATCACTCCCCACTTTGAGTCCTTTCAGCATCTCCAGGGAAACCCTCACAAATGGGCTGGAAAGAAAACCTGATTCTGGTGCAAGGCTGTTGCGGAGGGAAGACGGGTGGAGTCTGGGAGGAGGAGATGACAAGTGGCCTCCATTTAGCCATTGATTCACTCATTCAGTCATTCAACCAACGTTCTAGAACATACTAGGTTCCAGGCATTGTGTCAGGTAGTTGACTTAAGTGGCCCCTAAGGATGAGGCGTTCCATCTTTCCCTGGGACAAGGCCCAGCTGTCTCCCGGGGAAGTGGGGGCTCCTCTGTGTCTCCCCGGTAGCCCAGGCGGCCACTCCCAGAGAGGCCACGACCAACCAGGGCCCTCTCCGCCCAGGAGGACGACCAGCGGACCACGCCGCCCTGAGCCCAGCTCTCAGCCCCCACTGCAGGACCCCGCAGAAGGGGCGGGCCGGGCGCCGGGAGGCCGGACCCTGCGCCGCTCCCCCGCCCCCACCCCGCCCCCGCCCACCCCTCCCGGCCCGGCCCCGCCCCCATCCCGCCCGGCCCCGCCCCGCCCCCACCCCGCCCGGCCCCGCCCCGCCCCCCCGCCCCCACCCCGCCCCCGCCCACCCCGCCCGGCCCCGCCCCCACCCCACCCGGCCCCGCCCCGCCCGGCCCGGCCCCGCCCCCACCCCGCCCGGCCCCGCCCCGCCCCCCGCCCCCACCCCGCCCCCGCCCACCCCGCCCGGCCCCGCCCCCACCCCACCCGGCCCCGCCCCGCCCCCACCCCGCCCGGCCCCGCCCCTCCCGGCCCCGCCCCGCCCCCACCCCGCCCGGCTGCCCCTGGGCCCGGCCGGCTTCGACCTCGCCTTACCAGGGTTTTGGCCACGTTCCCCCTCTGGGTGATGTTCTTGCTGTGCTTCTCGTTGGCCATCCGGATCCGCTGTTTGGCCACCATGGCTTGGCGCTCGGAGATGCCCCCCCTGCAGGATCCCCCCCGCGAGCCCCTGCGACAGGGCCGAGCGCGTCCCGCCAAGACCCCCGCGGCCCGCCCGGGCGCTGCAGGCGGCAAGGCGCGGCCCCGAGCCCCGCGCACGCCGCTCCCCGAGCCCCGCCGGCCGGCTCCAGAGAGGCCGCAGCCCGGACGGAAGTAATCTCTCCTGTCAGGAAACCCGCGCCGACTTCCTCGCCATCCTTCCGGTCCCCGCAGCTCCCTGCCCCGCGCGGCCACCGAGGCAGGCGCGGCCCGAGCGCAGCGCGCGGAGCCGGGGCCCCGTAGTGTCGCGGTCCCGCGGCCCGGAGGTTCGGGCGGCCGCGGCGTTTGCGAGCGAGTCGGGGACGGGGTGCGGCCCCTCCCGAGGCCCGCGGAAGGGATGGGGGCGGCTGCGCCTCAGGCCGGGCCGCGCGGTCTCCCCTGTCCGCCGCCCCCTGGACGACGGCTGGACCCGAGGCGGCGGGCGGGGTCCTCGGGAGACGAGCAGAGAGGCCAGGGCTGGGCCCGCGCTGCCGGGGGTTCCCTTCCCCAGTTCCCTAAAGTTTTGGGGTCCACCAAACGAGCCTCCTCTTTAGGGAACTGGGGAAGGGCCCCGCGCTGGGAGACCCCACTGCAGAGCCTTTCGCGAGGGCTGCAAGGAGCGCCGCTTTGGGAAGTAGAGAAGAGACACGAAGCGGGATCTCCCGGGGGTCGGGAATCCGGGCCATGAGGACGCAGCTGGGATCCGGGCCATGAGGACGCAGCTGGGATCCGGGCCATGAGGACGCAGCTGGGATCCGGGCCATGAAGACGCAGCTGGGATCTGGCCATGAGGACGGAGTTGGGATCTGGCCACGAAGACGCAGTTGGGATCTGGCCATGAGGACGGAGTTGGGATCCGGGCCATGAGGACGCAGTTGGGATCCGGGCCATGAGGACGGAGTTGGGATCCGGGCCATGAGGACGGACTTGGGATCCGGGCCATGAGGACACAGTTGGGATCCGGGTCAGGAGGACGGAGTTGGGATCCTGGCCACGAAGACGCAGCTGGGATCTGGCCATGAGGACGGACTTGGGATCCGGGCCATGAGGACGTAGTTGGGATCCGGGCCAGGAAGACGCAGTTGGGATCCTGGCCACGAAGACGCAGTCAGGATCCGGCCATGAGGACGGAGTTGGGATCCCGGCCATGAGGACGCAGTTGGGATCCGGGCCATGAAGACAGAGTTGGGATCCCGGCCATGAGGACGCAGTTGGGATCCCGGCCATGAGGACGCAGTTGGGATCCGGCCATGAGGGTGAAGTTGGGATCCGGGACATGAGGGTGAAGTTGGGATCCGGGACATGAGGACGCAGTTGGGATCCGGGCCATGAGGACACAGTTGGGATCCGGGCCATGAGGACGCAGTTGGGATCCGGCCATGAGGGTGAAGTTGGGATCCGGCCATAAGGACGCAGTTGGGATCCCGGCCATGAGGACGCAGTTGGGATCCGGCCATGAGGGTGAAGTTGGGATCCGGCCATGAGGATGAAGTTGGGATCCGGGACATGAGGGTGAAGTTGGGATCCGGCCATGAGGGTGAAGTTGGGATCCGGCCATGAGGGTGAAGTTGGGATCCGGCCATGAGGACGCAGTTGGGATCCCGGCCATGAGGACGCAGTTGGGATCCGGCCATGAGGGTGAAGTTGGGATCCGGCCATGAGGATGAAGTTGGGATCCGGGACATGAGGGTGAAGTTGGGATCCGGCCATGAGGACGCAGTTGGGATCCGGCCATGAGGGTGAAGTTGGGATCCGGGACATGAGGGTGAAGTTGGGATCCGGCCATGAGGACGCAGTTGGGATCCGGCCATGAGGACGCAGTTGGGATCCGGGACATGAGGACGCAGTTGGGATCCGGGACATGAGGGTGAAGTTGGGATCCGGCCATGAGGACGCAGTTGGGATCCGGCCATGAGGGTGAAGTTGGGATCCCGGCCATGAGGACGCAGTTGGGATCCGGACATGAGGGTGAAGTTGGGACAGGCCTTTTTGCCTTCGTAGTTGTTGCAGAGTCACATTGGAAGATGGGCCCGCGTCAGAGCGGAGCTTGCAGGAAAGAGGAAGAGGCCTTGGACCTGCAGCCCAGGTCGGATTTGGTGGTTGCTGCCTACATCTGAAGCTTTGGCCTGTCTTGACTCCCCATCCACCCAGGGCAGCTTGGACCTCCCTCTAGCCACCCTTGTCCCGATGGGTCTGAGTGTCTCCCAGACTAAACCGGGCATTTTTTGCAGTGGAAGGATCAAAATGGAAGCGTTTACGCGCCTCCTGGACACTGGTATCCGGGCTCGATCTGTAGAGCAGCGCTCTGCACACTGCCTAGGGAGGCAGCGGTGGAAGGGGTTCGGTTCTTCCCCTTTCCATATGCTGAAAACACTGGAGTTAGCTCTTAGAGCGCAGAAGAGTGGAGGAGGAGAGGGGGCATTCGGCCTGGAAGATCTGGGGCAGTGGGAAGTGGGGATACAGGGTCAAGGTGACGGCAAGCAGCAGCACCCCAGCACGGGGAAGAAGAGCTGTGGCCTGAAACCGGCTCTGGCCGGTGCATCTCTAGGCCTTCTCTTACAGCCGGGGGTGGCTGGGTTTCTAGGGAATGTTGCGTGAGTAAAATTTTCCCATGGCACTGGAGTGTTAGGGAGAGCTCCTCTCTTTTGGGGTCTTTCTCCAAGTTACCTAGGGTCATAGTAGGGTCATTTTGTTCCCCCTACTCTACAGGCCAATTAGTTTGAAACAAGCTTCCACGGCCTTTTAACTGTTAGCACCACCACCTTGGTAACAGGGCCATAAACCCCGTCTGCCCGGCTCTAGTCCCAGGCTTTTAATAACTGCTGGCTCTTTTGTAGGGGGTTTGGTGGGGGGATTCCTACCTCAGTAACACCTGCTAAAACTGGCTGTCGTCTGAGGTCCAGAAGGTTCCTTTACCTGACTCCCTCCTCTCAGATCACATCCAAATGCCAGGGCAGGAGACAGACCCAGGCCCTCACCAGGCGAGTAGAGGCCTGGCTCTGAGCTGCATTAAGGAAAAGATAGAGTCAGACGGTTTTCCCTTTGGGTCTTCGCATTCTTGAGTACAGCTAAGAAGTGTTCTTAACTGAGACAAGCCTCGTTTGAGGAAAAATTGTTTCTTGACCCTTGACTCCTTTTTCTTGCCATGCTTCACTTTTCTGGCATCTTAGTTTGTTTTAATGATAAAGACTTCGTACACACAGGAAACAGTAAAACGGAAATAGGGTAGGAAATGAAAAGTAAAGGTCTCTCTTTCCTTGCTCCCCTCCCCAGGAAGTCCCCACAGTTCCTAGGTTGCCCTTCCGGTGCTTTCTATATATATACAAGACTATTTGTATATTCCCTTCTAAAAAAAATGGAATAGTAGTATGCAAACTGTTCTGCCACGTGCTCCTGTGCCCTAATGTATCAACATATCAAATCACTTATATATGACTTCTTTCTTATAGTTGCATTATGTCTCATAGTATGATTATACAGTGATATATTGAACTGATATAATCGTATGTGGATGATATATTCCAGGTTTTTTTTGTGGTTGCCAACAGCACTTCAGTGAATATCCCTGTACATAGATCAGTATGTGCTTGTGCAGGTGCATCTGTGTGTGACATTGTGAGACAGATATTTGGTTATAGTCCCTGTTTCCTGACCTAAAGCTCTTAAATTCCTTGGAATCTCCAGAGTGATGAAAATATCTTCTGCATGCTCTTGAAATGATTGGTGACTTGGAGCCTGTAGATAGCTTCAGGATGGGGGCTGGTCAACAAAAAGATCAAGGCAGGATTAGAGAGTTGGGACTTTTAGTCCCACCCCACCCCCAACCTCCGGGGAGAGGAGAGGGGCTAAGGTTAAGTTGATCACCAATGACCAATGATGTAATCAATCAGACATATGCAATGAAGCCTGTATAAAAGCCCAAAGGGCAGGGTTTGTTGAGTTCTGGAGAGCGGAATATCATGTTCCTAGAGGGGGGCGTGCCCAGCGACTATATGGACACACCATGGCCCTTCCCATGTTTCTTGCCCCGTGCATCTCTTCCATCTCACTGTCATCCGTATGCTTTGTAATATCCTTCGTCATAAATGGGCAAAAAAAGTAAAGTGTTTCACTGAGTTCTGTGATCCACTCTAGCAAATTAGCCCAAACAAGGAGGGGGTGGGGGAATTCCAGTTTATAGATGGGCGATCAGAGGTACAGGAAGCAACCTACTATGTGGGATTGGCATCTGAAATGGGGGGATTCTTGTGGGACCAAAGACTGTTTCCAGGTAGATAGTGCCAGAATTGAATTGAATTAAAGGACACCCAGCCTGTGTCTGTTGGAAAATTGCTTGGGTTGTGGGGAAACATCCCCCCCACATCTAGTGTTGAAATTGTGCTGGCTGTGTGAGAAAACACTCTGGTCTCTCCTGTGTCACAAAACTGTGGAATGAGATTCCTGAACGTGAGGGTTTGCTTGGGTGAAGAAGCCTCGTGCTGTGACTCCACCTTACCTACTCACACCTCTGCTTTTGTCCTGCAGTCAGGCCAGCTCCTTTGCAGGTCTCAGTCCTGTTTATTGCCTTGAGGGTCATCGTCACGAACCCAGCACTTTCCCGGCATGGACCCGGGCCCTTCCTGTACTCAGCCTCCAAACCCGTCCGTGGGAAGCTGGGGCTAAACTCTGAGCTGTGTTCCTGGAGTTCCAGAGTCACTACTAGACTAGGAAGAAGCAAAGCATGGAGTCATCTTGTTCTTTCAAGGGGTTAGGAGGGGAAAATGGAAACTTGATTAAGGAGAAGCTTCCCCTGGCTTCGTCTATGCTGCAGCAGGAGTCTCGTGATACGCCACTAGCGTGCTGTGCTCAACCACAACTTTTAAATTGTTATGGGCAAAGTACCAGGAAACTGCTAACTGCTTCAAATTTAATTTTGGCTGGTAACATTTTCAGCCTTTATTTTTTAATTTTTATTTTTGAGACAGAGTCTTACTCTGTCGCCCAGGCTAGAGTGCAGTAGCGTGACCTTGGCTCACTGCAACCTTTGCCTCCCAGGTTCAAGCGATTCTCCTGACTCAGCCTCCTGAATCGCTGGAGTTACAGGTGTGCACCACCACGCCTGGCTAATTTTTGTATTTTTAGTAGAGATGAGGTTTCACCATGTTGGCCAGGCTGGTCTCAAACTCCTGTCTTCAAGTTATCTGCCTGTTCCAGCCTCCCGAAGTGCAGGCATTACAGGTGTAAGCCACCATGCCCAGCCAATTTGCAGCCTTTAGAGCAAGAGTTCCCAACAAGCCTATGCCCGTTAATCATAACTCTGCCCCACTTAGGGCACCGGATGTGTGACTGCATAGACCGAGTTTTACCCATCTTTATAAATGATGCTACACTATTAAACTGCGATGCAGTGGACATTTCCCATTTTTCTGTGGCTGACCAGTATGTAAACATTCTTTTTTTTTTTTTTTTGAGACGGAGTTTCGCTCTTGTTACCCAGGCTGGAGTGCAATGGCGCGATCTCGGCTCACCGCAACCTCCACCTCCTGGGTTTAGGCAATTCTCCTGCCTCAGCCTCCTGAGTAGCTGGGATTACAGGCACATGCCACCATGCCCAGCTAATTTTTTGTATTTTCAGTAGAGACGGGGTCTCACCATGTTGACCAAGATGGTCTCGATCTCTTGACCTCATGATCCACCCTCCTCGGCCTCCCAAAGTGCTGGGATTACAGGCTTGAGCCACCACGCCCGGCCCGTAAACATTCTTCATATTGGGACATTCCATCACTGTGAGCATCTTAGGACCTTCTTTCCCACTGTGGAGCATAAGGGGACCAGATACTTGGTCTCCCAGCCCCTCACAGCTAGGGCAGTGTGTGATCTGGCCAATGAGATTCTCCTGTTGGGAACTTTGAATCTTGATCAAGTGATGCAAAGACAGAGACACATTAAACTTCATCTTGGTGGGCAGGTTTCCAGAGACTGGCAGTACCTAGCAGCTGTGGCAGAACCAGTGATGATACCCTCTTCATTTGGTGGTACCTGAAATCCTTAATTAAATTCTTCTGCTTCAGTTGGCCACAGCGAGTGTCTTATTTACAGCCGAGAACACTGACTCATGCACATGCAAACCAGCGCATAACCAGAATGTCTTCTTTGGTCCTTTCCCCTTCCAGATCTGGAGTGACTGTCATGTCACTTGAAGCTTTCACACATTGTTAGCTAGTGGCCTCTCTTCACCTTATCTCACCAAGGAGAACTGAGTTTGGAGGCCTCGATGACAGGTGCTGTGGGTGGCCATGCCTCAATCATGGATGGGAGTGGTTGACAGGCACGCCCTGTTTAAATAAAGCCAGCGGATCACCAACACTTCAAATGAAGCTTTCTTCTTTTTCCAAACCATTTTCGGTACTGCTAGAGAAGAGGAAAATCTGGCAAATCTCCAACCATCTCCTTTTGTAATGTTACTTACATTCTGGTGGAAATGTTCATGAAGGTGTCTCAATAGTGGGCAGGAGAAAAGAGAAAGCTGAGCCAGCGTGACCTGCCACGTGCATAGGCGTCAACTCAATGCACTAGATTACAATTTTATGGAATCACGCTATGTTGTAACTGGAAGGAAACCCAGACAGTCATTTATTCATGAGTTTAGTGTTTATTGAGTGTCTGCTATGTACCAGACACTATTTTAGACACTGAGAATTCAATGATTGCTAGAAGAGTTTCTGCTTTAGAGAGCTCTAAGTTTTGTGGAGAGGATAAATAAGTAAATGTGAGATAGTCCAAATTTCAAAAATGAGTAAAAGCCTCAGAATTGCAAAGGGAATTGTAGCAGACCTGAAGGCAGAATTGTGGCCTCTTGACTGCTCATTTTTCTCCAAAGAAGCTTTACCAGCTAAACTTGAGTGGGAGCCAAGGTAACAGGGCACCCTCATGGCTGAGCTTTGGAGCCGCTTTTATACATGCACAGAAAATAAATCTCCTCTCTCTCTCTCTCTCTCTCTCTCTCTCTCTCTGCTTATACATGCACAGAAAATAAATCTCCTCTCTCTCTCTGTCTCTGTCTCTGTCTCTGTCTCTCTCTCTGACACACACACACACACACACACACACACACACACTGCAGAACAAAGATAAAGTATGTTTCAGATCTCAAAGGCGTGAACTTGGTCCACAAGTGGTGGCACAAGACAGACTTTATCCATTGTGATAGCTATATAATTCCTCGACCCTGGAGGGGATCAGATTAAGCTTTAAAATGCGAGATGTGATCACCCATCTTGAGTCTGTAATTGCCTGGCCACATCTGTTATGAATAGCAGTAAAGCCGTCATATCCCGAAGGGAAAAAACACACACCCTGCTCTAGTACTTTTCCCCCCCGTGGCAGTTCACTCACAACTGAAGAGAGGAGAGATGCTTCCACATGTTTGAGCCCAAGCTGTGGCCAAGTGCCTGCTACAATTTCAGTTACCTCAGAATAAAGCCCCTTGTTTCTGTTCAGTCAGGTGCATGTTTCTAGTGGCCGAAAGAGTTTCCTGGTAGGGCAGGAATAGTAAGGTCAGTAATCATATCTAGCACATCCCAAGCACCTGCTGAGGCTCAGACCCTTCACCTGCGCTTTCTCTCTTCTTAACACAGCTATACAATATGTGCCTCCTGGAAACAGACACATCTTCCCGACTCTTCCACTTGTTAGTTTGATGATACAAGTTTTCTTCCTGGCTAGGTGTGGTGGCTCACCTGTAATCCTAGTGATTTGGGAGGCTGAGGCAGGAGGATCTTTGAGGCCAGGAGTTTCAGAGCAGCCTGTGCAACATGAGACCCTGTCTGTACACAAAATGTTAAAAATTAGCCAGGCGTGGTGGTACAGGCTTCTAGTCCCAGCTACTTGGGAAGATGGGAATAGGAGGGAGGCTGGGGTGGAAGGATCACTTGAACCGCGGAGTTTCAAGCTGCAGCGAGCTATGATTGCACCATTGCACTCCAGCCTGGTAATAGAGCAAGACCCACAGTCCCTGTCCTCAAGTAGTTGGGAGTCCATTTGAGGCACTCAAACATACTGGGTGTTTTAGGCACAGAGGACCACAAGGAACTGTTGAAGTGGGAGGAGACAGGACATGGGGACAAAGCTTTTCAGGCCATTTTTCTTCTTATTAATGATTCTAAAATTCTGGAAAAATATTCCAGCATTACCATATCAAAACGATATGGGGAAAAGTAGATTCCTGTTATCCCCCAAACTAAATTCAAAGCAACCTCTGTTACTACTTCTGCCAGTGTCTATGTATATTCAAGCACGGATGCATAATACATCTGTGATATATGTACATATATTATATGCTCATTTGTGTATCATACATTTTTTAAAAACTTTATTTTTTAAAAGCTCATTTGTGTGTATTTTTAAAAATTCTTTTAATCCCTTTAAAAACCTCAGTGGTTGTCATGTTATTCATTATAACCTGCTCTATATTTTTGCTTTTTTTCCGGTTAATAATACTTGATAAAGATAGATCCAGGGCCGGCGCGGTGGCTCACGCCTGTAATCCCAGTACTTTGGGAGCCTGAGGCAGATGGATCACGAGGTCAAGAATTTGAGACCAGCCTGGCCAACATGGTGAAGCCCTGTTTCTACTAAAAATATAAAAATTAACCAGGCGTGGTGGAGAGCACCTGTAGTCCCAGCTACTCAGGAGGCTGAGGCAGGAGAATTGCTTGAACCCGAGAGGTGGATGTCAACTTGTGTTAGATACACAGAGCAGGTTCATACTCCAAGCTGTGACCCAACCACCTAAAATAGATAATTTAAGCCCTCATTTAATTGACTGTTACTTTCCTTTGATCTAAATGAAAAGTTAGGTTACCATTTAAACACACAAACATACATGTTTAATGAACGCCATTAACTATTTCTCGTGATAGTTTTTTTTTTAAGATCTCTGTTTTCTTTCAATCAAATTTAAAGAAAAGTCCACACCTTTGCAATAACTTCATCACCAGGTTACTGAGAAGAAGCTACGCAGATGCTCGAAGCGCTACCAGCCTTTCTGGATGTCGGCACATTAAACCGAGGATCCCTGCTTCTGAGAATTCTGGAAACCTGTCGCATCCAATATGCTGTAAGAGGGTTTTGTACAGAGCTTATTGGCAGTGACATATGTGGATTAGTAACGCATCTGCGGAAAGCCCAGATGTTTTCAGGGACCCGTTTGCACCAAGACCACAGCAACTTTTTAATCATACAACATCGCTGGGTAATTACGTAAGTGGGAAGCACCGAGCTTCACCTTGGTGGAATTGCTAGTCAAGGATTTTCCTAAAGTCGATAAATATCACAGTGAAACCTGAGCCAAGATGAGGAAATAGCTGAGGGGCACGAAGAGGACGCTCTGAAGGGCTCTCTACCTGGCGTGCAGCAGAAAGAAGCATTGGAGCCCCCATGTCACCTGGAAGTACAAGCCTGGGGCCAGAGTTATAGTTCCTCTCCCACAGCAGACATGCAAACCCAGTTTGTCTGGGAGCAAAAATCAAGAAAGAGCCAATCTGCAGGAAGAAAGGAAGTGATTCAGAGCATCGGGCAACTGTCAGCGCCAAACCGATTCCCAGGAACTCCTCTAAGTGTGATGTTGGGTGTGCTGTTTAAGCTGCCCTTTGACTCCAGAGCCCTTTGTCCAAGTGTGACGAAATATCAGCACAGGGAGACATGAGCCGCAGCCGCCACCCTCGGGTCAGGCACTAGGGGAATAGTGTGAATTCCTTCTGACAGGCACAGAGCTCTATTGTCTGCTTTTCCAGGCATTTCACAGGGCTTGATTAGTCAATCCCTGCGCCACGGCTACTGGGAGAGAGAGGCTGGTGTTACTGTTATTCCAAGTTCACAGCTGAGAAGCTAGCACACGGATGGTGACCGCTACAGAGCACCTGTATAGGGCGACCTTAGGGACAGCAATCTCTAAGAAGGGGGCAGGGTAGACAGTGGCTCGAATGTGTCTTGAAGTTGTGTTTGCAGAGCATCTTTTATTAAAAATAAAATTAAGAAAACCTCAAATATGCCCAATCCCTTTCTGTCACTGCAGGATGGGCACCACCATTGCCTGAGGGCGGTACCACTGTTAGCATTGGGTGAGGGTCTGCTCTTTGCTAGAACTCTCCATTTGACAGTGTATGATCCTGCCTCCTTCCCAGACTCATGGCACCTCGAGGTTGAAAAGGACCTTGGACATGAACCGGTCCAATTCTCCATTAAAGCCGACACAAAGGAACCATCAGAAGATAGAGAAAAGAATCATGGCAGTTGCTTGGTAACGGAGAGTGATGATTTCCATATGCAAAAACTGGACTCACTGAACTTGAGAATGTGTGAGCGCGCGTGTGTGTGTGCGTGTAAGGAAGGGGGACTCATTTTCTGCTGCTTTCCCAATCATTTCGATAATATGTAGGACACAAAAAGTTAAAATAAAATGTCTTCAGTTTAACACAGTTAATTATAATCCTCCAGTAAAAGTGGTACACAGAGCTCGGCAGTTAAAGGAACAAAGTCTAGAAGGAAAAAGAAAGATGACAGGTTTGGCTGAAGGTTTTTTGTTCCTTTGCTCTGAAGTAGCAAAAATAGGTTTCTTTCAGCTTGGTGGTGGTGAAGGATGTGCATTACTGGTTTAATACCAAATGGTCACAATTTTACTTGCAAACCTGGTTCCCCAGGTAGCTCCCATTTTTGATTCCCTCTAAGCCCCGTTTTGCTTCAGCAGTTTGGGGGGGCTGCTTTTGGGCTTTATTCCTTTGTCCTGATTGGTACTCCACGAGTGAGTGTGTCCACTCGGTTTGCATTTGCTTGATCTGTCCTCTCTTTCTTTGGCCATGGCCCCTATGGCACTTTTCACAGCGTTTAACAGAACTTTCAAAGGCCAGGACACTCGGGCATGCGTTCCTTTGATTGGCAAACTTGTCCTGGAATGTGAGTGGCGGTGCCTGAATGCACATCCAGCATTTTGACCCCTTGCAGTAAGAAAGAGCTGACTGTTTATATGGATAGTTCTCAAAAGGGAAGACTTGACTTACAATGCCTGTAGCCTGTCCTGCAGCTCTGTTATAATCATCTGACTGGAAAACAAGGCCTTCATCAACTCCATCTATTCACAGCCAGCCACAACTTCTTTTTTTTAAGGGTCTGATTGTCTTTGTGCTCATGCTCCTGTGAAGAGCTCATGGAAAGGCAAGGTCCATTTGGGTCTCTCTTTACCTCTTTTTTTTTTTTGAGACGGAGTTTCACTCTTGTTACCCAGGCTGGAGTGCAATGGCGCGATCTCGGGTCACCGCAACCTCCGCCTCCTGGGTTCAGGCAATTCTCCTGCCTCAGCCTCCTGAGTAGCTGGGATTACAGGCACACACCACCATGCCCAGCTAATTTTTTGTATTTTTAGTAGAGACGGGGTTTCACCATTTTGACCAGGATGGTCTTGATCTCTTGACCTCGTGATCCACCCGCCTTGGCCTCCCAAAGTGCTGGGATTACAGGCTTGAGCCACAGTGCCCGGCCTCTCTTTACCTCTTGATGGCCAAGATGCGACAGAGGAAGAGCCGGTTTACTTTCCCCATGGTCCATATTTCCTCTTCCTCATTCATTCCTCTGGAGATGCTCCTATCTGGGCAGCCCATGGGACCTCTCTGTGAGTGGCTGTGTGACTCTGGCCTCTGGGTTTGGTTTGGTTCAACCCTTTCCGCTCTGCTCCATCAAGAGTCATGTCATGGTTGGTATTAAACGCTATCCTTTCACAGTTCCTCCCGCTCTCTGGGTTTTCCTCTTTCCTTCCCTGCCCTAACCCACAGAGTCTAATCAGTACCCAACAGAGCTTTATTACACACTTGGCTTTCTCAGTGACAACTTAATGAAAGGGGACCTTCGCTCCCCTTCTTGTTTCTTCCCATCCATTTCCTTAACCTCGACTCCACCCCGAGTGAACTTGCTGTGATAAATGGTATGGCTTGCTCTCTCCATCTCTGGCCTGTTGAGGTCTGGAAACAATCAACTCGTCTGGCACTTATTTCCATAGCTAAACCTGTGTAAGTCAAACTGTGGTCTCCTGTGCTTCGCTGACTATTTGTTTTCTTAACTCTGAAATGTGCCTCCTCCTCACTATCCTCCTCCATCCTGTGTATTTTGTTTGTTCAATGTGGGTGGTTTCCGATATAAAAGGGAGAAAATGGTCAGTTAGGGCTCTAAAGAATTCAGGAGGAAGAGGAAGGGGACGGGAGGCCAAGGAGAGAGTGACTGGGCCACTTGGAAAACTTCTGGCTGACAAGGGCCTTGCCAGTCGGTTGCCTGGGACACGTCTGCAGAGTTGACTGACTAAACGCCACCTCATGTCCAAAATGGCCTGTTTTGTGAAATGTAATGCCCTCCCTCCCCTGCCCCACCAATGTCTGCCAATTCTCTGTTGGTCTTTTCCCTTAGATTCACTCTTTCCTTTTACCAGAAGGGATCTTCATTTCATCATTGCAAATAGCTGAAGTGGTGGCCTGCCTTTTTTAAGAAAGCAGTGGTACTGTACATAACATAAAACGTAATCATTTTAAAGTGCACAATTTAGTGGCAGTAGGTACATTCCCAATGCTGTGCGACCATCACCACTAGTTCCAGAACTTTCTCATTATCCCAAAGGGAAACGCTGCACCCATTAAACAATATCCCCCCATTCCTCGGTAACCTCTATTCTACCTCCGTGTCAGCGAAGCTGCCGGTTCTAGCTACTGAAATGTATTTGGTTGGTACAAAAGTCATCACGGTTTTTGTCATTAAAAGTAATGGCAAAGGCTGGGTGCGGTGGCTCACGCCTGTAATCCCAGTACTTCGGGAGGCTGAGGTGGGTGGGTCACCTGAGGATCGGAGTTCGAGACCAGCCTGACCAACATGGGGAAACCCAGTCTCTACTAAAAATACAAAAAATTAGCTGGCTGTGGTGGCAAGCACCTGTAATCTCAGCTACTCAGGAGGCTGGGGCTAGAGAATCGCTGGAACCCGGGAGGTGGAGGCTGCAGTCAATGAGATCAGGCCATTGCACTTGAGCCTGGGCAACAAGAGTGAAACTCTGTTTAAAAAAAAAAAAAAAAAGTAATGGCAAAAACTGTGATTACATTTGCACCAACCTAGTAGTTTTGAAGACTTGGTTTTCTTAAACTCATAGCAATTGGCTGGAAGGCTCAAGGCACTTTGGTCAGACTGTTGAGTGACCATTTTGGGGACTGAGCTCTTCCTTAAGTGATCCAGGAAACAGCGTGATTGACCTGAGGTGCTCACACTATGACTCCGAGCAAGCAGTTTGCCTTTTTTTGATGTGATGCACAAAGTCATCCCTTCTTCCTTCCCTTCCTCATGATAGTTCTCTGAGAGTTTACTAAAAACATGTCTGTCATAAAAAGGTGTCTGGTTATGGCCCTCAGGAGATTTTAGTAATTGCTTTAGAAATGAATTCTCTTTATTCCACTTTTTAAAAGAAATTGTGTGGATATCCACAATGTAAAATGTACTCTTTTAACCAGTTCTAAGCACCCAGCTCTGTGGCATTACCTACATTCACACTGTCGTGCCACCCACACCAGCATCCGTCTCCACAGTTACTCCATCATCCCAATGAACCTCCATACCCAATGAACCCAATTCCAAGATTCCCGCTGCTGTCCCTGGCAGCCCCTATTCTACTTGCTGTCTCTATGAATTTGCCCGTTCTCCGTTCCTTATATAATGCCCTTTAATGAACTCAGTGTATACAAATCCCATTCAGTAGCAGAAATGGGATTCCACATCAAGGGGAAAGAAACATGTGAAACTTCTGGCCTTTACTTCAGGCATATATTTTGATACAGCTGGACTTGTAGACAAAATTAAAAACCCTCAGGTTCAGTCTAGGTGCGATGACTCTCGCTTATAATCCCAGAACTTTGGAGGACCAAGGTGGGAGGATCATTTGAGGCCAGGAGTTCAAGACAAGCCTGGTCAACGTAGTGAGGCCCTGTCTCTACGAAACAAAAATAAAAAATTAACTGGGTGCAGTGGTGTGCACTTGCAATCCCAACTACTTGGGAGGCTGAGGTGGGAGGATGACTTGACCCCAGGTGGTTAAGGCTACAATGAGCTGGGATTGAGCCACTGCACTCCAGCCTGAGTGACAGAGCCACACCCTGTCTCTAAAAACAGAAACAACAATAAAAAAACTTAAAAATAAAAATGAATAAAACCCAAGATTCCTGGTGGATTAGCTTTTGGTGATTCCTGTAGCATGATAAGAAAATCACTTTCACAAACGTTGTTCATGTTGGGAAGCAGGGATCAGATGGGTGGGCTAATGTTCCCTTAACTGCGGCCAATGCATCCTGAGTCCTAAAAGGGGGGTTATTTCCTGGGACTGTGCGACTGAGTTTAACAGCTGAAGTGTGGGCCTCTGGGCTCAGGACTTTCAAACCCTGGGGCAGGCCACTCAAAAACCGTCTCAGTGCTGTGGGTGGATAATTTGTTGTTGTCTCTCTTTTTTATTTTTTTGAGACGGAATCTAGCTCTGTCACACAAGTGCAGTGGTAAAATCACAGCTCACTGAAGCCTTCCTGGGCCCAAGCTATCCTCTCACCTCAGCCTTTGGAGTAGCTGGGACTATAGGTGTGCGCCACCACACCTGGCTAATACTAAAAATTTTTTGTAGAAACAGGGTCTCCCTGTGTTGCCCAGGCTTGTCTCAAATTCCTGGGCACAGGAGAGCCTCCTGCCTCAGCCTCTCAAAGCGTTGGGATCACAGGCATGAGCGCATGGCCTTGTCATTATGTTTCCTATTTTGGAGAGTGAAAAGTAGCAGGGAGGAAAAGGTTTGAATTAGTTTTCTTCCTTCTTGGTCTAGAAAGGATCGAGGTAAATGAGCAGTGGCAGAAGTCCCAGGCTGAATTGTCAGAAAAGGCTTCGGGAGCCTTATAAATGTTATGCATAAATACACAGAAGAGCAACAGCACAAAATGCTTCTCTTAATAGAATACTCAGGCAGCACCTGCCCTCCCAAAGCCCTTCTGACACTTCAGCTGGGACTTCTGCCTCTGCCGACATCCTGCTGCTCTCTTTTTGAGTTTTCCGGCTGAGACCACACATTGCCTTGGAAAAACGCTTATCTTTGTTTAAGGTCTGACTTATGCTTCAATAAGATTATAAATTCATCTAGGGCAAGAATCAGGTCTAATCAGTATTCTCTTTGCACCTGCCCTTCAGCAAAGCTCAGACGCCAAACCTAGTTCTGCCCACGGCAGGTGGCCAGTTATCATCTGACAGATTGTTACTAGCGGGGAAAATACCTGCTTTCAGCTCTCTGGGTTTCTTTTTTCTGACTTTTCATTTTTTACCATCACCTCTTTTCCCCTCAACACTTGTACAGATTTCTTCTTTTCCCTCCTTGCTACCGGAAGCAGGAGCTCTTGAGCTCTTAGGGGCAGCTGAGGGAGAGCGGAAAGGATGCTAAATCTGGAAGCAGAAATCATGGGTTTGGGATCTGGGACTCTGTGACTTGGGAAGGTCTTGTTCTGTCTGTAGAGATGAGTTCACAGTCTCTCCTCCATGGTGCTGCTGTGAGGATGAAGTGTGGAATTAGATGCCCAAGTGAGCTGTACTCTCGTGTTAGGTAGCGAGCCACGGGGTGGTTAGGGATGTGGCCTTGGGCACCAGCTTGCCTGGGTTGCATCCAACTCAGCATTAGTGCTGTGGCTGTGCCACAGACACTCTGGGTCTCAGATTCCTGACCCATTCAGTGGGGATGTTAACAATCCTCACCTCTCAGGCTTGTTCTGAGATGAACATGTGTGTGGACGTGTAGTAAGCACCATGTGAAATGATGATGATAATGTAAGTATAGAGGGGTGTTATTACAGACTTCGGATAAATTCCAATCGTCTCCCCATTTGTATATTTTATCATCTTTCCCCCCCTAATCTGCAAGGTCCTTTTCTTCTTTCCTTTTCCCTTCCCCTTCTTTCCTTCCTTCTTTCCTTCCTCCCTTCCTTCCCTCCCTCCCTTCCTTCCTTCCTCTCTTCCTTCCCTCCTTCCTTTTTTCCTCCCTCCCCTCCCCTCCCCTCCCCTCCCCTCCCCTCGCCTCCCCTCCCCTCCCTCCCCTCCCCTCCCACCCCTCCCTTCCCCTCCCTTCCCTCCCCTCCCCTCCCCTCCCTCCCCTCCCCTCCCCTCCCTCCCCTCCCCTCCCACCCCTCCCCTCCCCTCCCCTCCCCTCCCTTCCCTCCCCTCCCCTCTCCTCTCCTCCCTTCCCCTCCCCTCCCCTCCCTTCCCTTTCCTCCCCTCCCCTCCCTTCCCCTCCTCTCCCCTTCCCTTCCCTTCCCTCCCCTCCCCTCCCCTCTCCTCCCTTCCCCTCCCCTCTCCTCCCCTCTCCTCCCTTCCCTCCCCTCCCCTCTCCTCTCCTCCCTTCCCCTCCCCTCCCCTCCCTCCCCTTTCCTCCCCTCCCCTCCCCTCCCTCCCCTTTCCTCCCCTCCCCTCCCTTCCCCTCCTCTCCCCTTCCCTTCCCTTCCCTCCCCTCCCCTCCCCTCTCCTCCCTTCCCCTCCCCTCTCCTCCCCTCTCCTCCCTTCCCCTCCCCTCCCCTCCCCTCCCCTCTCCTCCCTTCCCCTCCCCTCCCTCCCCTCCTCTCCCCTCCCCTCTCCTCTCCTCCCCTCCCCTCCCCTCCCCTCCCCTCCTTTCTTTTCCTTTCCTTTTCCCCTCTCTCTCTGTCTTCCTCTCCAGGGTCTTGCTCTGTTACCCAGGCTGGGGTGCAGTGCTGCTATCACAGCCCATTGCAGCCTTGAACTCTTGGCCTCAAGTGATGCTCCTGCTTCTGCCTCCCAAACAGTAGCTGGGACTGTAGGCTCATGGTACCATGCCCAGCTGATTGTTTTTACTTTGTATAGAGACGGGGTTCTCTATGTTGCCCAGGCTGGCAAGGTGTTTCTATTAATATTTTGCCATCCTTTAAATCTCTCTGTCTAAAATGGATTATATCATTGCCATCCAAGTCTCCCCCACACCTTTTCTGCTGCTCAGCTCTACTACTGCTAGTGAGGGGCGGTCCTGGGTTCTTAGTTGCCCGTGCTCATATTCTGGCAGTTATCTTTGACTCTATTCTCCCTGCCATCCTTCGCGGCCAAGCCGTCAATGGGACGTGTGCTATTGCAAACATTCTTACGTTCAGCCAGCAGGAATGGAGACAGTGTCTTTCATGAGAAGAAATGACTACGAGAGCAAGTCAGTCGGGGAAACGTCGAATTCAGTTCAAAAGCACTGACCGCGGACTTAGCTGGAGATCCTTTTCGCTGTTGTCTCCTCAGCTTTAGAAACAGCAGCCAAGGCTGTGCTCTGTGGACTGCGGATCACAACGTTTCCTCCTCTGAAAGCTTTGGCATGACCTCCAGGTCTCCGTCAGAAACCATGAACAGGTGTCTCCTTCATAGGATTAAATGTGGTACAGGATGTTAAAATGTATTTTTTTTTTTTTTTTTGAGACAGGGTCTCACTCTGTCACACAGGCTGGACTGCAATGGCATGATCTCAGCTCATTGCCACCTCTACCCTCCAGGACCCTATGGTCCTCTCAGCATAGCCTCCCGAGTAGCTGGGACTACAGGCACACACTACCATGTCTGGCTACATTTTGTATTTTTTGTAGAGATAGGGTCTCACTATGTTGCCCAGGGTGTTCTTGAACTCCTAGGTTCAAGTGATCCACCTGCCTCAGCTTCTCAAAGTGCTGGGATTACAGGTGTGAGCCACTGCTCCCAGACAAATTGTAATTTTACATTTTTTGTGTGTGATTTGATTCGTGTTGGTGCCTCCTCTGGGCTGTAAACTCCCTGAGGATGAGCCATGTCTGCATTACTCACCGTGTTATCCCCAGGACCAAGCAGAATAAAGAAAAATGGTATAGCTGACTAAATACATAAAAAGCGAAATACACGGGTATTAATAGGGTTAAAGAGCTACTCAACGTTCAGTCAGAATTCCAGATTTCTAAGTTTCCAACGGTTTTTTAAAGAGAGAAGTTCAGATCCAATTAAACTCACATCAGAGTGGATAAGGGCGTAGGCTTTGAGTTCAAATCCTGACTTTCTACTTATTAGCTAGGCGACTAAGACAATTATGACTTCTCTAAATCTCAACTTCGTCACTCGTAAAAGCAGTTTAATAATCCTCCTCTCCTCAAGTAGTGCGTAAGGCTCCACGCCTAGTAGCCATTCAATGAAAAGTAGCAATTATTATTGACCAGCTGTTTCAGCTGGAGGCTCCACAGGATACAAACGAACCCTCTCCTATCATTTCTGCCCAGGAAAACAATGGATGAATGCCCAGCAATGGGCCACAACAAGTTTGTTGAAGACAAAAGCCGCTACTTTAAAGAGTCCTGGAAATCTCTGCTGGTTTGAAAATTAAAGCACAGATGTGGTTTTCATTACATATATCCTAATCCTATCTGAACTGTCTTTTAAAAAAAAACCCAGCGCGTGATAAACGTGACACGTGTTTATGGCCACGTTATCTCAGAGCAGTTTCCATTTGAGGTGCCGTTTCACAGATTGTGTTATAGCAAGTTAGGCAGAATGGAAAATAAGACATCAAGTTGACGTCTTGGATAGATGAAAATACAGATTAATGGGGCAGGGAATTCACTCAGGGCTGTAAGGAAGTACACTGTAAGTTGAGCAGTAATTTCACTGGAATATGCCAGAAAACACAGGCAAATCTGCCAGGCTGGGATAGGACCAAAGTGAATACATTGGCTTTTCCTGTCATAGCAGATTGTCAAATATTTTGAAGGAATGATTTTATGGATCCATACGTTGGAAGGAAAGAAAAAGAGAAATTCAAGGCTGTTGCTAATGATATAGGTTGAAAGGGTGATCAGAAAAGCAAGATATCTAATAAAATATTTGGTGTGCAAGCCCATAAGAGGACAAAAATCAAATCTTTTTTCTTTCTTGGTTGTTGTTAGAGTGGAAAAAAGGGATGAGAGTTTGGACATCTGGGTTCTACTCCTATTTCTGCTAGTTACCTGATCTTAACAGACCACTTATTTTCACACCTCATTGGCCTGATGTGTAAAAGAAGAAGAATATTTATTCTTTTAATTCATGACAATTATATTAAATAAAATAGATGAAAAATCTTCCAAAAATACAGAGCATAACGTGTTCTTATTCTATACATTTCCTGAGACGTATACCTTATGGTCCTGTTACATTTTTACGTTTTGAAAGTTATCCAAATTGTTCCTCATTTCTCAAAAATGCTTAGCTAGTACTTGTGTTGCTTGTTAAGAAACTAGATCTGAAGATGAGCTTAGGGCTTGTTTACGGCTGTTATTATGTACCTAACGCTTCCTTCAGAGATGCCTATCTTGCCGACCAGCAGGCTTTCAGGAGAAACACAAAACATGTTGAAAATATGATGATTGATTTTAGGGATATGTCCTTTCTAGAGCCAAAGCTTCCATTGTAGAGGGAACCCCATTTATTTATTTTTTCTTAGGAAGGCTGTTATGACTGAATAAAAAGAGGTAAGTTCTTATGAGCACTTTTCTCAGGGTTGATGATACAGATCAGGTAACAGCCTAATAACACTGCCGATTAATTTAGATTTACACATACATGCTGTATGAAAGAGAAAAGTCAGAAAAGACAATATTTTAATAGAATAGAAACCTCACTAATTATAAGACATATTTTTGTGTCGTTCATGGTAAGAAATAAGAAAAAATTCCACCAATTGTAATTTTAAGATATTATAGATTATAAGTAGGCCCTGATTTTGGAGATTCTTAAATGGAAGAAACTGTGTGACTTAGAAGTCATGAAATCTGATCGGGATTATAGGTGTGTCTTTTGCCTGAGGAATGAATGAGGACAGACCTTATTCATTCGTGAAGTTCCCACCGCAGAGCCTTATTTTATGGCAAAGGAGCCTGAGATGCAAATATGTTTCTCTGCCAAATGATTCAAAACTAGGATATAATGGTCCTGGAATTCAGGTCCAGGTCTGCCTGATTCCTGACCCTATCATGCCATGTGGGGATTTACTGTACATTGACCTATCAGGAAGTTTTACTCTTTTTCTGACTAGGATTAGGAGACTTTCTTAAAATACAGCTGGCAATGTTCTACATCCTAGCTATACTTCCCTCCTTTTAAAACCTCAAGTTACATTTGACTTTCACAGAATAACTGACCCCCAAAATTGGACTGGACCCAATACTTGCTCAGGTCCTTACCAGAAGACAGGAGGTGTTAAACCCTCATTGGGAAGGAAGCCTCCCGCACCAGAGTTAGGAGGAGCTAAGACGGCACAGCCAAGGCGGTGTGCGAACTGCTTTCCAGCGCGGTACTTTTTCAAGACGCCATTCTCCTTCTTATTTTGGACAACAAGTATATAAGTACAGAAACCATAGAGAATGTAACAAATGCCCTGTGCCCACCCGCCAGAAGGAACAGATGTGCATGTTTCATTGTCCTTGCTTCGGAGAAAGTCCAAGTCCTCTTTGTTCCCCTTCCCAGTCCCTTCCCACTTCTTCCTTCCCCAGAGGTCACTGCTCTCAGAAATTTACTGTGCACCTTTCAATTTGTGTCTTTGTCTTTCCTCATATAACACATCATAATAGTGTATTTTAAAAACACCCACAGAGATGGTGACGTGCTGTATTTATCATCCTGTGACTTTCTTTTTTCCAGTTAACATTATGTTCCCAGAATGTGACCATGTGGATTTAGGATAATCTAATTCATTCATTTCAACTTCTGCATAGTGTCCCCAGTGTGAATAGGTAACAAAATCTATTAATCCCTGGACCTTTGGACATCACATACAATGTTATAGTGAACCTTCTTACACACATCTCCTTGTGCACATATGGGACATTTCCTCCAGAAACATACAACTAGAAATGATACAGCTGGGTGACAGACCACTCGCATTTTCGATATACCAAATGTTTTCCATTGTTTGAACTAATTTATACTATCAACCATGTGCAAAAATTTTCATTTCCCCCACTTTGATAATACAAAGAATTGGTATTTTCAAATTTTGCCAATTGGATGGGTGGGAAATGGTAGCTCTGTTGTTTCCATTGACTGGTGATATTTTATTTTTGACGTGTGTTAAGCTTGTGGGAATGTGGACTGTGCCCACACACCACAGGTCTCAGCCTCCTAGGAGCTGCATCTACAATCCACTCTCTATCCTCACTTGAAGTGTCTGAGGCAGACAGGAGTGGTGGGTGGGCCAGGGTGCTGGCAGCGTGTGTAGGAGCTGTGTCATCCTCTGTGGCCAATGTCTGCCTCTGTGCCCACATCCTGTTAGTCTGAAGGACTGCAGGGCCATAACAAATATTGACTCCAATTTTCTTAAGTGTAGGCTTCTCTCTGTTGGTTGGGCACATTTAAAGCCAGTCTTCTGGATAAGCATGCAGTATAGAAAACACCTCCAGGCAACGACCTTTGGCAGAAAATGTTCTGCTCCCAGAGAGGAGCAGCATCTCCCTTTAAAACTTTATGCTGGAGACATGGTGGCAATAACCTGTTGACCAAGATTCTCTCTGGGCCTCTCTTCCTTACTCCTCAAGGTCACGTCAACATTAGGCATTGGGTGGCGTTGATGAACCTGAGATTTGGAGAACAGGAGATAGCTGATCTCAGCTCCACCTCTTAGCAAATAGATGATCTTGGGACAGTTATCTCTAAACCACATCTGTAAAATGGTGAGCACAGTAGCAACTACCCTACAGGATTACTAGGACTAGATAAGGTGATGGAGACACACAGGAAGCCCTCGTTAGACATCAGCTATCTGTGTAACACACATCTGATCTGTGTAGCACACGTCTGATCCGTGTAACACATGTCTGATCGGTGTAACACACATGTGATCTGTGTAGCACACGTCTGATCTGTGTAGCACACATCTGATTCGTGTAACACACGTCTGATCCGTGTAACACACATGTGATCTGTGTAACACACGTCTGATCTGTGTACCACACGTCTGATCTGTGTAACACACATGTGATCTGTGTAACACACATCTGATCCGTGTAACACACGTCTGATCCGTGTAACACACATGTGATCCGTGTAACACGTCTGATCTGTGTACCACACGTCTGATCTGTGTACCACACGTCTGATCTGTGTAACACACATGTGATCTGTGTACCACACGTCTGATCTGTGTACCACACGTCTGATCTGTGTAACACACATGTGATCTGTGTAACACATGTCTGATCTGTGTAGCACACGTCTGATCTGTGTAGCACACGTCTGATCTGTGTACCACACATGTGATCTGTGTAGCACACGTCTGATCTGTGTACCACACGTCTGATCTGTGTAACACACATGTGATCTGTGTACCACACGTCTCATCTGTGTAACACACATGTGATCTGTGTACCACACGTCTGATCTGTGTACCACACATCTGATCTGTGTACCACACGTCTGATCTGTGTAACACACATGTGATCTGTGTAACACACGTCTGATCTGTGTACCACACGTCTGATCCGTGTAACACACATGTGATCTGTGTACCACACGTCTGATCCGTGTACCACACGTCTGATCCGTGTACCACACGTCTGATCCGTGTACCACACGTTTGACCTGTGTATGGCACTGCAGATCATGGTAAACCATGCAAGTACAACAAGACTTGCACTGCTCTTCAGCTTCAGTTCCCTGTGTAATGTATTGTACCATTTGCATTGTTATCTGGCAGAGAGACTGCAAACAGGTACTGTCATTCCCATGTTAGAAATGGTGAAACGAGTTTGGTGAGTTGAGTAACCTGCCCAAGGTCACCACGACAAACACGCAGAGCTGGTATTTGAGGCCGGCCCTTTCAAACTCCTAACCTATTTTTCGCTCATTACGTTGTACCGATGGATAGAAATCAGCTTCTCACATCTGAATGGGGTCCCAGCTGAGGCTCCAGGTCAATGTTGCGGCAGTTGTTACTGGTTTCAGGTCTGCTCCTGGGGAGAGAAGGGTGCACGTGTGAGCCTCAGGGCGTGATTTACCAGGCTCTGGTCACAGAGCCTCTCCTCCCCAGGTGGTTGTCTCCTTGCCCGTCCCTGTGTTATTCCCCTAGACTGAGGGTCATTCCCAACAGAGGTGTGTGTTAGATTTTTTAGGGATGGCTTTAAGTACACTTGTGCCCCCATCTGTTTTGAGGTAGCATTCTGACCCAAAGAGCCAGGCCTCCTCATTACTTGTTTGACCAGGCTTCTCAGTGCAGTTCTGGAAAGTCAGAGAAAATGTCAGAGTTTGAGCAAGCAGAAACAGGATGTGTTCCCTTCTGAAGGTAATTACAAGGCCAGGGTAGTAAATGGTAACGAGGTAGGTGAAGTCACAGAGAAGAAATGTCTGATTGGCTGAAGAATGTTTCTTTTAGCTGGATAAATATTTTGCAGCAGTTACCTGGGTGAAAACCAACTTCCTGTAGAGCGTTGATTAGAAAAAAAAGCAAAACAAAGACTCTCATGGGATGAATGCTCTGTACTATGTAATTATTTCCTAGCTAATGATACCAACTCAACCTTATGCAAAAGAAAGGCTCAAAACCAATTCCCACTGGTGAAGGACGGCTTCAAAGTGTGTCTGTGGCTCCATAGCTTCAAAGGCGAGAACCACTTGTTCCCTTTGTTCTTCAAACAGAATTCATAGCTATCAAAACCTTCTTAAATTAAAAAAAAAAAGCACCATTTAATTTGATGCCCATTTGGTAGAAATACCTGTGTATGCCTTAGAAGCCAGAAGACAGCACTGAGATCCTTGGTCAGTGAACGTAAGGTTTTTTAAAGGATTTGTTTTCACCTACAAGAATGAGATGATACCATAACATGCCAGTTTCTACTTGGTATAATGAGGACCAAGGAAGATTATGATCAATTCAGGCAATAGACATTTATTGTCGATTACATGACAGGAACATAGAACAGATACTGGGCCCCAGGGATGAAAGGGTTCTGGAGCCTCAGACACTCCCGGTTTCCTGGAGGCAGAGCCTTTAGGTGTGATCTGTTCCATACTAAAGGATGACCACTGGGGTAGAGTCTGTTCTGTGTGAGCCCGGGGCGCCCAGGGAAGGCCATCATCCTGCTCTTGGATGGGCAGTGGACGAGAGGTGGCTCTGTGTTAGGTCTTGAAGGTGCATGAGGGTCTGCCAGAAACAGAAAGGGGGTGTCAGGGAGTGAGTGTGGACAGAGGGAAGAGCATGTGCAAGTGAAATAGCATGGGGAACCCCTGGCAGCACCCCCTGCTTACTACCCATTGTCGTTGCGGGGTTCAGCGGGCCCTGGGCAGATGAAGCTGGGAGGCTGGTGTCCAGGGCAGGGCTGTGGGGTGAGGCACTTGGCCTGCTGCTGGAGGTGAAGGGCCACCACCCAAGGAAGGGATATTTGGACCCTTTTCACTGCACAGTGCTTCTGTATGCCGTCCTAGACCTAGCATAGGCGATTTCTCACAGCCTTCCACTCGCTCTCCCCATCACATTCCCTCACCTGGCCTCGGGCTCATCCTTAGCCAGGATGTCTTCTGTGCAGGGCCTCATCAGCTTCATCTGCAGCATGCTCCGTACACATGTCCCTCTGACTCTATTCCTAGGAGAGTTTCCAGGCCCCTGTGAAGGAGCATCCCAGGACTCAGCTGGCTCTCTCCCTGCCCTTCTGTTTCCTTCCAATCCCACACTCACTGCCTTGACCTTGCCCCTTCAGCAGGGTCTAGAGGGGTCTCTGGCCTTATAAGGGAGAAAGAGTGAGAATTCCCCTATGACAAAGTGCAGGAGCCCACTGGTATGTCTTTCTTTTTCTTCCTCCAGGGAAGGTAAAGTATCTGGCCAGGTCCCTTTCTCACCTGGGCGATCTGGACTGCTCCAAAGCAAGTGTTCCAAAGAAGGAGCACAGCCCACTTGTCTAACCGAAGCATGAAAAACTTACTAACGGAGCTAACAAACTGGTGAATAAAATGTACTATGTCTGCCTGGTGCAAAGCAGCGACAACATTTAATAATACGTGTAAAGCTGTTGTTTTTACTTGACTGATAACTGGCAAAATATTACAGACTGCTGAATTTAATTATCATTGTACGTGTCTAGGTCATCTTTTGATGAGCTAGCAATGTTTGCATAAATAATTAATAGAGGCTTAAGACCGGATGTGGTGGTTCGCGCCTGTAATCCCAGCACTTTGGGAGGCTGAGGTTGGGTGGATCAAGAGGTCAGGATTTCGAGACCAGCCTGACCAACATGGTAAAACCCCGTCTCTACTAAAAATATAAAAATTAGCCGGGCATGGTGGCGGGTGCCCTTAATCCCAGCTACTCGGGAGGCTGAGGCAGGAGAATCACTTGAACCGGGAGGTGGAGGTTGCGGTGAGCCAAGATCACGCCACTGCACTCTAGCCTGGGTGACAGAGCAAGACTCTGTCTCCAAAAATAAATAAATGAATTAATAGAGGCTTAACTAATGATTCTTAAATAATTGCTACATACATTTAATTTTTCTCATCTTATTTTAGCTTGGTCACTATTTTATTCTAATCAAGATTTTCATATCATTTATGATCACTTCATAATAATAATATAAAAGATTGAAAATACATTGCAATTATTAAAAGAACAAAATCTTACAAATATATTTTTAAAAGTATATTTAAAAGGTGAATTTAAATGTGAAAAATTAGAATTATTTTATATACATTTTAAGACAGTTATTTTTCTTTTAAAATAGTCAAAATTACCTTTTACAATTAAAAGGCAAGTTACCAACAATAGTTAATGAATACTAAGCTTTTAGATCAAAATGATATAAATAGAGCTGGGTTTTAAATTTAGTTTTGCAAATATTTAAATTCTATTAAATATTTGATAAAAGTAAATCTATCTGTATTTCTAGCATTAAACATTTATCAAGTTGCCGACATAAAGAATCACCATCATGTTTTATGCAATCATATGTATATTTATAAATACACAAATTTAATATACAAATTCGTTTAATATTGTAAAATGTTTTCCTGTCACGTCACAATGCTCCAGTAATTCGCAAGTGCATTCATTCCTCAGTAATCGCCGAGACTGGCCCCAGAACCATGGCAGATACCAAAGTTAGTGGACGCTCCAGCTCCTGATATAACACAGTAACTAAAATGACAGAGCGTTTGCGTCTAACCCAGATACCTCCCTCACAGACCTTCAATCAGCTCTGGGTTATTTGTAATACCTAATACACTATAAATGCTATGTACACAGTTGTTATACTACATTATTTTTATGTTTTGATTGGTATTTTTTTTTACTGTGGCACTGTTATTTTCCATTTTTTTCCTACTTTTGTCCATGGTCTGTTGAGTACATGATGCGGGATCCATGGACACTGACTGTACCTGCAGAACCACACGCCTGGGCACAAAGAGGTCACTGGGCACTACTGTCCGCCTGCATTTCGGTTTTTAGAGTCTGTATCACCCATGCTATCTGAAAGGAAGATCACTCAAAAATTCCCGGTACTTTAAAGCAATATCTACTTCAGACCTTGGCTGTGGCCCAACCCGTAAGCCCTCATGGCATTTGGATGCCGTTCTTTTTCAGTTCAAGGACAAAAGTGCGAGAAGGGTGGGCAAGTGATTCTGGGGAGCCTGAGCAGCGTTAGCTGAGCAAACGTCTTAGTTCTAAAACAACGCGTTTAGGGTTGCAAGCTATGCTGTGCCACTGGTGAACACCAGATCTGCATGACAAATACCGAGGGTCCTATACTTTTTGTTTTTTATTACATTTATTATTTGCTTGTTTTAAGTGCATTTACATTATGTTAGGTCCCCTAAAGCATGGGACAAATAAAATACAGGATATACAGTTAAATCTGAATTTCAGATCAATGATGAAAAATTTAAAATATAAGTGTGTCCCAAATGCATGGGACATACTTATATTAAAAAATTGTCCATTATCTGAAATTCAGAATTAACGGGGGATTATGAACTGTGGTTTATTTGCTAAATCTGGCAAACTTAGGAGCAATGAGCACACTTCCTTTTGCCCAGACCTAGAGAAAGCATGAATAGTCCCAGCTACTCAGGAGACTGGGTTGTAACAATCACTTGAGCACAGGAGTTTGAGGCTAGCCTGGGTGACATAATGAGACCATCCTTCCCGAAAAACACGAAAAAGAAAAAGCCTTTAATCATGGCCTGATGATTAAAGAGATAGTTGGGAGCCCACTTCCTAGTTTCCTATAGACATTCCTACATTCCTGGTAAGAAACTAACCTTCCAGACTCCACCTACTTCTTCTTCTTCTTCTTCTTCTTTTTTTTGAGACAGAGTCTCACTCTGTCACCCAGGCTGGAGTGCAGTGGCATGATCTCAGCTCACTGCAACCTCCACCTCCCAGCTTCAAGTGGTTCTCGTGCCTCTGCCTCCCAAGTAGCGGGATTACAGGCACCTGCCACCACACCCAGCTAATTTTTGTATTTTTAGTAGAGACGGGGCTTTCTTATATTGGGCCAGCCTGGTCTCAAACTCCTGACTTCAGGTATCTGCCAGCCTTGGCCTCCCAAAGTGCTGGAATTACAGGTGTGAGCCACCATGCCCAGCCTACTGTACCTACTTCTGGTGATAGAAATAATGCATGCTTTCGTGTGTATTATTTAGCACACAAAAAACAGAAAGGCAGGTCCCTGAATTCTGGAAACCCTCACCAAGACTCCTGTGAGAGGACTGTTGAATTTTCCTTCTACCCATCACCAGAAGTAGGTAGAGTCTGGGAGGTTAGCTTCTTGCCAGGAATGTCTGTGGGAAACTGGGAAATGGGCTTTCTTTCCCAAATATTTTTTTAATCATTAAGCCATGGAGTGTCATTGGTTCATTCTGCCATATAGCTTGAATAGTTGCTAACTCTTTATTTATTTATTCATTCATTCATAAAACATTTATTAAGCCTTGTTATGTACCTGGCACACTTACATTACACCAACTAGTCATAACAACTCCCTGGAGTCCATATTATTATTTCCATTTTACAGATGTAGAAATGAAGCTCAGTGAGGTCACATAATTTGCATAAGCTCACTCACTTGGTAAGTGAGAATGTAAACCTGTGTTGCTCTGACTTCCTACTTCTAGTAGAAATGCCGGCTGGGATTTGGAAGGAGGGGAGAGCTAATGCTTCCTTAGCGCCCCACGCACAACCTGATATACTGTAAACTATTGACAACCTTTCTTCAAATTAGATTAAATTCTGACCTCTCAGAAAAGCAAAAATGGAAGAAATACCAAATTGTTTCCATACAATAAAACTATAGTGCTCAAACAAGGAGAAGAATAACTAGTTCTTTCTAAAACTTACATGGAAATGCAAAGGAGCTAAAATTGCCAAAATAATTTTGGAAAAAGAAGAACCAAGTTGGAGGACTTACACTATCTGACTTCAAAACGTATTTTAAAGCCACAGTAACCAGATACATGTGTATTTGCGAAAGGATAGACATGTAGGTCAATGGTAGAGGCTGGAGTCTAGAAATAAATCCTCACATTTGTGGTTAATTGAATTTTGAAAAGGGCGCAAAGGGCAAAAGGATAGCCTTTTAACCATGGCGGAAAGAAGCAAGTTTTCAAAAATGGTGCTGGAACAACTGGATGTGTGTATACACAAACAAACAACAGCAACGATCGCGAACTGTTTAGATTTTACCTCACACTGTGTATAAAATACAACTGAAAATATACCATATACCTGTACGTAATAACAGAAACGACCAGTAGAAAAATCTTCGTGAACTCAGGTCAGGCAAAAGTTCTTAAGATGTGCATTGCATAAAAGAAAAAATAGATGTTACCCTTTATCAAATTATGAACTTCTGCTCTTTGAATGACATTGTTAGGAAAGTGGAAAGACAAGCCACAGACTGGGAGAAAAGATTTGCAAATCATTTATCTGCGATAAAGGACTTGTATCTAAAATATATAAAGAATGCTATTACTCAGTAATATGACAATCCAATAATGGGCAAAATGTGTAAACAGTTTAAACATATTCACCAAAGAAGATACATGAATGGAAAAACAAAAACACATGAACAGATGCTTGTCATTAATCATTAGGGAAATGCACACTAAGCCAGAATGAGACACCAGTACATATCCACTAGAACGTATAATCAAAAAGATGGATAATTGCAAGTGTTGGAGAGAATATGGAGACACTGGAGCTCCCACACATTGTTGGTAAGAATGTAAAAATGATAGGTTCTTTGGAAAGCAGTTTTGTATTTTTAAAAAACTTAAACATAAATTTCGTGTACAAACCGGCAATCCTACTTCTAGGAATCTTAGTAAAAAGACGTGAAAATACATAGCCACACAGATTTGTATGTAAATGCTCACAGCAGCATTATTCAATTATAGCCCTGAAGTGTTGACTGATGACAAACAAATGTGGTATATTCATCCTGTGGAATACCACTCAGCCAGGAAAAGGAACGAACCTGCAAAACATGCAAAAACGTGGATGAAATTCAGAAACATTATACAAAGTGAAAGAAGCCAGATACAAAAGACTACATGTTGTATGATTCAATTCGCATGAAATTTCTAGAAAAGGCAAACCTGTAGCTTGAGGTTGAGCATTAACTGCAAACAGATATGAGGAAATTTTCTGGGGTATCAGAAATGTGCTCAACCAGGGTAGGAGTGATGCTTATACAGATGGCTACGTTCACTAAAATTAATCAAACTTCACACCTGAAATACGCGAATTTTATGGTATCTAAACTGTACCTCAACAAAGGACTTATAAAATGCATTGTGATGCCGGGCGCGGTGGCTCCCGCCTGTAATCCCAGCACTTTGGGAGGCCGAGGCGGGCGGATCACGAGGTCAAGAGATCAAGACCATCCTGGTCAACATGGTAAAACCACGTCTCCACTAAAAATACAAAAAATTAGCTGGGCATGGTGGTGCATGCCTGTAATCCCAGCTACTCGGGAGGCTGAGGCAGGAGAATTGCCTGAACCCAGGAGGCGGAGGTTGCGGTGAGCTGAGATCGCGCCATTGCACTCCAGCCTGGGTAACAAGAGCAAAACTCCGTCTCAAAAAAAAAAAAAAAAGCATTGCATTTAATCAGCCATCTTATTCTGTCTGATATGGCTTTTCCTCCAGCACTTAACGTGTCAGGGACTTACAACAGTTCAGATTTGTAGTCATGTAGGAACACATTTGCAGGTGTGTTTGTCTAATTGTTATTGCCTTTCAATTGCTTCCCTTAGGAATGTTCTGAACTACGGAAGGAAAAGGATGTACATAGATATTGCAGAGTTCTACAAAAGATGATTTCTTAAGAGACACATTTGGATAATTGGAGAAGAAATCACTCAAGTAAGCAACTGAACTCTTCGATTTTCATATATTTATAATGGAAAAGAGTGCTATGAGGTTCACATTTGCCAAGAATTGAGCCATTGCCTTTTGCACCTATAGGATCTATTGACACAGTAGAGAAGGCTGTTCTTTGCACCTCTGGTTCAGGGGGTGAAGACCTGTTTCCCACTGTTAGAGAAGAAACTCATCCAAACGGAAGTTCAACGTCCTTGCTCTGGGAAGATTAAGAAAAAACTAGTAGGTTCTCGGACAATGACAACAGTAAAAAGGTAGCACTTATTGCTGAGGTGGTACTTCTGTCTGGGTTCCGGCCCCGTTGCTTTTGTTCTAGAGAATAACAGAGTTGCCCCTCAACCACCCTTCTTTGTAGCCCTCCCTCTGAGGGCAAAATAAAGATCCCAAAAAACAAATTTAATGCTGTCACTTCTCTGCTTAAACCTTTCAGACAACCCTATTCAGTAATCGATTGCAATTTCCTCAAACTTTGGTAAGAAAAGTATCCACATTTTTGCCTTACCCCAGTGCCATTTAGACCTTTGCTACTTAAAGTGTGATCTTGGAACACCCGCATGGGCAGCACTGGGAGCTGACTGGAAATGCAGGATCTCAGGCTCCACCCCTGGCTCCCCTCTATCAGAATCTTCATTTAAACAAGATACCCAGATGATGTGCATGCATATTAGAGTTTGAAGGACACCGTCCTACGTTTCTAGATATTTTTCTTTAAATTGGCATTCTTCTAAAAGTGCAAACAAATCTATCTTTAAGGAACTGTATCGCTAATATAAGTGGAAAGCCAGTGCCGTTTTCTATAAATACCATGTTTTCTGTAAAGGTAAATACAACAAAAATAAAAGAAGATTCCAGGAAAAATTATGAAACAGGAAAAAAAACTAAACAAGGTTACTGGGAATCTTGTCTGCTGCACCTTTCTGGGTTATTTGTTCTTCTCATTGTCCCTGAGCTATTTGTAAGACTGTAAGTTATAGAAAACTTATGTGTAAATACACTTACACAATGCACATCTTACCAACAGGAGGGCCGATGAGTTTCAGCTGATGGAATGGAATTGCTTACTGCCCTCGTGGCATCAGCCAGTTTTGCCTCTATTGGTAAATTCATCTCAGCGTTCCTTAACTGCCTCTTAGTGTGTGTGTTACTTGAATTCTCCTTTGAACTGGTTGTAACATTTTATTGGTTCACTCATTAATTAATAAGTCAAATAAAATCATTAACACACGTTCATTTTATATTCATATGAAAGTCATGATTTTATCTTTTAAAAATTATCCTTTGACAAACATAATTTCCAACTCTAGCGAGATACTCATGCCTTCCAGCAATTCTAAGCCTGAGGCCAATCTCTGTCTGGTAGAAATGGAGATGAGCACGTTTTTCGTAGGCACTTACTCATTCAGCAAATACAGTTTTGAACATCTGCTGAACACGGTTCCTTTAACGGCTGGGAATTATTCAGGTGTGAACAAAATGTCAAAAATTCCTGGCCTTACTGAGCGTATATTCTGGTAGGGAAAGATAGATACTAAACAAAATAAAATGGAGAATTATATAGTAGACTAATTGATGATAAATGTTACTGGGAAGAATCAATCTAGAATGGGGTTATGAAGGGGATTCACTTTTATGTAACTGGTGTCAGGAAGATGACATATGAGCCAAGACTTGAAGAAAATTGGGGAGTGAGCCACAGGTGTCCTGGGAAGCGTGTCCCAGACAGAGACAGTGGGAAGGAATGTGCTTATTGGGTTCAAAGACCAGGAAGGAGGCTAATGCGGCCCCAGTCGAGTACATGAGGGAAAGAGACAACATGAGCTCAGAGACGTCACTGGAAGTCAAGTTGTTTCAAGGCCTTGTAGGTTATTGAGAAAACTTGGGTTGTTATTTCAAGTGAGTTGAGGAGCACATATTAGGCCTCTGCAGAGAAACAAAACCAATAGGATATATGTAAAAATAAGGATTGGTGCTCATGGCTATGGAAGCCAAGAAGTCTCACAATCCTCTCCTTGCAAGCTGGAGAAGCAGAAAAGCCAGAGGTGTGAGAATCTGAAGGCCTGAGAACCAGGGGAGATGGTGTCTCTCTCAGTCAAGTTGGAAGTCCTGAGATCTGGGGGTGGGGGACTGCTGGTGTCAGTCCTGGAGTCTGAAGGCCCAGGAACAAGGAGCACCAATGTCTAAGGACAGAGAAGGTGGATGTCCCAGCTTAGGAAGAGAGAGCGAATTTGCCCTTCCTCCTGCTTTTTGTTCTCTCTTGGCTTTGACAGTGGATGAGGTCCACCCGGATTTGGAGGGCAAATCTTTACTCAGCGCATCAAGCAGATGCTAATCTCTGCCAGAAACACCTTCACAGACACACCCAGGCATAATGTTTCACTGGCTATCTGGGCATCCCTTAACTCAGAAAAAATTAAGCATCACAGAACATCACACTGAGACTTCCTTCTTGATTAAATTAGAATTTTTAAAGAAAAATTTTGAGAGAATAATGTTTTTACACGAAATGACTAGACATTAGTTCGCTCTGCTGGAGAACTACCCAAAGTCCCCCTGCGTATGCACACTGGTCCTCAGCCACTCTGGGAAACATTAGTTCATAGGAAGCAGCTCAAGCTTTTTAGCATGGCCTCCGCTGCTCTTCAGCCTCAACGTTTTAAAATATTACAACTCGCATTGTATACAGATGCACTCCAGCCATACCAGACTGCTCGCCATCATGCCCTTTCATTCAGCTCAGAAGCCACCTCCACTGTGAATAGTTATTTGACTTCATCAAGCTCCCTCCTCTTTACTCTCAGAGAACTTACTGTATACTTGTATTAGTCAAGGTAGCTGGGTAACAAACATGCCTTAAGTCTTATAATTTTAGAACAACAAAGATGTTTCCTTGCTGCAAAGTTTGCTACGGGTTTGAGGGTCCCTCTGAATAGCTGATCCTCATGTTGGCTCAGCATTGCACCTTAGTTTAAACTCATATTTCCACAATCACCAGGATCGCATATGAAGACTCTGTGGCATCTCACACTGGCAGTCAAATACTCCTGCCTCCAGAATTTTCTCTAATATTTATTGACCAAGGCAACTTCTCTCTGTCTGGAAGAGGAACTGGCATATGGGTAGACGGCTCTCATGTTACTGTAGTGCCTGCTTAGGAGTGCTTGCTGTGCTTGCTATAGTGATTTGTTTATATGTCTATCTCCCCACACTCATCAAACTGTGAGGGTCTCTAGAGCAGATACTACCATTTTTCATCTTGATCTATCTTGGCGCAGTACTGGTGTGGTATAAATGTTTATGAAACCAACAAACATTCATCTTGGAAAGCAGAGAAGCTGTGTGTTCTGTGTTTTTTCATTTTACTTTTGTGCTGGTAAGAAGCAGCCAAATTTGGAGGTTTCCATTTGTTATCCGGTAAGTATTAGGTTGATCACTGTATTTTTCACAACTTGGCCAGTTCAAATCATGAGGGACATTTGTCTCAACTTGGCCAAGTTAAATCATGTGGTTTAAGGTTTTTAAAAAATTACAGAAGATCGTTGGTTTCTCACTGTTTTTGGAATATTTGTAACAGTATAATTTCTGCTCATACCCACTCTCCAGGGAGCTTAGTGTGGTTACAGGCATTACCTAATGCAGTCAGGGCTGGGAGTGGGGAGGGGAGGTATAATAACCCCTATTGTGTAGGATGAAAACTCAGTGAGGGTCAGTTCTCTGCACAAGCTCACCCAGGAGCCCAGCAGGGCTGGATTTCCTGACTGGTTCATAATTCTCTCCAACCCCTCTGGTTCTATCTTAACTTTTCAAATCCAAAAAGTGAATATTTTCATTGGCTTCTTTTAAAGTGAATGTTGTTTTTTCCCCCAGTGTCCTTTTGATGTTCTAAACAATTTGGGCTCAAAATAATGATAATAACTAAATAATTATGACGACAAATCAACCAAAATAGCAAACAATATTGCTCGAAAGCCAGGTTAGTCCTCAGGTTGGGCTGGACAAGCTCAGAGCATGAAATTAAATGGCTCTGCAAGACCCAGCTGATTCTAAGATTTCATGATTCCAAACTTGAGGATATCTGCAAAGGAGATCTATACTGGAATCTGCTTTCCCCGCCCATGTCTGTCTCAGGATGTTTACCCCAGGATACTAAATGATCTTGGGGAGACAGTCAGCCACCCTGGTTTCTTCTTTTGGGAAAAAGTGGGTCAGAAGTTAAAAAATAAAACCATCGTATAAAGTTACAAGTCATTCGGCTTATTAGATGTGTTTTCCTTCCACTTTCTTTGTTGGTTCATTCATTCCTTCATTCATTCATTAAGCATTTACTGGGAACCTACTCTGTGCTGGACACCGAGTTGGCGGCCGGACATGAACAGGCACCTGGTCTCTCTGAGATTTTACCATCCTGTGGTAATAAGGCCTGTGGGTAATTACAATCCAAGGTGGTGAGTGCAAAATGTGCAGAGAATATTTTAGGAGCCCTGAGGAGTCACTTCCTTCAGCCTTGGTGTGGTCAAGAAGGGGTCAAGGAAGGCTTCCTGGGAAATACTCGACTAGGAGAGAAGAAGCGCATGACTGAAGGTGAACAGGGTAGGATTGACTGATGAATTAAGTGGAGACAGATGAGCCTGACAGAGTGTTTTCCTCCACTCTTTGTGGAGGACCCTTGTGATGACTTCAAGCCCACTGGGATAAGCCAGGATCCTTTCCCTATTTAAACCCAGGACTTTAGCAACCACAATTCCGTCTATAACTTTCATTTCCCTTTCCATGTATGTGAGTTTCCTAGGACTATCATCACGAAATGCCACAGACTGGGAAACTTAAACAACAGAAACTCACTTTCCCACAGTTCTGGAGGCTGGAAGTTCAAGATCAAGGTGTCGTTAGGTTTCATTTCTTCGGAGACCTCTCTCCTTGGCTTGCAGTTGGCCTCCTGCTCGCCGCGTCCTCCTTCTCTCTGCGTCCTCCTTCTCTCTGTGTCTGCCTTCTCGCCGCGTCCGCCTTCTCTCTGTGTCCACCTTCTCTCTGTGTCCTCCTTCTCTCTGTGTCCACCTTCTCGCTGTGTCCTCCTTCTCTCTGTGTCCTCCTTCTCTCTGCGTCCTCCTTCTCGCTGCGTCCTCCTTCTCTCTGTGTCCACCTTCTCGCTGCGTCCTCCTTCTCTCTGTGTCCTCCTTCTCTCTGTGTCCTCCTTCTCTCTGTGTCCTCCTTCTCTCTGTGTCCTCCTTCTCTCTGTGTCCTCCTTCTCTCTGTGTCCACCTTCTCTCTGCGTCCTCCTTCTCTCTGTGTCCTCCTTCTCTCTGTGTCCACCTTCTCGCTGCGTCCTCCTTCTCTCTGTGTCCTCCTTCTCTCTGTGTCCTCCTTCTCTCTGTGTCCTCCTTCTCTCTGTGTCCTCCTTCTCTCTGTGTCCTCCTTCTCTCTGTGTCCTCCTTCTCTCTGCGTCCGCCTTCTCTCTGCGTCCTCCTTCTCTCTGTGTCCTCCTTCTCTCTGTGTCCTCCTTCTCTCTGTGTCCTCCTTCTCTCTGTGTCCTCCTTCTCTCTGTGTCCACCTTCTCTCTGTGTCCACCTTCTCTCTGTGTCCTCCTTCTCTCTGTGTCCTCCTTCTCTCTGTGTCCTCCTTCTCTCTGTGTCCTCCTTCTCTCTGCGTCCGCCTTCTCTCTGCGTCCGCCTTCTCTCTGCGTCCTCCTTCTCTCTGTGTCCTCCTTCTCTCTGCGTCCTCCTTCTCTCTGTGTCCTCCTTCTCTCTGCGTCCGCCTTCTCTCTGCGTCCGCCTTCTCTCTGCGTCCTCCTTCTCTCTGTGTCCTCCTTCTCTCTGTGTCCTCCTTCTCTCTGTGTCCTCCTTCTCTCTGTGTCCTCCTTCTCTCTGTGTCCGCCTTCTCTCTGTGTCTGCCTTCTCGCCGCGTCCGCCTTCTCTCTGTGTCCGCCTTCTCTCTGCGTCCGCCTTCTCTCTGCGTCCTCCTTCTCTCTGTGTCCTCCTTCTCTCTGTGTCCTCCTTCTCTCTGTGTCCTCCTTCTCTCTGTGTCCTCCTTCTCTCTGTGTCCTCCTTCTCTCTGTGTCCTCCTTCTCTCTGTGTCCTCCTTCTCTCTGTGTCCGCCTTCTCTCTGTGTCCTCCTTCTCTCTGTGTCCTCCTTCTCTCTGTGTCCGCCTTCTCTCTGCGTCCTCCTTCTCTCTGTGTCCTCCTTCTCTCTGTGTCCTCCTTCTCTCTGTGTCCTCCTTCTCTCTGTGTCCTCCTTCTCTCTGTGTCCTCCTTCTCTCTGTGTCCTCCTTCTCTCTGTGTCCGCCTTCTCTCTGTGTCCTCCTTCTCTCTGTGTCCTCCTTCTCTCTGTGTCCGCCTTCTCTCTGTGTCCTCCTTCTCGCCGCGTCCGCCTTCTCTCTGTGTCCACCTTCTCTCTGCGTCCTCCTTCTCTCTGTGTCCTCCTTCTCTCTGTGTCCACCTTCTCTCTGTGTCCACCTTCTCTCTGTGTCCACCTTCTCTCTGCGTCCTCCTTCTCTCTGTGTCCTCCTTCTCTCTGTGTCCTCCTTCTCTCTGTGTCCTCCTTCTCTCTGTGTCCGCCTTCTCTCTGTGTCCTCCTTCTCTCTGTGTCCTCCTTCTCTCTGTGTCCTCCTTCTCGCCGCGTCCGCCTTCTCTCTGTGTCCGCCTTCTCTCTGTGTCCTCCTTCTCTCTGTGTCCTCCTTCTCTCTGTGTCCTCCTTCTCTCTGTGTCCTCCTTCTCTCTGTGTCCGCCTTCTCTCTGTGTCTGCCTTCTCTCTGTGTCCTCCTTCTCTCTGCGTCCTCCTTCTCGCCGCGTCCGCCTTCTCTCTGTGTCCGCCTTCTCTCTGTGTCCTCCTTCTCTCTGTGTCCTCCTTCTCTCTGTGTCCTCCTTCTCTCTGTGTCCTCCTTCTCTCTGTGTCTGCCTTCTCGCCGCGTCCGCCTTCTCTCTGTGTCCACCTTCTCTCTGCGTCCTCCTTCTCTCTGTGTCCTCCTTCTCGCCGCGTCCGCCTTCTCTCTGTGTCCGCCTTCTCTCTGTGTCCTCCTTCTCTCTGCGTCCGCCTTCTCTCTGTGTCCTCCTTCTCTCTGCGTCCTCCTTCTCTCTGTGTCCTCCTTCTCTCTGCGTCCTCCTTCTCTCTGTGTCCTCCTTCTCGCCGCGTCCGCCTTCTCTCTGTGTCCGCCTTCTCTCTGCGTCCTCCTTCTCTCTGTGTCCTCCTTCTCTCTGTGTCCTCCTTCTCGCCGCGTCCGCCTTCTCTCTGTGTCCGCCTTCTCTCTGCGTCCTCCTTCTCTCTGTGTCCTCCTTCTCTCTGCGTCCTCCCTCTCTCTGAGTCCTCCTTCTCTCTGTGTCCTCCTTCTCTCTGTGTCCACCTTCTCTCTGCGTCCTCCTTCTCTCTGTGTCCTCCTTCTCTCTGTGTCCTCCTTCTCTCTGCGTCCACCTTCTCTCTGCGTCCACCTTCTCTCTGTGTCCTCCTTCTCTCTGTGTCCTCCTTCTCTCTGCGTCCTCCCTCTCTCTGAGTCCTCCTTCTCTCTGCGTCCTCCTTCTCTCTGTGTCCTCCTTCTCTCTGTGTCCTCCTTCTCTCTGTGTCCTCCTTCTCTCTGCGTCCTCCTTCTCGCTGTGTCCTCCTTCTCTCTGTGTCCTCCTTCTCTCTGTGTCCGCCTTCTCTCTGCGTCCTCCTTCTCTCTGCGTCCACCTTCTCTCTGCGTCCACCTTCTCTCTGTGTCCTCCTTCTCTCTGTGTCCTCCTTCTCTCTGCGTCCTCCCTCTCTCTGCGTCCTCCTTCTCTCTGTGTCCTCCTTCTCTCTGCGTCCTCCCTCTCTCTGAGTCCTCCTTCTCTCTGCGTCCTCCTTCTCGCTGCGTCCTCCTTCTCTCTGCGTCCTCCCTCTCTCTGTGTCCTCCTTCTCTCTGCGTCCTCCCTCTCTCTGAGTCCTCCTTCTCTCTGTGTCCTCCTTCTCTCTGCGTCCTCCTTCTCTCTGTGTCCTCCTTCTCTCTGTGTCCTCCTTCTCTCTGTGTCCTCCTTCTCTCTGTGTCCTCCTTCTCTCTGTGTCCTCCTTCTCTCTGTGTCCTCCTTCTCTCTGCGTCCTCCTTCTCGCTGTGTCCTCCTTCTCGCTGTGTCCACCTTCTCTCTGTGTCCACCTTCTCTCTGTGTCCTCCTTCTCTCTGTGTCCACCTTCTCTCTGCATCCACCTTCTCTCTGCGTCCTCCTTCTCTCTGCGTCCTCCTTCTCTCTGCGTCCTCCTTCTCTCTGCGTCCTCCTTCTCTCTGTGTCCACCTTCTCTCTGTGTCCTCCTTCTCTCTGTGTCCTCCTTCTCTCTGCGTCCTCCTTCTCTCTGCGTCCTCCTTCTCTCTGTGTCCACCTTCTCTCTGCGCCCGCCTTCTCGCCGCGGCCGCCTTCTCACCATGTCCACCTTCTCGCTGTGTCCTCACAAGCCCTTTCCCTGGACGTGCACATCCTGGTGTCTCCTGTGTCCAAATTTCCTCTTCTAAAGACTCCAATCAGATTGGATTCATGGCTCCATTTTAACGTAACCACCTTTTTAAGGGCCCTATCTCCAAATACATTCCCATTTGAGGTACTGGGGTTTTAGGACCTCTACATATGAATTTTGGTGGGAGGACACAGTTTGGCCAGTAGCACCATGTAACGTATTGACAGGTTCCAGGGATTAGGGTGTGGGCATTCTGGGGAGACACTTTTCTGTCTATCACATGAGAAATGTTGAAGAGTTTAACAATCATCTCAGGGCCCGGTGACGTGTGTGCACCCGATTGCAGTGGGGGAGTTCTGGACTGACACTATGCACATTAGAATCACTGGAGCTTTCTGCAGCCAGCCTGGAGGAGGAGGCAAAGAGGAGGCTGGCCCTCGGGCGACTAGGGGATATGTGGGAGAGAGAGCTACTCCTTCAGATGACTGAGCAGAAGATGACTGAGGAGAATCCTTCCTGGGGCGTCTAGGGCGGAGCTTGTTGTAGCTAGGGCAAGAAGGTGACTAGGACTCACAGAGCAGAGTTTTGGTTTCAGTTTCAGACCATGAGATCAGAGGCTTGGTAGATTAGGAAGAGGGTGAGATTGGATCAGCTTAAGGACAGACAGAGCTGGAAAGAGGATGGGGTTGGCCTGGGCTGGGAGCTTGGGTTTCTCACAGTGACTGATGTAAGCAGAGACACAAGGCATCTTAATTGCCACCCAAGGCCCTCCTTGGCCCCACCTCCTTCAAAAAGCTTTTCTGAAGCTTGCACTGATCTCATTTCTCTCATGCTGTCTTCTCTGAAGCTATCATTTGGTTTTATACTTGATGTTTCTTTGTCTACATGGTCAGACAATCGTATACTTTGTCTGTACAATTAGATTGCAGCTTCTTCTAGGAGAGGGGCCATATCGATACCCCTGGTAATACCAAGGACAGTCCTGGGCATGTAGTCCAGATGCTCAGTAAATAATTGATTCAGTTCTCTATGCAATTTAAAAAAAATGATAACAGGTAGGATACCTCCACTTCCTCCCACACCACCATTTCCTCATTACAGTAACCAGATTTTCAACGATTTAAAGTGTAGATTACAGATCCCAAATGATGGCTGGGCTTACTGAGCACCTTCTTTGTGCAGTTCTGTGCTGTAAGAAGCACCTCATTCGATTTAATCCTCCCTGTAACCTGACGAAGGAGGTATGTTTACTCTTCTCATTTTACAGGCGAGGAAACTAAGGTCTGGACAGGCTAAGCAACTTTTCCTCTGGCTACACGGCTGGCAAACGGTGGAGCCAAATCTCAAACTCTGCTCTATAGAAATCAAAGTCCATTCCTTCTACATTTTGTTGGGTGCCTCCCGTTGGTCAGTGTTTCTTGTCTGTTTTGAAACAGCAAATAATAACGTTTATCATTGACTTGCACGAGATGGCCACTTTTAGACTTTGTCGTAAAGCTTTATTTTGTGGTGCAAAAGGTAAACCTCCAGAGTTCTGGTTCTTGCTCTGGTTTCAGTGTCGGTCTGAGGCCAAGGATGCTTCTGAATGTGTGCAAATGAAGTCCAGAGGAGATCTCTGAAAAGAATTGATGGGAAGTCCAGCATCCTTTGTCATCTGCTCTGCAGAAATCAGGTTCCTGTGATTTGTGACGATGTCAAGGAGGCTGAGAGATGCCCTACCTAGGACAGTGAACTTTGGGGCAAGTGCCTGCTCCGTGAGTCCTTCCAACAGAAGGAAGAATATGCTATGTTTTCTAAGCACTTTATTAAAACTGTATTTTAGTAAACCTCTGTTTTAAAAAAGAAAAAAAAAAGCAAAATACTTGTTCAACTTGCTTTTCATGTCAGAGGGCAGATGAATTTGGGAGCAGAAATCCCATCAAGGTCTAGAGTATTTTCTGCCTCTGTTGTCTTTCTCCAAATTTTCCATTTCTTTGTGTGTGTCTAGAGAAATTGCATCTCCGTGGTATCGGCCCTGTTTGACCCAGTGTGGTGGGGTTGAGGAATGTTCTAAATCATTCCAGGAAACGGCTCAGTCCTCTCTTGACAGAATCCAAGTCACGTATGTGCAGACAGACCCACTCTTTACTCCATAAACAGGGCCTTCTCGACTCCTAAGATCTCCAGAGAAGAAAATGACACAACAGCTTTTATGGAAATCAGCTTCAGCATCTCACAGCCCTGTGGACGCAGTCAGTTTTATTAGCTAACTGAAATTTTGGCTTGTGAGAAGGGGCGTCTTCAGACCTTTTCCCCTTTTATATGGCCTGGGTCGCTCTCTCTAATGTTCGTCTTCTCGTAGACTTATCTCCCAGGAGTGCCAACCCCAACATCATCACCAGAGGCGATTTGTGTACACACACAGATATGTGGGCTGACTCTCTGGGAGCCTCTTGGTGACTGGGTCCATGGCTGCAATGAACACCGTGGCCGTCTCCTTAGGACTACTCGTGAATGGTCAGGCACTGATCTGATTTTGATTGGCAGCAGGTGGGCATGTTGGAGCTATTGGGCTCTGGAGAGTCTGTAGCAGGTGGCTGTGGGCTCCAGTTGTGGTTCTCCAGCATGGGTGTGTTGGAAAGAATACAATGCTCAGACCCTTTGAAATGGGATAAAACCTGGGCCTTTGTCTTTTATGAATTCCCCAGGAGATTCTGATGCATACCATTGTTTGTGAATCATGGTTCTAAGTACAACACTAATTATTATAAACGTTTTGACTTTGTTGGCCTGCTAGCTAGATGTTAATACTTATACCTGAAAGTATATATAATTTAGTGACAGGGTCTAGCTCTATGGCCCAGGCAGGAGTGCTGTGGCATGATCATTTCTCAGTGAAGCCTCGAACTCCTGAGCTCAAGGGATCATCCCTCCTCAGCCTCCTTCATAGTTGGGACTACAGGTGCACACCACCAACTATATTTCTTGAGGGTGACCTTTCACAAGATCTTATTACATCTCTAAGGGAAGAGATAGAAGGTACCAAAGGCGCTATCTTCTTACAAGGCAATCAGAGGAAAACCTGAATCATTGATAAGGACAGTTACCAAGCAACCACATGCCGGCCAGGCTAGCAGGATTGAAGTACCTCACATGTGAAAACGCTTGGCCTGGGAATCCGAAGCTCTATTCTCCATTTAAAGAATTGTCATTTACTTTCTTTTGCTTCTTTCATTATTCCTGGTAAACAGGCCTTAAGACGCATCCTCATCAAATACTTACATTCTAAATTGTATTTCAAATGAAAGCTAAATAATTTATGCAGAGGGTGCAAACAGAAGACTTAAATAGTTCTTGATGAGGGGTAATTGGGTAAACGAATTTGCACTTGCATGTGAAGTTTTGCTGAAGGAACATTTCCTTGAAGAAACAGGTAACAATATTGTTCATGAAGATAACGGAATCTTGCAAAAGAGCATCTTTAGTCAGTAGATGCCCAAACAGCAGCTCCTCGCCCAAGGTCCCCTTCTCCATGCTGCGGGGGAGGGACGGCCATCGGCCCTGCGGGGATCTGAACATTTAAACCTGGTGTCGCGGTGTGGAGGGGTTTCCGTGCTGCCACTTGCTGGGAAGCATCCTCACCGCCCCAGCCTTGTTCTCAATGGCAGGACACAGCAAGCTGCATGTGAAAATTTAAAAAAACAAGAAGAGAGAGAGAAAAAATCAAAACCAAGAGGAAAACTGCCACTAGACGCTACAAGAAGCTTATTCTTCTGTTGGAAAATTTTTACAGGGACCCAATAACTGCTGCTGTCTCTATAAATGAAGTGTGTATTTTTTAAAAACTCCTAAGCTTAGAGTCCGCAAAGAAAGCAACGTCCTCAAAGGTGAGCGGCTCACGCCCATATCCTGTTCGCTCCTGAAGGACACACGATGAGTCTTCACAAGAGTCATTTTCAAGCCCAGTTGTTCAAGCCAGGACTGATGGTCCCCCTTCCGCCGAGGACACAGTGGACCTATGTTTCCCAGGCTGCCTTTTCCAAATTCAGATTGAAAATCTGGGTAAATATTTGCTTGTGGAAGCAACTACACAGAATATTTGAAGCCAGAATGGTTGTTAAAAACTGCAAATGTGTAAATATTTCACCTAACTTTGGTCCTGGAGATCAATGGCCACATTTTCAAGTCTAAGGCAAGTAAGTAGAAGATGATGGCTCTGGGCGGCTTCCTCTCCAGACTGGCTCCACCTGGTGAGGTCTTTGAGGAGGCTTATTTGAAGTTGTACTTGCTTGTGCAGTGCTCAGATTCTAATACGGTAGAGAGAATGTGAAAGCATACCTCCTCTTTTCCCTAGGCACACCCCTATTTCTTTCCTTTGAGAAGAAAATATATTTTCTTTTTCTTTTTTTTTTTTAGGGAGGGAAGGAGGAAGGGAGGAAGGCAGGAAGGGAGGGGAGGAGGAAGGGAGGGAGGAAGGAAGGGATGAAGGAAGGAAGGGAGGAAAGGGGGGAGGGAGAGAGGGAGGGAGGGAGGGAGGGAAGGGAAGGAAGGAATTCAAGCAATGAGAGAGACATTGCCAACCTGGATCTAGAGGTTTACAAGTTGATTTATTTTTTTGAGAGAAGGAAAGAAAAAAAAATGAGTAAAGGAGAGAAAGAAAGAGGAAGAGAAAGAGGGAGGGTGAACAGAAATATTGCTTTATTCTGAAAAAAAAATGGGTATTAATAATGGCCAATCATGTTTCATTTAAACCTATGAGTAGGTGTGATGTGGTATCGACAAGAATGTATATTTTAAGTATTTGAAGTGGAGAGCTCTATAAATATTTATTAAGTTTACTTGTTCCGGATCTGAGTTCAAGTCCTTGATATCCTTATTAATTTTCTGTCTCATTGAATCTAAGTCTCTATGTATCTGGGTGTTAGGATTGTTAGCTCTTCTTGTTGTATTGATCCTTTTACCACTATATCTTTGTTGCTTTAAAATCTATTTTATCCACTATGAGAATTGCAACTCCTGCTTTTTATTTATTAATTTATTTATTTTTGCTCTCCATTTGGTTGGTGAATCTTTCTCCATCCCTTTGTTTTGAGTCTTTGTGTATCCTTGCATGTGAAACAGGTCTGGATGTAACATGCCGTTGGGTTTTGGCTGTGTCTTTTGATTGGGGGATTTAGTCAATTTAAATTTAGGGTTACTGCCATTTGATGTTAACTGGCTGATCCATTCGTTGATGAAAATTCTTCTTTATGTTGGTGCTCTTTACTTTTTGGTATATTTTTGGTAAGGCTAATACTGGTTGTTTCTTTCTGTGTGTAATGCTTCTTTCAGAAGCTCTTGTAAAGCAGGCCTGGTGGTAATAAAATCTCTGAGTTCTTGCTTGTTCACAAAAGATTTTATTTTTCCTTCAGTTGTGAAGCTTAGTTTGGCTGGATATGAAATTCTGGGCTGAAGGTTCTGTTCTTTAAGGATGTTGAATATTGGCCCCCACTCTCTTCTGGCCTGTAGGGTTTCTGCTGAGAGATCTGCTGTGAGTCTGATAGGCTTGCCTTTGTGGGTAATCTGACCTTTCTCTCTGGCTGCCCTTAGTATTTTCTACTTCGTTTCAACCCTGGTGAATCTAACGATTATGTGTCTTGGGGTTGCTCTTCTTGAGGAATATCTTTGTGGTGTTCTCTGTATTACCTGGGGTTGAATATTGTCCTGCTTTGCTACTTTAGGAAAATTTTCCTGAATAATATCCTGAAGGGTATTTTCAAGCTTGGATTCATTCTCTCCGTCACATTCAGGTACACCTATCAAACGTAAATTTGGTCTTTCACATAGTCCCATATTTCTTGGAGACTTTGCTCATTCCTTTTTATCCTTTTATCTCTAATCTTGTCTTCTTGTTTTCTTTCATTAAGTTGGACTTTGACCTCTGATATCCTTTCTTCTGCTTGAACAATTTGAGTGTTTAAACCTGTGCATACTTCTCGGAGTTCCTGTATTGTATTCTTCAGTTCCATTAATTCACTCATACTCCTCTCTAAGTTGTCTATTCTCAATAGGATTTCATCAAACCTTTTTTCAAAGTTCCTAGTTTCTTTACATTGGGCTACAACATGTTCTTTTAACTCACGGAAGTTTCTTATTATCCATTCCTTGAAGAGTGATTCTGTTATTGGGATGCGCTCGTTCTCCAACAAGCCTTGTTCCCTTGTTGATGTGGAACTGTGATCCTCTTTAGAGGGAGAGGCGTTCTGATTTTGAGTATTCTCAGCCTTTTTACGCTGGTTTCTTCCCATCATTGTAAATTTATCCACCTGTCGTCTTTGAAATTATCAACTTTCAGATTAGGTCTCTTGATTGGACGTCCAGGTTGTTAGTTCCCAGGGCCAGAACGGCGGTGTTAAGACTGATGGTGCTTTTCTGCCCAGGGCTTTCCTATCGGGCTTCCTTCTTGTGTCCGTAGTAGGCGACTCTGCCTTCCCGGGGCTCCAAACCTCGGTCAGAAGGGGAACCAGCCCTGTTTACTCTGCTCCGAGAGCTGCCGCGCCGAGGTGCCGGCGAAGCCGCTGTGCCGGCCACAAGAGTCGCGCTGGCGACCGTGTGGTTCCTCCACTGGGGGATCTTCTGCTCCATGAGAGACCAGAATTTGTCTGAAAGTGTGGCGACCTCTAGTTCTCCGTGCTTTGACTGAGAGCTGCAATCCCGAGCTGTTATCGATCGGCCATCTTGGATCCTCCAAGAAAATATATTTTCTAGATTCAAAATATATAAATGTCATCTTTGGTCTAAATGGCTGTGAATACTGGACTAGAAAAGTCCTTTGTCCTTTCTTGCTTCTGCTTTTTGCCCTTTTGTGGTCAGCTTTATACAGTCATCTCTGCAGAGCAATGCACTTGGACCCAGGGTGCCTCAGCTGTTGGGGCTGCTGCGGGGCAGGGGGTGGAATGAGCAGTTGGTCAGGAGCACACAGGCCACTGGGCAATGTGTGTGTCAGGTTGTCATATGGCGTGCCTGTGTGCTATTTGGGTCCTAAGCTAATATTCCAGTCCCCTGCTGCTGTAGAAAGGCAGACGTGGCCTCAATATGTCTTCCTTCACTCAACCAAGACACACCTGCCGCTGCGAAGCCCCAGTGCTCGCTGTGCCCCAAGTTGGAGATAATAGGCCAGTGATGACTTGGGAACTTGGGATAGAAGGAGGAGAAAGCCAAGCACACCTGTTAACACCCTGCTGTGGCCCAGCCGCTTTATATTTCCATTTCCTTAAAAACTCCTCCAAGCCATTCTGTGAGACTTGACATATCCCCATGTAATGGATGAGAAAACTGAGGCCTTGATTAGTTAAATCATTTATCCAAGATCAAGCAGGCAGTAAGCGGCTTAGACAGAATTTGAGCTCAAATTGGCCGGAAACAAAATCTCTACCGTCTCTATGGCCTTACAGTGGAATTGGGAAATTATTTAATAGAATCCATCTGATCTGGAAAGCAAAGCGTTTACGTGAAGCTCCTTCTCGTAGAGCTAAGGACAGATCTTCCTCTCCCTATCGTCTCTGCAGGGGACATTTGCAGGGAGTAGGAGGGGAGTGAAACGGGGTGGGGCTGTCAGTCACTTGTGGGCCTTTCTCTTTTGGGGTAATTCTCTGCTGCACTATGTCCTGGCTGGAGGCAGCAGCAGGGAGGACGTGGGGCCTCCTGTGACTGTAGAGCTGGCTCCTAATTGGATCATTCCCATGTGGGCTCTTGGCTGTGTGCCAGGTTTCCCAGACTAACTGTTCTCTAGTCTTCTCGCCAGCAGCCTTCTGACAAGCCCCATCCGTGCTTACTTTAGCTCAGTGAGTTTTCTGTTGTTTGCAAACTGAGAACCCTGACTGGCTCTTCCTCCTGGAGATCTCTGCAGATCTGGGCACACAGCAGTCAGGGTGCAACCTCAACACGTGGGAGGCCCGGTTCCCTCTTACTCCTCTCCACTCTCCCTTCCCAGACTCATTTGTCTTTTGGTAGGGAAGCTACACAATCCAGACTCCTCTCATTTTCCCATCAGACCCTCAGGAAAGTTTGAAATGTATTTATCTTAAAGTGAAAAGGCCGATAAGAGCTTTAAATAGACTCCTCCTAGGGGAATTTGCAATTTAACACGCTCTAGAGAAACCCTAAGGCAAGGGGTTTCTTTGCTGCATCTGTGGAAACTGAGACCCCCTGGAGACTTACGAGGGTTCTTCTTTGAAAAGGGGGCTACCTTCCAAGGCTTCTGTGGCTGTGACTAAGCAGGCCCCTGGTGGATCCCAGCCCAGGGTATCTGTGGAACTGCAGAGAACCTCTGAGAGCCAGAACATTTGCTGTAAGTGCCTGTTTAGCTTCTGACAAAGGAGGTGGTACAGGGAAGCCACAGTGAGAAGAGCTGTCTCGCGTCCACCCGCAGAGGGGCATGCCGCAGGGGTGGGATTTGAGAGGGTTCTCTCTTTTAATCCAGGCAAGCCTCTCCTCCTTCAGGGCCTGCCCTCACCACTCCAGCGCGGCTGTCCTGCTCCCCTGACTCTCAAGGCCCTTCCTCCCCTCAGCCTGGGCTCATTGCTGTCACTGACTGCTACAGCATTCTGCTGCTTGGGGCGCTGTTAGAAACACAGGGCTCAGGACCCCACTCAGGCCTCCTGAGTCAGACTCTGCATTTTCACAGGGTCCCAGGTGATTCTGTGCCCATGCATGTTGTAGAAGCGTGACCTGGCAGGAGGCATTTCGCTTTTCTGTACTGGCTTGTTTGAAGTCCCCTCAAAGCCAGGCCCATGTAGTGTAGCCTTTTGTTGCCTGAGATCACTCAGCACAAAGTCTTAAAACAATTCTCTTAATGGGTGCTTATTACACTTTTACCAACTGGAGTGGGATAGACCGTCAAATGTATGAAAGAAAGGTACGAAAAATTGGTTCTCATTTTTCCTTTCTTCCCTCCTGGAAAGACCTGCACAGACGCATGTGAGCGCGTGCAAACACAAACAGCCTGGATATAGATCTCTATGGGAATCCTACACACACACATACATAGCCTGGATATAGATCTCTATGGGAATCCTACACACACACACACACACACACACACACACACACACAGCCTGGATATAGATGTCTATGGGAATCCTACACACACACATGCATAGCCTGGATATAGATCTCTATGGGAATCTTACACACACACACTCAGCCTGGAAATAGATGTCTATGGGAATCCTACACACACACATGCATAGCCTGGATATAGATCTCTATGGGAATCCTACACACACACATACATAGCCTGGATATAGATCTCTATGGGAATCCTACACACACACATGCATAGCCTGGATATAGATCTCTATGGGAATCTTACACACACACACTCAGCCTGGAAATAGATGTCTATGGGAATCCTACACACACACATGCATAGCCTGGATATAGATCTCTATGGGAATCCTACACACACACACACACACACACACACAGCCTGGAAATAGATGTCTATGGGAATCCTACACACACACATGCATAGCCTGGATATAGATCTGTATGGGAATCCTACACACACACACACACACACACACACACACAGCCTGGATATAGATGTCTATGGGAATCCTACACACACACATGCATAGCCTGGATATAGATCTCTATGGGAATCCTACACACACACACACAGCCTGGAAATAGATCTGTATGGGAATCCTACACATGCACATGCATACACACACACACACACACACACACACACAGAGCCTGGAAATGGATCTCTATGGGAATCCTACGTGCACACACACACACACACATACACAGAGCCTGGAAATAGATCTGTATGGGAATCCTACACATGCACATGCACACACACAGACACACACACACACACACACACACAGAGCCTGGAAATAGATCTGTATGGGAATCCTACACATGCACGCACACACACACACACACACACACACAGCCTGGATATAGATGTCTATGGGAATCCTACACACACACATACATAGCCTGGATATAGATCTCTATGGGAATCCTACACACACACACACACAGCCTGGAAATAGATCTGTATGGGAATCCTACACATGCACATGCACACACACACACACACACAGCCTGGAAATAGATCTGTATGGGAATCCTACACATGCACACGCACACACACACACAGAGCCTGGAAATAGATCTGTATGGGAATCCTACACATGCACACACATACACACACACACACACACAGAGCCTGGAAATAGATCTGTATGGGAATCCTACACATGCACATGCACGCGCGTGCGCGCGCACACACACACACACACAGCCTGGATATAGATCTCCATGGAAATCCTACTGACTTCAAGGACAGTCAGCCAGCAGCAACCCCACCAGCAGACATCACTGAAGCGCTGCCCACCAGCACCAGGACATCTAGTCTGGGCACTGTCTGGGCACAGCCCCGTGTGCTGACTTGGCTTCTCTCTCTTTCTCTTTTTAAGAACCTCACCCATCCCTTGTTTAAATGCTAAAAGGAAATCTCAGCAGGCCTTGCCAAACCCAGCTTCAACAATGATGATGACTCTCTGTGAGGTTCTTCCTTCCAAGGTCACAAACACTTTGCAGATATGATGGAGCAGAGAGGACTCTTCCAGAACCTTTTAAATACAGATCCAAAATAAAGGCACACGATGGAGAAGTGACTTTATCATGAATATATTTAACCCCTACGTTGATCGATCGTATATAATGTCAGGTCCTTTACATGTGTTAGCAAAAACCTTATGGAGTCCCTTACCATCAGTTGTCAGAGCTGGAAAAATTCCAGCATTGGTTTACAGCTGGGTCAACTAGGTAGTGCTTGTCAACTGGAAAAGGATGGCACTGGCATTTCAGCCTCACTTGGGAGTGGTCTGGAAAGATGACGACTAGGAAACATCCTCCCAATGTGTGGGGCTTCAGGTGGAACACTGGCCATCCACTTGATGTGAAAAGAGAAGTGGCCTGGTGTTAGATTATCTATGTAAAACTTCTGGGTAGTGGTAATAGACTAGATGGCTGGTTAAGTGTGGAAAGAGAAAGATTAGAATAATGTCTAGTGAAGAGACCCTTTTATGAATAGACATATGTGTGTGGGATCAAAGTATGAAGATGTTTGTAATATTCAAGAGCCCTCCTGAGAACCACAGAAGAGGCACTAAGAAACCCAGTGGGCAGAATGGCACAGCCAGTCATCATCAGCCCAATTTGATCATCAGTGATCCCAGTGCTGGAAATGAATGGAGTAGCCGTGGTGGAGAAGACGGAGCATCCATGCTGGCCCAGCAGAATGGGTCTCCACGTACTGAGGCTGATTTAGTGACTGCTGCTTCCAGATATCAGCTTGCTAGCAGCAGAGGTGAACTCTGGCCCCTCAATATGGAGCCAATCACTTAGTGGCAACTCGATTACATTGGGCTTCTGGAAGAATTGGAAATCTGTTTCAATAGGAGTTACGTATTTTAAGTATAGGTTTTCTTTTTCTTGACCACAGGCCCTCGGCCAGTACCGCTAACTGATTTAATGGAGTTTCTGAACCACCAACATGAAACTTCATACAATATGGCAACTGATCAGAAATTCTTTTCTTCGCAGGGACATGTGGGAGAGGGCCCTATGAATATAGGACCCACTGGTTGTACTTTATACAATGCCACTCAGAAGCTGCTAGCCTGATGGATCCTTTGACTGGGCTGTTGCAGGCAGAGTTATGAGCCAGCTCAAAGATGATAATCTACAAAGATGAGGCTCCATCCTGCAGGACGCACACTGAATCAAAGATTTTTACGTGGCGCTGTGTCCACAGTGGGAAGAACACGTGGGTCTGGGAACAAAGAGCTAGAAACATAATAGTGACATTTACCATCACTTCCAATAGCCCACTGTGGGGGGACGGAACTGTTTCCATTCCCACAAATCTGGGCTCTTCAGAGTTAGAGGTTATGGTCTCCAAAAGAGGACACATAATAATCCCATTAAATATAAAGCTATGGCTGGCTAATGGGAATTTTGGACTCTTGGTGTCTAGGTACCAGCAGAAGAGGAATCACCATCTTGGCAGGGAAAGTAGAGACCTCATTACCCAATGGAGCCAGGAGGGAGATGAGTGGCCCACAGGTGATATACCTGGGTACATCTTAATATTCCCTCGCTCTACTATGATGGTAAATAAACAAGGGCTACAGCCCTGGCCTGGGAAGGTCATGGTGGCCAGAGACTCGAATTCTTCAGGAAAGACTGTTGGGGTCGTGACACCTGGGAAGCCACTGGGTTGAGCAGATGTGTCAACTGAAAATAAGAGAAATCAAGAAGGGGGAGCAGTAGAGAGAAATGCTGTGTATTGCTGTGTCTTTGATAATGGGCGCAGGGTTGGGGGCTACAGTTCATCTCACTAGAATGAATTCTAAAGGGGTTGTCTCCCTAATGGTTATGCCATAGCAGATTAGAGCAATGTAGGGTGTGGACTGTGGTGGATACAAGGTTGCATTGCCCAGAGCCTCCCTTCAAGCAATGGCTTGTTGCCCTTGTTAACAGCATGTATCTTCAGGCTTTGCCTCAGCTGCAGAAAGCTGCTTCCTGGGAGGGCAGCCCGCAGCCACTGACTGGATGAGGTGAGGATGCAAGCCTAGCCATTGACGGGCCATTTGCCCTCCACAGCGAGCTCCTTGTGGGCTGGCCAAGGTCTTCCTGTGCCAGCATCTTACCTCTGAAAAATCTTACTCCTCCTCCTCGCTTCTACAGCTGTTGATCTCTAATAAATACTCTGTACATGAAATTCTGTCTCAGAGCTTGCTTCTGGAGAATCCAGAATCACCACTAAACTTCAGGAGTTGGTACCAGGAGTGGTTCAGAAGAGCAGGCAATAAGATGGGGCTGTGAAGCTGGATCACTCACCACCCAGCTTGCAAAGAGTGAAGAGGGAGTGCAGGCAGCTCCTGACACAATGTGGCAATCCGCTTGCTTAGAGCAATTTGTCACTTTGAGAAGAGTGAAGGAACCAGTAATTGTAAATACTAGTTTTACTCTGTGATTTTTAGAAACGTCCTTAATATAATTCAGATGTGTATCTTAAAGATCATAATTCAACTTCACTGTAAAATTCAAAAGAATCCTTGGGAGCTTTAAGAGCTTTTATTGGCCAGGAAAATGTCACTCTCATTGCGATAATGCAACTGGAAGTCCAGAGCTTCAGAATCTAGGTATCGTCTGGATACCCAAGAAATAAGAATTGACCCACCCTGAGTAAAGACTGGCAAACCTGGTGCTAGAAATTTCTGCAATTACTAGGTAATGTCTGGCTTACCCCAATTTTATTTTGCTAGGTGGAGGTGACCCACCTTCCCTTTAGTAAATACCAGTGTCTGGGTTTCAGTGAGCGGCTTCACGCAGACACCTGCCATGACTGGGTATTCGCTTGCTCCCGGTCACCGTCCTTCATGCTTCGAGCTGTCTTGAAGGCTGCCATGCAGGTCCCACATGCATTCACCTCCTGAAGTCCGGACTGGCTTGCAGTGCTTTAGGAAACACCCACCATTTGGACCCCTTGGTGCTGAAGACCAAGCTGTAGAAAGTCTTACCCACTTGCCTGTGTCAAATGGCTTTTCAGCTTAGGGTTCAAGCTCTATTCTGTAATCGGTGCTTGTAAACAGTTCTGGGAAGCTTCAGTTTCGTGAGCGAACAGCTGCATTTACCCGGAACTGGGTTTCTTCCCAAATAGCTGAGAGGAGCCCTGCGTAAACTTGAGTCTCTGTGTTTACAGAGACAGTGATGCAATGAGGCAGATTAACTTCTGCTGCCTGTGTGGGAATCCCCAAGGAACACATCTAGTTGTGAGTCATTACTCTTCACCTGTAAGTACGGTTCTGCCAAGAGCCCTGAGCACGTAGGCTGGGAGGTAGAGACTGGCCAGCGGTTTTTTTACTTGTGCTTGTTTTATGGTAAATACTATTTTACTTCCTTGATTTTCTGTAACACATTTTACTCTCCAGACTTCTTTCAACAGCCATCACATTTCATCTTCTTAATAGCCTTGTGAAATAAGCAATTATCATCTCCATCTGTGTATGAAGAAACCAACTTCACATTCATTTACCGTGATGTTTGGAAAACTGGCGTGATGAACACATTTGAAAAAAATTATTTCAGGGCCTAAGTTTTGATTTAAAGTATTTTTATTATAGCATTACATAAAAATGCACAAATGTGAAAACAGCCATACATTTCACATGGTTATGTTTATTACAGAACCATTAAAATGCGCTAATTAAATACAAACAAGGCAACCACATCAGACGTTCAAGTTAACAACACTGATTCCGTGTGTTAGGTGACGTTCTGTTGAAACTAAATTGCTCATATTGGGCTAAATGGTAGGCTGAGGTAGCTCCATTTTTATAGCCCACTCGTCAGTCAGAATCCTTTGATTAGTCTCAGTTATTGTGCTTACCATAGTCACTATTCTTCCATTTCAACCTGATCTCATTTTAAACCGTGGGTCCATGGCTGTGAAGGACCCATCAATTGAAAGGTGTAAATCAAATGCCATGCTAAAAGTTCTTTAAGTATCAGTGAAAAAAGTTGCATTGCCTATTTGCTGTAATATTTACTGATAAACCGTTGGAGACTGGTACAAACAGAAGCAAGATCCAGAACACGGCTCTGGGTGACGCTTCCATTCTCTCCCTGTGATGGTTAATTTGATGTGTCAACCTGACTGGGCTTAGGGATGCCCAGATAGCTGGCTAAACACTATTTCTGGTGTGTCAGTGAAGGTATTTCAGGAAGCAATTAGCATTTGAATTGGAGAACAGAATAAAGCAGATGACCCTCCCCAACCTGCCTGGGTATTTTCCAGTTATTTGAGGGCCTGAATAGAACAAAAAGGTGAAGCAGGGGCCAGTTTGCTCCCACTGCTTGAGCTGAGACATTCATCTGTTGGACTCAGACAGGGACTTACACTATCATCATCTTCTTTTTCACCTCCTTGCCCCCCTCCCCTTCTGAATTATGCCACCAGCCTTCCTGGTCTTCAGCTTGCAGTGGTAGATCACTGAGCTTCTTGGCCTTCATAACTGCATGAATCAGTTCCTACATCTCCTCTTATGTATAGCTCTCTCTCGATATTCTATTGGTTCTGTTTTTCTGGATAACCTTCACTAAAACACCCACTATATTTCTCCATTTGAAGCACCTTCTGTTAGTAAAGTTTTTTTTTTTTTTAACACCCCCACCCTTCTGTGTTTATGAAAATCTGTCCCTGTTAAGTCAGGAACCTTTTCTTAATAATTGTGGTTCCTAAGATGATTAAAATGTCCTGGTTTTAGGGAAGACCAAAGTGAGAAGCTTCACAGAATGTGCATTTGAGCTTCACAAGACGCAGAACTCTCTCTAAATCACTTGCTTTCTGACATGTTGTAAGACTCTCAGCATAGATCACTTGACACAAAATGTTAAATGTTCAAAACTTGAGCAGATTTAGGACTCATCTAGTCCAATTCATCTAATCCAAATCCCTTACCTTATAGAAGGGGAAACCAAGTCCCAGGGAAATTAAATAACTTGTGCGAGGAACGGTCACACAGCCAGACTTTGGTGTCATCAATGAATGCCTCTGAGGGTCACATCCTCTTTGCTGCCTTCAAGTCAGTAGACTTAATCCCCAGAGAAGTTACTCAAAACAGAGTCTGCTCACATCGCAGAGAAAAGGCTGGATTCAATCGCTCATCACAAATTCTTGAAAATTGATTTGTATTGCCTACCTCTTTTCAATTTTTAATGTTCTTAGCCAGTTTCCTTTACATTATCAAGAAATGTAGTTTTGAGTCATACTTAATGGAAATAGGGCTAATTAAGAACAGAAGTGTAGGTGACAGAAAATCTTATGTGTTTGGTTGAATGAACATCCACATCCTAAGTCCCATGATAATGACATACATTGAAGATAGAACCAAACACAAGCTTGCAAACACAAACCGAAAATGGGACGAATACGAGCTGACAGTCAGGAGGTCTTCCTATCTCATCATTCACACAGTAAGTAGAGCAGGGGTTGACAAACTATGGCCTACGGGCCAAATCTAGTGCTTCTATTTGTTAATAAAGTTTTATTGGAACAAGGCTGGGCAACGTAGCAAGATCTTGTCTCTACATGAAACAAAAAACTGTGTGCCCCTTTTGCTTACAAAATGTCTATTGCTGATTTCATGCTGGTAGAATTGATTAGAACAAAGACCATATTGCCCTCAAAGTCTAAATTATTTCCTATCTGACCTTCTCCAGAAAAAGTTTCTAGATCCTTGAACTCAATGTGTGTCATAATCTGGGGTTTGTGACTCCATCAGGATCTCTAGACATACTTTTGAAAGTCTACCAGGGCATTTAAATGTTGTGTTCCCATGTCTGTGATGATCTGGAGGGAAAAAAAGAACATAAGGCTGCTCCACATCGCCTGAATGACCACCCTAGACCTAGTCACAGTGCCTTGCGCTTTTTTTTTTTTTTTTTGAGACGGAGTTTCGCTCTTGTTGCCTAGGCTGGAGTGCAATGGCGCGATCTCGGCTCACCGCAATCTCCGCCTCCTGGGTTCAGGCAATTCTCCTGCCTCAGCCTCCCGAGCAGCTGGGACTACAGGCATGCACCACCATGCCCAGCTAATTTTTTGTAATTTTAGTAGAGACGGGGTTTCACCATGTTGACCAGGATGGTCTCGATCTGTTGACCTCGTGATCCACCCGCCTCGGCCTCCCAAAGTGCTGGGATTACAGCCTTGCGCTTTTATGTTTGCATTTAGATTTGAGTTTATGATCATGTTAGAAACAGAAGAAGGTGGAAAGACCTCACAGCAGGCTGAACAAAGTCCCTTTAGGAGCATCCAGTCCCTTTAGGAGCACCCAAGTGTGTTAACCCCCTTGCCTATGACTTAGAGGAACCTGCCCTGGAGTCAGGTAAATTTAGCACCAGAGAAAAATACCCAGGCTTTCTCTACCCCTAGGAGACTCATCCTGGCACAGCCAAACCCATTGTCCTGCTCCAAGGGAAAAGAAGCTTAGTTGATTTTGCTACATGGGAGAAAGAGGAGGGGTCCACAATAAACTTTGTGTGGGGTGCATTTTTCTTAGTTACTTCACCAATTAATGTCCAAGGAATTCATGAAGCAGTGGGTTTCCAAGGACCTAGGTTTTTGCTAGAGGAAATTGGTGTTACTGCATCTGGACACAGTGACTGTACCACTCACTCCCAGATTAGAAATGTGCCTCTCACAGAGAAGTAGGAAGCTGGGTTTGATCATCCATTTAAAACTGTGTCCTTGAGGCATTTAAGCATCCTTGGGGGTCTGTGATAATTAAGTCAGAGTCATGAACAAAAAATAGGGAGCGAAAACCAGACGGGCTTTTAAAAGTTCACAGCCTTTGAAAAATAAGACGTTAGTCCCTCAAGTCAAGAAAGCAGAATTTGACTTATAAAGCCTGAAATCCATGGCAAGGCAATCAAAATACTGATTTCCCCAAGTACAAAGTCTCCTGCGATACTTCAAACCAAGTAACTGCTTAGAGGAACTCAATTTCATTCTTGAGTCGTTAAATAAAGTTCACGTGGCAAACTGGAACCTTCCTTTTGGAGAGAATTATGTAGCAGGAGGCATTAAAACAACGTATTGCCCTAGACCCAGAATTCCATGCCTAGGAATTTTCTCTTAGGGAAATAATGCACAGAAAACAAAATATATAAACAAAAATGATCACTGCTGCATCATCTGTAAGATAAAAAATAAGAAGGGAATTTATATCAAAAATACTAATCCTAGGGGCAATATATAATACATTATATCAACCGTATAAAACTATTAAGGCAAATAATTACAAAGAACATGTTGATATATGCTATAATTTAAGTGAAACCAATAGTAAACCAAAGAGTACGTTCACTATAATTGTAGGTACGTGTATATTACATGCCAGAGCTAATATAAAAAGTGATAATTGTTTAACTAGGGAGCATGATACTATGGATGACATGTCAAATTTTTCATAATGTGTTTTTTCGGTAAAGAATGAGGCATTTTCTAATTAAAAAGCCAAAAGCTCAGACAAGGCCAAACCTTAAGAAGAGAACATTGTATTTTTATTTTGGCATAGATGTGATATGTCAGGAGGAATTAAATATTACTCTATTCAAAACATTACAAAAATTCTGATCAAAGGAAGGCAGCCTTCAGAAGTCATGCAGTTCCCTTGCTCATGAAAACGAATGATCAGTGAGCACCTACTGTGTGGACATGTCCTTTGGTCTTAAAACAGCTCTTGGTGGCAGGTGCAATGATTATTCCCATTTTTCAGACGCGGTAACAGGCATAAAAAGGAAAGGTCATTTGCCCACAATCACCCAGTTAATTAAGGGCAGATCTGGGATTCAGTCCAAGTCTGTCTGACTCCAGGATCACTGCAGCGGTCGACCTGGAAACCTTTCGGGATTTTATGCATACCAGAGGCAGACTAGAAAACTCTGGGAATGAGTAGGTGCTTGGTCATCACACAGACCTGGGTTTGGATTCTGGCTTTTTGTATCAGCCAAGATGCTTTTCATGAAAATGAAAGAGAATGTGACTCGTAGCAGCACAGACACTTAGGAAATTGATTATCTCATAACACAAAGTCCAGAAGTTGGGTTGGCTGTGGGTTGGTGGGGTTGGCAGCTCGGTGGTATCAAAGACCCTTGCCATATTTTCCCTGTTGTGCATTTGCCATCCTTGGTGTTATCCTTCTTGGGAGCAGAGTGCATTCGCATTGTTGCTAGACAAAGAAGAGTGGTCTCCAGCTGGGAAGCCAGCTCTCAGGAAAGGGAAACTTTCCTTGGGAGCCTTCCAGCAGAAATCTGTCCCACGAATATTCCTGAGCTCATTCTTGGCTGGGGATCGTGCAGCCTGATTACTTTACATTAGCGTGATGTGCGTGAATGGCAGGGAGTCAACCACGATGCTCATTACGCTCCGTCCTTAGTCACTTAACTTGTTCACATTTCCATTTCTTCATCCGGAAGGTGGCAGATTTGAGGGTGCAATGGGATAAGGGTTGGATGTGGCTGGCCAGTGGGCAACATTCAGCAGTTATTAGCTGAGCTCGTCAGTTAGTGGGGGACGTGTGCTGGCTGGATAAGCCTGAGCTTTCTGGGGTGCAACTTGGTCTGCTTCATTCTTTGTGCCACCCTTCATCCCTGCGGTGACAGTGACAGCTTGGTAAAGAATGAAGTGCTAATACTCCCCAAATTTGTAACTGTTCTTTTCTCCCCTCTTCTCTTCCTGAGCCTTTATTCCATTTCTTTATTGAATTTATAAAGTTGATAATAAAAATACATAAACCCAGAGTTTAAGGATGTTGTACTGTTCCATCATTAAAAAGTGAAAATTGGATTTCACTGAGAATTCACACTTTTCAAGGTCCAAGCAAAATATGGTAATTTCTGCTGTTTCTCACCTCTGCTAGCCTTTGTTACTGGTGTTTAAGGTGATTTCCAGTTTATTGTTTAATGCTAGAATTTCTTTCTCTGTGTTATTATTCAGTTTTTATTTATACTAGGTAAAAAAAATGTGTTTTTCAAGAATAGAAAATGAAATACCGCATGTTCTCACTCATAGGTGGGTGTTGAAAAATGAGAACACATGGACACAGGGAGGGGAGCACTACACACTGGGGTCTGTTGGGGGGAATAGGGGAGGGACAGCGGGGGGTGGGGAGTTGGGGAGAGACAGCATGGGGAGAAATGGCAGATATAGGTGAAGGGGAGGAAGGCAGCAAATCACAATGCCACGTGTGTCCCTATGCAGCTATCTTGCATGTTTTTCACACATACCCCAAAACGTAAAATGCAATAAATAAAAAAAAAAAAAAAAAAAAGGAAAGCATGCCAGGAAGCCAGAAAAAAAAAAAGTGTTTTACAAATTTTAGAATTCATACATGTAAATAGTTGCAGTCCTTCTTGCAAAAACAGAAAGCATACATATTATGAAGTGGATGTTTGTGTCCCTGCCGAATTCATGTTGAAGCTCTAATTCCCAGCGTGGCTGTAGTTGGACATGGGACCTCTACGAAAGCAATTATGGTTAAACGAAGTTCTCAGGGTGGGACCCTGATCCGACTGGATGTGTGTCCTTAGAGGAATAGATACCAGAGAGCTTGCTCTCTCTCTCTTTTACCCATGTGAGGAGACAGTGAGAAGGTGGCAGTCTGCAAGCTGGGAAGAGAGCCCTCACCAGGACCTGACCGTGCTAGCAACTTGATCTTGGACTCAGAACTGTGAGAAAATACATTTCTGTTGTTTAAGCCACCTAGTCCATGGTATCTGTAACGGCAGCCCAAGCTGAATAATATAATTCATTTTCTCAGTTAAGTGTCCCTGTATGACCGAGTCTTTCCTGGAAAAGTATCAGACACTGCCTCTGACTATTTTCCATACTAATGTGAGGGCTGAGCTACTCTCACCCATTCTGTGTGTTCTCTCCATCTCTGGTGCACATGTATGTGACATAATGTTACCTGGAGGACAACTTCAAGATCTGTGAAAAAGAAGAAGAAGAAAACTGTTTTGCAGCACATGTTAGCACGAATACATAATGATTCCTTCCCTCTTTCTGTCCTTTCTGCCTCTCCTTTCTTTCCTCCCTCCTAGTGTCACATGGATCAAACCACTGGATGTAACTTGCGGTTCCTGTCGAACCAATCAGCGAGGTCACAGAAATCATTAGGCATGTTTCATCATTTGAATGAATGAGCCTTGGTCCCACACTGAAAACAAGGTACTAGTGCGTCTTACCAGAGCATGTGGGTACAAAGACACCACTGATTTTGGCATCCCTGGTTGGATGTCAAGGGACAGAGATAAGAAGTATAATGTGGTCACTTCTGCAGCCAGTTCTTGCTTAATTCTCCAGCCTAACCCATTTATTGCAACCCCAAAGCCCTGCATATACAAACTATAAAATATCAATGGATTAAAGGCATCGGGGTTCGACCTACAAGAATATGACAACAGGGTAATACATTGTTTGTGTGAATTTTATTGTGAAAAAATATATAATACTTAAAAATGTTTTTTACGTGTATTTCTTTCACTCAAGTACGATTGTCTTTGTTTTTTATGTCTCTGGACAGCTTGGCTGTATGTCTACATTTGCAAGCTGCTGTAATCATAATGTATATGTGCTTATGCATAGAAGTAGACTGAAGGCATTCTTAATTTCAATTATTTGCCTGGGACTTCAACGATCACAGTGGTTTGCAATTGTAAGAGCCTTGATTGGGAAATGACCAGATTTCAAAGCTGGTGTGCAAGGAAGTGAGAATCACGCAGTCAGTAAGCAAGCCCAGCTCACCGTTGCCGGGACCAGCATTTAAACATGGCTTTTGTGCTTTCATATGAAGCTTGCAAGGAACTCTCGCAGTGTGATCAAGATGTTGTTTCTTGGCAGATTTACGTAGAGTTAATTAAGTAGCCCAATGATGCAGTATAATGCAATCTAGACTTGAGTTTATTGGCAGAATTAATTTTTATAGCTTTATAAGCAAATCCTAAGTTTACAGATACCTTAAGAGTCTTGAGGGGTGGGAGAGAGAGCCACGATGGCCAATCACTAGCAGCTCTGGATTGTAGCTCCCAGTGAAAGCGCAGAGAATGAGAGGAAGCCACAGTTTCAGATGAATTTGTGTTGCTCATGGACCAGGAGGAGATTCCCAGTGGAGGAGCCCCACGGGTCTCCAGCCCAACTCTTGTGGCCGGTGTGGCAGTTTTGCCGGCACCTCAGCTGGACCTGCCATGCTAGCAACTTGATGCAGAGCGTGGCGGTTCTTGGTGCAGAGTAAACGGGACTGGGTCCCCTTCTGGTCGACGTTTGGAGCTCCGGGAAGGCAGAGTTGTCTATTCAGCTGATTGAAAAAGGGACTCAAGAAGGAAGCCAGACCAGAGATTCCCAGGCAGAAAATCACCATGAATCTTAATGCCGCTGTTTTAGCCGGTGCAGTGGGTTGTTCAGATTCTGGCGCTGGGACTCAACAAGTTGGACGTCCACTCAGAGATCTAATTAGAAAGTCAGTAATTACAAAGACAACAGGTGTATAAATTTACAGTTATGGAAAGAAACCAGCATAAAAAAGATGAGAATACCCAAAATCAGAATGCTTCTCCCTCTACAGGGGATCACAGTTCCTCATCAACAAGGGAACAAGGCCTGATGGAGAATGAATGTGTTCCATTAACAGAAGTAGGCTTCAGAAGGTGGATAATAAGAAACTTCTGGGAGTTAAAAGAACATGTTCTAGCCCAATGTAAAGAAACTAAGAACTTTGAAAAAAGGTTTAATGAAATCCTAACGAGAATAGACAATTTAGAGAGGAATATAACTGAATTAATGGAACTGAAGAATACAATATGAGAACTCCTTGAAGTATGCACAGGTTTTAACAGTCGAATTGATCAAGTAGAAGAAAGGATATCAGAGGTTGAAGACCAACTTAATGAAATGAAATGAGAAGACAAGATTAGAGAAGAAAAAGTAAAAAGGAATGAGCAAAGTCTCCAAGAAATATGGGACTATGTGAAAAGACCTAATTTACGTTTGATAGGTGTACCTGAATGTCATGAAGAGAATGAATCGAAGCTGGAAAATATTCTTCAGGATATTATTCAGGAAAACTTTCCTAACCTAGTAAGGCAGGACAATACTCAACTCCAGGTAATACAGAGAACACCACAGAAATATTCCTCAAGTACAGCAACCCCAAGACACATAATCGTTAGAATCACCAGGGTTGAAATAAAGGAGAAAATTCTAAGGGCAGCTAGAGAGAAAGGTCAGGTCACCCATAAAGGGAAGCCTATCAGACTTACAGCAGATCCCTCAGCAGAAACCCTACAAATTAGAAGAGAGTGGGGGTTAATATTCAATATCCTCAAAGAAAAGAATTTTCAACCCAGAATCTCATATCCAGCCAAACTAAGCTTCATAAATGAAGGAAAAATAAAATTTTTCACGAAGAAGCAAGCACTCAGAGATTTCATCACCACCAGGCCTGCTTTACAAGAGCTTCTGAAAGAAGCACTATACACAGAAAGGAACAATCAGTATCAGTCATCCCAAAAACTTACCAAAAGGTAAAGAGTATCTCCATAATGAAGAATCTATATCAATAATGGGCAAAATAGCCAGCTAGCATTAAATGACAATATTAAACTCATAAATATCAATATTAATCCTAAATTTAAATGGATTAAATGCCCCAATCAAAGACGCAGACAGGCAAATTGAATAAAAAGTCAAAACCCATTGGTATGCTGTATCCAGATCCATCTCATAAGTAAGGACACAGAAAGACTCAAAACAAAGGGTTGGTGGAAGACTCACCAATCAAATGGAGAGCAAAAACAAAACAAAACAAGACAAAAAAAACACAGGAGTTGTAAATTTTGCCTCTGACAAAATAGACTTTAATAGTAACAAAGACTAAAAGAAACAAAGAAGGACATTACATAATGGTAAAAGGATCAATGCAACAACAGGAGTCAATGATCATAAATGTATATGCACCCAATATAGGAGCACCCAGATACATGAGTCAAGTTCTTAATGACTTATAAAGAGACTTGGACTCCCGCACAATAATAGCGGGAGACTTTGACACCACACTGTTAATATTTGACGGATCAACAAGATAGAAAATTAACAGGGACATCTATGATTAGAACTCAGACCTGGAACAAGTAAACTCAGTGAATATTTATAGAATTCTTCACCCTGGGTCTACAGAACATACATTTTTCTCAGTATCACATTACACCTGTTTTGAAAGTGACCACATAATTGGCAGTAAATCACTCTTCAGCATTTTCACAGCATTTCACAGACTTAAATGAAATATTGGTTGGCTGTTTGATTGTTATTTTCTTTCCTTATTCCTTCCTGTCTCCGCTGTTAAGTACAATTATCGGCATAAAAGAGGTTTTTAATACCTATTTTTAGATTGCATTCCAGCCTGGGCAATAGAGCAAGACTCCTGTTCTCTTTCCCCCTTTCTCTTTTTCTTTCTTTCTTTCTTTCAAAAAAAAAAAAAAAAGAGTCTTGAGGGGTTACTTAACATTTTCAACTATTGCATTTTAAAGGGAAAACTTGTATGCTTATTTGGGAACTTGCAGAGATGTTAGGCTATATTCCTTGTGAATATCAATAGTGTACTGTATTGTATCTGTTCACGTGACAGTTTACTTCTTATAAATGTTTTCCCATGGTGTTACGTAACCCTTGTAGAGATCACATGAAACCCCTGCACAATATCCCATTGATTTGTTGCATGATCATTTACCAAACTGCGTTTAAATTGTTTCCAGTTTTGCGCTCTTCAAGATAATGTTGCAATGGTAAACTTTTTGTCGCCTTTTGAAACGTTTTCTTGAGATACCTTCCTAGAGGTGGGTAAAAGAGGATGAACATTCAGATGACTTTCAGTATATATTATTATATTGTTTTCCGAAAGATGTATGGCCGTTTACAGTATGACCCTCAATGTATTCATGCCCATTGAGTAATGCAAAGCAGACAGCATTGCAAATGTAAGGCTTTCTGTTAGTTAAATGGGTACACAGCAGTTCAATATTATTGCTTTACTTTCCAATGCTTTGCCTTGTGCCTAAGTTGAACATTGCAAATTTATGTAGAATTTAAAGTTCTCTTTTAAATGACTGTTAAAGCAAAGTAAATAAGGACTGAGAATATATCCTATATTTGAGTCCTTCTGAACGTACCGCAACCAATTTAATAGGTAGACAAGGCTGAAAACCTAACTTAAGAGTATGCACCTGTAACAACAGCTGAGTCTTGGCCAATCCTAGCAGCCATATTTCAACCAGTCATCCGCTGCTGGGTGTTCAGACTGTGTTCAGATAAGGCAAAGCTGTAATCAGTCCCGCCGTTTCCACACCTCACCTTTGATTTCTGTATGTCGCTTCCCCTTTTTTGGTCTATAAATTTGTTTTGATTACCAGGCACCCCTGGAGTCTCTGAATTGGCTGTGATTCTGGGGGCTGCCCGATTAATGAATCGTTCATTGCTCAATCAGACTCCTTGAAATTTAATTCAGTTGGAGTTTTCCTTTTAACATTATGTGTTGGTTCATACCCTTTGCTGGACGTTTACAGGATCGTCCTGAGCTTTGGAGTTGAGGGTTTGAATCCCTGCTCTGCTTCTTACTACCTGTGTGATCTTGGGCAAGTTAGTAAACTTCCTTTGTCTCTGTTTCCTCCTCTGGAAAGTGAGGGTAGTAGTGTGTCTGTCACAAAGTTGTTGGAGGATTCATCGGGATGGCACGTGTGCCGAGCACACACATTAAAATGGCTCGTTAGTTGTTAGTCACGCTACATGGGTTCGGTTTTTCGGTTGGTTTTTACCCGAGTCTGGTCTCTCAGTGGCTTTCCAGTGGCTCTGGAGATAAGCCCTTCTTGGCCTCTTGGCAGCCTGACCTCCTCTCTTGTCTATGCTCATCCTGCCAAATCCACCCTTCACGGGCAATGTCTTGAATGTTCTGCTGCTTCTGAATTCTATCTATGCCAACCCAGCCGTCCCTCTCATCCCTGACCCCACCAAACTTCTTTATCTAGTGAACTTCTTCTTCTTCTTTTTTTTTCTTTGAGACGGAGTTTTGCTCTTGTTACCCAGGCTGGAGTGCAATGGCGCGATCTCGGCTCACCGCAACCTCCGCCTCCTGGGTTCAGGCAATTCTCCTGCCTCAGCCTCCCGAGTAGCTGGGATTACAGGCACGCGCCACCGTGCCCAGCTAATTTTTTGTATTTTTAGTAGAGGCGGGGTTTCACCATGTTGACCAGGATGATCTCGATCTCTTGACCTCGTGATCCACCCGCCTCGGCCTCCCAAAGTGCTGGGATTAAAGGCGTGAGCCACCGCGCCCGGCCTTATCTAGAAAACTTCTAATTGCCCTATAAAACATAGCCTCCAGAAGCTTCCCTGCTCCCCCAGCCTCCCCTTACCCCTCTCTTCCATAATCCATGTGTATCCGCCCATAGCATTTACTGCACTGAGCTTGTAATTTTTCTCAGATAGACTCTAAGCCCCACGTGAGTAAAAACCATGTTTCGTTTGATTTTACAACCTCACTTGCAGCACAGGGCGTGCCCCGTGAAAAGTGTTCAATAAATATTTGTTGAATGAATGAATCAATACCTACATTACTCATCAGGCATGGACCCGAATGTCTCAGAGGAAAGAAAAGTCACTTTCACAGTGCAAACCTTTGGCATCACTGGCATTGGTTGGGTTTAGAGCGGCATCGTGAGAGAAAGGGTTTCACTCAAGAAGGGACAGCTGGAGATGTGTAAATTGAGGAATTACAAAATATCTATGTATGTGCTCTCACTAACCTGTAATCACCAGTCACGGTTCTGAATGACATTCTGAAACCTCCGAGCCGTTGCCGCAGGCTATCGTACTCAACAGTGAGTGATGCGTGTGCTGAGGGCAAACCCCAGAGAGGATTCCCTAAATTATCATGGGCAGTGGCTGCATTGAAGGAAGCGATTAATCCCCCAACATCAGTATTCTGAAAGTGACAACAGCTATTTGGATGATTAAGTTCTGTTCTAATTGTCTGAAAAACAAAAATTGATACATGCTTTGGCACATCTCTTAAGTGGTAAGGGGCATGGGGAGAGGCTGGCTTGGGAAACCTTAGAATAAGTAAAACTTGAGTTAGATCTTGAAAGAAATGGGTAAGTGGGGAGGTAAGCTTTTCTAACAAAAATAAGACATGAGGTGGGGAAAGAGTTTCAGATGAAGCACAGAGTAGGGATGGGGTAGCACAGGGGGCTTACAGAGGTGCTGGAAGACCACCTCAGGAACTCCTGGCTAGTGTAACTGCGGAGCTGTGTGAGAGAAAGCCAGGGGACTCCTCCTCTATGGTGAGCTCCTAGAAGCAAGCCTTGGCTAGGATTTGGATGTGTGTGTTTCACTGAAGAGGAGTTGTCAGGAAATATCTACTAGGGAGTGAGAGGAGCAAGACAGAAGACGGGAAGGAACCCAGCGGAGATCAGGTCTCAGGCGGAGAGGAGCCTCAGCTCTGTCCATCGGGGGGATGGGGCAGTCTCTTCATGAACCCACTCCAGGGGGCCTGCCTTTTGTGCCATCACTGGCTGTTGGCCAGGCCTAGAGGCAGGGTGTGGTTAACCTCCCCGGTGAGGAACTCTGGTCAGCCGAGGGCAAACCTCCAGGGAAGGAGAGCAGCTGTGGGGAGAGGACAACCAAAGTCCCAGCAGCCAGGAGATGGGAACCCCACAAGGCAGAGGGGATCTGGACAAGGCCCCACCATCTCTATCTACATGCACGGTCACAGGTGACGAGTTATTTTCTTCCCATTCCACACGGCTGCCTCCCTGCAGCTCTGTAGGACTCTACTCAAATGTCTCCGTAAAGCTGTCTGTGGTCTTGCCAGTGGGGAGTGATCTTTGTCTTTAGACGTCCTGAGGCGCTTCATCCATCCATACCTCCCTGCGGGATGGCCAGCTCCCCAGTGTCAGCTCCTGTGTCTCATTCAGCTTTGTTGATCCCAGCACGGTGGCCAGTCCGTGGGCTGCCGGTGGCGGGGGGTGTTCAGCATAAATGTGCTTAGAATGACAGAATGATACTGTGGCCCCAAACAGGGAAGATTTTGGCTGTACATCCATTTTTTTCTAGGTTGGCTGCAAATACTCAGTTTATTACCAGAACATAGTTCTGCAAAGTCCTTTATAGTCTTGCTTTTCCACCTTGAGCATTAATGTCATCTTCTTTCTATCCCTTTGCCTGTGTGCGGTTAGTACAGCTTGCATAGTCGTGAAATGATAGTAACTCTGGAATGCAGCTTCGGGCGTTTTGTAGGACGCTTTCAGAAGACTTGCTTTGAGCTACCCAGTGTTGAATCTCACAGATGAATGTTGGGCCTATGAATTCATATTGAAGTGATGTATTTGACATGCCCATGAATACATGCGTCTGCCACACTGTGGCCCGCAGCCAGGCTGCAATACTGAGCCTGCCTTCTGGATCGTCTTCTGAGAAGTCCCTGGAGAAAGCCTGCCAATTGCTTACCAGCAGTGGAGAGCAGCAACGTGCCTTGGAAATTGCCCTGTTGAGAATTCTTTTGCCCTCCAAAATGCCCTGGTGTTGCCTCTGTACTTCGCATTCTGAAGGAGGGCCAGAAGAGGTCATGTAGGGTTTCCCAAGGCAGCCTGGAGCAGTCACTGCGGCCCGAGAGCTTCAGCCTGCTGAGTGTTTGGTCTCAGGGTGGCGAGTGGCGGAGGTTGGCAGGAGCCTCTATTCTGGCAGAAGGACAGCATTTTCTGTACATGTTCTCTTGGAAGAACATTCAGGATGGTATGTGTTTCATCACACTATGCAACCTGATATATCCTGGGCAGTTTGGATTTATTATTTACTTCGTATAGTTTAATCAAACCGAATCTCCTTAAAAATGTTATTGGCAGAGGTGGGGAGTGTGTATTTTCTGAAAGCCTCTGCTGCCAAGCTTGACTTTTCATAATCCGCAGCGTCTGCGGATTGTGTCCCTCAATGGCCAGAGGGACACAGCTGACACCACGCTGAAGTGCCGAGACGGCGCTGTCTTTCAACTCTCTTCTGCTCCCTAGGCGGGGTGGTGACAGCTTCTAGTCCCTCTCAGGTCCCACCAACCCCCTTTCCATCTTCAGTCTGGTTAAACTAAAAAACCGTTTTAAATGACTCCATTTACTGAGAATTTCAGTGTTGGCTCTATTACATTCCTTAATTTACGCTTGTTAATTTCGTCTGACTTGGCCCACTTAGATTCCTTTGGACATATGATCCTTATGAATAAAACATTCAAGGGCCAAATGTTTGAGTGGGACATCTTGACGTGAATATTCCTGGAGAGTGGAAGAAAGCACAGCTCAGGGCAGGTGCTTCTGTCCCAGAGTGAGACCTGGAAACAGCTGTGGTGTGCTGGAAGGGATTCTCCAACCTAGAGTCTGAAGATGTTTAAAGGCTGCTTTTGCCACTCACAAGCTACTTGATCAGGCGGATTGCTTCCCCTCAGTTCCTTTAGGAGACAGTGTGCTGTGGAGTACCAGCATTCTCACTCTGCGGTCTCTCTCTGGGGGAGGATTATGCATTCTTGTCGTGTGGTACTAGGTGTGGCCATGTGATTTCTGGCACCCCTCCCTCCTCCTGGGGAAGGAAACGTATATCCCTGCCCTATTGACGTCACGCTTGGCTATGAGATTTGCTTTGGCTGGCAAAAGTGAGTACAAGGAATTGTGCCACTATTGTATAGATGCTTTAAGAGACATTGCTGGTTTTGCTGTCTCCATCTCTCTCTGTTATTGAGTCTCTGAATAAAGAAGGCATAGACAAGGGCTGTAGCTGAGGCATAAGCGAGAAACAAACCTTCATGGAGGCAAACGCTGAGATTTTGGGGGTTGTATGTTGTAACAGCATTACTTAGGTTAAACAGATTAATGCGATAGGGAATAATGTGATCTACCTGGTGGGCTTTTTATGAGAACTATTTGAGAGAATTAACCGAAAAATGTATTGTGCACCTATAAGGTCCCAGGTACTGTGTGCTAGGTATAAGGGCCACAGAATTGTACAGGGCATGGGCCATGTCCTTCAAAGAGCTCATAGTAGAAGAGACAGAGGTTTCTGGAAGTTATGTTAGTAACAATGTGTAGTAGATCTATGCTTTTGGCAAGGGGTTCAGCCTGGGCCATCACACATTCTCAAATTCAGGAAAACTTCTTGACATTTGACATCTCCCAGAAAATGCGGAAAGAACAGTGAGTAGAAAACAAAACGGGTGTGATGCTGTGGATGCTGGACAGATGGTTGGGAGCCCTCAGGAGCTGAGTAACTCAGTCACTAAACCTAAGCCTTACAGATCAAAATACTATATCAATCCCTTACAGAAATATTTTATTTTAATCACAGGATGCTTGCAAGAAGTCAAAACCATAAATGTAAATGATCTAAGAACAGAAAATATGTGGTATATAACCTGGCAGCTGCACATGACACGCAGTATAGTTTATGGCTCGAGAAGTGGCTGGTCTAAGGGTAGAGAATGGGGCTAAAGTTAGAGAATAAAATTCAAGGAGATCCAGAATGCTCTTGTTCTAATCAGAGGTGGTTCAGTTTTCCAAAGGAGAAACCTACTTGAAGCAGTTTGGTTTAGAACTGGGGACTGGAAGGATAAAGGGGAACCCTGTGCTCAGGAAAGGCTCCCGGTCTCCGGTGCCCAGTCTGTCTCTCATCTCCATTTCTCACTGGGAATGTCCTACGTTCCTCTACCTTTCCCAGCAACCCTGCAGCTTCCTCACTCAGTCTTGCCTCCTTTTGCCTTGCTGCTGTGGCTGTGCTGACCTGGCCCCTCTCTATGTGATGGTGATGGTTAATTTTATGTGTCAACTTGACTGGGCCATGGGTTACCCGGAGAGTTGGTCAGCATTATTCTGTATGTGTCTGTGAGGGTGTTTTTGGATGAGATGAACATGTGGACGTACAGGCTGAGTGAAGCAGATGGTCCTTCCTAATGTGGGTGGGCCTCATCCCATCAGTTGAAGCTCTGAATAGAACAAAAGGCTGATCCTGCCTTAAGGAAGAGAGGCTTCCCCGGGCCTGTCAGCCATTGTCTCTTTTACTGCCTTTGGACTTCAGGTAGGTCTCTCCCTGGTCTCCAGCTTGCCAACTGCAGATCATGGGACTTGGTAGCCAGCCTCCATAAGCATGTGAATCAATTCTTTATAAAAAACTCAATCTCTCTACTCCCCACACATATATGATGCATATTTATATCATAATACATACAATGAGCTACATGCTATTGACGCTGTTCCTCAGAGGAGCTTTTTTTTTTTTTTTTTAGAAAGGAGAGAAGGAAAGAAAGAAAAAAGGGAGTAAAGGAGAGGAAGAAAGGAAGAAAAAGAGAGAGAATGGGAATGCTGCTTTATTCTAAAAATGGGTATTGAAAATGTCTTTTATGCCAATAATTGTGCTTAATAATGGCTAATCAATATTTCATTTAAACCTATGAGTAGGTGTGATGTGGTATTGACAAGAATGTATATTTTATGTATTTAAAGTGGAGAGCTCTATAAATGTTTATTAAGTTTACTTGTTCTGGATCTGAGTTCAAGTCCTGGATATCCTCATTAATTTTCTGTCTCATTGGTCTATCTAATATTGATGTTGAAGTCTCCCACTATTATTGTGTGGGAGTCTAGGGAGTCTAAGTCTCTTTATAGGTCTTATGTATCTGGGTGCTCCTGTATTGGGTGTGTATATATTTAGGATCGTTAGCTCTTCTTGTTGCATTGATCCTTTTACCACTATATCTTTGTTGCTTGAAAGTCTATTTTATCAGAGGCGAGAATTGCAACTCCTGCTTTTTATTTATTTATTTATTTTTGCTCTCCATTTGGTTGGTAAATCTTTCTTTCTCCATCCCTTTGTTTTGAGTCTTTGTGTATCCTTGCATGTGAAATGGGTCTAGATGTAGCATACCGTTGTGTTTTCGCTGTATCTTTTGATTGGGGGATTTAGTCGATTTAAATTTAGGGTTACTGCCATTTGATGTTAACTGGCTGTTTTGTCAATTCATTGATGTAAATTCTTCTTTATGTTGATGCTCCCTACTTTTTGGTATATTTTTAGAAAGGCTCATACTGGTTGTTTCTTTCTGTGTATAATGCTTCTTTCAGAAGCTCTTGTAAAGCAGGCCTGGTGGTAATAAAATCTCTGAGTACTTGCTTGTTCATAAAAGATTTTATTTTTCCTTCAGTTGTGAAGCTTAGTTTTGCTGGATATAAAATTCTGGGCTGAAAGTTCTTTTCTTTAAAGATGTTGAATATTGGCCTCCACTCTCTTCTGGCTTGTAGGGTTTCTGCTGACAGATCTGCTGTGAGTCTGATAGGCTTCCCTTTGTGGGTAACCTGACCTTTTTCTCTGGCTGCCCTTAGTATTTTCTTCTTCATTTCAACCCTGGTGAATCTAATGATTAAGTGCCTTGGGGTTGCTCTTCTTGAGGAATATCTTTGTGGTGTTCTCTGTATTACCTGGGGTTGAATATTGTGCTCCTTTGCTAGATTGGGAAAGTTTTCCTGAATAATGTCCTGAAGAGTATTTTCCAGCTTGGATTCATTCTCTTTGTCACATTGAGGTACACCTATCAAATGTAGATTAGGTCTTTTCACATAGTCCCATATTTATTGGAGACTTTGTTCATTCCTTTTTGTCCTTTATTCTCTATTCTTGTCTTCTCGTTTTATTTCATTAAGTTGGTCTTTGACCCCTGATATCCTGATCAATTCAACTGTTAAAACTTGTGCATATTTCACTAAGTTCTCATGTTGTGTTTTTCAACTCCATTAGTTCATTTATATTCCTCTCTATATTGTCTATTCTTGTTAGCATTTCGTCAAACCTTTTTTCAAAGTTCTTAGTTTCTTTGCATTGGGTTAGAACAAGTTCCTTTAACTCCCAGAAGTTTCTTATCATCCACCTTCTGAAGCCTACTTCTGTTAATGGAACACAGTCCTTCTCCATCAGGGCTTGTTCTGTTGCCGATGAGGAACTGTGATCCCCCGTAGAGGGAGAGGCGTTCTGACTTTGGGTATGCTCAGCCTTCTTAGGCTGGTTTCTTCCTTCCTCAGAGGAGCTTTTACTAACACAGTGGTTGCGTGGTTCAGGCTCACAGATTCCTTGATTGTGCTCTCAGTCTCAGTACAGTTCCTGTGGAAGAGTGACTCTGATTTTCTCCCAGCCGGTGACTGTGGTCCCCTCAGCCCTAAATGGGCATCATGTGGCCTCTGGGGGCCTCACCACTCTGATTAGGGATAGGGCAGGTTCTTGAAGGTACTATAGGTGGGGAACAAATGAGTCACATTCTCTCACAGTTTTCCTCTCCAGTTAATATAACTCACTTCACTTTCATAGACTTGAGAAGAGATTTTTGTTTTGCAGTCTTATGAGGCCTCCACGGGGCTTATATATCTGAGTGTTCCACTTCCCAAAAGGCTGACACACTGAATGCTCCCCTCTTACCTTCAATTGCTTTCCAATTACAAACAACAACAACAAGCCAGGAATAGCAACACTTGAGCTTATTTTTGCAAATGTCCTTTCATGCAGTTTAGGAACAATGCTGTTGTCCCCCTGTTGCCCTCCTAGAGCACTACACCCGGAATCGCTAGTTCAGGGCTCTTCTGTCTACCAGGCATGTGACATGGGGCCTCCGTTTTCCCCTCTGTAAAATGGGGTTGGCACTCACTGCTGGAGATACAATGAGATGGTGTGGTACAAAAGCCCCTGACAATTTCATTCCATTTAAATGTTAAGATTGTTCAAGGATATCTTAGCTAGAAGCTACCGTCGTTGTAAAGATAATGAAACTGAGACTCAAAGAGACAGAATTATTGCTGTGGACAAAAATAATGATTCTCACAATGCTCTGGTTTGTTCTGGTCTGACCCTTTCACCTTCCACAAGGCGGTTTGTTTTCTTAGCTGGGAGGGTCAGGGATCCCAGGCTGCCTCACCTCCTCCTCCTTTTTTCCAAGTGTGAGCGCAGCTGAAGCAAGCAGGGCTCTCCCTCCTTTTAAGGGCTTTCTTCCTTTCCCTGGGACCACTGGTTGGAGCCCCGAGGTTAAGTGTGCGATCTTCTTCCCTTAGAAGGAAGCCAGGGTGGCAAGCTGCTGTTTCCAAGGCAGACTTTCCTAAGGCAGGCAGGCAGGCCTTCAGCTCGGAAGGCAGGAAGAGTCCAAAGCTGCAGATCTGAGCGAGGATTCGGTCTTGCGGCAGGGAAAATGCACACCACACAGGCGTGCCAGCCCTGCGGCCAGGTTTTTTGGGAGGTGCAGTTTGGCAGAGCCAAGCCCGGGGTACGCAGAAAACAGCTTTTGATGTAACGCCATAGTGGTTTTTGAACTTTAATCTCTCTTGGCTCCAATTTCCCAGGTTAATTTCCTGACATCTAAGGAGCTTTGTTTAGCGTGTGTAGCTTCCTGCCTTTCATGTCAGAGCGTGCGACTGACGGAGTCAGGGAGTGAGCCAAGAAACTCGGGGTGGGGGCTCGCCTCGGAGGCTCTCTTCCGTCTGTATTTGCCTTAGCCGCACACTCACCCTTAGTCATTTTTTCCTTGATATTAGCACAATACAAGGCTCCTTATGTAAGATGTAAAAGCGGGAGCGCTTGGTGAAAGAGCCTGGTCTTTTGGTGAGTGAGTCCTAGGGGAGGTTTTATTCTGGTTTTGCTGCTTCGCAGTGATGTCCAATTAATGCCTTTGGGGAGCAGCCACTGAGGGCCAGGGTCCTGTGTCCCCCCATCCCAGTTCTCTCCACTCTCCTTTCTCTGCCATTCAAAGACCCTGGCAACCCCGATCTGATGGAGAGAGACTATCTGATGGAATGAGTGACTATGCTCCTTCCCCTCTCACCTCCGTCTTCTCAAAGGGTGGCCTCTTCACCAGCTCTTCATTCACGTTCCCTTTATTTCTTGACAGTACCATCCTATCAGAATTTGCTCAGCTGCTTGTTTGTACTTTGTGTGGGCAAGTTCCAGGGTTTCTGGAAGGTTCTGGGCAGCTGGGCTGTGCCTCTTTGACTTGGTGCATAGGGTGCCCTGAGCAAACAGGCGCCTAAGTCAGTGTTTCAAGTTGTGGCAGATGCTGCAACACTTACTCTCTCCAGGGGCTGGGGCGAGGAGGCACGATTAACGTTTCAGACACCCACACTGCAAGTGCAAAGTAGTTAAGTTTGAGAATTCAAATGTAAAGAAAAGAGCGATCTCTTACTCAGTAGGGGCTGAATTCATTCGCTGGGGAGAGGTAGGGAGAAACCCTCCTGCCACTTTGGAATTATTTAGAGGATCTTGGATGAGAAGGGACGTCAGAGAGCATCTCCTGTGAGTCCACTCTGCCTGGTTCATGTTGGCGGTTTTGCGTTCTGTCTTCACAGCCGCTGCATCCTCAGAGCCCGGGGCAGTGCTTGACATTTAGTAGGGACTCCGTAACTGATTGTTGAGTGAATTACTCTGACTATTCACACCCTGCCATGTCACCCAGGAGCACGCTGATCCACTGAAGTTAGATGGGATTAGGAAGATTACAGCTCGTCCTCTGCCTCCCAAGGGAGGGACTTTCCACCTAATTGACTTGTTTGTTTCTGATGTCTAGTTTGGCTCCCAGACTGCTTCAAAGTCACTCAAGCTCAGTCTGAGGGCCTTTAGGAAGCACCTCAGAACTCCCCCAATTGCCGAGGAGAGCCCAGGTGGGCGCCTACCAGCAGGACACCTGAGGCCACTTTTCTGGCAGTTAAGAAGTCACGTTGAGATTGGAGGTGGGAGTGGGGGTGAGTCTCCTTCAGACGTGGCTGGATCTGACAATCAGAGTATGCGGTGACATTGACGGCGACAGGAGGCAGTCAAATGCCTAGGCAGATGGGGCAGGTCCCCGGTGAAACCCCACCTCTAAGCCGAAGAGTTTAAAGCCTGAAAGCCAAGCGACAAGTCGAATCCTGGAACCGGATTGCGAATTTATCTTCCTGTTTGGTATGCCTTCCTCTGATTGGTCCGCACCCTTCACCTATTTTACATATACCTACCCTTTCCTAATTGGTTTTCTATACTGTTGTGCCCACCTTTGAGTGCTGTCTTCGCTTTTGTGCAAACTCACAAACCAATCAGCACACACTCCCCATTCTGAGTCCATAAAACCCTATGTCCATAAAAGGCCCCAACCCAGCCACATGGGGAATATTCCTGCCTTCAGGTAGGGGGACCAACCCCGCGTCTCCTCTCTGCTGAAAGCCGTTTTCATCACTCAATATAATTATGCTCTGCCCTCTTCACCCTTTAATGTACACTGTATCTTCCTGGGTGTGGTACAAGAGCTTGGAGACCATCAAGTACAGGTACAAGCTATAACACAGGTGAGCTGGGAACACTAGGGTGGCTGAGTGAGACCCGGGGCATGCAAAGTGACCAAATAGAAAAATCCAACATCAGTATTTGGCCAGAGACAATGCTCCTGAAGGCAGTGCTGTTTGCTATGGTGTCCCCTGAGGGTTGCCTTCAGAGGAGTTGTCCAGGGGCACACAACGACACAACAGCATGGGGCTGCCTTGGATGGAGCCCAGGGGATTTTTCACTTGAAAATCTACCCTTCCAGTTAAAAACAATGAAATTCTTAGAAACAAAGCAACTGTGAATAAGAGAATGTCTTGGTGCAGGAATTCTCACAGCCTCTGTAACTCTTGGCCTCCTCTGTTTTCTGCCTCTGTTTCTGCCTTTCTGTTTGACCGTTTCTGACACACATATATACACAGCATGGGTGTGCCTGTGTGTGCGTGCGCGTGCGCGCGCGCACACACACACACACACACACACACACACTGCTTTCCCCCAGCTTTCTTTGTCAGCACCCATGTACCCTCTGCTCTACAGCACAGACAAATCCTGGGTTAATGGGGAGGACCAAGCATCAAAGTTAGACTCACTTGGATTCGAAAGGACCGATTTGAAATTGTCCAGAGCCTCAGAGGGAAGTGCCAAGGACAGTCAGAGAGGCCATTTGGATCCCCAGGAGGACGATGCAGCAGGTGCAGACGGGACAGTGGTGTCACTGGCGAGGAGCCCAGGAATGGTCATCAGGGACTACTGGACTCACATGGGAACAAGCCCTAACATAAGTCCCTGCTGCTTCTTGGCAGGCCCATCTCCTTTCCTGCTGCTGGCCCTTTGGTGACCTCCCAGAGGGTGTGGAGTCAGACAGGCTTGGACTGCAAACCCCAGCTCTGGCCCAAGTTAGGGGCTAAAGCCAAAATAGCAATGAAATGAAAAGAGAAGAGAGATAATGGGAGGTTTTTCCTGCCTCTAGGCCATGTCAATGGAAAAAATGCTAGTGATGGAGTCCAATTCTAGAACCTTCTTGAGCAAGACACTTTATAGTCCTGAAGTTAGGCTTTCCTGTGCTGGGAGGAAAAGCTTGTTTATGGTATTGAGGCAAGGCCCATGACTGCTAATTCAACTCTTTTTTTTTTCCATTCCTTCCTATTTCCTCTACCACCCAGCTACCTCCCTAGGGTGCTCATAGGAATAAAGAGAGCGTGTGTAATTGCTGTGAGCTCCTTAAAAGGAAAGTGTTACATAAACACAGAGTATTTTTATGTGTGCATATAAAATATATCTTCTCTGGCTAGAAGGGCCTTGTTCATGGAGCTAAATAAAACGATTTATTTGGAATAGTAGCAATCCCAAAGGACCTGAGTAGTGCAAAAACCTTGTGTTTTGGGAAATATTAGTCAAGGGGAAAACTGTTTCTAGCATCAGTTTTTTTCCCCCATCTGTGGAGTCTTTTTTTTCCTCTTTACACCACTCGCCACTCCCATCTGTGAGGTTTAACTTGTCTTTTAGTCTCTTTGTTTTCTCTCGATGAGGTTTCCCGTGCATACTCAGGCGCTGGCATCTCTGCATAGCCCCTAAGGTAATTTCAGGAATGGTGTGCTGGTAAATGTTTTAACAACTGGCTCTTTGCAGGGGATGGTGGGGGCGCTATTCTGTAGTATTTGCCAATTTTCATGATCATTTCAAGCTGTCAACACGAGGGACTGCAGAGTTGGGAAAGATGCTCCACAGTAAGCTACCATTATACTGGTTTTCCACCACACAGATAAAGTATACACGAACAACTCCAGGAGCACAGGCAATCCTAAATGTGGTAAAGAGAAGCAGTGAGTTCGGAGAGTTTATTACATTTTCAAACATATAATTTATTTAATTCATTTACTCCTTTTGATTTCATTTTTTGTAGTGGCTGTGTTAACAACTGGCTTGCAACATTTCGGGACATTTAATAGTTGCCTCCCTGGAGCTGGTGTGAGGTGGCCCCAGCACAGCACCAGGGGAGGTGGTGTCCTTGACATAGTCTTGACTCCTCTGAAGCCCCTGGCTCACCTTGCCAAGTCATCTATTGGGTATTTCCACCTGGTTGTCACATATGACCGTGAAGTAAATGACTATGAGAATAAATTTCTCATTCCCCCACTCACATCTTTTCTGGCTTCATCCAAGTTAAAAATCTTAAGTCACCTCTTCCCTCCTCTCTCAGGCTTCCCATTTGTTAGCCAACTATCAGTGAGTCTTCCTTTGCAACATCTCTTAGTGGTTCTCAAACTTGGCTGCACACTAAAGTCATCTGAGGAGCTTTAAGCAAATTCTGATATCTGGGTTCCACTCTTGAATATTCTGGCTTAATTAGTCTAGGGTGAGGCCTGGACATCATGATTTTTAAAAAGTTCCCTAGGAGATACAAATGTGCAGCTGGGGCTACAAACCATCATCTTTTCTTTTTTCTTTTTTTTTTAAAGAGAAAAAAGAAAGAAAGGAAGAAAAAGAAAGAAAAGAAGAAAAAAAAACAAGAGAGAGAGAGAAAGAAAGAAAAAGAATAAAAGAGAGAAAGAAAGAGGAAGAGAAAGAGGGAGAGAGAACGGGGATCTTGCTCTATTGCCCAGGCTAGAATGCAGTCTAAAAATGGGTATTAAAAACCTCTTTTATGCCAATAAATGTGCTTAACAATGGAGACAGGAAGGAGTAAGGGAGGAAAATAACAAACAAGCAGCCAACCAATATTTCATTTAAACCTGTGAAATGCTGTGCAATTACTGAGGAGTGATTTACTTCCAATTATGTAGTCACTATTAGAATAGGTGTGATGTGATACTGAGAAAAACATATGTTTTGTGGATTTGGGGTGGAGAGTTCTGTAAATGTTTATTAAGTTTACTTGTTCCAGGTCTGAGTTCAAGTCCTGGATGTCCTTGTTAATTTTCTGTCTCATTGATCTGTCTAATATTGACAATGTAGTGTTAAAGTCTCCCACTATTATTATGTGGGAGTCTAAGTCTCTTTGTAAGTCATTAAGAACTTGCCTTATGTATCTGGGTGCTCCTCTATTGGGTACATATATATTTAGGATCATTAGCTCTTCTTGTTGCATTGATCCTTTTACCATTATGTAATGTCCTTCTTTGTCTCTTTTGGTCTTTGTTGCTTTAAAGTCTATTTTATCAGAGACGAGAATTGCAACTCTTACTTTTTTTTTTTCTCTCTCCATTTGGTTGGTGAATCTTCCCCCATGCCTTTGTTTTAAGTCTTTGTGTATCCTTGCATGTGAGATGGGTCTGGATACAACATACCGATGGGTTTTGGCTTTTTTTCCAATTTGCCTGTCTGTGTCTTTTGATTGGGGCATTTAGTCCATTTAAATTTAGGATTGATATTGATATATGTGAGTCTGATACTACCATTTAATGCTAGCTGGCTGTTTTGCCCATTAGTTGATATAAATTCTTCATTATGGTGATGCTCTTTACCTTTTGGTATGTTTTTGGAATGGCTGATACTGGTTGTTCCTTTCTATGTGTAGTGCTTCTTTCAGAAGCTCTTGTAAAGCAGGCCTGGTGGTGACAAAATCTCTGAGTATTTGCTTGTTTGCAAAAAATTTTATTTTTTTCCTTCACTTATGAAGCTTAGTTTGGCTGGATATGAAATTCTGGGTTGAAAGTTCTTTTCTTTAAGGATGTTGAATATTGGCCCCACTCTCTTCTGGCTTGTAGAGTTTCTGCTGAGAGATCTGCTGTGAGTCTGATAGGCTTGCCTTTGTGGGTAACCTGACCTTTCTCTCTGGCTGCCCTTAGCATTTTCTCCTTCATTTCATCCCTGGTGAATCTGACGATTATGTGCCATGGGGTTGCTCTTCTTGAGGAATATCTTTGTGGTGTTCTCTGTATTACCTGGAGTTGAGTATTGTCCTGCCTTGCTAGGTTGGGAAAGTTTTCCTGGATAATATCCTGAAGAGTATTTTCCAGCTTGGATTCATTCTCTTCATGACATTCAGGTACACCTATCAAATGTAGATTAGGTCTTTTCACATAGTCCCATATTTCTTGGAGACTTTGCTCATTCCTTTTTAGCCTTTTTTCTCTTACCTTGTCTTCTCGTTTTATTTTATTAAGTTGGTCTTTGACCTCTGATAGCCTTTCTTCTGCTTAATCAATTTGACTGTTAAGACATGTGCATACTTCTCAAAGTTCTCATATTGTGTTTTTCAGCTCCATTAATTCACTTATATTCCTCTCTAAATTGTCTATTCTTGTTAGCATTTCTTCAAACCTTTTTTCAAGATTCTTAGTTTCTTTGCATTGGGTTAGACTATGTTCTTTTAGCTCACAGAAGTTTCTTATTATCCACCTTCTGAAGCCTAATTCTGTCAATTCATCACACTCATTCTCCATCAGGCCTTGTTTCGTTGCTGATGAGGAGCTGTGATCCCCTGTAGGAGGAGAGAGCACATGCCTTCATATCTGACCCAACCCACAGTATCAGCGTCATGCCTGCCCTGTTTGCTCCCATGTAACCTGTGGCCCAGACACAGCAAAGTTCTCAGGGGCCTTCAAGCTTCCACACCTTTGCATCTGCTGTGCCCTCTGCCTTGAACACCATTCCTTTCCTTTCCTCTCTCACCTGAATTTTCCAACACAGCTGTGAAGGCACAACTCAGAGGTCACTCTCTACAAAGTGTTCCTTGACTGTCTCTGACAAAATTAATGATCAGTTCTTTGTGTTCCCACAGCCCTTGGTACAAACCTTATTCAGCGTTTGACTACATTATTTTAATGATGTGTTTGATTTATCCGCCCTCCTTCAACTGTGGCTGAGTCATCTTGGTATCCCCAGTGGCCCCGCACAGAGGGAGAAGTTCCACAGCTGTCTGCCAAATAAATGGGTGCATTTCCTGTCTCGTTCCCTTTCTTGCCCTCTCGTGTAAGAGACAGGCCGATAGACTAAGTGGAGTGAGCCTAGATCAGAAAACAGTACTTATAAGTATCTTAAAAGCCCCATGGAAAGATACTTAAAACTCCCAGGAAAAGAATCCTCTCAGATCCCACCTGGCAAAGCACACTGAAGTGAGTGGTGACAGACAGGTGAATAGCGTACTCTTCACCCTCGGAGAGGCTGTGTTTGGAAAACCCTTGTTGATTTTAACTTGGAAAATTAGTCACCCATGTAATGTTGCCGGGAAACTCTCTGGGGCTGGCCCAAGTCACAGAACATGTGCAGATTGTTTTCTAAGCTGTGCTTTGTTGAAATAGCAACTCCCAGTTTGCCTCAGGTGTAGAGTTTGGGTTCATGGTTCACTGGATGTTTTAGGAAAACAGAAGTGAACATTCCAATCCCTTCTCTCCCAGCTCGTAGTGTGTGAGGTTGTTTGTTCTCATGGCTCAGCAGATTGCTGATAATGGCCATTCCGTCTCCTGGCCCTCTCCCAGAAGAACCATATTTAAGCTCTCCGTGGATGTAAATGCCGGGAAAGCATTACTCTCCAGGGTAAGCCCCGGGGTGGTGTTGAGGGACTTTGGGGTCCTTGATAGAGCCAGAACCCTGGGTCCACATTAGAGAAGAGGCTGATTTAGCTGTTTTCTGGGAGGCCATAGGTCTCACCAGATTGTAAGAATGAATAAATGAATTAACAGAGGAATCCTTCCCCTAAACTTGAAAAAAGAATTTGAAACCCACTGTAGATTTAACCACTAATTCTCCCCTCTCATTGGTCTTCCCCAGTCTCTCCACCAAAGATTCACCCACTTGCCTTCGAGCACGGACTTGTCGAATGTTCTTCACTGAAGATTATTTGACCAGATTAACCTTCAGTGGCAGACAGTAAAAAAGACCTTCAATGACCAGCTGTGAGACTGGAGGCTGGATGTCTCTCTAATGAACTCCGGCTCGTGCAGGAGAGAGAACACTTTAAAAACCAAAGCAGGTGAAGGTCCAGGAATGATGACAGAATAGAAGACGCCTTCACTCTTTTCATTCAAGAAATGGCATGCAGGTGGTGTCACTGGATGGATCCAGTGGGCATATGTGCCAGAGGTGGCATTGATGGGGTGGAACTGGAGGCTGGGGTCATGTCGGTGAAGTGGTGAGGTAGTGACAGGGAGGACAGTTTGCAGAGTTCCTGCTAATTCTTGTGAGAGCTCCAACAAGGATGAAGAAAAGGGACCGTAATCATGAAAAGTGGCTGCTCCAGGTCCACGTGGTTCAGTAATGGCCAGAGGAGTGTCTGGGAGTGAGGGCAGCAGTACCTCATATCCGCCTGGACAGACGTGGGGGACATTTACTTGTCAGAATCTTCAGGAACTAAAGACTGTACATTCAATAAAAACAAGTGTGCTTAGAAATGTAAATGCAATTAGATTACAGAATTCAATTCGCACATACTATACGGGATGGTAAAAGATACTGTAGGATTGCAGAGCTGTGGTTTGAGGCGTGATACTTCACAGAGGGTGTGCAGCCACCGTCCGGCTATGTGGTGAGTCACCTGAGACAGGCTTCTCTGGATTGCCTCTTGAGGTGCTCAGAAGCTCCTGCCGTCTTGAGGGGTTTGTCATTGTGATTCCAAGATAGGAATTGGCAAAGTTTCTCTTTACTGGCTGTACCCCGGTATGGAGGTGGAGGTTCAGAGGGCATTGTCTTGGCCACACCACTCTATGATGGGACCAAATCAAATACTCAAATAACAGAGTGTAGGGAGTCACACCCTTATGTTGCTCGGTTCTCACATCCTTCTGAGTAGACAGAGCATTTGTTCATTCATTCATTCAGTCAGCCATTCATCTATCCATTCAACACATACTAAGCAACATGTGCCAGACTTTGTGCTAGGAACTAAGAACACAGACAGACCTTGGCTTCAAGATGCTCTGAGCCTAAGCAAGAGTATTAACTTTGATACTAGAGTGAAAACATCCGATGAGATGTTTTCACTCTAGTATCACAAGAGGGTGCTGGATCCAGCCTCGGGGAAAAGTCCAGGCAATCTTGGGTTGATCTTGAAGGATGAGTAGGAGGGAGTCACATTTCAAGGAGGCGGGATTCAGATTCCAGGAAGTAGGAATTGCATTTATAAAGATATAGAGACAAGAGAAAGTGTGATGATGGGGAGGGAGTAGGCATTAGATTATGACTGGAGCAAAACGGGTGGAGGTCTAGAAAGAAAAAGTCAGAGAGATAGAGAGGGTCACATCATTAACGACCTTATATATCATACTAACTTTTAAAAACTTCATTCTAATATAATGAGAAACAATTAAATATTTGTTTTAAATCAACTTCCTTGAGTTATTTTTACACGCAATAAAATGCACTTATTTTAAGTGTGCAGCTTGATGAGTTCTGAGAGACACGCGTACCTGTGTGGCTATTGTCTGAAATAAGATATAAAACATTCCTCTCTCCTCCAAAATTTCTTGAGCTCCTTTCTAGGCAACACTTTCCCTAACTCCCAACTCCGGGAAACCACTTACCTGCTTTCAGTCACAATAGATTAATTCTGCTTGTGCTAGAGTTTCATATCAATGGAATCATATGTATGTCGGGCTGCTTTTGGAAATCCATCCATGTTGTTGGGTGTATCCGAAGTTCATTCCTTTTTATTGCTGAGTAGTATTCTGCTGTACGTCACAACTGGTTTATCAATTCATCTGTTGAAGGATATTGGGGATTCCAGTTTTGGACTATGCTAAAGTTTCTCTGATCATTCATGTATAAATTATTTTTGGTATGTGGATATGAAACCCTTTTGCCATGAGTTTTTATTTCCCTTGGGCAAATAACCATACAAATATCCAATAAACACATGAAAAGATGTCCAACATCATTAGTCATCAAGAAATGCAGATTAAAACTACAATGGGAGACTAGTACATACCTATTAGCATGGCTGAAATTACAGACTGACCACAATAAATGCTGGTAAGGGGAGGAACTTGGGCTCTCATACACTGCTGCTGGGAAAACAAAATCCTACGTCCACTTTGGAAAACAGTCTGGCAGTTTCATACATATGTTTATATACTTGCCATATGACCCAGCAATCCCACTTCTAACTTTTCTTTTTTTTTAGACATAGTATTGCTCTGTCACCCAGGCTGGAGTGCGGTGGCACAACTGTAGTTCACTGCAGCCTCAAACCCCTGGGCTCAAGAAATCCTCCCACCTTAGCCACCTAAATAGCTAGAACTGCAGGTGAGTACCACCATACCTGGCTAATTTAATTGATTTTATTTTTTATAGAGACAGGGTCTTGCTATGTTACCCAGGCTGGTCTTGAACTTGTGACCTCAAGCAAACCTCCCACCTTGACCCCCTAAAATACCAGGATTACAGGCATGAGCCACCATGCCCTGCCTACGAAATTTCTATTCATTGAATAACTTTGATGGGGATAGAAACAGGAACAGATTTGGCTCCTAAAGGAGCACTCTGGCAGCTCTGAGGATGAGAGAATTGTGTTTAGTCTTCCTAAACATTCGTTTTTGTTGTTGAAAAATAGCCCGTTGTGTTTCAAGAGTGTTCTGACTGATCATTTCCCTAGTGTGGATAGTTAGCTGATGTTAGGTATTGTCCTGTTGAATCGAATTCTGAATAAACTTCTTCATGCTCAGAATGGGTTTGCTGCTGCTGAGTTAGCTCCTTACAATTATCTTCTAGGATTGTTATCACCGAGTCATTATTCTTAAAATTTTTATGCTTTTTTGTAGCCAAGCATCGTCTGACTGCCTAAAGACTGTACCAATCAACAGCAGCATTTATATGATTAATTATTTTTTGTAGATCAGAAAAGAGAAGCTCAGATTAGTGAATTAACTAACAGGGGTAGGAAAATACACGGCTGTGCTTTGAGCCTGTGTAGTTGACCCATCCTTAGTCTAGTGGTTCTTTCTCTTCCGCTTGCCTCTGTTAATCAAATTGTTTCTTCCATTCACACTTGTGTTCACATGAGAACCCCTCCTCTGTGCCATGAACCCTGCTAGATGCCAGGGCTACAAAAGAAGAAAAAATGCAGTTCTTCTTTCCGAGGACCTTCTGGTCTAGGGACCTTCCCCGATTCCCTCCTCTCTGCCTCACTGGCATGGAGAAAATCTCAAGTGAACAGACTGAATGACAAAAGGAAGGAAAGAAAGAATGTTAAAGCCATATGCCAGGCTATGGTTTGGATAATGATTTTGACTCAGCTTCCAGGACCATGCTGAGAAACGGCAAGCGAATCGCATCCCGTGTTGTGCCAGCATGTGGCTGGGTCAGCCAGCCACTTGGGTGAGGCCTGGAATTGAGAAACCTATCTCAGTGGGACATGACAGCAGAGATTCAGTGTGAGCTTAGAGGCAGGACACAGAAGCACTCAGCAGCGAGAGCGACAGGCTGAAGCAGTAGCCGGCGGAGTCTGACGGAGGCATTCTGAATCGAGTGCATTTTATTGTGAACAACTCACATTTCTTGAGTTCTTTCTGTGTGGTTGGCATTGCTCTAAGTGCTGGAAGGAAGTACAAGAAAAGGGTTTGGGGGCTGGGGATCCAGATGTTCCAAGAAACATCTGGCAGTTATCAATGCAAGTAAGGTAGGAGGTGGAGGACAGAGGTGGTCCCATCACATTTTAGTACGTTCCAGTTCTCTCCCTCCATCCCTCACTCCATTTCAGCTCCCCTTTTCTCTACCCTCTCCCCCACAGCACATCCTGGGCCTCCAGACGCCAAGGTAGCTCTGTGCTGTTATCCTAGCCCCTCACAGAGACACCTTGCCCAAGCCTGCACCCCGATGCTATGAAGACAGCCCCACATGCCTGCAGACGTCAGTCAGGTCAGACGAGTGAGTAAAGAGAGACGTTATAGGGGACCAGTGGGGGGCTGTGTGGAAATAGACAGCTCCTCACCCTCTCAACAGAGCAGCTGCTACTGCCCTATTAGATTAATACTGTTGATGCTAATGGAACTGGGCATTACTAGGTAGCCCAAGGTTCCAAGAGTGGGGAAATGAGTTTCTATGAGATCTTCATTGTGTTTGAATTTTGGAGATCCAGTGAATTTAAACATTTTCTTTTTCACAGTTAGTATTGGCCAATTAAAATAAGACCTTGGGCTGGCCTCCGCTGGGGGCCTCTCATCTGTACTTCTGTTTTAGGCAATGCCATGTCTCTTTTTCTTTCTCTCTCAAAGACTCCCTCATTCCTAGGGTCTGCTGCATTAGGACCCAGGGAGGTGGCTGGTCAGCTAATTAAATTCTGAGCTTGATATGGCTTCATGGTGACAAATTTGCTGTTGCCTTCCAAGCCATGACCTGGAGGTACTAGGGCTGATAGGGAAAATTGAGACTCCGTAGAGGTGGAAGTGATCTCTGGGTGGGCTCGTCCTTTTGTCCTAGCCTTCAACAGACCCTATAGGACATCCCATGGGCTCTGACTCTATCTAGAGTTAGCTCCCTCTTCAAGTTTTCTGGGGGTCACTCAGTGATTATTTACAAATGGCTGCACATGGGCCTGGGGCTTGGGATGAAGAAGGGTTGGCTCTGGACAGAAGTATCTACAGAAAGTCAGGGGTGACTGGCCCAGAAGCCCTCTCTGTGTAGCTTAGGTTTAGCATTAAGGCCCTATTTGCATTATCCAATATGGTAGCCACTAGTCACATGCAGCTCTTTAAATTTAAATTCATGGCCAGGCACGGTGGCTCACGGTGGCCGAGGTGGGCAGATCACAATGTCAAGAGTTCAAGAACAGCCTGGCCAACATGGTGAAAACCCCATCTCTACTAAAAAATACAAAAAAAAATTAGCCAAGCATGGTGGTGGGCACCTGCAATTCCAGGTACTTGGGAGGCTGAGACAGAGAATTGCTTGAACCTGGGAGGGAGAGGTTTCAGTGAGCTGAGATCGTGCCACTCACTGCGCTCCAGCCTGGGTGACAGAGCAAGACTCAGTCTTAAAAAACAAATAAATTTAAATTCATTAAAATTACATAAAATAAAAAAATGTTTTTTATTCCATTTAATAAGAACGAGTTGCCCAAAGTCACATATCTCTGTGTAAGCATCAGTTGCAGAACCAAGATTTAAACCTTAAATCCATACCTTTCCTCCTATGCCAAACTAGCCTCAAACAAGTAGCATGTTTTCTCCAAGGGCATGTTGTCCAAGCTTTAATGCAATAGGTTGCAACAATCTCTTGAATTTTAGGGGGACTCCTGGCTTGGCTGATGCTTCTATGGTTTAGTTTTGCTTTTATACTGGCTTGTTTCTGCACAAAGAATTCACAGCACTTTGCGATTAGGTTCCTTGAACATACAACAGCATGAAAGTCGTTTTTTATCCTGTTTGAAAATGGAGAAAATGCATGCAAGGGAGTCATGTGACCTGTGATTGTGAAAGGGAATTGTTGGTGAAGTGTGTACAGAAATGAGGATGGTTAAAAGACTGGATTGAGAACTGACACGAACTCAGGATGTATAATACTATGTGTCTAATGCTATAGTTATAGGGCAAAGAGATGCCAAGAGGCTTTTGGTAACAGCGCAAGCATCAGTCACAGGTCGTCCTGCCTGGAGATGAGATGCCAAGAGGCTTTTGGTAACAGCGCAGGCATCGGTCACAGGTCATCCTGCCTGGAGATGAGATGCCAAGAGGCTTTTGGTAACAGCGCAGGCATCAGTCGTCACAGGTCGTCCTGCCTGGAGATGAGATGCCAAGAGGCTTTTGGTAACAGCGCAGGCATCAGTCGTCACAAGTCATCCTGCCTGGAGATGAGATGCCAAGAGGCTTTCGGTAACAGCGCAGGCATCAGTCACAGGTCGTCCTGCCTGGAGATGAGATGCCAAGAGGCTTTTGGTAACAGCGCAGGCATCAGTCGTCACAGGTCGTACTGCCTGGAGATGAGATGCCAAGAGGCTTTTGGTAACAGCGCAGGCATCAGTCGTCACAGGTCGTACTGCCTGGAGATGAGATGCCAAGAGGCTTTTGGTAACAGCGCAGGCATCGGTCACAGGTCGTCCTGCCTGGAGATGAGTTTCTCTTGTGTGAACAGAATGTTGAGCACATAAAATCTTACTTATTACTTTTGTTTCTATTGACTTTGAAACTCTCTACCTGCAAGTGTGTCTACATGGCTGAGGGGGTACGAAGTAATGACCGTCAGGGAATTGTAGGGGAGCCCTCTGCCCGGGTCCTTCCTGGATCTTTCCTTTCATATTTACCCCTAGATGATGTCTTTCAATTGCAGATGTGACTGCATCCCCTCATGTTCCAATGAGGACCAACTTGGGGGTCTAGATATCCTGGGACAGGGTCTCCCAGGGATGGAATGTCCAACTCTGTTCTGAGGGTTGCTGGAACGCAGCCTGGATGAAAAAGAAGAAAAAAAATTAAGTCAATCATGTGTACAACTCCAAGTGGCTCTGATACCAAGTTCCTCAAAATGTGTTTCACAAGATGCCAGTTCCATGAACTGCTCTGTGACTAAAAGATTCTGGGTCCAAAGATCTTGGGAAAGTTGTGGATGACATCATCCATGTAGAGACGCACAGTGTGGATCAGCATATTAGAAATGACAGGAAGCCCTGTGGAAAAGAAACCCGTCTCTTTTTGTTTAAGATACTGATGTCATTTGGATGTTTGTCCCCTCCTAACCTCATGCTGAAATTTGATCTGCAGTGTGGGAGATGTTTGGGTCGTGGCGGTGGATCCTTCATGAATGGCTTGGTGCCTACCTTGTGGGACCGAGTGTGTCCTTGCTCTTATTTGGGTCGTGGCGGTGGATCCTTCATGAATGGCTTGGTGCCTACCTTGTGGGACTGTGTGTCCTTGCTCTTATTTGGGTCGTGGCGGTGGATCCTTCATGAATGGCTTGGTGCCTACCTTGTGGGACCGAGTGTGTCCTTGCTCTTATTTGGGTCGTGGCGGTGGATCCTTCATGAATGGCTTGGTGCCTACCTTGTGGGACCGAGTGTGTCCTTGCTCTTATTTGGGTCGTGGCGGTGGATCCTTCATGAATGGCTTGGTGCCTACCTTGTGGGACCGAGTGTGTCCTTGCTCTTATTTGGGTCGTGGCGGTGGATCCTTCATGAATGGCTTGGTGCCTACCTTGTGGGACTGTGTGTCCTTGCTCTTATTTGGGTCGTGGCGGTGGATCCTTCATGAATGGCTTGGTGCCTACCTTGTGGGACTGAGTGTGTCCTTGCTCTTATTTGGGTCGTGGCGGTGGATCCTTCATGAATGGCTTGGTGCCTACCTTGTGGGACCGAGTGTGTCCTTGCTCTTAGTTCCCATGAGCTCTATTTGTTAAAAAGTCTGGCACCTCCCTCCCCTGCCTTGCTTTCCACCATGCCATCTCTGCATGCCAGCTCTGCTTGCCTTCTGTCATGAGTGGAAGCTTCCTGCAGCCCTCCCCAAAAGCAGATGCTGACACCATGCTTCTTGTACAGCCTGAAGAACCGTGAGCCAAATACACCGCTTTTCTTTATAAATTACCCAGCTTGAGGTATTCCTTTAGAGCCACACAAAAGGACTAAGACAGATACTTTTTCTAAAATTTTCTTGAATGTGGAACCCCCTTCCCCATCCCCATCACATCTCTGAATGTCCCAGGAGTACAGTGGCCATTGAGGGAGGAGGCAGATGCAGGGGACTGGATCTACCGGTTGAAAGAATGAACCCGCTTTCCATTGCCTATTACTCTGATTGGGAAATCCCAATCTCTGTTCGGCAAATCACCGTGGTAGCGGGAAGCTGACCTCATGATACTCAAAGCACAGAAAGGTGCATTCACTTTGCACCTCGGCACATGCAGTGCCTAGCAAGAAGAGGGCTGCAGGCCGGCCCTCCCGGAGCCTCTCATTCGCAGTGACATCCTCAGAGAGCTGCTGACCCTTCACTCAGTGTTGGCCTCCTTCACTGTCCACTCTGAGAGCCCGTTCCTTTCCTTCAGAGCACGCATCTCCGTTGCAATTAGCGATTCACTAATGGTTATTGGTTTATGGTTTCCATTTGCTTAAAAGCAACAAGAGAATACAGACTAGTCCATAATAGATCTTCAATAAATAGCTGTCAAAATTTTTAATTAAATCCATTAGGGGTCATAAAAAATCCACATCCCTCGGGAATCATTAAACCAGACATTTCTTCAATCGCTAGGCAAAATTTGTCTGAGTTTGCTGGGGCTACTGTCACAGATTTCTACAAACTTGGTGGCTTAAAACAGCAGAAACTCACTCTGTCACGGTTTTGGAGGCCAGACATCTGAAATCGGGGCGCTGGAGGTTGATTCCTTCTGAAGGCTCTGAGGGAGGCTCTGTTCCTGGCCTCCTGTCCTCCTCTGACTTCTGGAGGCTCCTGGCAATCCTTGGTGTTCGCTGGCAGGTAGGCACATCACCTCCATCTCTGTCTTGGTCTTCTTCCCTCTGCGTGTCTCCACAGAGATGCCCACAGAAAAACTCAGAATTTCTGACATGTAACAAATGCTTACGTGAAACCTTCTGATGCAGCACTGTGTCCTTCCCCACCAGCAGTTATCTGCCCACATCCTCCTGTCCTTTTTCATAAACATCCAAGATTCTCTTAAAAACTGGAGACTTACACCTTTTACTCTCATTAAGTCTGTCAACAGACATTTGCTGACTGATTTCCCAAGATTTCCCCAGGTGGAGAAGATGGAGGCATTTCAGGTGCCGAAAACATAAGGAGAAAGCCTTGGTCTGGTTGAGAAACAGAGAATAATCTCCTTCTTTCTCTTTCCCATTTTTCCGCTTCCTTGTACCAGCATGCCACAGAATCCCCAAATTACCCATTCACACACTTCGTCCTTAGCCACAGCAGGGCCAGAATGGTGTAGCTGGAGCTGCATACGGGAGACTTGCTGTAGAAGAGGTTGCCGGGTCGTGAGCAGAAAAACCCAGGCAGTTAACCAAAACAGAACTAGGAATTCCACCTTCTGTCTGGAAACTCACTTCTTGGATGAACTCCATGGTGATGGTGAAGTCTTGGTAAGCGGCCGCCCTGAAAGAAGTAAGGCTGGATGCAAACTTGCTTGTAGAGACTTTTGGTCCTGCACGAGAATTCACTTCCTCCAAGGGTAAGATAAGATCCAAAGAGCTAATCTAGAAAATTGAGCTAGAAAAATATCCTGCTCTACTTTCAATAAACTATAGAGTTCATGGCTTCCGTTATGAATGAACATCTCAGGTAAATATATTAGTGGAGCCTGGGAGATGCTGTGCCTTTGAGCGTTGAACGGGGCACCTTTGGAGCCACGGTTACCTGTTGGGCTAGGATTCCCCATCCAGAAAGCTGTCCTTTTAGTGACTGCCTTGCAAACCTTCATCTTTCCTCTTTCAAATCCCAGACAATGCACCGTTACAGAGTAACACCCCTGGGTAGAACCACACCTGGCCTACAGTAATACCTCTTACTCCCACATTACTTCGGATGAGATGTCGAGGGCATAATGATGGCTCCATCAATGTACCAAGAAGAAAAATGAAGGAAGAGGCAGCGTTTTGTCTTTTCCTGGTCATAGGGCAGGGGAGACAAGGTACGTCTGAAATAATCCATTTGATGTTTTCACCTACTCCTTGAAATAAAAAGTAAAATATGAACCTACATTTTATGAGGAAGAGCTTGAGAAAAAAAGCGAAATACTGAAGAAGTCTCTTGTTAAATGTCAAAGACATACCTTGCCTGAAGAAAAACGTGTTTCTGAGAATTTTGTAGGAAAAGAATGAAGAGCAATGCAGTAACATTGATTATCTATGTCTATAGAGGCAGGAAATATTTTCTCAAAATTAAGCTTCAAACTGATATTGATGATTTCAATATTGAGACACTTAGAGAACACCCTGAATAGGTTCTAAAATTTTACTTTCTAGTATTCACCTCCTTCCTTCCCTGCCTCCCTCCCTCCCTCCATACCTACCTCCCCTCCTTCCTCTCTCTCTCTTTCTTTCGTTCTTTCATTCTTTCCCAGGCTGGAGTGCAATGACCTGGTCTCAGCTCACTGCAACCTCTGCCTCCCAGGCTCAAGCGATTCTCATGCCTCAGCCTCCTGAGTAACTGGGATTACAGGTGCATCACCACACCCGACTAATTCTTTGTAGTTTTAGTAGACACAGGATTTTGCCACATTTCCCAGTCTGGTCTCGAACTCTGGAGCTCAGGTCATCCACCTGCCTCGGCCTCCCCAAGTGCTAGGATTACAGGTGTGAGCAACCGCGCCCATCCTCATCTCCTTTCCGTACAGCATGCCAAATACAAGAACTTCAAATGAAATCTAGAGGATGTAGTACTTGGAATGCTGGAAGAATTTATCAGCAAATATGTCAGATCCTAATAATGATGGGTCTGGCATATTTACATGGGAGAGAAAAGGCATTTTTTCAATTCTTTCAGATCAGGCATGTGAAATGCATTTCATTAACCCTGATGCATTAGGGGCCCTCAGCTCACATATTTTATTTTGCAGAAGAGCACTCTGTACATTTCTCTTCTAATGTCTGCTTGCTTTGAGAAATCTTTTTACCCTTCCCACATACACACCAGAAGCATGTCTTTAAGGTATGTAAATTTCCAAACTATGTCCTCAACCAGGTGAATTGCAAAACAGATCATTCAGTTCTTTCAACCAAGGAAAAAAACCATCATTTGATGGTTTACTTCCCAAAGCTGGAATGTGGAGCAGAGGCTTGGGGGAGGAGGGTGGACTTTTGTTGGGACAAGCGATAGGGGTTTTGGGAGCCTTGCACTCTGTGGATGAGGAAACTCTCATCTTAAATAATACTTGTTGGACCAGGGGGGCCCGCTGAACCCTGGGACTGCACAATGCAGGTGCTGGTGAAAGTCGAGCCAAAGAAAGCAGCCGAGGAGGGACAAGAGCAGAGGGAGGGTATTTCCAGATGCGATTTGAAATGAGGTCATGAGTTGATGAGGTGGAGACGCAGGGGGGCTGTTTAGAAGACAGGAGCTGCGGAAGGTGTCACTTAAAGGGACAGGGACATCAAATATTAAAAGTGCTACATACAGACAGCACAAAACACTGTTTTAGAATCTGAAAAAGTGATGAGAATATGGATATAATTTTAAGTGGTTTTGCTGAAAATGATTTTCAAAAGCCCAGCGGTTATTTTACATGCTGTGATGGTGCAGTGGTGACTTGTGGCTGCCGAGGAGCACATGACCGCATTCTACCCCCCAGACCTGTGAATGCAACTTGATTTGGAAAAAGTGTCTTTGTTTTCTCTTTTAATTAATTAACTATTTCTGTGCCTGTGCGTACCCCACCCCCTTTTTCTAACTTGAAGTTAAGAATCTGCAGACGAGATCGTCCTGGATAACCCAGGTGGGTCGTAATTCCAGTGATAAGTGTTCCACAGCAACAAGAGAACGCACAGAGCCCAGAGGAGAAGCCTTGGGAAGAAGGCGGCAGAGACTGAGTCACACAGCTACAGGCCAAGAGATGCCTGGAGTCAGCAGATGCTGGGAGTGGCGAGGAAAGATGCTCTGCTACGATTTCCGAGGAAGCCCGACCCTGCCGGCACCTTCATTTTGGGCTTCTGTCCTCTACAACTGTGACACAAAAAAGTTTCCCTGTGTAAGCCACTCAGTGTGTTGTGCTGCAAGCAGCCCCAGGAAGCGAATACAGGTGGTGGTGGCAGAATCTTAGCACCCAGACAGACCTGGCTGTGAATCCTGACTCCTCCTTTTCCTAGCCTTTTGCAAGTTATTTAGCGTCTCTAAATATCAGCTTCGGCATCTGTGAAAGTGCTAAGATAACGGCACCTGCCGCATAGGTGTGAGGAGCAAGGTCAACGTGTGGAAAGGATGGAGCACAGTGAAGAGGTGCTAGCAATGGTGGCTGATGTCAGTATGCTGACAATTGTCTCCCTGCTTTAAGCACCATTTACCCTGGTGCGCACACGTCACCCCCGTGTGCTGGCCGGGAAGGAGTTCTGTCTAGGTCCAGATCTGCCTTCCTGTATTCTGCTCTGCTGGGCCGGGACTCGGCCGACTATACATCTCCTTTTGCAGTCGGGGACTGTAGGGGGAAGCTGGCTGGCACGGGAGGGGAGGAGAGACTTGCTCCTTCTGTTTGCCTGCCTGTGCTCTCAGCAGCACCCACCCCGGCACTGACCTTTCAGCCTGGAAACAGCACTGGTTCCAGTGCCTTGTGGTGTCATTTCCTGCAGTACTCCTGGACCCAGCCCATTGCAGCTGCTCTGAGGCACCAGCACCAACCACGCGGTGCCCCCTTGGCAGGAGTCTGAGTCCCAGTTCCCGAGGGGCTCCTCCTTCAAGCTGCCAGGAGCTGATGAGCCCAGGGCCCTTCCTAAATTTCCTCACCCCTTAGAGAGGGTAGCTACTTCTTATATCCAGCCCTACAGGTGCTCTCTACTTCCTATAGATACAAGCTTTTATTACTCAGGTTCCCCATTTGCCTCTCAGTACCCCCACACCTGTTTAACCAAACCCGTATAATCAACCCTCTCTGTTAAAATCGCTAGTGAAGTTCAGCTTTCTGACCGTACCCTGGCAGACACTACACTCTACGTGGGTTGCTTCCTTTTCTATGCCTATGAGAAATGGCTGGTACAACGGAATAAACACGAATTAAAACCAGAAAGACCTGAGCTTGTCCTTTGGCTTCTTTACTTTCTAGCTGAGAAATCTTGGCAGAAATACTTGGCTTCTTTGGGAGTCAAATTTTCTTATTTGTGAAATGGGATTAATCATCTTTATCTTGCAGGAATACTTATAGTTGAATGAGATAATGTCTAAAAAGCAGACGGCACCTAACAATGTTTGAAAGATGTTGGCTATCCTTTTACATGTATCAGAAATGCATCTTTGCATTTATATCTCTTAGTTTCCTCTGCATTTCACTGTTGGGCTTATAAACTCCCGGGCGTGCCTGGACTTCCTTATTTCCACTTCCGTGGCTCGTTTAGGGTATTTGTTTTAGGTAAGAAGACTGAAGTTCTATTGTATTGGTTAGCAGGACCCCAAGTGACTGAAGAGTGAGGATGTGGTAGGCGTGAGTGTGAAAGGGTTGGCTTCAAACTGCACGTTCATCAAAGATGGGAAGCAAGACCCACTGGAGAGGGCCACTGGGATGTTTTTGATAGCATGGTGCTCACCACTGCTCACTCAGCAATCTTTGTTATATGAACACGCTCCTGACTTTTAGAAACACATTCAGTAAGAGGCTGTGACATCCCTGGGGGGTGGCGAAATGTGAATTAAAAATTAAACAAATATAATCTGAATGGGACCGTATGCCTGAGAATTAGTCAAAATTCATTTGAAGCCACTCCCGTGTTTAAAGATTTTTGCAATGTCAAAACATAATCTGCCAGCCACCAAACATTCTCCAGGCACCTGCTGTAGGGAAGAAAGCATTCAGGAGGGGTTGCCGGAGTTAAAGGCAAATGGAAACTGTGATCTTAGCCCATGTGGGATTTTGAGTGTAACAAGGAGACCAAACTGAGGGGCCCAAACATAAGCAGAATACCTGCACACGTGATTCCTCCAAGTTCTGTAACAGGATTTTCTAGAACTCCCAGGAAGATTCCTGATGCAGAGTCCGAGTCACAGGAAACACCACTGAAAAATTCTCAGAGACTCTTGAGAATGAGTTCTCCATTCTCCATTCTCTCTCATGTCCCCTCCATCCAACCCCAATACCCTGATGGTGCGGCTGAGCATCATCACGTCAAACCGCAGAAGGCTTGACCTCCTGCGCTTGTTAAAAGAAGCAATTGGCTTTAACGATGGGTTGGCTAAGGGAGATGAGATAAAGGAGAAGGCAGGGATGAATCAGGGTCTAGCTTGGCTGAATAGAGCAGCTGAGATAGGAAATAAGAGACAGAGAGCAGAATTTTTAGGAATGGGGAAAGGTCATGAGTTCAGCTTTGGTTGGATGAAAATGAAGTAACTCGAGCTTGTGAAAGAGGACTTGTTCATACCCTTTGCCCACTCTTTGATGGGGTTCTTTGTTTTTTTCTTGTAAATTTGTTTAATTTCCCTGTAGTGATAGACTGGATAAAGAAAATGTGGTACATATACACCATGGAATACTATGCAGCCATAAAAAATGAGTTCATGTCCTTTGCAGGGGCATGGACGAAGCTGGACACCATCATTCTCAGCAAACTAACACAAGAACAGAAAACCAAACACTGCATGCTCTCACTCATAAGTGGGAGTTGAACAATGAGAACACATGGACACAAGGAGGGGAGCATCACACACTGGGGCCTGTCGGGGGTGAGGGCCACAGGGAGGGAGAGGATTAGGACAAATACCCAAGGCTGGGTAGGAGTGGGAAGTTTCCTTCAGTTATCCCTGTAGATGCCGCAGAGCTGAGGAAATCTCACCTGTCTCCACTCATGTGTATGTGTGTGTTTTGGGGCAGGCATGGGGGTGCCGGTGTTCTCTAAGATGAAGGTTCCTGTATTGTTGATAGTCTTTGCCTGATTAAACCCTAACAGTGGGGCAGAATTCCAATAGTTAGGTGACTATCATGCGGGGCTGAAAACCTGGACGATGGGTTGATGGGTGCAGCGGACCACCACGGCACATGCATACTGAGTAACAAACCTGCGCGTTTTGCACATGTATCCCAGAGCTTAAAGTACAATTTAAAAAAAGGAAAGAAAGAGGACTTGTTCAGCAGGGAGTTGGGTATCTAATCTGAAATACCTAGGAGCGGCAGGAGTGGCTGCGAGCATCATCAGCATATCGGTGGCAACAGGGTTGTGACGGGCTGGAGTCACTTATGATGAAGGGCAAAACAGGAGATAGGAAGAAGAATAACACATCCTCCTTCCCTTGAGGGAATGCAGAGTCTATGGAGGAAAGAAGTATGAACACAAATAACTATAATAAGGGAACCATACAATTATCTCTATAATTATAGCAACTGCATTTTTCCGGTCAAATATTGGACCATGTGGTCTCACCAAGGTTTGGCCACAGACGGAATTGTTGAAGGAGAATCGTGTCAGAAATCCAGTTGGCTTAGTTCTAACTGGCCTACAGCCAAGAATAAGGTTTGCACTGGTGAGAAAAGTGTGACCGCTGCAGGAGGCTCACTCTGGCTAAAGGAGTTTAGAGGGGATGTGCAAGCAAAGTGTTTTTAAAGCACCGGATTTGAAGAAATCTGTGGAGAGAGAAAGGAATTTGAGTTGGTTCCTGAAAGTGGACTCGGAAAGCTTCAGCTCTACCCGTATTTGACACTATCTTTGTGGAATATTGTGCCAGCCTACAGCCAAGAATAAGGTTGGCACTGGTGAGAAAAGTGTGACCGCTGCAGGAGGCTCACTCTGGCTAAAGGAGTTTAGAGGGGATGTGCCTTAGGGCTCTGGGTCCCCTTTTGGACTTCCGAGACCTACTAATTTGTACTGGTGTCATCTTTTCCTACTCTGTGTCAACCAATGAGCACACACCTAAATGTATACGATGAATTCCATTGTTTACAAGTGTAACGGGTCCCAGTTATATGTAAACTGGAATTCAGAGTATGTTCATCTGCAGAAAATGAACTATTGACCAGCCAGCTTCCCCTTCCCCCTCACGTCTGCGTCTTGTTCTGCATGAGTTTTTTTTTCATTCCTGAAGGGTGGCGGAGGTCGTTTAGTGCACAGGGATTTGGAGAGGCCTGAGAGAAATACGAACAATAACAATTCCAACAGCGTTTATCTCTTCTGCTTCATGTTGTGAACCTCGATGTTTTATTTGGAAAAATTTGAAATCTACAGAAGGCTGCAAGAATAGTGCATTGTACACCCTTCAGCTGGATTCACCAACAGCAACACTTCGTGCTATTTGCTTCCTTCCCTCTATGTGCACATGTGCGCACAGGTGTTTATTTCTTGCTGAACCACTTGAGAGCTAGCTGCAAGCATCACGAGTCTTTAGCCCAAAGTACTTCATCGTTTCTACCCTAGGAAAGGGGCTTTACTGGCTGTAACAATATGATTTTTACATTCAAAGTTGAATGTTTACACATCATCATCTAATATGCAGCCCATTTAAATTTCCTCAATGTTTCCATTAACGTCCTGTATGGCATTTAAGAAAATTTCAGGATCTAATACAGGACCATTTACCGTATTTAGTTGTCATTTCTCTTTAGTCCCCTTTAGTCCAGAGAATAATCCTGATATTTGTTGTGGTCTTTCCATAACATAAAGATTTTCGAAGCATCTAGAACAGTCGCAGTTCCTCAGTTTGGATTTTTCTGGTTGTTTCCTTGGGGTTAGAGTCAGGTTAAACATGGAGCAAGACTGGATTTGGAGCCTTCAGAGTGAGCATTCAGGGCAGAACTGGAAGAGCTGCGGGATGGAGACCCTGCCCTGGACAGGAGAGCCTCTGCGGAGGGCACATCTCAGCCTGGCTCTGGCATGTGGAGGACTACACAGGGTCAGTGTGGTGTGCCAGTCCCAAGGCTTTGCAGTGGAGACGTGACCAGGTCAGTGGCACAGAGAAGACTTGGAAACAGAGGTCTGGGGCAGCTGTCAGGGACTCATAAGAGCCAAAAAAGAGGCGCGGAAGAGTGGTGGGGGCTTGGCCAGAGCGGCAGTACCCTGGAAGAAGATGGGCCTGTGAATGTGTAGGGCTTTCCAGTGGGTTCCAGAAATACGTGGAAGGGACTTGGCTTGGTAGGAGTGGGAAGTTTCCTTCAGTTATCCCTGTAGATGCCACAGAACCTAGGAAATCTCACCTGTCTCCACCCATGCGTATGTGTGTGTTTTGGGGCAGGCATGGGGGTGCCGGTATTCTCTAAGACAAAGGCTCCTGTATTGTTAATAATCTTTGCCTGATTAAAGCCTTACAGTGGAGTAGAGTTCCAATAGTTAGGTGAATATCAGGGCTCACAATCTGGAGAGGAGGAGAAGGTACTGCTTAGCAGGTGGGAAATGATTGAATAATTGAAAGAAAATACTGATTTTTCTTTCCTGATTGAAGTAGAAGCCATTGGGGTGGAAGGAGGGGAAGATGAAAATGAGCAGTTTGGAGTTCTCTCCAACTGGGAGAAATTGAAAGCTATTATAGTCAGGGATCTTATGTAAACTTACTTTTAGAATTTTTATCATTAGAGGTCCATGATAAAACAGAAAAGGCAAGCATTTGTATTTCCTTCTAAAGGAGAGAGCTCTTATTTCTGAAATTTCCATCGGTCATTTTGAGCGATATGTGGGAGGCCAAAAGCCCGCCCTTCTGTGTCGCCAGGTGAGGCTGCGCGTCTGCCCACTTGTCTCCTGACTTTGCCCCCTACCACCACGAGCAGTCATCGCTTCCCAGGCGTGGAAGGAAGTTTCTCAAAGCGCTACTCTCTTGGGAACAAAGAGGAGGGGAGTTCCACTGTTTGGTGGGGCTGGTCACCTCCAGGAGCACGGGGTGAGGCAGATCCAGGTGTGGTGTCGGGAGTGCAGAGCCTTTTGATCTTGAAACAGCGCTTTGATCCTGGACTTGATTCAGGCCAGGGGGAATGTCACTGGTGGTTTGGTTTAATCATTGGCCCATGCCAAAGACCAAATTCTACCTTGCGGGCATGACAGAGTGAACAAAATGTTTCAAAGCAGAAACTTATTTTTATTAATTAAAAAAAATAAAATAAAACAATGATGCCTCCCTCTTGTAGGGCATTTTGCCATTTACAAAAAACATGTTCACCACGCATGTTTGGCCTTCACATTTGCCTCATAAGGTAGGTACAAGAGGAGGCCAGCCACCCTGGTATCCAGGACTCCCATCGGGGCTCTCATCTGTGTCCCTTCCTCTACCCCGCTGGCTTGTCCTTGCAGCAGATGGGCACTCCCTAAGATGTTTGCTCTGAGACCTAACTTTCTCCCTTCTGCCTCCTTTGAGTTCCTCATTTGCCCAGGACCAGCTCTGCATGGAGGGAAAACTGTGGCTCTTGGGAAAACCTGGGCCTCCTGGGGCCGCTAGGGACCCAGAGAGAAGACCCCCTTTCCTCTCGGTTTCTCCCTCTTGTGGAAACACATATTTTTGTGTAGTGTGGAAGAGATTCACCCTCTCTTTTCATGAAACCACTTGGGAGGAAGAAATATGGCCCAGGAGAGTTGATTTTCTTTGTCCAGTAGAAAATAGTGTCATGTCAAGGAGAGCTTTTGCATGGCCCCTGAGTCTGGGAGAATGGGTTTTAGAAGGTCAGCACGCTGCCACATTTCTGTGGGGTGTGTGTGTGTGCACGCTGGTGTGTGTGCATGTGCTATTAGGTGGCCATAGTCTGCATAATCCTCCATAAAAGCCATAGGCTTGTTTCAGTGCGTCACCCACAGTAAAGGTACATGATGGAATGGCAGCTAATTTTGGGGTGCCTTTCTCACTTGTAAAAGAGGCAGCTTCCACTGCAGCATTTTTGAGATCTCTGGAAGGGGAGCTGGTAAGGGAAGAGGCTTTCAGCGGTTTCATGGCAGGCTCTTCCTGAGGGCACACCAGGATGACTGGGTGACTAAGAATGATCCTGTAGGATCCCCCACTTAGTTCTCCTCTGCTGGGACGTAGAGTCAAACATCATTGTCTAAGTCATCTTACACGTTCCTGTGGGGTGCGCTGGAGTCCAGCCGGTTACAATCCATCACCCATGCAGCTTACTGCCCATGTCGGCAGTCACAGGGCATATGAAGTTATACCTAAAGGCACATCTTCCCAGGCTTCAAATGGAGATGGGAAATCTGGAAAATGCAGATGTTAATATGGTGGAACCGAAAGAACCAGCCAATTCAGTGAGAAACCAGATAGGATACGTTCATGTTCACACAGCTTTATTTACAACAGTCAGAAGGTAGACGCAACCCACCTGTTCATCAACCAATGAATGGATATGCAAAATATGTTGTATTCACACCATGTAATATTACTCAGTTTTCACAGAGAAGGAAATCCCAACATGCTGTGATTTAGATTAACCATGAGGAAACTCTGCTAAATGAAATACGCCAGTCATAAAGCACAAATACCACATGGCTTCCCTTCCATGAGGCACCTAGAGCAGCCAGACTCATAGAGAGAAAAATCAGAATGGCGGTTGCCGGGTGGAGGGGAAGTGAAGAGTGAAAAGTGATTCAGATGGTCGGTTTTATGTTATTTGCGTTTACCACTATTAAAAACAAAAACAAAATAAGGCAAGGCGAGCCTACGGTAAAACAATTCACTGATTGACAGAGCTCTGTTAACTGGAGACACAGCCACACATGGCCAGCCAGAGTGGGATCAGGGGAGGGGATTTCAAGCCAGGAAGATCAGTAGCCCTGGGGAGGGCGTGCTGAGGAGAGAGTTGGGTCAACTTCTGACTTTCGCCTTCCTGGGAATTCTTCCCTCCATCTATGACTCGCAGAGGACAACCCATTGTGAAAGTTATCTCTCCCTAGGTTTTAAATACTGACACTGTCCTGGGCTGGGAGCTGTTGTCTTTTCAAGGTTTCTGGAGACTGGGGTGAGTTTGTCTTTCCTTTGACACAGACGTTGGTTAAATTGGTTGAAGAGATAAAGGAATACTGCCAGGGGTGATGGCTGGTCTAACAGAATGCTTCTCAAACTGGGATCCTCAATTCACTAGGCAATTTTTATAATCTGATTTTAGCCCAACCTTACAATATAAATATGGCTTAAAATTATACATTTAATGCAATAATTGAAGCAACTGCGTGGCCAAGTTCTCACTAGTGTACAGGTGCAATTTCAGCCCCACATTTATGGTTGTATTCACTCCAGTGAAGGGCGGATGACATCTTGAAGCTGGGCATGAATGGAGGTGTTGCACCGAATTAGACTGACGAAAGCGGTGGGAGCATTGAGTCATCCGTCAGCACGGGGTAACATAGGCATGCCACACTCAAAAATGCCACATCTTAACAACACCAGCATGGTTTGTGTGTTGGAAACTAGTTTCAACAAAATAACATTATTGGTGTTATAGTCTAATATAGATGATTTGAGTTTTATTAACCTTTGAAGGTTTGTTTTCCATTTAATTTGCTTGTGTTGCTTTTCAAGTTATATCAGAGCTGTCGGCATGAAGCATTTACACCCAGGTTTATGTTGGTATATAGAGAAGACAGTCTTGCTCTGTCACCCAGGCCGGAGTGCAACGGCATGATGTCAGCTCACTGCAACCTCTGCCTCCTGGATTCAAGCGATTCTCTGTCTCAGTCTCCCGACTAGCTGGGATTACAGGTGCCTACCACCACACCTGGCTAATTTTTTATATTTTTTAGTAGAGACGGGGTTTCACCTTCTTGGCCAGGCTGGTCTTGGACTTAGCTAGGCTGGTCCTGACCTCATGATCCACCCGCCTCGGCCTCCCAAAGTGTTGGGATTACAGGCTTGAGCCACCGTGCCTGGCCTATGTTGGCATAATTTTAAATAGGGTATAATAAGGTGAATTCTCATTAACACGGAAGGTTGGGGATGCCTTTTTCTCTTTAGAAGCTCCCAGAACTATCAATGTGAGAAGCCCTAACCATCACAGTGGGAGTCAACAGGCTCTGTCTGTATTTGATCCGATCTGGAGGGAATCTTTAATCTTGGACTTTACAAGGCCAATAAAATGACTTACTGCACATGACAGAACCCACATTCAGGAATTCTACCCATTGTCTTCAACAGAAATACATAAAACTCTGCAAATATGAATAACAGCTCCTGTTTCTGTTCATGGAGAAACTGGCCCCCCGACTTCTTAGCCTCTTCTCCCAGGCTTCATGGATTCTCTTCTGCGCTTCATTCTGGCCAGAACCAGGGTTGGCAGTTTCTTTCGTTCAAGGTGCTTGTTTTGTGTACAGAAACCTCTAGACGTGACGTCAGGAAATTCTCATATGTGATTTCAGACACAATTCTGATCAGTGGCTCCTATGGAGTTTGGCATCCCTAGGAAACATGCCGCAAACTACGGCCTTTCTATTTCGCTCAGGACCCCCAGGCTTGCTCTGCACATCTGCTCTACGTCTCTCTGTCACACATACTCTGCCTTTCACGGTGCACTCTCTGCTGAGATTCAGAGCCTGCCCAAGCAGCGCGAGGAGCCTTTGGAGCTCTCTGGGCAGGAAGTCACATCCGGAGCAGGAGCCAAGATGGCTTTTGATTTGAGGTAGAAACTTGGGCACACAGACACTTTGTGAAACCACTGATGTTTCTACCTGTAAATATTCCTGCCGACAGGAACAATTTCTGTTAACTTCCCATGTCCTGTGTCATGGAGGCAGGATACCCCTCTGCTGTTTGTTCATTTGACAAATGTTTACTAGATATCTTTCATATGACAGCCACAGTTCCAAGTTTTTCAATGCCAAGATGAATAAAATACAGCATTTGTCCCTCATGAGCTTGTGGTCTTATTGAGGAGGATATGTGACTCTAAATAGGCTTAAATGCATTGTGACAGATGTTATACTCTCTCATATGGTGCCATACTGTACAGAAAAGGCTTCTGCAGCTGAAAAGGAGGAGCCCCCTAACTACCTGAGAAGGGCAGGATAGGCATCCTGAAGGGTGTGACATTTAAACTGGGTTTTGTATGTTGAGTGAGAATTCTCTCGGTGGGAAATGGGGTAGGGTGGGCATTCAAGGTAGAGAGAACAGTTTGTGTAAAAGCTCAGAAGAATGGAACTTCATAGAGTTTGGGTGGGAATAGAAATCATGTGAGACGGCTGGAACATAGGGTTTGGTGCATGTATGTGCATGTTGTGGGCGGGGAGGGTGGTGGAATCTCATACTAGAGGGAAGGAGGCTTAAGCTCCTGAAGAGGCTAGACTCTAGGCCATGAAGACACAACTGTATACCACTCCTACCTTTGAGCTATGGTGCTTTGCTTCACTCTCCCCTCCCCTCCTCTCCCCTCCTCTCCCCTCCCTTTCTCTTCCTTCCTCTCCCCCCTGTCTCTCTTCCTTTCCCCTCCCCTTCCATCTCTTCCCCTTCCTTTCCCCTCCTTTCCCCTTCCCTCCCCTTCCTTCCCCTCTCTTCCTCTTCCTTTCCCCTCTCTTCACCTCCCTTCCCTCCATCCCTTTCCCTCCTCTTCCCCCTACCTTCCCCTCCCCTCCCTTCTCCTTTCTTTCCCCTTCCTTGCCCTCCCCTCCTCTCTCTTCTCCTTCCTTTCCTCTCTTTTCACCTCCCTTCCCTCCTCTTCCCCCTCCTTTCCTCTCCCTCCACCTCTGTTTCCCTCCCCTTCACTCCCCTTCCCCCTTCCCCTCCTTTCCCACCCCCTTCCCTTCCTTTCCCCTCCCTCCACCTCCCTCCCCTTCTTTCCCCTTCCCTCCCCTCCCCCTCCCTTCCCCTCCCTTTCTTTTTCCTTCCCCTTCCCTACACTTTTTCCCTTCCCTTCCTTCTCTCTTTCTTCTTTTCTCTCCCTCTTTTCCTTTCTTCCTTCCTTTCTTTGTTCAGCATTATAATTCACATATCATACGTTTCACCCATTTAAAGTGTGCAATTTAGTGGTTTTATATTCACAAAACTGGGCAACCATCATCACAATCAATTTTAGTATATTTTTATCACTTTGAAAAAAAACCCTTGTACCCTTTAGCTATTATTCCTCAACCTCCTATCCTTCCAGCCCTAAACAATCCAACGTTTTTTTGTCTCTGTGGATTTACCTATTCTGGGCATTTCTTGGAGATGGAACTGGGACTTCCAGTTTCTGGTTAGGCATGTAAGAAGTTTGGAAGTCACCACTCCATCCTAAGTGGCAACATGCTGAATCAACAGAAAAATTTACAACTCTTTTTGGATCCATCAGAGAACTGAGATCACAGAGCAAACTGCTGTTCTCTAAATTGTAGAGGCAGACAGGTAGATACAGAGAATCACAACTTACGGAAGCCGAAGCCCAGGAGAAGAACCCTCCATGGGGAATAGTGCTGAGGTAGGAAAACTGGAACTATCACCCTGGAATTGCAGGACAAGCCTCAGAGAGAAAACTCCAGGAGGCTGGGTCACAGGGGTTCTGCACACTTCAGTGCATTTTAACTCCTGGGGCTCAACCAGGTTCTCACAGTGACTGTCAGAGAAAAATGTTCTCATGCATTCAGCAGGAGGTGGGGAAAAGGAACCATTTTCAAATACAACAGAACATTCTGTTCTTAACAAGGTCTGTGCTCAGGAGAAAGCGTTTTACCGGAGCATAAATTATTGGGGTTTATCAGAGCCTAACTGACTTAGAGGATGGGAAACACCCCACTCCAGTCCACTGTAGCCATCCTGTCCCGCCTAAAGAGGGGTGGGCTGCGAACACCTGTGAAGCTCACAGTTCACAGCAGAGGCTCACTAAGTTCAGACCTAATTATAGGACTGCAGATCGCTTCCCCTTCCCACACCTTGCCCCCACATTATTAAAGGCCTGTTGACAGCAGTTCCTTTTACCCAGTATATCATACCCAGCTATCAAGAAAACTAGGTTAAAAAAAATATTACCAGGCACACTAACACTCAAAAAACACAGTTTGATGTTAGAATGATTAAATAAGGAATTTAAAACAAATTTGATTAATATTTGACTCTAATGGATAAAGTAGACAGAGAGCAAAAACCGATAAGGCAATGTAACCCAGGAGATGGAAATTCCAAGAAACAAAAGGAAACACTGGAGATGAAAAACACTTCAACAGAGATAAAGAATGCATTTGATGGGCCTGGTAGCTAACTAAGGCTGAGGGAAGAATCGCTTGAGGGCATCTCAACAGAAACCTCCAAACCAGAAAGGAAAGAGATGCAAAAAACTAGACCAGAAAACCCAAGAACTGAGGGACAGCTATAAATCTATAACATATAGATGGAATCATACAACATGTGTCCCTTATTTATTTATTTATTTGTGACAGAGTCTCCTTCTGTTGTCCAGGCTGGAGTGCTGTGGTGTGATCTCGGCTCACTGCATCCTCCCCCTCCTGGGTTCAAGCAATTCTCCTGCCTCAGCCTCTTGAGTAGCTGGGAATACAGGTGCATGTCACCATTCCTGGCTAATTTTTTGTATTTTTAGTAGAGACAGGGTTTCACCATGTTAGCCAGGATGGTCTCGATCGCCTGCCTTGGCCTCCCAAAGTGCTGGGATTACAGGTGTGAGCCACCGCGCCCAGCCTATGTGTCCCTTTTTAAATGGCTTCTTCCACTTAGCAAGTTGTATTTTTTTCAGCAGCTGCAGAATCAATAGCATTCTACTTCCCCTAAATTTGCAAAGGGATAGTAAACTCGTGGGAGAGAACAAGAAAACAGGAAAACAGTGATGGGGTGTTTGGGAACTTTGAAAGTGCAAAACTAAAGAGGTGTAAAGTTCATTTTAAGATGTTTTCTTCCTGGGACCACGGCTCACTCCCCAGGCGTAAATTTTTCTCCCGTGAAAAGACTTCTTTTTGTTTGGGCCAAGGAATAATTTATCTCGAGTCCTAGGCCTCTAGATTATGTCTTTGTATACTGGCTGGTAGAAAGAGCCCCTCTCTTTCCCACTGTCATGTTGATATGGCCTCCATTAACCACCACGGAATTTAGGATCTCTGCTGCTTGCTTCTTTGTGAGTCTGGCGCCTGACAGTGGGGCCACCCAAAACTGCTTCCCCGCCAGGACAAACCTGGTGAGCTGGTAAGTGATACAGCCATGCCCGGTACTGTTGTCATAAGTGGGTTAAATTCACATTTGCAAATTCAACAGGGCAGCCCTCGTCCATCTCACTGTGTTGCTGTGCCGAGGAGCTGAGTTCTGAAAAGCTCTGGTTTCCTTCTCTGTGAGCCTTGCTGGCACATTTTCAAAGACCACATCAGTCAGTGTGAGTGGCCCTGGGTCCTTTCCATGCAGCTGGCTCGGTTTTATAGACCCTGTAACAGAATCTCATAAAAACTGGCTGCCACTTGGGGTTAAAGTCTGGTGATGCTCCCTCTTTTCTTGCGTGAAGATTTGATTTTTAGATTTGTTTGGAAAATGACTTTGTTAGCCTAAATCATCTTAGGCTTCAATGTTAAAATAGAATGGAATACGCAGTAGATGACTCACACTATTGTAGCTAGACAACTTGTCACTTAATACTCCTTGACTTTAGGGACTTGGTAAATGAATACTTCTATAAGGCACATGGACGCCAGAGAGCTTCCTCCATCTTGTTCACTTCTCGAGTGATGTGCGTCATGATTACACTCCTACCAAATGGTGTATTTTAAGAGCCTGTTATGTATAACTCTGCCTCTGCTTTCTCTTTCTGTTTCCCTCTCTCTGTCTCTCTGCCTCTCCCTTGGCCTCTATGTCTCTTTCATTCACTCAAACTTATATATACCAAAATATTGCAAATACTCTCCCTAATAATTAGGAAGGGTTTCACATGTGGCTTGAGGTTGTCCTTCAGCGGTTTTAAATATGTGTTGATGAGAATGGGCAACAGGGAGGGAGGTGTGGGACGGCAGGTGGAAGGGATGCTCTGTGTCCTAAGATCCCACCCTAGCGAAGTGAAGCTTCTACCTGATTTTAAAAACCAACTTCCTGATTGTAAGAGCCGTGACCCAGAATCTGCCCTGGGGTTGACTTCTAAGCACTGATTTGGCCATGCAAGTCTGGAACACTGAAGCCAGGAGCCCCCCGGGGCAGCAGCAACAGCAGGACTACGTTTGCCACCGGGCATCAGTGAGCAACTAACCCCCGACCAGCCTGGTGTGGTGGGAAAGCACAGGTTTTGCAGTCAGGGGAGCTGGGCTGGAGTTCGAGGTTCAGCCATTTACTAGCTATGCGGTGCTGGGCAATTTATTCAATATCTCTGATAATCAATTTACTTTTTTACTGTTGTAAAAGAAACCCCTGGTGTTGGTTATTGTGAAGGTCAACTGAGCGTTGAATGTGCAGGTATGGGGAATTTCAGATGCAAGCTTTGTCTCTGTCCCTTGTGGGGAAGTGTGTCATCTGACCCATTTGAGAACACCAGTAGAAAAGTTCCTTTATCTATTCACTCTTTCAATGCTGCTCATTAAGATATGGCTGTGAAGAGTCAGACCCTGTCCTCCTCCTACCAGTCTTGGGGAGATGCCACCACAAACAGCAGTGACAATCCAGTGTGGAGAAGCACCACACTGGGGAAAGTACAATGCGCTCTGGTGGCTTTGGAGCGTCAGACCACAGAGCAGGGAAGGGTTGGGAAAAGAAGTGGCCCACAGGATAGAAACGAGCAGCTGGGTGAGGGTGGAGGCAGAAGATGCAGCATGGTGCACAGCAGTGGTAAAGAGATGAGGATGCTGGGCCCTCTGTAGATAGGTGGACATGGCTTGGGTATCGAGTGCGAGGAGTGTGTTGAGATACATACAGAGATATGGAGCCATCACAAGCTGCCTGCAGCCAGGAGCTTTCTTACGGCCTCCCCAATGATGATCTGTAGCTCAGATGTTTATCCCGTGGATGCTGTCATCACCAAAGATGGGATGGATGCTGGGACGTTCCTAGCACTTAGAGCTAGAACCTGCAGTACATGTTTCCCATAGAAACAGCGTGTTCAACGGTAGTTCACTGTAGTTAGAATATTGCTATAAATAACACCATTGAGTGTACTTAATTTAAACCCGTGAAATACAGAAAGATCAAAGAGAACAGGTTCTGTTCCTGGCCAGGGGTTCTTTTCAAAATGCAGAGCACTGTCCTTCTAGATCTGGCCATCAGAGCATGCATCGAGTCCTCAGGCTGGCTTTGTCTGTGTTTGCATTTGAATTGGAATGTTTTGGTCTAGGAGGCTCTCTGTACAGGATTTCCATGATTTCCCTGCCGTGTCATATCTGGCTTACTTCCTCACAGTGAGGTTGCCTACTTGGCCTGGGGAGGTACTGGACTTGGCAACCCTTTCTCTAGGCAGTAGGGGTTAGAGATGGTGTCATCGTTTCCAATTGATTCATCATCAGCTTGGTATTAGTCCACTTACAAAGTCAGGCATGACAATTGAGGCAATGTTTGGAGGTGCCCTCTGACTTTCCACCAAATGCTTTGTTTTCCCCCTTCTCACTTCTTCCCATCCTCCTTTCTTTTATCATGTCCTCGAGGCACTTTTCTTTTCTAGGGCAAAATTTAAATTCAGCAAAAGCATATGGGGCATCCCTATGTGTCTGGTACTCAGGATGCCGGGGGTAACAGAGCGCAGTGTTACTTCCAAGGAGATCATAGTGAGCCTGATGGGGTGGGAGACAGACAAGTAAAAGGGCTGGTTCTAGATGGTGAGGTGGATGCCCTGTTGGGGCAGAGGCTAGAGGAAAACCAAGTACGTGAACCATCTTGGGGATAAGGAAGAAGCCAGCAGGAATTAGCGAGACAACTGCAGGTGCACTCGTGGCACAAAGTCACATGGCCAGAGGGAAAGGATCAGACACTTAGCAGGGTGTGCCCAACATCCTGTAGACGGAGCAAATGGCTGGAGGCAGAGCCAGGCAGAGAGACGAAAACCGTGAGAGCTGAGGATGGGGAGGCCAGCTCCTGCCTTTCCTATCTTTCCCAGTGGCATGTAGGGTGGTGCTTAGCATCTTCTTGCACCACTCCAAGCTGAGATGGGCAGTGACCCCGGCCCTCTAGGAAGCCTGTATTTTTCAAAAGCTTCTTTAAAGAGCCCCAGGGGCGTAGAAGGCCTGAGTCTGCACTGGCAGGAAAAAGGACTAAATTCAGGCCAGACTCAAAATAACTCCTGGAGGTTGACCAGATGGAAATTAGATTACCGCTCTATGTGGGCATAGCACTCAGGAGGCCAGTGAAACAGTGAGAACAGGGGGTGATTCCTTCTAGAGAACGGGGTACAAATGTTACAAAAATATTTATGAGCCATGTCTCAAAAAAAATTCAAAACACAAAGATTTTTTGAGTGCCGCAGGGGAAAAATTGCTTTGTTAATAGATGAATATCAAGAGGATTATTTGTCCTGCTGTTTAAAATATTATCTGGACAAATTAGGGACATAACAAACTGGAGCCAGCTTTTTAATGTTTCTTCCTGAGCAGGGAACAATTCAGTCAGTCTCAGATTGCTGTGACCAGGCATGTGGTGTCCCATTAGGAAAATGCACCCGACCTTAGACAAGGGCTGGTCTGCTGTTCTCTTGCGTTTGTCTGTCCCCTGGATTTTTGTGGCGAGACACCTGCTTCAGATGACCCAGGGCCAAGTGCTCTGTATACCTGTGCCGTCTATGCCACTTTGGTTTTCTTCTCTCATCACTGTGTTGTTCTGGGAACTTGGTTTAGGGAAATGATGATGCTCGCAGGGCAGATTCCCTGAGCTGCCCAGAATCCCAGAGAGCACTTCTAGGGCAGGTGGGTCTGGTTTACTCATCTCCAAGCTTCAGGAAGTAACGGCTACAGGATAAGTGCCTCAGCTTTGGGAGAAGGAGGGGCTTGGAGAAGGGAAATGTCAATGTAGTGTAAACAAGACAGAGGATTTCATAAGCGTCTCGGAAACACCTGGACCTGACACTTGTCATCTGCTACTAAATTTGGTCTTTTCATGTTCCTTGCGCAAGATATAATGGCAACCATGACACAGATTCCGGGATGAATTTAGACAAACAACGTGGCTGCTGAGGATTTGTACCTCTTACAAGTCTAAGACACACCGAAGGCTGTAGTAGGCACGACACAGGGCAATTTCAATTAAGCCGTCAGAAGTAGGGAAAAGTCAGCAGTACAGCTGATCACTCTTTTGTGTTTTTCTGCACTGTAATTTCCATGACCCTCAGTAAACTGCGGGGGTGGGGGTGGTAAAACTATTTTTGCTCTCAGCTTTTGCGTCGTGTGTAAGCTGATTCCCATGTTTGGGTAATATTGTGGAGAGCGTCAGCACCACCACTGAAGCCTCCTGGAGCCCCATCAGCTCCACCCTCTTCCTGGGCAGGGGAAGTGAATCTCCCTGACTTTAAGTTTCCAGAGCACTCACGCGTGTCTCCATTCCAGCACCAGTTGCTCATAGCAAATTATTTGTTCACGAGGCTGCCTCCCCTACTGATCTTTGAACCCCCTGAGGGGTTCTCTCATTGCCTTTTGTATTCTCAGTGTGGGCACAGTGCCTGGGACATAGTCGGTACATATCTGACGCTGAGCAGTCATCCCGATCCTGGGGGTTGATGTTTTTGGTAGTCAAAGGACAATGGAATAGACCCTCATGGAAAGACAGCTTGGAGGTGGAGGAAGGAGGGGAGCATTTGGAGACCAGAATTCCTCTTTTATGGATTAGGTGTTTCTGTCACTATGGGCCAACCATCAGTTTGACCTTTTGTCACCCATGTGGTGAAAATACTGCTTTTCTTCCAGATTTTTGGGAAAAGACGAAACGATGCAACAGATATGAAAATGCCTTTTCGACTGTGCTGAGTTTTATGGAGAAGAAGCGTCATCATTAGTGAAAAGAAGCATCTTCAGCCAGGGATTGGGACAGTCACACTACAACGTGGTTTCCTTATGTGCTCTCCGGATGATCTTGGGCTCGTCAATTACTTTTCACCTGTTGCGGATGCTTCACCTCTAAGGAAATTGTCAGTTCTATTTTCCAGGGTCGTCGTGAGAAATCAAACCAAAAGTTGGTTTAAGATGAAGGTCTGTGAACTGGAATCAGGATGTTATTAGATAAAGAGGGGATGAGTTTGTCCAGCGTCTTCCTTTTGCCTGTTTTTTCTGCTGTCCTCGTGTCTGTCCGTGCCTCCCTACCACCAATTCTGGGCATGTGTACGTGCATGTCACCCAGAGGGACTGGATTCTTGGAAGTCTGCTATGAGGATGTGATGGAGGAGGGCAGTGGAAGCCACCTGGGCTGAAAGCCCACCTTTTGGGGAGATGCACTCAGGTGTACAACAGACACATATATTTCTGATACATCTGTACCCAACTAGGCCCAGGTAATGCTTGCAACTCTTAAATATGATCAGCTTTTTCTGCTGGCAAGACAATATAAGCAGTTAGGGTTCTTACCTGTGCACTGAAAGGAAAACATTTCAAAGCCTGATTAAGTAGATAACCAGGACTCTAGATTCACCAAAATTGTGTTGCTACATTAGTATTTACAAGAAACGTGAGCAAGCCAAGGCACACAGCTGGTGTGTCGGGTATATTTAAGACAGTGATTTGTGCTGTGTCTTGTGATAGAGGAATACAGTTGGATTAGACTCTGTCGTGCTTTACTCATTTCTTCCCAAGTTCCTCATTCCAGTAGGTCTTTTAGATTCTGAACTCCCAGAGAAGAGAGACATGAGGGCTTTAGGGGTGTCAAGTGGAAGCTGAGAAGGAGCAGAAAATATCCCAAGCCTGGGAGGCTGTTAGAGATTGGTGCCCAACAAGTGACAGCACCTTCACCCTTCTTTGTCCACACCCCAGGTTAGCAATGAGACATGGACAGAAATGATTGTGTAGAGTTCCCAGAAGGACTGAACCCCAGGGAACGGGGCTCCTGGCTCCAGCAACTATGGGATTCCTGTACCCCTCACACAGGCTGGGAAGTTTCAGACACTCAGACTTCAAGAGACCATCTCAGCTCTTTGTATGACCCTTGTAGGTCAGAAAGCCCCGGTAGGTACTGAGATAGGATCTTGAAACCATTTCTCAGAGTTGGATTTGATTAAAATAAATAAATGTGACATTTCTTGGGTGGCTGAATATGAGCAAACTTACTCTCACTTTGTTGGCAGTACTTCTTTTAGAAATTCACCTCCCATGGGGTTCTGTGGGGTCAGTTGACATCCAGTCCAGTTTCTAGCATCAACATCTTCAGGACCATAGGGGCTTGAAGCATTGGCAGTGGAGCAAGAGGAAAAGTTGACAGCCATTTTTCAGAAGTCAGGGTGGCGGTGTGTAGTGGAGACCGCCACTCACCTGAGCCAAGAGTTGCGGTATCTTTCACTCCTCTTCCCACTGAGAGTCTTTAAAAGCCCTGGAAGTGAAGTAATGGCAATCCCCTGACCAGGTATTACACTAAAAACGCAACACACATCAACTCATTGTTGATGTGAGTACCCATAGCAACGTGGGGATCCTCCCATTGTAATTATAAAGAAACTGTCCGGAGGTGCAGAGACGCAGGAGATCACAGAGCTAGTCAGATGCTGAGCCAGGAGAGAACCAGCCAACCTATCTTCAGAGTTCATGCCCTTAGCAATTGCATTCTTCTGCCCATCCATCTAGACTCATCTGGGCTGGGATGTAGGGTGACATATGCATATTCTTTTGTGGTTATTACGAGGTGGAGTATTTATTTTTAGGATGAATCTGTAGAAGTACCAAAACAAAAGGGGATCTCTGGATAACTCTTGGTTGTTTCGTGTCAGCAATACCAAGCAATTCTCTTCCTAGCACATTTTACTTAATCTAGATTTTGCATCAACAAATAACTGTCAGTAACTGAGGCAATCTTGAAGTGGATTAGAGCAGATTCCTCCCATGCTACTCCGTATCTAAACCAAATCTGCTCTGGTCTGTGGGGCTTGTCTTTGGAAATGCTGAGATACAGGGAGTGGCAGGGTGAAATCACAACATTCTCTTTGCTTTCTGGCAAGAATGTTGAATTCTAGCTCAGCAGACGTGGCAAACACGGAGTAGATGGTTTGAGCTGAACTGTTCCATTAAATGACATTTGACTAGGGATTTGGAGAGTATTATGACTACCTTGGGGAATTCCTGTGTGGATGTAAATAGAGCTTAGTATTTGTTTATAGGTAAATACCCAAAGGATCATCACAGGTGAGGGTTTAGAGGATACATCAAGAATAGCTTTTTTTCCCCCCAGGGCTTTATTTTATGTGTGGGTACTTCCCACATAGCACTAATTTCTGGATATGAAGATGAAATTTCTTATGGTACTTTCAACTCATAGTTATATAGCAGAGGGTTCTTATAAAAATAAATATATTTGTGCTTTATGTAGGTTTTAATTTTATCTTTGCTAAGAGAAACATCCAAGTAACTAGGAGTTTCACTTGTTAGAAGCCTTGAAACCATTCCATTCCTCCCCTCCTTCTCCCTGTCCGGGGAATCTAACACAGGGCTACTCACTGCAATCAAAATAAGGCTCAGCAATGAGCAAACTGTTGAATGCAAGTCGTCTGGGAGGACTCTCCCAGCCGTTTCATCCTTAGTGCCCTGGTATTACTTTTCATTTCCGATCCAGCTTTCCCCTTGGACATGGATTTCTGACTCTCTGCTGCAAAGTCATCTGTCCATCCATCCATCTGTCCATTCATTCATCTATCCAGCCAGCCTGCCACCCACCCATCCAGCCAGCCAGCCAACCAGCCAGCCAGCCAGCCAGCCAGCCATGCAACCATCTGTCCATCCAGCCAGGCTTTCATCCATCCATCCAGCCATCCAGCCAGGCTTTCATCCATCCATCCAGCCAGCAAGCTAGCCAGCCATGGATCCATTTGCCCATTCATTCTTCTCCTCAGGTATTATCTATTCCCTGCCTTCTCCACACTAGTCCTTCTTCAGTGCCCCAGACCCTCCTGCATCGGTTGTCCTTGCAGGGCCTGTGGACTTCCAGTGACTCCTTCTCTCACCATGCAGGGGTGTGCATGCAAGGCACTGTGAGGCCATCTTCAGGCTCACCTTCCATGACCCCTCTGCTGGCCACTCTGAGTCCACTGCTGGGTTGGCTTGTTGGTAGTTCCCATCCAGCACACCCCTCTGTGGTTGGGTCTAAACCTACATGCTGAAGTGGGAGGAGGGGAGGTTTTGGGGGAGGAAGGCTCCTCTTCTTTCTGTGTGGTGCATATCTTCCTCTGCCCTTCTGTGCATGGTCAGCTGGAAAAGCTTTGGGTCTTCATACTTTGCTTTGTTTTTAAAGCGTTGGAAATCCTGATAAAATCCTTCCTCTTACCAGTCTTTCTTCTTCTTCCTTTTCTTTTCTTTTCTTTTTTTTTTTTTTTTTTTGAGATGTGGTCTTGCTATGTTCCCTGGGCTGGTCTCAAACTTCTGGGCCCAGAGGTCCTCCCGTGTCAACCTTCTGAGTCAACTTACGAAGTGTATTGCCTTTAGAGTGAAGAACAGTTTGAAATTTTCCTCCAGTTAGCACAGCCCCTTCCTGTGGCTGTGAGTCTCAGCAGCACCCTGCAGTGTTGCTGGCAGATGAGTAGGGGCAACAAAGGGCCTCTTGGAAGACCAAGTGGGCGAGAGTTCGAAGCCCCCTTCACCGTGTGTGAGCCCACCTGCATGCGCATTTATCTTCCACAGACTGCCCTTGCAGTGGCGCTCTCTTTCCTGGGACATGGGAAGCTGCTTTTCTTCTTATATTGCATTCAGATTCTGACATCAAAACGAATGAAAGCTCTTGATCTGGAATCCCTGCCCACAGCCCTAGACCTGAGCACATGGGAAGCTTCTGTGCCCGGCTTGGCCGCCACACTGCATCATCTCTGTCCCACTGCCCCTGGGGAATTTGGCCTCAGGTCTGTCTCGAAGCAGTAGCCCTGGGGTGTGACCATCGGTTAGGCCAGCAGACCAGGGATCTGCTGGGGAAGGGGACCCTCCCTGGATGTAGACTCTCGTCAAATGCAGGCCCTCTCTCTAACTCAGGCAGCTTGATACTTGTTTTATAAGGGCATAGACAACAAGCCTACCTCAAGAGCTTCAACATTGGGCCCTGGGTTTGGCTACAACCATCTGTCTGACATACTGGCATTCCTCCCAGCCACACTGAGGGAGAACTTCCTAAGTGTTTCATCTTCATGGCCTCAGAATTCAACCGTTGCATACTGTCTTGCCTCTGTCTTTGTGTATTTTATTCCCTCTTAGAACACTTCCTAATTGTCGACTTTGATTCAACAAACACTCACCCTGAATTAGAAGCTCCTCCACTGATGACTTAGAACCTGTTGCAAATTCTTCTCGCAGCAGTTACCCCAGGTATTATGATTGCTTCCTGGACCAGCCTCCTTTTTGAACTTACGATTTTTGTTTTTGAGACAGAGTCTTGCTTTTACTGCCCAGACTGGAGTGCAGTCATATGATCTTGGCTGGCTGCAACCTCCACCTCTGGGGTTCAAGTGATTCTCCTGCCTCAGACTCCTGAGTAGCTGGAATTACAGGCACATGCCACCATGCCTGGCAAATTTTTGTATTTTTAGTAGAGATGGGGTTTTGCCACACTGGCCAGGCTGGTCTCAAATTCCTGACCTCAAGTGATTCGCTCACCTTGGCCTCCCAAAGTATGACCTTACAATTCTTGAGAGGGCAAAGACAGCCTCTTCTTCATCCTTGCATTCTGCACCTAGAATACTGTCCTCGCATAGTAGCTGTTCAATCAAATGCACTAAATGAATGAATAAATGCATGATCATTTTATGTAGTTTACAAACACAAAAAGTAAAACCCTGATGAAGGATTGGCTAAGAAGATATTTTTGGGACTGGGAAAACAAGCTAGAGCTGGTTTAGTATGATTTTCGTTGTAACCTAACCTTGAAGCTCTAGGCTGAGTAAACAAAAGATGAGAGACAAAATATTGGATTTGAGAAATGTAATTGTCTCCATGTTTTAAGTTTTAAAAATCTGATGCAATTTGACTCACAGAGGGGAAAAAACTGTGTTGCTATGAGAGAGCTGTGAATTTTACCTCATCTCCAGGGCAACAGAGTGAATAATTTTATGGAGAGAAGGAGAGACTGAGACAAGTCTCAGAAAGCAAATTCGTTGTTCCAACCAGAAGTCATTTAAAGAACAAAACAAAACATAGCAAAACAAACATTCCAAATCCACAGGGTAGGTATCAAAAGCCACATAAAAGGAAATGAGGCAGATTCCTAATACATAATCTTCTGTGGTGGAGGCTGAGAAGATGGTGAAACAATGGAAATTTTATGAGCATCAAGCTTTGTCCAGGCACAGCAATGCAGGCCTTGTGATGTTGACAGCGCGAATGAAATTGCAAGTCAGAAGGATCCGTAAGTATGAGCCACCTCCCAAGGCCACGTGGGAGCCATAACCAGCCCCGTGTGGTATATGAAGGAATATGACCGGGGATTTACCTGGGAGAACTGCCCCTCACCTCTTGCTGTGGTTCTCTTACCTTGAGTATTCTCATGTCAACTCCTTCAGGAGAAAGTTTCAGGTCTGTTTTTCAGTAAGGTTGATTCCCTCCTGGTTCGGGCATTCTGCAAATTAGTTCGTTGTCATGGGGACAACATTTCGACAATTTGTCGGCACAAGGCCTTGTTAAGTGGGCAGAAGAGGACTGAGAGAAGTATTCACTTTGGCTTGCAAGCGCCTCCTGGGTGGGAATGCTGTCACTTCATGTGTGGGTGGTAGCCATGGTGGGCTGTCACAAGACTTCCAGAATCTGGCCTTATCCATTCATTCTTTTATCTCTCCGTCTATTCAGAATACAGTGCGCTTTGCGTCATACGTGTGCCCCTGATGTGCAACTTCAACAGTGATGTCTCCGAATCCTGGACTCTCAGGATCCTCTTGCGGTGTCCAGGCTCCCCACACTTGATCAGCACGTTCCCACAACAGACCACGGCAGTCGTTTCTGTTTCCAGCATTTCATATTTAGAATGTGGAAGGTATGAGCGTCTTTTTACTCACTGCTGATGGCATCTATCATGAAACCTCCAACTGCCTTGAGCCCTCCGGGCAGTGCCATCTGCGGGAGTGTCCACAACGCCAAGCCTAGCATTGGATGGCCACACCGCAGGTCATGCAGTGGGCGTAAACAGTTGCACGCTTATGGCCCGCAGCAGTGTATGAGCCACTGGGGAAAACAGCCCACAGGGCGCGCGCATTTTGTAGCATGTATGCCATGTGAAGCCATTCTTAGGGCCTCCCTATGAGCAGTTTGTGAAATAAAGCATCGTGCAGATCACGTTCAGCACAGAGAGCGACATGTACGCAGACAGTAGGCTAGGATCGTGTAGCATCCCCAAATCATCCTGGACGCAGAGCATTGCAATCTCAATAGCCACTGAAGGCCTTGTTCTGTTTCCTGAAGTACAGATATGGGTGATCAGAATGACACCAGCACGTCATCAAGAAAACTTGGTATGTAGGTATACACACACACACACACACACACACACACACACACACTCTAAGGTGATGAGTGTATAGTCATATTTCAGGAAGATTTTCCACTGACTTGATAACATAAGAAAGGAGAAAAGATCAACTTTGTGGAAAACAAAGTTCTGTGAATTATGACTTTCCAGTACAATGTCATAGAAATGAAGAGTTCTTATGCCTGGATTTCAGAGAAATACTGCTAGAGTGGGAGGGATTTTTCAATCCTCTGTTATGGTGGTTTAAAAATGATTATCAGCCTTAGAACCCTTTGTACAGTAGGATCTTATGCAGGCACCCTGCCTATATGTGAAAACCCTTCTCTCTCATGTGGGGAAGGAACTGTAAGAATCGTGGTTTCCAGGGCTAGGTGTGGGGGTGGAGGGGAGGGGAGGGTGGGGAGGGATAACACGAGGAGAAGTGCCGGACAAAGGTGCGGGGGCATTGAGGGGGATGGAGACAGTAAACCACCATGGCATGTATGTACCCTTGCAACAATCCTGCAGGATGCAGGCCGTACACATGTACCCCAGAGCCCAAATACAATAAAACAAAGAATAGTGGTTTCAGCTTCAAGTATTGTATTAGTTAGCACAGGCTGCCATAACTAAGTGCCACAGAGTGAGTAGCTGAAACGATATAAGTTATTTCTCATAGTTCTGGAGGCCACAAGTCCAAGATCAAGGGGCCAGCATAGTTTCTGGGGAGGGCCCACTTCCTGGCTCATCGATGGCCTGCTCTCTGCTTCCTCACACGTCAGGGAGAGAGAGAGAGAGAGAGAGAGAGAGAGAGAGAGAGAGAGAGAGAGAGAGAGAGAGAGAGAGCAAGTTCTCTGGTGTTTCTTCTTATAAGGACACAAATCTCATCATTAGGACCTCATCTAAACCAAAGGAACTTCCAAAGGCCTCATCTCCAAATACCATCCTATTGGGGGCTAGGGCTTCAACATATGAATTTTGGGGGGACGAATTTTGGGGGGACACAATTCAGTGCACAGCAGGTGTGGAAGCTGAGATCTGGGGAAATCCTGTGGCTCATCTTGGCAGAGGGGGACTTGCTTCTAGGTCTGATAACATCGAATCCAGGGCTCCTTGCCTTCTACGGCACAGCTTTGACCTTAGAACCACCCTGGGTCCCACCTCCTTCGTCTCTCCGTGTGAGACTTGGATGGGTTTAAGAAAGTATTGGAAAAGGAGGCTGTCTTTCCCAAAACTTATCAGGAGCCATATTAGTAATTATATCAGACATGGCTCTCATTTCTAGTGCCCTAACTCAAGTCAGCACTGGTCTAAGTTCACATATAGTATTTCATTTGCCCCTCACAACGGTTCTAGGGAAAGGTATTCTGTCTTTTCTACTTTACAGAGAGAGTGCAGAGGCATCACGGAAGGTCACACAGCCATAAGTGGCATAGCTGGGGACTCACCCAGGCTGTCTGGTTCCCGAGTTTATGCTCTTAATTAGTGCCACAATTAAGAACAAACAGTGACTGCTGGTCCATCCTCCATGGGGTGATAATTTCTCCTTCCTCTTCTTGGTGGACATTTATTCAACAGTCACCAAGGAGGTTCAGCATGCTGAGTGCCCTGCAGCCTAGATATGCGGTCCTCTGCTGTTGAGGTTTATGCCTGGACTTTGGGTGACACCAGCCCCTCCGAGGGCTCTTTCCACAGCTGTTGCTCCTGGTTGGATGGCCTGCTCACTGCGCTCAGCACCCCAGGAAGGGATTGAGAGTTGTGGATAGTGGAGATGTGTGGGGAGAGTAGGGAATATCTTCCTGCCAACATACAGGCAGTATGTCAGATTTGGGAATTCTGCTGGCAAGGGCTGAGGCTTTGCTTGACACCGAGTTCAAAGTTCTTCACCTTTCCGAACATCAGCTTCCTCACTTACAAAGCGTAACCATTGTATTGCAAGTTGTTGTCTTGGTTAATTGAAGATGTTTGCCGTATAGTAAGGACTTAACCGTGTTAGCTTCTCCCCCCAGATGCTGGGGACTGTGTACTTTCATGGAAGGAAATGTTCTACTGGACTTAATTGACATCATCTTTCTTTGGTGGGTCTTTTCTTTGCTTCTGACTGTGAATCTTTTAAACTTGAGATGTTTTTATGCTTCTGGGTAACGAGTAACAGTCAGGCCAAAGAAGCAGCAAAACTAGGATTTATGGGGGACATGGAATAGGGAGGCTAGAGATTAGCAGAAAAAAACTGCAATGATTTTTTTTTAAAAAAAGAAGAATATCCTGGAAAGAAATAACTGCATTGAAGTTTATCTCATTGTATCAAGTCTTAGAGTTCTTTTAAAATTATTATTTTATGCCATGTTCTTATGTGCAGCCTCAGTGAAGAATCAGGCTCCCAGAAAGATTCAAACAGTTGAAATAGAGGAATTAGAAGATGAAGACCTTAAAAAAATCACCCACCGGCACAGGAATGAGGAGAGAAAAGCATCTTCACAGGCTCAGAATCCTACTTGATCCCAGATTCTGCCCCAGGTCAATATTCATTTAACAGACTTGTCCCAGGGAACAGAGCTGGTTAACAGGAAATGTGCCCTTGAAGAGTGAAAAAATCATCTTACTCTTCTTCCTTGCAGAGTTTCATTTTCTCACTGACTCTACAGGAGCAAGGAGCAGCTGATGCATTATGTGGTGTCTTTCCTATGGGAACATGCAGTTTGGTAGCAAAGAAGCAGGGTAAAAAAAAAAGTCACCCAAGTGGAATTGATGGGGGTGAAGGGATTCTGATTGGCCAACATAGAAGATTAGAAGTTATTCATGGAGATGAAGCACACAGGTTCAATTTAATACTGATTTCAGCTTCAGGAGGGAGAAATTGCCCTTGCCACTGAGTGTGGCGTTGTGAAGAAATCTGTCTTTTCATTTGGAATAGGACTCCCTTCCTTCCCACCCCCGTAGCCTCCCCACATGCATGTCTCTTATCCTGGTGGCATTTTGAGGAGAGGGAAAATGGGGAGAGGCTGTTTATTCACCCCAAGGGCAATGGAAATCAGCATATACAGTGCATTCCGTCCAAGTCAGCCGGGGAGAGTGACCAGGAAATCCCACACAGAACAATTCCCTGAATAGGGTATTTTGCTACCTTATAGCCTAGGGTTGTTAGGATTTTCTCTAACAAGGGACTTTGTGACAGTCTCTTACAAAGACTGTTCTTACAAAGGATTTTTAGTAACAATCACTCTGGTTTTGCCTCCTTGACACAAGAGAGTTTAAAAATAACCAGTGTTAAGATCCAACGCCGGGTTCACTATCACTCTTGTACCCATTTCTGGTGCATGTTTTCCTTTCAAGCCACGAAGAAAATGACATTATTCAGGGCCCTGGCTGCTGTGTGTGGCATCTTCCTGTATCTCTGAGCACAAACACTCACCCATTCATCCCCCAGCTGCCTGACCACCTGAAAACAACATGACTGATACGCAACAGTGCCAGGCAAGGAACAGGTGGGTGATCTGAGCTTGGGGTCCTGCCAGCCCTCCCATGATGGAATAAGAAAGGTCGCAAATAAACACCGTATGATTTAATTGAATCTGAACGAGGAGGTAGGCTTTTTACAGAAACTACTCATGGCAGGCAGCTTGGCATATTAGCGCAGCGAATCTTGCTGATGTCAAGTCCTGGAACTGCTGCTACGAGGTTTTATTTTCTCTCTTGCTCTCCGTCTTCCTTCGCTCCTCAGTTTCTTTCACTCAGTCTCTCTCTACTTTCTTTCATCTCTCCCTCTTCTTCCTGGCAGACTTCAAATGGGGGGACAGTACCCATAGCCCTCTGATTCCCCTGTATCAGGTCGATCAACATACATAGTTCTGTTTGTGTCGATGTGTGTGCATGTGGGTGTGTTTTGTCCTCTCTGTAATGGGCATGACAATTCAAGATAGAAATGGTATAATGAGTCATCTATAGCAGGCAGGGGTGGGGGGAAGTAGTGGGTACAAAAATGATTCAGACAAACTCTCAGCCTTCAAATAGCTTATCATCGGTGGCACGGCGCGGGGGCAGTGGTTATGGAAAGGGGGAGAAGAAAGTTACGTAAACAACTGTCTTGGGAACATCAGGCGGAATGGGGCACAGTCGTCATGAGACTGCAGAGAGAGGGGTTTCAATGTCGACTAGGAGATCTAGATGTAGCTTCATTAAGCTCCTTTCCTGCACGGCTGCTTTGTTTCACTTAAGAACAGAACACTTGACTACAGACTTTGAGTAAAGAAACTCGTAGGTGCACACTTTTTATTTCCTCAAGGAGTCTGGACGTAAGTAGCCTGGAGTCTGTTGACTGACTTGGTTCTGCCTCCAGGCTCTCCCAGCCCCCCATTGCCGTGCTCCAGGCTGTAAGTGGCCTGGAGTCTGTTGACTGACTTGGTTCTGCCTCCAGGCTCTCCCAGCCCCCCCATCCTGGTGCTCCATGCTGTAAGTGGCCTGGAATTTGTTGACTGACTTGGTTCTGCCTCCAGGCTCTCCCAGCCCCCCCATCGCTGTGCTCCAGGCTGTAAGTAGCCTGGAGTCTGTTGACTGACTTGGTTCTGCCTCCAGGCTCTCCCAGCCTCCCCATCCTGGTGCTCCAGGCTGCTGCCTTCGTCTTCATGCTTCTTGGTCTCAGGGTGCCTATGGAACTTTCTGTCCTTGCACGAGCATCATAAGGGCAAATATTCTCTTTATTAGCCTCTAGATTTTTATTTTTTAAGAAACAGAAGATTTTTCTAATGCCCTCAATACATTTTTTCTTATATTTTTCTCTTAATGCATTTGGGCTGCTATAACAAAATACCGTAGAATGGGTAATTTATAAACGACAGAAATGTACTGCTGCAAAGGGAGGCAGGGAAGTCTAGGAACCAGCAGATTTGGTGTGTTGTGAGGGTACCTTTCAAGGTTCACGGGTGATGGCTTCTTGCTGTGCCCTTACATGGTGAAGGGGCAAGTGCCTCACTGGGGCCTCTTTTGTAAGGGCACTAATCCCATTCATGAGGGTTCCACCCTTATGACCTAATCACCTCCTGAAGGCCTCACTTTCTAATGCCATCACCTTGGTGATAAGGTTTTAACATATGCATTTTGGGTTGGACAAAAACATTCCGTTCATAGTAGTGAGTATCTAGCAAAGGGGAATGGGAGCGAGCCATGATGCCTGTCCTAGGGATGGTTGCATTGTCACCCTATTAAAATTAAGATTCTTTTGTATATATCATGTTTGTCCTATACATACGTATATACCTGGAATACAGTTTAGTTTATACATTTTCACAGGAAGAGATTAACAACAACTAATAATAAAATAGAGCAGTTATCAAAGTATGCCAGCCTCACTGTTCTTGTGCTTTGGGGCCATTATTAAGTAAAACAAAAGTTACCTGAATACAAGCACAGTGATGCTGTGACACTGGATCTGAGAACCGAGTGACTAATGGGTGGGTAGCATATATAGTGTGGACACACCCTGAACCCAAGAGTGATTCATGTTCCTGGGGGGAGGAAGCAGGGTGGTGTGAGATTTCATCATGACACTCGGAGTGGCACGCGATTTAAAACTTATGATTATTTATTTCTGGAATTTTTCATTTAATGTATTTGGACCACAGTTGACCATGGGTAAAATGCAAGAATGAAAGGAGACACCCATGCTCATAGAAGCATTATTCACAATAGCCAAAAAGTGGAAGCAACCCGGGTGCCCACTGAGGGAGGAGCGGAGGAGCAGAATGTGGTCTGTACACACAACGGAACATTATTAAACCTTATAAAGGGAGGGGATTCTGACACATGCTACAACGTGCATAAACTTTGAGAACATTGTACTGCGTAAAATAAGTCTGTTACAAGAAGTAAAATACTGTGCGATTCCCCTTAGATGAGGTACTTCGTCAAACTCATAGAGACAGAAAGCAAAATGGTGCATTCCAGGGGCTGGAGATACAGGGGAAAATGAGTTATTGTTTAATGAGCACAGAGTTTCAGTTTCATGAGACTTATAGGGTTCTAGAGATGGGTGGTGGGACAAATAAATGAACAAAAGTAAAAATAAAATTGAGATTCTGTGAGAAAGCGGGAAGGAGACTGGGAATGTCAGTTGAGTTGGCCAACCACTGGCGCCTGTCACACTTCCACGAGTGTGTTTGAGAAAGTGGATATTTGTCTCGCATCAGCTGCTGGGCTACGTTCTCCACCCCTAACCCCAGCAGATGCTCCTCTCGTCAGTGCCCTTCACAGCCACTGGCTTTGCAGTGGGTCACCACCAGAATCCTTCAACTGCAGTTCTGACACAATATTGCTTCCTCCACACAAGACTCCCCAGATTTCAGATCAGACAGACCTGGGTTTTGATCTTGTCCCAGACGTATCACTCCTTAGCACTGCGGCCCTGGGCAAGCTACTTACCTGCTCAGGCAGCAATAACGCACATAATATTTGTATCTCATTGAGTTACTGTGAGGACTAAGTAATGGTGTAAACTGCTTAGCAGTGTGCCTGACCCAGAGGGGACTCAATGAATGGCGGTTTTCTCTTCTTTCTCTGAGAGTAGCTAGGATTTATTGAGTGCTTACTGTATTCCTGACACAACACTAGCTGTTTCATACAAATTAACTCATTTAATCTTCACAAGAACTCAGTAAGGTCCTTCACAGCTGAAGGAATGAAAAGTAAATTTGTCTAAGATTCCGGAGTGTCAGAGGCAGAATTAAGATAGAATCCAGGCTGATGGTTCAAAGCCTGACACTTAACCACAGTGCGATACCTCCTCCCACACAGGATGCTTCCCTCCTGGAAATGGGCATGTGCCCAGCTAGGACAAAGCTTCCCATTCAGCAGCAGACACTAGACAGCGGGGAGCCTGAATAACCACAAGTTGTGTGGATGTGGAGAAGGGTGAGCTCCTCAAGGGAGTGAGGGCCATGTCCTGTTTGAGAAGGGGACCTAGGAGGAAAACAGGGTTCCAGAAGGGAATGAGGGGCAGCAGTGCTCGGCATCCCATTCAGTCTCTACCTCATGGTGGGACTTCCTTCTGTGGGGCTAGTTAGCCCCACTGCAGGGCTAACCACCCATGGTGAGGTTGGCCACTCTCATGGTGCTTTAGATCACCAGGCTCCTTAGGCAAGGAGGCTGATGGGTTCAGAGAATCAGGAATCAGAAGCCTCCAGCTCCCAACAAAGATCCTGAGAAGTAGATCATTTTCGAGTGGGAACCACTGAGATATCAAAATCATCAGTGTTAGACTCCAGCAGCATGACGTCATTTGATATTCTCTCCGGAGTACAGCTTTTCTGAAGGATATGAGCCAAAATGGTATTTCATGGAGCCAGGCCACTCTTCCTTTTGCTGCTGAAAAGCCTATGCAGGGCATATGCACTGATTCCAAGCAAAGGACACAGGTGGCAGTTTCAAAACTGCAGGTGCCCCATGGAGCGCAGAAGCTGAAGCACCTTTTGGTCTGACCTCCCAGAATGCCAGTGAGAGGAAGTAACGGGATGGAAAACGATTTCCTGGCTCTGCTGGCTATCCTAAGTTTCAGAAATTTCAGTTTGACTTCTGGATGGTGCTGTTTCTTTCCTAAAGAAACTGGATCCAAACACCAGTGCCTGCATTAATACACATGCTGTGAAAAGAAACAAATGAATCACAAGCCAGGCTGGAAAGGTCTTGTATGAGCGCTGAACATTCTTTATATCTTTAAATTATTTAACGGGATTATGCCAGAACCCATGAGGTAGGATGAGGGATGGTCGGACGGTGCAGGTATTAATCACAACCGTGCTAGGAAGAGGTAAATGCCTCGGCACAGCCCCTCACCCTTTTGTTGTTCTGTTGCCCCTGGATTTTGTCAATAACGTAAAATTGGATACTACAAGAGGACTTTCTTCCCCACTGAGTTAAAGGTGAGCACCGATAAAAACAGACGGAAAAGTTTAGGTAGCTCAGTGGACAACGGCTTGCCTTGAAATGTAGGCTCCGCACTGTGTGTGAGTGGAGTGCAGAATTTTTATATCCCAGGCATTGAATCGATTGCTGAACTCTAGATAATGGCAAGTTTGCCATTTGAAAAGTGATATATCTTGCATGATTTCAAAATAACCTCGAATGGAACTAGGAAAAGGAAGATTGATTGTTATCCCAATTTTACAGGAAAAACCTGGGTTCAGAGCAACTGAATGACTGTGGTGGGGGCGGGATTCTGCCACCTGTCTCTGGAATGCAAATCCTACCAGGCCGCAGTGCATTTCTACTAATGATTGGAAACTCTCCTTAAGCCTCCCGAAGATGTAGGGGCTCCTGCATTCTCAATGTAGCAGGAAGGTATTGTCCAGCAGGAACAAGGATGGAGATATGAATGGTTTGGACCACAACTTGCTGCCTCCATAGGGTCCGGGTTGCCCTTAGATTCACTGGGCTTTGGGAATATGGTAGCGTATCCAGGAGCATTAGAGTAGGTTCTTTTTCTAGAATCATACCTGTAGAATTTGAAAACTAAAAGAAACTTCAGAAGTTTCTCAGGCTAGCTATCACAAAGGCAAGAAATGAGACTCTCTTATACTCCAGAACGGGGTACACTGCCCTCGCACACAGGAGTCTCCTGCTTATATTCCAGAACGGGGTACACTGCCCTCGCACACAGGAGTCTTCTCTTATATTCCAGAACGGGGTACACTGCCCTCGCACACAGGAGTCTTCTCTTATACTCCAGAACGGGGTACACTGCCCTCACACACAGGAGTCTTCTCTTATACTCCAGAACGGGGTACACTGCCCTCGCACACAGGAGTCTCCTGCTTATATTCCAGAATGGGGTACACTGCCCTTGCATTGCGCCAAACCCCTGTTAACCTCAGGGGAGACACCAGTTGAAAGGAGGCTGAAGAAGAGACCTAGGGCCAGCGAATGAGACATGGGGCTGTTTGATTAGAGGCTTACATGCAGGGCAGGGAGTCCGGTGGCAGCAGGCTGGAGGGAGAATCATTGTCTTTACTTAAAGAGCTCAGTGGTGGTGAGCCGGACAGCTGAGCAGCACAGCCCAATGGTGGCGGTGAGCCGGACAGGTTAGCAGCACAGCCCGAGGGTGGCGGTGAGCCGGACAGGTTAGCAGCACAGCCCAATGGTTGTGGTGAGCCGGACAGGTTAGCAGCACAGCCCAATGGTTGTGGTGAGCCGGACAGGTTAGCAGCACAGCCCAATGGTTGTGGTGAGCCGGACAGGTTAGCAGCACAGCCCAATGGTTGTGGTGAGCCGGACAGGTTAGCAGCACAGCCCAATGGTTGTGGTGAGCCGGACAGGTTAGCAGCACAGCCCAATGGTTGTGGTGAGCCGCACAGGTTAGCAGCACAGCCCAATGGTTGTGGTGAGCCGGACAGGTTAGCAGCACAGCCCAATGGTTGTGGTGAGCCGGACAGGTTAGCAGCACAGCCCAATGGTGGCGGTGAGCCGGACAGCTGAGCAGCACAGCCCAATGCTGGTGGTTAGCCGCACAGGTTAGCATCACAGCCCAATGGTGGCGGTGAGCCGGACAGCTGAGCAGCACAGCCCAATGCTGGTGGTTAGCCGCACAGGTTAGCAGCACAGCCCAATGGTGTCAGTCTGGACAGAACTGCAACCACTTGCAAACAGCATACGGTTCACACAGTATTTTCAGTTAACAGCCTCCCACTGATGACCTCCACCTGGTAACCTTCAATTAACCCAAAACACAGGACCTCAGCCACCTGTACGGCCCATGTTCCATGGGATAGGCCAGGGGTTTATCATAGACAAGGAGCGAATCTGTGGCCTGGGCACTCCCAGATTCTCTAGCACAAAACACATTCAAGTGTATCTGCCATACAGAGTCATTCCAAGAATGTGCTTAAATTATTGCAGTTAGGTGCCTACACCTTGTTTAGCTGCAAGGGAAAATGCACCATGAAGCTTAGGCCCCTGCAGTGGGCAGCAACAGAGTAGGAGTCGGGACTCGGCTTACAGGGTCGGTCAAGTGTCTGCCTCAGTTCACGCCCTGAATTTCAGGAATTAGGTGGATGGGCCTTAGTCCCTAACTTAGGCCCATGTGTTGGAAAAGGTAATCCAGAGAGTCAGGATGGGATTCTTCCTTGTACCTGGCCCTTCTGTCCTCATTTCCCAGGACCACCTGTGGGAACAGTAATAGTCTTTGTCTAGGAGCGAGTTACTGGGGCTTTGGGGAAGAGAAAATGAGGTCATGGTTATTGAAAGCACTTGAATGAAATATGAAAACCTTTCTGAAATACAAAATTTTATACTATCACCCAAATATCACCGGGCGGGGGGTGATTCCTACTCCTTAAGAACCAGTTAAAATGAGCTCAAGTCTCGGTGCTCTTAGGTTGTCTCCAGAATGTCTTCGTAGAAGAAGGAGGTTTGTGTTCTCATAGTCACCCCCAGTGACTATGGGCAGGTCCGTTTGGGCTGCCTGTGAGTTCAGTACCTGTTTTTCCCCAGTTGACCCAGACATGGATCTCAGGGTTGTTTTTTAATTTCCACCAACCTCTCCCCAAGCTCTAGGTATGTGCATTTTACTGAGAAATGAGTCCAGCTCTGGGCCAGCTGCCATCAAACCAAGGGAAATTCAATGGAGGAAAGCAAACTGATCACCATTGTTCTTACAATAGCATAGTTAGAATTAGATCTTTAAATTGCATTTTCCCCTTCTGGGCAGGCTGAGTCTGTTTTACCAAGACTCTGTCATTGTGCAATGCTGGGTTCTCAGAGCAGAGTGGGTGTTTAATAAATTAAATAAGAACAAGGAGGACAATCTTCAATCAGGAAGCAGCCACTCAAATATCTGAGACCTTTTTGAGAAAGTTTGGGGAATAAGACTGGCATATTCCTTCTTGAGTCTTTCCCTTTCTCACGTGAAAATGTTCCTTGCTGTTATATTGGTGAAGGGAATAGTTTTCTGTGTGGAACTCCAGTCGCCTCCCTTGGGTCAGTGGGATTTTGCTCTATGTGTACATATATACATATGTATTTATTTATTTACCTCGAATCTGTTATCTTTTCCTACCACCCTAGCCGTTTACCAAGATTCTTTGCAGGCTGTTTGTGCTGCATTCCTGAGATTGCTTTCGAGAAAGCAGCTCCAGGATCTTAGGCCACAAATAAAGACACTGAGTTTTTTTTTCTTTTCCAATGAGGAATTTCTCTGGGTCCGGAACGCGCCCATATCCTTACTGTGGCTCTGTTTCCTTCAGTGAAGAGTGCAATTGTCAATATTCTGATGGCTTAATGCCCTGAAGACTCTCTGAGTCTGCAATTTTCAGGCAGTTTGTGTAGGAAACGGCCTGGCAATGGCCTCGGGAAGTCTGGCTGTGATTTCCAAAGGTGCTGTGATCGGATGGAACACGGAGATAATTTCACTGCTGAAGGAATAGAGAAAGTATCTCTCTAGGACCAGAATGGGAAAGGAACTTGTGTTAGACCACTCTAGTTGATGGGTCAGATTACTTAATGGGTCTATCAGCTCCTTCACTGAAGGCCCTGATAGATTTCAGCTGTATTTCTTTGGCAGGGCGAGGGATGGAGGAGGATGGCTGGGAGGAACTTAAGCACTTTCACCTGTGTTAATGTTTCCTCCTGTGCTGAAACGTAAGATCCCTCCTTGGAGGAATCAGAAGTGGAAGCAATAGTTAGGGTTCACAGCTCGTCACCCTGCAGGTGGGAGCTCAGGGCAACAGGGAAAAATCAAGTGGGGCCATGAGGAGAGGAGAAGAAATTTACTCAAGACGTTTATGACCATGTGTGAAACTGATTTCCAGAAAGTTGCTGCTTTATTCAAACAATGCCCCCAAATAATTTCCATCCGTTGGTGATGAGAAGATGAGTTTTGCATGACATTCTTCCTCTAAAACGAAGAACCTACCCAAACCCATTTTTTAGATGAAGAAACTGAAGTTTAAGAAAACAGTTGTGTTCTTAAACTGGTGATGAACGCCCGTAATCCCAGCACTTCGGGAGGCCATTGAGAATTCCTCTCTCCCTACACACACACACACACAAGCACTTTGGGAGGCCAAGGCAGATGATCACTTGAGGACAGGAGCTTAACATGGGCAACATGGTGAGAATTCCTCTCTCTCCCTACACACACACACACACACACACACACACACAAGCACTTCGGGAGGCCAAGGCAGATGATCACTTGAGGACAGGAGCTTAACATGGGCAACATGGTGAGAATTCCTCTCTCTCCTACACACACACACACACACACACACACACACACACACACAAGCACTTCGGGAGGCCAAGGCAGATGATCACTTGAGGACAGGAGCTTAACATGGGCAACATGGAGAGAATTCCTCTCTCCTACACACACACACACACACACACACACACACAAGCACTTCGGGAGGCCAAGGCAGATGATCACTTGAGGACAGGAGCTTAACATGGGCAACATGGTGAGAATTCCTCTCTCCTACACACACACACACACACACACACACACCAACTGGACATGGTGGTATGCACCTGTAGTCCAAGCTGCTTGAGAGGCTGAGGTGGGAGGATCACTTGAACCCAGGAGTTTGAGGCTGCAGCGAGCTGTGATCCCACAACTGCACTCCAGCCTCCGTGGAAGAGTGAGACTCCATCTTGAAAAAATAAAAAATATGAAAAAGAAGACATTTGTTTACACAAAAGAACAAGAGTGGAGAGAACTATTTAAATCATGTTAATTATCGTTCTCCTGCCTCAGTGGCTAGGGTTGAGGGGACCCTGAGGGTGGCTGACAGAGCCAGGCTGATTGTCTCACTTTGGTATTTCACTGAGTGGCCTAGGCCAAACTGTCACTGTAGCAGAATAGATGTCCCTAACAGTACAATTTTCCCAGATGAATTTCTTCCCATTCCAACCACGCTCCAAATACGGCATTTTCTTGGCTGTCTTTGTGCCTTTGCCCATTCTCGGCAATTTATTTCCTCATTTTCTCCTCTGGGTAAGCCTCTATTCAAGACCCTTGTCAGGGGACACCCCTTCTAGGGAGCCTTTCTTGATGCCTTAGCCACTTCCCAGTGTTTTCAGTATAGCGCCTAAGAGTTCAGCAGCCTGCAAGTTGCCAATATCTGATCAGGTGTCTCCACCTCTGCCTGTCCTATGTTCGTAGCCCGAGGACAGTGACCTGGGCCTTTTCCTCTCCATAGACTTGGGCCTCAGCAGTGCCTGACGCCGAAAATATCTGTTGGATTCATTATTCCATCACTCGATCCCTCCATTCCCAAGGCTGGAAAAGCACCAGTGACATAACAACTCCCAGAGAAACCTGAATCGATTCGCTCTCATCATGCTTAGCCTCTTGAGGGGGTTGTGAGGAGTTCCCGGAAACACCCAAAGCTGGGGAGTGTGCTTAAGGGGCGCTCAGGTGGCTGGAATTTTATGTTTGGATTGTACTTTATTAACTATTACCATGTACCCGGCCCTTCCCAGCCGCCATCTCATTGAGCCGTCACAACAGCGCTGTGAAATAGGTGCTACTCTGCTTCCTTTACATTTGGAACTGAGGGAAAGTGAAAGAATGAACTTGGCTCAGGTATGTCGCAGAGCTCCTGAACCCTACTGCTGAATACGGATCTGCCTGGGACATTGTATTTATAATAATAAATATTTGCACACAGAGCTCCCTGAAATGGCGAAGCTGGATATGGACCTTGGTCAGCTGAAGGCTGCAGGTGGTGCTCTTGACCATTCAGTTACATTGCCCTCTGATGCATCCACCATGGCACGCCATAAGTGGCATGAAGATGGAAGGCGGAGAAGGCTGGGCAGTGGTGACTCTGTCGCGACTAAGCCTTGTTTTCACCTCCAGGCTTAGAATAAGAATCCTAAATGGGGTCAGGCTTGGAGGCTCGGACTGGGGTTGAGTGTTCAGGCAACCTATTTGGAAAGACACCCAAGGACCTCCCAGTACAAGGGTATCTGCAATGTCTACAAGCAGCAGTGTCATTGTTGAAGACAGGTTTGATGAGCTACACACACACACACACACACTCACACTCTCACACACACTCACGCACAGACACACACTCACGCATACACAGACACTCACACTCTCACACACACACACACACTCTCACACTCTCACGCACAGACACACACTCACGCACACACAGACACACTCACACACATGCACACACAGACACACTCTCATGCACACACACACTCACGCACACACAGACACACACACACATGCACACACACACACAGACACACACACACTCACACTCTTCCCCAAACAATTGCTTGTTGGAGTCCAGGTAAGTATCAAGGGGAAAGGTTCTATGTGGGGCCTGACAAGAGGCAGCACAGCTGACTCCAAAACAACTCCAGTAGGAGCAAGCCCCATGGGGGCCAAATGCTGGGCTCCTGCCCTGTGTTTACTAAGAGTTCTGAGCCAGAGTTTGGGGTGGGAGGGGAGGCTCCTATCTGTTCTTCGCCACCCCTAGGCAGTGGTCAGAGCCTGGGATTTGTCTGGGCTTTGCAACCCCGGGGGTTTTGCTGCTTGCTCCAGACCAAAGAGCTGCCAAGAGGCCCCAGAAAATTCTTGAGAACAAAGAGGCAATAAACACATGCTGAAACCTTTTACCAGCTGGCTCTGTCCCAAACTAAAACGAGAAATGAATTGCTGCAATAAGAGAGCGAGAGAGTCTCAAAGTCGACCGGAAAGAAAAACCCTGTTTTAGATGGGAATGTTCAGTTGGGACCATGCAAAGCTGTGGTCAAATTAATACAGCAAATCGAATTTCTACAAATGGATCCCCTACACATTTTTTAATTGATCTAATAAGCTATTAAGTCTTAGCACTCGACGTTTCTATAAGTACTAACGTTACTGTGGGGAAAGGCAAAGTGTTGGTTCAACCTGAGAATGCTTTTTGTTGTTGTTGTTGTTTTATTTCCATCTGTTTATTGAAACCAGGTCTTGCTCTGTCACCCAGGCTGGAGTGTAGTGGCATGATCACAGCTCACTGCAGCCTCAACCTCCTGGGCTGAAGTGATCCTTCCATCTCAGCCTCCTGGGAAGCTGAGACTGCAGTCTTGCATTACCACATTCACTTAATTTAAAAATAATTTCTTTTTGTAGAGAAGGGATCTCACTATGTTACCCAGGCTGGTCTTGAACTGCTGATCACAAGCAATTCTTCCACCTCAGCCTCTCAAAGTTTTGGGATTACAAGTGTGAGCCACTGTGGCCAGCGGAGAATGTGCTTTTCGAAAGGGAAGGCCGTCATCATATCATTATCATCATCACCATCCTTTAGTGAGTATCATTTATTAACAAGGCAATCTCCTGGAAGCTTGCAGTTAGTATCCGTGACTTTTATAACAACATTGCTAGCCGTGCCCACATTTTACAGAAGAAAGTCGTGTTAAGATGACCTAAGTAACTTGTTAAAAATCACACAGCTGGAATTTGACTTCATCTTTTAGACTCCAAAATCCATGCTATTTCTGCGGCTCTTCTCTGTGTGCAAATATTTATTATTACAAATGCAATGTCCCAAGCCAGATCAACATCCAGTAGTAGAATATGGGAATGACTGTTTTCTCAAGGTACTGGCTTTTAGTAGAGAAGTTCAGGTGGGTGTGTGGTTACATCAACAGTGAATCCAGGAGCTGGAGGCCAGATTCCATTGCTGGTTCTTAACGACTTTTTCTCTTCCCTTTGGTAAAACAAATATGAGGCATGTGCCCTGACCCTCTATCTTATAAGACTCGGTGAATTCATGTCTGAAGTTTTTTCCACTACCTTAGAAATAGTTATTCACACATTTTGCTGGTTGTTTTTTGATTGTTTGCTTATTTTTGGATTCAAGTCAGACCATTTGTACTTTGCGTTTAATGGAGCTGAAGCTTTTGGAGGGGTCTAGGTGAGGGGCCTGATCTGTGAACTTTAGGGATGGTATGATTCACAGCCTGAGGAGATTAGCCGGCTCACCACCTGGAAACCTCTTTGGGGCCTTCTTCTTCCATGGAGGGAATTGATACTAGAGAACCCTCAGGGTGTCCAGGTGGTCACCTGTTCCTGTCTTGTAGGAAGGGGATCAACCAGGAAGAGTGTCCAAATAAAATGTGGCTATTTTGGTATCACAGATGAGTCTGAACACTTGATATAAAACAATGAGAATAAAACCAAGCACCTTATATACATCTGGCCTTTTAAGAAAATAAGTTGGCCAGGCACGGTGGCTCACACCTATAATCCCAGCACTTTGGGAGGCCAAGGCAGGCAGATCATGAGTTCAAGAGATAGAGACCATCCTGGCTAACATGGTGAAACCCCGTCTCTACTAAAAATACAAAAATTAGCTGGGCGTGGTGGTGTGCTCCTGTAGTCCCAGCTACTCAGGAGGCTGAGGCAGGGAAATCACTTGAACCTCCGGGAGGCGGAGGTTGCAGTGAGCCAAGATCGTGCCACTTCACTCCAGCGTGGCGACAGAGTGAGACTTGTTGCTCTGTCCCCACCACACACACAAAAATAAATAAATAAGGAGAAAAGAAAACGAGTCAAACCAAGCAACAAACAACCACCAAAAATCCTTTCAGGACTTTCCAACATGATCATTTGAGTGAAATAATTTTCAGCTATGTATGTTACATTGCTGAATATTGCCAACATTGCCAATCCTCTGTGAGGACACAGAAAAAGCACAGTCTCCATGGAGCCCCAAAATAGATAATATTAACTAGCGCTGCTTTAAAGACATTTACACAAACCAATAATTCTTCGAACAATTCTACTAATATAGCCTCTTCAAGATGAGGAAACTCAGCACAGAGATGGTAAATAACTCACACATGAGACAGCTTGCGTTGTTCATACTTGGTTCATGTATGTTTCACTTATTGGTTCAATAAATATTTATTGGCTTCTCTGGCTGGATGCTGTTCTAGACACTGGCTGTGCAGCAGTGAACAGACCCATGGCAGATCCCTGAACACATGGAGCTTACGTTTGGGTGGGAGGCAACTCTCAAAATGCAAATGTTATATGTAGCGTGACATCAATGCCTTCTCTATCAGTCCCTTTCGCATTGTTATAAAGAAATACCCAAGATTAGGCATTTTATAAAGAAAAGAGCCTTATTTGACTCACGGCTCTGCAGGCTGTATAAGCATGGCACCCCCACCTGCTTGGCTTCTGGTGAGATCTCAGGGAGCTTTTACTCATGGCAGAAGGTGAAGGGGGAGCAAGCATGTCACTTGGCAAAAGAAGCAGCAAGAGAGAGAGGAGGAGGTGCCAAGCTCTTAAACAACCAACTCTCACATGAACTAATAGAGAACTCACTCATTACCAAGGGGATGGCACCAAGCCATTCATGATGAATCTGCCCCCATGACCCGAACACCTCCCACTAGGCGCCACCTCCAACATTTGGAATTACATTTCAACATGAGATTTGGAGGGGGACACACATCTAAACTATATCACCTTCTGAAGCACGTGGCTGGCAAAGGCTTTTTTTTCCCAGTGGGCGCATGCTTTAGCAAATCAGTTTTGTACCATTGAGTTCCATAGTAACAGACATTGAGTGTCTGTCTTATTAAACCTCACGTGCATCCATGTGAGGGGGTGTTTGAGAACTGTGGGCTCTTTTTACAGATTATGAAACTATTGGCCCTTTGCCAATTAAGACATTTTGCCTCATAAAGCAAAAAGTATTTCATTTGGGGCAAAGGCGGGTCTCCGCAAGGAAGAAAGCCGGAAACTGAGCTCTCAGTGTGGACTTCTTGGTTCAGGCCTTCTGTCCACACTGCAGGCTGCTTTGCTTTTCCTGGATTTGTGCTGATTCGGTGTGAGCTGCATTCAGCGGAGGATGAGAAAGTGGGGAGACGGGCTCTCTAAGCAGCCAAACACCTCTCTCCCTTTGACGTTAGCACTTCTTGCCGCCACAGCGACAAAGACCATGGGCTCCTTTCCTTTTCTTTTTTCCTTTATTTTCTTCTTTCCTTCCTTCCTTTTTTCTCTTTTCTTTCATTCCCTCCTTCCTTTTTTCTTTCTTTTCTTTTTCTTTGGCAAGTCTCCCTCTTTTGCCCAGGCTGGAATGCAGTGGCACCATCTCAGCTCACCACAACCTCTGCCTTCCAGGTTGAAGCAATTCTTCTGCCTCAGCCTCCCAAGTAGCTGGAATTAGAGGTGCCCACTACCACACCTGGCTAATTTTTTATTTTCAGTAGAAACAGGGTTTCATCATGTTGGCCAGGCTGGTCTTGAACTCCTGACCTCAAGTGATCTGCCTGCTTCGGCCTCCCAAAGTGCTGGGATTACAGACATGAACCACTGTGCCTGGCCTATGGGCTCCTTTTCTTATGCCCAACTTTTCAAAGAACTGGCTTAAGTGCTTGCCAAATGTAGAATGGATAAGTGAAAAGATGCCAAGACCAAGACTCATGATAACTAGTTTCTAGTTTTAACTCTAATTAGTATCTGGAAACTTGGTCAGTGCTCCGGGTTTCTGGGCCTCCATATCCTTGTTTTTAAGATGAGAAAGTGAGATCTCAGGTCCCTTCAAACTCAGACCACTGCACATGGTCTCTGCTCCAGGAATTCTTATTTGTAATAATAATAGCTTGTAACTTACATTGTATTCCTGCTTCATAGTGAATCCTAAATGATAAACCCCAAATAGAATCAATTATGACTTTCTATAGAGTGCCAAGGAGCTGAGAGGTGTCTTTGTCAGGAAAGAGGAAAATTGTATTGCTGTTATTGTTATGATGATCAATCATTTATTGGACACCTTGGAATATTCCAGGAAGTGTGCCAAGTGCTTTATATCTATGATCTCCTTTGATCGTTCAACAATACTGTGATTTAGTCCTTTAGTTTTCCTCATTTTATAAACCAGTAAACCAAAGCTCAGAAAGGTTAATCAACTTCTCCAGGCTCATATGCTAACAAGTGGTAGAGAGGGATCAAAACTAGGTTTCTGTGGTTTCAAAATCTGTGTTTCAGAAAAAATATGTGTCAGATAGGTATTTACTCTGTGCCCAAATGGCGCGTGTGTGTGTGTGCGCACACACACGTGCACACAGGTATATGAAGATGTTGCTGTCTTGCTGTGACAGCACTCCTTTTCCTTTTTATCTGCCTCAGTTTTGCAGTGGGAAGGTCTGTCCATCCCCTGGAGAATACCAGACTTTGGGAAATACCTACAGCCGAAACAAAGCCCTTTCCCGTCAGACCTGTTTAAGCCAAGCCAAGGTGTGATGGTAACTGGATGCTTCACATAAACGACAGGATAAATGAAGGGCAAGAGGGACGCCTACCTGACTTTCACAGCGGTAAGAGCTTTAATAGGGGCATCTGTATATAAGAACCTAAAATGAATCCCAGAGGGGAAACTAGAATTGTTGAAAGTTTTGACAATTTTTGCGATCATTAAATTGCAGTTGCTGAAATGCCTTTCCATAAAGAAGACAACTTCATTCCACTCTTCAGTCTCAAGATGACAACCATTTTCTGCACAGAGAAGGGTACACACGTAGGCATCCATGAGGCCTTGATTTCAAACAAATTTGTCTTGATTTGGGTTAACACTAATAAAGTTGCCGTTGATGGAAACCGAAGGCATTCAAACCCAGAGCACTGGGCTGTCTCCTCAGTGCAGTCCCAGACTTCATTATAAACCTCAGCCCCACCTCACATGGCGCCTCCTCAGCATGACTCACTCTCAGAATCGCCCCTGCTGGTGGGACAGCCAGCTTCTAACAATAGATTTGCTGTGCTGTTTCACGGAAAAAAAAAAAAATAAAACACGCCATAAACCAAAGACTTAAAGCCCAACTGGTGGCTGGGACACCTGGGTGAAGAGGACCCAATAAACTCAGGGAGGATAGTCGTGTGGTTTGTGTCCCATGCGGCGCACACCAGCCCGCTGGCTGTTCACAGTGTGTTCATCTAGTTTTACCGCAGAGCCCCTCTGGGCCGACCTCCTAACTGGAAACTTCATGCCCCTTTCATGTAAATGTTCTGCTGCTGCTGTTTCCTCCTGCTGCTGGGCGCACAAAACAGCTGCTGATCCCTCATGTTCTCCTTACCTTTGTTCCCCTCTGCCCCAGTCAGCCTCTGCAGGCCTCTCTGAACCTCATGGTCTGAGTTTGAAAGGAACCCAGGGCTTGCTTTCTTATTTTGCAGATGGGGATACAGAGGCTCAGAGACCCTGTGTGCCTTGTCGGGTTTCCAGCGCTAAGTCTAGAAACTAGCTGTCATGTCATATCCCTTGGTCTTGGGATATTTTCTCTTATCCATTCAACATGTGACAAGCATTTCAATAAGCCAGCTCTTTGAGGAGCTGGGAACAGGGGGATGAAAGGGGCTTCTGCCCTGAGGAGACCCCGGTCTTTGTTGTTACTATAGCAAGAAGCACTAGGAGCTAACATGAAAGGATGCTTAGGAAGACTCTCCCCACAGCTCCCATCCTCTGAATGCAGCTCAGACCAAATCAGTACAAATCCACTAAATAAAACCACCAGAAAACAAGGTCGAAGTGACAGAGGCCAAGAGCACCAAAAAAAAGTGCCTTCCTATCCATCCTGGAGCTGAGCTGAAGAGCGGCCCCAAGTGACCAACTGTGGGACTCATGGCTGGGCTTTGTCCCCCACCCCAGCACAGCCTCGGGTGAATCACACACCAGAGAACAACGAGGCTATTTCTCACGAGTCATTTGTCAAGCTGACATCCCCGCCTAGAGTTATTTAGGGCTTTCTAAAGACACTTCTTTCCCGCCCTGCCGCAGGAAGCACCTGCACGGCTGTTGAGTTGTGGTTTTGCTCAATAGCACTTTGATATCCTTTGAGGCCTTCATCAATTACTCTTCTGTCCCTGCCGGGTTGGACTCTGGCTGAGGCAAAGATGGGGAAGCTTAGAGAGGATGATGGAAGGAAGAGGACGGTGAGCTCCTCTGGGATCTGAGGCCAGCCGTTGTCTGGAGGTGGGCTCTCACTGATGGGAAACTTCAGGAAGAGCAGTCTGAGTCCTCGGCCAGCTGGACTTGGAGCATAACTGCCATGTTCCCATGAGGACAGGTCTCCCTCCCGGAGCAGAGCTCTGCTCCTGCCAGCTGCTTAGAGGAGAAGCAGGCCTGTCAGATGAGTGTGACTGGAGCAAACCTGGTCTTTTGATTCAGCTAAATGACTTAGGCAGAGGGACCCAGAGAGGGATCAGGGAAGAAAAATGGAAATAATGAGAACACCCAGTGAATGGACCTCTGAAAGCAGTTAGGAGAACTGGAGTTGCCGACTCTAGGGAAGGCAAAGGTGAACTAAGAACTAGCTTTACTTGCAGGCAGAGCAGCTGTGCAGGGATTAGTGAAAATATGGTGTGGGCTGGATGCTTACCTCCACGGCTGCCTGAGGATTTGGCTCGTGTGCTGGCCTGTCTGGTTTACTGCATTGTTCTTATTCATGAGGCGGTGGGTCTCCTTCCTTGGAGATTTGTATGAATGGAAATGACATCCTCCCAGCTGGAATGGTTTAGGGAGAGTCTTCATGACACTGTGTCTCTTCCCTTCAGTTTGCACTGCCCAGCATTCCAGTTTGACCCCTATGCCTGAATTAACTTGGCAACCTCTTGGCCAGTATACAGATCTTCCATCTCGGCCTCCTTCAGTCCACTCTGCCTGTGGAGGTCCAACTTATCTTCCTTAAATTCATCTTGGATTATGGCAATGTCCTACTAAAAAATGTTGATGACTATTTATTTATTCATCCAACAAATACTGAGCACCTATTGTCTTGAGCACCTATTATATGCCTACTGCTTACTCCTGGGCATACAACATGGCACAAAGTGCAGTAGGGCCTCATCAAGGCATTCACTTAGCCTTCTTGTTCTTCTCCTGCAACCTTCTAAGGACCCATGATCTGGTTTTAACAATCTTTCTGACCTTTTACTCACTATAAAACCTTTTCTTCCAGCCTAATCCATTCACCCTGATAACCCACCTGTGAAGAAGTCAACCCAACTTCTTCATAGACTGTCTTACACAGAGTCCATCTCTCCTGTGAAGCTAACACAAGTCTCCTTGCCTTTAGGAGGATTTCCATGGCCACTTGGGTTTTAGAATTCTCCAGCACCTCTGTCCCCACAGTGTTTCTTCCTTGGCACGGGGTATGTTCTCCCTGAGTGGAGAGAACTGGCAGCTGCTGTGCCCACCCTGACTTCCTGCAGCCTCACTCATGGTGGACAGACCTAAGAGAGCTGGGACCTGTGGACCTTCTCTCCCTGTCTGTGCTCTGCAGTGGATGGTGACGGGGGAAGCTTAGGTGTTTGCCGGGACTTCCAGAGCATTTGATGCCATTCAGAAGATGGAGAGGATACTGCATGTCAAAACTTAAAGGGAGAGAAGCTTTGGGATCATTTAATAAAACGCCCTTGTTTTGCAGATGCGGAAACTGAGAACCAACAAAACTGATTTACGCAAAACCACAAGGTGACGTAGTAGCAGAGTCTAATCTTGTCCCCCATTAAGTTTAGCCGAAAGCTCCCTCCTTATATATTTTATGTTCATCCTAAAGGTTTCTTCATACATAGTGAACTGTAACCTAATGGCTGTGTGAACAGACTGTAACTCGCCCTTCTGCCAATCATCCAGTTTTGGCCAATCAAGGCCACCCAACTGTTTAAACAGTATTCAAATGAGGTAAACACTGAGTTGTAATGAATCTGGCTATTTCTGTACCTCAGTTCTGTTTTCTGTACTCACTTTCCTTTTCCTGTCCATAAATCTTCTTTGACTCCGCAGCAGTGACAGAGTCTCTCTGAGCCTATTTTGGTTCTGGGGCTACCGAGTTCATGGGTTCCAGGGATTAGGATGTGAGCGACTCTGGGCAGCCATTATTCCACCTACTACAGGAAAGAGGAAAATGAGGACAGAAACTCCACACATTCTCTCTTGCTTCTCAATGTCTCTAATCCTCTGTGAGGAGGAAAAGTTAACTTGAAGATGTTCTAGACCTCTGTATTCAATCTCGGGCTTTTGTTCTGAGTCATGGTCTGGTGGATTTGGTCAAGACACAAAGGAAAGGAATAAAGATGCCAAAACACACAGAAAAGAGGCTCACAAATGTTGGTTGAGAGGGTTTAAGAACTAAGGAGACCCTCTAATTTCTTTTTTATTTCTTCTTCTTCTTTTTTTTTTTTTAAGACTCAATCTCACTCTGTTTCCCAGGCTGAAGTGCTGTGGAGTGATGTCGGCTCACTGCAACCTCTGCCTCCCAGGTTCAAGTGATTCTCCTGCCTCAGCCTCCCAAGTAGCTGGGATTACAGGTGCCCGCCACCACACCTGGCTAATTTTTGTATTTTCAGTAGAGATGGGGTTTCACCGTGTTGGTCAGGCTGGACTCGATCTCCTGACCTCAAGTGATCTGCCAACGTTAGCCTTCCAAAGTGCTGGGATTACAGGCATGAGACACCATGTTCAGCCAATCCTCTAGTTTCTAATGGCTTGAGAATTCCCCTCTTTAAGGGTAAGGGCTTTATTTGCAAAAAGGGAGTTTATATGAGATATCTAGATGGAATCCCCTACTTCAAGTCCTGTTGGTCATTAAAATCAGCTAATAAGAGTGGAGGGAGTGGAGGAATGCCCCAGACAATTTAAGGAAGGAATCAACCAATCTCAAATTGGAAGAGTTTACAGACTCATAGTCACTCAGAGTCTAAAGGACCTTAGGAGCATCCTTGTCCAACCTCACACCTAATGCAAGGCCGCCATAAGACCTTCACCCTTTTTTGTGAGGCTCTGGTTAGGGGTAGAAAATCATCTAGATTCCCTTAGATCTTCTCTAATTCTCTGAGTTCATCACAAATTTAATCTCTAATTAATTATTGGTATTGACAGAAAAATTAGGCAAATGATTCTTTCTGATTTTTTTCTCTGCCAGGATGTTAGGATGTGGATTGTTATAATGTCTTCATGTGGAGAGTCTAAGCCATATCTCGTATTTCATCCTCACTTCTGAGACTGTGAGGACGGGGAGACAGATGTGAGGGAAGAAATATCTCCTAGCAGCCTTGGTGGCCTTCACGGAGGTCTCCTCCTCAGATGTTGTTGTGGCTGTTATAGAATCTGCCTAGCACCCCTCTCCCACGTCTTCTGGTAACAGACCCAGTTCTGTTGGCTGCATAGAGGGAACATGTCATAGTGAATGGGCCAATCCGCATAATTCCTAGGGGAACTTTCCAGTCCTTGTGGGTCGCAGGATGCCTGTCTACTCAGTCCACAAGCTGCAGGGAGGTACACTTTGCCAATGGCCATATCCCCACCTTATGGTGAGTGAGCAGGTCTGGGAAGATGGCATCAGACAGGAGCACAAAGAAGAGTGAGGGAGTCCTGAGGGTGTGTTTGGGTCCCCCAGTCCACCATCCTTCATTATGGTTCAGTTATAAGAACAAATACATTTCCCTCTCAGGCTTAAGCTAGTTTAAGATGTATTTCTTCTGCTGGCAACCCATGAGTCCTCAGCAATTTAGAATGTTTCATTCTCAGTGTTTTCCTGCTTTCCAGAGAGTTGTAAGAGTGAACTAAAGATCAGAAACTCTTCTTCTCAGAGTCCAATCTATCCATGATGGTTTGGGGAAGAACCTGCAGAAAGCAAGGGCAGGAAATTACCCAGGTAAGAAATCACGAAGGTTCTTATATACAGGATCTAGTTGGTGAATTTCAGGGTCCTTTTATCTTTGCTCCTTTTTAGATTTCCACTTGGCTGAAATAAATCATGGCCCCACACTTTCAAAGATCCAGGCCAACCTTGGGGCCCCAAAGTGAGTTTCTGTCTGTCTTGTGGACCTGGTGCCACTTGTGTGGAATAAACCAGCAGATCCACAGAGTACTTGCTGGTAAGCCCAACCTTTTGACAAAAGAGGGGGAAGAAAGAAATAAAAGTCGGGGTGGGGGAAGTAAGCGAGATGAATAAGGAGAGATAGAGATGTGACTCCACCAACAAAATACTCATCGAGTGTCTTCTCTGTGTAAGACTGTGCTAGTTTCAGCTTGTCATTCTAAAGCAGCAAGTAGAATGCTTATTTGTGAATACAGAGACTGAGAGTTAGGTGTGTCTGGTGTAAGACAAATGCACACCCTGGTATGACCAGCAAGCAGCAAAGTCAGTAGACAATTACTCAGGATTAAGGAGGGAACGAGAATGAATGGGCACATGTTTAACCTAGAAATTAAGTTAACACATATGGCAAATTTTTTTGATATGCACTTAAAGCCTGGAACAGTCCAAGAGGGCCTGGGTCTCCCTGAGAGGGAGGCTGCTGAGAAGAGTGTAGGCTGCCTGTGGCTGCACGACGCCACCCAGCACATCTGTTTTTCAGTAATGCCATGGGAGAGGCAGCATGATCTGTCTACAGGTTTCACTCTTTTTTTTCCTGGCAGACTTAGTTTTTCATGTTTGTTTTGTAAAGAAAAAACTTCATATACCTCTTTTCTTTTTTTTCTTTTCAGTAAACAGTTGAACAAAATGTACACCATTTTGTCCAAACTTTTTAAATGCTCCCAGATTTGAATATGGTGTTTATGTCTGTGGCTTTTAGAAAGTCTGAACAGATCTGAAAGGTCAGAAAACACCTAAACTTTTGACTCTACCCTTCAGCTCACACACTATTGTGTGTGCATTGTTTGATTTTTAAACATGGAAAACGAGGAATGATTCTTTAGTCATATCTTGTTCACAGAGCCTTTCCCCTTCTTCAGACTGTGCCACCACCGGAAAGCTTGAAAACGCCCCAGGAAACCATCCCCTCATTGTGAAAGAACTAATCACCACACACCACTTGGTTTTCCTTCCTGGACGTCATAGGCCATAGCCCTGTAGTTCCCACACTGTCTCTGTCATCATCCCAAGGAGCGTGGCTCTTGATTCAGAGCCTGGGGAGGACAGCCTGTCTCAGCACAGGCTGTTATGTAAGCAGCTGTGGGGAGAGCTGGCAATAAACAAACGTTTTTCCAGCCCTTGTTTTCTCTGCAGCCTTGAAAAATATTTCTCTGGGGCTGCTGCTGTGCCCCTGCAAAAGGATGGCAAATTCCCAGCTTAGACATGTCTTGTGCTGCATTTCCAGATTCTAAAATCAAAACAGAGTGAACCAGCATGTTCAAAGGAACTGAATTACTGAGAGCCAGGACACATAGACGGGTTTCTCTACAAGCGGCTTTGCAGCAGAGTCTCCAAGGGCTCATCCACACATCCTGGCTGCGAGTAACCATTGGGAAATGATATGGTGACTTCAGGGCCACAGAGGGGAGAATCAGAAGATGACAGGAACTCACCTGGGAATGGAGAAGTGATGTATGGCTGCCAGTATCAAACTCACTGTATAAACACAGACACTCACACATATGAGAACTGAATATTGGCGAAGTCCGTTTCTCCCCGGGCCACTCCATCTTGGAAACCAAAGAAGAAACACTTTACGATAGTGGCCTCCACAGACTGCGTCTAACTCCCAGTTCTGTCAACCACAGTTCCTCCCACCCAAATTGACAGTTCCTTGTGGGTGTCTTAGAGGAACACTTAGGACGGCCTCCTCGTTCACTGGGTGAAAGATTTTCCAGAACGCTCTTGCGTCCACGGCTGTGAGGGTTGCTGGTAGCAGCTGCTTTTCTGAAGCCACTACACCCTCCGCATTCCCCTGCCATTGCCTCCACTGTGAGATTCCAGCCAGAGTGACCTTGTGCTCTGGTTCCCTGCAATGGCTGATGTTCTGGGGTCACTCCCCGTGCTGAAATCCAAGGTGATTTCTCCATGTCTCTGAGTAATTCAGATCATTTTATGATATATTACCAAGTGAGTTTGTTATTGCAGTGCAGAGGAGGAGAGATGGGAAGCACTTTCAGAGTTCCTTTTAGTTCTTCTTGAGTCTATGAGAACCCTGAAAGAGAACTTACTGCCTGCAGCTTGGAATTGTTGCACATATCCAAGAAGCTGCCACTCTGCTCGTTGGCAAGGCTACATCTATGGCTATATTAATCCACCTTTCTCATCATCCTCATACCGTGGAACTAAGACAGAACCACTCAGAAGGAAGTACAGGTACTGTCATTCATCCAAGGTCACTAGGCTAGTCCTTTGGTCCTGTGTAGCTAGAGTTGGCTGCATAATATGTGGGGTACAGTGCAAAATAAAAACGTGGAGCCTCTGTTGAAAAATTATTAAGAATTTCTAAATGGCAACAGGTGAGCATCAAAGCAAGCTCAGGCTCTATGCAATCATACAAGTCATGTGCTCATGAAGACAAAGCCATTCTCAGCATAGCTTTTATTTGAAGCTTCTAGTTTTCACAGTGGAGTGGCTGAAGAGGTAAGTTCTTTGAGGGTTGTGCAAGAATGTTTAGGAAAGGTGACAGCTGGCTGCTTCTAGCAGGACATTCTTTGTAGGTGGGTAGCACCTGTGGGTCATTATGAAAAACAGGCACCATCCTAAGTACTTTCCATATGTTAAATCATTTCTTATACATGCATGCACATAAATAATTTACATCTATTAAATCATGAATCCTCACAACAGCCATTTGAAGTAGGCGCTGTTATTTCCCTATGCTTTTATAGGCAAGGAAACTGAGTCACAAGAGAGTTAAAGGAAATGCTAATTTAAAGTTTGGTTCTCAACTTTCTAATAGAAACCCTCTATGCTTGAAGTGAACTTGGACCTTCCTAGACCTTGAGGGACTGAATCATGCTAAACTCACAGAAAATTGATTTATAGGCAATAAAACAAATTTATTCCTATGAAATGAGAGGCACTACCATCCCAGTAAGTGAGATGTTTATTTCTATAATCCAGGATACCCCTTTTGTGCATTAAGTGCCTGGGGTGACTGAAATAAGAGTCAGAAACTTGCTCAGTGATCAGAGAATCAAAACAAAGCTAATTACAAAATCTCAGGGGAGATGCTGACCAAACTGAGATAGAATCTGGGAAATTGTTCTTGTGCTGAATACTTTTCTTCCTGGTGGATGAAGTACTCCTGTCTGCTAAATACAAGGTCTTAATTCATGCACAGTTCTTCAGTTCTGCTTCGCAGGAGTCACCCCACCACCTCATGCCCGGTCAGCTATAGCACAGCTGAATAGGCTGCCCCTCTCTCGATGTTGTCGTGTTCTGGTCTGGGATGTGATGATCTGGGATATGATCCCAAACATCATGATCCCAGCAGTAGCTGGTTTACGAACCAACTCTGAGGGTGCCACATCCATAGAAAACCTGTCACTTTCTTCTGGTTTCTACTTAGTGTGAACTGAATCTGGGCCACCATGTGCTCCCTAAACTTAGCGTTTAAGTAACTCTGAAGAGGAGTAGAATGTTAATGTGTTAAAATGAGATTATGTTGGTTCCTTACAAATTTAGGATAAAGACGCTAGGATGGCCCTTTGAAGGTACATTAACTCCCCAGAAGCACCTACCTATGCAGTATAGTAATCAAACAACAAACTATACTTGGATGTGTAGTTTCAAGTGAAACTGAGAAAGTAGGCAAAAGGTAGATGACTTTTGCATCATTAGGGAATTGGTTTTTTGCTTTGTTTTCTTTGTAACCAAAGTTGTCTTTTTCCTGCCAAATTCAGAACGATTCATAAAACCATCTTCTCTTAATGTAAAGAGAAACTGCTGGAGGTTGTTTTGAAGGGCATCTTTGGGGACTACCTTAACAAGCAGCTCAATGAGAAGGAGGAGGAGGATGATTGCTAACATAAAAAATGCTTACTATGTGGGTGGCGGGCATTGTGATAACTGGATTAAATATTATTTTTTTAACAACCCTATGAGATTATTCTCATTTGACTGAGAGAAAATGGATTTTGGACCAGCAATGGTCAGAGATAATGGGATGATTCTTGAAGTCTGAACTTCAAGCATTAAGAATTGGCCACAATAGAAAACTCGTCCTAGGTGGTCCCAAATGGCCCATCATGGGCCAGATACTAGTTGGGGATACAGAGAGGACCAGAGGCCCCAAAGAACCAAGCGATGAGTGTAGAAGAAGGAGGGCTCCAAAAGGGCCGAGGCAGAGGGATTTCTGTAGGGTTAGGCACACAGACAAACTCTCCTGAGATCCCTCACTGAGAAGGAGGGCTCCAAAAGGGCCGAGGCAGAGGGATTTCTGTAGGGTTAGGCACACAGACAAACTCTCCTGAGATCCCTCACTGAGAAGGAGGGCTCCGAAAGGGCCGAGGCAGAGGGATTTCTGTAGGGTTAGGCACATAGACAAACTCTCCTGAGATCCCTCACTGAGAAGGAGGGCTCCGAAAGGGCCGAGGTAGAGGCGTTTCTGTAGGGTTAGGCACACAGACAAACTCTCCTGAGATCCCTCACTGAGAAGGAGGGCTCCGAAAGGGCCGAGGCAGAGGGATTTCTGTAGGGTTAGGCACATAGACAAACTCTCCTGAGATCCCTCACTGAGAAGGAGGGCTCCGAAAGGGCCAAGGCAGAGGCGTTTCTGTAGGGTTAGGCACACAGACAAACTCTCCTGAGATCCCTCACTGAGAAGGAGGGCTCCAAAAGGGCCGAGGCAGAGGGATTTCTGTAGGGTTAGGCACACAGACAAACTCTCCTGAGATCCCTCACTGAGAAGGAGGGCTCCGAAAGGGCCGAGGCAGAGGGATTTCTGTAGGGTTAGGCACATAGACAAACTCTCCTGAGATCCCTCACTGAGAAGGAGGGCTCCGAAAGGGCCGAGGTAGAGGCGTTTCTGTAGGGTTAGGCACACAGACAAACTCTCCTGAGATCCCTCACTGAGAAGAATTGGAAAAAACAACAGAATCACGTACTCCCTCGCTTGATGTAGATATTAATTGTAACTGATTATGTGAATATGAATACATTTGTGCTTAAGTTAACTGTGAGTAAATTGGTTGTATGCCATTCCTTGGTGTGGATTTTGCCTTTTCTATTCTTTTTTGTTCCATTATAAACTGGGGTTGCTAGAACACCATTTGATCATGTGAGAGGTGGGAGTCAGCTGATCATCACATGGTCACCCAGTCTTCTCTTTCCTGGGAGGTAGTGGTTTAATCATAACCATCTGTAAAAGGGGAAGTGGTGGCTCAGAGGTACTCAGTAATTTCTACAGCTAGGTAATTCAAGGGTGCAGAGTTCAGATCTGGGACTCATATCCCTCTGCCTCTTGCCCTTAGAGTGTCTGGGGCAGGGAGTCTAGGCAAACAGCAACTCTCACCCACAATCACCCAACCAGGCTTGTCCCTGTTTCAGTGGGCCTCTCACGTCCCTGAAGGGTCTAATATCAGCAACACAGTCTCATTCAGCTTATTGTTTTGGCTACTTATGTGCAAGAACTAAGAAAAGCAAGAATATGGCTTGCAATTTCCTTACCTATTAGGTTCAAATCAGTTCTTTGAAAGCAGAGTCAAGATACAATAATAGTAATAATAACAATAATCTTTCATAGTTAAAGCATGAAATCAAATAGTGTTTCTATAGCATCCATGCATGTCGGGTGCTCTTTTTAGCAAGTTACATTAATTCAGTTTGTCCCCTATCTTCATAAAACAAAGGGTGAAGTATATGAAGAAAAGGATGCTAGGATTTCAGTTTCGTCTTGCTCCATTCAATCTTTGAACTTCTCAAAATGAATTTTAGCAAGGCCTGACCTAAACAGAAAACTGTTTCTTACACATGGCTCCAGAATGGCCCTACTCTGAAGTCTGCATTTTCGGTGAAGAGAGGTGCCAGACGAGAAGTGAGGTCTGAGGCCGGCCCTGACCTCCAGGCCCCGTATGGTGTGTTTCTCAGATCTGTGGTTCCTTCTCTCCTGTGTCTTCTTTTGCTTCTTTCTTGCCACGAAAACTTTTTTAGCCACCGTGAAGAGCCGCATGCCAAGTACTTTATACAGCAACACCCCCACCCTCCTCTGGCTCTCCAGGGTCCAGGCTCTTCAGGCCCTCATACATGTTCTCACCCTGGAAGGGTGGAGACCTCTCTGTCTCCTGGTGCCAGCAGAAGGGTGGGAGACGTACGTGCAGTCAAGTGGAGAATTTGCCTCCCAGGGTCCAAAGAGACATTCAAAACCTAGCTCTGTGCAGCAATTCCCCTCACAAATCTCAGCTCTAACTGCAGATTATTATACTATCCAGTTTCACTTCCTTCTTCTCTCCCATCGGATTCAAAGGATTTTAGACTTCAGAGAAACATTGAGTCTGAATTAAACATCGGCATGAATTTGATAATCTTTAAGTCTCTCATTTCACATAGGAAGCCAAAAGTGGGGAGTGATGGGGGTAGCGGGAGCCCCAAGGCAGGGATCAGATGGTATCTGCAGACAAAAAGACATTTATAAAGCAATATAGTATTAAATATGGAAAAGCTCACATGAAAAACACAGAGGCCAGCCCACCTCCCTGTGACACGATTGCCCTTAATCATGGTACTGGGATGGTACATCTCCAGAAGTTTGAAACAGGAAACAAATACCATTTTAAAGTTTCCAGCAAGTAAATAATGACAGCTTTGGAGAGCAGCTGCAGCCACTTTCTGCAATTAGGCCTTTGTCCCTCCCCTTGGCCTTGGCAGTGGGTCTAGGCTGTCATGCGATCCCTACAGCTTTCATTCCACCCAGTTCAAGAACGTGCTTGCAAGCGTCTCCTTGCCCAGCACACAAATAAACTTTAAATGATAAAGGAAAACGCTGGCAGCATGTTCCTGCGTTCTGAGGCAGGCCTGGGGCAGGGATTTCCCAGAATTTGTTATGAGAGGCAACCTGCCCTCCCACCGGGTACGGAGGAGCCTGGACCAAAGTTGGGACGTCATGAGTCAGGCCTAGAGAATCTCAGCTGCAACACCCTCTCTGTAACAGGCTGTTTAGTCACGGCTGTTGCCTTCAGTGAAAAGGTCACCAACGCCATAGTGAATGGTTATTTGCCGGCTGCTCTCATACTCTTCTGATTGTGATCCTTTTACTCCTTGGTTGTTTTTTTGTCGGAAAACTATGACAGGCTTCATTTTATTTCCCGGGGTGGTAGCCACAGTCGCTGGTCAGTTGGGAGCTGGCTCCATTCGATGGTATGCAAACAACTCGGTAGAAGCTTGAAGGATGGGGAAGGCAGCGTGGCCCTCAACGTGCAGCTCGAGTTTCCCGAGCTAAAGGCTCACTGAGTGATTGAAAACCCGGAGGGTAATTGCAGTGGTCTGAGTAGGGAAGGAAGAAAGGTCGTGGACACTCTGCTTCTAGAGAGATCCATGTGCGCCAGGCCGCAACTGCACTCAGCGTCTTCCAGCTCCCAGCTTGCTGTCGTCTGCCCTCAGAGTGACTGACCCAGGGAGATCAGCTGGGAGCCCCCTTAGGACCTGTCAGCATGTGCCCTGAGAAGACACCTTGGTCAAGAGTCACTCAGCCTGCTCACACTTGCTGGCTCTCCTCATCGTCGTCGTGACTAAGGGGGAAGAGGAGAGTTGCCAGATGTGACCTATACTTCAGCATTATCATCTAGCCCCTTCATTTTCCTCTTGAGAATAAATGTTAGAAGTCCAATTTGCTGGAGAATTTTTTAGGAAGGATGAGGAAAATGGGGGTTTGGTAGATCGGAGAGTCAAATGTGCTCTGATCATTTCTATGCTCTTTCCTGTGCTTTTTCTATGTGGGACTCATTCAATGTTTATCAGAAACCTTTTTTTTTTTTTCTTTAAATGAGACAGAGTCTCCCTCTGTCACCCAGGCTTGAGTGCAGTGCTGTGAGCTCTGCTCACTGCAATCTCCACCTCCTCGGTTCAAGAAATTCTCCTGCCTCAGCCTCCTGAGCAACTGGGACTACAGGCACATGCCACCATGCCCAGCTAATTTTCGTATTTTTAGTAGAGATGGGGTTTCATCATATTGGTCAGGCTGGTCTAGAACTCCTGACCTTGTGATCTGCCCGACTCACCTGTCGGGCACAGTGCTGGGATTCCAGGCAGGAGCCACAGCGCCTGGCCTGTCTCAGGCTCTTTTTTGACCAGAAGCGCATCATTTGTATCGATCTATATTCAGGAGCCAACCTAGTCTCCTGGGGCATGCAGCTGACCGACTGTGGGGACCTCGCATAAGAAAAGCAAATGTTTATTCAGAATAAGGAAAGAAATCAAAATAAATGATAAATTTTAAGATGCTGACAAATGCAACAAACATCGCAAAAATCCAGAAATGCAGCATGCTATTTTTATTAGCTTCCTGAAGTACCTCTGCATGACATACCTCTATTGTTCTCGTGATACCTTTTTGGCTATGCCCTCTTCGATGGCCTCTTCGTAGGACAGCAATGTTAAAGAAGAAGTGATGAAAAGATAATTCAGTCTTCTCTGATCAGCCCATCTGACATTGCGGATCAAAACAAATTACTTCACATTTTAAATTAAATGGTTGAATACAGAAACATGTGACTGACACAAGGCCAATCTGCTATGGCTAGTGCTGCTATCTTTGTGTCCTAAAGAGACAGAGAGAATTTTCCTTTTGACCTCACATTCCTAATAATTCATATCTCTGCTTGTGATTTTGATGACTAGAGAAATTCCCACAGACCAGTATCTGCCTCCACAATCTTGAACCTTGATCCTCCATTTCCCATATACGTTCAGGGCCAGATTCTGCCCAGCAACACATTTATATCATGATATGAGACTTCTGTCCATGCGCCTCCACATTGCGATGCTGGCTGAGGTGACACATGAGTTTCAGGAGTATTTTTAGAAGCAATTCCTACAACGCCATGTTAGCAATGACTTAACTACATACAGAGGTGGCTGTGGACCACGTAGAGACTGTTTATCCCTTAGGCCCAAACTAAACATATCTCCAACTCAACTTGGCCTCAGCAGAATTCCAAAAATGCTATGGTGGAGACTCCAAAGCAACCCTACGCAAGGGACTTGCCAGTGTGGTGGAGAGGACGTCACAGTGGAAGAGATAGCCTTGGCTGATTATGGTTAAAATATTTCCCTTTTGCAAAGTTTGTAAAATTTATGTGACTCCATGGGCTCTGGAGCTTAGACTTTGTTAACTTCGAGGTGAATTTTCCTCTGCTTATATCCATTTGCAAGCCCAGTTTAGCTCTCAGTTATAACATTTGTTAATTGAAGGAATGGAGAAATTAATCTCTCAAAGGCAATGCAGACGGACGGATGGGCACATCAAGGGCAAGTCTGCTGCCAGCCATGTGTGTGCTGACAGCATCTCCACTCCAGTGGGGCCCAGGGTGCAGCCGGTTGGCCAGCCACAGAGCCTTCCAGGGAATCTGTTTTTCAGATCACGATGGTTTTCAAAAGTACAGATTATCTTGGCTGATAGTGAAGATGAGAGGGCAGCCCGAATATGACAGAGAAAATGAGAATGAGAGGTTAGGTAGGGAGTGGAGCAGCAAGGATCAAAACAACTTTTCTTCGAAATGAGGCCATCAGTTCTCCCTCAAGCAATGGCAATTCCATGCTCAGGTCCTAGGAGAGCATGTCAAAGTTCACTTGTGGGCACATAAAACAAAAGTTTCTGAAGTGACCCAGCAATGACAGCCATCTGCTGGCTCTAGAGAGAATTCACTGCAGAATCTGAGGATTTATCTGTGTGTTTCTAGGAAGCCTCTGTGGTTAGCTCTTTTCCTGAATGAGAAAACAGGCTGGTGGTTGGGGGGCAGGGATGGAGTGTGTCTATGTGACCGATTTGTGAACTTCAGGACATCTGTTGCAGAGCTAGGGCAAAACCTCATATTCTCTATATCTTTGTTCTCTACAGCACTGATATTTTCTTGTTCATTCATTGATTCAACAACTGTGTATTGACTGTGTACTGATAGGGACTATGTGACAGGCACTCCTCTAGAGCCAGAGATACAGCCAGAGGCAGGACCAGCAAAGCCCCACGCTTGTGGACCTTCCATTCGTTGGGGAAGAAATAGTGCACTAACAAACAAATCATACACTTTGGTCCCAGAGAGAGGTAAGTGCCATGGAGACCATGAAACAGGGCTGGGCTGGGAGTCTGTGAAGGCAGCATCTTCAGGAGTGTCCTCCCTTTCGAAGAGCTGCCACCTGGGGCTGGAGTAGTGAGAAGGAGGCAGCTGTGTGGGCATCTGGGCAGGAGCATCCCTTTCCAAAGGAAAAAGCAACACCAAATGTGGAGGCCGGAGACCCAGACGAGCTGGTAAGGCAGAGGGACATAGAGCATGCCAGTGTGTCTGCCATAAAGTAAAAGAGTTTGGAAAGAGATGGGCTTCGTAGACTACGGTGAGGATGATGGATTTGTACAAATTAGCCCATCTGTTTAACCAAATTAACTCTCTGCTTTCACAATGCATCCCACGTACCCAGAAAGATATGCAGAAAGTGACCATGCTGAATGTAAAGGTGACAAAAAACCGGTGCCAGAAGCAGGTCTAGGGACCTATGAGCATGATAGAGGGGATCTGCCCTCCTTAGAGGAAAAAGGGGGAAGTGAATGGGACTCACATCGTCTTACTCAAGCATGTGCCAAGCCACCCAAGAGAGTGAGCTGGCACCAACTGTGAAGAGGTAATCTTTACAGTTATAAAGGCCTCCCTGGTTCCTATGGATGAATAGATGAGTAGGAGAAGGGAGGTAGCAGTGAGGACAGTTAGAAGGTTGTGACAATAGGTCAGGCCGGAAATGGTCATAGTTGCAGGGACAGATGTGGCAGGTAGAAATAGAAAGGCTAAACAATTGAGTGAGGGTGTAGGAAATTAGCGGGGGACACTACACTAGTGTTGTCATTTGCTGAGATAGGAAAGAGGAGAGGGATAGAATTTTGATGGGAAGATCAAAAGTTCTATTTGGCTGTGTTGTTTTTGACTCTTAATGGTGTGCGTAGTAGGACGCTAGACAGAAGAATCTGGAGCCCAAGGAGTAGGTTAGGGCTGCATTTATCAGTTTTATTAACCCCACTGATTCTTCAGCAATGTCGTGAGCAAGAATGCAAATATATGGTTCAAATTTTACCAGTGCCCCTGTGACAAGATGACTGACTAGCTGTTCGCCAAAAGTTCTTGCTTCTCTAAAAAGAGTTGTTGCTGGAAATAGCTGCCCACTCGGTCTAATTTCTCAACCCCTCTTGCATTTGGGCAGAAGTTTCATGACTAGTATTGATCCAGGCCAAGACATTTACAGAATAGCTCAATCTTATCAGTTCCCTCTCTGACAGTTTAGCTGGCTACATACAGAAGATAATATGTCCCTTGGCCAGCGTTTCTCAACCTTAGCACCAGTGACATTTTGGGCCAAAATATACTTTGTTGTGGGAGCCATTCTGTGTGCTATAGGATGTTCAGCCGCATCTCTGCCCCCTAGATGCCAAGAGAATCTCCCTAAGTAGCGACAATCAAAATACCCCCAGACATCACCAAATGTCCCCCAGGAGGCAAAGGCAGCCCTGGCTGGAAACCACTGCCCTCAGATGGTGATGCCACAAACTGGAAGGTCCCTGAGACATTGCAGGGAGGAGAGCCATTGCCTGCTGAAACCCACATGAGTGATAAATAAACATTTATTGTGTTAAGTCATTGGACATCAAGGGACTCATTTGTTCCACAGTTATTTTACTCTGAGAAGTCCAGCACTATAATCATGCCATAAACAAAGGCAAAAAGTCAATTGAACCTGGAAACTGGCTGGGTGCAGTGGCTCGTGCCTGTAATCCCAGCACTTTGGGAAGTCAAGGCAGGTGGGTCACCTGAGATCAGGAGTTCAAGACCAGTCTGGCTAACATGGTGAAACCCCATTTCTACTAAAAGTACAAAAAATTAGCTGAGCATGGTGGCATGCACCTGTAATCCCAGCTACTTGGGAGGCTGAGGCAGGATAATTGCTTGAACCTGGGAGGTGGAGGTTGCAGTGAGCTGAAATCGCATCGCTGCACTCCAGCCTGGGCAACACAAGCAAAACTCCATCTCAAAACAGCAACAAAAACAGCAAAACCTAGAAACTACAAGCTTCTTGTCACTTTAATGCCACTAATTACCTGTGTAACTCTGTAAATCACCGACTTCATTAGCTTTGCTGAGCCTTAGCTTATTTCTCATCTGAAGATAAGCTAATGTTGGTCTCCATATGTGGTTTCCATGCATTGAAGACTGCGATGCACAGAAAGAAATGGACTGTGACTGAAGATACACGTGAGTTTCACAGAACAATGCTTACTTTGAGCATATAACTTTGATATTGACAGAATACTAAACCACCATTACAGTTATGGGTGTAAAGAGTGCGTAAGAAAATGGGAAAATGTTGATTTTACAGTGTTGAAAGCAAGACGTCTGAACTGATTTCCTTCTCATGGCAATTACCTTGAAACCATGCATAAAAGTCCATTTTTGCTTAGAAACGTTTTTTTTAATAGAAAGGAAACCTAATACTACATTTTGAATCCAAAGAAAACCCAGGTTCTGGTTTCTACAACACTTCTGACAGACTATATAATCTATAAAAGTGGTGTGAAGAAAATATGTTGCTTCCATCAGGAATTCTTGGGGGAGAGAGAATGGCATTATTTGTCACACTTTCCAAGGACCCATTCTATATAAATACAAGGTGTTATTCTATCTGCCTTTCACAATTAAAACATATGACTTTGAACCCTGAGTCACTGGTATCATAGACATTTATTACAGCACAGAGGACAAGCTCAAAGAGTAACCTATTTTCCTGTCCTCAGCTCTTTTTCTTAATTGAAAAAATTCTGAATCCAAAATCTACAGGCTGCAGGATTCCCGACGGCTGCAGTGGAAGTGAAGAAATCAGTCTTTGTGGAGACGTTCCCCTTTCTGGAGCCTTCACTGGAAAGTTTTATGAAAAGTAAGATATAACAGAGTTAATGAGAGGCAGAAGCACATTTTTTGAAGACTCCAATTTTTCCTCACGGTTGCATCCTGTATAACATAGTCTAGTGGGGTTATATATTACTTTGCCAACTGGTTCCAGAAGTTGGTGAACTGTTTTAATAACCCTCTGAGGAGTTAGTTATCTTTTGTTGCTTATAGCATAAGCACCTCCTAAGACTGCAATTTTCTGGACCTCAATTGCCTGTGAAATCTTTTTTGGAAAGACTTTATCAAGTGTCAAGGGTACTGTCATCTTGCTTTTCCTACCTAGATATATTAGCATTTCATGCCTCAGTGAATAAAAAGAGAAAGTATGGAAAGTGGAAGAGGGAGGTTTGAAGCATCTAATGCAAGGATAGGGTTGCATATCAGTGGAAAGGAGATATAATGAGGTGTTTCTTATTCCAGAAAGATGGTAGAATGGAAATCATCACTATCATCCATCCCCAAACTCTCTAGCCTTGAATTTCCTAGGCACTCTTGACGACGATGATGATGATGATGATGATATAAGAAGCCTGATGCTTAAAGAGGGTTAATAACCTGCCCATATAACAAAACCAACAAGTGACACTGCAAGGATATGAACTTGAGTCTGTTAGAATCCAAGTTTGTGTACTTAGTCGTTACTGTATGCTGCCTCCTTGGTTCCCATAGGATGTCCACAGTGGAAGTGGCTATGGAATTCTAGAACAAATCTCACCGATAATCAATGCTAGTGCAGCACTGATGAGGATGACATCCTCTTTTGCTGACACCTTGACTTTTTCAAAGAAATAATACTTTCTACAAAACCCTAACATACTAGCTTCAAAGTTTTGTTAAGAGCATTTCTTTTTGCTTCTTTCAAGTTTCCCTAGCTGGCCATCTATAATCCCATTTTCTTCTGGAAACACACCCACTTTCCTTGATCACATGCCATGTGGGCATGTGACCTAGGCCAGCCAGTGATTGGACCCCACCTTGGCACATGGTTCAGCTGGGCTAATTGGAGACCTTCCCTGAGGTCTTTCCAAATGGAGGTGGTAGAGAAGACTGTTTAATTACATGAGTCAATAATCATCTTTTTTGTCTTGTTTTGCTTATTTTAAGTTGGAGTTTTGAAAGAGTCCCGATAAATGCAATTTTATTCCCAGTTCTTTTCAGTTTTTGTCTTATTGTAGGCCCCAGTGTACTTTAGCCATAGAAGAATTCGATTTCGTACCAATAAAGACCAAGATGTTCATTTGAGAGTAAATCAAACATGAGATAAAGATGGGAATGGTACCTATAGGAAAACATCGTTATTCCAAGTGTTGGAGGACATAGTTCCAAGGGAAGTTATAATATATCTTCTCAAAATATTTGTTTAAATATGGTAAGAAATTTTCACAAAGAGGAGGTGCTAGAGAAGATGTTGTTCTAAGTAGGAGGGTCCTAAAGATTTTCTGGATCTAATCTCTACTTTTTTTTTTTTTTTTGCCAAATTTGAGGACTCATCATACTTTAGACTTTATAAAATATTTCTCCTCTGGGTGCTTCTGTTTGCGTAAAATTTCTATATTGGGTATGCATGTTTTTTCTAGTGGAACCTTTCTTCATTGTGTATATCTTTTTCTCCCCTAGGGACCTACAAAAAAACCCACATATATCAGCTTGTTTTTCTAAATGGAGGTTTGTGCTCAACACAAAAATCTAGCTACAAGTAAATTATGCTCTGATCTTGAGGGATAAAATAAACACAAAGCAATGCAGAGCTGTTTTTGCTAGAGCCAAATGGAACATGACGTTCAGAAGTTTCCAATGGAGTTCTAAAATTAGAGTAAATCTTGGCAAAATGCATACTCATGTCCCATTAGGAATCTTATCATTTGAACTTAATTCTGACTACTGCACTCCTTACCCATTCCAGTAGCTCCTCGGAGGCCTGACGACCTGCCTCCGTGTGTTTCAGACCTGCACCAGGACTGCTGATTTCTTTTTTGCTACTGGCAAGATGTGTCTCAGTTGGGATGGAAATAGGGCAACAAAAACCTAATCAGTGAGCTAAGATGTGAAGACCAACCTCCAGCTCCTTGCTTCTAGGAAGTCCACTTGCTGCTGATAAGACATTGAGTAGTTACCACTACTCGGTCGGTAGGTGCTGGATCTAAGTCTTTGGGCTGGTCCTTGAGCGCTGGCTTACTGTAAAAGGCTCTCTGGATTATATAGTCTATAAGACATAGATCATTTCCAGGTTAGAGGCCTTTCTGGGTAGGTACCCTGGTTCAAGTGTGAGTGTCATCCTTATCAGTTCCCATCCAGAAGTTGTTAAAGGTGGCCATATGGTTGCCAATTAGTGTCAAACAAGGATAGGTGAACACTTGCTGACTTACCTTCCCGGGGCCAGGACACCAAACTTTACCACCAAGGTGGACCTGAAACTCTTCCTTCTTTTGTTTATGTGCCTCTAAGCACAAGACGTTATCCTATGTCCCCCAACTCATGAATCAGAGTATACATTTTAGTCAACCAGTGTCTTCTTAACCCCTTAACGTATTGTGTTCATTCTAATCTTAAAATTTAGTTACTTCCAGTTTCCCCGCTTGGAATGCTTCCCTCCATTCTCCTCTCTAACTTCTACTCCTCCCTCAAGCTCACCTCAAGTCTTCAAGATCCTCTGCGAGGCATCCCTGTCGACACTCTCAGCTCACTTCGATTGCTTGCTTTTCTCATTGTCGCCCATCACACGATGGTGGCTTCATTAACATCAGGATTTTATTCTTTCTGCAGTTGAGTTCTACTATTGTACCAAAGCATTCTGAAGGCAGGGCACATATTTCAACATTTCTTTTTTGTATCTCTTGCAATTTTGAAAGATGGGTACTTGGTGTTTGCTCAAAGTTTCATGTACATCCAACAAAAGATGTGCAAAATATACTAAAAGCTAGAGAACATCACTGGGATAGATTAAAGAAGGCCTAAGTAGATCTTAAGTATTTTCAACACACACACACAAAAAGAACTGCATGAAGCAGTGGATATGTTAATTGGCCTGATTGTGGCAATTATTTTACAACATATACATATGTCAAAACATCACATTGAACATCTTGAATATATACAACTTTTATTTGTCTATTATACCTCCTAAAGTAAAAACAAGGCTTAAATAAGTAGAAGTATAAACCATGCTCTTGGGTTGGACTCAGTGTTATGACGCAGAAGAACATCTTTGCAATAGCGGAAAAGACAAAGCTTTCATAAATAGCACAGAAAATGTACTAAACGTAAAGCTGATGAGGCACAAAATAAATTAAGATGAATTAAAAATCAGAATCTCTGATTATCAGAAGACACCATCAAGAGAGTGAAAAATAGAACCATGGATTGGGAGAAGATATTTACAAATCATATATCTGAAAAAAAATCTTGTATTCAAATATACGAAGCTCTCCTACAAAAAACATAGATATCCCATGAGAAAAATTTGCAAAACACTTGTAGGGTTTACAAAAGGTAAACTCTAAATGGTCATTAAACACATAAAAATGTGCTACTGACCTCATTACTCATCAGAAAAATGCCAATTAAAATCATAACCTTCAAAACCACAGTCACCGGAATGGCTAAAACGAAAAAGACATTCAATACCAAGGGTTGGCAAGGATTTGTAGTATTTGGAACTCCTACACACAGTTAGCATTCAGTGTTAGTATATAGTTGTTACAACCACTTTTCAAATCTATGCAGCAGGATCCCCTAAAGCTAAACATATGTGCCACACGACCTAGCACTTTCACTCCTAGATACACATGAGTGCATATGCTTATCAAGACACGTAGGAAGAACATTCAGAGCAGCACTATGCATAATAATAAAAAAGCAGAAACAACCCAAATTTCAGCAGCAGAAAGGACAGATAAGTGTGGTATATCCATACAATGAAATTCTTTCAGCAACAAAAATGAACAAAGTATGACTACGTGCAAGTCTCGATGAATCTCACAGACATTTACTGAGCAGAAGAGGTCAGACACAGAGTATCTAGTTCCATTTCTTTAAAGTTAGAAATGAAGCACAAGTCATCTATGGTACCTGTGAGGGTTTGAGATTGAAGGAGTGACTAGGAGAGCTTTGGGGATGCTCTGCTGTTCTATTTCTGCATCTGGTGGTGGTGAGAGGGTTTGTTCTTTTAGTGAAAATTCATTGAATTGGTCACTTATGATTAGCGTGCTTTTTCTTTATGTGAAGTGTTTATGCTTAAAAGCAAAAGGCTGTGTCCTAGGATGAGGAACTGCTGCTCAGCAGGGATTCTTCTCCCTGCTTCACCTCTGCTCATAAGCTCAGGAGTGGGAAATAAGGAAAGTTTGATTAAACAAACAGACTCATATGTCAGCTTTGAAACCTCATCTTGACCCTGGAAAGGAGAAAACACTGGTTTGAGCTACTCAATTCCTCCTCCTCCAACAAATTTTACAGATGTCACTTTGCTTGGCTTTCAACAGGGAGAGTATTTATTAGGAACATTCCCACCTCATTATCTCCGACTGTGTCTCATCTCCTGGCTTAGAATTTCATGGCTCATGACTGTGATCTTGTTGAATCCTGCATTATAATTGTGTATATTCTTTTCCTCTTCTACCACCTCCACCTCCTGAGGGCAACGTGGCCCTCTGCTACTCAGTTGTGTACATAGAAGAGGCTCAAGGCTGAATTTTTCTAAAATGTCATTTAGTTGGGTTAACTGGCTACAGCTCCACCTTATTAGGCCACCATTCCCACCAAAACTCACTGTGGTGCGGAGGCATTTTTGCTGATGTCTACATGGCCATAGGCATGACTCAGGTTCCTCTTGGATCTGCAGAATGGCTTAGGATAGTCCAACCAGAACATTTTTGAATGTTAAAGACAAATTGGTAAATATATTATCCTATTTTTGTGTAAATTCTATCGATATACCAAAGTAAGGTGTGAAAGTATTGGATTTAGAGTCTAGAAGTTCTGAATTTAAAATATTTTTACTGTAGCACTTCCTAACTCTGGGACTTTGATGGTGTTGGAGGGGGGCATTCAGCATCTGTTCTCTTATCTTTCCCAATGGGGCAGCAACGCCACCCCTTGGGAGGACTGGGAGGATCCATTCATGCATGCATGCATTCAGCTTTCAACAGCCAACACTTCTTCAACAGCACTCCATGTGTCAGGCACTCCACTGGCTCTGGGGATTCACAGAGGACTCATGGTCCAGTTGGTGAGGAAGATGTGCCAGTTCAGTATTTCTCATTTTTTTTTTCTTTATTGGCCTCTAGGGAGCCTTGGTAGACATTTTCTCATAATCTTCCCTTCTCCAACCTACGAAATTTTAATACCACAGATATACTGTATTTGTGTACTATATGTATATCTGTGATTTATAATTAAAATAACAAAAATTTTCCAGCCTCCCTCAGTCAAGAACCACTTCTGGCTGCCTTGAGGATGTCACCTCCTTTGAGAATGAAAGAAACGAATGATTACAAAGGAGTGTAGTGAGTGCAGTTGGCTGAAGGACAAGCTGCCAAGTTTGCCTCGTGGGTACGGGAGACTCACTACAATGGGTGAAGTCAGGAAGGGACTCAGGGAGAAATGTAGGATGCCAGTGACCCCAAAGGGGGAATCTGAACTTCCTGGTGGCCACAAGCAAGGGAGTTTCCCTTGGAAAGGGACAGGGGTGCACCTACTCAGGGTCAGCACAAAAGGAGAGGCTGAGGAGCAGGAGGTGGGCAGCAGCAGCCACAGAGGGCCTCGAATGCTGAGCCCAGGAGAGCAGACGTGACCCAAAGGAAACTGGCAGTACATAGAGCCTTAAGAAGGGGAAGGACTTGCTCATATTTATACATTTCCAAGTTCATTCAAGCCTTGCATAGATAAGTTAGGGAAATCCAGTCAGAGATAAAGGCAGAAATCATGACCAATGAGAGCGGTGAGAATGAGAGAAGAGAGAGATTTTGAAATAGGATCAAGCAAACAATTTATATACAAGCACTCAGCATGCAGTAGGTCACCGATAATCATGCATATGGCTAACATTTGGGCATTTGTGCCATTTAGCAGGTTGGCATTGCAGAAGCTTCCTATGGGCCACAGAACCTGATTGCTTCAACGTCTCAGGGGCCCTATTTGTTAAAGTGATGCTTTTTCTTTGAGGTGAAGCTAGGCAGAGTAAACCTGGCCAGCGGGCTCCTGGGGGAACTGCACAGGCTGCTCCAATCTGGTTGGAACCCAACCACTCAGCTACCAACTCCACGAATTATATATACATGTGACAACAGCATAGGCCAGGCCACGGGCATTCTCAGAGCTGTGCACAGTTTTATTCATTCACTTCAGATGCTCCCTTACCTCAGCTCCAACCAAATCAGAACCCACTGACTACATCAGTTGTTACGTTTGCCATCTCTTCTGCCTGGCTTTGCTCTCTTCTGGTAATCACCTGACCGGCCACCAGCACTCTTGAGAGATGACTGCACTGTCCTGTCTGTGGCTCTTGTTCACAGTAAATGAGATTGCTATGGATTACCCAACATAAATTTATTAATTTCCTATCTGTTAGTAGTTTTAGGCTTTTGAAAAACTAAAAGAAGGCAACAGGGATGTAACACGCAGGGAAGACTGAGGAGTGTTAACATGTGATGGCTTTTCTATGAAGTGGAGGGATGGCAGTTGGGGGCCTGTTGGTGATGGAAGGACTGTTTGCCCTTTCTAGAAGCTGAGAAGGAATTCAGGGAGGCAGAACAGGGAGGGCAGTGTGCTGGTGGTGCCAATTTTCCTTTCCAGATATGGAGATGCTCAGTCGAGGCCTTGGGGATTGCGGAGGGGAGTCTGCCTGTCCTCTCTGGGACCCTGGAATATATGCTAGACAATATATTGCCTTTAGCCTTATACAGAGCACATTTGCTGTGTTTGATAAATGGCTTTGAAGTAAGGATGCTGCCTCTTTTGTCTATTCCAAATCAAATCCATCCTTTGGTGGCACCTACTCGGCTGTCATCTTTACAGTCCCTTTCAAGGCTTCCAGAGCCCACTGCAATGGCAGCAAAAGTCAAGAACTGCTCAAGCCTCCCTCTGAACTGCCCCATCAGACCTCCCTTCTCTTTGGCTTCCTCAGCTTCTCTTGGCTTCCCACGCCGGCCCTTCACATTGCCTAACCCCAGTTGGACCCGCAGCTGTCTTGGGCTGTTGACCTTGGCTCTGACACTGAGTGCCTTTAGGGTGCTGCTTTCTGAAATTGCACTTCATGGATTTGCAAGAAAACTTGGGCAAAGGGCCCTGGTCTTCTGCTTGCCCAGGGTGTGGGAGCTGGATTCAGCCAGGCCCACAGGGCCCTCCAATTTCCACTTACCTGTTAGGAGAAGAAGAAAGCAACACTGCTGAGAAGGAGCTGGAGCAGAAGAGAGTTAAGGAGCTTGCTAGTGAGCTCCCAGGTGCTCCATGAGGCCAGAGCATCTCGAACCTGACTCAGGTTCCGTTTCAGGCAGGGGTTACTCAATGATTGAAAGGAGGTATCCACAGTGTGCTGCTGATTTGTGCATTTTGGTATCTATATGGAGGTCTTCCTTCAGTGCCGTTCTATATACAGATTCTGACATCGCCAATGTTTACCATTAACAGGATTAACAGCTCTGGAAATATGTTAAATAAATACTAGCACAATGCAAAGCTGGGAGTGGAGATAAGTACACTGATAAACTGAGGATTTGGAGCATCTTCAAGAGACTGAGCAATGATATAACATTCAGGGAAGAATGAGAACTGTTAATGAGAAGGGTGAATGTTTTTCTCTTAGCTACATAGTACAAGAGAGAGCAGATGTGAGACGTTACCATGAATTAGAAGAGCCTTTGGGATTTTAGTTGACAATAAGGTAAAGGGTCTAATGCACTTAATCTGGCATCTCAAATTTCAGATCCCCAAAACTGAACATGTCAAATTCATACCTTCCCTGTCAGCCCCAATTTCTGTTGATTAGAGCTGTTAGCCTCCCAGAATTATTTGATTGCAATCTGTGGCCAACTACTTAATAAACATATATTGGGTATATAATCCTATAAAATATTTTAATGAATCACTTGACCATTAATTAATTAATTCTTTCTTTCTTCTTCTTTTTTTGAGATGGAGTCTCACTCTGATGCACAGGCTAGAGTGCAGTGGCACAATCTCAGCTCACTGCAACCTCTGCCTCCCAGGTTCAAGTGATTCTCCTGCCTCTGCCCCCTGAGTAGCTGGGACTACAGGCATGTGCCACCATGCCGGGCTAATTTCTGTAAGTTTAGTTGAGACAGGGTTTCGCCATGTTGTCAAGGCTGGTCTCGAACTCCTCAGCTCAGGCAATCTGCTCGTCTCGGCCTCCCAAAGTGCTGGAATTACAGGCATGAATCACCATGTCCAGCCTCGCCTCATTCATTATTTCAATAAATATTTATTGAGCACTGAGTATCACACGTAATAGTAACTGAGATAAATATCATCTCTACCCTCCTAGAGCTTGTTCTATCAGGGGAAATGGACATTAAACTTGTGAATACACACCAACTTATTCAAAATTATAATCCTCATTAACTTTAAGAAAGTACAATGTTCTAGATAGCATAGAGTGGGCAGATAAGGCCTGATTTTGGAAGGGGCATTAAGGGAATGTTCTTTGAGGAAGTGAACTTAGAGTTCATGGAAAGCTAAATAACCAAGTTGTCCAATATGGTAGCCGCTAGCCCCGTGTTGGCATTTAAATTTAAATAAATTAAATTTAAATAAAATGAAAAGTTCAGTTTCTCAATTGCGCTAGCCATGTTCGAGTGCTCATTAACGACCTGCAGAAAGTGGTCACCATATTACGTAACACAGATAATGAATGTTTCCATGATTGCAGAAAATTCTATTCCATGATGTCGTTATATAGGATTTAACTAGATGAAAAGGCCATGCCTGGCAGCCCAGCACTTTGGGAGGCTGAGGCAGGCAGATCACTTGAGGTCAGGAGTTCAAGACCAGCCTGGCCAACATGAAGAAACCCTGTCTCTACTAAAAATATAAAAATTAGCCAGACATGGTGGCAGGCGCCTGTAATCTCAGCTACTTGGGAGGCTGAAGTGGGAGAATCACTTGATCCGGGAGGCAGAGGTTGCAGTGAGCCGAGATCACACCACTGCACTCCAGCCTGGGTGACAGAAGGAGACTCTGGCTTAAAAACAACCATAAACTAGCTGAAAAGGAGCACAGGGGAAGAGGAAGTGAAGGAAACACCTTAAGCAAGAAAGATGCTACTAAATTTAGAGAAACTCAACTGTAACTTAAGATAATTCTTCGGAATGTTCATTGATGGGGACATTGGATGACGTTTTGGGACAGGATGAGAGAAGATGGGGAATGTCCCCTTTTCTGTTTTCTAACTCAGGCTCTAGAAAGTTAATACTTCGCCAATTGCGCAATGCTTATTAACAGATGAGGCCCCTGTTCTGAACCCTTGCTTTGGTTCCGAGGTATGTAAAATAGTGAACAAGATAGCATAACATAAACCAATATTGTGCTTGAATTGTCCAGTGAAATATAAAATGAGGAAATAGGACAACTGACAAGTTTCCAATTGTAAAGAAATCACACATAACTGAATATTGGAAGTGGTTCCCCTCTGTGTCTTCTGCCATTTGCCACTGCTCCTTGTCCTGTGTCCATCACATAAGCACCAGGGCTCTTGGGCATTCTATCCGGCGCCCTGCTCCTTTTTTACGCCACCTATTCCTGAGCGAGGTCATTCATTTCATGACTTAACATACCATCCACGTGGTGATGGGTCCCAAGCCTGTATTTCTAGCCCAGAGTTCTCTGCTCCCGAAATCCAAATTCAAATGCCCACCAAGAGACTCCAATCAGCTGTCCTACAGACACTCCAAACTCATGCCATATAGTGCCCTCCTAAGCTACACCTCCTTCTCAGTTCCTACCTCAACAATGGCAGCTCTGTCTACACCAGAAGCCAGAAGCCGGTGCCTCCTCCTTAACTTCCACATTGAAAGCCCATCAGTTACTAAGTTCTGTTGATTTCACCTCCAAAGTCACCTCTCAAACGTATTGACTCTTCTCCCTTCCCTTCAGCAGCATCCTCACTCATCATGCGCTGCCTGGACTGTGTTACCATTTCCTTAGCGGTCTCCTTGGCTCTAGTCTTGGCCTGCTCCAAACCACTCCTCACTCTCCAGACAGAGCAACCTTCCTCAGTCTGGTAGTTTCCTTCCGTTGCTGAAAGCCCTTCACTGCCTTCCCGTTTCATCGGCCACATTGACTCTGTGGTTAGAAGGCGCATCTGGATCTGGCCCTCGTTACTTCTCCGGCTACTTCCTTTACCCTTTCTTTCTTGTACTGCTAAGTGTTCTGCAGACACACTTACTTCTTTCAGTTCCAGGTATCCAGGGTGGTTAACTTTATATTGGGGTCTTTGCTCACGTTATTTCCAGCAACACTTTCACTCCTCCACACCCTTCTTTCCCCACTTGCCTGACTTATTCAGTTTAAATGTTAATTTATTCAAGGAGACTTCCCCCAATTCCCCACTGTGGGGTTAGCTGTCCCTGTCATAAACCCTCTGAAGTGAATTGAGTGGTGATCCCCATCCCCCACCACCAAAGATACATCTACAACCTGATGCCCAGAATCTGGGAATGTTATCTGAGATGAAAAAGGAGATATTTGCAGACGTAATGAAGTTAAGGATCTGGAGAGCAGATAATCCTGGATTATCCAGGTGGGCCCTGAATACAATGATGAGTGTCTTTATGAGAGGCATGCAGAGGAGAGACAAAGAAAGAAGAGGTAAAGGGCACCAGGAGAAGGAGACAAAGATGAGCTGTGCAAGCCCCTGAACCAAGAAGCACCAGAATCTGGGATTGGCAAGAAAGGATGCTTCCCTTGAGCCTTCAGAGGGGCACGGCCCGGCTGACACCTTGATTTCAGACTTGTCTTCTCCAGGATGGTGAGAGAGCACATTTGTGTTGCTGTAAGCCACCTAGTGGGTGGTAATTTGTTAGAGCAACCCTGGGAAATGCATGCATCCTCCCCTTTCTTCTTCTGCAGTAGCTCTGGGCACACTGCACTGAAGTGACCTCTTTACTCGGTTGCATCCCTGACTTCAGGAAGCTTCATGGTGAATTGTGCTGCTATAAACATACATGTGCAAGTACCTTTTTCGTCTAATGAATGACTTCTTTTCCTCTGGGGAGACACCCAGTAGTGGGATTGCTGGATCAAATGGTAGTTCTACTTTGAGTCCTTTAAGTACAAGGGGTTAGAGACAGTAACCTCACTTGCTTCAAATCAGTCTGTATGTGTGAGCAAGAACTCAAATCTTGTTATTTCTGTCTCCAAAGGTGTCGCTTTCTAAACAGTAGCTCTTACCCTGTATTGACTCCAGTATTTCCTGTTGGAGGTTTCTAGAAAGAATGTTCTAGCAAATGGTATAGCTGTAAAAATGAATGAACTAATGGTATTTGCAGCAACCTGGATGGGATTGGAGACTATTACTCTAAGTGAAATAACTCAGGAATAGAAAACCAAACATCAAATGTTCTCACTCATAAGTGGGGGCTAAACTATGAAGATGAAGAGGCATAAGAATAACACAGTAGACTTTGGGGACTCTGGAAAAGGGTGGGAAGTGGGTGAGCCATGAAATACTACAGATTGGGTTCCGTGTACACTGCTGGGTGATGGGTGCACCCAGATGTCACAAATCACCACTAAAGAACTTATGTAACCAAATACCACCTGTTCCCCCCAAATTTATGGAAATAAAAAAGAAGGATTTGCTGAAGATGAATATGAAGGTTTTGAATGGGTGGGGGTAATGTTTAGGGGTCAGGTGGAAGGCTACTGCAATAATCCAGAAAGGCAGAGGTGAGGAGTCTCTGGGCTGAGATAGTGTTTTGGGAGATCAAAGGGAGGAAAAGGAGAACCCTAAGTGATGATATATGCTCAGAGTCGGGGATGCTTCTGGGCCTTTCCAGGCTTAGAGCAGAGGGTGCATCAGGAGGGCCCCCGAGGAATCCAGGAGACTAAACATGTGTTATTGACATTGTACTGGGAGTGCGTCAGACAGGAATGACTAGAATCCAGCAGAGATGAGAGTTAGCACAGGCATTTCACTCCACAAGAGAACCACATGCAGATGCCGGATTGTTGCCAACAACTTTAAGGCTTTAGTGAGGAATATGGATGTAAAAGGCAGTGGGAGAGATCAAACCCTCAGATGCTCCCAGGGGCCTGGTGGGTACCTGAATGTGTGAGGATGAGGAGCAGGAGGTTCGTGACACACCCCTGGCTGTCCTGACAGCCTCTGGGAAGCTCCAGCCTGTCATGGCGACATGAGAACTCAAGGGCAGGGTACCCAAAGCTTCAGATTTTTTTTTTTTTTTGAGACGGAGTTTCGCTGTTGTTACCCAGGCTGGAGTGCAATGGTGCAATCTCGGCTCACCGCAACCTCCGCCTCCTGGGTTCAGGCAATTCTCCCGCCTCAGCCTCCCGAGTAGCTGGGACTACAGGCACGCGCCACCATGCCCAGCTAATTTTTTGTATTTTTAGTAGAGACGAGGTTTTACCATGTTGACCAGGATGGTCTCGATCTCTTGACCTCATGAGCCACCCGCCTCGGCCTCCCAAAGTGCTGAGATTACAGGCTTGCGCCACTGTGCCCAGCCCAGAGCTTCAGATTTTTAAAGAGAAGCTGAAGATTAAGAACTGTGAAACATCTCCCAATTTTTAACTGTTGACAACTAAGTTAGATTTTTAAAAATAAATACTATAAGCTACAGTACACATACCCACAGGCCAGATCTGGCTCATGGGACTCAGGTTACAACCTTGGTACAGGATTCAGTGAATAGAGCTGGGGCTGAGTTCCAATCCTGCCTCTGCCTCTTAACCAGCTGTGTTCCTCAGGCAGACTTCCTAAGCCTCATTTTCCTGTAGAATGGGAATATTTGTAGTATCTGCCTCTCAGGGTAGTGGTGAGGGGTTCAATGGCATCTTCTAGGTACAGCACTGAAACCGGTGCCTGGCATTTAGAAGCTAAATAAATGTTGGCTGTCACTGTTCTTACCCATCTGCTTCAGGCCCGGTTCTTCGGGTGTGCACTTTGTATGTTCCACTTGATTTTATGCTTACAGCCACCCTGTCCCATAGGCTTTATTACAGAATACTCATTTCCCAGAGGTGGGTTAGAAACGAGGGCCGGAGACAATAACCTCACCTGCTTCAAATCAGTCTGTATGCGTGAGCAAGAATTCAAATCTTGTTATTTCTGCCTCCAAAGGTGTTGCTTTCTAAACAGTAGATCTTACCCTGTATTGACTCTAGTATTTCCTATTGGAGGTTTCTAGAAAGAAGGTTCTAGCAAATGGTATTTTTCAAAGAAAATTTTAATAACAAAGCAAACTCCAAAAGGAAAATAAAGGCTTCTCCCTGCCCCATACTGAAGTGTGCATGCGCGTGCACGCACTCACACAGGCATGCGTGCTCAAAGCAAGCATGAGAAAAGCTGCCAGTACATTTTCCCCCATCTGACGAACTGTTAAATGACACTGTTTGGGGGAACACATTATCCTTTGTGTTTTCCCAATCCCACGGGACAATTATTGCATTTCTATTCCGCCTCAAAGGTGAAGGAGTTGACAGTATAATGAATAAGGGACCTATGTACAGGCCCTGAGGCAAGAGATTAACAGGTAGGACCATAATGCCTTTATTGAGCAGACAAACTCCCTTGGGTCCACTCAGGAGTAGTGACAGGTGTCAGAGTCAGGCATGGGGCCTTACAGCCTCTGTGCCCTGAAAGGCAATTAGATATTTGCTCAGTGGCCTACACTTCGTGTATATCCTCCAGTCATGCAAACTGATCATTCCATCTCCCTCTTTTCCTTGGGGGCCTTTAGACTCTAGAGCTCTCTGCCCAGGATCTTCCAGCAATTAACATTTCTTTTCTTAACAAAAAAAAAGAAAAAAAGAAAAAGAGAGAGAGAGAGAGAGAGAGAAAAGACTTGCATTATTGGTAAGTCTGAAATTAGAAGGAATTTTAACTTGTTCCTGGAACAAATTCTAGGGCATTTGAATTGAGAATGGAATTGGGGTAGGGGTGGGGGGAGATCCCAGCTGGGCAAGCCGGAATGATGAAATTCATGGCAGACAGCTTTGTTTGATTCTTTTGACTATGGCCAAGCCAGTAGGGCTGAGAGCATGATGTTCTCAGTAACAGCCTTGACAATAACACGATTTGTTTCTCTTCCAAAGCTGAAAATGGCATCTCTGCCTGCAAAGGGGAGCTTTCTTCTGAACCTGTGGGATGAGAGGGCTGCTTTTGTCCTCCAGAATAGGAAACGAAGGCATTAAGCAGAGCAGACTGGAATTGAAATGTCATCTGGCAATAACACTTGCCTAAACAATGCATGTTTTATTTGATTTTATTTTGGACTTTTTCTGTGGGTAGGATTTCAGACTGAGATGTTCCTTCCTCTTTCCTAACCACCAGATTGAAACTGAATATTGCCTTGGTCCGGGGGGCACAATACCTATGTTATTTCTGTGTGGTTTTCTTTTCTTAACATTTTCTGGATTCTTTCAGGGAACTGAGAGAATGTAAGTAAGCCTCGGTACATTCTCAACAGGAAAGACTGAAAGCTCATAGGCATTTATGCCACTAAGAAAAATAATTGTTGCAGTTAGCTAGCAGTTAATAATAATTGCAGGTGATTGTAAATATCCCGTCCTGAAAAAATTTCTACAGACAGAAGCACGTGAAGGTGCCCTTGCTTTCCTCATCAGTGAAAAGCATAGATTAAGCTGAGCTCCGGCCAAAGTGCTGCTCTAGTGCTGGAGGGAAACAACAAGTCAACAAACATGGGATCCCTGTCCCTCCTGAACTCGCGGTGTAGTGTGAGACAAGGCACGCGCAGTTGCATACATGCACACGCAGGTGAAGGAGGCTCAGTCTCCTAACATGGGCATTGCACAAGTTCATTTCTAAGTCAGTGGTTCGAACTTGCATTGCATCTGCCAATATAAATTGTACTATAAGGGTTAAGTAGGTTCTTAGGCTGGCAAATCACAGCCAAGGTGCTTCTTCAAACAAGTATAGGATTTGTCCACTTTTCATAACTTTGTCTCTACGGACAAAGGCATTGATTGATTCCCACAGTGTTCGTAGCAAATCCCAGAGGCACCAAGTCACCATCCTGCAGAAGGGAGTGTCCCCACTCCCTTGTTCCTTTTGCATGAATTCTGCTTTTTTAAGAGTTTCAGTGGGGGTGAGGAGATGGTACCTGGCCATTGGTGGGAGTATTGAGCAGTAGGTGGCTTGGGTGGGAATGGGAAATCAGGAAGGCATTTAAGGCATTCAGGGAGTGGCTAATCTTGGAAGAAATTGAGATCTTAGCCATGGCACTTGTTAGTTACGAGGCCTCAGGTAACACCTTCTTGGTGAGATTCTTTTCTTTTTTCTTTTCTTTTCTCTCTCTTTCTTTCTTTTTTCTTTCTCTTTCCTTCCTTCCTTCTTTCTCTTTTCCTTCTTCCTCTTCCTCTTTTTTCTTTTGAGATGGTGTCTTGCTCTGTCACCTAGGCTCAAGTTCAGTGGTGCAATCATAGCTCACTTCACCCTCCAACTCCTGGGCTCGAGAGATCCTCCTGCCTTAGCCTCCAAAGAAGCTGGAATTACAGATCCACACAACTGCACCCAGCTACAGAGAATCTTTGAAGCTCAGATTTCTCATTTGGAAAGTAGGAACGGCAATAATAATAAGTGATGCTTCCCTCACAGGGGTATTGTGAAGATAAGGACATCACCTCATACTATTCTCCATCACATTGTCACCATTTAGTAAGTATCGAATCTGGATCTGCTAGAGAAAGACACAGCATGTACAAGGCTATCAACAAGTACAAATACATTGAATGCAAACTATTTACATACAGGCTGAGAGATAGGTGTGGAACCGTTTGGATATGAAGTAATTTGGGGGCAGTAGATAAAGCTATACAGGTCAATTCTGGAAAACTTCTATGTGGGTGACCGTCTCATTGGGCAACTCTCTTAGCATAGCAATAGCCAGGCTTGGTGGGTTCTTCATGACGGTCTTGGTTTGGTCAGCACTTTCGTGTGGGGCTCTGGCTCTGCTTCTGTCTCTGTTAAGAGGGCCCCAGCTCTACCTATCTAGAGTTGCAAGATTTAGCAAGTAAAAATACAAGATGCTCAGTTAAATAAACAGTAAATAATTATTTAGTATAAGTATATCCCATTCAGTATTTGAGATATACTTATCCTAAATAAATTCATTTTTTTAAATCTGAAATCGAAATGTAACTGAGTGTCCTGTTGTATTTGGCAATGCTTCTCCTGTCATCTCAAGGTCTAAGGGGACAAGAACAGAGCTCAACGGGATACCCCACTCTGATGTCTTGGGGAAGAGGGATTATCTATGCTCCCAGTGGCTACTTTTCTGGAAAACAGTGAGCGTGGTGCTGAGTGACACAAAGAATTTCTGTTGTCAAGAAAGTTCTGTCACCTTCCCTCTCCTTAGCTCTTCACTTTGGATCAGGGACTCTCCTTGCACAAACACCAGGATTGATGACCTGGACTGTGGTAGCCTTGGGACTTCAGCCTCAGAAGGAGACTGCTTCCTTCCCTGGCTAAGGATCTAAACGCCATCACATGTGACCATAGATCGGGAGTTTGTCTAGGTTCCAAGTGGTCCGCTGCCTCAGAGGTAAGCCTTGCAGCATCAAATCCACCACCCTTTTCAGTGCCACCATCTTTATGTCTCCTTGATAGATACTCAGCCTTGATAGATACACATGGGGACCTTCCATTGGCCTTTTGCTCTGTGGAGATCGAGTCCTTGTGAATTCTTCACACGACAGCATGGCTTGAAGAGAAAGATATAAAGGGCAAAGAGAACCTTGTACACAAATAATGGTATTGCTGACAGAAGTGTGGAAGGAGTGATGTTAGGAGGAGTGCAAAATGTTAATCCTATAAAGTAGATGGTAAACTAATGCTGTCTAAATCAGATGAAACAAGATCCAAATACACGATTCACAGTGATATGCATGGCCAATAGGAAACCTAAAAAGACTAATAAAACTCAAGAAAGAAAGATAAAGAGAGTGTAAGGGAGCTCCATTCTTCATTTTTTAAAATAGAAAAAACTGTAAAAAAGTTTATAAAGATATATAGTATACCAGTTAGGTTTCAATAGGCTATATCGAGGACACAACCAATGCCCAGATATTAAAAGTATGCTTTTTCCCCCCTTAGTCTTCCAGTCTGTGGCTGTGACAGCCAGCCTTCAAGATGGCCCTAGTGATCCTGACCTCCTGGCATGCACACCCTTCTGTTGTCCTCTCCCACATGGCACTAGAGTTGGTTTTCTACAACCAACAGAATACTACAGAAATGATAAGATACCATTTTTCAGATTAGGTAATAAAAGACACCGTGGCTTCCATCTTGAGCACATGCTGTCTCTCTCTTTCTTGGATCACTTATTTTGGAGGAAATCATTTGCCATGTTGAGTAGCCTGAGGAAGAGCCCCATGTGGTAAGAACTGAGACTTCCTGATAGCAACCAGCAAGAAATTGAGTCCTCCTGCAGATGTCTACACAAGGGCGTTATACTGGCAGCAGATGCCTGAGCCCCAGACAAGCCTTTAGGTGGCTTGACTGCAACCTTATGAGACCCTGAGACAGAATCACCCTACTAAGTTGCTTCCAGCCTCCTGACCTTCAGAAATGTTGTGAGACAGCAAATATTTTTATGTAAGCTTCTGTTCAATTTTAGGGTGATTTGTTATGCAGCAATAGCTAACTAATACAGTGGCTATGAGTTTGCTGAGACTGTTCCACAAAACATATGAAACCCAGGCTGGAAGAGCAGACCCTTGGACATCTGTTCTCATGGCAGAGGAAAAGAGCCCGAAGGGAGTGGAAGCCCACAATGGCGTTGGACTTCCTGCTTAGAACTGGCATATGTGACTTCTGTTCACATCTCCATTGGTCAGGGTGAGTCACAGGGGTGTGTCTGTTTATGGAGTGGCAGGTAGACTCCTTCCACTCTAGAAGGCACTGCCTAGTCAGCAATGAGGAAAGAGGGTATCAGTAACTGAAAACTGATACATTTTATCTCAAGAGGTCTGACGTATTTGTGAATCTATGCACAACATATCTTTGGAAACATACACAGGAGAAGAGAACTTTGCGTCTAGGGAAGAGAACTTAGTATCTATGGAATAAGGATGGGAGGGAGATTTTTCTCTATATGCCTTTTTGAATCATCCAGGTAAATATAGTACCTACTTAAAAATGCTTACTTTAAACTGAGCTGTGAAGTGGAAGACATGAGCCTTCTGTTTTGACTTAGCTGCCTGCAGATACTTGGAGAAGCAGCAGTTACTTATGGAGACTGCAGTGAGGGTAAGGCAGGAGCAGCGAGGAGCTTTGATGTTTTCTTTAGGTTGTGTTAGTTATTTTTAAAAAATAAAATAAACGTTTGCTTCTAGGAAGATGGAGTAGATGTACTTTTTCCTGTTTCTTCACTAAATACAACTAAAATCCCTGGATACTGGATCTAAAACAAACATGAGATGTTTCTGAAAGGTGAAGAGAAGGAGGCACGAGCAACTAGGGACCTCGGGACCTGTGAAATGACATGGTGGTGAGTTCCCTGAGTTTTCTTTTTGCTTCATTTACCCCAGGCTTGGAGCTGAGGAAGCCAGCAACCCAGAAAGGCTAATAGGAGCAGACCCCTGGCCCCTGAAAGAAGCCCCAAAGAAAGCCTTCTCTCTTTAGCCAAAGGAAGAGGAAAGGGGCAGTCTAGAAAGACAGACAGCTTTTAGCCAATAACTGCTCTGCTGTATTTTAGCCAAACATCTCAGAAAAAACTGTGGTCCCACCCCTACCCCTACCAGCAAAGGCCTGGTGGAGCACCTACATTTCCCCTTCTGTGAGGCTGTACCAAGGAACACCCATTCCCCACTGCAATACTGTCAGAGAAGACCCCGTAGGCAACCGGGACTTGCACCTCCGCCGGCCTGTACAAAAGTATCCCACTCCCCACCAACAGCGTCAGTGGAGATTATATGGGGAGCCTAATTCCCATCTTCACCCAGCAGTAAAAAGAACCCCCATCTCTGGTGCTGAGTGATAGACCTGGATTTCTGGCTCCATTTGGCAGTAACAATGAGGTGTCTTCCATCCCCCACCCCTCTACCCGCTCCAGAGCAGGGTCAGAGGAAGCCAGTTAAAACCAGGATTAGATAAGATCCAAAGTCTTGTAACGTATTTTGATATCCAGCCTTTTACTGGTTTCCTAAAACTGCTAGGACTAATTACTTTTAACTGAGTAGCTTAAAACAACAGAAATTTATTATCTCCCGGTTCTGAAGGCCAGAAGTTTAAAGTCTAGGTATTGGCACTCAAGCACACTTTCCAAAGACCCGAGGGGAGAATCCTTTCTTGGATTTTCCAGCTACTGGTGGCTGTCAGCATTCCTTGGCTTGTGGCCTCACCGCTCCACTCTCTGCCTCCATGATGATCCAATGGTCTCTTCCTCTTCTGTCTGCTTCTGAGTGTCTCTTATAAGGACACTTTTTGCTGGATTTAGGTCTCACTTGGATAATCCAGTATGATTTCTATCTCAAAATCCTTAGCTTAGTTACGCTGCCAAAGACCCTTTCTCCGAATAAGGTCACATTCACTGGTTTTAGAGATTATGACATGTGTATTATTTGTAGAGCTACCACCATTCCACTCAATATAAGGCTTAGCCCAATTCTATTGAAACCTCAGCAGGAATTTTGTAGAAATAGACAGGATTATTCTAGAATTTATATGGGAAGGCAAAAACTTTAGAATGGCTTAAACAATTTTGAAAAGGAAGAATAAGAGGAATCAATCTTTCAGATTTCAAGACATATTAAACAGTTACATTTATCAAGACTACATGGCCAGGCTCAGTGGCTCACGCCTGTAATCCCAGCACTTTGGGAGGCCAAGGTGGGCAGATTACTTGAGGTCAGGAGTTTGAGACCAGCCTGGCCAACATGGTGAAATGCCAACTCTACTAAAAATATAAAAATTAGCCTGGTGTGGTGGTACATGCCTGTAATCCCAGCTATTCAGGAGGCTGAGGCAGGAGAATCACTTGAACCTGAGAAGTGGAGGTTGTGGTGAGCTGAGATTGCACCATGGCACTCTAGCCATGGGCAAGAGTGAGACTCCATCTCAAAAAAAAAAAAAAGACCATATAATACTAGTAGAGAGACAGACACATGGATCTACGGAACAGAATAGAGAACCTAGATAGAGACTCACACAAATATTTCCCACTGGTTTTTAACAAAAAGTTTTTTTAAAAAAAAGCAAGAGCAATGCTTTGGAGCTCTATCCATAGGCAAAAATTGAACCTCAATCTAACTTTCACACTTTACACAGAATTAATTAATACAAAATGAATTACGAACCTAAATGTTAAATGTATAACTATAAAACTGTTAGAATAAAATGGGAGAATGTTTTTAGGAAATAGGGGAAGTATCATGAGACTTGACACCAAATGTACAATCCATAAAAGGAAAAATTAATTACTTAGAAATGTCAAAATTTTGCTCTGTGACAGACCCTATTAAGTGGGAGAAGCAACAAGATACCTAGTGGGAGAAAATATTTGCGCACCACATATCTGACAAAGGACTAATAACTGAATATATAAAGAACTCTCACAATTGAACAGTGCAAACTCAAACAATGTAGTCAGAAAATGGGCAAAAGATATGAAGAGATATTTCACCAAGGAGGCGAGACAAAAGGCAATAAGCACATGAAAAGATATCCAATATCAGTGGCCATTAGGGAAATACAAATGAAGACCACAATAAGATATTACTATCCACTCAGCCGAACTAAAATAAAAAATAGTGACACCACCAAGTGCTGGTGAGGATGCAGAAAAACTGGGTGACTTACACATTGCTGGTGGGAATATAGAGTAGTACAGACACTCTGAACACAGCTTGGCACTTTCTTATAAAAACTAAACATGCAACTACTGCATAAGGCAGCAGTCACACCCCTAGACATTCATCCTAAATAAGTGAAGATTTACGTTAATACAAAAATTTATACGTGAATGTTTATTGCAGCTTTTTTGTAGCAGCAAAAACTGGAAACAACCCAGATGTTACTCAAAAGGTGAATGGTTAAGCAAACTGGGATACAGCTATAACGTGGAATACTACTTAGTAATAAAAAGGAACACACTACTGATGCTTGCATCAAACTGGATTAATCTCCAGAGAATTACACTGAGTGAAAAAAAGTGATCCCAAAAGGTTACATACTGTATGGTTCCATTTATATATCAGTCTAGAAATGACAAAATTTTTAGAAATGGAGAATAAATTAGTGATTACGCAGGGTTAAGGAGAGGGTGAAAGGGCAGGGGCTGTGACTCTGAAAGAGCAACACGAGGCATTGATGCCAATAACTGGTTATGATGTTGTGCCATAGCTTTGCAAGATGTTACCACTGCAGAGAACTTGCTAAAGAGTAAAAAGGATTGTCTGTATTATTTCTTATAATTGCATGGGAATCTACAATTGTCTCAAAGAGTTGAATTAAGAAATCTGAAACCAACTTTAAAACTGATGTTTTTGTATTGCTTTTGAAATTAAAAATAAAATAAGTGACCTACTGGGAATATATACTTAACACATATTACAGAGGATTAATATTATTATGATAGCATGACCTTTATGTGATTAAGAAAAGAGCAGACAACTGAATAGAAAAGTAAGAAAAAGCTACAAACAAGAAATTCTCAAACTAAGAAATGCAAATGGTCAGCCATAGTGTGACCATAAGCCCATTCACTGACCCTCCAGTCAGCACCCACTTCTGTTCTTAAAATACTCCAGATTGGGCTTATGCTTATAGTCCCAGCACTTTGGGAGGCCGAGGTGGGCGGATCACAAAGTCAGGAGATGAGACCAGCCTGGCTAACATGGTGAAACCCTGTGTCTACTAAAAATACAAAAATTAGCTGGGCATGGTGGTGCACTCCTGTAATCCCAGCTACTTGGGAGACTGAGGCAGGAGGATCACTTGAGCCAGGGAGTCGGAGGATGCAGTGAGCTGAGATGGTGCCACTGCACTACAGCCTGGCAACAAAACGAGACTACATCTCAAAACAAAACAAAAGCCTCCAGATTGGAAAATAAATGATAGGATCATCTTACTAATAAACAGATAAAAAGATGTTCACCTTTTTAAGTAGTGAAAGAAACGTGAACAAAGTTACTGTTTTTCGCTATCAGCTGTTAAAGAATAAAGGTTTGCTAATTCTCAGTCGCAGCAGCGTGGGAAAGGTATGGGCTTATGCTGTCCTAGTGAGTATATAAATAGACTCACCTTTCTGGGAGGGTAATTTTCAACACGTTTTAAAAAACCTTTAAAAATATATTCCCCCATTGCACTCCAGCCTGGGTAACAAGAGCAAAACTCCGTCTCAAAAAAAAAAAAAATATATATATATATATATTCCCATCAACAACAATTCCATTTCTAGAAAATGAGACGAGTATAAAAAGATGAATCCTGAAAGATTTTCATTGAAATGTTGTCTATACATTGAAAAGAAACCAAGCAGCAAATGTTCATTAATTAGGAATTAGGGATGGAATGCTTACATAAATAATGATACACACATACATGTATATTTGATGAAATATTATGAAGCCATTATACACACACACACACACACACACACACACAGGAAGTATATACCAGATATTAATGTTACCATATCTTGGTAAATGGGAAGCTTGTTAAATGCTTACTTTCTTCTTTATTCTGCCCTGTATTTCTAAAGTATTTTCAAAAGGCATATAATCATGATACAGCAAATCTGCTCTTAAAAGAACAAAAAAATTATACCTGGAGGATCAAGGTAGCCTCAAGGAGATGAAGTGAAGCAAGAAAACTCAGTGGCCTTCAGGGAAACTGACTCCTCATCTAAGAGTATTGTGAGGGCTGGGCCCTGCTAGCTTGAAGAATATGGTCACCTTACTGGTCTGTTTTTGAACGCAGTAGCTCTGCATTCAAAATTAGAACACATTAAAGAGGTATTTTATAAATAATAACATGTAATGAAAATGTTGGTTATAATTCTTATTAGAAGAGGCCTCTCCATGCTACTGAGATAAGATTTAAGGGCTGCTCTAAAACTGATGAGCCAGCTGGATCCTTGCTGCCCATGAACCAGGTCCTCTGTGCTCAGTTTACATCGACCTTTGGCCATCCTTGGGTGCCACAGTGAGATGTCACGTAGTGTGGTACCAAAAGTGAAGATTTGGGCAATGTTTAAAACATGGGCTCAAATTCTGATGGACCCATTTGCTACCTTAGAAAATCTGGGCAGGTTGCTGTAATTCCCTGAACTGCTGCTTCATTCACTTAAAATTGAAGAAAATAATGATTCTCATATTACAGGAGTGTTCTGAGGATCTCGTGCCAGGTCATGTGGAAGGGCTTGGCCAACGCACATCTGCAAAGCTCGGCTAGGATTATTAGAGAGGCAGTATCCATGCTAGGAAGAGCATGGGCGCTCGGGTTAGAAGCCAGAGTGGCCACTCTGTAGTCACATGAACTGGATAAGTTAAACTCTAAACTTTTGTTTTTCTTGTTTATAAAATAAATATAATAGCTTCCTCATAGTGTCTTCCATGAGAACTAAATGAGATAGTGAGGGAGGGAAGAAAACTCACATTTATTGAGCATCTGCTTTGTGTCAGGCACAAACTAGGTGCTCTTCTATGACAGTAAGCAAAAAAATACAAGGCATATTTTCCCCCAAATTATCCTTTGATCTAGAGAGCTTTGCCTTACATTCAGGTCCTTACAATGTTTCTTATGTTATGGAATGTTTTCTGTTATTTTATTTTATATTTTTCAGTTTCATTTGAGACAGGGTCTCACTCTGTTGCCCAGGATGGAGTGCAGTGCTGTGATCGTGGCTCTCTGCAACTTCAGCTTGCTGGGCTCAAGCGATCCATCTGCTTCAGCCTCCAGGGTAGCTGGGACAACAGGTGCACACCACCACACCCAGCTGATTTTTAAATTTTTTGTAGAGACAAGGTTTCACTGTATTAGCCAGGCTGGTCTCAAACTCCTGGGCTCAAGCAATCCTCCCATTTTGGCTGCCCAAAGTGCTGTGATTATAGGTGTGAGTCACTGCGCCTGGCCAGTTGTTTTAATTTTGAATAACAAAGTACCATTTGGGAAAGGCATACGAAAACAGAATGACTCAATGGTGCTGATTTTGGACACATGGAGGTAATCAGATGGGACCTGTGAAACAGGAAGCCTAAGCACCAAATCAGAAGCAACACTCCAGGGTGGTGAGCCAGCCCATGAGGAGCCTGATCATAAACCAGAATCTGCAGGGGCATTATCTAGCATTCCCTACATCTTCAGTGAATTAATTTCTTTGGTAGTACGAATAGTGTCAAGACTGTTGAGGAGTCAGAAATATTGCACTGACTTCACTCTCCTTTATGAACAAATGACAAGAAGGTGGTATATCTAGACCCAGCATCCGCCAAGTTACTCTGGCTTCTGTCCCTTCCTTCGCAGAGGACCCTCTTGCCTGATCCCACGGACTGTCCAGCAATCTCCTAGGACGATGGGGACACCTGCCCCAGCTCCACTCTTAAAATGCACAGTGCTTGCTTGACTGCCTAGGCCAGAGGGGGTCTTCCCCAAACTGCTGAACAAGTTGACTGTGTGCATTTGTGCTTCCTTGTCAATATGCATCTATATGTCACATGGGGTTCAATCAGACATTCTTGAGGTCATAGGGGAGGGGATTTATAGTTCCTCACATGTCTCTAACCTCAAGAGGCTAGCAGTAGTTATAAAAAGAATCTGAGGCTGGGCGCAGTGGCTCATGCCTGCTAATCCCAGCACTTTGGGAGGCCGAGGCAGGTGGACCATCCTGGCCAACATGGTGAAACCCTGACTCTACTAAAAATGCAAAAGTTAGCTGGGCGCAATGGCGTGCACCTGTAGTCCCTGCTACTCAGGAGGTTGAGGCAGAAGAATCGCTCAAACCCGGCAGGCGGACATTGCAGTGAGCTGAGATTGTGCCACTGCATTCCAGCCTGGTGACAGAGCAAGACTCCACGTCAAAAAAAAAAAAAAAAAAAAATCTGAAATTTTCTGAATGGCTAAATTTGCTTAAGTCAGAAGGCAACATTGTCTGTTTCTCCCCAAGATAAACTCCTTTAAAGTAGGGATCATGACGTTTTCTCAGCTTCTTTAGAATGCTAGTCTTTGTACTAGCTTGGTACAAAAGTAAACAGGAAGCAGATATGTTTGCTGACTTAAAGTGTGGGATTTGGAAAAAAATTTCCTATGTTCTAACCCTGTCTTTTGCATGCAGTGAGAGACTTTGGGGAAGTTGCTTAAGCTCACTTTGCTTCAGTTTCCTCCTCTGTAGAATTCAAGTGGTAACAACAGTCCCCACTTCGTAGACTTCTAATGCAGATTAGTAAATATGTAGAGCTCAGAACAGTATATGACCTTCAATAAAAGTTACTCTCAATAAGCAGGTGTAAAATGTTTGTTATGTAAATTAATAGTAGTAGTACAGAGTTCTGGCAATTGCACAAGAGCTCGGTTCAGGCCAGCTCTTATTGTGCAATTAGTTGCCATGAATCTCTTACCACTTCCAAGATATGTATCCCTGTCAAGAAATCCACCTGCACCTCACACTACGCCACCACTGGCAGGATTGCAAGGAATCCACCGGACAGCCAGCCTCTCTGTCTCTGGTTCCTGCTTCTCACAAGAGAGCTGAATGCTTTCTGGGAAAGCCACCTGGAATCCAATCCCAACTCATTCCTAATAGGTCCTGTTTTTTCCTCTCACCAAGTGACCTCCCCAGCAGGATGCTGGTGATTACAATTAGTAGCATTCTTCTTTGTTCCATTCCATCTCATTACTTAAGTTTCCTCCTTCCCCCAGCTATGCTAAGTGATTCCCAGAATGCGAACCTGAATATGGTTCCTGTCAACTCTTGGAAGAGGCCTTTTGCATCAGAGCTGGGTCTGGCAGTGGCTCTGTGGTTAGGCTAACGTGGAGTGCTTGTGTAGCTTGCAGTATCATATGGGCTTACGCATGTCGAAAGGTGCCAGCACATGCACACAGGATCCACATGGGGTGGCGTGCACACCCCACTGCACACACACACATTCACGCCCCTTCTCTTCTTCACACGAGCTTCAGACTTATCCTGAAAAGACCTGACATAGAGACCAAGGAGTGGAGCCTCGGAGCGCAATCCACTGTAATTCTTTCATCCTGTTGCTTCATACTTGTTTTGAAGAAACAGGGCCCCTACCCTGATGTTTATTCTCTTCCTCTCACCCACTTGGCTCCCATCCTTTCCTCCACCACTCCTGGGGAGGTTACACCATGCGGGTACAAGGCTAGGGTGTATGAGTGTGTGCTCAGTATGACGACTCCCTCTAAATGCAGCCTTCAGGCCCTTTGTGTCCCACTGGGAGGGAGTCAGAACATGGTCCTCCCACACTGACAGTCCACCCAATAGCCCCAGGCTGTGGTGGCAAGGATAGGGACAGGGGAAGGTACATTCCAGACTAGAAAGCTGAGATTCTGTCTTCTCAGGGCTGACTTCTTTACTCCGGTTGCTGCTCGTTTTAGGAGGCTGTGCCCCTAAATCCTCTCAGCATTTAGAGGCTTCTGGCTTCCATATCCTGGACATCGTCCAGCTTGTTGCACAAATCCCTGGGCTTGGTTCATGTCACTCTGTAACTGATGTGCTTGGTGTTGCATGCTGAGAGAACAGCAGGAGTGCGGTCTCCATGAGGAGGAGGAAAGGTGTCTCCTCTTTTTCTAAGATGGTGACAAGGTGGCCTTCACCCACAGGACGCTATTTAACAGCTGGTGTCTATGGCCATCCCGCTGTGTCTCTGTAAATAGAGAGATTTCCAGAAAAACCTTCCTAGCGAATTTGCTTATCAGTCTCTTAAACAGTGTTGAGTGAAAGGGGGAAGCAAGGCGGTATTAGCTTTCCACCAGTAAGTGAAAGGCATGGCTGATAAATGAGACAAGGGAGATGTTAGTGAGCTTGAGTAGGTGAACTCTTCATCAGAGAGCTATGAAGAATAAATATTGTTGAAGCTGTGGCTTCCTTCATCTTGCATGTATATTTTTTTCCCCAACCAATTATGCACTGGCTTTGGCAAGAGAATGGATAATGCAGGTAAGACATGCTTGTATTCTGGTCGTCAAGGAGACAGGGAATCTGTTTGCCTAGTTTAATGCAGAGGTGCACTTAGTGAGCACACCCAGCGTTTAGATTTCTGGACCTTTACCAAATCTCTACAGCTCTGCCCCAAGTCTATCTTGAGTTTAGTCATCTGTGGCACATTCTCTTTATGCTTCTCTTATTTCTATCACCCCCTCAGCCTACAAAACTGCTGACATAAAATGAAATCCCTTGTGGTGAGAGAGTTTCAGCCGGCAGGAGATTCTGCCCGATGTCGGCACCCTCTAGAATGACAGACAGCAAAGAGAACATCTACAGCTCAGCTCCCAGCACCCTTTCCTCAGACTGCAGATCGGTTCAAAGGACAAGTGACTTACATGGAATGACATGGTTGTAAAAGGCTGGAGTGAAAGGGGCTTGGGGCCAGAGAGGAACATGCTGGACTTGAGGGCAAGAAGGCTGAAGCATAGATGTTGGTTGGAATGACAACATTGAGTGTTGTCAGAATGGAATTCAGACCAAGGAAGGAGAGAGGATAAGATGTGAGGGAACATGACAGCAAAGTGTCTTGGATCCAGGCACTGGGATGCCAAGGTTTGCCTGGCAGGATGGTGGGACCAGCTAGGTGAGCCCGGTCAGCTGTTCTGTTTCTCCTGGGATCATTTTTCGTGGAGCCTGCTTCCCCTCAGTCAGTGGGTAAAACACTACAGAGCCATAACTAGACTCCTCGGGAGTGTTCCTCAGGCCTCATTAGCCATAAACCCAAGTGCAGACCAGATTTTGCCTGCTCAGCTGCATGCCTCTGTGGGATCCTGGTCCTCCTTTCACTGTGTGAGCCCCCCCGACCACCCCACGCCCTGCCTCAGTATCTCAGAGAGTTCCAAGGCCATGTCTCCTGTGCTCGGTGGTCAGCTCAGCTATGAGGACACTGCATCCTATCTTTGTGGTCTGCTCTTTTGAAGGGTCCCAAACGAAGTTGCTTGGGCTACAGAAGTTTTGTGGATCAGGTTTGAGTTACACATGATCCTTTCTTTCAGGACACACTCAGCCACCACCAAAATGGATAGCTAGGGTGAAGCCCAGCGAAAGCCAGTCCTCTCTCTCCCAGTATCTTCCTTCCCTAGGACTCCGGCCTCCTTGAGAAGAAACACCGTCTGCCTTTCTCCCAGTTGGCTTTCTTTTACCCTCTCTTACCCCGTTAGAGTTCAACAGTTGAGGAGGCACGTTCAAGCAAATATATTTTTGCAGATGAACAAGCCAACAGATACAGATACATTCTGGAGGTTTTGCATAAGTCAGGGGAGTAGATGAAGGGTTATGCACAGAAAACCCCTCCAGAGAGGTGAGTCGCTCAGACAGAGAAGGAGCTGAGGGCTGAGATGACTGGAGATGGGGAAGGTAGATGACCTAGGTGCCTGTACGGCAACCTGGGCTTTCCTGCAAACCGCCTGCCACGGTGATGGGATGCTGTTATTGCTCTTACACTCATCTAGGAGCATCAGAGACTGAAGCTTTAATGTTAGAATCCAGCTCAGTTCCTGATACGGGAGAGGTGTTCAAAACACAGAAAAAGGCTGGGCAAAGATCTGGAGACAACACAGGCAAATCACAGGCCAGAAGCAGTCAACAATGCTGCTTCTGGCCTGTGATTTGCCTGTGTTGTCTTTACACAATAGATACGTGTATTGTCCTTACACAATAGATACGTGTATTGTCCTTACACAACAGATACGTGTAAGGAAATGACTCGAGTGCTTCGATTTTACTTAACAATGAGTCAGAAGCCAAAATCAATCCTGAAGTGTGGATCTGACAACAGGGCAATTGCTTGGAACCCAGGAGGCGGAGGTTGCGGTGAGCCTAGTTCGCGCCACTGCCCTCCAGTCTGGGTAACTCCGTCTTAAAAAAAAAAAAAAAGAATTAATTTTTAGGTTTTGCGTGTGTTGTGGGGCACAGGGAGGGAGACAGGAGGAAAGAGGCTGTGTGCTGAGGAACCCACCAATGAGGTGCTGCAGGAAGTCAGCATGAGACGAGGGAGGTCAGCCGTGGAGGGGCACTTACGGGACTAGAAGAGAGGAGCAGGAGGTAGGGTGAATGAGCAGGAATGAAACCCGGATTGTATGAAAGACCCAGAGGGTGGGTTTACTCATTTGCTCCTTTGCCTTTCATTCCTGCACTCACACCTGACTTCTTCAGCACTGGGTGTGCAAGAGCCTGTGCTCAGTGATCACCTCTGCTGGCTGTAGGGCAGCAGCCAGAGAGAGCACCACAAATGGGCTTTATTTAACTTCTCTAAAGCCCATTCTCCCCATTGGATAATGACCAACTCTATCGGGTTATATGGAGGACTGTCTGAGATAATGCGCTGAACTAACAAACACCAGCTATTACACGATAAAGGCATGTTTGTGAAGCACCTGCCTACGTGTTAGGCACTATGATAGATGTCAGGATGCCAAGACAGATAAGACCTCATCTTGTCCTCTAGCACCCCAGACAACCTTAGGGGAGGGGAGGGAAATTTGCAAACTACACTGTGTACTGTAATGTGGTAAATAATCTAATAGAAGGATGACGTTTGTGCCATGAAATTCAGACAAAGGGATTAATGGTGCTTGGGGAGTTCGGGCAGATGCCACAAAGGAAATAGTAATTGAACTGGGCTTTGAAAAGGAGTAGAAATTTGGAAGGCGAGTGGAGGGAGAAAGCAAAAAGAATTTCAGATAAAAGGAACATTATGAACAAAGGGAACATCACAGACAAAAGGGACATCATGTACAAAAGAGCAAAAGCTAAGGACCCACCACCCTTGCAGGGTTTTCTTGGGGATGAGCAGAGACCACGTGCAGGGCAGTGGGGCCACAGGTACAGAGGAAACAGCAACCGACCAGTTTCCTCCCTGTCTTTGCTGAACTCCACTTATATCTTCTTTAGAAAACTTACAGCCCAAACCAAGAAAATGAAGAAGCATCTCAAAAAAGAGGAGAGAGAAAGCAGGGGTCCTAAGACCTGGTTTTTGTAACCATGGTTGATGAGTAAATGAAGAGAGAGTGAGGTGTCCGCGAAGGAGGCTGACAGAGGTCAGTCGGGGTGAGAGGAGGAGAACCAAAAGGGTTCGTGTCACCTAAACCAAAGAAGGAGAAGGCTCAGGAATGAGTTTGGTCAGTTACGTCAAATGTAATGAGAGGTCAGAAATGGAAGAACGTTCCCAGTGGCCTTCAGCGATCTCCTTGGAAATTTCCATGGAAACAGTGGCTGTTGTGCAGGGCCTGGCCCTCCAGTGTCTGCCACAGATCAAGTGACATTTCTTCTTCCCCTTGTATCCCCACTTGCCCTCTGCACCCCTACCCCGGGACACCACCAGGTCCACAGTATAGCTAGATTCCAGAGAGGTAGCTGGAAGAGGGTACCCCAGCTCTATTCACCAGTCATCTCACAGACCCAGCCACTCCCCGTGGAAGTCCCCAGCCACCTGAGCCTTCTGGAAGGTTTTGGCCTCAGGCAGGAGACTCTCACTGTCATGAAAGACAGCTGCTTGACACATGCGATTCAGCTTAGGGGCACAATGAGTTAACACCAAAATAAAGCAAAGCAAAGCAAAGGCTCCTTATGTATGTAGTTGGGGTTGGTCTTCAAACTGCCTGGTAATGCGATTCTCCCAGGAGATGACTTTAAAAGACTCAGACTGCAAATATTTAATGACAAATAGACTTGTTTGTCAAGATATAGTCCTACAAGGCTGGGTCACTCAGAAACACACTGGTAAGTCGTGAGACCACGTTAAACCCTTACGATGTCCACCTGTTCCAGCACCTAGGATGAAACTCAGGGAGCTCGCAGTTCCCGAAAACTGCATGTTAGTGGGTTTGCCCTTGCTTGACTCTTATGTCAATGCATAGGATATGGACTCCCTCTGCTTCATAGTGGAAACCCTGAAAACAGAAATTACACGTGAAAATACAGTAATACAGTGGAGAGGTCAAACATAGTATATTCCCCTTTTTCTTGCCTCCTCCTCTTTACTCCCCCAAATTGCCTCATGTTTTCTAAAATTTTAATGGCGAATTGATTAATGTGAACTAATACGTTAGTGTTTCATTACTTTTGGTTTGCCAGGCATTGAAAACTTTGAACAAATTGGACTTAAAGATAAAAGATAGATAGAAATTAATATAATTTTGGTGGGGAAAAACGGCAAAAGCAAAGGATAAAGGAGGAAGGAGTCCCGTCAGGGACTGAGCTGTATTTTCACTGGTTCTCATTCTGCTACATCTTTCTCACTTGCTAGTTGGTCACCAAATAGGAATCTAGCATCTGCTAATTGCAAAGCAGAGTACTTAGCCTGTGGGAGTACAATCAAGAAGAATGATACTCTAAACCCTTCATCTTCACCTATCTCAGAGATCCTTTCCTGGCTCCAAGACTAGGTGAGGGCACCCATTGTGTCTTGTGCAACACCCCGTGTGTTTTTGTGCCTATTTCACAACAGCTATCGTACTTGTGTTTTCTTGATCAATATGTGTCTCCCCACAAATTGTAAGCTCCAAGAGGACAATGATTCTCAGTGAACCGATCCCATCTGAAACATCTCATACACTGCCTGAACACAGAGTAGGTCTTCAATACATGATGCATGAATGGATGAAATGAGCAAACAATGGAAGACAAACACAATTTCTAGGTTATTAAGATGATGAATTCATCCCTCTTCTGGAACAGCAATGAAAGGTCCTTCAAACATTAGCTCACTCCCCCACTCCTCTTCTATCCTTCTTTCCTTTCTCTTTCTTTCTTTCTTCTTTCTATTCTTTCTCTTTTGTTTTTGCTTCCCCTATTACTTCCATGTGCCTCACTTGCCACCCCTCCCACCAGTCCCTCAAATTTTAAAAGAACATCATCATCAACAACAAAATGCGTTCTTTCTGCACCCTGCGTCCTGGAGGAGGTGGTGGTGTCTTCGTGGACCGCACAAGCACAAGCCCACATCCTTGGCTGTGCTCCCTGGGGTTTTTCCGTAATAGGAACATGTTGATTGGTATGTTCTCAGTTTGGAAAGAGAAGCCCTGCCTTGTTGTGGCTTTGAGTTAGACCATTTTCTTTCATCTTTGAAGATGACAAATGCTATCAACAAAGCCAGTCAAAATGAGCCTGCATGCTTCAAGCTCTGGGCAAGGCAGGAAGAATGCTGTGTGGTGATCCTGTTTAGAGACAGTAATTGCTGTACTGGAGAGCCGATATTTGCAGAACTCAATTGTGTGGCGTCCGACTGAGTAAGTTAGCAAAATAAAGACAGATGGCAATGGATTAACTCCAACACGCCCACCAAACAATGGCAGCCAAAATGGAGCACCGTGGTGTGCTCTCAAAAACGCTCTTTCTGGGAGAGTTCCCCCATTGCCTCAATTAGATGCCACCTAGTGACTGACCAAAACATTGCATCTTGCCGTACCCTGTATATTTAGGACACAGCTCAAGGAGACTGTGCCATCAACCGTTTGGCTTTGTTTTCAAAAGACAGAGGGAGAAAGACTGTGTCACGGCAGACTTGAAAACTTACAGTTTGATGTTTAGTTCACTGAGAAATAATGGCTGAAATCTCTGTTCTTCCTTGTATGCTTAGAGGAAAATAGAAAAACAAAAAAGACAGGCACCGCGTTTGATTCAGAAATGCATGACCTAGAGATAGATAAAAATTTGAGGGTAGTTTGTACATTCTGATCCTGGCTTTATACAACTGAAACTGAGGACGGTACATAATTTCATTTCATCCAACAGTTTGAATTGATTATCAAGACTCTCTGGACTGTGAGGAACTATGAGGTGAACTCCAGGGGTTGGGGTTGGGACCCTGTGGTCATTGATGACTGTCTGTCATGCTGCAGAAGAGGAGAGTGGTGGAATCTGGATCCTTACTGGACAACCGTACATCAGGCTAGGAAATCTCCTAATTTGTTTAATCATGAGAGTTTAAAGAAAGAGTTCTCTGCATTCCTGAGAGTCTGAGGGCAGAAGCTGAAAAGGGCACAGAACATATAGAAAAGATGATGCTTTCCATCTAAAGGAGAGATGAAGGAATAGTACACGCAATTTTGTTATGCTCTACCAAACTGAGGGTTCATTATGTTCGCCCCTCGTTGTGGAAGGCACTGTTGGGTTGACAGTTTGTACCACTGCCTTACATAATTCAGTCCTGGAGCGCCAAGAGCTTTGTCATGAAACCCTGGTTCCTAACTATAGGAGATACTTTTGAAGTGAAGGTCTAGACAATTTCAGTAACTGGCCCAGAGTATGAGGTTGAGAAGGGAAGGCGCTTTAGTTCCCAGGCTCCTCAACCACTACCTGCCATGCTGGGCTGATGCTGCATTCCTTGCTTTTCCCTAGCAGTCACCTTCTCAGTGCTCCTGGCTAAAAGAGAGATCCTTTTCTCTTTTGGCCCTCAACGTCCATTGGTGACCAGCAAACAGTGCCAGAGGGTCAGGTAGTTGTGTGGTTCATTGGTCAAGGTCTGCCCAACAAAGTCCGTATGTCAGGGTCAGAACCTGGGTCCCCAGCAGCTATGCTTCTGTTTTCTCAAGTAACTCCTTAGAGGCCCATGTCTTTTGAGCTCCGTTTATTACAGAGCAGAAAGCCGCACACACAGCCTTCAAATTGTTCAGGCTTTTCTAGTTTTAATTCAACTTAACACTCATTGATTAACTGAATGCTTACCACATGTAAGACGCCGTGCTAGGAGTCAAGACCCAGGAGTCAGACCCGGGTTCTAGCTTCAGCCCTGCACAGTTATTTTGCTGGTGGAAATCTCTGATTCCACTTCAGTTGAATGAGAATCCTGAGCTCAAGTAAACCCTCTAAATTTCTTTCTTAATCTAAAGCTTTACAGCTTTATGAAAAAACACTTGAAAAATGAGGCTTGGTTTCAGATTTGATGTGTTAAAATATGATAATTTCATTGTTTCTTCATTCAAAAATATTTTTTTGAGTGCCAACTAATGTGTAATGAATAAGACAAAGCCCTTGACCTTACAGAGTCTATAGTCTACTTGGGGGCAACAATGAAAAGACTTAACAGTAAATGCAAAATAAAATGTACCAGATGTCCTATGAAGACATAAGGCAAAATGAGGAGAGAAAGGGAGAGTGACCAGGGAAAGCCCCTCTGACTGATGTGGGGGAGAGGGCTACGTGAGGTCTGCAGAGAGTACTGGGCAGAGATAGGTGCAAACGTGAGGGCTCTGGGGGAAAGCAGGCTTGGCACACTTGAACAGTAGCAAAGGGGCACTTAAATCAATAGTTCACTCATGGCTACATGCAACCCACTCATCTGAGGAGCCTAGAACAGTGCCCTCAAGGAGACTGTAGTTGGTGAATGACCTGCTTTGTGCCGGGTACTATCCTAGGTGTTAGAGGGCACGGAGATGGGAAGGAGACACCACCCGTGTGTGAGAAGTTCACGTTTCAATGAACAGTTAGGAGTGAAGGGATAAAAGACCAATAAGATGAAAGAAACACTGTGAGTAAAATTATGGCTGAGGGCGATGGGAACTCAACAGGGAAGGTTGAGCTCAACATTTCAGCTGGGTCTTGCGGGATAAAGGGGGAATTGGATAGGCTGGGGATCAGGGACTAGAGGTTGCAAGGGCAGGCACACATGGAAATATAAAACATGATGGAAATAATGAATGAAGGTCCAGGTTGGCAAAGTACAGGGCAACAAGACTTTATCGTCAATAAAACCAGAATGGCTTTTGTGTCTCATCTGCTTTGAGGTGGGTGTCATGTTTGGACTTTATTCTGTATGTCAGTGGTCCACAATATTCATTCTTAAGGACTCTCTTTTAATATTTTATTTCCTATAGCTTGCACGTCTTCATAGATTTTTTAGTCCCCCCAAATATTGCAATTAGTAAGAAGTAACTAAAGAAGTAACTAATTTGTTTCTCCATTCAAAAAAGTCATCCAACCTTCATGACTTCCAATCAGAGCCACAGATAAGCATGAAATACAGCATGTTACTATACTGAGCTGATCAGAGTAGTCCCATACCCCAACCTGACTGCAAGGGAGGCTGGAATATATGGGGATACACAGGGCATATTTGTTCATCACTAACTACCTCTGCTACGTGGCATAAAGGTACAGTTTTGTCCCTGGCTTCTTCAAGTTCAGAGGAGTCTTCAGCTGAGAATCCTACTCTTTAAGAAGCATAGGAATGACAGGATTGGGTTGTTTTCCAGAAAGATCACTCAGGTGGAAGGTCAGACAATGGACTGTCTGGGTAGACTGGAGGCAGGAGGACCAGTTGGGAAGTTCTTCATCCTCCAAATAAGAGAGGCGGAAGGCCTGACTCAACACATTGGCAGTGGAATGGAGCAGGGAACAGGCTCAAAAAAGAGTCTTGGGTTAAAATTCCTCAGTGTTGATGGCTAGGAATGCCATGCATGGGAATGAGGTGTCAGAGTTAATTCTTCGGTTCCTAGGCTGGATGAGTCAAAGGCACTGTGATGTCTACAGCATGGGTCAGCAAGAGAGGTGGCTCACACCTGTAATCCAAGCACTTTGGAGGGCAAGGTGGGTGGATCACCTAAGGTTGGGAGTTCAAGACCAGCCTGACCAACATGGTGAAACCCCATCTTAAAAAAAAAAAAAAAGAGAGAGAGAGGCAGGGCCAGGCAGGCAGGACCCTCTTCCCAGCATGCAGGAATAATGGTTGTCAGGTCTTCTTCCTTCCTTTCGGACCTGATAATTTGCCATACTCCTTTCCCAGCCCAGAAAACACAGGTCTGAGTCACAGTGGTGGGAATGCAAAAGTCAAGACACCAGAGTAAGGGGAGACCTGGCTGAAAGTTTTGGATCCAACCCAGGCATCAAAAGTGATCTTAGCTCTGCGCAACTAGGCGTAGGTGCTCTGTTGAGTGCCTGGGTCAAAAGCACTTACAACAGCCGCCGTGGCCATCCCCTGGTGCTCCTTCTTCTCCTTCATTCACTTTCCTTTATCAAGTTTCTACTTTCCGGACTCTTCCGCCTTGTCCCTACTGATCTTGCCAATTTGCACCAAGCATTATAGCAATCCCTTCAATCACTCTGGGAATACTGTAATCAAATGTATTCATGTACTTATTCAGAAATCCAGTCTGTTCTATCTCCCATTAGACAGTAGACTCACCTGTGGAGAGACCATGCCTTCCCAACTGCTGCAAAATAGAACCTGTCTCGCCCCTTTCAATAAAGGAGCTATACTCGTTAATAAAGTTAGCCTACTCTGGACATCAGAACCCTGAATGCAAAAATCAACTGCATTTCTTCTCTTGAAGCATCTTCTTCTTAGCAGAATCTACATGTTAGGGTTTCTTTGAACTTTATATAGGCAAATTAAAAAATTTTTTGAGATAAATTGAGACCATACTTAGAAACAAACTCTGCCCAGTTTACTCAAAGTCCATTCTGTTTACTCAATATGACGACCTATGAGTAACATATAATACAATGTAATGCTATAGCCACAGTGTGGGACCATTATGATGGGAATCATAAGAGAATGGGCTTGGGCACTGGGGAAAACTTGGTGCTTGGGTTAGAACTCTGCCATGTAGTGCATCTTACAGAGCTTCACAATCTTTATTGGCAAATGAAGGATCCTACAAGGCTAATGGCAGTAGCTGTGCTCAGCTTAAGCCTGTGATACGCAGAGCACCTAGTGCAGGCCTTGAAGAGGAAGAAAAGCTCCACAGAAGGCAGCCAGTGCTGCGATTATTCATCCATTCCCTTCCTGACGACACTATGGTGTGACCTGAAATGTTTCTGGCTTCCCTCTTATTCGGGTCCTGCTTGCTTGTTATCACCCCGACTTTGGGTTCTTCACCGATCCTTATCCAAGCCTCACACCCGGCCTAATGGGCTCATCGCTTCCTAGTGTTAGTATTAATTGCGAAGATTTGTCTGTATTTTGTTTGTTCAAAACTTGAACTAAAAGTAGTCTACATCAACTGCTTTTGTACGTACAGATTGGGCTCTTCATGTTTCTGTTTGCTGCTCTATGAGGCCAGGCAAACACTGGAGGCAAAACATGCTTCCAGTTCTCCCAGAGCTGCCTGGGAATATTTTGTGGTGGAGGAAGCAGAGCCAGAGAAATGTTTTCAGCTTGAAATAAATAATTACACTGCTCATAGATAAATTAATGTAAGGACTCAGCTTATTGTGAATTATTCATGTTAGCTGCAGAGAAGCCGGGGTTAAACCCGGACTGTCGTTGCCTTGCTGCATACTTACCGTTCAACTATTCTTCACCCATTTGCATGCGTAGGAGCAGTGAGTACAAGGCTGTGTGTGTGGTATGGCCAGCACTTAGGATTCTGGTCCACACATTTGGTATGTTCCTGATACAGTTTAGGTGTTCAAAGCTGCTCCGTATAGCCTTTCAAGAAAAGGATCTATAGAAATATACCAAAGCAAACAAATACATACCAACGTTAAATTATGCACTTTTTTCCACCTGGGCTTACATACAGTGTCTTGGCATCTTTACAGTTCTTAGCACTTTTGATTTCCTTTTACCTCTTACAGATGTTTGACCAACATGTGGAAATAACCAAGGCGAATCAAGAAGAAGAAAGCTACATCTTGGGAGAGGCACTATGGTTGGAGAGTGCCTGGAATAGGAAACATGTACGTGGTGGAGGGGGAAGGGGTGAAACATGTACGTGGTGGAGGGGGAAGGGGTGAAACATGTACGTGGTGGAGGGGGAAGGGGTGGGAAGCATGCTGAATTATGTCTCCCCAAATTTCATATATTGAAGTCCTAACCCCAATACCTCAGAATATGGCTGCATTTGGAGATAGGGTTTTTAAAGAGGTAATTAAGTTTAAAATGAACTCATTAAGGTGGACTCTAGTCCAATATGAATGATGTCCTTATAAGAAGAGGTGATTAGAACACAGAGGGAAGACCGTGTGAAGACACAGCAAAAAGGTGGTCATCTATAAGCCTAGGAGAGAGACATCAAAAGAGACTAACTCTGCTGACACCTTGATCTTGGACTTCCATCCTCCAGAATTGTGAGGAAATAAATTTCTGTTACTTAAGCCATCTAGTCTAGGGTACATTTTCACAGCAGCCTAGCAAACTAATGCACATCTCTTGCTGGTATGTAGTCCCAAGTGAGTATTTCACAAATAAAGAAGCTAGGCAATGCTGAGATAAATGATTATGTTTCTAAAAAATATTGTGTGGAGGCATGTTGGTGTTTTATACAATTCAGAAGTGCCTTATACCTCTATGCCTAAAATTATTATTCAAGTTTAAATTGTTCAAGATCTTGGGGTTTAACTCATGCAGAATCATACTCTAAGACCCCTCTTTTAAAGAGATATTAAATGAGCAATTCTCAAACTCTTCCTTCTAGGTATTCATAAAAGCAGATTAGAAAAACATGGATGTAGCAGTGAATTTGTCTGGAAAGGGAACCTGAAGTAGCCCGACTTTCCTTAAAGTTAGGTTTGAGATATAATTTACGTAATTAAAATTTTTATTGTATAATTGCTTGAATTTTTGCAGATACATTCAATCATGTAACCACCATCACAATGAAGTAAAGGGTGTTTTCATAACACCCAAATTTCCTTATGCTCCTTTGTAGTCAATTGCCCTCCTCTACTCCCAGCCCTTGGCAACCACTGAGCTAATTTGTACCCCTGTAATTTTGCCTTTTTCAAAATATAAATGGATGCACACAGTATGCAGCCTTTTGTGTCTGGACATTTTTTCTTTTATTTTTGAAGGGCTGTTTTCCCCTTTTTTATTGGTACATAAGAGTTGTACGTATTTGTGGGGTACATGGATGTTTTCATACAAGCATACAATGTCCAATGCTCAAATCAGAGTAATTGGGATATCCATCACTTCAAACACTAATCTAAACACTTATCTTTTCTTTGCATTGAGAAGATTCCCAATCTTCTAGCTATTTTGAAATTTACGACAAATTATGGTTAACTGTAGTTGCTCTGCTGTGCTATCAAGCGCTAGAATTTACTCCTTTTATTTAACTGTGTTATCGTACCTGTTAACCAACCTCTCTTCATTCCCCTTTCCTCTCCCCTTTCCAGCTTCTGGTAACCACTGTTCTGTTTACTACCTCCATGAGATCAATTATTTTTCACTCTCATATATGAGTGACAACACAAAGTATTTGCATTTGTGTGCCTGGCTTATTTCACTTAATAACTTCTAGTTTCATCCATGTTGCTGCAAATGAGAGGATTTCATCCTTTTTCATGGCCAAATAATATTCCATTATGTATATATACCACATTTTCTTTATCCATTCATCTGCTGATGGACACTTAGGCTGATTCCATGTCTTGACTATTGTGAATAGTGCTGCATGGGGATGCAGAGATCTCCTTCACATACTGCTTGCTTTTCTTTTGGCTAATATTCAGCAGTGGGATTACTGGATCATATGGTAATTCTGTTTTTAGTTTTTTGAGGAATATCCCCATTGTTTTTTGCAGATGTACTAGTTTACATTCCCACCAATAATGTAAAATGGCTCCTCTTTGCATTCTTCAATTGGGATAAGGTGATATCTCATTATGGTTTTGATTTTCTTTTCTCTGACAACTAGTGATTTTGAGTATTTTTTCATAGACTTGTTGGTCACTTGAATGTCTTCTTTTGAGAAATGTCTATTCACATCTTTTGCTCATTATAAAATCAGATTATTTATTTTATTGCTATTGAGTTGTTTGAGTTCTTTACATATTATGGTTATTGATTTCTTATCAGATGGATAATTTGCACATGTTTTCCACCATTCCGTAGGCTGTCTCTTCACTTTGCTAATTGTTTCCTTTGCTATGCAGAAGATGTCTAGCTTGATGCAATCCCATTTATCCATTTTTGCTTTTGTTGCCTATGCTCTTGGGTCTTAAAAAAAAAGAAAAATCTTTGCCCAGACAAATGTTCTGAATCATTTTCCCAATGTTTTCTCCTAGGAGTTTTATGGTTTCAGGTCTTACATTTAAGTTTTTAATGAATATTAATTTGATTTTTATGTATGCTTAGAGATAGAAGTCTAGTTTTATTCTTCTCTATATGGGTATCCTGTTTTCCTAGCACCATTTATTGAAGAGAAAATAATTTCCCCAATGTATGTTCTTGGCACCTTTGTTGAAAATTAGATGGCTGTAAATGCATGAGTTTATTTCTGGGTTTTCTATTGTGTTCCATTGGTTTATGTGTCTGTTTTTATGCCAGTACCATGCTGCTTTGGTTACTCTAACTTTGTAGCATATTTTGAAGTCAAATAGTATGATGCCTCCAACTTTGTGCTTGTTGCTCAGGATTGGTTTAGCTATTCAGAGTTGATATGAATTTTTGGATTTTTTTTCTATTTCTATGAACAATGTAATTGGTATTTGGATAGGGTTTGCATTGCATCTGTAAATTACTTTGGGTAGTGTGGACATTTTAACAATATTAGTTCTTCTAATCCATGAACATGTGCTATCTTTCCATTTTGAGGGGTGTATCATCTTCAATTTCTTTCATCAGTGCTTTATCTTTTTCCTTGTAGAAATCTTTCTCTTCTTTGGGCTGGGCATGGTGGTTCACACCTATAATCTTAAGTATTTTAGGAGGCTGAGGTAGGTGGATCACTTGAGGTCAAGAGTGTGAGACCAGCCTGGTCACATGGTGAAACTCTCTCTCTACTAAAAATACAAAAAATAGCTGGTGTGCTGGTAGGTGCCTGTAATCCCAGCTACTTGGGAGGCTGAGACAGGGGAATAGCTTAAACCCAGGAGATAGAGGTTACAGTGAACTGAGGTTGTGCCACTGCACTCCAGCCTGGATGACAGAGAGAGACTCCATCTTAAAAAAAAAATATTTCTCTTCTTTGCTTAATTTTATTCCTAAGCATTTTATTTTTTCCTAGTTACTATAAATGGGATTGGTTTCTTGATTTTTTTTTCAGATTGTTCACTGTTGGCTTATGGGAATTGCTACTGATTTTTGTATCTGATTTTGTATCCTGAAAATTTATTTAGTTTATCAGCTCTAACAGTTTTTTGGTGGAGTCTTTAGTTCTTGTCTAAATATAAGATCGTTTTCTCTGTAAACAAAGACAATTTGACTTCTTTCCAGTTTGGATGTTCTTTTTTTTAAAATCTTATCTAAAAGAGATTTGTTCTGTGATTCTAGAAAGTATTTGAATTTTATATTCAATTCTGACATATATGCTATATATATCAAAAGTTGAGTAATATATCTATGTTTGTTCTAGCATGGAATACATTTAAGCCTTATATTTAAAACTTGCACAATTAAAGTACTGAAATGCAATCTAATAATAATCAAACAAAATTAATACTCTGTGAAGATGCATCATTTCCAAATTTAACATCTCTACTAATTATAAAGGTGTTGGATTAGAAGAAGCCCCCAAAAAAGTTCAAAGAGATATTCAATTGTACTAAAAATATCTTCTTACCTTTACCAGAGATTGAGATTGTAAGTGTCTTACACCAATATTATACGTAAAATAAATGAAAAACATTTTAAATAAGAAAGACATCCAAATAGGCCCCATGAAATGCTCAATAGTAATAAGTCATTGAAACATCATGTTACCCTGAAGTCTAAAGCTAACACACAATAGGAGGAATGACAGTAGTAGTGGCTGTGGGCCTCTGATGTCAGGTTAGTAATCACTAAGCCAGTTCCCTACAAAAGGGGTCCTTTGTGGTTGATTGTTTCCCTGAGCATGACTCATTTGTGTCATGTATCTGTCTCTGTAATATTTGTTTTTTAAAAACGTTCTTGTATGAAGGTTGTTCTTTCCACCCAAGGTATAGGCTATGGATGAGATAAACACACAAAAGAAGAGGAGGTACCCACTTGGTCAGCTGGACAAGCTTCCTGGGCTTCTCGTCTCAGCCATTCCTTACCGAATTCTTTAAGATCCAGATCAAGTATGACCTCTTCTGTGCTCTCATCATGACCCATTTCCCAGCCCAAGGCAGAATCATTTTTTCTTACTTTTAGCTTCTTATAACACCGTGAACATATAGTTATCACATTTTATGACAAGTAATTTCTTATACGTGGGTATCCATTGCTAAACTTTCATCTAATTGAAGACAAGGATTGTCTAACCTCTGTATTACTAGATCCTGGCATGTAGCAAATCCTTAATAAATGTATGCTGAATTAAGTTGAGCCTTGCTGGGGGCAGTGGCTCATGCTTGTAATCCCAGCACTTTGGGAGGCCGAGGGAGGTAGATCACTTGAGGCCAGGAGTTCGAGGCCAGCATGGCCAACATGGTGAAATCTCGTCTCTACCAAAAATACAAAAAAATTAGCCAGGTGTGGTGGCATGTGCCTGTAACTCAAGCTACTCAGGAGGCTGAAGTAGGAGAATCACTTGAATCTGGGAGGTGGAGGTTGCAGTGAGCCGAAATTGTGCCACTGTACTACAGCCTGGGTGACAGAGAGAGACTCTCTCAAAAAGAAAGAAAGGAAAAATTTAGTTGGCCCTTGCTATCCATGATATGCCACATGTCACAGACCCCCCAGTCAGACTTATGAGAACCAAGAACTGACCTGTGGAGGTGGAAAGCTAGTATTCATTTAATTTGTGCATCAGACTTCAGGTTTCCTGCCAGTCTGCCAAGCTTTTGACCCAGATTCCTTCTCTGAGCCTATTTGCACAGTCCAGCTACAAGTATAATTCCTGCTCTGACCCAGATCCACTGCCTTTTCTTGTTCTAGCTCACCAAGGTCTCCTGGTTTGGCCCCACGTATGAAATCTAATATGAGACCAAGGCAACCCTGGTGAAGATCCAGGCAGGGCAAGCCAGCACTGCCAGGTCTCGAGTGATACCCAACTCTCCTGGATGTCTGCAAGGCAACTGGGAGGGCCAAGCAGAATAAACTTTCACATGACTATTGGGTCAGGTATCTCATGAAGTGCCCACAGCAAACCCTGAGGCAAGAAGCAGTCGCAGGTGTGGGCCAGGGTGTAGCACAGAAATAAGCAGATTTGTTGGTTGTGAACTCTTCCTTTCTCCTCTGGCTGTGACCCTCCCATCTATGGGAAACAGACAAAACTGGAACAAGTGTTCAGGGAAAAGAAGAAAGGAAAAGGAGGTACAGGTGGCCCAAGAGAGGTAAAGGATTCGCTTCTATGCAACCCCGAGGTAAAGGGACGCGCTTCTCTGCGACCTTGAGGTAAAGGATGCGCTTCTCTGCGACCCCGAGGTAAAGGGATGCATTTCTATGCAACCCCAATTAGGGGCTGACATACACCTTACAGTGAGTGTATATACCACTATACTCCTTCTAGTGACTTCAATAGCTGACCCCCAAAGATGTGGCCCCATTCTAACCCCTAGTTCTTGTAAATGTGAACCTATTTGGAAAATTGTCTTTTCAGGTGCAATTAAGGATATTGAGATTATCCAGAATTTAGGGTGAACTCTTAATTCAAAGACAGGTAATAAGAAAAAGGCAGGAGATTTGGGACAGAAACAGACAGAGGGAGAAGGCCGAGTGAAGACAGAAACAGATTGGCGTTATGCTGCCTAAAGCCAAGGCATGCCTGGAGCCACCAGAAGCCAGAAGAGGCAAGTACATTCTCCTCTTGAGCCTCAAGAGGAGCATAGCCCTGCCGATACCTTGATTTCAGACTTCTGGCTCCAGAGCTGTGAGAGAATAAATTTCAGTTGCTTTAAGCCAACAACTTAGTGGTATTTTCTCAAGACAACCCTTGGAAACGAATGCATCCCTCCTTTGCTTCTCTGACAGAGAAATGGGTATGCACTGGAGTGTTTGGGTCTAAGAAGAAGGTCCTCAGAACATCAGAGAAGGCAAAGCAAAGGGAAAGTGACCGGCCCAGAACCATGAAGAAAAAGTCTTTCTCCTGAAATTGTCAGTAGAGACCAGAAGTATCGATAGGAAGCTTTCTATTAATCAATTTAGTTTATCCCAAGAAAGGATCTTCCACTTACAAGAGAAGTAAAAGTAATAGAAGTGATATAATGACCGAGAGTGACCCACATTGAAGACATTGTACCAAGTGTTCTACATATGCCTGTTTTTTCTGATGAGAAGATTGAGGCTCAGAATCATTGGGTAAACCTAGGTATCGTACTTACTGTTTGCCAAACCCAGTTCTAAGAATTTTCTAATTATTAGCTCCTTAACCCTCATAGTAGCCCTATGAGGCAGGAATTGTTATTCTTTGTTTTACAGATGAGAAAATGGAGACACAGACAGATTACATAATGTCTCTAATGTCACACAGTCAGGAGGTGAAGAAGCTGGGATTCAATCCCAGGAAGTCTTGCCCCAACTTTTCTGACCTTAACCTTCACCCCACAGCTCTAGGGTAAAGAATAGGGATTTGAATTGAGGTGTATCTGACCCCAAATCCCGTGTTCATTCCATAAGAATAAATTTATTTATTCTTAAATAAACAAATCCTAGAATGGCACTGTGAGCAGCAGTTCTGCCCATATGACTGTCCCTGACTGCCCTGGTCCTTCTCAGTTGCAGGCTCTGAGAGTCTTCAGCCAGCAGGTTGATTCCTACCTGTTCCTTACACAATCTTGAGTACAACAGCCAGCACAGATAGGGACTTAGCCCCAGCCCTTGGCAGAGATGGGCATTTGTTCTGAGGGCAAGTCCCTGGGATATTACAAAGGAGCCCTGGCCAATTCCTTCCCTATGCTATCGTATCTATGTTTGCCCAGCTGTGCAACTGAGAATTTCATTATTTTAACAAACATTTATCAGGTATGCTTAGTATGCTCTGCAATGTGCCAAAAGCTGGAGATACAGTGATGGCCCAGGAGGCCCAGGCATATAATTCAGAATGATATGTATTATCAAGGATGAATAGTATCAATAGTGGCCACTGTTTTTAGAGTGTTTATGTGCCAGTCATTATATAATCCTTGCACACATGCTGATCTGGGAGAGCACAGAATGGTCACCTACCCCAGTCTAGGGAAGTCAAGAAAGGCTTCCTGGAAGATCCTGGTGGCTCCCTGAGGGATGAGTAGGCATTATTCAAGAAAAGAAAGAGTGCCAGGGAGAAAGGTCTGCAGGCAGAAGAGTGAGACTGAAAGGGCACACAGCAGATGTTGTAGAGAGGGAGAAGAGTTCAGTGTAGTGGGGGAGCAGGGCAGGAGGTGGGAGCAGGGCAGGAGGTGGGAGCAGGGCAGGAGGTGGGAGCAGGGCAGGAGGTGGGAGCAGCAACGGTTGTGGCAAGAGAGTATGCCTGCAGGGACAAGATCATCATGACCTTATAAGCCATGTGGAGAGTTTACTCGTCTAGCTGAACTGGAGCCCTCCATATTAGTGCCTGTTAGCGGGACCCTTAGCATCCTTCTGCTCTTGCTGAATTTCCTGTCCCTTTTCTAGTGTGTAGAGTCCCGATTCCAGTTGGATGAACAACCCAGAACTACTGCCTGACAACCCATGTGACTGCAGGCGCTACTGCTTTCCAAAGGCTCCCTGGATACTGACACCGGCCTGACTGGTACTCAGGTTCATGGATACTGACACCGGCCTGACTGGTACTCAGGTTCATGGATACTGACACCGGCCTGACTGGTACTCAGGTTCATGGATACTGACACCGGCCTGACTGGTACTCAGGTTCATGGATACTGACACCGGCCTGACTGGTGCTCAGGTTCATGGATACTGACACCGGCCTGACTGGTGCTTAGGTTCATGGATACTGACACCGGCCTGACTGGTGCTCAGGTTCATGGATACTGACACCGGCCTGACTGGTGCTCAGGTTCATGGATACTGACACCGGCCTGACTGGTGCTCAAGTTCATGGATACTGACACCGGCCTGACTGGTACTCAGGTTCATGGATACTGACACCGGCCTGACTGGTACTCAGGTTCATGGATACTGACACCGGCCTGACTGGTGCTCAAGTTCATGGATACTGACACCGGCCTGACTGGTGCTCAAGTTCATGGATACTGACACCGGCCTGACTGGTGCTCAAGTTCATGGATACTGACACCGGCCTGACTGGTGCTCAGGTTCATGGATACTGACACCGGCCTGACTGGTACTCAGGTTCATGGATACTGACACCGGCCTGACTGGTACTCAGGTTCATGGATACTGACACCGGCCTGACTGGTACTCAGGTTCATGGATACTGACACCGGCCTGACTGGTACTCAGGTTCATGGATACTGACACCGGCCTGACTGGTACTCAGGTTCATGGATACTGACACCGGCCTGACTGGTACTCAGGTTCATGGATACTGACACCGGCCTGACTGGTACTCAGGTTCATGGATACTGACACCGGCCTGACTGGTACTCAGGTTCATGGATACTGACACCGGCCTGACTGGTGCTCAAGTTCATGGATACTGACACCGGCCTGACTGGTACTCAAGTTCATGGATACTGACACCGGCCTGACTGGTACTCAGGTTCATGGATACTGACACCGGCCTGACTGGTGCTCAAGTTCATGGATACTGACACCGGCCTGACTGGTACTCAAGTTCATGGATACTGACACCGGCCTGACTGGTACTCAGGTTCATGGATACTGACACCGGCCTGACTGGTGCTCAAGTTCATGGATACTGACACCGGCCTGACTGGTACTCAAGTTCATGGATACTGACACCGGCCTGACTGGTACTCAAGTTCATGGATACTGACACCAGCCTGACTGGTACTCAAGCTCACTGCCTCCCGTGGACTCCTTCAATGTTGTGATTGGATACTACCAGCCGTGGAGAGCAGATCCACAGGAGAGTTATTGCTTTAGCCCTGGCCCAGGTGTCCTTCCTTCCCACTTCTGATACCTTAAGGAGTCCCTGATTACGAAGCTTCCTCAAAGGCTATTTCCTGAAATGGAACCGGCGTGGGATCCTGTTTACATTTCCCCTTCCTTGGTCCAGGTTTATCCCACATATGCACAGATTCGCAGCTGGAGCAATGATTTCATGACTTGGGCAAGAAGGAAGTAATCCTATGCTGCACTCAGCTTATACTCAGTAGTTGACCTGAAATAAGATTTTTAAAAATTTAAAGATATTGCCAACAGTTTAAAAACTCAGATATTCTTCATTTAAAATTCGGATAAGGTGGCTCCTTTCGAAACCAAGGAAAGATCTAGCAGCTTGGGGCCACAGTTTTCCCATGGGCACAATCATCCAAGACTGAGGGCCTGGGTAGTCAGCTGTGTTAGCTGCCAGGATTCAAATTCCATCCCTGCTAACTTACAGGGTCTGTATTCATGAACTTACCCTCTCAGAGCCTTGGTTTCTTGTCTTTAAAGATTCCTAAACTAATAGTATTTATTTTTGTATACAAAAAATGCTTAAAACTGTCACATAATAATTATTCAACAAATGTCAGTGGCTTTCTCCCAACACCATACACTTACATAGGTAGCCTGACTGTTTTTCTTACCTTCATGGTCCCGTGAGCATAACTGCTAGCTAGTCTGATAATTAAACTAAATGAGTTTGGCAACTGTGATACTTCAAGTCACTAAGTAATAGCTCCAGTCTACATCCTTTCCTGGGTTGACTGATCACCATCTCAGCATGACACATGTCCCTTCTCTTCCTCATCCTGGTGGAGCCCATAATGAGGCCTGACAGCAGGGCAAAGGACACACAGCCAAGCTGGGCCTCAGATTTTCTAATTAGAGGTTTCTGGACAGAAGAAACATGGTCCCTTAGTTGCTTAAGGGTGTCTCGTCCACGTTCTAACATTGAGTCTTTCTCTAACACTTTGCCTTCCCAATCCTCTCATAGGTATAGGGGGAAAATCTTTTGCAGCATTCAGTTAGCAAGTCAATCAAGAAGACACAAATCCTTGGGAAAACAAGGGGTGCTTTCCTCACAGAAAGTGGTTTCCAAGAAACTAATTTCTGCTGCTAAGCAACCTTGATGACGCCTTTTCCACAATTACAGCTAAATAGAATCATCTATTGCCTACAGGGGATTAAGGGGATGCTTTTATGAGTCAGAAGAAAGCACCAGGAAAAGTTGTACTCAAGCTTTGTATGAATGTGAAAATACCGTAAGGAGCAAAACCAGAGAGGCATGCCCGGGTGGTGTTATGTGATGGATGTAGCTATTGTATTCATGCTTTGGGGCTTGACTCTTGTTTTGGGAGTTAGTCGTAAAGGCTAGGTTGTTCATTCATAGCTGAGTGATGGAGTGGTGGTACCGCCTCTCTGTTTCTCTCAAGACTAATAATTAAAGCTGTGGTTACATCTTACGCCAAACTAAGGGAGGGACAGTGGAACTCCCTGGAACTGAGGAAGAGCTTTTGAGGCAGGTTGGATGTTGCAACTGTCAAATCCCACAGTGTAGTCATTATGGTAAGGAGATGAGGTGAGCTGTGAGTCAGCCAATAAGAGCAGCTGCTGAGTGGTACCATTTCCAATCACTGTCATCTCTTGGCTCTGCTTGGGGAGGTAGGGCAGGGGCAAAGCCAGTCCGGTAATTCCTTTCACAAAGTTTAACACACTGAGTGACTACATCTCCCTTTGCTGAAAGCATGGAAAACCCTTTGTCACTATTTTCTAAGCTTCTAACCATATAGTTCCCATAATAACCAAATGTGGCTATTTCAACAAAGTCAATCCGTTAAAGAACAATATTTGGAGAGGAACATTTGGAGTGAGGAAGGAGGCTACCCAGAAAAGTCGGTGTCTTCTTTATAACTTTTTCTCTTTTTTTCACTTGATCCAACAAATATTTATTGTATGCCTACTGTGTACCACGTGTGAAAACAAAAATGAACACTTGCTAAGCTAAGGTATACTATGTGCCATACTTACTGGCTGGCTCACTGCTCACCTCGTCTCCTTACTATCATGACTACACTGTGGGATTTGACGGTTGCAACACCTAACCTGCGACATAGATGCACTGTTGCTAAACCCATTTCACCCATCACATCATTTACTCATCTCTATTACCCTACGAGAGAGGTATTCATATTCCCCCATTTTACAGATGAGCAAGCTGAGGCCCACAGAGATTTAGCTATTTACCCATGGTAAATGGCAAAGTCAAGGTTCAAACACAGACAGCCTGACTCCAGAGTCTGGCACAGTAAACTTGTTCCCCACAAAGTTTGCTTCTGGGTTCTCTGCTCTGTTCCATTGGTCCATGTGTCTGTTTTCATGCTAGTTCCTGCTGTTTTGGTTACGATAGCTCTGCAGAATAATTTGAAGTCTGATAATGTGATTTCTCCAATTTTGTTCTTTTTGCTCAGAATAGCTTTGGTTATTCTGGGTTTTCTGTGGTTCCATATAATTTTAGAATTATTTCTTCTATGTCTGTGAAGAATGTCATTGGTATTTTGATAGAGACTGCATTGAATCTGTAGATTGCTTTGGATAGTATGGATATTTTAATAATATTGATTCTTCCAATCCATGAACTGGAACATCTTTTCATTTTTCGTTGTCCTCTATAATTTCTTGCACCGATGTTGTATGGTTTGTGATCCTTAATTTCTTCGGTCAATTTAATTATCAGACACTTTATTTTATTTGTACTTATTGTACATGGGATTGCTTTCTTTTGCAGATGAGTCGCTGTTGGCATATAGAAATACTACTGATTTTTGCATGTTCATTTTGTATCCTTCAATGCTACTGAATTTGCTTATCAATTCTATTAATAATAGCTTTTTAGTAGAGTCTTTAAATGTAAAGTCATATCATCTGCAATGAGGATAATTTGACTTCTTCCTTCCAATTCGAATGCCCCTTCTTTCTTTCTTTTGTCTGATTTCTCTAGCTAGGACTTTGAGTACTATTTTGAATAAAATTGGTGAAAGTGGGCATCCTTGTCATATTCCAGATCTTAGAAGAAAGACTTTCAGTTTTTCCCCATTCAGTATATTACCTACCTGTGCATCTGTCATACTATATGGATTTCATTATGTCGAGGTATATTTCTTCTGTGCCCAGTTTTTTGAGGGTCTTACCATGAAGGAATGTTGAGTTTTATCAAATATTTTTCCCACGTTAACTGAAATGATTGTATGGCTCTGTCCTTCATTCTGTCGATATGATGCATCATATCATTGGTTTGTGTATGTCGAACACCCTTGCATCTCTGACATAAATCCCACTTGCTCATATGATTGTACGGCTCTGTCCATTCTGTCGATATGATGCATCATATCATTGGTTTGTGTATGTGGAACACCCTTGCATCTCTGACATAAATCCCACTTGCTCATATGATTGTACGGCTCTGTCCTTCATTCTGTCGATATGATGCATCATTAGTTTGTGTATGTCGAACACCCTCGCATCTCTGACATAAATCCCACTTGCTCATAATGAGTGATTTTTTAATATGCTGTTGAATTCAGTTTGCTAGCATTTTGCTGAGGATTTTTGCATCAATGTTCATCAGGGATATTGGCCTGCAGTTTTCTTTATATAATATCTTTGATTTTGTTATCAAAGTAATACTGGCCTGGTATAATGCATTTGGAGGTGTTCCCTCCTCCTCTGTTTTTTGGAATTTTGAGCGGGATTGGTATTAGTTCTTCCTTAAATATCCGGTAAAACTCATCAGTGAAGCGATTGGGTCCCTGGCTTTTCTTTACAGGGAGACTTTTCACTATGGCTTAGAGCTCAGTACTTTTAGTCTGTTCAGGTTTTGGATTTCTTCATGGTTCAATCTCAGTAGGTTGTATGTGTCCAGGAATTTATCCATTTCTTCTAGGTCTTCCAACCTATTGGCATTCACTTGCTTATAGACGCCTCTATTGATCCTTTGAATTCCTGCAGTATTGGTTGTAATGTCTCTTTTTTCGTCTCTGATTTTATTTGAGTCTTCTCTCTTTTTCTCTTGGTCAGACTAAAGATTTGTCCATTTTGTTTATCTTTTCAAAAAACCAACTTTTTGTTTCATTAGTCTTTTGCATTTTTTCGTTTCAATTTCATTTATTTCTGCTCTGATATTTATTATATTTTTTTTCTTCTACTAATTTTCGGTTTCTTTTGCTCTGCTTTTCCAGTTCTCTAAGATGCATGTTTAGGTTGTTTATTTGAAGTTTCTTACTTTTTTGATGTAGGCACTTATTGCTATAAACTTCCCTCTTAGTACTTCTTTGGCTATATCCCATACGTTTTGGTATACTCTGTTTCCATTTTATTTGTTTTAAGAAATTTAGGCCAGGTGTGGTGGCTCACACCTGTAAGCCTGTAAGAACTGTGGGAGGCCAAGGCAGGTGGAATGTTTGAGCCCAGGAGTTTGAGTCCAGTCTGGGCACCATGACAAACCCCATCTCTCCAAAGAAAATATAAAAATTATCTGGGTGTGGTGGTGCATGCCCATGGATCCCAGCTACTTAGGGGATGAGGTGGGAGGATCACTTGAGCCCCATAGGGTGAAGGTTGCAGTGAGCTGAGATCATGCCACTGCACTCCAGCCTGGGCGATACAGTGAGATCCTGTCTCGAAAAACAGAAAGAGAGAGAGAGAAAGAAGGAAAGAAAAGAAAAGAGAAAGAAAGAAAGAGAGAGAGAAAGAAGAAAATTTTAAATTGACTCAAAAAAAAAAAGAAAGAAAATTTTACACTGACTCACTGGTGATTTGGGAGCATATTGTTTAATTTCCATTTGTTTGTAAGGTTTCCAAAATTATTCTTATTATTAATTTCTAGTTTTATTTCATTGTGGTCAGAGAGGATAGTTAACATTATTTCAATTGTTTTGAATTTTTTATGACTTGCTTTGGGGCCTAACAAATCATCTATCCTTGAGAATGACCCATGTGCTGAGGAGAAATATTCTGCTACTGTTGGATGAATGTTTTGTAGATATCTATGAGATCCATTTGGTCTATAGTGCCGATTAATTCTCATGTTTCTGAGTTGATTTTCTGTCTGATGATCTGTCCAGTGCTGGAAGTGGGGTGTTGAACTCTCCAGCCATTATTGTATTGGGGCCTATCTCTCTCTTCAGCTCTAATAATATTTGCTCTATATATCTGGGTGAGCCAAGATTAGTTGCATATATACTTAAAATTCCTCTTACTAAACTGACTACTTTATGATTATATAGTGAGTTTTTTCTTTTTTGTCTCTTCTTATAATTTCTTTCTTGAAATCTATTTTGTCTGATGTAGTTATAGGAACTCCTGCTTTTTTTCATTTTGGTTGGCAAGGAATATCTTTTTTCCAACCGTTTATTTTCAGTCTATGTGTGTTTTTATAGGTGAAGTGTGTTTCTTGTAGTGAACAGATCAGTAGATCTTGTTTGTTTATTTATTCATGTATTTTTTAAATCCGCTTATCTACTCTCTGTCCTTTGGTGGGCAAGTTTAGCCCATTTACATCCACTGTTATTATTGTTAAGTAAGGACTTAGTTCTGCCATTTTGTTGTTTTCTAGTTGTTTTGTGGTCTTCTTTCTTTCCTTCCTGTCTTCCTTTAGTGAAGGTGATTTTCTATGGTACTATTATTTAGTTTCTTGCTTTTTATTTTTTGTGTATTCATTTCTTTTCATTTGAGATTAACATGAGGCTTGCAAATGCTATCTTATAACTCATTACTTTAAGCTGATAACAACTTAACACTGAATAAACAAACAAGTGAAAAGAAAACTTTATAAAAACTCTATGCCTGAACTTTGTTCCCCTGCACTTTATATCTTATTGTACTGTTTATGTCTTGAAAAGTTGATGTAGTTACTCCTTTTGGCTGGTTCATCGTTTAGTCTTTCTGCTTAGGATAAGAGTAGTTTACACGACAGTTGCAGTGTTATAACGCTCTGGGTTTTCCTGTGTACTTACTATTACTAGTGAGTTTTGTATCTTCAGGTGATTACTTATTGCAATTCTTTCTTCTCCTTCATCAAGTCTGCTGTTAAAAGGCTGATACATTCTTCTGTGTATAAATTTCATTTTTTCAGCTGCAGAATTTCTGCTTGATTCTTTTAAATTATTTCGATCTGTTTGTTAAATGTATCTGATAGATTTCTGAATTCCTTTTCTGTGTTATCTTGAATGTCTTTTAGTTTTCTCAAAACAGCCATTTTGAATTCTCTGTCTGTGAGGTCACATACCTCTGCTTCTTTAGGATTGAACCCCAGTGCCTTATGTTCCTTTGGTGAGGTCATGTTTTCCTCACCAAAACATGTTTATCTTTATACTTGGAGAAGTTCATCTGTTTCAGGTCACTGAAGTTAAGTATTAATTATAGTCTTCATGGTCTAGGCTTGCTTGTACCCATCCTTTTTTGGCTAAGTTTTCCAGATATTCAAAAGGACTTCAGTGTTGTGAGCTACACTGTATCTGCCTTAGGGGGCACCCCAAGGCCAATAACACTGTGGTTCTTGCAGACTTGGAGAGGTACCACTTTGAACAAGATCCAAGAGAATTCTCTGGATTACCAGGCAGAGACTCTTGTTCTTTTCCCTTACTTTCTCCCCCTAGAATGGAGTCTCAGCTACCTGAAGCTGGGGGTACCGTGACACAAACATCTCTGTGGCCATCAGTGCAATGACTGCACTGAGCCAGACCTGAAGACAGCACAGCACTGGATCTTGCCCAAGGCCTGCTATAGCCACTCCCTGGCTACTGTCTATGTTCACTCCACACCCTAGGGCTTTACAATCAGCAGGTGGCAAATCTAGCCAAGCCTGTGTCCTTCCCTTCAGGGTAGTGAGATTACCCATGTTCCAGGCAGGTCCAGAAGTGCTGTCCAGCAGCCAGGGCCTAGAGTCAAAAGCCTTAGACATCTAGATAGTGTTCTATTATACTGTGGCTAAGCTGGCACTCAAACCACAAGACATAGTCCTTCCCTCTCTTCCGTCCTCTTTCCAAAAGCAGAGGAGCCTCACTCATGGCCACTGCCACCACAGGCCCATGGGAAGTACTGCCAGATTATGGCTAATGTTTCCTTAAGGCTCAAGGCTCTTCAGTCAGCTTGTGGCGAATGCTGTCTGGCCTGGGACTCACCCTTCAAGGCTGTGGGCTCCGCTGTGGCCCAGGTCAGGTCCAGAAATGCCATCCAAGAACGAAGTCCTGGAATCAGGAGTGGAATCAAGAGCCCACGTGGCGCTCTAACCCACTGCAGCCAACCTAGTACCTAAGGTACAAGACAAAGTCTCCTTTACTTTTCCCTCTGCTTTTCTCAAGCACAAGTATTCTTGCCCCATAGCCACCACAGCTGGGAATGTGCTGAATCTGAACTGAACTCCCCAAGGCCCTTGACATAGTACCTGGGTATCACTGCTGGTTATTCAGGGCCTAAGTGCTCTTCAGTTAGCAGGTGATGAATGCAGTCAGGACTGCGTCCTTCCCTTCGAGGCAGCAAATTCCCTTCTGGACCAGGACATGTCTAGAAATGTCATCTGGGAACGAGGGCCTGGAAAGTAGGCCTGGCAACTCTGACAAGTGCCCTATCTTGCTATAATTGAGCTGGGATCCAAGAGGCAAGAAGAAGTCCTCCCCACACTTCCCTATCCTCTACTCAAGCAGAAGGAAGGTGTCTCTTTGGGAGCCATAATCTGTGCAGCCTGAGGTTAGTGTAGGGATGATGCCAGCACTCTTGTAGCTGCCCTGGCTGATGTGTCAGAGGTCACATGCCCCCGATATACTCTATTAAGATGAAGCATGATTATTACTAGAGGTGCCTGTTTCCATAACTGCCATTCTTTAATCCACTTGCCCTCAACTGTCTACCATCTTCTGGCTCCCAATCCCTCAAATCCTAAATAACACATCTAGCTTAAGTAACAATTACTCACTTAAAGGTGGGAAAATGTGGTCATTATATAGGGAGGGTAGCACCAAAATCTGCATCAGTCAAGGTTCTCCAGAGAAAGAGAACCAATAGGATATGTATGTATGTATGTATGTATGTATGTATGTATGTATGTTATGTATGTATGTATGTATGTATGTATGTATCTATCTATCTATCTATCTATCTATCAATCATCTAGATATTTAAGAAGAGATTTATTATAGAAATTGGCTCATGCAGTTATGGGGGTTGAGAAGTCTCACAATATACCGCCTTCAAGCTGGAGACCCAAGAAAGCTGGTGGTGTAATTCAATCCAAGGCCAAAGGCCTGAGAACCTGGTGGGAAAATCCTGGAGTCTGAAGGCCTGAGGACAAGGAGCTCTGATGTCCGAGGGTGGAAGAGGGTGTCCCAGCTCTAGAATAGTGGAGTCTGAGCTGTGGCCCTCAAAGACACACTGGAGGGCAGACAGTGGCAGGCTGTGGGAGAAGCTGAGGTTATGGTGAGTGAAGTTCCACAGGTTACCTTGGACAAGTGCTTAACCTTTCCGTGCCTCTGTATGTACATCTGCAAAGTGAAGTGGTAAACTATGTGAGCCCCAATGTTCCTCATGCATTCTAGAATTGCAGTGCTTTTTGAGGGATTATAAGAGGAAAGAAGCAGTTACAGAAACAGAATTTTAAAGTGCTAGAAATCTTTGGTATTCAAAACCAAGGAATTGACCAGGGAGTTTTGCAAAAAAAAAAAATAGGGTTATGACTAAGATGGAACCAGGCAGCACCCCAAACGTTTGTGATAAAGGAAGTCTCAGTCCTCACATCAGAGGCACTTTTCACTGTATGCCTTTACATTTGATGAAACATGGTTGCATGGAACAATAGCTTGCAGACTGGGAAGCACTTGAACATAATGGTGCTTCATTTCATCTTCACACACTCTCGGGAGTCAGAAAGCATTGTTTCTACTCTCTCCATTTTATGAACAAGGAAAATGAGTTTCCAAGTAGTTAAGGTCACCGAGCTGAGTATTGGGCTCTGTTCTTATGGATCTCTGTACCCTTCATAGAGAATGGGGTCAGTGGGGTCTTATCCTTGAGCAGCCATATCAGAAGTGGGAGCCCTGGGCGTGGATCATGAGGGACTTATAGAACACACTGGGCCCTCATGAGGCTGGAGCAGGGACTGTGGTTGTGGATGCCATAGTTGGCCTGCTCTGGAGAGGGCTTCCTTTATCCCAACAAAGAGATATCACTGAAGATCTGGGGGTAGCTTGACTGGTCTGTGTGCTGACTCTGCTGGAGCTGTCTCCTAATCAGGTCACTGCTAGAGTTCCTCTTCCTAAATATTCCAGTGCCCTGACTTTGGTGCTCTGGCTTGTGGGATTGAGTCAATCTGAGTCCAGAGTCTACAAGAACTCCTGCTTCTCTGTCGTATGCTGCTATGTGAAGCCAAATGCTATTGTACCAGTTTTGTTGCTGTTTAGATTTTTTTTTGTTCCCTACAGTTTATTGTTCCAAAAACAGACCTATGATATATTCTTATCATTTGAATTTAATTAAGAACCAGGGCGGGTGCGGTGGCTCACACCTGTAATCCCAGCACTTTGGGAGGCCGAGGTGGGTGGATCACGAGGTCAAGAGATCGAGACCATCCTGGTCAACATGGTGAAACCCCGTCTCTACTAAAAATACAAAAAATTAGCTGGGCATGGTGGTGCATGCCTGTAATCCCAGCTATTCGGGAGGCTAAGGCAGGAGAATTGCCTGAACCCAGGAGACGGAGGTTGTGGTGAGCCGAGATCACGCCATTGCATTCCAGCCTGGGTAACAAGAGCAAAACTCCGTCTCAAAGAAAAAAAAAAAAAGAACCTTTTTCTCACTTACATAAATATGGCTTCACTGTTTCCAGCCAGGCCAGAAAAAGATGCCTGAAGACAGACTTCTAAATGATACGGTGTGCCAATTTCTCTGATCTTTTTAATGCTATAACTAAGGGGCCCTGCTCTGAGATGATGATTTATAATTTTGACATGCTGTCCTGTACCACTCTCTCATCACTAGGGAATACATAGAAATTCACTGAAGCAACTGCTCTCAGGAGTCAAAGTGGAGCCACATTGTCTCTTCTAATCTCACAAGGATCCTTATGTGATTCAGGATGATTACATTTTCAGTATTCTGAGCACTGTCTCCATATGACTCCAGCCATACTTAACCATTCCATGACTTGGGGGAGTTTGCAGCAGAATTCAACCTTTCATACCATGCCCATTACTGATGTATTTGACCTGTTGAGCCTCCAACAGGTCAACAGAAAAAGTGAAGTCTGTAGACCCCCTCCTCACCTCTTGAGGGGGTGCTCCCCCTCCTGGTGCTCCCTCTGGGTCCCCCTGGTTGTTGTAGCAGCTTAACTTAACTGTATCTGGGGCCAGGACCTGAACTCGCACCTCCTACCTCTTCATGTTTACATATACGCAGTATCTTTGCACAAACCAGGGGTTGGGGGAGGGTCTCTGGCTTTATTTTGCTGCTGTGCAGAATCCTATTGTATATTTTTTACAGTCAGTTTGTGTAATAAACTTTATTATGAAAGGTTTTTTTTTTAAAAAAAAAAAAAAGCTTCACAAGTGAAGCATTGCGGACTTCACTTTTTCTGTTCCAACAAGACTAACACAGAAGCTAATGTGCTATTTTGCCCTGCCATTTCTCTGCTTAGCGACAAGTCACCCTTGGAACAGCTGTTGCCTAAAGAACAGGAGAAGATTCAGGAATGTAACAATAGTTACCTGCATATCCCATGTCCTCTGCCCCTGCCCATTGTAACAGCCTCACCACTTGGGTCAGTAAGAGCCCACACCTGCTCAGTACATCTTGATGCTCACTTCAGCTGTGGGCTTGGGCTAAACATCCAGCTCAGGGGATGCCTATTTGATACATGTCATAATCAGAAGACTGCCTCTTTGGATTCTGGAACTGACTCCATTTGTAGTGAAAAGTTTGGGAAGCATCAATAATGGGATGGCAGCATTCATTCATTCATATATGCCCCCAACTGGTCCTCCCTTACATAGTGATTGAGTGCTCAGTATGTGCCCTGTGCTAAGCTGAGCACTGGGCGTTCAATGTGAACAAAGAAGGCATGGTCTTAAGGAGGAGTTCCTATTTCAACAGAGTAGCCCAAGGAATGTCAACCACTTTTGCTACAGGTGTGTTAGTTACTGCCAAGAGTCTGTAAGTGTTCATGGGCCTCATTAAGCTCTGCCTTCCTTCTGCTTTTTGGAGCCTGGCCTTTGGTTGGCCTTGAATGAAGAGTGGGGCCCTCAAAGTACCGCTGTCAGCACTCTCCAGATGAGTACTACCCTGGGAGGAGCCAGGGCATGAGGAGGGCCAGGGCGTGGGGCCGTCTGAAGGCTGTGTCATCCCAGACTTCAGCCACAGAGGTTTTATTACGGAGGAAAGCTGAGTTGTGAGCACGTTGCTAGGCTGTGGCTATTTATTTTTATAAACGAGCCTCGTGCTTAATTTAGAAACCTGCTTTTTCTTTTTCTTTCTTCTTTCCAGCATCATCTGGTTGTCTGGCACCATCAAAGAATTGCATTTCTGACCCAACAAGAGCTTGTGGGTGGTTGGGGGTGGGATGGAGGCTGGGGAGAGGATTGATGCCAGCCAGCTGCCTCACGGGGTGCTGGAAACACGTGGCCATGCCATTAGCATCCTATTTGGCTTCTGGATGAGTTTCATCTCTGACACCTACATAGTCCTCGCTTGGATCAGCAAGATAAAAGGCAGCCCTGGTGTTAGTGCCTCCTCTGATGAGCCGCATGCCAGAATCCGGCAGAGAAAAAGGCATGGCCATGCAGAAGAGGACCGAAGTCAGGTGCCAGAAGCAGGTGACATCTCCACTCTCAGTTCTTTGGAGGCAGCTATTTTAATAGAGCCACTTTACTGCAGCTATTTTGACATGAAGATATTTTGGTTTGGCTCAAAAATTAAGCTGATAAATGTTAAGCTTTTTAAAAAATAAATGATGAGTAAAATAGGCATCTCGCAGGCCATCTGTGAGCTTTGCCTCAACCTTGATTTTCACCCCATTGTCAATCTAACCTCCAGGCATCAAGGGTATATGGGTTGAGAACAGATGAGGGAAAGGATCGGTAGAGGTTCAAGATGAGAGAAATAGCTTGTCAGGACCCCAGGAGAGTTGAGGTGCTTTTAAAGTAAAACAAAACAAAACAAAAAAAACTGTGGTCAACCAAATTCAGAAATGGGACAGAAGTCAGAGATGGAATGAAAGATGGGAAATTGGTTATAAATCAAATACGGTGAGTCTGAATTTTGGCTTGCCTGTTTTGAGGCAGCTGTATCAAAATAGTTGTGTTGGAAGAGCTGCATGAAATTGTTAGGCAAGAAATAGTCCATCTACGATTCAAATGAGCTCATTTTGCCTCTTCCGTGGTCGATGTCTGACTCATAAATGTCTATACATCTATGGCTTGTGTGAGCCTCAGTTTCCCCACATGAAATAAAGATGATGATGTTGGCCCTTCCTCTTTCCCCCTTTTTGCTCTCCCTCCAAGTGACATGCTGAGGAATGAGCCAGCATCTTGTAAACTGCTCCAGGCCACCTGGAGAAATGTACTTGCATGACAGTCGGCTTTAGTATACGTGAGTCTTCTATGAGTAAAGAATTTTAGAGTTGGCAGCCGTTTCTGCCGTGTGACTCATTGGGCACAATGATGCCCTTAGCTACAATGTATGGTGTGGGTGATGAATTTGTTCTTGTCACGGCAGAGGACTGAGTATTCTTTATCCGAATGCTATAGATTGAGTTTGCACATGGGAACTAGATTAGCTCTGAAGAGAGTTGAAAGGAACCCGACATTTCTGCCTGCAATCTAGAGTTTCATTGTACAAACAACCGCAGTGGCACATTTGTGCCCAATCATTGGCTTCCCTTTGCCAGCAAAGAAAATCTTCTAAATCCTTCTGCCATTTGTCAAACCTGCCAAAGTCCCTAGAGGCAGTTCTGGTATAACTAAAGGGGAGGGAAGAGAATATTCTCTCTACCAGGTTTCGCTATTTCCTATGATGGTTGTTCACAAGGGGACAGCTTCTGCATCACAGGATGAAGCTTCAGTGATTTAGATGTCCTCCCAGCATTAGGGCAAGGAGGTAGGAGGCACCAGGCCCCAGCTTCCAGAATCCTGTCCTGCAGCCTCCCCGTGGCTGGGCAGCGGCCCTCCTTTGAGCCTTCAGGGTGGAAACAAAGGACACGTGTGTCTCTGCAGCACTTCCGGCTTTCACTCATCCCTGTTTTCAGAGCCAAAGCACCATCTCCTCTGGTACAGTTAATCTTTGTTCCTGCCACTGACCCATCCACCTTTATTACTTCTCACCAAGTCCCTGCCTTCAGATTTTCTATGGATTTCTCTCTTAGGCATTGCGTTCTGATTCCCTCCACACATTCATTTCCAAGTGCCAAGAACAACTCTGTTCCGGCAGGAGGATATTATTTGGCTTAAAAGATAAGATTGAGCAGTGGCTTCTCTCCATCAGCATTCTTTAGGTTTACGTAGGAATTCACTCTGGGAGCAGTTTAGAATCTCCTTCAAGCCTCTCCCAGACTGACAAAGTTTCTGTCCCAGAGAGTTACTTTGCTTCCATTGTTTCTAAATAAATGAGAAAAGCCTTTCTTTCTGAGCCTGTATGGAAGAGGGAGGAGAACACCCCTCCCTCCACGACTGCTTCCCTCCGCTGGGCGCACAGTGAATACACACTGGGTATTGTTACCATTGTGACACACTTAAGCCTCAACTCCAGTATTCAATGGTCTAATAAACCTTGAGTCCAACCTTTGGGAGCCACGCTCACCCTTTAGGGCAGCTCTTCCTAAGTGACTGCCAAGCATTCCCTGGTTGAGATGGAGGAGGCATATCCAGCCAACAGTGGCGTCTCTGTTGACATCACGCAGGCCTTAATGACACAGACTAAGCACAACAGCTGGAGCCCTCATTGGTGCCTGTTAATATTTTGGGTAAGTTTTGTTGCCCCATCCACCACTCTGTATAGTGATTCCGGAATTTGCTATTTGATACAGAGCAAATGAAGAGATGGAAGGAGCTGGTCACCACTCAGGCTGCAAGCAAGCCCATCATGCCCATCTCCCAAGAGGACTCCTTGTGTGCCTTCAAAATATCCTGATCCTTGACTTGATCTGCTTGGAATGATTGCAAACAATGGCCCAGTTTCCTCTAGACCAGAGGACATTCTGTGCTCCCAGAACAGAATGCTACACATGGGAACCAGGGAAAGGCAGGCTTTATGAGGTCAGCCACAAGGCTCCTGCTTCAAGCCTAAAACCAATGTAATTAGGCTAAGATTGAACAGGATAAAGCTTTGCAAGGAACATCTCTGGCATGTGAGGGTTATCCCAGGTATATGAATTGGCTGCTTTTGAGTCTTCCTATGACTCTTGGAGGTAAATAGGGCAAGTGTTATTACTCTAGTTCTACCAATGGAGAAACTAAGTCCTAGAGGTCAGCTAAAGAAGTTATCTAAATGACTGGCAGATGGGATGCAAGGAACCTCAAATTCCTGACATCTGTTCCGGTTTTTTCCCCTCACCCCATGTTGCCCTTCAGCAGGGCTTAGCAAAACAGCCAACACAAGTCCTAGCCTTTCCAGCTGGGCAGAAGTTGGAAACTGGCATGGATTTCCACTGGAGTTGCTGGGGCCTGGGGGCTACAGATACTGCTTCTGCTTGCTTATCATGGCTCAGGAGGGCTGAGACTATCTGGAGACTCAATTTTTACATGGTCGTGGTAAAGGGAGTACAAATGAGAAGAAGGTACAGCAGTATGCCTTTGTGTGTGTGTGTGTGTGGGTGTGTGTGGGTGTGTGTGTGTGTGTGTGTGTGTGTGGGTGCACACGTGAGAAGACATTACTGTCATGATGGCTATTGCAGGTCATCTGCAGCTTCATGGACACACTGGCTTCTACCTAAATCTTCTGCATCTCTGCCTGATGGCTTTTTCTGGCCACAGAAATTTGCTAAGCCCTTGCTTGGGGCAGCCCAGAAGAGCATCAGAGTTAAAGGTGCCTGGAGCAACCCTTAACCAATGAAGGATGCAGCTGGTTAAAGAAAAAAAAGGTTCCGTTTTTTTTCCCCGCCTGCCAAGAGGAAAATCAAGGTGTTTTCCACTGAGCCTTTGAGAGGGACTCCAGGGGAAGTATAACCCAAGTGCTCTCTGTAGCATCCTGCTCACGAACACCCCCTGTATCAGCTAACCTGCCTCTCTCTATCTTTGTTTCTTATCCTTGCCACCGTACTGCAGGTGTCTTCCTGGAGATGAGACTCTCCAGAAGGACACCTGCAGTACGGTGGCAAGGATAAGAAACAAAGAATGTGCCTGGGGAGGCTGAGGTGGGAGGATCACTTGAGCCCAGGAGTTTGAGGCTGCAGCGAGCTAAGATAACACAACTGCACTGCAGCTTGGGTGACAGAGACCCCATCTCAAATAAAAGAGAAACAGTGAATGGAATTAAAACAGTAAATGTTCATTAAAAATAATGCCAAATTGAAGCAAGCTTGGAGTTTTCTCGTTGAGCACATGGGCTTCTGAGCAGGTACAGCCTCAGCTACTCCTCATTACCTTTCACCAGGCAAGCCACACCTGTAAGCACTCACTTTCACCAGGCATGCCTGAATTGACTTACTGTCTAAATTTCTCTTAGCGCTGCATCAGGAGAGTTCTCTGCAGCATAGGAAGGTAGCATCAGAACTCCCTGGAGTAGGATCAGGTTCCTGGATGCTGCATTCCTATCAGTTCTCCTGCATTCCAGCAGACAGCAGATTTGATTGTAACCAGGCAGACACATGAAAGTAAATGTGCACTCCGAACATTTTGAAACCTGCCTCCCACAAAACAGAAGACCCTCTTCCCCTTGCCTTAGTCCCTGCCTTGCTCTTGACATTTTTACAGCCGACTTTGCATTTCCGACACTTCCCGCTTGAATTAGCTCCTGGTCTCTCCTGGCCTGAGAATCCTAGTCACGTGACCCACCCCAGCGCACACTCAGCTCTCTTTACAGCCAGGCCACACGCCTCCTGGCTTTGACATTTAGGGCCTGCCATTTCTTTTCCTCTTCTGCTGCAGTAAATCAGGACCAGTTAACATTCACTGCCCCCTGGGTGGGGTTTGGGAAAGCTGATGCTAGGCTGAGGAGGCTTTTCTGTGTGCAAGGAGGTGAAAAGCAAGAGTTGCCTTTCTGCTCCCATTCTGTGGCTTTGTGACAGTGAAAATGAAACTCTGGGCAGAAGCCCAGGCTCCATGTCCAGGCGTCTTGTCTGACTTACACAAAGCTGAGTGCTCAAACTGGACAAAGCAACAGTGGCTCATTCCCGGATTCTACCTTGTTTATGGCCCAGACCTGTACTGCTGGTTTAGCTCGTTCCCCTCAGAAGGTCTGATGTGGAATGGAATGATCAGCAGCCTGAGGACACAGAGGCTGTGCCAGTTCTGACCCTCCTTACCTCCTGTACTACATGCTGGAATGTGGGTTCAATCCAGCCTAGAAGCAGAGGGGAAGCAAACCTCTCCAATGCCGAATGGCGGGTGCTAATGGCATGAACGTATGGAAAGATAAAGTCATCAGAAATAGAGAAAGCAGAAAGCAAGGGAAGACAGGAAATGGGAGACAGCAAAATGAGAAAAGAGGAAAATGAATACACGAAGTGATCATTATGCAGAGGAGTAGCTGGCTGCCACTTACAACTCTTTGAGTGATACTGATGTCATTTGTCATCCATCCCTGTTCCAAAGTGGGGTCAGGAGCTAGGGGATGCGTGTGCTCTCTCCAGAAAAGACACACAGCTCAGATTTTCAAACCATGCTGCCTCCCATGGTTCACTAGAATTCAGCACAACTCTACTTGCTCAGCTGTGAGAGGTCTTAACCAGAGGGTTTGAAGGTGCTTTATAAAAACTATATCATGTGTGCAAATGTAAAATGATAGACTTTTCCTCCTGTTCATCACAAGACTTGAATACACACTATCAGCACAACCCCCACAGGTAATTTTAAGATGCAGGATTAGAAGATTCTTATCGAAAGAGACTATGACAGGTAGGCTGAGCATAATGCCTGTCATATAGTAGGTCCTCAATATATGTTTGAAATTGAGTTAATGAATAATTGAAAATGAGCGACACGTCAAGAAGAATAATTTAACAAGAAAATACTTGGTACTTTTCAGAACATCTGATTGTTTTTGCTCTGGGCCTCACGGATTTACGGATGAGTGAGCTTTCCAAGTGCACACTCATGGGCTGGCTGTGATCACATACACTTGTGCCAGGGTGCTAAGTGCAAGGAAGATTTGGACAAGGCACAGTAATGGCAGAGGTTGAATCTGGCCAGGAGATTCTGGAGAGGTCTCTAGAAATACAGTTTCCAAAGCTGCTGAGGTCTCACCAAGCAGATCAAGCCCTAGAAAAAAAACAAAAAGACTGCAAATGTATGAAACAGCTTATTGTGTCAGAGAGGTGCAATAGTACGGCTGGGTCACACCAGAGAGGTGTGTGTGTATGTGTGTGTGTGTTGGAGGGTGGGGCAATCGCTGGCTTTTTTGATTACCATAGGTTTTTTAGTGCCTTCTCTATGACCAAACACTGGCAGCAGTGGGTTTCACCTATTTAGCTCCTCCGGGGAAGCTGAAATCTCATGTATAAGCTATTGCCTTGTTGTGAGGGAGTGTGTGAGTATACCCATTTCTAAGGCCTGGTTTATGGTAGAAGAGAATGATCTTTTATCTGCCAATTACCTCATGGTGCTTATCTGGTTTCTAGTCTGTATTTCACTCTGCTGTGAACTACCTTAGGGCAAAACCTTCCTGTTTTTTGAGCACAGTGAACACAAAAGGGTTTTACTGAATGGATGAATGCATGGATGGATGGCGGCTGGACAGACAGGTGGCTGTTCAGAATCCTACAAAAGCCCTTAAGCTCTGCTGTTCTCTCCTAGGTCAGCAAAATTCATTTTTTTTAATATGAATACTCTTTGTTTATTACTAGCAGTGCAAGTCTCCCGGCAAGGTTCAGAGCCCAGAAGAAATCAGTATGAAATTTTAAGAGTCAAGGTTGGAGCCCACAAATAACTTAGCGAGAATGCCAGGTAAGGGCTGTATACGAGGGTGGCCAGCACAGACCCTGAGGCCTGGAAGGGAAGGAAAGGGTTTGGAGGCTTTGCAGACCCTCAGACTCTCAGGCCCCCCAGCAGTATGGGCAGAAACAAGTCCCAGAGCTGGAATATTTTGCACACATCTGCGGCAGAATGCCTTGGGAGCCAAAGGATTTGATGAAGCTCGAATCAGAGGAGATAGAAGGCAATTATGTTTCTGCATCCTTGGCTCCTGCCACCCTGAAGCTCCCTGGGGATGCACTTGTGGCATTTGGGTGTTTTTCTCACAAAGGCCTGGAGAGAGAAAAACAGCCACTCGCCATCTAATAAATTATCTATCATGTCACTGCTTCGGCTTGCCTCGTTCTGACACTTCTCCCTTTCTGACTGTAGACAATAATTACCCTCTAATTGCTTAGATAATCTTGCTTATGGAGCGACAGCAGCAATGAAAAGCTGTCGTTTGTTATGGCTCCTTCTGAAAGTTGATTTAAGCTGAATTACAACTCAGTTCGACCTGAAGAACAACGCCCACTCAAATGAGGCAAGGTCTTTGGAGGCCTGGAACTGGGTGCCAGGGCATGTTTCATGCTTCTTTCCTGGCTTAAAGGCTACACCTGACTTGGGAGAGGTCACTTATCAGCCTCTCTGCAAACAGGGCCCTGCAGTGGGATAGATCCCTGTGTGTCTGAGGGCTACCCTTCTCCCCGCCACAGTGGATAGAGAATGACTGCAGGAAGGCAGAGAGTGCACCCAACATCGCCCACCAACGAGTGGATTTCCCTGCAATTTGATTGGCCTTTGACTCCATGTCATTATCTCTTTTTTTCAAAGCACATAACCTAATGGCAGAAAAATATCACAAATCATTAAGATAATTAGTGTTTATTGGACACCCATATTCACATTGCTTGGTGCTGGGTGTGGTGCAGCCTGAGACGATTACTTCCAGCAACATGAGCACAGAGTCTGTGTGGAAGGCATGGGGCATGGGGAAATCTGTGGCAGTGGCATCAGACACACTAACGAGCTTCAGTTTTCAAATGGGGTCAAATGGAGGAAGAGCTTGAGAGAAATGCCTGAGTGTGAGCTACGGGGCAGGCTTGGCAATATAGGTCACTTGGTTGATTAATTCTAAGCTCTATTTATTGAGGACCTACTAAGTGACAAGTACGGAGCAAGGCACAAATAATTTTTAAAAATAATGAACCATTGCCCAGAGATTTTGAGGTGCTCACACTCTGATGGGAATTGAAGTGTTACTATACTATATCAACAGTTGGAATACAATATCCATGGAGAGTAAGGAGTATAAGGAAAGCATCAAAGACAGGCTGATGGATTCAGCCAGAGGAGATGGGAGCTAGCTTTGAAGTGGGCCTTGAAGCGTTGGTGAGCTTCTGTAAGGTTGGCTAAGAACATTTTTGCAAGCTGGAAGGACATGGAGTACTTAAAGTAACATAAAATAGTTCTGTGCAACCAAAGAACATCTGGGGGAAGGCGTAGTGATGGGATGCAGCTGGGGAGAGGCTGAGACTAGTGTCCTGTGAAGGATGTGGGCTTTACATTAACAGTTTGAGGTAGAAAGAGCAGGTAGAGAGCCTCACTCTGGCCAGTGTGGAGGGGACTGAATGGAAGGAGGGAAGGCCAGGGCCAGCAAGGCCCACCAGAGAGTGGGCACCATTACTGGAGCTACAGGAAAACCTTTCAGAGATGCATAGAAGATGGAGTTCATTTGGCTCTTCTGTTGCTTTTCTCTCTTCAATGGCTTTTAGGTACCCCTACACACGGTTGCCTTATAATTCTCCTAATTTTCTTATTCAGGAAGACTTTCCATATGTTTCTCTTGGGCTCTGAGTTATATCCTCTATTTCTGTAATGTCAGGCTGCACTAGTTTTGTCTTTGGTTGGGGTTGAGAGACACCAGGGCGCACACTCAAGTTAGTGGAAGTTTCCCAGCACAGGCTGGACTCAACGTGAAGTCCCTTCTTATGGCCTAAATGACTCTTTTCAAGTTGATAGATTCTCACCTGAAGCTGGAGTTATTTGCTTGAGGATCTGGACCCCTTTCTATGTGCTCCATCAGAGGTGTTAATCATTCAGAGGTCAAGGGTCAGCTGGTCTATAAGCACAAACTTATTGGACGCCTGCTGTTTACACATCACACTGCTATTCCAGGTTGTGCTCAAGAAAACGTCTAGGCTGTGAGTCTCTGCAAAAGCCCTTTAATCCTTTCCATTGCCAACAATGCTTGCTGCTGGCTTGGGACAGCCTACCTATATGCTGTTGTCAAATGAATGTCTCTTAAAACACTCACAAAGCCTGACACATATCAGTCAGCTGGACTCCCAGGGCCTGCCAATGTACACAGAAACAAGAGAAGGGCTGGTCTCTGGACTGCTTTCAGATAATAAATCTCTAGCCATATGGAGGAAACAGCCAACAGCTTCTCCTTTGGAGACGGTAAATCAATTTGCCTAAAAACAAACAAATCTGCATTTCTCTGAGCCTGTTTCCCATTTCCCAAAGGTAATATATTCTGGAAAATAAAACAAAAGGAAAATAATGGGTTGATTCAGTACCTCCTATGTATGTGATTATCTGTGAAACATCATACTGGGTACTATAGGTTCATAAAGAAACCAAAGGTTGGCCTCTGACCTCATGGGGCTTATATTCTATTTGGAGATGTACAGAGCTAGATAATACATTTAGGGGCTCCAACCTGACATGATTATAGTCCTGCCCAGCCATATACAGATATTTTTTTAAAAAACAGAATTTATGTGTAAGCAAAATTTCTGCATCTTCTTATTGCAAAATTCTGGTGAATTCAACTGAAGATAAATTTTTATCATGTTCTGGTACCCTTGTTTTGTTGGAGCTCTAAACATGGGATTAATCTACCTACTAGTAACCTGGATGGGCCATAACTATGCACATCAGAAGCTGTAAAACTGTATACATCAGACGATATTACAAGAAGAAAAGTACATAGTTGGTCCCTGTGTCATTCAGTGTTCTCCAGAGCAGCAGAACCAACAGGAGAGAGGTATGTGTGTGTGTGTGTGTGTGTGTGTGTCTGTGTGTGTGTGTGTCTGTGTGTGTGTGTGTGTCTGTGTGTGTGTCTGTGTGTGTGTGTCTGTGTGTGTGTGCATGTGTGTGTGTGTGCGTGCACGTGCGTGCATGTGTGTGTGTGTGTTGAGGAAGAGGGAGTTTTATTTCAAGGAATTGACAAGTGATCGTGGGAGTGGCTTGAAAGTCTAAAATTTGTAGTGCAGGCTGGCAGGCTGGAAACTCAGGCAGAGGTCAAGGTACACTCCAGAGGCAGGATTTCTTCCTCAAGGAAACCTCAGTTTTGCTCCTAAGGCTTTTCACTGATTGAATGAGGTCCACTCAGACTAGTGACAACAACGTCCTTTACTTAAAGTCAAGTGATTGTATATGTTAGTCACATCTACAAAATATTGCCATAGCAATACCTAGATGAGTATTTGATAACTGGCTATAGCCTAGCCAAGTTGACACATAAAACAGACCATCACAGTGCCCAGTAAAGGTGTAGCCATGAGCACTGTGAATGTCAGAGGTGGGAATCTGAGGATGTGATAGCTGGAAGGGAATTTAGAGATCACCAAGTTTAATCTCCTTCATGCACAGGGAAGGCGCCTGCCATGCTTGGTTTGTATGAAGTATCAAAAACAGGTTTTCCCAGTCTGGTGGCATGTTTTATGTGAGGGATTCAAGTGAATTTTTAAAGAAGCACATAGTCTGGATTCTTTCTTGATCAAGGCCTGATGAATCAGAATGTACATAGCAGACGTCCAAATAATATTTTTAAATTAGATCACATTGGATCTAGGCCTAAGGCTTATCCTTTGCTGACAGGGTCCAAGACTATCATTTCACTGATATATCCCTACGGTCTAGCCTAGTCTTGGTACATAATAGGTGCTCAAAAGCATCGGTGGAATTCATGAATAGCATGAATGCGAGGAATTTGGGCCAGTTGGGTGTGCAATATCCTGATTCCATCATGGGATCTAAGCATGAACCTGAGTTTCCTCATCTGTCAGATGGAAATGCTAGGATACACCTTTCTAACAGGTGTATCCAAAGGAGTATATGAGCAAATGCATATATTTAGCACAGCACTTGGCATATAGTAGGTGCACAATAATCAGTAGTGAACACTATGACAATATTTCACACTATCCAACTCTAGCAGAGCACCTTTACAAGCCATGCACCCATCCTCCAGCTCTGGATGCTGAGTGCCAACAGCTTACGGCTACTCATTTTTCCAGAGAATTGCTCTCTACTGAAGTAAGAGTTGTGTTCACTAGGAGGTTATGGTTCCTGCCCCTAGTGGGATAGCCCACAGCCAGTGGCTGATCCACAGGTGATCAGGCTGCAGCCAGTCTCCAGCTGAGCTCTCCTCTAGCTTTTCTCCCTGCCTATTATGCTCCTCTCACTCTCTTTCTCCTGAAAGCTGAGCTCAATAAATCACTTGGACAAAAGTCTTTGTCTTAGGCTCTGCTTCTAGGGAACCTAACTTAAGAAACTGTTATTTGGAGAGAGCCCATAATTCTTTGCCTGTGCAATAACGAGCCATTTTCTGGTTGTGATTCTTATATTCAGACCCCTGGGTGAGTCTGCCACAGAATGTTCCTAGCTAGAAGAACAAGGCCTTGCAACTGCAGCTGGCAGCTGGCACTTGGCTCATCCACAGCTAACCTCCCCAATCAGCGAGGCTGGTGTACCCATCTTTGTGTTACATTTTGCTAAATTCTGCCTGGCCAAGTCCATTCAATCAGCCTAGCCTCTTCCGTAAACCAAATAATCACAAGTTCAACCACCAAGGCTTGAATTTCAGGGAAAACATTCACTCACTCACTCCTTCATTCATTCATTCCTCCAACAGTTATGGAGTGTTGTCCACATAGCCAGGTACTGGGGATACAGCCACTAACACAGATAAGACATGCCTTCTGGGAACTCAGTCTGGAGGGAAAATGGACAAATAAATAGGCAATTGCAAAAGAGTTTGTGAGCCATTTTATAATATGATGCTTTGAGAACACAGAGGAGATAAACCAGGATGGAGATCAAAATGGTTTGTTCTTCATTGCAGTTGACCTAAACAGAAATAAAGAGAATAAATACCCACTGGCACACTGCAAAGCAAAATGATTACTTCAAAGAATAAGGTGTCACATGTACAAAGGTGTAGTTTTAAGCACAAAGGATGGCTGCCTAGTGATGGACTGAATAAATAGATGTAAATGCAAAGGACTCTGCCTCCTGTGTTATTACTGCTGTAGCTTTTCCCCCACTCACTCACTCACTTCCTGGGACTCAAAGAAAGTGCAGCTGAATTAGACGGTTTTTAGCTGGGGACTGGCTAGTTCAGTGGAAATCACAACTGGGTTCTCCCACTGCCTTTCTAGACAACAGCACTGGGGCTCGCCCGCAGACAATGTCGGGATGCAGTGCTCTCACTGCACGGCTGCCTTATTTTTACTTATTCCTCTTCTGCCGTTCATCAATCGACTCTGGCAAGACATGCAGAGGTTATGGCCTAATTATGAGGTTAGGAATGTTAATTGTTCTATGTTGATATTAGTGTAGCTGGTGCTAATGGGAAAATAATTACTACTCTGTGCCTTTACGGCCATTTTCATTGCTCTCTTGTGGTTTTGTAGTTATTTGGCTATAGATGGTAATGACTTAATATGTGGCTGCTATTATTGCTCTGACTATACAACTGGGGAGAGTCAGAAAAGAGGAGGAGTTTGGGAGCAGTTAGAGCCGTTGCAATGCTTTTACTTAAGTTTTTTTAAATTTTTCTTTGCATGGGGTTCTTTTGGGCTGCAAGAATGTAAAATTCTAAAAATACCAGTGTTTTGGTGATTCAAGAACCCCGAGATCTTATTCATAAGTCAGCTGTTGGTGATTGTGTGTTGGGCTCTGAAAGCTAAAGGGTGCTCCTGGTCTCTCTGAATGCCACCTCCCACCCACTTTCCTGAATTGTAGGCCCAGAAGTCAATCTAGATCTCTTCATGTCACTTATTCTCCAGTGCCCCACCTCCAGACATTCTTGAAGTCCATCAGTTGTATCCTGAGCATCTCTCTTCTGTTGCCTCCTCTCTGGTCCTGATCATGGCTCTGCTCATTTATCATTTCCTTGGACTACTGATTGGCAACCACCAACTTACTGGTCTCTGTGCCTCTATTTTCAGACTCTTTCGGTTCCTTATTTAAAATTCTGCGATGGCTCTTCATTGACTACAAAATAAAATACAAACTCCTTTTCAAGACCCTTCAAGAGCTAACCCTTGCCCGTCTTTGTAACTTCTTCTTCCACATTTCCTCCTCATTTCCAACAGCCCTGTGTAGCACTCATTACTGCTCTTCTCCAGAACATCATGCTGTCTCCTCTCACCTCCACGCCGGTGCATATGCTGCCCTTCCTCCGTGGAATGCCCTCATCTTCCAGAGGCTGCTTCATTTGAGAGCCTTCCCTGATTCATCTAGGCAAATTAACAGAGAATAACTGTTTTATCTGCTAAATATTAAACTCCTGAAGGCAGGGTCTATATTTGTCTCATTTACCACTGTGGTCACAAGCCTGTTGTATCACCTGGCCTATGGAGAGTACACACTAACTATTCAAAATAAGGAACCAAAAGGCTCTGTTACGGTTTGGAATATGGTTTGTTTCCAAATATGGTTTATTTGTTCCCACCAAACTCATGGTGAAATTTGATCCCCAATGTGGTGGTGTTGGGAGGTGGGGCCTAATGGGAGGTGTCTGGGTCATGGGGGCAGATCCCTCATAAATGGTTTGTGTGGTTCTCACCAAGTGACTGAGTTCTTGCTCTGGGGAAGAAAGACTACTTGTTGTGAGAATGGGCTAGTTTCCACAAGAGTGGGTTGCCATAAATCCAGGAGCCCCTTAGGTTTTGCCTCTCTTCTCAAGTGTCCACCTCCCCTTTGACCTTCTCTGCCATGCTTTTTGACCCAGCACGTGGCTCTCACCCGATGCTGAGCAGATGTTGGTACTGTGCTTCTCATAGTTTCCAGACTGCAGGGCTGTGAGATAAATAAAGCTCTTTTCTTTTTAGGTTACCTAGCCTCAGGTATTCTATTACAGCAACATTGAACAGACTTAGGACAGTCTTCAAGACAAGACATACTTTTGACATCTACTTAGACACACAGATTAAAAGGTTACATAACCACATCTCTTTCTAGAGATGGGTTGCAAATGAATGTTTTCATGCATAACATTTCAAGTACTATATTGAAACCTCATCAATTCAGACTAGTGGGAGCAGGAAAGAAAATGGTTCTTTTAAATTTGTGGCATATTTCAATTTCAGGCTTTTTCCCCACCCCAGGCCAGTTTATTTCAATATCTACCAAGCACCTACCATGTGCTAGGTATGGTCCTGGACACAACACTGACTATATGAACATAAGTATGACACAGTTTCTGACTTTGAGACACCTAAAGCCCTTTGATAAACGCCTTTCTGTAGACTTACTACACCTATATTCACTCTAAATATAGGTTGTTTCTTTAAATCATATGGTCATCTCTGCCTGGTTTTGTCTGGAACTTTCCTTCCTGCCTTGCCTATTTGGTTAATTATTACTTGTCTTTCCCACATCAAAACCTTCTTTGGCTAAGACCTCACCTCCCCTTGTCTTCCTCCTTTCCTCCCCCACAGTCCTTCTCTGTTTTCCTCTTCTGTTCTCCTAGGACCCTCCTTAGTCCTGTCTATTGTACCATCCTCACGCATTTCCTGCTATTCTGCTATTCTGTGTGTTTCTTCAGGGCCGTGACCATCATTTTATTCTGTCTCTCTAGCACAGTGACTGATGCATGGGAGATGTTCAATGATCTTTAATATTGTTACAATGAATGAATAAATAAATGAAACTAGAATTTTTAACTAGAGATCCTGCATGTCTCTTTTTAATGAATTGTTTACAATTGGGAACACTCACTCCTAGAGACCTAGGCCCTCAAAATTCCAGTTTTCTCCCTCAATCAACTAAGTTAACATCTCTTAGAATATGTTATTATCTCAGGATTGTATTAGATTCAGCCATAGGAAATGGCTGTGTTTTGTGCATCAAAAACAGTTGAATACTAGCACATCATACAGTTCAAACTAATACTTAACAAATCTGCTCAATACTAATGGTGCCAAGGTGAACAACAAAGTGTCCATATTCAAATGTTCCAGGTTGCAAATGAGAGGACTGGTTTTCTTATCTCATTCTGGGTTTCCCTGGCTATGTCTCCAAAGCCATTCAGAAGAGTCTACTAAGCCTGCTGCTGCTTTCAGCCTTCCTGGCTAGGTCCACAAATGATTAGTGTTGTGCAGAAATTATCCTTTTTAGAGTCACTTAAGAAAGGTTAGCATTTACAGCCAATTAGCAAAAGCCCAGTACAATTATAGTACAGATGTACAATAATTGTCTTTGCATACCAAGTGGCACAATAGCTGTTATTCATGCCATAGAGAGACTGTCCAGTTGTTTGGGGGATGGTAGTTTGGTGAAGTCCCAATTCATATTGCTTGTCCTTGGGCCTTTAACTCTGCAGCCATGCTCTTGTCCTATGAGGCCGATCCTCCCACCTTGCCCCAGGACCAAGCTTTTGTGAGCTTCACAGCCTTTGCCAGAGACTTTGCTCCATTTCCAAAGCAAATGGTGCCATTGACTGTCAGCCTCTTGCCTCATTTCTTGTCTGTCACTTTCACCCCTTAAATCTCACAGCCAATGTTTCTCTACAGGAACCACCCTAGACTTCCCTCCTTCGTGGAGACTGCATTTTCTCTGGTCACTCAAAATATCATTTCACGATGTTGACAGATCACTTGGGAACCCACCCTCAGCACTACTTTTACTTGGCTGATGTTGTCTGGTGCACCTCTCTGTTCTTTACCACCTCCAGAGAGAAGGATTGAGAGCTAACTAATCCGAAGGAGCAGGAAAAGGGATGGGAACATAGGCCTGCCTCCCAAAGGATCCTCCTTTTGCCATCAGTCTGGTTCAAATGTCATATAACATTGGTCAAAACTCAGCCTCCACTCACCTCCCTCCTCACACCTCATATTCCCCAGGCTGATATGGAAAGGTGGAGGAAGAGAAGGCAGAAGGGAGAGGTGAAGCCCAAGAACCTGAGTACTTCTCCCCAGCAAGACTCAGGGCTGCTCTGGGCATTTAGAAGCTGAGTGTGCAAATGTGCTATGTAGTTCAAGGCCACCACCGCTGCGGAGGCCAAGGTCACCTTAGGAGGAACTCTAAGCTGGCTCCCAGGGAGGGGTGCTTTCAGATTTCCCCCATAGGTAAATTCACCCTTTTCACCCTCCAAGCAAATGAGTCCCTGTTCCCGTTTCCCATGGTTAAGTCTCCAGTTTAAGTCTTTGGTCTCCGCTGATCTACCAGCTCGCATCTCTCTCCCAATCTCTTTCCTTTATCCTGCGACACCTGCTGAGTGAGGCACATAGGGTCTGCAGTCACTCCAGTGTTCCTTGTGACTGTGAGGTCATGGGCTAGTGTTATCACTTTCTCAGAGAGTCTTCAAAATTATCATGAGGAGGTGAGGCATTCATCTCCTGCGAGGTGTTTGTGTGGTCAGATAAGATGATGGCTACATTCCATTCCAGTCCCGTCATTCAGTCATTTTTCCTTAGTGGGCAACTCCAGGGAGCCCCTGAGAGATGTGACAGTCTGAAGCACTCAGCTAAAATGGAATTCCAAACATGGCACCCACAACTTGGGTTTCTAATCATCCATCCGTATGTCTGCATGTAGTCTCTGATTTAGGGTGTAGGTTCTTCTGTTTTTTGTTGTTGTTGTTTTTTTTTTTTTCTCCTGCCCTTTGAGAGTTTAATAAAAGTCAGGGGCATCTTGTAAATGGTGACACAAGAATCACTGTCAAAGACAGCTCTTGTACAATAACATATAGTACAAATATTAATGTGTGTGGCTTTATCAGCTAGATTGCATGTCAAACAGCCCCCACACTTTTTATCTGGATAGGTGTTTAAATCTGTGCCTCAGTTTCCTTGTCTGTAAAATGGGAGTTATAACAGGATGTACCTTAGTGTGCGCTGTAAAGATTAAGTGACTTAGTGCATAAGCGCCCCCACACCATCAAGAGCAGACCACGGGCCAGTCCTCACACTGGATTCTTCTGCTGGTTTTTCAATGTCGCCAGTTCTGCAAGATGGCTCTCTCGTCCCCATCTCACAGACGAAATAAACTCAGAAGGGTTCGACGACGCAGTTAATGCTAAGGGCAGAAAACGCGGGTCTGTCTGGAGTCCGCAGCCACAGCTAAGATACCCCTTTAAAATCCCGCCACACGGTTCTGAGAGTCACTCGGTCTCTCTCCCATTTCTGTCGGCGTTAAACGGGAATATCACTATCTGGGCCACCTCGCAGTGAGATTCCACCTAGAAAATGTTTATGCAGGTCCGCCGTGGGCCGCGAAACCGCGGCGGGCGCTGGAACCACGACGCCAAACACCGCCAAGTTCAAGGAGCAGCGAGGCGAGCCCAGCCGAGGAGAGTTGGGATCCCGCCTCCAGGCCGGAAGCCGGGGTTGGGCGCGCGGCTGAGTAGCAGGCACGTTAGCCAATAGAGCCGCGGGAGACGGCAGGGGCGGAGCTGCCCTTTGGCCGCGCTCGGCCTTGTGGGAGAGCCAGCGGCCCCGGGCGAATCGGCGTTCCGCTCTTCGCTGCGGAGGGTCGGCAGAGAGCCGTTGCCTGTGGGGCTTTGTCTGACCCTCGAGCGCTGACGGCAGGAACCGGAGAATCCTGACGTTAGTCCAAGGGCCTGGCCAAATCTCGTTCACGGGAACTGCAGGCTGTTGGTGAAGTCACGGCGTCGTGCCAGTGGCCTCGACCCCCTCTCGCCCCAGGGGACCCTCACAGGCTGTGGACTCTGGGCGTCGGGACCCCCGGCTTCACTCTCATTCCTGAATGTTAAGCGGGCAGGGCCGGACCGGGAACAGGGGAAGGCTGGAGAAATAGCGGGGACGAATGTTTCTCCCGGAAGCAGCCATTTGCAGGCCTCCCAGAAGGAAAAAGCCTAGAAACAGTGGGATTTGGGGAACGAAGGACGTGGTGGTTCTCACGTCTTGAGGGGCTCCCCTTTGCTTTGGGGACACCGCCGCCTCTCACCTGCCCTTCTCACCGTCACGCTCTTCTGACCGGACTTCCGGTCAGGCCCTCCCCACCCCCCCGCCGGGGGCGACTGCCGCCAAATGCTGCGGATCACCGCGTTCCCCAACGTAAACCTCCTCGCAGCGTTTTCCCGCTGCCCGCGAGACCAAGGCCTGACACCGAACCTGGCTCTAGAGGCAGCGGAGGTTCCGGCTTCCTGATTCCGGTTCCAACCCCGTTTCTGACCACTTGCCACTCCCTTTCCCCCAGTCCGCGGTTTGTGATGCCGGGCGCGGTGGCTCAAGCCTGTAATCCCAGCACTGTGGGAGGCCGAGGCGGGTGGATCACGAGGTCAAGAGATCGAGACCATCCTGGTCAACATGGTGAAACCCCGTCTCTACTAAAAATACAAAAAATTAGCTGGGCACGGTGGCGCGTGCCTGTAATCCCAGCTACTTGGGAGGCTGAGGCAGGAGAATTGCCTGAACCCAGGAGGCGGAGGTTGCGGTGAGCCGAGATCACGCCATTGCACTCCAGCCTGGGTAACGAGAGCGAAACTCCGTCTCAAATAAATAAATAAATAAATGAACAAGCGAGTTCTAGAAATAGCAGTGTTATCAGAGTAAAAGAACCCGTTATAATCGGAGTGACCGTGAAAACCTATTGTGCTCAGGTATCAATCACCTCAGATGGGGAAGTCAACTCTGTCCTGGAACCCAGGGAACCTGAAGTCATGTTTGCTCAGCTACTGGATTATTCTGCATAATCTGCCACATGTTGCTTCCAGCCTCTGTTCCTTCGTTTATAAAATAGGGCCAGTGAAGGAATGTTTTCTATACTCATATTTTTACCTTTATGAACTACTTCAAAGTCCAACAGAACAGAGAGAAGCACTTTGCATATTCAAAGTATTAGCAGCATACAGTAAGATGCTACTATAAATACCGTGATGCTATGAATCACCTTTAATATCCTTTCCTGGGACACACACAACTTGTACTCTATCTCTCATATAAGAGAGTGGTCCCTAGCCTTTTTGACATCATTCCTGAATGTTGATGCCTATGAGGTAAACACAGGCACCAGGGGACTGGTTTTGTGGAGGACAGTTTTTCCACAGACCAGGGTGGGAGTGAGGGGAACGCTTTGGGATGATTCAAGCATATTACATTTATTGTGCACTATATTTCTATTATTATTACATTGTTATATATAGTGAAATAATTATACGACGCACGGTAATGTAGAATCAGTGGGAGCCCCGAGTTTGTTTCCCTGCAGCTACACAGTCCCAAATGGGGGCGATGGGAGGCAATGACAGATGATCAGGCATTAGATTCTCCTAAGGAACTTCCAGCTTCGATCCCTGGCACGCGCAGTTCTCAATAGGGCTCACACTCCTATGAGAAGCTGACGCTGCTGCTGATCTGATGGGAGGCGGGGCTCAGGTGGTAAAGCAAGTGATGGGGAGCAGCTGTAAACACAGAGGAAGCTTTGCTCACCTCCTGCTCTGCGGCTCCGTTCCTAACAGGCCACGGACTGGTACCAATAGGTGGCCTTGGCGTGGGGAACCCCTGATGTATGATACCCGAGGTTTATCTTTATAGCAGGCATTCATTTAAAACACCCCACAGATGTCTTTTCTCGTGGCTACATTTGGGGAACAGCCTGGCTTGCAAGCATTGACCAATTCTACTCACCACCTGTACTTAATAGAGGGAGCCATGGGGCCTGGAGAGAAGATGTAGAAGAAGATACCAGCTAAGGAACCCAGCTTAGATGAGGTAGAGATGGCTTTGTCGCGAAACTTTGAGAATTAATGGTCACAGAGGAATTGGAATACCATGAGAAATATTAGAATGTGGAGTCGTGGGCTGCTGTAGGTCCTTGCTCATTCCACCCTCTTAATTGCCTCATTTTCTCTGCCTTCAGTGCCCTTTCCCAACCTGGAGTGCTTCTCTCCCTTTCTTCCCCCAAACTCCCAACATGCATATATTTTTCACTTAGCTAACCCTTGAGAGATATAATACATGTTGAATGAATGAATGAAGAAATGGAAAAATTATGGTTGGACCGATGGACACCATGGGCACCAGAAGATCTGAGTTCCTTCTTGGATCAGCACAACAACCTTGTGAAATAAGTAAGGCAACAATTTATGGTGCCATTTTACAAATGAGGGGACTAAGGTTCAGAAAGTTAAGCGACTTATTTGAAGACATTTAACAAAGTGGCAGAACTGGCCCTTAACCCTTAGGATTTTTTTCCTCCCACATCATAATTCTTGAAGGCAAGAAAGTCTTAATTTCCATATTTTCAACTGACAACAAGCCTTCTTTAGAGAAAAGAATGTACATACACCTGTCTCTTTCACCACCTCCTTCCCTAGGCAAATGACTGCAGAGGCGAGCCAGTATTCACAGGCTAATTTTACAGACAAGTCTAAATGGAAAGAGGCACCTGTTAGGAACATAGTCAAGAACTGGACATCATGAAATTTCAGCCCATTTTTGCACGTTTTTCTAGTGGAAGACACAGTTCTCGGTCTATCAAAGGAGTCTGTTTCCATGGCAGGGGAGGAACTGAAGGATGAAAGAAATAATAGAGCATATTTTCTCAGAACGATTTCTCCGGAAACACGGATAATTCAAAGGGCAAGGGCAATTCAGGGATTAGAAGGACAGCAGTGGGTGAGCTCTAAAAAAATAGAACAACCCTTTAGGTCTCTTCCAAGGGACAAGATAAAAGAGAAACTTGGGGAGGAAGATGTTGATGTGAGCACATAAGCCTCACCTTCTTTGCTTGCTCTGATTCACATCTGTTGCTATAGACTGAAGCTAGACTTCCCAGGTCTTGAACCCTGGCTCTACCACAAACTAGCTTTGTAATGATTCTTAACCCTAACTGCCTATTCCCATCTCGTAAAGTGGGGATAATAATAATTAACGCCTCCCTTGTGGATGTTGTGAGAATTAAATGAATTCATTTGTATTAATTCCCTTAGGTCAGTGTCTACACATTGCTAATGGTATTGTCACTATCTTCATTATAGCTCCCTCTTGGTAATTGAAGCAGACCATATACTTTTAAGATAGTTATTCTCAACTGGGTTTTTAAAAAGAGGGAAAGATTGACCAGATGATCTGAGGTGCTTTTATACACTCTGGCTTTCCTCCCCAATCTTCCATTTCTACCCTTCTGGAAATTAAGACTGTTTAGGTCTGTGAACTGGGCCTGGTGGCCCACATGTATAATTCCAGTGACTTGGGAGGCTGAGGCTCTGAGAGGATCACTTGAAGCCAAGAGTTTGAGACCAGCCTAGGCTACCTAAAGAGACACCCATCTCTAAGAAAAACTTTTTTTTTGACTTAGCTAAGAGTAGTGACGCATGCCTGCGGTCCCAGCTATTCAGGAGGCAGAAGCAGAGGATTGCTTGAACCCAGGAGTTCAAGGTTGCAGTGAGCCATGAGCATGCCTCTGCACGCCTGAGCAACAGAATCAGATCCCAACTCTTTAAAAAAAAAAACACTATAGGTCTGTGATGAGGGATGGGCATGTGTATTTAGAAAAGGCAAACCTGAAATGCTTTGTTTCATCTTACCCCTAAACCTAACACCCAACCAGAATCCCATCTTAAAGAGATTTCTCTGGAGACTAACAGGTATATTTGCTTTATGAGGATTACCAGGGTAGTACAAGCTTGTGTAGGACATGAGCATATTATGAAGTCTATCAGCCTGTCTAAGAAGAGCTGCCTTTAAACCAACCCAACTTGTGATTCCAGTTTCCTTTTGTATTATGGATATGCTAATGAGCTGCCTCAAACTTAGAGATGTCATTATCATGATGACACTCTCTGGGGAAAGCCAGATTTAACGTTTGATCATATGGTATTTTACTCTGCAACTGACTTTTTTCCCACTTAATAATCTGTGTGGATATCTTGCTAAGTTCATGCATATAGATCTCATTCTTTTTAATAGCCGCATGATATTCCATAATGTATCTTTTCCATGCTTTCTTCAAACATTATTTGCTAGAAATGCAGATTGTTTCCTACCAGATTTTTTTTTAACCATGGGGCATCATGTTGCAATAAACATGCTTGAACATATTTTTCTATATGCTAGGGCATGCTTTTCTTTTAAGAGAGAATCACTCAAATGTAATCATTAGGTCACTAGATGTGCACGTTGGTAATTTTAGAAAATATTGCCAGAGAGATTGAAACAATTTACCACTGCCCCTCCAGCTTCTCCTGGGCATGCCACATACACTGTGGGAAGGGGAAAGGCTGACGTAGAACACCTTTAAGTGGATGCTGCCGTGAGGATGACAAGACTATGATTCATGGATCCTGAAGTGTTTTGGATTTTATGGGTCAGCTAAAACCTCATTTAATAGCATGCTGCCTGTCCTTTGCTTAACAACTGCATCCATGATGTGGCTGAATTAACCACCTACCCTTGCACGACCATAAGCATCAATACCCCCTTCTTCTCTATTCCTAGTTTTGTGTGATAACCTGCTTGAGGGAGAGAGGAGTGGGTGGGAGCAGATGCTAAAAAAACACTGCAGGGGTAGGAAAAGGAACTGTGAAAGGGGAATTCATGTACACTGAACCCAAAGACCCTAGGAGAAATGACAGGCAGCAGGACAGAATCTCTTTCCTTATTTTCATGTTCTCTCTCTGCTCAGAGACATTCTCAGTATAATAGGTTCTGTAGCACCATTCTGCAATCTTTCGCCAATCCAAGAGACTCTGTTGTCACGCTTCATCAACTGTGTTATAATTCCCAATAACTAGCACACATTGATGTCCTATCCCTGAAAAGCTGGCCCAAAATAAATGGCTTCAGGGGACTTAATGATAAATCAGAGGCATTCTGAATGGATTCTGGAAGTATTCTAAGTCAGAACAAATCCTCGCCGGAATCCAATTTGGCTGTTTCATTACCAGTTCGGTCTCCCGCGTGCAAAAAGATGATAAACAACATTGTAAAGATGTAGATGAGATTGGCTTTTGTGACCTAATGTTTCTGGTGAAGAGAGAAGTACACGCTGTTAAAACAGGAAAAATGCACACAACCCACTAGCAGCAGAATATTATAGTCTTGGTTTTTGAACAGGAATCATTTGTGATTTTACTACCTGGGAAACAAAGACCTGGCTGCTTCTACGTTTTGAAGTGGTTTAATTAACCCTTAAGTGTGCACAGAGAGCTGGTACAACTACTCTACAAACTAAAAGCCACATGAACAAAAGCAGAAAGTTGCCAGGTATTTCTTATCAACCCAGACCAAGGTTCCTTAGGGGCATGTATCCGAGTAGTGAGAGCACAATTTCCGGGACCCGGCTCTGCAGGATGAATTCCAGAGACTGAGTGAACCTCTCTGTGCCTCAGTTTCTTCATTTGGAAAATGGGCTAATAATAATTTGGAAGTCATTTTTTTAAGTGGCACTGAGAGGAACCAATAGATAACAAAATGGGAGAGGGTGTATGGACAAAGAGGGGAAGTCTAAGAAACAAATTCTGGCCGGGCGCGGTGGCTCACACCTGGAATCCCAGCACTTTGGGAGGCCGAGGCAGGCAGATCACGAGGTCAAGAGATCAAGACCACCCTGGCCAACATGATGAAACCCTGTCTCCACTAAAAATGCAAAAATGAGCTGGGTGTGGTGTCACACACCTGTAGTCCCAGCCACTAAGGAGGCTGAGGCAGGAGAATTGCTTGAATCTGGGAGGTGGAGGTTGCAGTGAGCCAAGATCGCACCAGTGCACTCCAGCTTGGTGACAGAGTGAGACTCCGTCTCAAAAAAAAGAAAAAAAAGGAAAGGAATGTAGCCATAGTGATCATTAAGAACTGTTGGGATTCGGCTCTCATTTTAGACGAATGAACCTCTATGTAGGATGCTGGAATTTGGTTTTTGGAGTTGGACAGACCTCGGTTCGAATCCTTCCTCTGCCATTTAGTAGCTGTGTGGCCTCAGTTTCTTCATTCACCTCATGAGAATGAAATGGAGGACTATGTCACACAGTACATACCCAGTACATTGCAAGGGTGCAAGGCCTGACGGTTATGACTATTACATTTAAACGGGTTGGCTGCTATGTATTGACCCCTGTATTCGTTTCCTGTTGCTGGTGTAACAAATTTCCACAACATTGATGCCTTAGAACACCAGACATGTATTCTCTCATAGTTCTGGAGGCCAGAAATCTGAAATCAAAGTGTCAATGGGGCCACGCTGCAGAGGCTCCGGGGGAGAATCAGTCCCTTGCCTGTCCCAGCTTCTGCTGGGAGCATTCTTGCCTGTTCTTTGGCCTGAGGCTGCATCACTCCAATCTGTTTTTGTCTTCACATTGCTGTCTCCTTTGTGTGTTTAACTCCCCTCTGCCATTCTTTTATAAGGACACTTTCGATGGTATTTAGGGCTCACCCAGATGATTCAAGATGATCTTCTCATCTCAAGATTTTTAATTTAGATGCATCTGTGAAAACTTTACCATATAAAAGAATATTCAGATTCTGGGGATTAGGGCTGATATCTTTGGGGGACATTACTCAGCCTACTTCAAAGCCTGCCAACATGTCAGACTACCCCGCATGTCCAGGGATATCTCTCATTCCTAGTTGAGGAAGGGAGGAAACTAAAAGGAAAGCAACCACGATTTTATTTATCCAGAATGCTAAGAGTCAAAGACAATGTTTGTCAGTAGATAACAAAGTAATGCTTTGTTTCTGTGCTGCTGGATGATCATCTCAAACATCACCAATGACCCTACATAGGCGATACAGCATAGAGGTGGAGACTTGGATTCTGGACCTAGATGGCCTGGGTCAACAACCAGGTGTGCCTTATATTAGGTGTACCTTTGGAAATGTTTGATTTCTCAGTTTTTTTCAAATCTATAAAATGAGTTAGCACCTATCTCAATGGGTGGCTATGGGGACTAAATGGACCTAGTTCACAGCAAACTCTATGTGTGTGTTAGCTGTTATCATGCTTTTCTATGCATAGAGGTGGACAAAAATTTGGGAACAAGGTTAAATACTTGCTACATTTCTGAAATGAAAAGCAATCTGCTTTCATTCTTTTAATTTCATTAATTACTTCTAAGAGCATTATGCAGAGAACATTCTGCTTAATTAAGAATCACAGGCCGGGCCGGGCGCGGTGGCTCAAGCCTGTAATCCCAGCACTTTGGGAGGCCGAGGCGGGTGGATCACGAGGTCAAAAGATCGAGACCATCCTGGCCAACATGGTGAAACCCCGTCTCTACTAAAAATACAAAAAATTAGCTGGGCACGGTGGCGCGTGCCTGTAATCCCAGCTACTCAGGAGGCTGAGGCAGGAGAATTGCCTGAACCCAGGAGGCGGAGGTTGCGGTGAGCCGAGATCGCACCATTGCACTCCAGCCTGGGTAACAACAGCAAAACTCCGTCTCAAAAAGAAAAAAAAAAGAATTACAGTGGCCAGGGGTGGTGGCTCTAACTATAATTCCAGCGCTTCGGGAGACTGAGGTGGGCAAGGAGGTCAGGAGTTTGAGATCATCCTGGCAAACATTGGGGAAACCACATGTCTACTAAAAACACAAAAATTGGTCAGGTGTGGTGATGGGTGCCTGTAATCTCAGCTACTTGGGAGGCTGAGGTGGGAGAATGACATGAACCTAGGCGGCAGAGGTTGCAGTGAACCAGGATGTACTCCAGCCCAGGCCACAAAGCTAGACTCCGTGTCAAAAAAAAATGAAAGAAAAAAAAATCTTGGTTATGAGACAGCCATTAGTTGAGATTTCCTGTGTAATTATGCGCACTAAGAGAATGCACTACATGAGGAGACATATGAAAGGCAGATCCAACTTTGTAGCGATTGAAACTTATGTAATATGGGCGCCCTCTTGATGAAGAGGACCACGAAATCACAAATGCACAAGTAGGTAGAAAAATAAATATTAGCCTGGCACAGAGGCTCAGGGCCGTCGTCTCAGCTACTCAGGGGGCTGAAACAGGAGGATTACTTGAGCCCAGGAGCTCGAGTTCAGCCTGGGCAACATATCAAGAACGCATCTCTTAAAAGCAAACAAAAAAAGTGAACATTTACTTAGAATGAGAAGTGAGAGCATAACAAATCACTTGTTGAAGCTTGTCATGGAAGGCAAATGAAATGGAGATTCCAGGGGCTGGCCTGTGCATATTATCCATGGTGTGTGGGTGGTTAAGAGCAGCAGCCCCAGAGTGGCCTTGATGGGACCGAGGACCTGAGTCACAGACCAAGCTCAGTAAAGTTAAATACGTTCCTCAGTAAAGGAGATGTATCACATGTGAACCGCAGCAACTTGTTTTCCTTTTTCAACGACTTCATAGATAAAAATATTTATAGATATGTCCGATCCAACATTCCAATTTGGGATCAGGAAAATACAGTTGCATGTTTCCTCTTAAGTTTATAACCTTCATCTGGAAAAGGGTTCTTCTTCAGACCCTCGATCTTACCTGGATACAGAACGGAGCCTAGAAACGTGGGCTTGGGGTATCGGGCCAAGATTACAGTGCCTGTACCGGGCAGCACGCTTCGGATTGCTCTTCTCCTCGTCTCCCTTCTCTTTCATGTGTATGAGTTTTCAGATGTCGTGTGGCTGGCAGAGAAAGAAATACTTATGTGTATAAAAAGGTGTGTGGAGAGTCCTGACCCTCTGGGCTTCTCACGCTTGTCGGGAAAAGCTAAAGCTATTCTTTTGAGAAAACATTGTCCTGCACAAGGACAAGGAAGGGCAAAGCCTTTCTGTGTCTCCCTCTCATTTCTTTTTCTCTGTCTTCATCCCTTGTCCTGCCCTCCCTATACCGGAAGTCTACACAAATACTCACTAATTGAGATTGCTGAAAGATCCAAAAGCATAAATAGCTAAGGGTGGTAGAGTTTTGGCTACTGTAGCAGGAAATGGGAAGCTCAGTGTGGGGGGCTGTGGGATGGTCAGCTTCCGGGCACTTGCCAATGACTCAGGCCATGCCTGCCCACTCAGCTTACTCACAAGGCAACTGCTGCTCTTGGCAATGAGCTGACCCCTGTATTGGGCAGTGCAGCTGGCCAACTCTGCCAGGCCCAGTGAGAGTGACATGCCTACGCCAGCCTGTTCACACCTCCTCCTCAGCCAGAAACTGTGGTGTGTAGAGGAGTGTTGTGGATTCCATTGTAGGACATCACAGAACTAGTGCTTCCTGAAGCCCAGGGTTCATCTGAATGGATCAGGGAGTACAGAAAGGTAGGGACAAAACTGGCACAGCCCCATGATGGCAAATGAGACCCGATTCTGTTGAGTGACTGAGTTTCATCTTGTTAACAAGCATATGTAGCAGCCATTTATTCAAGTATTCATTCAACAAACAATTCATAACATGCCAGGCACACTGCTGGTACAAAAGATATAAAGTTCACATGTGTATTTATAAAACATATGAATGTATCAGAAATAATACAGTATAATGTGATAAATTCTGTAATGAAAGCTAAATAAAACTTTAGGGAAGCCAAAAAATAGCAAAGATTAATTATGTGTATGTGTGTGGCTTGTCATTCAAACCAGGGAAATGTGGTTTTTATTAATATGTTTCCTAAGGACCTAAGTGTCTCCTGCCAATACAGCCCCTTTCCCGGCAAGAACCAGCTTTCTCCTCCCACCTTGCCATCAGGATGACCTTCTTCTAGTGTATTTTGGGTGAAAGGGGGTCATCTCACATCCCCTCCTAAGGCAAGGTGGCCTCTACTCCAGCCTTCTCTACATGACAGCCTCTTCTTAGTGGCCACTCATGGCTCCTGCAGTTACTGTCCTATCCCTCCTTCCCCTCACCAGACAGCACCTTACGTCTGTTCTTCCCTGAAGATTACCTCACACAAAGCTGCCATATGTAAAGATTTATGGGAGGGCTGGGGGTTATAGACAGGGTGACAAGATGATGCAGAAGGAAAACCATTTAGAATAAAAAATAAAATGCCACTGTTCTTTAAAATGCTAGAGCCATCCTCAAAAAAGGCCCAATAAATATCTCAGGGCCTTTTTTGAGCCTCTCACCTGCCACACCCACATGACTCTCGTGTCTCTCACCAGAGACCACTATTTGTTCCCAGAGATGCAGCCTCTCTGGTGTCTCTTTGTTTCCCTGAAGAAAACTCAAAATTCCCATTACTTCATTCAGCAAAAGTTCAGTGATTCTGTGTCCCAGCTTCTCTGAGTCAAACTCGGACCTCGTGTTGATAAATCGTGGCCAGGCCACACCTTGATCTCTTTGAGAAGCTTCTCCCCTAGATGCAGAGCAGCAGCAGTCCTTTCATTGTTGTTGATGTTAAAGCATTTTGTTTTCATTTTGTACACACAAGAGGTGGAATGAAATTAGTCCTGTAGACCCGAGCCTCCTATGGAGACTCATAACCAATGAGGTGTGGGGAATGATGCGGAGCCCAGGGATGACTGCTTGGGTGGAAGTTCTGCCTGTAAGTCGGGAATGTGTTCCGGACAGTACTTTTGAATCCTACCACTCTTCAGTAACATGGATTTGATGTTTTCTTTTTTACTTCAACCTTGTGGTCCTAAGCCATGAAAGGCTCCAGTGGCTTCTGTGACACGGCAGTCTCCCAGTGTGGGGCGGATGGCATATACATACGTACATCCCACCTCCTCGCCCACATGGCTTCATCTGTTTGCTAACTCAGCCTCACCAAGTAACCTGGTCACAATGCTGCCGATAATTCAGAATAAGAATAAGCCAAAAGGGAAAAAAAGCAAAAGAAAAGCTTTCTTTCGTGTAAATGATCTAGGCAATGTTGGTAAAAAAAAATTTTTTTTTAACTTAGAGCCTCCAGGACTTGGACTTAGGTCTTCTTTGAATGGTTTCTAGGGATTTTTTCCCTCCTGTTTTGAGAGACCATTCTAGCTCATTTGAAGGGCTGTGACTTCAGCACCAACTGGGTTTTCTAGTGTGTTTAGGTATCCCCTTTGCTTTATGGCTGACAATTGTCCCCTTCCCCAGCACTTGGCAGGAAGAGGCTCTCCCATGAGGCCACTGTCAGGTCCAGGCATGTTAAATCCCGGGCTGCCTGCCTGGCAGGTATTACTCCCACACAAGGCCGGGGCACTGGGTTGAACCGGCAAGAATGCTGGTCAGCGTAGCATCTGTACGGCAGGTCACCGTCTGGGGCAGAAAGATGAGATGGAGCAGCCATGAGCAGATGGAGGGCACACATCTATGGAGACTCAGTATGTGTCAAATACAGCCATGAGCAGAGGGAGGGCGCACATCTATGGAGACTCGGTATGTGTCAAATACAGCCATGAGCAGAGGGAGGGCGCACATCAATGGAGACTCGGTATGTGTCAAATACAGCCATGAGCAGAGGGAGGGCGCACATCTATGGAGACTCGGTATGTGTCAAATACAGCCATGAGCAGAGGGAGGGCGCACATCTATGGAGACTCGGTATGTGTCAAATACAGCCATGAGCAGAGGGAGGGCGCACATCTATGGAGACTCGGTATGTGTCAAATACAGCCATGAGCAGAGGGAGGGCGCACATCTATGGAGACTCAGTATGTGTCAAATACAGCCTGGTAAGGAAAGGGCATAGGAAGATATTGAAAGGAAGAAGGTTTTCACTTACAAGCCTTAAAAATCCAGAGGGAATTCTACTATGGAGAAATGAGTGCAAAGAAAGATGCCTAAACCGGAAAGAGGCAATAAATCCAAAACTCTGAGACCAGCAGGCGATGAACAACTTGCAACTCCAGGCCACCAACCCTGCCTTCCAGCCCTCCCTAATCTCCGCTTTTCCTGAACACGTATCACATTTTCCATCTTTATCACTTCTCTTGGCATTTACATCATACCCTGCCTGACATTGTTTCCCAACTCTGGTCTCATGTGTATCCATTATGTCTTCACAGCTTAAGTATGAACTTCTGGAGGGTAAAACTCTGCCTAACAACTGGCGAAAGGTATGGGGAAAACCAGTGTTTAAAATTTGTATACTTACTATGAAAGAAATGATACAACTTAGCCATTGTGTTGTACGTCAAACTAACTTAAGTAATCATTACTATAAAAAGCAGACTGGCACTATAAAAAACTACTCTCCACTGAATTTTTTTGGTCCAAAATTATTTTTAAGGTTTTTATAAGAAAAAGTTTTAAACATATGCTAAAGCGGAGGGAACAGTACAACTAACCCTTAGGTAATATAACTGTTACCTAGAGTCCAGAAATTTTAATTGAATTTTTCACCAGTCTTGCTTCATTCATCCCCTTTTTAACCCAGAGTCATTGAAAAAAAAAACTTTAATTCTAAATCCCAGATACATTATTTACCCCTGTATATTTCAGCATGTATCTTTCAAACTGTGGGCATTTTCTTTAATAACCATAATGCTTTCATCTACTTAATTATCATCAACTTAATAGTAAACAGTAGTCCCTGGATAGCATCTGAACTTGTCGATTGTTTAGAACATGGTTGAAAAGAAGGCCTGTTACTCAGCCCTGTCACGAGGAGCCAGGCTGGGGACTGATCTTGATTACACCTAAGGCCAATTCTTACTTGGTAGGAGTAGCAAACTCTGAGAATCAGATTCACAAGCTCTTAGCTTGCTACTCTCTGGCCTGGCCGTAGGACTGGCCTGGGGTCCAGCTTTCTGGAGACAGGCTGCTGGGTTTCAGATAGCTGATGCTCTTTAGAGGTGTGTGTGTGTGCCCCTAACCTAGGAGCCGTCTTTGGGGTATTAAGGTAGGAATAGATTTCAGGGATGAGGGATGGAATTCAGGTGTCTATGAATTTAGAAGGGGAAAAAGGATACCTCTGAAGTTTTTACTAACCTCTAATGGAAATTTTAAATCTCTTTCAACTATGATGATAGGCAGTAGAAGTAGTAGCAGTACCTGTGACTGTCACCAATAGAAAGAATTTTGATATCACATCACATTATTACAGGTATTGTCAAATATTGTGAATAATTACCATTACTTTGAAATTATGTTAATTATTTTCTCACCTCTAGATCTGGTTGTGGAACATGTTAACAAAGAAGCACACATATTATTAGATCACAAACTTGTTTTGTTTCTGCAGTTTGGGTAACTATATCAATATGCTTTGTTTCCTTTGTAATTCCATGTATTTTATTTTACACAGTTTAAAACAATATTCTGAGAAGGAGTCTGTAAGCCTTTACCAGCTGTCCACGGAAATTCACAGCACAAAAGGCAAAGAACCCCTGGGATGGAGCCAGCCTATGTGGAGATGCCCAGAAAGAATCTTCAGGGACTATTCTTTGATTAATTCATCAGTTTCTTGAACATAATAAACAGAGATGAGGAATTGGCCCCTATAAGGAGTCCCGAAAGTTGCAAGAGCCGTGTGACAGCCCACCTCCAAAATGACATTGCTCTTTGTGTTGGCATATGAGTCACAGACTCTGGCCAGCTCTTCTGAAAAGATGCTACAAGTACTCCAGAGTACTATAAATATCCAAGGTATTCATAGAATTCCTCCCACCTCGAGGCTGCACTTCCTCCCACTGCCTTCCTGCTGCACATTGGACACATGTTGGGAGGACAGTTAGAGAGTCTCAGCTCACAGGCAGGAGCCTGTGCATTCTGTAGCCATGACACTGACTTGCCTGTCTTGAGCATGGGGAGAGGGAGGGAAAGCCATTTGCCTAAACTCTCTTTTCTGGAAAATGAGTGTTGCTACTTGCCACCTACCTGAGTTTGAAGTCAATCAGCGCAGTTTATATGCTGAAATCCTGAGTATTACACTGTCATATCATGAAAAAGGTACCAAGCTCTGCTAAATGCAGAGGGTAAAACTGACAAGCTGTTGTCAGAATCACATAGACCCCTATTCTTTACCTAAAAATTAATCAATCTTGTTTACTTCTCACAGTCTAATGACTGCTGTCATTATGCAATGAACTGTGTGTAATTGCTTATACAGTAACATATCTTTAAGTTTTCTAATCAAGATAAAAGATCCTTTACAGTTATTTTTGCTTCCTATGGCCACAGCAATTTTTCGGTCCTTGAATTTCACATTTACATATGGGACGGCTTTTGGCAGGGGTATGTTAACAGCAATCAAACATTAAAAACAGGCGGTAACTGTTCACATTAGCCCTAAACTGAAAATGATCCAATGTCCATCAACAGTAGAATGAATGAAATAATCTGTAGTACCTTCCCATAAGGGCATACTATACAGCAATGAGAATAAATGAACTATTGCTTCTGGCCAGAGCATGTATCAGTCTCACAAATGTAAGGCTGAGGAAATAAAGCCAGACAGGAAAGAGAACCCACTAAATTATTCCATTTATGTAGAGTTAACAAAAAGGCAAAGTGAGCCGGAGGTGTTAGCAGTTAAAAGCAGAGGTTCCCTGTGAAGAGGGAGCAGTGGTTGAAAGAAGATACGAAGGGTTCGAGCGCTGGTAATAACTCTGTTTTTTGACTTGGGTGCTGGTTACTTGGATGTAGTCATTTTGTAAAAATTTATTGAGCTATAAACTTAAAATTTGTACACTTTTCTGTGTGTATGTTAAACTTCAAAACAAAAATTTTAAATTTTTAATGACGGGAAACAACAGGGCACAAAAATTTGTTTTTGAACACACTCTCCTCTGGTGTATATAGCTTCTTGGAGAACTGGTGATGTTTGAAAACAATGTTAAGAAATCTGAAATTCTTGGCTGGGTGCGATGACTCGCTCCTGTAATCCCAGCAGTTTGGGAGGCTGAGTTGGGCAGACCGCTTGAGGTCAGGAGTTCAAGACCAATGTGGCCAAAATGGTGAAATCCCCATTTCTACAAAAATACAAAAATCAGCCGGGCATGGGGCAGGCACTTGTAATATCAGCTACTAGGGAGGCTGAGGCAGTAGAATCACTTGAACCTGGGAGGCAGAGGTTGCAGTGAGCTGAGATTGTGACACTGCACTCCAGCCTGGGTGACAGAGTCAGACTCTGTCTCAAAAAAAAAGAATCTAAAGTTCTTAATTGGGATTTCTGTTAATACGAAAGTCACCAGAAAATGACCTACACCATCTCCTTTTCCTCCTTGGATTACAATCCTCTTGACTGACATGTTTGTTAACCTTAGGTGGCAGATGTCATAAAACCAACCAGGATCTGTTCTAATGACTTGTTAAAGTGGCCTTAAAGGGAGCTATGATGAGGACTGCCCTACTGATAGCTTCTCCCAAGGGGCTGGATGATGATGTAGGTTTTGCTCTGACAAAGGCACCCAGCTAAGCAGGTGCAGTGGGGGCTGAGACCCACTATTGTTTAGCCCCTGTGGTGTGGTGCATGCAGCATGGGGCTGGGTCAGCAAGATGAAACGGAACCTTCTTCTAATTGGTCAGCAGAGAGGGCCTTTTTTTCCCTAATTGGCGGGCGCAAAGCGGGTGCTGTTTTCTAAGCAGGGCTGCTTGTGTCTCCTACAGGGCCCTCCTTTTTTAGTCATTCCCACTGCTGGGCCCGTGTTGGCCTGGAGCATGGTCCCTGGCTCCTCCAACTGCCTGCCTTCTATTTTCCCACTTTTACATAGGAGGCCTCTTGGAACCGCCTTCTTTCTGGTACTTCTCCCTTCGCTCACACAACATGCTCCAGAGCACAGCATAACCATAAGTTTGTTTGTTTGCTTTGTTGGGGTACAGTGCAGGAGCCCTGCATAGAAGTCACTGAAAGTCAGTTCCCATTCCAGTGCGTGGTGTTTAGGAGGAGCTTAATAAACGTTTTTTCAATGAAGAAACTGCAGATTCATCATATATTTTTTGGCCTCTTGGGATATTTCTTCTCAGTATCAGCGTGGTATAGTGGAAAGCAAGGGGTGGGAGGTATTACAATCAGATAAAGCCCATGCCACAATCCAGCAGGTTGTTATTTAGGCCCTGGACAAATCACTTTCCTCCTATTTCAGTTCCTCAACTGAAAAATGCGGATAATACATTTTCTTTTCAAGGAGCTGGGAAGGATTACATAAGCAAAACTTACATCATTGCTTGAACAATGTTTACGCATTGAACTGCATGTTCTTCATTCACTCAGTCATTCAATAAACATCCTGTAAGCTTGGAATCAATGCCAGAAAGCAGCCTGATGCATGGAACAGTGTTCCCACTCTCATTGAGTGCAGAATCTTGTGGGGGATATATTTGTAATCATTAAATGCAAAGAAAAAGTTCTTGTGGGTCTTAGAAATATATGCAGGGTTATATATTCATCTATCCATCATTTAGCTTTCTAAGCATCCATTCTATCTATTTATGTATATAATTCTTCTGTCAGTATCTGATGTGGTTTGGATCTGTGTCTCCACCCAAATCTCATATTCAGTTGTTATCCCCAGTGTTGGAGGTGAGGCCTGGTGGGAGGCGATTGGATTGTTGCGGCAGTTTCTCATGAATGGTTTGATACCATCCTCTTGGTGCTATTCTTGTGGTAATAAGTGAATGAGTGAGTTCTGGCAAGTTCTGATGGTTTCAAGTGTGTATCGCCTCCCTTCTGTCTCTCACTTCTGCTCCCACCATGTGAGACACCTCATTCCCCCTTTGCCTTCCACCGTGATCGTAAGTTTCCCGAGACCTCTCAAAGCAGAAGTTGCTACGCTTCCTGTACAGCTTGCAGAACCATGAGCCAATTTAACTTCTTTTCCTTGTAAATTACCCAGTCTCAGGTACTTCTTTATAGCAATCGAGAATAGACTAATACAGTATCTGTATATAATAATAAGTACTATTATGTGTTTCTATTATTATTATAATTCTGTACACAGAAAGACGTCTGCTATAAAAATACCTATATATAGATGTTTATATTATGATTATTTCTGAGGCATAGGATTTGGGGTTGATTTTTGTTATTTTTTCTTTAAAATTTTCTATATTATTTGAATTCTCTATTGGCAGGTATCATTTTCAGAAAAACATCGAAATACTAGAAGAGGGATATGAACTTATTAAAATATAAACATTTTGAAAACCTAATCAAAATGAAAAAATATTCAATGCCAACATGGACATAAAGAATAGGACACTTGACTAAACCAACACGTTTTAGAGATTAAATGCAATCAATGACCTCTCCTCTCAAAAAATTGTAGGCCCAAATGATTTTACAGGTGCATTCTATCAAACTCTTGAGGAACAACAAATTCTTGTCTGTATTCTAAGTTATTCCAAAAGAGATAGAGCAAAGGCTGCTGAGTTCATTTTATGATATTGGTGTAGTCAGATGGACATTTTACAAAGATGGTGTTTGACAAAGAAAGAAAATTATAGCCCCTTTTCTCTTAATCAAGTAGATAAAAAAATCTAAAATATTAGCTAATTGAATCCAACATTATGTTTTAAAATAATGCAGCTTGATGAACAAATGATTCCTTATTAGGGATTCTGCCAACAAAATTAAGAACATTAGTAAATTACAATGTTTAATATCTGACAATAATTTCAACTGATGCAGAAAAAGTACTTGATAAATTCTTTGCTTATTTATGATTTTAAAAAAAACTCTTAGCAAAGAGTAGAAAAGGATTTCTTTAATTTCCCTAAATGGATTTTGGTTATATTCCAAAACCTTCTCAAACATTATAGTTAATGGAGAAAATTTAAGTGCATTCCTGTTAAGACAAGAATTCTCACTGTGATATGTCACTATATGACACAATCAATATTATACTGTTGGAAGTCCTAGCCCACATTGAAGGAAAGAAGAGCAAAAAGATGATTGGAAAGGAAGAAATTCACCATCAGTGTCTGCAGATGATATATACACATCTCTCAGAATGAACAACAGAATCAACAGGTAAACAGTAAAAACTTGATGGACATGTGATCAAACCATAAGAGCATTTCTAACAGCAAGTAACTATAAAGTATTTTTTTTAAAAGCAAGATACCACTTAAAATAGCAACAACAACTAAAAATATCTGGTAATTAAATGAGAAACATAGAGCCCCTTTGAAAAAACTTCAATAATGTAATAACACAGAAAAAACCTGAGTGAATGAGAATATTTCTTATTGTTATATGGAAAGAATTAATATCATAAAGATGCTAACCCTCTCCGCATATATCCAGTAAGTACGATGTAATTCCGTCCAAGTTCTAGCCTGAAATTCAGAATAAATTTGTTCTAAAAATGTATATAATGTTGGGGCAGTAGAGCATTTCAAAACTTAAACAAAAACTTCAAAAAAAGTCATATGGTATAACACTGATTATTGATATATATCAAAATTAACTTTTTATTATGCAGAAAGACACATGACAAGGATAACGTTAGAAACATATTTAAAAATAGGAACAGAGACAAGGTTTAAACAAGACAAGACATTCCTATCCAGAATATACACAAAGAGACCAGGTCAAATAAGAAGGCAAATGAAACAAGGAAAGACCACAACTTCATTAGAGAAATGGGCCAAGTATATGAGCAGGCAATTTACAAAGCAATAAACCCAAAAAACGAACACATCATAAGTAGCTCAGTTAATTAACATAATAATGAGATATAATTTTATGCCTATTTGGAGAACATTAGCAAGCTGAATAACACCATGTGCTGAGGGATATTGGAACATGCTCTGCTGATAAGAAGAGGTTGGCATAGCCACTGGGAAGCACAATCTGTATTGCTCAGGCAAAGTAAGAATACCTGTGTTCTGGCTGGGCATGGTGGCTCATGCCTGTAATCCCAACACCTTGGGAGGCTGAGGTGGGCGGATCACCTGAGGTCAGGAGTTTGAGACCAGCCTGGCCAACATGGTGAAACCCTGTCTTGTCTAAAATACAAAAAATTAGCCGGGCATGGTGGTGCACACCTGTAATCTCAGCTACTCAGGAGGCTGAGGCAAAAGAATTGCTTGAACCCGGGAGGTGGAGGTTGCAGTGAGCCGAGATGGCACCACTACACTCTGGCCTGGGTAACAATGTGAGACTCTGTCTCAAAAAAAATAAAAACAAAACAAAAAAAAACTAGCCAGGTATGGTGGCGTACGCCTGTATTCCCAGCTACTCAGGAGGCTGAGGAATGAGAATCGCTTGAACCTAGGAGGTGGAGGTTACAGTGAGCTGAGATGGTGCCACTGAATTCCAGCCTGGGCAACAGAGTGAGACTCCGTCTCGGAAAAAAAAAAAAAAAATACCTGTGTTCTATAAACTGCAAGATAGAAAGGAGGGTAAAGAAATGAGAGAAGCTGAGAAAAGAATGAGGTTTCTGGTGTAGGTGAGTATGTAGATTCAGGTGACCATACCTAAGATAGAGAATGGAGAATGAGGAGGAGCTGGTTTGGGGATAAAGATGATGTTTTCCATTTTGGACCAGTTAAAAATAGTGCATTTATGGGACATGGATGGAAACAGTAGGTGCTCAAGGGATAATAATTTCTTCCTCATCTAATAAGTTTCCCTTTTCTTCTGTGTTTAGGAAAGACAGAAGCTTAATTCATGATTTTCTCCAGTTTAAATTCATAGGTAAGAGATAAACATTTTTATTATTATTCCTTCTCAATAATAAAAAAATATATAACACTGATTTTCTGAGTAGCAAAATTTGAAAGCTATAATTAGGAACTAAAGGAGTAGATACTCCTATTTTTTCCAGGTCAACATTCTTGGGAATTTTTTTTAAGTGAGATAAAGAATACTTAAGAGACATCACTTCAGACTGTAAAGCTCATGTATTTTAATGCCAGAAACCCAGAATTTAAATACCAGTTCTGTTAGCATGCTACAAAATTTTAAGCAGGATACTCTCAACAAATGGGCTAATAATAATTACCTTTCATAAATGTTATTAGGATGAAATAAAATCATATAAAATGCCAGACGTAGTAAATGTGCCATAAAACCTAGCTTATTATTGTAGGCCCTTGCCTTCAATTATTACCTTATTAACTGTATATTTCACAGAGTAGTCTACACCAGCACTGTCTAATGGGAATATAGTGCAAGCCACACATGCAATTTTAAATTTCGAGTAGCCATATTTAAAAAGTAAAAAGAATTAAGTCAAATTGACTTTAATAATATATTGAATTTAATCCAGTATATACAAGATATTATCTTGCTAACAAGTAATTGATATAGCTACTAACAAGATATTTTGCGTTTTTTTTTTCCATTTGGCTCTGGCTCATGTGCCATTGTGACCCAGCAGCCACATATTAGACTATTCTGTTTGGAACAGGTTTGGGATGAGGCAGAGAAGAAATATGTATAATTGCATAAGCCTATGGCAACCACAAATTGGATAAGACAAGAACTAATGATGCTTGGAAGAAATGAAAATATATGAAATTATTACCTTTGTCTTCCATATCTAATGGCAAATAGAAAGTTTTTGGTGAAAAAATAGAAACAGAAATTTTTACTGGACAACAAGTATATGCTACACGCTTGACATGTGAAGCCTGTGTTTACGCTGAGGAACCAGGAAGCTGGAATCCGCAGACTCTAGTTACTGTCACTGTAGTGAGGACTTCCTTGAGACTTTGAACATTAAGTTCTAAAGAGCGTCCCAGGGAATAGACAAGCATTGTGTCTAATTTATATTCTATCATGCTCCTCAGCCAGGAACATTATAACTCCATGTTTTCTCACTCTCTGAGGGGATCATCCAGGCTCTCAAATTATGGGGAACATGGAGAAGTAAGCATGGAGAATGTGTGGGCCTTGAATGAAGTGGGGGTCAATTCATAAGCTCCATCTTTCATGCTCAGTGACTCGGGTGGGACACAGGCTGGCAATCAGGAGGCTGGCCCATAGCAAAGAATCCCACATCACCAGACTCTGTCCTTCCCACTCCTGATACCTTTGACATCTCCAGAGCAGCAGGCAATTCATTCCTGCCATGTGTATCTTAGGTCAAAGGGAAAAAACCACAGAGCTTCAATGTGCGATTCACAGCCTGAAAGGAACCAAGTGTCTTCTGATAAACAACACTTGAGATTTTTTTTTTTTTAATGAAGGCATTAAACTGGCCTTCTTTTGAAATAGGCCAGACAGGGTAAACAAGGAGAGATCTTGTCTTTCCTTCGTCCTGGAAAAATAACATTTCTTGCTTTCCAGCTCAGTACAGTTGACTGAATTGGAAAGGAATCTATTTTCTCTGGAAAGATTTATTTGCCCAACAGTTGTGTTTTTGTATATGTGTGTGTGTTGGCAAGATAGCTAGATTTTCCAGAACAAGGGTCGTCTTGTTCACTGTTTAAAGGGGCCTACGAGTTGACTGGGGAATTTCATGTTAGAGAAGGCTTTTGCAGACTTCAGCATTATGTACAAATTCAGAAGCATCGCAAGCTGCCCTGGGCGCTAAGACAGGGAGGTGACAGTGCTGGGGTGGTGCCACACAATCACTACCCAACTCACGCGAGCGCACACAGAAACATCTCTATCTCTTCAGCTTTGTAAAGTCAGTCTCAAGGCATGTGACTATCAGAAACCGTTATAAACCATCCACAGTTTCTATTTTTCTTATAGAAAAATTATTTCCAAAAAAGTAAAACGATTTTTTAATAAAGTCATGTGGAAAAGCTGAGAGTAGAATTTTCCCCTCTTCCTACAACCAGATTTCTTTTCCCACCTGCAGACACATGTTTTGGGATCAAGCAAAGAACAACATGTAAATCCCTTTGTGGCTGAATTAGAGAAAAGACATAGATATTGTTAGATGTCCTTCTTTTCTGCCTCCTTCTTTTTTCAGTTTCATAAAGGACTGGTATCACATTGGAAATTTTAGAGCAAATATGTCCTACTTTATAGAAAATGGTTTTCGTTACTTTTCATTTTCTACCATTTCATGTCAAGAATTAATGTAATATAAACTAAAATGGTATGCTTTGGGATATTTTCTTGAGAACATTTCTTTGAAGGTGAATACACACACACACACACACACACACACACACACACACATTTGAACACCAAAAATAAAATATATTTGAAGATGAGGTTCTTTCCCCTAATTTTTTTTGTCTCCAAGTAGTTACTTGCTAAACTCAACTGACAGCTTGGCTGAATTTTGCACAAATGACTTTTCACTCAGCTAGTCTTTGCCTTGCCAGGTGTGGCTGGCCAATGTAAAGGAAAGGAAAGATGTTTTTCCTTTTAGCATGAGCATTAAAACTTTTACCACATTTTCCGTTGCCCAGTGTCTGTTTTCAAGGAAGCACAGACCAGCAGAAAACAGAGGAGTCTGAGATTTCCTCTTTGTAAATGTTGGATCCCAGCCTCCTAGTGCATTTAACTTAGCAAAAATCCACATAATTAAATGAGAGGAAATAGTTTTCTTTGATGGCAAAATGGCTTCCCTGAGGAGAAGCCAGCTGATAGCATCCACTCTGAAGTGCTGCTGGAAGATCTCAGTGCCCCCGGGCACCATCGTTCGGGATCAGGATGTCCGCATTCTCAGGGCTGGCAGGACTAGGGCTGAACAGCTTCCTACTTTGTAAGTGTACACCTTCATAAGGCATTTTTAACTTTTATGAACACATTTTTATTGTGCGCCAAAGTCCATGTATTTGGCAAAACTGGAAATTTTACTCATTCCTATTGTGTTTTTCTTTCTCCCAGTAGGAAGCTGGATGGGACTGAATCTGGGCAGAATGGCTATCGCACTTGCGTTGAAGTTACCCATCAAAGCAGCACCAGAAGAATCAACAGCCATCTCCAAAAGTTTCCAGGGCAGCTTTCAGGCATTTTCTTGTCAGTCTATTCTCCAAATATCTACCCCATGCCTGGTGCTAAACAAATATTAGTTGGAAATGCTGATCATGAAATCAAAGGGATAGAGGAAAGAAAAATGGCAACTTGCTGCACATTAGCAAAATGTACAACAGGGCAGAACAGGATCTAATCTTTAGTTACTGAAAATGAAAATTATTCTTGCAGGGCTCCCTGCCAAGTCAAGCTTTGAACCTCTCTCTGCCATGGTCCCTTCTCTGAGTCACCTTCTATGGTGCCACCTAAACTCTGCCCCTTGGTCCTTTCATCAGTGCTCTTTTTCCCACCCCCATAGTGCTGAGGGTCTTCCCAGGTAACCGCTTCTCTTGCCTCACTTTCTATCTCCTCACCTCCAGTCAGTGGCCTCAAGGGTTAGAGAAAATTAAAAACAGCATTGACACCAAGAAGCCCACAAATTCTAGAATGGAATATTAGTTAAGGTTTAATGAATCCTGCACCCTGGGTTTCTGAACAAAGGACAAGAGGCAGTTGCCTTGAGTTGTAAGAGAGAATTAAAATGGATGTTGAAACTTGCTATGTAATTGTCAAGGTTGGTCAGTCTCAGAGGTGTGTTACTTATTCCAGTTGTGGACGATCTTAATGCCGTGTAAGAAAACACACTATCTAAGCAACTGGCTTCAGAATTTCTCCTACTTGATGAGCCAGCCTGATGCGAAGAGCTGAGCAAAAAAGCCTAAGGAAAGTTGTGGAAGCAAAAGACAGGAGAAAGACAGGGTTGGCTTGCTCTGCATAAGAAAAGGAAAGTGTACTATTTTTCACTAGTGAGGATCTGGGCAGAAGGGTGAAGAGAGTGTTGAACCACCTGGTACAGGCCCCAGTTGAGGGGAAAAAATTATATAACATCAATTTTAAATTGTTTTAATTTGTTGGAATTGGTATCATATAAACCCCTCTAGTTATCCAAGTCTTCAGCAAAGGATCTAAAGTACATATAAATTACAAAACAGAATGGACAAAGACTTGTGTGTGTGTGTGTGTAAATCAAGGAAAGGGACTGGATTTTTGACATCCAGATCCATGTTAGAGAAAGCCCACAGTCCACAGTGGGCAATGTGGTGATACACATATTTATACACAGATTTAATATTTCTGTGGAGATAACTGGGACTTGACCAGCAGTATGGAAAGGCACATCTCCCCTCTCCCTTTAGAATCCAGGAGGCAAAAGGGGCGCAAGCCTCCCTCAGATGGGAATGTGAGGCAATTCATCTGAAACTCAAAGAATGGATTTTGGTTTTTTCTGAGACTTTGGTTGAATTAAGAGGACACTTAGTAGAGAAGGGGAAGGTGCCTAGGCAGCCATTTATCTGACTTGGTTTGAATCTAGTATTATTCTTGAGAAAAGAGGCTTCCCCAGTAGAATGGTTAAACTTCTGTCCAGCACTTTGCATATATTAAAAGAGAAGCTGGCTTTCACAAAAATTTATGAATCACAGACATATGAAATCACGCAAAAATGTTAATCTCTGGAACCAACTGCGTGAACTTGACCCCACTTACTTGTAAGTGACTGTGCAACTTCCTTAACCTCTCTATGTATCAGTTTCTTCCTCTGTAAAATGGAAATAATCAGTTTCTAGCTCACAAGGTCCTTGAGAAGATTCAGTAAGTGTGCAGAAAGCATTTAGAATAGTTCTAGCACATTCACAATTTGAACTATTACTCTCTTACCTTCCTACAAGAATCTGGGAAAGGGGCCTATATGCTAAGAAATGTAAGCACATTATCTCAATCCTCCCAACAATTAGTTGTCTTAACAGTGGGGGCATTATTAACCCTACTTTTTTTTTCAACTAAGACCTGAGACCAAGAGCGATGAGTAATTTTCCTAAGGTCACACAACTGGCTAGAAGCAGATGCCTTTGTAGGTCACTGGTTATGTAAGTTTACACAATAAAATTAGAATTACTGATTAAAGCCCACAATGGGAATACCGTAATACCTTTTACAGTATTTAAATAGAAAAGGAAAACCAAACAGGAAATAGCTATGCTAAGTGCATTAGCTCAGCGACATACCATTTTAAATGGGAAAGTGTGAAATGAAATGAAACGGTTGCAGTTCATCTCTGAGCAGAAAGTCCAGGAAGTAAGCAGTGTAGCCAGGCCGGCACATCTGAGGAAGCCGGCACATCTCTCAATTTGCGCTTTGTTACTGCCTGAACCTTTAAAACAATATCAAGGGTGAATTTAGCAAATATCTCAAATATTAAATATATTCGTATTAGTTGAAAGAGACAAAACTTTTCTCCTTAAAGCTAAGTTTAAGGCAAATGTTCTTTTTCTGTTAAGCAGTTTAGGTAAGCCTGGTTTACTGGAAGTCAGCTTTGATGTTCCCCTTGTGGTTTAGAGGCTACTGCTGGTCACAGTTCGAGGGCTGGGCGGGGAGGTGGGAGAGAATGTTCTTCATTGAGTACCTCTTGTTGTCACCACCATGCTAGACATTTGGCATCCATGGTCTTTCCCAATCCCTGCAGCCAACTTCTGCTGATGTGGTTTAGCACGCAGCCCCGTTCCAGGTGCAGAGTAGATCTTGCTGCTAAGCAAGTGTAGAAAACAGTACATGATGAGCACTGAAGGCACAGTTAGAACATGATCAGGCCAAAATCTTTTCCTCTCTTGCTTTTCTCTGGAAGAGTAGGAAGCCAGACTACACAGCTTAGAGCTTCCCAGCTCATGTTCCCCACAGGGATGGGTTATAGGTATATGGAGAGAAAAACGCCTCTTGCCCCTCAGGGTGGCCAGGCTTGGAACCACCCAGTCCCCAAGGACCAATGGCCTCCGCCCACTACTCCAGAGTGCCTTACAGATACACCATGTGGGTTCTGTGACCACACACACTGCAAAGGGAAATGGCATCATCCAAATGATATCCTATTTGTGGGCACAGCAGGAAAAGCTAGAACCTGGAGTCAGGAACTGTATTCCAAACCTAACCCTTACACCTGTGTGTCTTTGAGCAAATCATCCAAACGTTCGCGGTTTCTGGTTCCTTGGGGATTTTCCTTCTTCTTCTCCTTTTTTGTTTTGTTTGGTTTGGTTTTATACTGGCTTATTTAGGGTAAGGCAAAAGCTGTGATTTGAGGTTTCCGGGCACCCCCTGACTTTGGCCAGAGCAGCTCCCTTCAGTTTCTTTTGTATACTGGGGGAACTGATGGGCCTCCCCTGGAGAAGGTATTCCACAGCTGTACCACTGCTGGGCTAGTGATGTCCATGCCCCCTTTCAATATTCCCCTCCTTTGAGCTATGAAAGACTATTTCCTATCACTCTGCTAAGAGTAAGTATATCAATGCGGTTTAGGCCAAAACTTTTACAGTCTTAAAACAGATTGTTTTTCTAATCTGGTAACTTGATCATTTGGTTTTCTGAGAAAGTAGAGCCCCCAGGTGAGGGAAAGCTTTTATTTTTATTTTTTATTTTTTTGAGGTGGAGTTTCACTCTTGTTACCCGGGCTGGAGTGCAATGGCGCGATCTCGGCTCACCGCAACCTCCGCCTCCCGGGTTCAGGCAATTCTCCTGCCTCGAGGGAAAGCTTTTAAAGACACGGGTGCGAAGTCACCCAGTGGACAACGAATGACTTCACTCCTCCTGGAGGACTGTGAATGTCTTTTTGGACGCAGAATGCCATCAATTTTATCTTCAGGTGGTTTGTTTCTCCCCCTCTCTGTTAAATATTATGTGATTGTGAGCCAATTTTAGAAAAATACAATCTGTAGGATTTGTGCTGTTCATCTCCTAACCTAACAAATAACTGCTAATGGTGACCATTCATTGTTTGCCCAGCAGTCTAGGTTTGACTTTTTGTGGATCGGGTGATCTCTACTGACTCTTGCTAACATTCCCTTTCCCTCTGCATAGTAGGAACCTTCCTTCTGCTCCTCCTCCAGCTGGGTTAGTAGAGATTCACAAATGATTCCTCTTATTCAAAACAGAGAACTAGGTCAAAACAACTTCCCAGAATCTCTGTTTGTGAACCTCTAGGTGGTTAGGAGTAAATAAAGGAGGGCGGGCCCTGAATGAATTACAAGATTCAGAATCAAACCTGCTAGCTTAGCCCTGATTCAATCTTGGATATTAATTTGTGGAAGATTTTGCTTTCTCCTCTGCTTTTATGTAACTGTAGCTTAAGACAATTTGATTTTCTACATTAAGATTTTTGTCATTGGCATGCATCTTGACCACGGCAGAATGCTGCTTGCTGGGCCAGAGATCAGTCTTTGAGGCAAGATTTAACTTGATGAATGAAGATATCTTTTAGATACAAGACCCCTCCTTCATCATTCACAAGCATGATTTATTCACTCGTTTCCACACATTGGCTTCTGTCTCTATCCAGAAAACTGGAAAGAAGGGTCTTGTTTATATAAGGTGGTTGTAAAATGAATCCACCTCTACAGGGCCTTCTCCTTTGCCACAGGAAAGATTCCCGGACACACACTGCACCCTGTAAACACAGCCTTTCATCTATACCTGGCACACCTTCTCCATTTATAGCCTGTGAGCTCCCTTCCTGTATTCTGACCTGGTGATGTTTCTTTCTTCATTTAAAAACTTGATTTGGTTTCTGGAGTCTTGTGTCTCTTAATCTCCAGCCAGAACATGGTAAGGTCCCCCTTAAACATGATCTCTTCCAAAACCTTCACTGACCCCTATGTAGAAATACACTCTCCTTCCTGTTAGTGCCTATGCTATTTATCCATAACCTCTCTCCTTGCATGTATCACTTTATACCTTGGAATACAGTAATTTGTCGAGTGCATGTAGCACTCCCACTATTACCACAAACCTCTGAAGGGCAGCAGCTCCGCATCTCCGTCAGGACTGGGACTAGTGTGAGCCCACTGAGGTGTCTGCCTGAGACACAAAATCTAAAAGGGCCCCTAAAAATCCAGTCAAATAACATTTTAACGTGACACTCTAAAAAATGAGTGCAAAATCTGGGTTGAACAAAATATCAACCTTATAAATAAAGACAGGATCAGTATTTTTCCTTCTACTTTCCCTTTTCCTTTCAAATGTCTCTTTTGCTTCAGGCACTAGTATAGCCTGTCAAAGCACTGTTACTGATTCTGTCTTCTTAGAAATTTTGATATTTTGATCATCACAATTTTTTTGCATTACTTTTGATTTCTTAAAATATTACATTATTGCAATATTTTAAAATTTATATTGAGTCCTGTTTTTTTTGTGTGTGTGTCCCCTTAAATGATGCCCCTGGGATGAGTGTCCCACTTGCCTTACCGTGGGCCTGGCTCTGATCACCACGGCTACTAGCACAGAGTTTTGCCTGTTAATATGCACTCAATTAGTATTTCATGGATGAATGAATGAATGAATGAATGCATACCAGCAGAGATATTTTCAAGTGCTTTTTTCTTTTCTTTTTTTTCTAAAGGCAAATGACATCTAACATACAACCCAGCATCTAGCGGAACAGAGACAGACAATAGTGGGGAAAGTTTTAGTGGTCTCAGGTGGCCATCTGGGGTCCCAGTCAGCACTGCTTCTGCCAGTTACAATCATCTTTCCTGAGCCTCTTTCACTGTCACAGAGCACCCTCTCCAGTCTTGCTTGATTTCATAAGCAAACAGTTCTCAAGGAGTTAAATAGCAGTGGAGCCACAGAATTATCTTTCACCTTCTTCTAATGAATTATAAGTCATAAACAACAAAAATAGTCTCTTGAGAATCTTGAAATATTGAAAGCAGTGGTCTGATGTGTTTCTGCAGAGAGAGGAAGAAGGCAAATGGCTGGAAGACCAAGAGGGACGGGGTGTACCTCTGCCAGCTCCACTACCCAACGTGACAGAAAGTAAATTTTCATTTCCAAACAATAGCACCGACACGTAGGAAGGATTCCTAACTCTCACGGGAAAAAGAAGCAGGTCATGAAGGTGTTGAGTCTGAGACTTGCAGTTACCCTGCGGATGGTGGCTGATTTCTCAGTGTATTCATCACCGTTTATCTGTAAAAGACAAACATGGCCATTTGTGAAATCCTCTCACAAAATCATCTCGAGAAAGTTGAGCCTGTAATAACAAAATTATTTCTATGCTTTGGAAGAGGGCCCACGAAAACAATATTTTTGATTTAGTTACAGGAATTCTCTTCAGCAAACAATACTGTTAAAGTGTTTTCTGGGTTCTGCCCATGTAATAGTTACTGTTTCTAAGGGGGGAAAATGAATTTTGTTCTGTTACAATTACTATGATTTATACTTTTCTGTCCTGTTATCAAATGATTGTTAACCTTTATCTATCTCCACTCTGTTTAACCTTAAATAGTCCAACTTTTTGAAAAGTAATCTAAATTACTTTAAAAAAAATCTCAGTAATGTACTCCAAAATCCAAATCTAGAAGAAAGAAAATGATTCTTAAGAGACGACTTCCTTTTGTCTCTGACAGTCTTCAAATCACTTACTTTCCATTTAGTTTCTTTGCAGTTTCATTGTGAAGTGAATAAACTTCATTTCTGTTATATTCTGGACATTTGGGGATCTGAGATCTAGCAGTGTACTCATTTTAAGAAATTACCTTACAGTAAGAATGTTGAGACCTGTCCTGGAGTGTTCCTAAACCAGCCTTGTTGAGGTGTGGGGTTTGGACTCCACATTTAGTGCGGGCCTGCTGTGTGCTCACCACCATGCCTGGCAGCTTCTGCTGTCATCTCATTTCACCCTTTGAAGTGTCTAGAGGGAGAGCGGGTATTGTCAGGCCCACTGTGAAGAAATAAAAAGCAAGACTCAAAGAAGCTGGGATGTGTGTAGGACCATAAGACTGCTGAGTGGGGGTGAGGCCGAGGCTTAGCCTGGATCTGTTACCTTCACTGCTTATTGCTTGTCATACTGTATACCAGTGTCTGGCTATTGTCCCAGCTTGCCATTGATCTTAGAAGGAAAATTCTGCACTGCTGCTGCTCCAAGAGTTACATAGGATGCATTCATCCGACCCAACGTGTTATGTGGTTGATTTCTAAGGTGAAGTGAAATCAGTTCCAAAAAGGTTTTAAGGATTATTTCAAACTATTTGAAGAGATAAGTACTGTCCATCCAGTGTTGAGACCCTATGTGTGCCTTCCCTGGAATTCCATATTTATCAGAGACACTATTTCTGTCTCGGAAAGTTCCCCCTAATTTCCAAAGAGGCTTACAAAGAATAGGTTCCAGATCATCTTGAAAAAATTGGTAAGGTGATCGCGTATAAGAAAGAGAACGATTTCATATCATGAAAATGAAAATGCACCAATGTTTATATGTCCGAATCCAACTGTATGTTGTGCACAGTTGTATGTGTGTTGGGGTTAGAAGAATATGTGTCATGGAAATTGAATGATACAGGGAAATGCATCCTAATTACTCAGGACCATAATTTTTTTAATTAACAAGCAAACAAGCAGTCATGGATCTGATTATAATAGATAAAATCACTTACGTTAAAAACAACACAAGGAAGTAAAGTAGACTGGCACAGTACAGTAGTTAAGCATGAAGTAGGTAAGCTTGAAGCCAGTTGCCTGAGTTTGTAACCAAGTGTGCTAATTACTACTTGTGTGACATTTGATAAATCAGTCATGTAAAAACAAAACAAAACAAAACAAACAAACGCATGTGTTCTGTATTCCCCTCTATGAAATGGACACAATAACAAGAATGCACAAGGATGTTTCCAAGGTTAGATGAAAAAGTGCAAATGAGATGCTGACACTTCATAGAAGTGTGTGTGTTATAAAGAAGGAAAATGTATGTACCATTTTTGAGCTCCTTATAATAGAACGATGTATTTCTCAGGTTCAAGAAGTTGTGAAAGAGTTAATCACAACGGAATCGTCACCAGGCTTAGAGACAGAGCAAGTGGTTTTACTACTGGAAGCCAGTATGAACCCAGTACCGCAGTATAGGGAAGAGGACGTCTAACCAATGCATAGTAATAATTGGGATATTGTTGAGAGCCGAGCCCTCAGAGCTTCCACATGCCTTTAACAATTAGTAGGCTAATGACCCTATTCAGTGAATCTGCACAAATCATATGGGAGACAACAGCAAAATGAAGAAAAACCTGCAGATGCCCTTGTAGGAAATGCAGTTAAAGCGGGAAGGCCTAAAATAACATCTAACTGTGCTCTTCTTTTACGCTGGAGAGTCAGGGCCGGACCAGGAGGCTGGCAGGGACACAGCCTGGCACAGCAGGCCACCTGGGGTCCATTGCCAACAGGACTTGTGACTAACATCCTTTGAGAACAAATTTCCTAGAGTTTCAGGGCTCTTTCAGATCAGCATAATTCCGGGTCACAAGACGGATGGGAAGCCACAGAGCCCCAGGTCCTTTCTGTGAAGTTAAAAATTACACTGTCTGTAATGACCCACCTTTGTATCTCCTCATGGCCACAATTACTTAGTCACTGATTATACAATAAACTCTTCAGAAATAATTCACGAAGATGAGAAATCAAACCCCACCCTTTTATGTTCTGAGGCACGAACTAGCCCCACCTCTTGAAAGGGGGAGGTAGAGCCTACTGCACGTCTTCATGCCATGCTGCTTTCCTGCAAATGTGGAAGACCCTACATTTCGGAAGATTGTCGGCGGTTCTACAGGGAGACAGCACATTGGGTGCCCGCCTGGGAATAGCAGTGCTTGGTTTCAGATACAAGTTCAATAGATTGGCTCTATAGCACTGGGAAAATTACTTAATTTCCTATGCCTCTCAGTTGCTTTATTCACCAAATGACAGTAACAATAACGCCTGGCACACCATAGGTGCTCAAGAACCGTCAGCTGCAATGCCCGTTCTCCTGAGTCATTCACCTTTTCCATAGCCTAGCAACAAGTTCTTTGAAAAAACGACACTTACCAACAAAATGCCTATTTCATATAGACAAAATGACGCACACTGCCCTTACACGTGATGGAGACCGTGTCCGTGACTGTGGCCCTTGTGTAATCTGGGTGACCATCTGGGTTCTCATTGCTATGTGGTTCTTCTTCTGCAAACAGTCTTGTCTTTCATGAAACCCATCTCTTTTACCTCATCATTGGCAAATGCTTTTGGAGCTTATTGGAAATGTATTCAGTGGCATGGCGAGTATGGATGGGGTCCCTCCTTCATGGAACTTAGATTCTGGTTGGGCAAGTGGTAACAGGAAAGCCTAAGAAGTGTTAGGATCCCAAACTCAGAGTTCGAGGGGTTGACGTGTGAGGAACTCTACGGGGTGGAAAAAAAGAAAGTTTAAGCTCAAAACTGAAGAGGGGTGAGAGTTATGCTTGAGAAAGTGCCCCAGATGGGTGGAAGAATGTGGTTCTAAGACCTAACAGGAAAAGAAGCTTGGAGTTGAGAGAAGCTGAGGCCTTCCACCCATCTGCAGCAATGTGACGTGGCAAGGGGATGATGGCCTGGCTGTTAGGCTTGGAGGCATGTCAAAGGGTCAAGTTTGATCCTAAGAATATCAGAGAATTATGGAAGGGTTTCATGTCAGGAGTGAAATGGTCCCACTGAGGTAAGGATGGATCATCTTGACTGCTCTGTGAGGCAGGAGAGAATGTGGGGATCCTGGTGGGAGGCTGATGGCCATCAAGTCAGCATGAGTGCATCATCTTTTAATGATTCTGGCCAAGACTTGGGTGGTTTGGAGGTAAAGAGGTAGACAGATTTGAGAAATATTTAAATATTTGGCTTAAAACTAAAGCTAGCCCTCCCTGCCCTGCAAATCAGGATAAGTAGCAACGTTAACCTATAGTCAGCCCTTCTGTTATCAACACTCAGGACATTTTTAGTTTGGAAAAAGAAGGGACCTGGTATCTAAAGTGCAGCTTGGGGGTTTTCTACTGAGGTCAGTGATGATCTGCACTGCTCTGCCTGACCCATTGCTGGCTCAGACCCTGAAGGCTGCTCGCCCTCCTCTCACCCTAGTTACACTTATCATGCAAAGCCCTAATATAGCCAGGAAGGGCTCAACACCAGTCCCTCTAACCAAACAATCAGCAAACTAAGATAACTTTAAAGAGTGTCAAGCCCAACTTTATGACTCCTTCATAGGCACCAAGGGCATTGTCTCAGCAGCCTCAACCACCAGACAGGATGGCCCAGGGCTGCTTGTTCCTTGACCTGCTGGGACCAACTGTGACTCATCCATTTACTGCAGAGCAAAGGTAACTTGGGATGTACCAGTTGACAGCTGCCTCCCAGGAGACAATCAGTACTGGAAATGAGGGCACTGGGCTTTAACTGGAAATGTTTCTGCTGGCACAGACTCAGGCTGGATGAGGCAGGGACATGAGAGATGGCATGCATGTATTTTAAAGAACTGGGGGCTGGGCACAGTGGCTCACACCTATAATCCCCACACTTTGGGAGGTCGAGGCAGGCAGATCACCTGAGGTCGGAGGCTTGAGACCAGCCTGACCAACATGGAAAAACCCCATCTCTACTAAAAATACAAAATAAACTGGGTATGGCGGTACATGCCTGTAATCCTAGCTACTCGGGAGGCTGAGGCAGGAGAATTGCTTGAACCCTGGAGTCGGAGGTTGTGGTGAACAGAGATCACGCCATTGCACTCCAGCCTGGGCAACAAGAACAAAACTCCATCTCAAAAAAGTAAAATAAAGAAAAAACTGGGGTCCTCACAGCTGACTGGCTGTTTCAAGTCACTCTTGTTATCTCACTGAGCCACTTGGAGGCTAGTGATGTCACTTATATGTGCTCTGTAATTTAGTTTGGAGATTTCAGCCCCATAACCATACTTCCTTTCTTGGCAGAAGGAAGATTAGGAGCAGCAATAATATCATAGTAATATTGGTATCATTTATTAATGGTATAGTCTATTCTGAAAGCAGTAGGTCACTGAGGTTATATATATTGTCTGTAATCCAGTGGTCACAGCCTAGGGTGCAATTAGGAATCACTCAGGAAGCTTCAAAATACCGATGCCTGGGTCTACTCTCCAAAGACTGATTGGGTAGAGCCAAGGTATCGGCATTTTAAGGCCCCCCATGGAATTCTAATGTGCATCCGAGATTGAGAAGCACAGCTTTCATCATCACAGCAACCTGCAAGGTAGGGGCTTTTAGCTTCATTGTATAGATAAAGAAAGCAGGGCCCAGAGGGACGACAAACAACTCGTGCAAGTACAAGATCAGGGACTTCAACCTTGGGTCTGTCTGGAAACTAACCCCTGCTGCCAATTTGCTTCACGTGTGATTCATGAATCCTTAGCTAGAGAATAAAGAGAGAGAGGACGCAGACTAGGAGCCCAGGGCAGCAGCACCCCACAGGGACCCAGGAGCTTTGTGAATAGGAAGCTTCACCGTCACCCTGAGCCAGCTGTGCAGCATAGGAGTCACCTGCAGGTGAGGATTCCAAAAGGAGAGTAGCCCAAGCGGGCAAATAACTGGTCTTCATGGTCGCAGCAGCACCTGGCTTCTGTCCAACCCTCAGAAGCTGGCGCAGAGAAGAGTCGTTTGGTGGAAAGTTGAACAGGGCATGGCCCGGTTGGAGCGGGTAGTCGCATGCACACTCAGTTACCTACAGTATCCTGTAGAGAGAGGAACTTCCTTCCCCAGTGTCTGCCTTCTCATCCACACTGCGTCAGCTCAGGGCTGGCACCAGGTTTTCTGGGCTGCATCTAAATCATACTTCAGAGATGGTGGGATTAACTCAAGAAGGTTACACTGATAGATACATACTGTCGAATGGGAAAGAAGCATCCTCTGAGTCTTGTTTTCCCAACCAAGAGCACTCTTAGCCATAACCGCCTGAAGTAAATACAATCAGGTGGGATTCTGAGGCTGCACCTTCCTTCTTGTCTGCTAGGAACCCACCAGGGCAGAGCCTCAGCTCTCAGCCTCCTAGAATGAAGCTTGAACCCAAAGCAAGGAGCTGACCTTCTTTGACACTCCCCACTTTCCAGACAAAGGTGAATCTCCGCAGGTGTTTCTGGTATCATTGTTACCAATGAGAAAGCATCAAGTTCTGAGGGGTGACAAGGGAGGGGGAGGCTTCTGGAGTCAAGGAAGAGATGTCTGGCCCTCTCTGCACTCCAGATCTCAACCCTACTCTGAAACGCCCCACAAAGGCTTGGATTGGACACTTTTGTTCATTTATCTACTCAACAGTTATGAAGTTGATAGCATTGGGGATTCTTAGTAAAGTAAAACCAGGTACTGACCTTAAGTAGCTCACAGTTTAGCAGGAGAGAAGTCAGCTAAGGCGAGTGTGACGTCAGAGGAAAGCACGGCTGTGGTGGGAACACACGAGGCAGGAGGGTGGATGTCCTAGAGGGCACTTCCTGACTTGGGACTTACGAATGCAGGAGTGGGCCAGGTGGAAAGTGGGGGAAACAGTCTTTCAAATAGAGGGGTCACCTTCAGCAAAGGAGCAAAGATTCTGTTCATTACCTCAGTAAAGGGTGTTCTTTGTTGAATGGCAATCCTGGCTTAGCTCTTTCTTCTCTGGACTTAGGGACTTGGGCTTCCTATTCTACATTCAGGCCGAAGGGCTGAGTCTGAGTGAGAATAAATTCCTAACTCAGATTTTTTTTTCTTCCACAGAAACATGCAGTTCTGAAGTCTTGCCAGCCATACCAAAGAGCTTTTTCCAAGAAGGCACTGGCCAGGGAGAGGCAGCTGTGCAGTGGGAGGACTGTGATGTTTTGGACCAGAAAATAAGACTCAAATGAGGCCAACAAAGCACAGGCGCCGCATAAAGGTGTCTTCTCCCCTCTTTGTAAGCCTTACCTCTCAGAGTATTCAGTGCCATAAAAGGCAAGCAAGTAAGTCCTTTGACGGAGGGATAGCTGGAGTTTACTCCTGACTCCACACTTAGGATCTTGGACTACTCACTGCAGGTCTCTGAGCTTCATAGTTTTATATATAAAATAGGATGAAAACCATCCCCAAATCCACTTCGACAGTGAGAATTAGATGACATGGCAGCAGAAGGGCACTTAGGGCTTAGCACAGAAGGGGTCTTAACAAAGGTAGCTGTGTTTCATCATTCATTTCAGAACTGATGTTTAGATCCTTTTCTGCATCTTGAAACATCCCAAAATATTCCTCCTTAATCCCTTCAGTTAGATGCTCATTGATACTTCTCTGTTCAGTTTATACTGTGAGCAGGAGAGGGAGGCTTGAGCTTGGTTCTGTGGGCGAGGGCGAAGAAAATGATTCTGCATTTTGGAACAACACACTCACGAATGCTAAGAGGCTGCTGTTTCTTTCTGCCCGTGCTTGCTTGCTTTCTCTTTCTTTCCTTCTTTCTTTCTTTCTCTCTTTCTTTCTTTCTCTCTCTCTCTCTTTCTCTCTCTCTCTTTCTTTTTCTCTCTCTTTCTTTCTTTCTTTCTCTCTCTCTCTCTTTCTTTTTCTCTCTTTCTTTCTTTCTTTCTCTCTCTCTTTCTTTCTTTCTCTCTCTCTTTCTTTCTTTCTTTCTTTCCTTCTTTCTCTCTTTCTTTCTCTCTCTCTCTTTCTTTCTTTCTCTCTCTCTTTCTTTCTTTCTTTCTTTCTCTCTCTCTCTCTTTCTTTCTCTCTCTCTCTTTCTTTCTTTCTCTCTCTCTTTCTTTCTTTCTCTCTCTCTCTTTCTTTCTTTCTTTCTCTCTCTCTTTCTTTTTCTTTCTTTCTTTCTCTCTCTCTCTTTCTTTCTCTCTCTCTCTTTCTTTCTTTCTCTCTCTTTCTTTCTTTCTCTCTTTCTTTCTCTCTCTCTTTCTTTCTTTCTTTCTTTCTTTCTTTCTTTCTTTCTCTCTCTCTCTCTCTTTCTTTCTTTCTTTCTACTATATAAGAGAAATCACAATGGTTGTCGTAGTTATGCTCTTTACTTCCTGAGTGGAATAGCACCAGTTTTGATGTTATTTTATAGTTAATTATATTATATTCTGGATCTCTCTTTGATGGTGGGTTATGGAGAAGGTTTGCCAATTCTTTCTCTTACAATTCTTTTTTTAAAAAATCCTCAGAATTAAGGCCATTGTGTGATCTTCTTTTACTTTTATATATATATATATATATGTTTAATGCTCACCAACGTTACAAAAAACATTTAAACACCTAGAGTCTGCCATATAGTGGTATTGGGAAAGAATCCGGAAGAAATGGAGGCCACAGGAATATTTTGGAAGGCAGAGCTTGAACACAAATTCCTTCTGCGCCATTTGCATTGTGACCGTTTAAGGTGAGCCCTCTCAGCTCCTACCAGAACTGCTGTAAGAACCTTGCACTTGCTCTCTAGCCTCATTCCCCTGCAGTGTGTGCCGCTCAAGTATCTCAGTCATCATGTGACATGCCAGCTCAGTTTCCCAATAACTCCCCACTGATAGCAGGATAAAACCCATTGTCCTCAACCAGACATTCAAAAATCCTTTCCTATCAGCTTCCTTCTGACTTTCCAGGCACTTGACCCCTGTCGAGTGGGTTTGCTCGTCGTCTTGGTGTGCTGTGAGCTTCAGTACCTCTATTTTGTTCCCTAGAGTTACGGATGTCTCTGTCTTCACCCTTCAGAAACCATTTTCTCTTCCTTGCTGCCTGTCCAAATCTCACCCATGTCTTTTGTCTACTGTGGCTAGAAGCTCAGTCTCCATGTAGTTATGCACATGGCTGCCTGTCTTGATAAGTAACCATTTTGTGCTTCGTTTCCCTTTGCCCACAAATGGATGGAGATTGACAAGACATTCCTGGGTCACATGGTTCCCTGTTCTCCACTTTTTCTTTGACTTTCATTGGCAGCTCTACTACCTTTCTCTTGCTCTGCTCTGGCGACTTCTTAGTCCCCTTTCTTTACAAACCCAGAAAGGACTTGGTAGCACAGAGATACTGTTTTTTTGCTATAATCTGTGTCTAAGCACATTTGCATATAATTTTACAGTTTTGTCTCCCACACTGTGCACCTATTCTCCAGGAAAACCTCCCAGAGTAGGTAAGGAGATGGGGAGTACAATGTTTCCTGCCTGTCTACTCTGTGCCTCTCCTGGACACATTTGGGTGCATGTGAATTGATCTACAAGCATGTCAGAAGGTGTTTTGATCCACATTTTCAGATAAGAGAACTGAAGCTCAGAGAGGGTTAATGACTTTCTCTGAAAGCGTTTGATACTAGATATGGTGCCAAAGATGAAAAAAAGTTGTTGTGTGATGAAGCTTGTTAGAACGGGCTTCACAGCTGCAGCGGGACCTGAGCCAGGCCTTGGTCTGGTGGACAGGAGAGAGCACCACGAGTGTGAGCAGCATCACAAAGATTTCAGACTCAATGTGACAATGTGATCCTTTAGGGCTTCCAAAGATCGTACCTGATTCCTTTAAAAACGCAGTTTTAAAGTTAATTGCTTGGTTTTAAGCGGCAAACGCTGGAACGTGCTAGAACGGTCAAAGCTCAGGGTAAGTGAACTTTACTGCGGCATGTTAAGAACAGAACGAATGCTGACAAAAAAGAAGAGGCTTTTTAACTTTAACTGCAGGTCAAAAGAGGACTCTTAACACAGGTAGCTGACATGGGCAAACACACGATCCCAGATGGCTTTATACAGCATAAAAATGAATGAGCCCATGTGGGTTCGTCGATGGTAACAAACGCACCACTCTGCATGTGTGTGCGGGGGTATGTGGGAACTCTCTGTATTTCCTGCTCATTTTTGCTGTGAACCTAAAACTGCTCTAAAAAATAAAGTGCATTTTAAAAGAAAATTAAATTCAATATTTAAAAATTTTAAATGAGTAAGTCTAGGGTACCAAGGCTACGACTGTGGCCTGAGGGGAGGGGAGGGCGCACCCTCCTCTCGGTGTTTGGAGCACAGACTCCTTGCTCAGCTATGCGAGCTTCATCGTCTTTTATTTTTCCAACTCACTGGGTAATGAAATGCTTATGAGCACTGAAGGCCTAAAAAAACAAGACATGAACTATTAACAAAAGGAGGAAGAAGAAAATGAAGAGAAGGAACTAGAACACGCTTTATAGCCTGTATATTGAAAAATTAAAAGCTGGCTGCAGGCAACAGGCTGCAGAAGCATAATGGTGAGGTGCTCAGGAAGAGGAGTTTTGCGGAACATGTTACATATGGTGGCACTGGGAAGTTACCTAATTTTCTGTTATCTCTTCACTAAAACGGAGCTAACGGTACCTGCCTCATATGGTCATTGAAAGGGTTAAATGAGAGAAAGTATGTAAAATACTTAGACCAAGAGCCTATATTCATTTTTTAAAAATATTTACTGAGTTCCTCGTCTGGGCTACTACATATCAAGGATTCAGTGATGAGCCAAACACATGATTCCTGACGGTTCACTGAGTTTACAGTCTGTGGGGGAGACAGATGTGAAATAAAGAAGCATAAATAGTTACAAACTGCGGAAGTTCAGTGAAGAAAAACTCAGAGCACTGTGAGAGAATAACAGGTCCTCTGAGTAAATGATCAATAAATAGTAGCTAATTAAAGAGACTTTTTTTTTTTTTGCAAGTATGACAGACTAGTTTCTATCAGACAAACCCTTCACAAAGAACAGCTGGGAAGAAAATGGATAATGGATTTTAAAAACTACTTGAAGGACTATGAGAGCTGTCAAGGCAGTAAGGGCATCAGTAGACAACATTCCAGAGAGAAAGTAAATAGAAAGAAGTAAGATCAAAATGCAGTCCTACTTTGTCCTTGAAGCGTTAGCCTGCTCATAAGTGGCTGAACGAAGTTTTCAGTAATCTCATGAACAAAACTGGAGTCACGGCCCTTCAGCTGAGACCCCCTCGAGGACAACACTCTCAGAATAAAGGCGAACTCGGTATAGATCAGCTCTCCCAAAAACTGAAGGCAGCTGAAGCCCTGTTGCCCTAAGGTGACTTGCTAACTGCCCGCCGTTGCCCTCCAGAGAGAAAGATAGCATCCAGAACTTCAAGCAATCTCCACAATTTTTCAAATAATGAAGTCCAGCATTCTTTTTTAAATATTCTAGGATACCGGGAGATAAGCCAAGTGACCAAAAATCATTTGGAAACAATAGAAAGAGATCCATAGGGGATCTAGATACTGTATCAGTCCTGGAGTTACTAGACATGGACTTTAAATACTTGGTGAAATATATGAATGAAAGTTGTTGACAAGATAAAGAATTTCAGCAGAAAACTAGTGTCTATAAAAAAGAATAAGAAGGAACTTCTAGAATGGAAACAAAATAAATAAAATTTAAATTCAAGAAATTAATTAGGAGCAGACTGAACACAGCTGAAGAAATAACTAGAATATAGATCAGTAGAAAATATCTAGACTGAACCACAGAGAGGAAAAGAGATTCAAACAAGATAAAAAGAAGGTAAGAGATATTTAGGACATCATAATGTCAGAAAGAGGAAAAAGAAAGGATGGGTGGAAGCAGTATTTGAAGCCAGTTACAAGAAACCCTATGAATCCAATGATAGACCAATACAAGTAAACTTCAGCAAGGTGCACAGTAGAAAAATTGTGGAAAACCGAAGACAAACATAAAATGTTAACAGCAGCTAGAGGAAAAAGGACACATTATCTTTAAGAACAATATTATGCAAAAGATAATGGTATACCATCCGAGAGTGTAAGATACCCCTGCCAAAGTAAGGTAATAAAAAATACTGAAGTTGAAATTTTACTCATTTCTAATTCATTTTTACTTCATATGTTTTTATTGTAAAATAAAAAACGCAGAGACAGAAACCACTCAAAACAAATGTATAGCTTAATAAATTATTTTAAGGCAGACACTCTAGTAACTGCCATAAAGAAGTAGAACTTTTCTAGCCACTTGGAAGCTTTCCTCATGTGCTACCCTGATCACAATGCACCACCTTCCCTAGAAGTAACCTTTACACTTTTTTTTTTTTTTTGAGACAGTCTTGCTCTGTTGCCCAGGCCAGAATACAGTGGCATGATCTCAGCTCACTGCAACCTCTGGCTTCTGGGTTCAAGCAATTCTCCTTCCTCAGCCTCCCAAGTAGCTGGGACTACAGGCAGGAGCCACCACTCTGGGCTAATTTTTGTTTTTTTAGTAGACACGGGGTTTCACCATATTGGCCAGCCTGGGCTCGAACTTCTGACCTGTGATCTGCCTGCCTTGGCCTCCCAAAGTGCTGGGATTACAGGCATGAGCCACTGCACCCCAGCCACCTTAACACTTTTATTATGCTTTTATTGTAATCTCTTTCTTGTGTTTATAGCTTTATTACCCACATATGCATCCCTAGACACTATAGTCTGTCTGGTCTTGCCCATTAAAAAAATGTTTGATATGTAAATCTCTTTTAATCTACTGCACCTCTTTCTATTCCTTTTTTCTCCTCAGATTTTATCTGTTGGAAATCTAGGGCTGTTTGACCTACAGAATTTCCTTAAGTCTAGATTTCATTAATCTTATAATCACAGAATATAGCTCAGCAAGTCCTCTCTTCTCTGTGTTTCCAGCAAAATTTTAGCTGGACCCACAGCCTTGAACACTGTATTTTCTGGAAGAATTTGTCACCGACGCCTGCTCAGGGAGTTTTTCAGGCAGAAGAAAAATAATGCTAAATAACAGCAAAAAATTGCAGCAGAGAATGAATAGTAAAAGCAAGAGAAATATGTAAGTAAATCCAAATAAATATTGACTATATAAGCCAATACTAATAATGTTCTTATAAGGTTTTAAATTTTTAATGTGTAGAATTAAAATGCATGACAGTGATAGCATAAAAGACAGAGGAAGATAAAGTCAAAATGTTCAAATATGCTTTAATTGCACAGAAATCGATTAAAGGACAAATTTGTATTATACTTTAACCAATGCAGGAAGCATGTTGAATCTCTAGCATAGCCTTTGAAAGAATGTCGAAAGATTATTTATAACTCCCAAGATGTGAAACAAATGGAGTAGTAAACAAATTTGATTAACTCAAAAGAAAGTAAAGAAAAAAATGTAGAACAGATGAAACAACTTGGAAAATATAACATAAAAACCCCAAGGGTTTCAGCAATTATATTAAATGTAAATAATTTTAACATTTATATTGTCAGACTGTATTAAAACATAACCAGAGCCAATAATACAATGCTTACAAGAGAAGCATCTTTAATACAAGATACAGAAAAAAAACAAGTGAAATAATGGAGACAGATATGCCACACAAACCCTAACTAAAGAAGCTGTCATAGTTATGCTAATATTAAACAAAGCAAATTGCAAGTCAAGAAGAGACCCTCTGTAAGTGTCAATCCACTAGGATGATAAAATTGTCTTAAATTTGTGTGCTTTATAGTGTAGCTTCAGAATATATAAAAAATGATAGAATTAAAGCAGAATAGCCAAATTCACAATCACAATGGAAGTTTTTGAACATATTTCTCACCAAAACTGGTAGAACAAGCAAATAATGATCCACAAAGTCAGACGTAGTCCCACTTGTTTTGAACTTACATTAGAATAAAGGGTGAATGAATGTACAATTGCACATTAGCTGTGTGCTCTGAAGGAAAGGAAGACAGTTTTATGACAATGAACATGGGAATCAAGAAAGGCCTTTCTGAGAGAGTGACACTTGATCTCAGCTCAGAAGGATGAATAATGGCTAATTAGGTGAATGGAGGAAGAAGTGTGAACCAAAGAGCATTAGACACTGGGCATCATGTCATCCTCAAAGATCCTGCGGTTGGAAAGAAACATACGAGGTTGAAGAACTGGAAGGGGGTCCAAGGGACTAAAGCACGGGGTATGAGGAGAAGTAGCTCCAAGTCAAGCTGAAGAGGTGGGTCAGGTCAGAAGATTCAGAATTCCATCAGCCATGTTACAGATCTTGGACTTTATCCAGAAAGCAATATTATTATTGGATTTATGTCTGAAAAGATTGTTCTAGCTGTGGTATAAGAATAAATTATAGAAGGTCAGAGTTAACAGAGGAGGCTAGACAGCCCAGCAGTTTTTACCAGTGATACAGTTTAGATATTTGTCCACACCCAAACCTCATGTCGAATTGTAATGCCCAATACTGGAGGTGGGGGTCTGGTGGGAGGTGTTTGAATTATGGGGGCAGATCCCCCATGGCTTGGTACTGTCTTTGTAATAGTGAGTTTTTGTGAGATCTGGTCATTTAAAAGTGTATGGCACCTCCCCTGTACCTCTCTCTTGCTCCTGTTCTCACCATTTAATGTGCCTGCTCCCCCTTTGCCTTCTGCCATGATTGGATACTTCCTGAGGTCTCCCCAGAAGCAGATGCTGCTATGTTTCCTGTAGAGCCCGCATAACTGTGAGCCAATTAAACATCTTTTCTAATGAATTACCCAGTCTCAGATACTTATGTACAGCAGTGCAAGAATGGCTTAACACAACCAGTAACTAGAGATGAAGACAGTGGAGAGGAGTCAGAATCCAGAGATATTTAAGGGGTAAAATCAACAGGCGTCGGTGAAGAATTCTACATGGTGACTGAGGGAAAGGGAGTCATCAAGGATGTCTTTTTAGTTCTTTGGTTGAATAAATGGGTTTGACAGTGATGTCATTCTCTAAGAAACACAGACCAGGTTTTGGAGGAAAAAGAATAAATTCAGTTTTAGACATGCTAAAATTGGGGGCTTTTTTCCCCTTGTAAGAGATTCTTCTATAGAACATCTCTAAAGGCTCTTAATATATTTTCTCTTTGTGGTGTTTTTGATTCGTTTTATTTGCTTGTTTTACCCCCTTCTCTCTGACATTTCAAAAATGCAATTGCAAGCCCTGACCATGGATATTTGTCATGTCACTGCATCAAAATATTGATGCTTCCCTAATTTGAACCCTCCCAGGGAGTAATGGAAACAAGAGAGAAGATGGAAAATGTGTCATTATCCCGAGGAGTGCTTGTGGGGTGCTGAACATCGACCCCAGTCAGAGTCTAATGTGTCAGGGAACTTTCCTGGCTCTAGGTGTGAAAGGCCATTCGAGGAGGCAAGACTGTTTTCCTGGAAGATGTCACACGAAGATGTTGAAGTCAAGTTTAGGAGAATTGGCTCTCAATGCCCAGGGCCATTTCAATGAATTACTAACGAGCTCTCCCTTCACTGAAAATCAAATCCTTCAAGGATATGAATCCAGTGTCATATGAAAAGAAAGGGCAATCAACTCTTCCAAAGCAATTTCCTGTTAGAACATCAGTGTGGGTGATGCCATTTCCTTTGTTCCAGGCTGGTTGGGACCTTGTTGGCAGGTCATTTTGAAATTATTTCCAAAAGAAGAACACAGTGAAGATGGCAGCCTGAAGTGAAGTCCAGAAAAAGAAGACTCATATTCATGATTATTTCTCTATATTTTGAAATATTGACCAGTAACCTTATAAGGATGTATCAGGCTCTTTTTGTTCAATGCATTTTTCCTTCTTCTGCCCCATGTCATTTAATTCTTTCAGAATTTAAGTTACAAGAAATTGAGTTTCTATTCATTAAGGTCTGATAAGAAATGTGTTAGGGTATCTAATTTGAATGAGGATTGTAAGATTGTTCATGTGGTTTAAATTATGCATTCTTCCTTAAGAGAGCTTACATTTCAAGGTCTTGCCCTAAGTCATTATTATCAAGTCTACCTAAAGTTTCAACTGTTGCAAAACTGAAGAGAAGATCTGCTTCCTCACTTGGAATAGAGTCCCGAATTTGATAACTATATAAAGAATATAGTTGGAGACAAATGATTTACAACTATTTCACAAGCAGTGGTAGATGTTGAGGAACTTGTTATTTCTACGGTTTTCTATGTTTCTGGTGTGTTTGAGAATCATCCCTTCTGAGCTTCTAAAGTATCAGGCTATATGTATCTAGCCTAGAACTGGGTAGATCAATGAACCATGACTGCTTAATATCAATGCTGCTCAACACAAAACACCATCATATTTTGAAGCAGGGAGGAACTTAAGTCATCCTGCCATAGCCACCGTCCTCTGGCGGGTCAGTGATTTAGGATCTCGACTTACTTCAATCCTTCCAACTCTTATTATCTATAAGGAAACAAAGGCACAGAGGGAAGTGTCCTGCCAAAAGTCACACAATTTGTATTTTAAAATTCACCTTCCTGTGAGTGCTTCTTCAGAAAAAAGAACGGAGTGAGTGAGCTGATCTTTAACTAACAAACTGATTTTGCATATTACAAAGAGAAAGTCTCCGATAATGGCAACTGGCAGAACTATCCTGCATGAAGTCCCCGTTTGTGGGCTCTGGGAGTTGGATATGCTTAGGCCATTTTTATTTCCCTTTTGGATTTTTGCAGACTCTGTCATTAAGAGGAAGCTGTGGGGTTCTTAGATAATTGCTGAATAGAACTAAGGGAAATGAGAGAAGGGAAGCATCTCAGAGCATGTTTGAACTTGCTGATGCCTTGGACCCTGCTACACACTGATAACTGAGTTTTGAGCCCTTGAGCTGATAAACAAGGGTCTTTGACTTGAGAATGCTTTGCCATCCTGCTCCCAAGCTTTGTGTCTGTTTCCTTTCCTCCAAGAGGACATTTGCTTACTCCCCATATGGCCCCAAAGTACACATTGAGAAATAGGACCTAGAGTTTCTGATTAACGGAAGCCCATCTCCACTCCAACCTCCACTCATTAACCAGTAATCTCTACTGGTTCCTGTCACGTTTGCAAATATGCAAGAGGCCTTATTAAATGCAGAACTAAGCTAATGATTTTAATGACAATATTTTGACTCATTCTGACACTATCATTGAGTAATATAGCCTCAGTTTTCTTATCTGTGAAATGAATTCAATGCTGGCAACACTGGTCTTGAAGTAAAATAACTTTAAGAATATTGCTGAAGGCTATGGCATATGACTTCGTGTATTATTATTTTATAGTGGAGAGTTTTACCTACCAAAGAAAGGAGTTATCAGCTGCCCATTGAATTGCTGGTAATTTATTATTAATGATTTCCAAAAACTCCAACATTGCTGGAAGCTTCAAGCATCATTGCTGCATTGCATTTTGCTTTTGTGTTAATGGACAGCTATTTTTCACTGTCATTTTCATGGGTAGCAAGAGAGCACAGATGCACAATTTTAATGAATATAGGACAATAGAAGACACATTCCAGACTTTCCCGCTTATTAATAGAATGATCAAGTTCACCCTTATCAGAATAGAGAACTCCTAGTCCAAACAGTAATCCATATACCGTCTCCCGACCAGTGCCCTCATCTCATTAACCCACTCAGAGGCAAGGCTCAGGAAACACTGTACTTAGTACTTTTGTGCTTAAAAAAATTAAAGAATTCAAATGATCACTTTTTGCTTTCTATGTAATTGAGGGGAAAAAAGTAATGTTACAGTCTCAGGCCATGGAGGAACTTCTATTCACTTCAATTCAACTTCTTTATGGATTAGAACAAGGAAGACCTTCGATGTCAACAAAGAGCTCTTTTCCTTCTAGAAGACTTTTAAAAAATCGTGTTCCAGGCTGGGTGCGGTGGCTCACACCTATAATCCCAGCACTTTGGGAGGCCGAGGCGGGTGCATCACAAGGGCAAGAGATAGAGACCATCCTGGTCAACAAGGTGAAACCCCGTCTCTACTAAAAATACAAAAAAATTAGCTGGGCATGGTGGTGCGTGCCTGTAACCCCAGCTACTCAGGAGGCTGAGGCAGGAGGATTGCTTGAACCCAGGAGGCGGAGGTTGCGGTGAGCCGAGATCGTGCCATTGCACTCCAGCCTGGGTAAAAACAGCGAAACTCTGTCTCAAAAAAAAAAAAAAAAAAAAAAATCACGTTCCAGGGAGGGTTCTCTGCTTTTCAAACAGTTCTTGAAAGTAAAGACCTCCTTCTTCCCTACATTCTGGAACACTCTAAGTCAAGCCCACTTGCACATATTACAGAAGCAAAACTATCCTAACCCTCAATGTTAAAAATGGAAGCAATTCTTTTCTATTGAAGTCACAAATCCCCATTCTACATCTTCAGCTTGTATTCTCTCTCTATTCCTAATCTACAGTTCATAGTAAAAATGTGTATGCCTAGGGATGGTTTTGTCTGAAGGTGCTAACAGTCAGCAGAAACAAGGACATCAGGTGTCTTGTTTTGTCTTCTTGTTGCAGGTAGTTGGACAGGCATGAGCAGGGCAGGAGAGGGCTCTTCTCCCCAACCCACTAGGAATGTCAAGTGATGGTTCAACAATTATCATACTGCCTCTCTAAAAAGGATAATACGGTGGCCAGAGCCAGGGAGAAACAGTTTCCTGCTGATCTACAGCTGTCAACATTAAAGTGTTAATTGAATGCCGATGCCAGGGAGAAGCAACTTCTTGGGCATAGCATTAAGGGACAAATGGTAGAATATGGGGGCACTCCACTGGAAAAGGGAAGAAAGCCTCAGATGGACATGCATACAACTTCCTAAACATACTGTGTGCTCACTTCCCAATGGTAAGGACGGTACTACACATGCGGACAGCTTACCACAAGAGAAGAATCATGGGAAAGGGGGCAAGATGGCAGTCTATAAATTCCTAGGACCGTGGTTAAACACCACACTTACTCTTCACATCACCTGCTTGGATTTCCTCCAAGTATTCCTTCCTTTCTTTCCTGTTCTAAAACCTTGGGTTTTTTGTTTTTGTTTGTTTTTGAGACAGAGTTTCGCTCTTTCCCCCGGCTGGAGTGCGGTGGCACAATCTCAGCTCACTGCAACCTCTGCCTTCCGGTTTCAAGCGATTCTCTGCCTCAGCCTCCCAAGTACCTGGGATTGCAGGTGCTTGTCACCACGCCCGGCTAATTTTTGTACGTTTAGTAGAGATGAGGTTTCACCATGTTGGCCAGCCTGGTCTCGAACTCCTGCCCTCCCAAAGTGCTGGGATTACAGACGTGAGCCACTGTGCTCGGCCCTATGGCCTTATTAATAAACTTTCACTCCTGCTCTGAGACTTGCCTCGGTCTCTTTTTCTGCTTTATGCCCCTCAGTCAAATGCTTTCTTCTGAGGAGGCAAGAACTGAGGTTGCTGCAGACCCACACAGATTTGCCACCAGTAACTTGTATACCTGCCACTGGTGAGACTCTCTTCTGCTCCATGCCTGCCCTTTGGTTAACTGATGAACAAATTCACAAGTTTGAATGGTGTATTTTTAAAAGGAAGAAAAATGCTTAGATAAGAGCTCTCTGCAAACATGTTGCAATTAGCAGAGTAAAAGGTGGAGGAAGGAGACACTTAGTATGATATATACATTCATTCATTATTTACATAGCTCATTTATATAGCCTACAGCTAACAAATTGCATATTTTGTTTTGATATCTCTGATTTCACTGAGTTTTCCTTTATACATTTCAAACATGTGAAAAAAATATTTTTTTCATCCAGTTACAGATGGTAGTGTATTTTTTTCCCCCAATCAGCGAGGACCTTAATTATGCAGTAATAGTCAGCAGGAACAAGGACGTCAGGAGTCTTGTTTTTGTCTCCTCTTATTTTTCATGCCTGTCCTGTTGTTTGGCTTTAGGTAATCTGATGCTGAGAAACAGCTCTAGATGCATCATATTTTCCATCCATTAATCAATGCTAATCCAAAGAAGTGTTTTGTATACTAAGACATGGACAGGGAAGGTCTCTTGCCTTCAGTTACAAAACAAGTCAGTGTTTATACTTGGAATCCATTCTAGATGAATTAAAGGAAAAAAGAATGCACTATCCATTAAGCATCATGACAACTTGGCTATAAAAACTCACGATTTGTTCAGAGTCAGTAAATGGATATTGTGGTATCTGTTATATGTATTACAGTCTAGTAAAATACTTCCAAAAGGGTGTTTCGTGAAAGAGAAGTCCTTGAGGATGCTTGAGAGAAAGGATTCTAGGCTTCAGTAAGTTTGAGGAGTGTTTCATACAAGAGTTCCCTCTTTGAGACTCATAATGTATATTAGAATTTTATACCTCTGTTAAAAAACAAAACAAATGAAAAACTATTATACTTGTGTAACCCAGCATTTAAAAATACATTTGATCCTGAAGTTTTTGAATAATACCTATTTATATCTGAAAGCAGCAAATGAAACAAGTATAAAGTGTAGTTTGGAAATATATCGGTGTTTTTAATCAAAAGATGCAGTTTCCAACCTGAGGTCTGCTACCGATTAGTAGAGCAGCGCAATCCACTATCATATCATACGATAGTCCACTATGTATCAATAACTCTTACTTTTAAATGAAAATAATAATACAAGCAAAAATTTCTCAAATTCTTATGATGTATCAGGCACTGTACTAAGTGCTTCATATGACTTATAATCCCTTAAACTTGTGTTTATTTTTAAATAAACTCAAGTAGTACAGGAATACATTTTCATTTTAAAGAGTAAAAAAAAAAAGTATAAATAAAATTTCTTTACATTTAGTATGTAAGCATCCGGATCTTTTTCTGTGCATTTAAATATGTCTTTTCAAAAGAACATACATTTCTCATTTTTAAACACATAAACCGTAGACAGAATCATGCTGTGTATATTTCTGTGCTACAAGCTCTTTTCATTTAAAAGTATGTGTTAAACATATTTCTGTGTCAGTACATGTACATTGACCACACTCCTTTTCATGATTTCATGAGATTTTATATATGCATCTCATACATGTAGACGTACCATAAACTTTTTTTATGGGTAAATATTTGGATCATTTGCAAATTTTTCACCAATGTAAAGAAAACATTTCGTTTCTGTTTCTTGTGGTATGGCTTATAGACAGCCTTGAATTATGTTGTAATTGAAACAACCATAATGCTTCAGAAAAAGGAATCTGACACTGTGCATAAGGAAGGCATACACAGAAGTCAAAAACAAAGTGAAAGCAGAGACCCCATGGAGCAAGAGAGTGCCAAAGTTAGCTTTCTTTCTGAGATTTTTGGCTGAACTCTGGAAAATATGAGCTAGTCTGGTGAAATCAGAGGAGTCAGGAAGTGAAACTTAAGGTCCATATAAGGAAATGAAGCCAATAGAGAACACCCAACATAAAGCTGGTATCCAAAGGGCCACAAATCCAGTGTAACAGTAAACAAGAACAAGTAAACCATCATCAGAAGGGACAACAAAGAAGTTTACCTGGCTCAACCTGGGAACTAATTAGGGGTTGAGGGGAATCTCTCCTGAGAATTCAAAACATTAAGCCTGACTTTATGGTGGGTTTGCTATCTAACTCACAATGTCTCTGTGTTTCAAAAGAGCTTCAAGAATATAAAGTGACCCCACATTAGTGGTGTCTCTCATCATACTGTGTAAGCCAAACAAATCAAAATTCTCTTAGAGGAATTTCAAGTCAGGCCTCAAACAATTCCCACTGATAATGTTAAATGAAAAATAAGCAGTCTACAGTCAAAATTCACAAAACACGTACAGAACAAAGAAGCAGTAAGTAAAAACCAGCCAAAGAATCAAACTTGCAAAGACTTCATATACTGAAATTATCAGATACTAAAGATAAAATATTTATTTAACGTTTTGAGAAATAAAGGGAAGAAAGAATATGAACAGTAAGAAATTTTAAAAGAAGAACTAAATACATTGGTAAAAAAGTTACTAGAGAAGTTTTAGAACTTCTAGAAGTAATAAATATACAACTTGAAATTAGTAAGGCCATGTAAACAGCAATTAAGACAGATGCAGCTAAAGAGAGAATTAGTCAATTGGGAGATGTAACTAAAGAAACTATGCAGAATACAGTCCAGAGACATCAAAAGATAAGAAAGTACGAAAGAGAGATTAAAGAGAGTTGGAAGATAGAGCAGGAATATTTGACATACATTAGTGAAAGTTTTAGAGAGATACAATTCAGATAATGAGAAAAAGGCAATATTTGAAGAGATAATGACTGATAATTGCTTTTAGTTGTCAAAAGACTTCAAGCCTCATGTTCAAGGAGGCCAATGAGTCACAGATATGATAAACAAGAGAGATTTATACCTAAACATATTATAGTGAAGCAAAACACTGAAGGAGAGGGAGGAAATGATTTTTAAAAACAGCAAGTAGAAGACACAGCCACCTACTAAGAAAAGGCAATTGGAGTAGTGGTTAACTGCTCAACAACAATAATGACAGCAATAATTTCTTCATGCTGAAAGGATATAAATGTCAACTTAGAATTTTATACTAGGAAACCATCTTTCAAGAAAGAGATTGAAGTGAAGATATTTTCTACGCTTCCGCTTAGCCGTTTTTACTATGTTTTATTTACCTGTTATATACTGGTCTTTTAATTTCTGAGAACTGCCTCAGCATTCCAAACAGAAAAATCGGAAATGACAAAGGGCAAGAAACTATGCCAACTGGGCCCTCTCTTCTTTTCCTGGAAGTCCTATCCTCATTTCCATTTGCTTCTTATTGGCCAAAATGCCATCCCAAAGCCTCACTTACCTGCAGAGGAGTCTGAGACATGTTGCCTTCTCCAAGAAAATGTAGCTTTTGTTTGTAAAAAGGAAGAGTACGGTAGACAGCAGATAAGCTACTAATTAACGATTTCTACTATAATCAAGAATAAAACATGGTTCTTTCCTCAAAGAAATCATAGTCTAATGAGAGAGATGGACCTATGAAAAAGGTAAATGTAGAATTCCACACGTTTCTATCCTTCTTAAATATTAAATGGGGAAGGTTGACTACCATCATTTTGGATCTTTGTTGGTTGGTTGATCATTCAATCAGAAAACCAACCAATTGAGGCTGGGTGCAGTGGCTGACATCTGTAATCCCAGCACTTTGGGAGGCTGAGGTGGTTGGATCACTTGAGGTCAGGAGTTCGAGATCATCCTGGTCAATATGGAGAAAACCCTTCTTTACTAAAAATGCAAAAATTAGCTGATATAAAGGCATGCACCTATAGTCACAGGTACTCAGGAGGCTGAGGCACAGGAATCCCTTGAACTGGGAAGACAGAGGTTGCAGTGAGTCAAGCTGGTGCCACTGCACTCCAGCCTGGGCAACAGAGTCCGACTCTGCCTCAGAAATAAAAAACAAAACAAAGAAAACTGACCAACTGAGTTTAGCAATCAGCCTCTTGTCCTGGGAACTATACTGAGTCAGGAATAAAGAAAAATCAAATGTAGTTCCTGCTAGGAGAAGATGACAGACAGAAACAAATACACTAGTTCAAAAACTTATTAAGGCATAGAGGAAAATAAATAAAATAGGGTGATATGTGTGGAATTATTTCCCCCAAAATTCACGAGTTGAAGTCCTAACCCCCGGTACCACAGAAGGTGACCTTATTTGGAAATAGGATCTTTGTAGAGATAATCATAGAGTTAAAATGAAGTCATGGGGTAGAATCCTAATCTGACTGGTGCCCTCATTACCAGGAGAAATTTGGACAGAGACACACAGAGAGAGAAGGTGATGTGAAGAGACGTAGGAAAAAAGCCATTTACAAACCAAAGACAGAACCTTGGATCATGTAAAAGAAATTTGTAAATTGTTCTTTCACAGCCCTCAGAAAGAGCCAACCCTGCTGACACCTTGATTTTGGAGCTCGAGCCTCCAGAACTGTGACACAATCCATTTCTGTTATAAAAGCCACCAGGTCTGTGTATTTTCTTATGGCAGCCCTAGCAAGTTAGCACGGAGAGAGTGGTAAATTCCGCCTGAGGCATAAAGAGTGACAATGTTTTAGGAAAGCCTTCACGGATTATCTGAAGGTCACGTTCCAGAAGCAGCAGGCATTCCCCAAGCAGAGTTAGAGAAGAAAGGGCAATTGGGATTTCAGTCCAAAAGGATGTTTCAAGTAGAGATTCAGAAGTGAGATAAAGCGTGGTTTCTTAGTCCATTTGGGTTTCTATAACAAAATGGCACAGACTGAGTGGCTTATAAACAGTAGGAATTTATTTCTCATAGTTCCAGAAACTGGGAAGACCCAGATCAGGCCATCAACAGTTTCCGTGTGTAGCAAGGGTCCACTTCCTGGTTCATAGATGGTTCCTTTTTTCACTGTTTTCACATGGCAGAAGGAATAGGGAGCTCTCTGGGATCTCTTGCTTGCGGCTACGTATCTTGTGAGGAGCCCTCATGACCTAATAACCTTCTAAAGTTGTCGCATCGGGATGTCTCCAAATACCAGCATGGTTTCTTAGTCATCGGTCAATAGATTTCAACATATGACATTCAGTCTCTATCCTCTGCCATGACCTGAGAAAGCCCTATAGCAGGAGCACACGTTTTGAGGTAGAATGTCGTGAGAAAGGAGACTGCAATAATAGAGTAGCCAGATTAAGAAGAACCTTTGATGCCACAAAAAAAGTGTCTCTTTGGAAAAGAAATATGAAGTAGAACAGTCATTGCGACGAATTTTCCACGGGACCCGAGTCTGTTTTTGACTTCTGTGATGCCATTTAAACAAGCCTTCTTAATAAGTTAAAACTGACGCTCAGACGAAATTTGCCCCCTCCATTCTCTGGTGCATTTTGCACAGTACCCAGGGTGTTAGTCCATTTTGCATTGTTGTACAGGAATACCTGAGACTGGGTAACGTATAAAGAAAAGATGTTTATTTGGCTCATGGTTCTTCAGGCTGGGCAAGCATGAGACCAGCATCTGCTCAGCTTCCAGAGAGTGAAGTGTTTACTCACGGAAGAAGGTGAAGGGGAAGCGGGCATGTCACATGACCAGAGAGGGAAGCAAGAGAGGAAGGGGTGCCACACTCCTTCAAACAACTAGCTTTCATGTACACTAGGAGTGAGAACTCACTCATTAATGCAGTCAGCACCAAGACATTCATGAGGGATCTGCCCCCATGAGCAGAGACCCAAGGGAGGTGAGGGAGGTGGCTGTTGGGATGGCTGTCTGAGGGAAGGGCAGTCCAGGAAGAGAGAAGGACCAGGGCACAGGATCTAAGCAGCACACAGGCTGCGTCAAGGAACCACAGGGACTTCTGTGTGGCTGAAGCAGAGTGAGCAAGGAGGGCACAGCTGTAGCAGCTGAGGTATTGCAGAGGCAAAGGTAAGGCCCAGATCATACAGGGCCTTACAGACATTGTAAGAGTGTTGGATTTGATTCTGAGTAAAAGGAGGAGCCTTTGCGGGCTTTTGAGTGCAGGAGTGGCAGGATCTGATTCATGTTTAGAAGGGGTCAGCCCTAGCCCCTGGGCTGATGACAGATGGTGGGCAGCAAGGGTAGAAGCAGGGAGAGTGATAGGTATTTAGGACAGTGATCCAGGCAAGAGATAAAGCTGGTGCTGACCCGCTCAGAAACAGTGGAGGGTGTGAGAAATGGTTGGATCCCTTCCTCTGCCCTCATCCCACCCTAGAGTTCATAAACACGAGAACTGCACTCACTTCTCCACTCAGCAGAGCTAGCAGAACAGGAGAAAGGAGAAAAGCCTTGATATTCTTGTGCAAATGGAGGCTGTAAAATTGACAAGATAAGAGTGTATTTGGGAGTTGATAATTTTTATAGGGTTAAGCAGTATGTCCAGGGAAACAGGAAAAGTAAAGATAGCAAGAAAGGAAAGAAATGAAAATAAGACCTCACGAAGAGAGGATTGGGCTCTAGGAAGGGAAAGAAAAGTAATTCACTTGGGAACAGGTTTCATTGTGAAGTGCAAATGAAAGAAGTAGCAGGACATCCAACCCCGCCCATGATCCTTTTACCTTTTGACCAGTGGTTCTTAATGGATGACTCTGCTCCTCAGAAGACATTCGGTCATTGTAACTGCTGAAAGGGGTGCTACTGGCATCTAGAAGTAGTGGAGGCCCGGGATACTAACCGTCCTACCACCCACAGGATGGAGCTTCACGGCAAAGAGTTATGTGGCTCAAGATGCAAGCAGTGCTGTGGCTTTACGCCTATCAACAGAACCCTTGATAAAGAACCCATTTTGTCATTCTTAGCATGTAGTCTATTTATCATAATTGCAGGGAAAGGCAGGTGAGTGGTTTCAGAAAAGAGATGCTCCACGACTCTCCTTCACAATTATTTGTACAACCAGCTGGAAGATGTTCGATTGTCCCGACAACCTCTCCCTGCTCAGCACCGAGGGGCCTAAGTGGGTGGATATATTCATGGTGATACAGAAAAATGAAAGTAAAACAAGTGCAGGCTACATTTTCCTGACATTCAGAATCATCCTGACATTGGTTAATTTTGAAAGCCGGATCATAAAGTTCACTTAATTTATTATGTGACCAAAATAGTATTTTAATTAGTTTAGATTATAGATTAATAACTATGGTATAGGTTTTTAAAAATCTGAGAAATAACTCAAGACCCTAAGCATCACAACATGGATGCTATGGAAAAATGTATTCTGAGTCAAATATGGCACAAGTACCCTACAACCTGACACTGAAGAAATCCTCCTTGACGCCACGCCGCAAATCCCCTTCAAAGACCTGTTTCACATGTACTTTAAAATCAATGGCTGTGTGTTATAATGATCTCCAAAGTAGGATGCGGGCAACCCAGAGCTGAGCATAGCAGACTTCTGTTTAGTTATCTTAAACAATAAACAAAGGAGTAAAACTCGCCATTAATATAAGGATTGATACTGGTTTCCTCACTTGGTCCAAGCATCAGAGGTTTGTGCAGCCCACAGTTGGCAGGGGTTTCACAAGACAGAGCTGTTAATGGCAGCACCTGCCAGTGCTTTTTCACTTTCAGCATATTCCGGTATGTTTACATGTGGCTGTGACCATAACCCTAAAATATTTTTGTACTACAGAGAGATTCCTTAGTTATCTCATGGTAGGTTACTTAGAAGAGCTGTTAAGTTTTAAAATGAGTTACTTTCCTCTGTAAAGATACTAGTGGTCCAACATTGCTTACTATTTCTACCACGACAAGTGGGTAATAGTTAAGCCAGTTGGTATTTTAAAAACATTATCACATTGACTTTAATGATAAGTAAGAAAGAAATTGTTTTTCAAAGAAATGTGTGCTATAGAAAGAGAATTTGAAAAAAGATGTTTGGAATTGCTCCTTGGTTATGTGATCTCCATGCTGAAAACGATGTAGTGGACCTATTTAGAAATCTCTTGTCTGTACCATTACAAAATTCGAGACAATTTTTTACTATGTCAAAAATTTTTCAGAGAGTTTCACTGGATTTTTAAATCAATTTTTAAAAAAATTAAAAACTGCTCACCTTCAAAATTGTGAAAAAAATGAATTGATGCCAGAGAAGATAGAAATGAATAGCTAAATTTTAACAAAATGTTTTTAATATAATTATCAATGAAACTAAAAATCAGAATATTACTTTGTAAACTCAATCAACAACTGTCAATGAGATCTTTGTAAGATATCTTTTTAGTTTGATGGTTAATTAAAACCAAGTGATGAACTCAAGTCCAGTTGTAACCCAGACCTGGAATCACAATATCACGAAGTACAAAACCAAGATAAAAAGCAATGACAAAGTCCTGGTAGATTGTTTACTAAGTGACATCACAATTCTCTCCTGATAGCCTTTTCTTCCCATGCTGACTTGGGGCTTGGGCTATATGACTTGCTTTGGCAAAAGAAACATTAGCAAGTATGATGCAAACAGGCTTGAAAACATGCCTAGATAAAGTCAAGCAATAATAAGCTTGAATTTTACGTACCTCTCAGAATAACTAAAATCCAAAACACTGACAATGTAAAATGCTGAGTGAGAATGTAGAGCAACAGGAACTCTAATTCTTTGCTGTTGCAAATGCAAAACAGTACAGCCGCTTTGGAAGACAGCTTGGCAGTTTCTTGCAAACGAAACGTAATCTTACCAAATGATCTAGCAATTATACTTCTTGCTACTTACCCACAGTAGTTGAAAACTTAGGTTCACACAAAAATCTGCCCGTGAATGTTTATAGCAACTTTACTTCAATGGGTGAATGAATAAACAAACTATAGTACATTATGCAATGTAATATTATTGAGCTGTTAAAGAAAAGAAAAATAATTACTAGTAATGAAAAAATAAGAAGAACCTTAATTACATAGCGGAGTGAAAAAAATCAGTCTGAAATGCTACATACTGTAAGATTCCAATTATATGACATTCTGGAAAAGGCAAGTTTCCAAAGATAGTAAAAAAAAAAAAAAAAAATTCAGTAGTTGCCAGGAGGAGAGAGAGAGAAATGGATAGGTGAAATTTAAGCTAAATTTAGTGGAACTATTGTGCATAATACTGTAACGGTGAATACATGGCATTATGCATTTGGCAAAACCTGTAGAATTACACAGCACAGTGTGATTCCTAATGTAAACTATGGACTTTAAGCAAAAGTACCATATTGGTGCAAGATGTTAATAGGGGAAACTGTTGGAGGGGATTCAAGTGTGTAGAGAAGGGGTATTCTGGGAGGTTTGCTTTTCTGCTCAATTTTTTTTCTGTAAACCTAAAAATGCTCTAAAAATAAAATTGATTAATTTTTTAAGAGTACATACACATTTGGACCTGCCTCTCTTGCTGCTGGGAGTCCTGTGACCAGGTGAATAAGCCTGAGGTAGCCCAACAGAGAGGCCACATGGGGAAAACCCAAGTCATCTAGGCTGCCAATTTCTAACTTAGAGCATCCTGGACCATCCAGCTCCAGCTGAGATGCCAGCTGATTGCCGTCACATGAATGAGCTTGGAAGCAAGCAGCCTATGAACCATCCAGAGGAGCACAGTCCAAGCTGCCCCCTCGTAGAATTGTAAGTTAGTAAATAAAGTTGTTTTAAGTCACTACATTTTTGGGTGTTTTGTTATATAGTAAAGGCTAACTGCACAGAAGTATATTCAATAATAATGTTTATAGTGAGAGCACATGGGTTCTTTTTCATTAAGAAAATATGCACTTATTATGAAAGTATGGTTTATTTCATTTATATTTCATCTTTTAAAAATCATTGTATTTGATCACTTCTCAGCCTTTTGGCTAAGATCAAGTGTAAAAATTATTGTATTTGAACATAATGGATGCACATTATATACATTCTTAATATATAATAAATTAATAGACATATAGTTTTTAATGATAAGAAGTGAACAATCAAACTATTTGAAGGAACATCCCATGCTGGGGATAAAGGACTCTGGAGACACAAAAAATTCTTTGCAGTCTTCAGGTCGTAGGAGTGCCCCTCCTCCCTCCTAATCTTTTTAGTGGTTCAGTCATTTCTTAAATATGAGATAATAGGACAGGTAAATATAATTCAGAGTGGCCTGCTATTATTTTATGCCAAACAGAACTTCAGCAAACAAATAAGAGTAGAAACTATAATTTTAATTTTTCATTAAAAAAAAAATCCTCGAGCTGTCATTGTTTTTATAGTTGTAAAGCTATTACTGATTCTAACCTGATGTGAGAATTAGTATGAGTCCTTGATGTAACTGCAATTCTTTCAAAAGTGGCAAGGTGCTTAACTTAAATAATATCCTTTTTTTTTTTTTTTTTTTTTTGAGACGGAGTTTCGCTCTTGTTACCCAGGCTGGAGTGCAATGGCGTGATCTCGGCTCACCGCAATGTCCGCCTCCTGGGTTCAGGTAATTCTCCTGCCTCAGCCTCCTGAGTAGCTGGGATTACAGGCACACGCCACTGTGCCCAGCTAATTTTTTGTATTTTCAGTAGAGACGGGGTTTCACCATGTTGACCAGGATGGTCTCGATCTCTTGACCTCGGATCCACCCGCCTCGGCCTCCCAAAGTGCTGGGATTACAGGCTTGAGCCACCGCGCCCAGCCCTAAATGATATCCATTTTTATATCCAATTAACATCACTATAAATACAGAAATACATTGAATTAAAAACAATCAATCTCTGCATAAGTAAAGCCAGTATTGACTCTAAATAAACTTTAAGCATCGTCTTCCAGCATCAGTTCTAAATTGATCTAGTCTTTTCAAGCAAAAGTGCTTATTTTGCTATAAGCAAGACTACTGGAATATTGCTGTTTTAATCCTAATGTGCTTCATTTAGATGAGGGGCATCTACTTCTCCTATTCTTATTTTACTGAAGAAAATACATACAGAAGCATTCTAGTAATAAAAGATTTATCAGTCTCACAATAAATGGATAGCAAATTTCACAAATGGAACCTGGGTTGCCATGCTATTTAGATTTCCATGTGTATGACACTTTTCATATCCTGTATTATAGCAACAAATAATTGTAATATGTTATTTTATTTAATTACTTTAAAATTTTAATTTCCAAATAGAAGATGAACTATTGCCTCAGAATGCAGACATAACAAATTCAGGAATGAATGGCCTCTGTCTCTTGTAAATAATGGCCATTTTCATAACCTTGATTCAAGGTGTGACAAATATTACAATGAAGGCTATGCTAGGTTAATTACATTTCATGTTGCAGGGATTGCAAATTGGATTGCTTATTTACAGCCATTTATTACAGTTAGAAGGTACTGTCATAAAATTTGATTTAGATGAATTTTATTGAGCAGGAGAGGGTTGGTTTAATTGAAAAAGTTTCTATTTTAAAACACACTTGTGTTCTATTTTCTGGGTTTGAACATGTAAGACCTATACTTGCAGCTCCTTGACAGTTTCTTGCATGTACTTGATTTAATTGAATTGAGTAATAAAACTTATACACCTAACAGAAATTTCAAATAAAATCTACAGGAATATTACAATTATTTAAAGAGATATAACGGTAGCAGATTTATGTCAACCTATACTCAGACAATATAATTGTCTACATTAAGTGATTTCATGTCTTTGAGTAAAGGCCCAAATGTTACACAATCTCAAAAGGGTCAAGGTAACGCATTTGGATTAGAAGGACTAAGGTCTTGACTTCATGAAAATGTGCAAGCCATACAGTCTCTTACACACTGTGTTTACATCTCTATATTTCCATCAGTAACTATTTGTTTCACACAATGTGCCTGGTGTATTAGTCTGTTTTCGTGTTGCCATGAAGGAATAGAGGAGATTGAGTAACTTATTTTAAAAAAAGCAGGCTTCATTGGCATATAGTTCTGAAGGCTGTACGGAAAGCATGGCACCGGCATCTGCTGCACTTCTGGCAAGATCTCAGGGAGCTTCTACTCATGGCAGAAGGTAAAGCAGGAGCAGACAATCACATGGTGAGAGCGTGAGCAAGAGAAAGAGAGACTCTTTTAAACCAGATCTTCGAGAACTCACATATTAATCAAGGGGATGGTGCCCAGCTATTCATGAGGGATGTGCCTCCAGGATCCAGTACCTCCCTCTAGACCCCACTTCTAACACTGGAGGTCACATTTCATCATGAAATTTGGAAGGAAAGCAACATCCAAACAGTACCATTTCACCTCTGGCCCCTAAATCTCATGTTCTTCTCGAATTGCAAAATATCATCATTGATTCTTAATAGTCCCTCAACGCCCCAACTTGTTTCAGCTTCAAGTCCAAAGTCCAGTCTTATCCTGTCAATTTTGCAGCCTCCATTTGCACAAGAATATCAAGGTTGTTCTCCTTTCTCCTGTTCTGCTAGCTCTGCTGAGTGGAGAAGTGAGTACACTTCTCGTGTTTATGAACTGTAGGGTGGGATGAGGGCAGAGGAAGGGATCCAACCATTTCTCACACCCTCCACTGTTTCTGAGCGGGTCAGCAACAGCTTTATCTCTTGCCTGGATCACTGTCCTAAATACCTATCACTCTCCCTGCTTCTACCCTTGCTGCCCACCATCTGTCATCAGCCCAGGGGCTAGGGCTGACCCCTTCTAAACATGAATCAGATCCTGCCACTCCTGCACTCAAAAGCCCGCAAAGCTCCTCCTTTTACTCAGAATCAAATCCAACGCAGCCTGTGTGCTGCTTAGATCCTGTGCCCTGGTTCTTCTCTCTTCCTGGACAGCCCTTCCCTCAGACAGCCATCCCAACAGCCACTTCCCTCACCTCCCTTGGGTCTCTGCTCAAATGTTAGCTGCTTGGTGAGGCCAATTCTGCTTATCTTGATTAACAACACACTTCCCATTCCCTGCCACAGCTTTCCCAGCCACCTCACCTGCTCTCCTCTTCTTTCTTTAGGCAACGCATATTACTTGTTATGTAATAAGATGCCTTATGTATTTACTATTTTTTGCCTTTGTTTTGTTTGCCAATGTATCCAGTGTCTAGAATGGTACATGGTACATAGTAGGCATTTGATAGATACTTTTTTTTTTTTTTTTTGAGATGGAGTTTCGCTCTTGTCACCCAGGCTGGAGTGCAATGGCGCGATCTCGGCTCACTGCAACCTCCGCCTCCTCGGTTCAGGCAATTCTCCTGCCTCAGCCTCCTGAGTAGCTGGGATTACAGGTGCGCGCCACCATGCCCAGGTAATTTTTGTATTTTTAGTGGAGACGGGGTTTCACCATGTTGACCAGGATGGTCTCAATCTCTTGACCTCATGATCCACCCGCCTCGGCCTCCCAAAGTGCTGGGATTACAGGCTTGAGCCACCGCGCCCAGCCTGATAGCTACTTATGAAAGGAATGAGTGAGTGAAGATTAAATTCTGGTCCAGTCAGAAATGGGACAGAGAATGGAGAAGGTCTCAACCTCTCTTACAATCCCAAGATCCTGGCATTATGACAGTTCCAGCCAGGTGACTATCATAATGCCCATTCAGAGGATTCATTTCCTCCTGAAAGCCCTTATCTGGTCTGTAACTCAGATTCATTTTCTCCCTACTAACATAATTTTAATCTTATCTCTTGCATAAAAGAGGCAAACATTGAAAAGCATTTATCCTTTCTCTACTCCAGTTTACGTGACAAAGGCTCATCACCCAGCTTCTTTTGCATCCCTCCTCCCCCTGCCCAAACAAACAATATATTTGAAAACTTCCTTTGTAAATTAGATCTTGGCTGAATTCAAGGTGTAAATTACAACTGCAAAGACACTTTGGTTTTGTGATTTGTTTAGACTCTATTTACAATTTCTACTATAACTGTCTTTTTCTTTAGAGGAATCAAAGTGAACGAAGTGAAGAAGCAAAAGGTAGAAAAGATAAGGAAAGAAAACTTCTCTGTCTTTGTGTTAAGATCTCAGTTTTTCATGTTTGAATCTAGTGCTTCCAGTACAGTGTCTAAAAACATCACTCAACTGCTGCCTACTGGCTCTTAACTCAGATTTTAGATACACAAAGGCCAAAGAAGCTCAATTTTCCATCTCGGTAGCCCACTAAACTTCTTAGAGTTGACTGCAAATTTATGCACTTTTACTTAAAGTAAAAATAAAATGTGTTAGCTTCAACTTTACTAATTTGTAATATTTGATAATTCTACCAGGGGCTAAAATTTACCTAATAATTATTTATATAGAAATAATTTACTGCTTTAAAATATAAGTAGGAAAGGAAGTAGATAGTTAAAATATTTGTGGAAATGTCATTTTTTAAAATCTTGTACTCCTTTGAAATTACTGATTTAAATCTCCACCTGGGGTAAGGAGATCATGTATTTCTCTGTATTCTCACATCTAGGGTGTTCCTGGTATAGAACGGATGTTCAATAGGTTATAGTTGAGTGAATGAAATAATTCATACATTAAAAATATGTATTTAATAAGGAAGGTCCCCAAAGAGTATTTTACTTGAAAACAGTTTGTTGACCTAGTCTTACACTGCCTGAATCTGAAAGTAATAAAAATGGTTGTCTTTAAAAATAACCCTTGAAACCAACACTATTTGGCAACATTCAAATGTTAGAGGTTATAAAATGAGATGTTTATAACCTCTAACCCAGTAATTACACTTCTAGCATTCAACCCTGAGAATGTAGTAATAAAAACTAAATGTAACTTAAAATAGCAAACTATTTTATGTAACCTAAAATGACCAGCAGAAGATAATTAAGCAGCCAATGGCAGCTATTGACAAAGTGTAATGCAGATAGACCTCAAAGGCTGTATTTATAAAGTATTTTATAACATAAAAAACCTGTAATGCTAAGTTTTAAAAGCACTGTTTTAAATTACATATACTATATAAATGCAAACAGGTCAAAACCTGTGCAGAAAAACTACTTGAAAAAATATAACTTGATGTTATCTATAGTTGTATGTGGCTGCTACAATTAAGGGTTTTTTTTCTTTTCAACATATTTTACCCTACATCCTTTTTAACATAGTTTATATTCCAAACTGCCAACATCTCGTGCCTAGGCCATTGCAACAGCACCCTAAGCAATCTCCCCACTTTGACTATTGCATGGTTTTTTTCAATCTGAATATTAGCTAGAGTGATCTTAAATAAATTGGACCCTTCTTAATTGGCTTTCTGTTACAAACAGAAATCCAAAAATCCTTAACTGGTTGAAAATACGTTGTTTGATCTGACCTACTATCTACGTCCTACATTTATCAGGTACACATTTAAAGATATTTTCCATTTCTTTTGAAATTTATCATTGTCTTCCTGCAAAACAATTTAAATCTTATTTGTGTTTTTCAGTTCCCTAAATTTCATCAAAATTGTTGGCTATAAATTATATTTCACACTCACCACTTACTCAATTTGATCATTTCAGCAACTTTTACTAATAGAACCTGTGTGTATTTCACATTCTACGCACAGAAATATAGTGTCACCAAAACAAATCTTCTGAAAATGCTGCTAGTAACATCCACTGAGGTGAGGGAATATAAATGAATGATTGACAAGACGAATTCATGTTAAGTAGTTTTTTCCTTTTTTATTTATATAAGAGGAGTATGCTTTAGTGTCAAAAGTCCTATTTTTTGAGAGAGATGAAAACTGTTGCTCTGGGGGAGAATTACATCAGGACTAATTGAGTTCTGATCTGTGGTAGTAGCTAGTTCATACTTGCTCTCTGACCTAAGTCTGAAGTGTTAGTAGATACCTGACATGAGGAAAAGAAACAAAGGTTTCCAAAGAGCAGTCTGAAATAAAGCGGAATCTTTTGGTTAGTTCTAGTTCAGTGGGTCTCCGCGGATAAAAATTAAGAGGGTTGGCTTAGGCCGGGTGTAGTGGCTCACGCCAGTAATCTCAACACTTCAGGAGACCGTCCATGGCGAGCGGATCACCTGAGGCCAGGAGTTCGAGACCAGCCTGGCCAACGTGGTGAAACCCCGTCTCTACTAAAAGTACAAAAATTAGCTGGATGTGGTGGTGGGTGCCTGTAATCCCAGCTACTCGGGAGGCTGAGGCTGGAGAATTGCTTGAACCTGGGAGGCGGAGGTCACAGTGAGCCAAGATCATGTGACTCCACTCCAGCCTGCGTAACAGAGCAAGGCTCCATCTCCAAAAAAAAAAGAGGGCTAGATTACTGCTGTTTAAAAGCAAGTAATGCAAGCCAGACAGAAAATTCGTAATTTCTAATAGCTACATTAAAGAAGTAACAATGAAACATAAAATCAATTTTAATTATTAATTTTAATATATTTTATTTAAATCAGTACATTAAAATATTACCATTTTAATATGTAATCAGTACAAAAATTATTAACGGGATAGGTTACTGTTTTGTACAAAGTGTTCAAAATCCATTGTACTTAGAGCACAACTCAGTTCAACTAGCTACACGCCCAGTGCTCTATAGCCCATATGGCTAGTGGCCACTGAACTGAGCAGTGCAGGGCTTGATAATAAGGCAAGAGGCAAAGGTGACTACACAAGACAGAGTCAAACTTAGTTCTTTTGGATCATTGGGCAGATTGTAAATGCTTCTCTGGGATTAGTTTCCTTCAGTTTTTACGAAACCAAAGCTGAGAAGTCTGGTTGCAAAACAGTCTGATTTGGGTTCCCCACGATTCTAGCCAGCCAAGAGTCAATCAGTGGATAAGCTTAGTTGCACATGGGTGAAACTTGGCACGATTTATCTTTGCAATCCAAACAGGTCCATAGTCTACACCAGATGAGAACATATGTTTTTTATTACTTAATCAGCCACCGTGATCTTTAGTTAGGATGACTGTAGAATTTCTTGTCCAAACTGGTACACTTTTGAGAGAGAAAGAAGGCACTATTAATAATGGTGCTAGGACAACATGCATAGTATGAGACTATTCCTGCCAGCAAATCAGGATATACGGTGGCCCTACCTTTTAGGCAGTCTTTCCGTCTTTCAAAAGAACTTAGGTTACTGCCAGTAGTCACATGTATTTCCAGGATATATGTAACCCAATGAAGAGGTGCTGGTTCCTACAGTAGCCTATGCACAAACCCCTAAAAGTCTCCTAAAGGATTCATCGCAAGAGCCTGCATACAGGGTCCTTTACTCCCATGTCTAATAACATTGCTTTGATGCAATTTGCAAGTTTCCTGTTTTGCAATTTTCCATTCTGGGTCTTGTTTAAATTGGGGTTTAATGAGAAATGGTTGTTGTTAGCTAAATGACACTTCTTCTTGGCAGGGTCTCCCAAGGAAACTAGAGGACCCGTAAACAAATGGTGCATGAGGGTGGACAGAATATCCCCCCCCCTTTTTTTTTTTTGGTCCTCTGTTTTCTATCTTTCTTTCATTTTCTTCTTATATATGAAAAGAAGTACAGCAATCAGCTGTGACAGGCAACAGAAGTGTTTCATGGGAAGTAACAGATGGCTCAAAGCCACCTTCATTTCTGAGGAGAGGGAGAATGCCTGTGGGCCTGGAAAATTGAAGGTTTGGAAACTAATTTTGTTTGACTCTTTAATCCTTTTCAAACATAGTCCCCAAAATGGAAGATTAAAGGATTTTACATTTGCTACTCAGTAAATTCAGCTTAGAAAAGTAAAAGATATGGAAATAGAATGGCTGTGGATGAAATAAGAGAAGGAGGAACTTACCTTTATTAGCCCGTAGATAGTACATTCCTCTACTTAGGATGTTTCGTTGTTACAGTTGTTTATGTGAAGACTGGAGTGCTTTACAAGATTGGAAGCCAGTAGGTCACCAGATAGCTAAGTTATATTTTACATAGAAACTACAGTCAGAACACTCAGAGCAAAAAGCCGTCAAGTGAGATTTAGAGGTAGGTTTGTATGAGCATTACAGCAAAGTAATGAAAAGCACAGAGGACTCAGATCCATTCATTCATTCATCAGATATTTTACTGATCACCTACTATATATCTGGCAATGTTCAGCTCTAGGCTCTGGGATCAGCTGTGAACAAGGTAGAGAAGGACTCTGTCCTCCATAACAGCAAGAAGTTGACAGTAAAGAAGTAAACAAATAGTAAAATAATTTCATATATGTCTAAGCATGTGAAGAAAATGTAAGAGTATTGGGAGAGTGTAACTAGAATGAAATGATAGTACTTTAAATAATGCAGTCAAGAAAATCTTCTCTGGAGTGGCATTTAAGCTGAAACTGGAATGCTGAGAAGGACCCTTTCAGTGTCAGGAGTGCTATAGGCAATGGTAGACTGGACTACTACATGCCAGGCACCATTCTAGGTAGTGGGGATATTGCGTGAACAGATTAGTAAAAATTTTTACCTTCATAGAGTTTGCTGCTCCTCTGCCTCCTCCTCCTCCTTCTTCTCCTTCTTCTCTTCTTTTTAGACCAGGTCTCTCCCTGTGTTATCCAGGCTGAAATGCAGTGGCACAATCACAGTTCGCTGAGCTTCTAACTCCTGGGCTCAGCCTTCTGAGTAGCACTACAGGCACTCAACACCATGCCTGGCTAATTTTTTTTTTTGTTTTTTGAAGAGACAGGGTCTCACTATGTTGCCGAGGGTGGTCTCAAACTCCTCCCACTTTGACCCTCCAAAGTGTTGATTCCAGGTGTGAGCTATCATGCCTGGTCAACTTTGCATTTTAGTGGGGGAGGAAAAATAAGAAGACCTAAGTGGAAAAATTAAACAAGGAGATGTTTATAAAAAAAAAAATAATCCAGGAAGATGACAGCTTATAGTCAGGGAAGACTTCAGTGAGAAGGTGAAGTTTGTGCAAAGACCTATTGACAGCAAGGGAGTAAACCAAGATGATTTACGGGGGAAGACAAGGCAACAGAGAGAATAGCCAGTGCAAGGCCTTAGGAAAGAATATGTGTATCTTGTCTGAATAACACCAAGGAAGCCAATGTGGCTAAAATTTAGCCCTAAAAAGAAGACCAATGTATACTTAATAGTTACTATTAGAAGACAGTGCGTACCTCTAAAGTAGAGAGTCTTCATATTCCAGAACTGTCATCTTCTTGCCCAGAGAGGCTCTTTATCCAACAGTGGAAGGCCTGTGTTTAGCCCTGGGAGATAACCTGTTAGATAAAGTTGTCTTTTCATATTTTCCTCATCTACCTCAAATGTCACAATTCTTTTCACATATTATGTACACTGGAAATTTACATGTGTCCATAGGTTTGCTTCGATATTTTCTAACTTTATTCATTTTTAAGAGAAGATTAAAGATTCTCTGGCCAAAATTGTCAGACTTTATTCATGATTTCAACCAATTATTAGTATAATCTTCCATTTTTTAAGGGAACTTCTACATACCCTTCTGTCATTGATTTCTACTTTAATTCTGCTGTGGGCAGAGAAAATTTTGTATATCAACAGTTTTACAAAATTAAGTTTTGTTTTATGGCACTCAATGTGGTCTCAATGTGATTATCCTGTGTGCATTTGAAAAGAATGTATATTCTGCTGTTGTTGAGTGGAAGATTGCCAACCATCCACTGTCTACTGTCTCACATAGCTTCTGAAAACAAGTCTTCTGTAACTCTTATATTTGCTACTCTATCTATCACTATATATATATATATTTTTTTTTTTTCTCTTGCTACTTTCTATTTTTTTTCTACCAATTAGAGATAGAAATGTGTTGAAATCTCCAATTCTAATTGTGGATATGTGTATTTCTCTTTTGAGTTATATCTTTATGTATTTTGAAGCTCTATTATAGAGGCATAAACATTTATAATTATGTCCTGTCAAGCAATTTGTTAATTATTATGGTAATATTCTTGGAATGTATTTTGTCTGATGTTAATATAATTAGACTTTGCTTTTTGTTCAATCTAAAAATTTCTGCCTTTTAAGTGGAGTGTTTAAACAACTTAAATTTAATATAATTTTCATATTATTGGGTTGAAATCTATCATCTTGATAGCCAAAAGTTCTATTTTTTAAACTTCTTTTTCTTTTATTCTTTTTCTAATGTCTTTTGGAGTGAATAATTTGTATGATTCTATGTCATCTCCACTGTGGTCTCATTACCTACACCTCTTTTTAATTGTTTTAGCAGTTCTTCTAGTGATCAAGTACTATCTGACATACAGTATAGAAACCTTATGACAGTGTACTTCTTTATTCAGTCTTTTATGTTATTGCTGCGATGGATTTTTTTCTTCTACATGTTATGAACACTACAATACATTACTATTATTCTTGCTTTAAAAAGTTATCTTTTAAGCAGACTACACATGAAAAAAGTTTTATATTTACCCACTTATCAACCATTATTGATGCTCTTTATTCTTTAGTGTAGACTCAAACTTCCAAATAATACCATTTCTTTCTGATTTTATTTCTTGCATTGCAGTTCCGTTGGCAGTGAATTTTATCAGCTTTTTTCTTTTTAAAGAGTCCTTATTTTTTACTTCATTTTTCAAATATATTTTTTCAGGATACAGAATTCTACTTAGATTTTTTTTCTTTTTTTTTTGGTGTTTCAATCCATTGTCTAGTGGCTTGCATAGCTTCTGAAAAGAAGTCTTTTTTAACTCTTATATTTGATATTCTGTGTATTTATCTTTTCCCTCTGGCTGTTTCTAAGATTTTCCTTTTATCACTGATGTTCTGAAGTTTAAGTATGATATGCCTGTGTGTGTTCTTCTTAAAGTGTTTATTCTGCTCCTTCTATCATCATGTCATTTTTATTAACCCTCATTCCTTTACTTCTCATTTCTCACTTTTTTTGGAGGAATCAAGTATTTTTTATTATTTTATTTATTCTATTAGCATATTAATTATAATTTTTAGTGATTAATTCATAGATTATAATATACACACTAAACTTATTACTGCCCATAATAAACTAATGTTTTTAACACCTCCCAGACAATGCAAGGACTTTCGATATTTTAACTCCAGTTTTTCCTTACTGCTTTTTGTGCTGTTTTTGTCATAGATTTTAATTTTGCATGTATTTTAAACCCCATAACATATAAATATAACATGTTTATTTATAATATAAATACATTTATATTATTATTTTATTGTTTATATAGCCAATATATTTACTCACATGTTTACTCTTTCTAGTACTGTTTCCACCAATGTGCATTCCTGTGATTTCATTTAAAATGATTTTTTAACTTCCTGAATAATTATTTTAAATATTTATTATTGTGTATTTGTGTTAATAGGCAAACATTATCTCCCGCTTGATTTTTGAAGAATATTTTCACTCGATATAAGTTGGCAGTTATTTCATTTAATCAGTTTACAGATCTTACCCCATTGTCTTTTGACTGCCATTATCTAGGTTGAGCATCAGTCACTTTATCACTGTTCCTTTTAAAGTAATAAGTCTTTTTCTTTTAACTGCTTTTAAATTGCTTTGTGTGGCTGGTTGCAGTGGCTCACACTTGTAGTCCCAGCATTTTGGGAGGCCAAGATGAGTGGATGTCCTAATGTCAGGAGTTTGAGATCAGCCTGGGCAACATGGTGAAATCCCATCTCTACTAAAAATACAAAAATTAGCTGGGCATGGTGGCCAGCACCTGTAGTCCCAGCTACTCAGGAGGATGAGGCAAGAGAATCTCTTGAATCCAGGAGGTAAAGGTTGCAGCAAGCAGAGATCACACCATTGCACTGCAGCCTGGACGACGAGAGCAAAACTATGTCTCAAAAAAAAATTAAATTGCTTTACTTTTTCAGCTTTCAGCAGTTTGAATACCTTGTGCCTGGGGTAGTTTTCTTCGTATTTAATCTTTGCTGAGTTTCTTAGAGCTTTTTGAATGTGTGGGCTGATATGCTTCATTGGACTTTGGAAATTCTCAATCGCGATCTCTTCAAATACTGCTCCTGTCACATTTTCTTGTCCTTTACTTCTATAAGGCCAATCACATATGTTAGCTCTGTCTTACTATAGTTTCTATCCCTGACATTCTTGTCAGCAATTTTCTAAAAAAGACTTATAACAGTCAAGGTGAAGTCTCTTTTTGATGACTCGATACCTGAGACACCTGAGGGTCCATTTCTACTATTTGCTTTTTATGTCTTGATATCAATTGTTTGGTCCTGTGTCCAGGCATGCTCAGCCGTTTTCGACTGAATAATTCCTATTACCTGTGAAATACTGTAGTGGCTCTGGTGATATGTCTTCTTACACAAAGGATTTATTTTTATTCTTGCAAGTAATTAAAGTAGAAGTATCTAACCTTGGTTCAGAGGGGAACTGGGAGAAATCGAGGCTGAGTTTCCGGTTTTGTGAGGACTTGTCTGCTTCTCTGCCTTTACTCTCAGTGTGCAGTTCTTGATGGTCTCAACTCAACAGCAGAATGTTTTCCACTGCTTCTCTTTGGTTGGGCTTCGAACTCCAATTTTTATCTCCTAGCACCATGAAACCAACAAAAATTTGCTGGGCTTTTTAATCTTTTTGTGTATCTTTCTGTTTGCCTTCTAATCCTTTTACCCTGCACAGTTTAGCAATAGCACAATGTCTCAAGATAAGGAGCAATAGGTAACGTTCATTTGTTTCACTGCGTTTCCTTTCTCTCCGGGGTATTTGTTCCCTCGCTTCTTTCTCCGTTGATAGTTGTCTAATGCCTTCAAACTGCTGCGTTTTACTATTTGTCCAGATTTCACCGATGTTATCAAAGGAAGACTTGATTTGATATAAGCTACTCTCTGATTCTTAAAAATGTGGATAAACTGTGCTTTTAAATTTCTTTTAATTCTAAATATGATTGTGATTAAAATTTTATTTAAACATCAGAAGATCTTATATTTCTTCCATGTCAAATAACAACCTGAGGTTAGGATGCCTATGACCTGACAACCACATTTTTAATAGATAACTACACTGTAGTCACGCTAGAAACCAAGTGATAGGAGCAAAGAAACCAACTAAGAGATCATATTATCAGCAAGTTGTTAGTGGAAACCAGAGGGAAAGGTACTGGAAATTAATTTGTGGAAAAAAAAGCTTTCAATGTTGGCACAGGTGTCCGTAGGAGAAAGGGAACCATTAACAGCTCATTCATTTTTAGGAAATATCTTTTTCATTCTAAAAATATGACTGATTTTCAAGTAGCACTATGATCAGTGTAACTTTGTAAAATAAGATGTTGATTAGAATCAGGTGGTAGTAATCGTTCTGTGTCTGCTGAGGTTTTGAAAATAAAGTGGCAGAACTGAGTAGCCCTTCTTCCTTGGCTATGGAAAAACCAGCAGTCATAGTGAGAGACAGTATGGTACGGGCAGCATCCACGCAAAAGTGGTATTATGTGCCCAATCTATGCTAAGCATAGTTACGTAAAATGAGTGAGTGACAGAAGAAATTAACAAACACAGCCTCGGGGGTCTTAACTGGGTTGTCAACTTACAGCAAACTATTAACATGTGCTCCCACAACAGAACCGTTAAACCACCAGACACCGGCGCGGCAGTTCACACAGGAGGTGAAACCAGAAAGTGCGTGGAAGAGAAAATCAAGGAATGGGAAGGAATCTTGGTGTCGCCACGTCTGGAGTTCACATTCCCAGGTTTTGTCACTTCTCAGCTATGTGTTCTTTGTGATACCGCCTAAGTCTTTCCTTCTCCACTTGTGAAATGCGACTAATAATCATACCTACCTTGCGATGCCGCTGCACAGAAGGGCAGGTTCCTAGCAAAGCGACAGGCACAAATAGACCTTACTCAGTAACCGGTATTCCTGTCACTTCTTCCTCAAAACCTCCAGAATAACGATGCAAATCTGGTTATTTATTGGCATGTAGTAATTTACTTGAAGGACAATTTGCCTCATTTTTTCAGAATGAACTTTCAATCTTTATGTCAGAAAAGTCATGTGAAACCAGAAGAGTGAGATAATGATTTCATTGAAATAACTTAATAATTATACCAAGAGCTATTAGAAATTTCTCATGAGGAAATGAAACAATTAGAAACTATGAGTTTGAGAAAGAAGGAAATCAAACTGTGGGTAGTCTTTGTAATTACGATTTGTAGTCCACTTATCATTTGAATACAATGAGACTTCAGTGTAGGCTTGGTTCGTTGTCATCAGTGCTTAGAAGCACAAAGTTAATTTGTGGCACAATGACCCTGGCGCTGATCAGCACGCTATGTCTCGTACCGCAGCTTTAATGGTGACTCAGAACTAAGTCTTCCCTTTATTGAGCCTGCCTCACCCTTTTCTCATGTCCTCAACTTAGCTTCTTCCTGGTTTAGAATCCACAGCCCGCAATTATAATCACAGTGTTTCCTCTTAACTTCCTTGCCCTTTCCTTTTTATTTTGAAGGCTGGCAAAACACCAACTTTTTCACTATCATTCCATTTCTCTTTCTAAAGAAACTTGAGATTTCTAGGCTTGTTTTCCTACTCTCTCTTTACTCATTTCTCTTAAATCTTCCCTAGTCGGGACACTGAGCCCACCACGTCTCTAAAATTGTTCCTATCAAGTTCTCAAATCCAGCAGTCATCTCGACATCCTTATCTCACTGAGCAGTATTTGATGCAGATTCCCCACTCTGACAAGCCTTGAATTGACTACGGGGACACAGAATTACTCACATTGTCTCAGATTTCACAGGCTGCTTCTACTCAGTCTCCTCTGAGGATTCCCTTTTTTTCTGATTTCTGAATATGGGAGCGCACTGGGGCAAGTCCTCAAACTCCCTTCTCCAGATTCACTCCCTCGATGATCTCATTCAGACAATGGCTTTAAATGGGATCTACATATTTCATCAAGTCTAATATGAAATGAAGGAAGAGATCAAGTCGAGCAATTAACTTTGAAGTGTTTTAAATTGTTCTTCGTTAATAGACTTGATTTCTTAGAGCGGGTTTAGATTTGCAGAAAAATTGAATAGAAAGCACAGAGAATTCTCATATACTCCCTCTCCTTCCCCTAGAGCCCCCTGTTATTAACATGTTGCGGTAGTCTGGTATATTTGTTTCAACTGATGAACTACTATTATTGAATAACATTATTAAATAGAATCCACAGTTTATTTTAGGGTTCACACGTGGAGTTTACATTCTCTGGATTTTGACAAACGCACAATGTCGTGTATCCACCATTATAGTTTCATATGTGCTAGTTCCATTGCCCTAAATAGTCCCTGTGCTTTCCCTGTTTATCCCTCTCCCCTCTCCCCCGGCCCCTGGCAACACTGGGGTGTTTTAATTTTATGTGACTAAATAACTTGACTCTTCTCAGGAAAGGTAAGAAAAAAAGCCCATCCTTGAGTTTTCTGCTGCTCCTGACACTCTGCCTTTGTGTTTAATGTTCTTGCATTTCAAAGCTATTAAGGAACAGCAGCACAATTCTTGAGTTTAAAATAAAGAGAAAAAAACACCACTTTACCTAATAATGTTCCATCTTGTACTTCTTTCAGAAAGATTGCTTGGTTTCTAATTATCACTCAGCTGTAGCCTCTGATGCTGACGTCTGAAAGCTGTGATTAACACGGGAGTTTACTGGGAAATAATTTCTCACAGAGATTCATTTCCTTTCTAGGATTCTTCCCACTCTCATTTTTTTCTCTCTTCTCATCTCCATTTTCTAATAAGTTTGGGTTATTGAGATATTTTTGTCTGTTTTTATGCAATGCCACTTTAATTAAAAATGACAAAAGCAAAATGATTTTTCAAGCCGATCCTGAAGGAAGGCTGTGCCTGAGAGTTTCCAAATGGCCTGTGTTCCAGTACTGGTGTTGGGAGTCGGGGAGGAGGGAGTATGGAGAGCTATCAAAGGCCTCGTGTCTTCTGGGGTTGGAACAGAGGGGCCGCTCAGTGGGTGGCTTGTCTTTTCTGGTAAGGAGAGGGTTTCTATCCTACTTATCTCGGGACTCCCCGCAAAGGTGATGGAAACTTGGCAAGTAGGAATAAAGCTCTGTGGCCTTCAGCTTGACTCCTGGGGTTCCTCCCTCCGTTACTCATATGACCACAAGCATTAGATTGTTTCATAAGCCTTCTATACTAGGGTATCTCCTTGAAAAAAGCTGCCAGTTGCAAAATTATAGCTATTATCAAATACAGAGAAATCCTCTCAGTGCTAAGGGAGAAGATCATGTATCCAAGAGAGGAAATTATAGTCATTGTGTGAACTGAGTTCTAAGAATGGTTTGTTCTCCCAAATTGCTTATCATTTTTCAAATGTAGGTATCTATCCCAAGTACTCACCCAATGCCAGTGTTGCCATTTCTTTCTCTCTCCCTCCTCTTCTGTGATGCCTTCTCTGTGGCTCCAGGGAGGACCAGTTACTCCTTGTTCAATCTCTCCATGGTTCTTCAGACATAGCTTTAGTATAACACTCTTCATCTCCACTAAATGACAAGTTCTTTTTCTTTCTGAGAGGCAAGAAGTTCATCTAGCGCAGGGGTCCCCAAGTCCCAGGGCTGCAGACTGGTACCAGTCTGTGGCCTGTTAGGAACCAGGTTGCACAGCAGGAGGTGAGCAGTGGACAAGTGTGAATCACTGCCTGAGCTGTGCCTCCTGTCAGATCAGCAGCAGCCTTAGATTCCCGTAGAAGCACAAACTCTACTGTGAACTGCGCATCAGAGGGATCTAGGTTGCCTGCTCGTTATGAGAATGGAATGACTGATGATGTGAGGTGGGACTGTTTCACCCCCGAACCATCTCTCCCTCCCCACCCCAATCCCTGGAAAAATTGTCTTCCACGAAACAGGTCCCTCCTGTCAAAAAGGTTGGGAATTGCTGATCTAGACCTCCATGATTCACAGTCAGGTGAATCAGCTCAAGGAATTGTTCATTGAAAGATTGAACTTAGATCTTTCAGACCCAGTATAGCAGGAGTCCTGGCTGGAGTGCAAGCTACGTTGACTCTCTGGCCACTCCAGCTTGTCTGGAGGATGAGCGGAACTAGCCTGCTAATAGGAGAATTTCGTGAGGACTGAGAACATTCTGGGAAAGAATTAGTTCTATTAGACTCGTTCCTGGAAAAACCTAATCTCTCCTGCCTCCAGTCCTCTACACATGCTCTGCACATGTTCTGCCTGAAACTCTGCCTCCACTTCTTAACTGATTTAATTTCATCCCTGTTTCAGAGCTAAGTATCTTAGGAGACTTCCTTAGGAAGCCTTTGCTAGCCGCCCAGGCTGTCAGCCCTCCTCGTTATTCCTCCCTCACCCACCCCACAGCTCCAGTTCCTGCACTGGTACCTACTTCATGCTCAGTTACTTGCCTGGTGTTTGTCCTACCTGCTTGTGTGTGAACCTCACACACAGGTGAGGTCAAAGATCATCTTTGTTATGTTCACTCTATACCCCTAGAATTGGTCTCAGTTCCTACACATAGCAGAGACTCAAAAATATATGTTAACAAATGAATATATGCAAATGCATTCTCAGTGCCTCACTGCAGTGTCTCATAAGCACGTCAACCTTAGCATGTTGCAGACTTTTGACTTCCTCTCTGCAGTCTGTTTCTATCTTCCTGATCTCAGTAAATGCACCATCATCCACCCGGCTGCGGAAGCAGAAACTTGGGAGTCGATCTTGCTTCCATCCGGCTGCGGAAGCAGAAACTTGGGAGTCCATCTCGCTTCTTCTTCTCCTGACTACACCTCTGCATTGAATCCGTCAGCAAATCCCTCCTGCTTCAAAATGCACCTCCTGTGTACTCACATTCATCTCCACTGCTGCTGTCCTACTTTAAGCCATCATTTCTCACCTGAATGATTACAAATCACTTTCCTATCTCCCTTCCCAATTTCGTCCAATTTACTCTCCACATAGCAGTCAAGATGAGCTTTACATTTTTTTTTTTTTACAAAATATAAAGAAAACAATCCGTTCCCCTTCTATTTAATGGCTTCTCAGGTTCAACCTGCAGAACTCAAACATAACCTGCCCGCCTTACTCCTCAACCCAGCCTCCTCCCATTCTGCCTCTCTCTTACTTGGCTCTAGCTACACTCTCTGAAGCTTTATTTTAGGTCTTTGTATGTGGCCTGTGTTTTTCTCCCCTAAGGCTACTCCCTTTGCCTGCAAAACTCTTTCCCCAACTCTTTAAATGGTTGTTTCCTTCTCACCCTTTGAGTCCCAATTTAAAAGTCGTTTCCTGAAGGAGGCCTGCTCCTGACCCCTCCATCTGCTCTTATTCCTGATCACAGCACCTTGACTTAGCACTTCATATAAGTGGCTATGCATTTATTAACTTGCTCACCTGTTACGCTTGATCTGTGCACTGGAGTGTAAGCTCCGTCATGCTTTATGGCCTCTACATCATCAGCCTATGTTAGTGCTCGGCACATAATAAATGTTTACTAAACATTGTTGACTGAAAAGAACAGACAAATGATTGAATCAAACTCAAGGGCGATGGGGTGGAGATGAAATGGAAGGGTGGCCCTAAGGGTGACACAGAGTCTGTCATAACCGGCTGCGGTGGCTCCGACATCAGTTCCTTCTTCTTCAGTCACCACCAGCTTCGGCATGGATATCAACAACTCACAGCTTGTCTAGTGGGCAGTAGAGGCCAAGCTGTCACCTCTGGCAGAGATGAGACGGATGTAGCCCCACAGTAGGCTGGACAGTCTGGGGTTCAGTCACAGATGAGGAGGTTTATTGTCTGAACTCTTGATTGGTGCCATATGGGAGGAATTTAGGCCTTGCTAAGACTCATATGGGAAGAATTTGAAGGGACTAGGGATTCTACAGAGGGAGTGAAGATTGAGCCAAGAAAATGTCATTTTGTGAGAGTTGTTGTGTCCAGGGCCATGCAGGTCTTGATTGCCTGTCTTTTATGTCTTGCCTCTCAGTTGATAATGTATTTGGGGTTTGATTTTTATCTTCAAGCCGTTTAGAGTGAGTGGTAATGGTAATCACTGGGTCAATAGCAGTGGAAGATGAGGACTCAAGGAATTAAACAAAACCTCAGTCCCGCTGGCGTAGTGGCTGCAATTTTATGAAGTCACTTTGGAAGTACATTAAAAATCAAATACAAAAGATCTTTGAGCCATGTTCCAGCTGTTATAAAAACCCTTCAGGTATTTATGTCAATGAGTACATTAGCAGTCTTAATATGTCACAGACGGCTGCATTTTATTTTTTAAAGCATTCTTACAAGGCGATCCAATGTTTAAGTACACATTTGGGCTAAATTCTCATCCTTTGTGGCTCCATAGGGACATGAACTCATTAGTGAAAAGGTATAGAATTCTTTAAAAGGAAGAATTGTCTACTAGGTAGTGAGCTGATCTAAAATATTGGGAGTTCTATGTCCTGTTTCCACTCTGTTCATGGTCAAATTATTTCCTTCAGTGGGAGCTGGTTTTTCTCAGGGCTGATTTTTTTTTTTTTTGTTGTCCTCGTCAACGTGAGTCCTGGGTGAGGAAAATGAGATCACAGAGAACCAACATGGATTAGTCTTGCCCAATACCCAGCCTTTCCAGGCTTGCTTGGCCTCCATAGCTGAGGCGACTTAAGCCCACTCTCAGACTCAGCCACTTCCCAGGGTTGAGCAGCAGTCAGGTGTTCCAGCACGCACTCTCCATCTCTGCACACAGTCGGCTGTACCTCTGGTCACCTCTGACCTTGAGCCCAGCATTGCGCACAGCGCCTTCCATCACCCACGATTTAGTTTCCACCTCACGTGCCAGTTCTGAGAATCAGGCTTCTCCCTTGTCCCTAGAACCTGAGTTTCTGTGATGGAAATCTGATGCTGCCACAGTCTCTCTTTTTAAAAAAATTCATTAAAATTTTTTTGTACTAAAATGTACCTAACCTAAAATTTACCATTTTGACCATTTTTAAGTGTATAGTAGAGTGGCACTAAGTACACTTAGGTTGCTGTGCAATCATCACTCCCATCCAACGCTAGAACTTGTTCCTCATCCCATACTTGAGCTCCGAACCCATAAACAACTCATTTCTCATTCCTTACCCCAGTCCCTGGTAACCAGTGTTCTGCTCTCTGGCCATTGGCATTGTCTCTCTCTCTTTTTTTTTTTGAGACAGAGTCTTACTCTGTCACCCAGGCTGGAGTGCAGTGGCACAATCTTGGCTCACTGGAATCTCCACCTCCCAGGTTCAAGCGAGTCTCCTGCCTCAGCTCCTGAGTAGCTGAGATTATAGGCTAATTTTTGTATTTTCAGTAGAGATGGGGGTTGCTTTACATACACAGCGCTTTCACAAAATGCCTGAGTATTAATTTATCCTTCAGTCTTCATTGCTTTTCTCTGCTTGTCTTTCATAGTTTTCCTACTATGTTGCTTTGACATGTGTGCCTCCAGTGCATTCTCTCCACCCGCAACCCCCTTTCCCCATATCTGGAGTCTATTTCCCTACCTTTGGATACAGTGTTCTATCTGCTGGACTATACTTCTCAGAACCTGTGGCCGACATTTCTCCCTACTCCCTAACTCCAGGCCTTGGCTCTCCCAGCATGCTCCCTTCCATTGCTCTTCCCTAGGCTATCTGGCTGCCCCATGAGGCATGAGAACATTCCGCTTCAGTGCACAGTCACATGTAGACAAAGCTACTGGCTCTGCAGCCTTTAGAAGTGCAAACATCCCACTCCTTCTAAGGGGATATAGACAAATTCAGAATTATTAGCAGAGGCAATGAGAAGTTGCAAAGCACTGCACAAGGAAAACAGTCAGCACTCTGGTCCATAGAGTCGGCACTATTTTCTAACTCACTCAAAAACTGAGATGAGTTTTAATAGACTAAAGCGTAAAATCTCATTTTATATGTAGGTTTAAAAAACTAATTTCAAAGTGGTCAACAACATTTCCCCAGGCCCTTTACCTCAACATGTTAAATATGAATCTCTGACAACATTTTCAATAAGAGTGGCCCTGACTTTCTTCGGAAAACTCACTGACAGAGATCTAAGTACATCTCAAAGTGTCCTGCGGTTTCTGAGTTGGTTGAATTGTTAGAACCTAAGGTCCTATTCGGAAGAGATGTCTCTTCTCCTAATACACAGTATTATTCTCTGCTTCTATTCAAGTCTGAGTTCTTCTCAAGAATTGGTTTCTATACATTTTAATAGGAAGTATTCTTTGAGGTCAGTGAAATATTACTGTGAAATTGAAGAGAATGACCTAATTCCTCATCTCCTTCCATTAGAAGTGATACATATTAAACCTTATCTCCCACAGAAGAGACATGAGGTAGAATTAGATATTCATAACAACTCTGAATTCTCAAGTACTTCAGTTTCCCAGTGAACCTTTGAATATAGTGCAGATTTTCTATTCCAAATAGCATCTGGGTCTTCTCTAATAGTCTAATACTCTTTGCCATGTGGTCAAGACTAAGGCAAACAGGAACAGGGACTAGGGTCTCAGAATCAGGCAGATGAGAGAGCAGATTAAAGATGAAATGCAGTGTGGAAGGAGAATCAAGTAAGGTGAAGAGTGACTTCACCAGCTGTGCAGGAATCAAAGACAAAAATGATCAGATTCATACAAGAAGCAGAGGCAGAGAAAGGAATGGAGGGACAAATTGAAAGAAGAAAATAAGTGATAGAACTGAGACTCAGTGTTGCTCAGAATTTCCTGGTTAGTTAGTATCTGTACCCACTGGGGAGGCCAAAGCCCACCTTGCTGCCTTCACTCATCAGGAGGTGACATCGTGCTGGATGTCTGCTGTCCACTAACATATGACAGACAACAGGACAAAAGATGTCGCAAATCATTTTTAGTTGTGTAAAGGACGTTCAGTTTTTCTTTGAAGGTTCAAGTTCCAGCTCCACAGCTTATCAGATGTGGATTCAGAGCAAGTCACTGACCCTCTCTGAACCTGATTCTTTTCTAAATAATAATAACAAAACCCAGTTCTTAGTCCTTTTAGGCATCAAATGAGCTCAAGGGTCTTTGATCATTAGGGAGGATTATACAGTAATTAAGGATAGATTTTTTAAAAAAAGAAATAAATCTTGCAGGCTCTGAAAAGAACTCAACTCTTTGTTTCTCAGGAGATGTCAGCTGCATAAAGAGAGCAAAGTGGGGAGAGTTTGTATTTTCCTGTACAGTGCTGTTCAAGTGTTCCATGGCATGTTTTTTCAGCTGCTAATAATGGAAATTCCTGCTGCCAAATATGTATTAATGATAACACCATTTAAACCCTTCCTGGCTGCCGCTTTAGCACTAAGCCAGCACATTTGAGTTCCACAAAGCCAGATGGGACACATTTTTCTGGAATTTAACTTTATATGCCACTTCAATTGATCCTAGATTTTGTTTTATATTTCTCCCCTAATCTGTCTTATATTATCACAGAAAAGAGAAGTACTTTTCAAAAAATAAACTTGATTTTCTAGAATAGTCTTAGATTTACAGAAAACGTGCAGATGGTTCTTATGCCCCATGCTCTGTGTCCTTAGTCATTAGCATCTGACCTTAGGATGGCACATTTCCTGCATTAATTCACCAACACTGACACATTGTTGTTCATTTCAGCTCATACGTTATTCTGATTTCCTTAGATTTCACCTAACATCCTTTTCTATTCCAGGATCTCATCCGGGATGCCACATGATATTCAGTAGTTGTGTCTTCTTAGGCTAGGACAGTTTCTCACTTTTTTCATTTTTGATGACCTTGACAATTTGGAGGCATCTTTTCGAACGTGCCGTCATTGGGAATTGTCTGCCGTTTTCCTCATGATTAATCTGAAGTTATAGGTTTGAGAGAGGAAGGACACAGAAGTAAAGTGCCATTTTCCTCATGTCAAGGATTCATGCAATGAACATGACTTACCACTGTTGTTGATTTTGATCACCTGGCTGAGGCGGTGTTCAGCAGGTTTCTCCAAAGGAAAGACACTCTTTTATTCCATTTTCACACTGTGCTGTTCTGAAGTCACTGTGTGCAGGCCACATCGTCTCATCTCTTTGAAGGTAGAATATCCACATGAATTCTTTGGAATTGTTCTGCATTTATTTTTTATTTTCTTTTTTTACCCCATTTATTTCTTTATTTATATCATTATGGACTCATGGACATTTATTTGATACATTGAATTATATATAATCCCATACTACTTTAATTTTTTGCTCAAAGTGTTCCAGCATTGGCCATTGGGGGCCTTCAGTAGGTGCCTGTATTCCTTTGTAATACCTTCCTCATTGTGTCATTGTGGGGTTTTATTTGTTTTATTTTTGCTTTTGTATTTTGGACACTTTTTTACTCTCTTACATTGTAAGATACTCCGGGCTCATCCTGAATAGGCCATTATGGTGTTGAGGTATGTACTTTCTATATTAATTTGTTGAGAGTTTTTATCATGAAGGAATGTTAAATTCTGTCAGATGCTTTTCCTGTTTTCCTTAACATGATTATACAAATTTTCTCTTTCTTTCTGTTAGTGTGATGTATTGCATTTATTGATTCTTATATATTAAACCTTTCCTACATATCTGGAATGAATCCCACTTAATCATAGTTAATTATCTTTTAATTTTTAAATTTTAGTGATCTCTTAAATTTATTATTACTTGTTTTATGGCCTAGCATAAAATCTGTATTGGAAATTTTTCCATGTGTACTTGAAAATAATACTCGTTCTGCTGCTGGTGGGGCAGCACCTCATACATGTCGATTAGATTAAGTTGATTGATACTGTTGCTTAAATCTTTCTAGCTGTTTTATCAGTTAATGAGAGAGGAGTATGTAAATCTCCAACTATAACTCCAAACTATAATGCCAACTATAACTCCAACTGTTTCTACTACCAATTCTGTCAGTTCTTGTTTTATGCATTTTGGGGCTTTATATAAATTAAGTACTATAAATTATGTCTTTATAATTGTTTCCTCTTCTTGATGTATTGATCCCTTTATTGTTATTAAAAATCTCTCTTTGTCTCTAGTAGTATTTTTGTCTGAAAATCTATTTTGCCTGATATTAATGCGGCAATTTCAACTCTCTTCTAGTTACTGTTGCATAGTGTATCTCTCTAAAGTGTGTCCATTTTAAAACAAATCTGCTGGAATTTATTTTTTTGTTTCTTCATTGTTGGTTATTTATGTCAAGCATTGTTTTGAAGATAGTTTCCCCTTCAGATGTTTCATTATTTTCTTAGAATAAGAAATTCATTTAATTATCATCCCTCAAACCAGAAATGTTTCAAAAAAATTTTTATAATTATATGGGCATAGTGATTATTCTTAGAAAACTATAAGTAGGTGAAAATTATAATTATTTTGAAAATAATTGTACTATACGTTTTATATTTATAACATAGTTTAACATAATCCTCAAAACAATCTAGTAATATAGGTATTTTTATTTTTTGAAATGGAGTTTCACTCTGTCACCCAGGTTGGAGTGCAGTGGTGCAGTCTTGGTTCACTGCAACCTCCATCTCCCAGGTTCAAGTGATTCTCCTGCCTCAGCCTCCTGCATAGCTGGGATCACAGGTGTGCACCATCACGCCCAGCTAATTTTTGTATTTTTAGTAGAGACAGGGTTTCACTATGTTGGCCAGGCTGGTCTTGAACTCCTGACCTCGGGTGATCTGCCCACCTTGGCCTCCCAAAGTGCTGGGCTTACAGGTGTGAGCCCGTAATTTATTTTTATTTTTAAGAATCAATAACCTAAGGATTATAGAGATTAGGTAACTGGTTCAAGTATACAAAACAAACACTAAAGCAAACAGCTAAGGTTTGAATTCAGTTCTGTTAGACTCCATGAGATAATACAAAGTTTTTCTATAACTACAAGCATTTTTTTCCTCCTCATCTATCCCCACCCCTTTCTCTTTTTTTGAATGGAGTCTTATTCGGTCACCCAGGCTGCAGTGCAGTGGCGCCATCTCAGCTCACTGCAACCTCTGCCTCCCTAGTTCAAGTGATTCTTGTGCGTCAGCCTCCTGGGTAGCTGGGATCCCCACCCCTTTCCTTTGAGATACGTAGTGGTTCATAGGGCGAAAGGAAAGTAAACACTTTCACTATGCCAGAAAGAAGAAAGCTGAAAGCCGAGTCATGGGAGAAACTGTCTCCTTTTGTTCCTACGCAGACAGCTACAGATAAAAGGTTAAATATCTCCACAGGTAGCTACTCTATGCTCACCTTATCTCAATTTACTGAATCTGAAACAAATACATAATTGACTATTCTCCTACCTGCTCTTTATCTCTTGCAACATCTAGATTCCGTAATGTGACCATCCATCCCCTTCCTCTTTCCCCACCTGCCCTCTTTCCTCCTTTAAATATTGAAACCCTCAAAATCATCTCTGGAAAAAGGCACAGATAATACACTGTTTCTGTGGTTCTGTGTTTTCTTCGGGTCCTGTCCTTAACCTTGGCAAAGTAAACTTCCGAATTGATTTAGACCTGTCTCAGATGCTTGTTGGTTTACAGTAGCAAGTTATCAGTCTCTCTCTGTTGGAGCCCAGAAACTGTGATGAACTCATTCGCAGTTGATGCCCTCGGTCAAGGTATTTATATGAGTGCGAATCTCACTATGTAAGAATGTCATCTTATTGTTTTGGCGGAGGGTCAGGAAGAGACTTGGGAGAGGGGAGTTGTTTTTGTCATTGCTCTTAAAGTGGTACATCGTGCGCGTGTGTGTGTGTGCGTGTGTGTGACACAGAGAGATGGTGATGGTGGCCTATGTTTTCTTAATTAGATCTAAAAATATCCAATCCTGTCTGTCTAGGCTAATAAGCAGTATCTGCTTATATAGCATCCATCACATACCATTTCACAACAGTTTTTAGGAGGAAAACCAAAACTGATGACAAAACATAGAAATAATTGGCAAGTAGATTGATGATAGTAAAATCCTTGTGTACATAACTGAAGAGTAATATAGGGAAGGCAGAGAGGACTTTTGTCTGAATGGGTATTAGTCTATTCGTCTATGAATCTATCTACAGATATACATAAATACACACATCTATATATTACTCATTCTATATATGCATTTGTGTATATAGAGATATGGCTTCTCTACTCTATGCCAAACTCGCAATTATTTTTTCAGCACAAAATACCTTACTCAACAATGATCTTCATCAACGAAATCAGATTCTGTTGCATCACTAAGAGTTCAAAAGCTATTCTCCCTTTTGTATTCTGTGCCAACCGAAAGAAACATACAAGAAGAAGACCGAGCTTTAAACTTAACAAATTTGAAGTGCTGGAGAATTTTATAAATGTCATAAGCGATTTTAGATACAAACAGCATTATTTCATGTTAATACTTTACCAGAACCACCATCTTTTTTTGAGTCTTTAAAGTGATTTAATTTTGATCTTTTAGAAATGTTCTTTTCTCCTGAAAAAAAAAAAATTGTCATGGAAACAGTAGCAAATGTAAAAAGTGTGGGCATTTACAGTTTCCGAAACTGTCAGAATTCTCAAGTTCTCCCCCTGTTTTTTATGATGATGGGGGCACAAGGGCAGGGGTATGGAGGGAAGGAGTGTTTGCACCAAGAAGAATATCTAGAAGAGAGTTCTATACATTTTAGTCTGAATTTCACTGGGTATATGCCTTTTGGGGAGAGACTAAGATATAGAAACAGAGAGAAGAGACCACTGGTGAGAAGATGAAGCCTTTCCTAAGATTCTTAATATAAATTTATAAATATATAAGTGAGTATGTGTGTGTACATATATGCTTTGCACACATATGTACTCATGTTGTGTGTACATGTCTGTGCATGTGTATGTATATGCATATACTTACATATATACATACATTACATACGTATACACATATGCATACTTTTTTCCACTTAAATTGTTGAAACTCTTGAAAGTTGGACTTGAGTAATCAAAAGCAATGCGTATTATTTTCCATTCAAGGCCAAGGAAATCATATTTACCATGGGTTTAGAAAAGTCTTTTCTCTCTATTTGGTCACCCGCCATCCCGAGTGGCTCATCTAGACAGGGATATGTGGCCAGGACAGATTAGGGGTCGAGATAAGGTGGACTGTTTGCTGTAAGGCAGTATCTTCCTCTCCTTCCCAACTTGGGGTTGTGCTTCTGGGCATGTGAAATGCATTGGTCCTTAGGCCAATTTCCCAAACACAACTGGAAAATATGAATATGAATGCTTCTGTCCTTTAGCAAGATGTCTAGAGGGCTATCTGAAGTCCTAGAAAGTAAAACTGACCTCCCCAGGGAAAGAAGGCTCTCAATTCCTTTCTTAATTCTTCATAGGATAGTAAAATATTAAGTGGAAAATCTTCTAGACCAGCACCTTAATTTTGCAGATGAGAAAACTGGACCCTAGAGAGGTTGAAAGGCTCAAGGTCTCACAAGTGTTTATGCTCAATGGGAAATGAATTTGTTCCTCTGGCCTGTCAGGCCAACATTCCTTCCACTTAGTGATGCCGCCTCCCGCGTCCTGAAAGGATGCTAGGACACTCTGATGAAAAGGACCTTATCTTTTTACATCTGCTACTTAAAGTTTTTTAGCCTCACACAGTTTTATGAGCTAAGTTATGTACATAAACAAATACTCTTACTTATTTACTATCGTCCTCCTTTTAGACATCAGAAAACCAAGGAACTGAAATGTCGCAACTCCCACAGAATCTCAAAAATGCACCCAGACTGTGCTCCTCCTCACAGGACAAACGCTCAGTACAAGCTTCCGATAAGGAATGTGGTTGTCACAAGAACAGGACACCACAATTCAGTCCCTTCCCACGGCTGGTCCTGGCTGCCCACTCACATCAAGCAAGGGCAAGGCATCCCTTCCGACAGCCTGACCCCCACCCCCAGATGAACCAACATGTGGATTGCCAAAGGCATTCATGGGCAGCGGTGCTAAGACTGCTTGACGCTAACAGCTCTTTGATCATTCAGTCAAATCAAAAAGCATTTATTAAGCATCTGTGTGAGGCTCCCTGCCGGGGCTTCTCTTTGTGTCCCTAGCATTCACACTTCCCTGCTTTTCTTCTGTGGCTCTTCATCCTTGCCCAAGAAGACTTCCCTATCCACAGGAATCTCCCCGCTGGTGTTATCACATCTTACCCAGAGTGGGATCCCGTTTTGGTTCCTCCCAAGATGCTATTCAAGGTCCAGGATGGAACTTTGGGGATGGACCGGTTCCTACTCTTACTCCATTGCAGAATCTAAGACTGCATCCATCTCTGCATCCATTCCCTAAGATTCTGTGTGAGGAGAAACTTAGCTATGAAATGGTGATGAAATTTCAGTCTGTTTTCTTTCAGAATGCAGAGTGAACACTTACGAGGGTTTTTAGAAAAGCCGTTTACAGCCAGTAATTGGAAGCGTTGAAGTGTTTTTGTAAGACCAATGTCTCAGATTACAGGTTTATGATTTGCCTGAAAATAAATCATTTATTTTAGGCTTGGACCTTAAAAAGAAGAAAAATAAAGCGTAGAATGATTTTCTTCAAGTTTTCTATGACATTCTTTACAACAGGAAGAGAGATGAGGGAAGGCAAGATGGAGGTTTTAGAGAGAACGGGGTTCCAGCGTTATTTTCCCTTGGTCATTTATGAGACTACATTTTCCTAGGTGCATACGCTATTTCCATTGTATGACTCACACAGACCATTTACTACATTTAAAAGTGTGCTAAATTCTTTCTGCAAAGCTTGGGTCAAATACACACTGTGTATACAGTTGGAAATTCTTCCTCATAGATCCAGCTCATGGTATGGATGTTGTATTTGTGTTCTTGTCGCCATGGCAACTAGAAAAGGGTAAAGCCAGGGCCTCAGAAAACCCAGAGGCTGTGCAGTAAAATGTCATGAGTGCGTATATCCTTCCTAAAATACGTTTCTCAAATATGGATTAAGAAATCTTAAAGCCACTGTCTTAAAATTAATTTTTCATTTCTAGTATGCAGGTTATTGCCTAAAAAAGATATTTGCAAAACAGTATCTTTTACCTCCTTTTCTCGCTAAATTGTCATATAATGACCATTTATCTCAAAAGACAGATTATGTAAATCCATGAGAAGTGCTATGGTTTTTAGACATGGATGAGAGACATGCCAATGAGGATATGAATGAAGTTGTTTTCTGGCTGAAACAAACTATCTTTTTAGATCTCTTTTAAGCCCATTTATATAAGAGTCATAAAACATTTTCTCCATTTGTTTAAGAACTTACCACATAAACTTGGGCAACCCTTAACAATGCCAAGATGTTAAACATTCACCAGCTCTAAGAACTCAGATTCTTCTTTTTGATGGCTGATGGCGCTCAGGTCCCTGACTCCCCGCCCCCCCCCCTTTTTTTTTTTTTTTTTTTTTTTTTGAGACGGAGTTTCGCTCTTGTTACCCAGGCTGGAGTGCAATGGCGTGATCTCGGCTCACCGCAACCTCAGCCTCCTGGGTTCAGGCAATTCTCCTGCCTCAGCCTCCCGAGTAGCTGGGATTACAGGCACGCGCCACCATGCCCAGCTAATTTTTTGTATTTTTAGTAGAGACGGGGTTTCACCATGTTGACCGGGATGGTCTCGATCTCTTGACCTCGTGATCCACCCGCCTCGGCCTCCCAAAGTGCTGGGATTACAGGGTTGAGCCCCCGCGCCTGGCCTGACTTCCCCTTTTAATTTTCCTATACACTTTACCCTGTGAGATAAATTTTAAGAGTCCCTAAAATAACACTGGATACAAGTAGAGAATGCAATTTTTTTTTTTTTTTTTTTTTTTTTTTTGAGACAGAGCCTTGCTCTGTTGTCCAGGCTGGAGTGCAATGGCATGATCTCAGCTCACTGCAACCTCAGCCTCCTGGGTTCAAGAAGGTCTCATGCCTCAGCCTCCCGAGTAGCTGGGGTTATAGGCGCCTGCCACCACGCCCAGCTAATTTTTGTATTTTAGTGGAGATGAGGTTTCACCATGTTGCCCAAGCTGGTCTCAAACTCCTGACCTCGTGATCCACCCACCTCGGCTCTGCAAAGTGCTGGGATTACAGGCGTGAGCCACCATGCCCAGCTGAGAATGCAATTCTTATAATGCCCATAGCCATTGTAGCACTGGATAAAGGAGCATATTACATCGCCAAGTGCAAAAGGAAGATGGGTTAAAAAAAAAAACTTCACTAAGTGCTTCCCTGTCCCACTGCCCATTTCATAAAGATACCAGAGAGAGTATTAATACGTCCCCTGGTCTATAATGCCTGGCTTAACTTTTAACCTCTAACACAGTACCGAAGTTTTCCATACCCTCTATTTATTTCAAAATATTTCTATGTAGGAAACATATTTTATAATGAAATAACAAATGATAAATCATAAATGGCTTTACAATTTTATAATAAAAATAAATTTATAGGAATATATTTAAATGTTTACTTCCAATCTTTGATACCATCTCATATTTAATATCTAAGAATAAGAAAAAAATTTTCAGGGTCAATATTCTGGCCCTTCTTCTGCCATCTGGTGGACAAATGAGGAAGCAGTTAAATGATGCACCAGGAGTTACCTCAGAGTCCGTAAGTGCATCAGTCAGCAAATGCTTGTGCAGCATTATTATTATCATCAATTATTTTATTATTTGTCAAACGCTACGCATCAAAACACGTGGCATCATTAAATATTGTAACTACATTCAGTTTCTGTCCCCAGAAGAACTATGAAATATTACATAATTGAAAGCTCCCCGAAGATCTAGTTATTTTCAAGCAATCATTTCAACACACAGTGCAAGGCAAGGAAGGACTCCTTAAGACTATGAGTTTAGCATTTAGCTCATTTTAGCAGTAATACGCTTTATAGTGATATTCTAACTTCATGACGCTCATGCTTTTCAAAGCACGTCTAAAGAGAAAGAAAGGAGGGAGGGAGAAAGAAAGAGATGGATGCAACTCTCTAATGTCTTACAAATCCCCAAAATGACATTTTAGGATCATATTTAAAACCGTTTAAGAGCATCTGAAAGGAGCAAAATAACATCTCCGTGAGGTATCTGCATTTTAATCAAATGTATTATAGTTTACAGGGTATGGAGAGCAGAGAGGTAGTAACAAACATCCTGACTGCCACAGATTTAAGGAAAGTGACAGCCTCCTCAAATTAACTTGAACAAAAGGATGCTCCAAGCCTGTTGAATTGCCCTATACATAGCCACATCTGAATTCCTTCTTGCCAAAATCCACAGAAAAGAGGCAGCCATAAATCATGTAGGAAATCTACTGATTGTTATTAAATATCCTGTACATTTCATGGAGATGTGGCTCTTTACGCTGATAGATTCTGGCTGAAGGCACTCAAGACCAAAGGACCATGCCGTTTTGTATTGAAAGTGGCTATTGACTTGGTCCATTGCCACATGCTCTTTGGTTTTAAATGGGCATTGAAATCTAAGGAAGGCCCATCACAGTTTCCAGAATCACTACCCATGACATAAAGAGAGAAAAAAGCAGTGCTGATGTAACCAATGCACTCTTAACTCGTTGGGGCTCTCAAAGGGGCTATGGAGCACAGAGAACTCCCACCCCTACTTCCTGCTTCCACCACTCAGCACCCTCTTGGCCCAAATAACCCTTTAGCTTAAAGAGGAAAGGAAGGCTGCATCTTGAACATTGCCATTATAATAATCAATGTGCATATTTTGGATATGTACTGGATATGTGATGCTTTTCTAAACAAAATGAGAATTTTTGTAGCCCCCAAAATAGCCTACATAAATTACATCCTTTAAAAATGCATCCCGTAGGGTTTTTGTTTTCTTTTTTTTTTTCTGTAGCTGCTTCTTTATTTCAACTTCCACACACACATCCTTGACTGTGTGGCAACGTGAAAGAAAGGTCCATGCAATTTCACAATTGATTCCTACAGATTCTTTCCCCACCAGAGTGTCCAGGAGGGAGATCACGTAACATCTCCCCACAAGTGATGGGTTTGGAACCCATGGACAAATAACTGGTGATCACCCAGAGCCAGTACGGTTTCTTAATATTAGTATGTCAGTCCAAACCCAGTTTTTTCGTTGAAATTGGTACTGTAGTACAAGCACAATGTCTCTAGATGACAGCAACATTTCCTGAAAGATGAAGGAGAAAAAATGAACTGAATCCAAATGTACTGGATTTGGTTTGGATCGATAACGAAAGAGGGACGTTTCCAGCAGAAAGCTGAACCATTCTGTTCTTTTTTAAAATTTTTAATTAATAACTTAAAAAAATTATAAAAGGCATGTCTTTAGAAATTTGTCCAATAAACATTCAATTGAGGATGCTCTTGATGACAGGTCATGTGCTGAGATATGAGGGTGGCAGCACAGGCAATGCAGACAGCCTGACCTTTGGGAGGCTACAGGCTCTGTAATTACGCTGATGCTAGACAGCAGGAAGAACTAGAGATTAGACAAGAGAATTACAAGCAAAAGCCAGGCAAACATCTTTTAGTCTACATTTCTCAGAGATGTATGGGGTATTCTAAACTCAAGGTCAAAAAATAGAAGACTCCAGCAACAGATGAAGAATCCTCTTCCAGAAGAGGAAGCTGTGGCTTTAGCACCTGCTTCATGAAAAAATCTTAATGGTTTGAGATGGCCGATACAGGGTGACAATGTGCTGTAGTTCCCCGGAAGACCGGTGCACTCTTGGGGTGCATAATATAGGCATATGGAGCCAGAGCAAATTGGCAACCAGCCCTTCATATTTTGTGATGCTTCTACTGATCTCAGAGTGTTGTATTCTCCAGTGGACACTGCACATTAGGTGGGTCACATACAAATTAGTGCCTTCACAAAAGATCTGCTGAGATGACGATGGGCCAGACACTAGAAACTATTGACCAGCAAATGTTTACTGAGTGACTACTTTGATTCAGTCACTCATTTCGGTGCTGGGGATAAATGATGGCTACAACAGGCAAGGTCCCTGTTGACATAGGATGACCATCTAATGACTAAACAAAAGATAAATACACAGTTGACCTGGTAACTCTATATTCCGATCAAAGCTACTTTAAAAACACCAAAATGTATGTCACATGAACCGCTTTGAAAAGGACTAGAGATGTGAGTGGGCCAGGTAATAAGAGACAGGTGATTCTCTTCCAAAAACAGATCCTAGACAAAAAACAATAGCTGTGCCGTACAGCCACGCCCTCCCACTAAATTCCTAATTGCCCTGTGTGTCTCCTATTTCTTCAGTATATGCTCTTTGTTGCAAAAAAAAACCTTCCTAAATGGCAATTCTAATTCTCTGTCTTCCCTTCTGAAAACCCTGAAGTGGCTCCTACTAGCCTGTAAAATTGAGTAAAACCTCATTAGATCCTCCTGCCTACCTCTGATGTATTTCTCCCTAGACTGCTTTCCTGGCCAAAGCTCCAGCCATTCTCAAATGCTTGCAATTTCTCAAATATACAAGATTACTTTGTGCCTTCAGTCTTTACTCACAGTGTTCCTCTTCCCTTCCTCCCACAATCCCATTAATTTCTACCCAAGAGTTTGCCCAAGAAGCATCTCCCCACAAGCCCACCCCCAAGGAAGCCTTTCCAGCCCTCCCTCAGGTAGGATTTATCCATGTGTACCCTGTACACACCTCTGTCTCTTTAGCTCAGGCATTTGTTTATATGCCTGTCCCCATCTAATAACCTGTCAGCTACTGGAGAACAGAGATCAAGCCTCATTCATCCTTGTGTCTCTGGTAATTACCTGCAGATAATAGGCACCTTATGAACCCTTTTGAGAGAGAATAAAAGAGAGGAAGGGAGAAAAGAACAAAAGGAGAAAAGAAGAGGAAGAGATTTCCCAGGGCTTTCTTTTCTTTCCAGATAATAAATGCATTTTGCAAATAATATTTCAGGCAAAAGCTCTGGCCTTTGTTATCTAAATCAAGCAATGAGTAATAGTGAGAATTTCAGTCCAGTCGCTGTGCAAGGTAGATGCAGGGAACATGGGAAGAGGGGACAAAAAAGTGACCTGTTATGGCATAGGCCAAGGCAGAGCAGTCACGTCCCACCAAACAGGGCGGCCATGGCATGTTGCTGCATATGGCACTTTGCCAGCCAGGTCACAGGCAACATGCCATGGCCTCCCTGTTTCTGGCTTGTTTCTGACTGAGCAGTCGTGTGGAGAAATGAAAATGAATAGAGAAATTTAAAAGGTGACCTAATTCTCTGCTGAGGGCATTTCCAGTCATAGGTCTGAGTGCATTTTAATTATACCTGGACACAGGGGTCCCCACTCAGACGTAACCGCAGTCCCGAGTGGACTGTCCCTGTGGCTGTAGTTGTCTGAGCTTGTGCTTTTCTCAAGAGCCTGACATCACACGGATCGTTAAGCAACTGTGCGGAGGAGCCGCTGGGCGTTTCCATAGCAACCTGCATGGGTTGCCTGCAGAGCTTGGTAACAAGAGCATTTTATTATGGGTCATTAAGGGCAAAAGGCTTGATTTACCTTATTTCCTGTAAAATCCTATTATTTCAGGTGTTACATTCCACCTCCATCTATGCTGCTCTTCTAGAAAAAAAAATCATAAATGTGGATTATTAGATGGAGAAACCATCAGAGGCTTCAGGTAAGCACAGCCACACAGTGATCTATAGATAAGAAAAGTATTTTGCCCAAGGGATGTGTGGTCCAGAGGTACCTTAGTGTTCTCTGAGGCCAGAGAATTCTTGCTGCGAAATGTGAAGTCTGCTTTTTATTGTCTGCTCCCTTTGCCTGAGTCATGCTTTCGACTGGCCTTGATGAGGGTTCTTGGATTCTGCGTTCTGTTAAATAAGTATCGCCAAATCTGGCCTGACCGTTCCTTAGCCACAACCGCTGCTGTCTCGGGTGTCTTATATTCCAGAGTGACCAAATGCAGCAAATGGCAGCCCCATCCGTGCTGAAGCACATAAAGCTCTAGAAGGGCGTGAGCCTCTCTCTCTCCTCTTATCTGTACTTGGGAGCAGGGAGACTAAGCATTCAACTCTAGTTAGTGTCTTTCTGGTAGCCCAGGACCCTGACCAGTACTGCGTGTGGACCTGGAGCAGATGGACAGTGATTGTTTTTGAAGTGTGATAGCATTAAGTTTAGTTGGGGAAGGGACTCCGGAAGGTCATTGACCCACAGCTCCATCTGCTCTCTATGATTAAATATATCGATCTACAGAGGCCATAGCACTAATGCCGTAGAACGTGCTCAAGCTTCCAAACCCACAGGACCCAACGATAGCTAACTTAGGCCTTTCTGAATGCTCGCAAGTACTTCATGATTACGAAGATTCTGGGGGTCTTGCCCGCCAGGATGAGAGCTGAGGACTAGAGACAAGCAGCGGTGAGGTTTAATTCTTAAGTTTTCCGAGTTAATTTAGTACTGTAAGGAATACGTGAAAAGCTTCCCTGCTCAGAAAAAGCATTCCCTAAAGACTAGAACAATGGGCATGGCATTGAATTAGTTCACGATTTCACCGGCATTTCACACCCTCCTCCAAGGATGCGGTGATGGATTTCAGATGACCCAAAGCAGAGCAGTGGCCAGCAAGTGGGTGATTATTCATCCTCTGCTTATAAAGAGGATGCTACTGAATTGCAGGTTTTTTTTTTTAGATGGAGTCTCACTCTGTAGCCCAGGCTGGAGTGTAGTGGCGCAATCTCAGCTGACTGCAACCTTCGCCTCCAGGATCCAGTTCAAGCGATTCTCCTACCTCAGCCTTCCAAGTAGCTGGGATTACAGGCACAAGCCACTATGCCCAGCTAACAGCCTATTTTTTTAACAAAAGACTCCCTCCTCTTAATATTCACCAGAACTGTTAGAGCTAGAAAAAGTAGATTTTTGTGTCAAATTTCAATCTTTGAACTATAGTTGAGGCATCCCTAATAGGAACAGTGCAATCTCTTCTATTTGGGTTGAATGACCCAAGGCAGAAGGCGGGTCAATGAAGACAATGTGAAGAATGTTGTTGGGTGTATTTCCTGGTGAGACAGAAGGACCAGAAAGGTGAGAACAGTTCAGATTCCTGCTGAGCAGCACGAGGCACCAACACATAGGACCTCCAGTGTACCTTCAAGTCCAGAAGGTATGACTTGAGAGTTAGAACGAAGAGATTGTTTTACAACTTGCTTTCCTTGCCCCACCAAAGGGTTTAGGCTAGATCAGATTTGGAAAATGAGGTAGATATACGCTCTCCAGTATGTCAACACCTAGAGAACAGAGGCGAATATGAGTTTTAACTGATAGTTTTCTATCAGCAGTTACCTCTAGCTAAAAGGGTTGCAGCTACATGATGTGTTAAACCTCCCTTTAGAATAATTGCATTTAAGACGTCCCCTATTTCAGAAGGGGAATCTTCCTGCTACGTAAATCAGTGAGTATACAAATGATCAGAGTGAATTTTAGAGTGAAAGGGGGCAGTTTTACAGGCAGCTCTCATAAAGCATTTAAAAATGAAGAACTGTTTTTCTTATGTAAAGATAACTGAATAGGAATGGTATTTACACATTAAAATAATGCTTTACAACCTATGTTTGAAATTTCCTCTACAATACATTAAGATAATTTCTGTTTGGTATAAAATTTAAGATAAAATTTGTATGGTTAAATCTTGTGAACAGAACATATACAGAGCAGACTTAAGGAATAAAAACATATTAGACACAATTATGACAAAAAAAGAGATACAAAATTTAAAATAGAACCCAATTTGATAAAATGGAAAGGTTCTAAAGTTGTAGCGGTGTTAGTTACTTCTGAATGTGCCCTTCCCTTGTATACTTCTGGCTTCTAAACAGAAAGAATTAACAATGATCTGTATTACCAAAAATAACAGTGAATTAATATGACAATGGCTTGAACAAGATGAACTAATTTAAGGAATGAATCTATTATATCTTAAACCATTAAAAATTAAAATCATCCTGTTCTGAATGAAAGGTCCGACCTGCCTATGCCCATATCTCAGAGAAGATTCCTCTTTCATATTATTTCTCTTCTTAATAGTTGTGAAGAAAACTGTTAGAACTTTTTCAGGTCTATCTCTCCTCAGTTCCTGAAGAAATCATTACCTTGCCAATTAGCATTGGGCCTACGAAAAACCAAAAAGTATTGTTGAAAATGAAAGGTTTCGTTATTTCAATACTTGGGCATAGTCAAAACAGTTCCGTGAATGATTTTTCTTTTCTTTCTTTAAAAAGGAAAAGTCGTATCTATTTATGGGAGGAAATTTAAGCTAATACAGACTCCTGGCTTGGCACTTCTTTTTGCACTGCTCACTTAACACTCCCGATTCCATACCTCTTGCTAATACATGTGACCACATAGTATATTAACATAGTGACATTACACTTCCTCAGCGTGAGACCTTTTATTTTTTGATTGGATGAAATGGTCAAAGGTGTCAAAACAATCCCCTTATAAGGTATCTTTATAGGCTAATTGGGAGTCAGCAATGGTCAGGCCTGGAGACCATTTAAGTCACAGCAATTTCCAGGGCCGATTAACAAAGAGATCTATAGTGAAAATTCCATAGACTATCAAAGCAGAATAATAGCTTTTCATTGTCTATGCCTGAGTCTCAGGGGTTTGAAGGGCTTCACAAATGCCACCTAATGATTTTCTGCAGCGTCCTGGTAGGATAGTAGGACGTTTGCGTGCTGACTATGAGGCACGGTGTGCAATGGCTACTAAGACACTTCAGTGCGTGGTATTTATGTTAGTAATGCATTAAGCCATGCTGTTTTTGACTTAATTTTGGGGACTTTAGGGGCACGACACAGGTTGATCATACTCATTAGTCAAAGGCATGCTATTAGCATCAATCTGAGAAAGGTCCTTGATTTGTTTTAATACCTTTCCATTCATCTGCCATTTCTCATCCTATTCCTTTCCCTATTCTACTGGAAGAGTATGTAAAAGTGTGTCCCATCCTTCCAGGTCCACCATATGTAAATGAGTGCATTATGAGCCAGCAATTTTGCCCCTGGAAGCAGACCCCAGAGAAAAGCTAGTACAGATTCACAAGAAACTGTGCATGTGTTTCTTTTTCACAGAATTGTTTGGGGAACTATAATAAGTTGGAAGCCACATGTGTCCATCACCAAGTGAAGAGATGCATAAATTATGGCATATACACATGGCAGAATACTATGTAACATTTGGAGGTAAGGAATTAAAATCTCATATAGTAGCATGAAAAATGCATGAAACAGAATGAGATCTAGAACACAATGTCAGTTATGTAAAACTTTCAAGCCATACACCCAAAACAAGGCTAAGTATTTCTCAGGATACATGATTATTTCTTGTTTTTCAAGGAACAAATGGTTGTAGTTGACTAAGAATGAAGAGAAGGGCAAAGAAAAAGAATAAATGTAAGAGAAGGGGAGGTGGAGTGGGCAATGGAAACATTTCATTAATTACATACCACACAACACAAAGTATGTTACATTCATTCTCTTATTTCAAACACATTAAAAACCTGTGAGGGAGATGCTATCATTTCCTCTCCTGTTAGTTGAGGCAAGAAAGACTTGAAAAAGCTAAATATTATCCAAAGTTTCACTGCTAGAAAGTGGCAGAGTCACCATGCAGTCATAAATCTTCATGAGCTCTGTGCTAAGGTAAAGTTGAGGTTATTCATTAAGAATTTCCCCACAGCCAGTTTTCTGTTACAACTCTATGTCAGCTTTCAAGTAACTGTTAATGATTTTTGTTTCCCAAGTATCTAGATTCCAGGAAGTATTAAAAGCAGAAGACACAGCTGGCCACAGTGGCTCACACCTGTAATCCCAGCACTTTGGGAGGCCAAGGTGGGCAGATCACCTGAGGTTGGGAGTTCGACACCAGGCTGACCAACTTGGAGAAACCCCATTTCTACTAAAAATACAAAATTAGCTGGGCGTGGTGGCATATACTTATAATCCCACCTACTCGGGAGGCTGAGGCAGGAGAATCACTTGAACCCAGGAGGCGGAGGTTGCGGTGAGCTGAGATGGCGCCACTGCACTCCAGCATGAACAAGAGTGAAACTGTCTCAAAAAAAAAAGTAGAAGACACAAATACAACCAACATGAATATATTCAGCTTCCTAGAAACAGCCATTTGTGTCTGATCTATACCTCAGCGCTTCATTAATTTGGTTAGCGTGAGTTGATATCTAAGAAACAAATAGGCTGAATGCACCTCAAAATCTAATTTCCTGATGTGGGAAAGTGAGAACGTTTCAATGTGGCGGCTCATCTGCCTTTGCTGAATTTGAAAACCATACTCGACACCATGGATTATCTCTTTTTAAACTGTAGATTTTTCTCAGTAGATTATTAAGCTTCTGAGAGTATGTGTTGTGTTTCTTATTAATATAAAATATAGTATACTTAAACTGTAAAATATTAAAGAAAAGTGTTAATTAATTGTAACAATCCATTAAATTTTCTTCCTGGAAGTTTTATGCGATATGTCTAGGTTGCTAGAGATTGCATTTAACAGGGATAAAATCTCTTGGCTATAAATCTAAGTAAATATAATTTTTTTTTAAAAAGTCCATAAAGCCAGGCCACATAGCTGTCATTGAGTTGAGGCTCTACTTCCTCGATAATTGCTTGGTGGAATTGTCTCGTGGGAGCTCCGGGGAAGATGGCACAAAGGCTGCTTCTGACCAGTGAAGGAAACGAAGACAAAGGTGAATGGATCGTTGCACTGGCGTCGCCAAGTAATTATAAATGCTTGAGATTTTCACTATTCTATTAAATGTTTTCAGCATGTAATCCAAAAAGAGAAGTGAAAAGTTCAGTCAGGAAGCCATGACAGAGAGTATTGTCTATTGATAATCTCATATGAATCCTCAAAAGCTGGAATAAAAAAGAGGGTGGAGTGGAAGGGAGATGAAATTTGTCTTAGGTAAGCTTTGATATTCATGGCTCCAGAAATAGAAAAGGAATTGAGTAGTAATAGTGGAAGGCAAATACTTTCTCTCAGATATTTACTAGTATCTAGTACAAAAATCTTTTTATTTCCACTAAGAAGAATATAATTAAATGATTCTACATGGACTCCATTTTTCTATGTAAAGCAATGGTTCTTTGTGTTTGGGGGTGATAAATGTCTTTTAAAATTTCACGAAAGTTAAAGACTATCTTTTTGAAAAATGCACATTCATGCATCATTTTGCATAAAATGTCAGGGGTTCATGAATCCAAAACCCAAGAGCCTAGGTTAAAAAGATCAAACTTACAGAGTGTACAGCAACTCAATCTACATTTCCCTCACCAATTCTTTTAAATTTTTTAACGTTTTCTAAGAAACACCTTGACATTTGCCATTTTTGCAGGTGTTCACAGATTACCCTGAAAGAAAATCAATCATCCTAATTCCAGCAAAGCCTCATTTTGACATAATTAGATTTTGTTTACTTAATTGGAGCTGCCATTGAATTCGGCAAATTGCACACATCATAATGGCACTTCCAGGAACTAGTGCCAAAGGACACAAAAAATATCTGGTTACCAAGGAGAAGTCTAGTGATGCCTTGTACTTGTGGAAGGAAGGCAGTGTTAGTCAGCGGCCATACAAAACCAATAGCAGACAACTAAGCACATCCGCGGGAGTATTCCAGTGGCGTAGCTGACACTCAATTAAAATATTCCTGTCTAACCCCCATGACGGGTACATTATTAAGGTTTAATGCAATCATATTTTGGCAGCAAATAGAAATGTTATTTCCCAGGTGCACTGAATCAAATTGAGAACATTTGTTAAGTGATGAGATCAGTTCTTTGTCTTAGGATGATCTAATGAGAAGCATTTATCCATTAGGAGAGGCTTTAGATTTCAAAGCTGTATGTGCTACTTACCTGCATGTTCGTCTCCGTTCTTCAGTGTCCTCAAAACAGGGGTGCAACAGAGATCTAAGGTACCGTTAAGAATCTGTTCATCTAGCTCAGTCATGCCTAACGAAGGATGCCATTTCCTACTTTCAGTTTTTTTTTTTGAGTTGCTCCTGTGTGGATGATATTATTTAAACCAACATAACAAATTCAAGCTAGATAATGAGAAGTCAGGAGGCATTACGAGGAGCCCTGAAACAGGAAGGCAGAAAGACTGGGTTTGATGCCTGGCCCTATCACTTAATAGCTGTGTCAACCTGCGTAGTGTCTGTGGGCTTTAATTTCCTCACATACAGAGTGGAGGTAAAGTGCTTATCTGTTAGGGATTTTCCGAGTTCTCACAGTAGCCGTTATAGGGAAGTATGTTTTTTTCAACATTACAAATGTACTTTACATTTACCTTTTTAATTCTTTGTAGTATCAATGAATGCAATTTAAGAACATGAATATTACCGCAAGACCCAAAACAACAACAATTTTTTTAAAAAAGCAGTTTCCTTTCCAATCCTGCTTTCCAGGGACAATGACTTTCAATCCTTTTGTTCATTTTGGACTTTATCTCCATTTTTATAACATGCTGATATCAGTTTCTGGATGTTTCCTCACACTTAGATGTTGTATATTGAATTTGTCAGTTGGATGAAATTGCTTCTTCTACACCACCCTCAACACACACACACTTTCTTCTCACCCATCCTCACCAAACAGTTATCACAATTTGTGTTTAAATAAGTTTTCATTATTATGGCAATAAAAATGTTTAGAGCTGAGCCATCTAATCTACTATGAGGTCATTCCCTTCTTAGACAACTTCATCTCGTATTGTTTGTGTTTATACATATGCCTTTTCTGTTTACCTTTCATTAATTCCTCTTCTAAATCTCCCCCTGAACTACAAATACCCTCTGAACATGATGAAATGCATCAGGTTCAATTTCTTTTTCCTATAACCTTCTTGCAATCCTTTGCCTTTCTGCTATAATTATGACCCTTCCTTCCTTCCTCCCTCCCTTCTTTCTTTTCTTTTTGTTCTTTCTTCCTCTCTTTCTCCCTTCCCTTCCCTTCCCCTTTCCCTCTCTCCCTCCCTTCCTCCCTCCCTCCTTTCCTTCCTTCTTTTCCTTTATTTCTTCCTCTTTCTCCCTTCCCTTTCTCTTTGCCTTTCCCTTTTCCTTCCTTCCTTCCTTCCTTCCTTCCTTCCTTCCTTCCTTCCTTCCTTCCTTCCTTCCTCCCTGCCTCTCTCCCTCCCTCCCTCCCTCCTTTCCTTCCTTCTTTCTTTTCTTTTATTTCTTCCTTTCTCCCTTCCCTTTCTCTTTGCCTTTCCCTTTTCCTTCCTTCCTTCCTTCCTTCCTTCCTTCCTTCCTTCCTTCCTTCCTTCCTTCCTTCCTTCCTCCCTGCCTCTCTCCCTCCCTCCGTCCCTCCCTCCCTTCCTTCCTCCCTTCCTTTCTTCCCTCTTTTCTTTTCTCTTTTTTTGAGACAGGGTGTTGTTCTATCGCCCAGGCTGGAGTGCAGTGACATGATCATGGTTCACTGCAGGTCAACTTTCCAGGCTCAAGCAATCCTCCCACCCTAGCCTCCTGAGTGACTGGGACTACAGCTGCATGCCACCATACCTGGCAAATATTTGCATTTTTTATAGAAACAGGGTTTTGCCATGTTACCCGGGCTGGAATCTTTACTGTTTCTATGGGCTCCTAAGGATAGATCCTCTACCACAACCTGCTGATTTCACTTTTCTCCTGTGATTAGAGCCCCTGCTTCCTACATTTCTTTCTTGTTAGTTCTTTCTTAATTTAGGTAGAGTATACTATCTTGTTGCTTCCTAAGAAATTATGTGTGAAAGGTAAATTTTCGAGACTGACTGCATCTGAAAGTGCCTCATTTTTAATTGAGACTTGAGTTGGGTATAAAAATAAAGGTCGGAAATTGTTTTCTTGTGGAAATAGAATGAAGAGAGGTATGTCTTCCTCTGGTCAAACACATTGTTTTATTGTCTGCAAGCTTTCGGCGTTATTCCTGAGAAGACCGATGCCATTCTAATTCTTAAACTATAGCGTGTGAACTGCTTTTTCCTCCCTGAAGATGTGTAATGTTTTATGGCTCATGAATGTGATAAAGTTCCGGGATGTTGGCAGCTTTGTTGTCTTTTCATTTTGTTGTGCTGCTGTGCCCCTGAGGGCCCTTTAATCAGAATTCTCATGTCCTTCACTTCAGGGAAAATCTCCTGCGTTATTTACACGGTAATTTCCTCCCGTCTGTTTTCAAGTCCCTTTTCTAAGAACACTGCTAACAGTTTGCTTTTTTGTCTGATTCTACACTGACCCCTTAAGAACAACTTAGTATCTTCAAATTCTAATTTCTGGAAAGGATGGACACAGCAATGCTGACCTCATAGGGCTGCTCACACCAGTCAGTCAGCCACTGTCAGCCACAACACTGGGCCCTAACTCAGGTCACAGGGATGCAGCTTTGCCCATCACTTACACAACCAACCAGAGAAAGGATTCTCACACTGCTCTATTTTTTCTTCTTTCTCTCCACTCTCCTTCCTCCTTCTCCCTCTCTTGTTCTCATTTGTCTTTCTCACTTCTCTCCCTTATGACCACTTGGCTCTTTTCCTTTTTCACTCTCTTTCCTTTTTCCCTAAACTTCACAATCTGTCTCCATCCTCAAAGCCAGGGACACAAACCCCTGAGCATTGTGCCTAAACATTGTATAGTGCAAATTCCACTGAAAAGGTAGATTTTATTTTTTTGACATAATATAATGCTGTATTTATTTTCTTGTGCTGCCATAACAAATAACCGAAAATCTAGTTATCTTAAAACAACACAAAGTTATTGTCTTGTGCTTCTGTAGGTCAGAAATTCAAATATGAATCTCACCGGACTAAAATTAAGATGTCACAGGAGGCCAGGTGTGGTGGATCACACTAGTAATCCCAGTTTGGGAGGGAGGCCGAAGTGGGAGGATCACTTGAGCCCAGGAATTTGACACCAGCCTGCACAACATGTGGAAATCTCATTTATGCTAGAAAGAAATAAGAAAAATATGTCAGCAGGGCTGAGTTCCTTTCTGGGAGCTCTGGGGAGAATTTTCCACCTTCCAGAAGCCATCCACATTTCCTGGTTCCTGGCTTCTCCCTCCATCTTCAATGCCAGGAACAACAGGTCAAGTACTTCTTAACAGTGCATCTCTGCAGAAGTCGATTTTTATATTGTCTTTGAGTTAGCTAAGTCATTAGAAATTAGTCTTTGTATGTTCCAAAGGCAAAAATCAACCAAATCAGCAAAAGATTTCTAGTTAATTGCAAAGTTTTATTAAACACTTAGTATTTGCCATTCATTTTGCTGTGTTATCTGATTGAAGCCTTTTAACAAGTCTATGTAATAGATACTCTTCTAAGTCCTGAGTTAGACATGATGAAATGTGGGGAAATTAACTTCTTTAGGCATGGAGCCACAAGAGAGGCTCATTCACCAGCCTGTCTGGTTCTCAGGTCCATGCTGGTAACTAATCTGCTATGGCTTCCTGAAAAACATTGTTTAAGGCATTAACACAACCTGCAAGGCAAGCTCAAGTACTCCAAGTGCGCATACAATTTTAAGATTGCCTTCACATTTTTCACACCCTCTGCCTGTTTAGCAATACCTGCTCTTCTACCTCTTTGCAAATCTCTAGATTCAGAGACGGAGGGGTTCTGTCAGCTCCCTCCCTCATCCTGAGCTCTCCCATCCTCATGGGAAAAGGAAATACGGAAAAAGTAGAGTTTTCCAGATTGTTTCCAGCCTGGCTTACTTCTTTTTGGATGGAAACATTTGGCAAAATGATCTTTTTAAGGCTCTTAGAACAATTACATGCAGCAAGCTTCTTAGGTTCATTAGACAGAAGTGAATTTCATCAGTTCAAGCTCCTGGTCAGTGACTGCGACTGCTGTTTTGAGCTGTAAATCTAGTCTGACTAATAGAGGATAATGAGCAAAGTCTCTCTGCTCTCTCTTCACTGTAACTCAGCTCTGTATCATAGAACAAAATCTCAATTCTGACTTCAGATTTATGCTGAGCAGCTCGTCAGAATTTCAGTTGGCATTGTGTATGAGGGTAGGAGGAGGTGCTACAGTTTGGGCATAACTGAGTTTTTTTTCAAAAAAATTTTTCTTTCAAGTGACTTTAACCCCTGATTCATTTTCAACTTGGAAAATATATCGGGTATATAATGGACTTTTAGAGCGATACTTCGGCAAGCACAATTTATAATCCACTATCTTTTTCTGTAAAGGCTTTTTTTTTTTTTTTTTGAGACAGAGTCTGGCTCTGTCCTAGAATGCAGTGGCACGATCTCGGCTCACTGCAACCTCCACCTCCTGGTTCAAGTGATTCTCCTGCCTCAGCCTCCTGAGTAGCTGGGATTACAGGTGCCACCACTATGCCCAGCTAATTTTTGTATTTTTAGTAGAAACGAGCTTTTGCTATGTTGGCCAGGCTGGTCTCAAACTCCCGACCTCAGGTGATCTGCCCTCCTTGGCCTACCAAAGTGCTGGGATTACAGGCGTGAGCCACCTCACCGTGCCTGTAAAGACAACTTTCAGAAAGCTTTTCTGTCATGTTTTTAAGCTGATATCTTCTTCTGTGACTGCCACGTCAACTTTATGCCTTATTTTCAACATCCTTAGGGTATTTTTAAAAAATTATTGCTTCAAAGTCTAATGAGGCCAGGCGCAGTGGCTCACACGTGTAATCCTTTGGAGGCACTTTGGGAGGCCAAGGCAGGTGGATCACCTATGGTCAGGAGTTCAAGACCAGCCTGGCTAACATGGCAAAAACTCTGTGTCTACTGAAAAATGCAATAATTAGCCGGCTGTGGTGGCATGCACCTGTAGTCCCAGCTACTCAAGAGGCTGAGGCAGGAGAATCACTTGAACCCAGGAAGCAGAGGTTGCAGTGAGCCGAGATCGCACCACTGCACTCCAGCCTCGGTGACAAAGTGAGACTCTGTCTCAATCAATCAATCTAAAGTCTAATGAACCATATAACGGATATTCTAGAACATGTTCTGTCTTTCAAAGCTAGTTAAGTCTAGTATCTGTTTCATAACAAACAATAATCCCAGTGAATGTTCTGCTGTAATTTCCATGGAGAGAAATAGTGCATATTCTTGTGGGTCCCAGGGTTCTTCTGAATCGGTTCAGAATCCAGGACAAAGGGTAGCTCGTTACTTTTAGCAGTAACCACCAGGTGGCCTGTATGGTGGGTGTGGGCAGAGAGGCAAGGTCAGCAAGGTCCCTGAGTATATTGAGTGAAATGGTGCCCTCCCCTTCTCACTCAACTCATGTCCACCTGGAACCTCAGATTGCTACCTTATTTGAAAATAGGGTCTTTGTAGTTATAATTAGTTAGGTTAGGATGAGGGAATACTGGATTGGGGGGGCCTCAACCCAACGACTGGTGTTCTTATAGGGAGACAGATGGAGACACACACACACACAGGGAAGGTGGCCATGTGACAGTAGAGGCCGGGCTGGAGTGATGCAGCCGCAACGCCAGGAGCCACCAGGATCTCAGCAGAGGCGAGGAAGGACTCTTCTCCCTTCAGAGTGAGCACGGCCCTGGCAACAGCATGACTTTTAACTTCTTGTCTCTGAAACTTTGAGAGAATAATATTTGTATTGTTTTAAGCTGCATAGTTTGGGGTAACTTGTTCCAGCAGCCCTAGGAAATGAGTGAACTGAGGACTTTGTCACTAAACAAGGGCAGGCACAGTCAAGACTGTCCTCTTACTCTGGACTCCTGGGCAAAGGACTCTCAGCAGCTACGCTGTGGAGAGCAGGTGAGAAGAGTGTCCAGGGGGCTAAAGCACAGCGACTGGAGATGGGAGCATCTCATTTCAAGCAAAGTGCAGCTGCTGAGATGTGAGGAAAGACCAAATCTGACGTGATGCTGGGGATGCAGAGTTACAGCCACAGATTAAATAGACTCCACGAGTAAACTGCGAGGGAAGAGCCTCTGTAACATGGCGATCTTCTCATTATACCAGGATGCATAAAATTAGGGCCACTGAGCCCAGCCTGAAATTCTGCAAAGTGTTGAACCACAGTAAATGGAAAGCTTTTCATTATAAATGATATGAAGGTGTTGCTTGGGGAAATCCAAGCTCGGGACGTGAGCCGAGACTCCGCTCTGGCTGCATTTGGTCATGTACGCTTATGTAATAATGAAATTGATACACTCCTTCCCTATTTGATGGTCAGAGCCAAATCATTTTTTAATGGTCATGCTTAATATTTACTTACAAGCAGTCGTCCAGAAGGCATGGATTTCACTGGGGAGCTGACCTTGGTGAGGAGCTCTACTCCCTCCACGGCCGCATGGGTCCGGCTGCTGGGGCTGCTTTGAGCTCGTTTTCTAAAGGGTGTTGGTGCTGGCCAGTGAGAAGCTAAAAACAGTTACTCTCACACACAACTCGGATTGATTCAAGACCCAGAAAACAAAGATGCTCTACATTAGGACAGAAAAGGTAACTGGAAACTTTTCTCCAGTTCTGCAAAACTTTTCCCAAACATTATCTCTTCACACAAACTCTTCTAGACCCTCAAGGCTTTTAGAAAGTAGTGATTTTCTGGTCTGGATTCAAACCAAGACCTAAAGCCTGGAGTGCCTGCCAGGCCCAACCACGTGGTGCTGCCCAGTGTCCAAACTGCATGAGTCTGCTCCCTTCCCTCTCTTAAAACCAGTGAAGCTGGCCCCAAACCTTATTTCTGAATTTTTTATGGTTCATTTTTCCCGGAGGAATATGTTACATTCTGATTCTATATTAATTGAATCACAAAAGAAGCTGTTGAGGGCATTTGATTTGCCAAGCTGTTGAGGCGAATGGTTAATTGTCTGGAATTCAGCTTCCTGGAAAGGCAGATGGAGGAACAGGAAGGCTAAAAATTAAAATTAAAAACTAAAGGAAAGAGGGAAGAGAAGAGAAGAAAAGGAAACCAAAGGAGAAAAAACTATAAAATGGAAGATGGAGAATGTGTAAAGAACACGCCTTTGGGTTGTATGTTCGTCCGCTAGGGCCACCACAACAAAATGCCACAGACTGGGTGGCTTAAACAACACCTATTCATTTTTTTCACTGTTTTGGAGACTGGACATCCAAGATCAAGGTACAGGTAAGACTGGTTTTGGAGGTCTCTCTCTTTGGCCTACAGATGTCCCGCATCTTACTGTGTTCTCAAATGGCCTTTCCTCTGTACGTGTACCTCCCTGGTGCCTCTTTCTCTTCTTATAAAGATGCCAGTCATATTGGATTAGGGCCCCGGGAACAGGAGCAAATGACCTGATGTGAGAGATCAGCACTTGGTTCCAGCCTTGATTTCTCCCTTGGCCAGCCAATTCCCAACACCTAATGAGGTATGACTCATTCCACTTAATGACTTCTTTAGGACCCTGTCCCCAAATGCCAAGTAACATTTGGCACTTGGGGTTAGGACTTCAACATATGAATTTGAGGAACACAATTCAGTCTCTAATAGGTTGTTTGGAGACTACAGCTATGCCTTCCCTTGTTTAAACTGTTGATCTCATTTCTTCTTGTTTACTATGGACTGAAATGCTGTAACAAATGACCTCTCAGAGCTTAGACTAGGCCTTGCCATTAGTTCATCCTTTTACTTAGGAGAAATTATGTCCAGATAATAGCAAATTCGTGTGTCAAATGCACACATTATGTGCCATTCACTATCTTCACAACTACACCCAATTTTTATCTTTGAGAAAAATAAGGTTTAGAGAGATTAAGAAACTTGTTTAACACCCTGAGCTAGCGGATTCAGCACTCAAACCTAGATGTGCAGCTGCAAACTCCAGCCTTAAGCACCAAGCCACAGTGCCACGCCTGGAATTGAGGAGAGTGATCAGATGTGCTCTCGGCATAATTTAGCAGCAGCAAGCGGGTTTTAGCCCTTGGATAGTGTGGTGAGGTGGTCTGCTTGAAGAAGCAACCATATTTTGTCTTTTCAAATTTCCTTAGATGTGGGAAATTTTCCACCCCCACTCCCTAAGGGAGAAAGGACAGAAGGAACAGCCCTGCTTCTCTCTACCTCATCCACTTATGATTCCAGGAAACAGGAGCAAAGGACCTCATGTGAGAGCTCAGCACACTTGGCTTCAGCCTTGACTTCTCCCTCCGTCAGCCAATCCCCCACACCCTCATCTTCTTACCGCTGTAGTAAACCTTCCAGAGCAATCTCTTTCCCTGGAGTGGGAGAAGCCCCACAGGGGTCCTGCTGAGCCAGGAACCATGAGGGCAAGGATTTCCAATTCCCCACGAACTATAGGAAGCAAATTGGTCACACATCCAAAGTCACATTTGCCAGTCAGTCATTTTTATTAGTAAGAAAACAAGTGCTTCGATCTGCATCTTTCTGTCTTATTTCTCAACTGAGTTCAAATTCAGAGGGATGTAGGCGGTTTTTAATTGGCCTCTCATCTACCCAAAAAGAATGAGAATGAATTTTGGAAGCATACAGATCTAGATTTGAATCCTAGTTCTTTCCTTATTAGCTGTATGACTTTGGTTCAGTTACTCAAATTCTCTGAGCTTCAATTCCCTCATCTTCAAAGTGAGAGTCATAGTACCCACTTCACAAGACTGAACAGCTAAATGAGGTGAAGTATAGAAATCTCTGCACCTAATGAGTATTTAACAATTGTTCGTTTCCTTCCTTCTTTTCTCTTCCTCTTAATCACAGTCCAACTTTCATGAGTTATTTTTATTAAAGAAATGTCTTTCCTGGACTGTAACCCTTTATTACAAATATTTAACTTGATTTTTATGGTATCTCATAGGTGCTGGCAACAAAAGTAAACTTGTATAATTAAGTCTCACCGAGTTGCTATCTTCTGTAGATTGGGTCTTTATACCTTAAATCTGTCCTGTTGGAAGCAATACATCTGATGGAATTATTTCAACAGCATGCAAACTTTTTAATTGTATGATTTGGTTGTAATTAGCCCCTTTCAAGGAACTTCAAAATCAAAATTTGAATATGTAAACAATGTTAAACTTTGTAGAATCTGCAGTTATTATTTTGGCTTCAATTCAGTGTACAATACTATTTAGAGAAGGTGAGAAAGGGATAAATATTTTTAGATTTGAAGCAACTCAATCTTTCACATTTCATTATTCAATTCTTTCACATTTGTTCTGATGAGAGAACTAAAAGCTCAGCCTTCAGAGGCCACACAATGTTGCTTGCCCAGTGGGTCCATGATTAAATGTGTTCTCATGTGGAAGGAGAGCAAAACAAACAAACAAACAGCTGACAGATGACAGCTGAACATTTCTCACTGATGTGCAGCATGACTCTTCATTTGGAAGTGAAAATGACAAACAGGTGTGTGACATTGGCGTCAATAAGCAGTCAGTCCCCATGAACAGATCATGGCGGCTCTGCCTTCAGGCTCTGGGCTTAAGCAAATTTCTGGTTCAAGACAGATGTGCCTTAACAGCGCCCTTTGAACCCAGGGTTTACAAAGGCTCTCTCTCAGGATGTAACAAGCCGTCACGGAGGCAAAGACTAAGACCAACTTAGACAGATCCATGGAAATTTTGATTTAATTCCTGGCTCAAAGCTTGAGCTCACCAACGCTAATAATGACAGGGGACAGTGGCAGTCCTAGGTGATGCCGAGCATCCCCCAGGGAGTTTTGCTCCCTTCTCTTGGGTGCAGACATTGGTGATATTACCCGTCTCCAACGTGGACTTGCTCAGCGTTGATCTCTGCCTTTCCTTCACCTTTAGATTTCTTACTTCACTGACCCAGACCAAAGAAAAGAGAAGTGAGAAATAACAGGGAATAACTCTGGGTGTTTCCTTGAATTCTTGGGGATTGTGTGACCTGAACCAATGAGGAAGAAGGGTCTGCTAGTGGGGAGAGGAACACACCAGTTGGTTTCTTCTGTGCCTTCAGCCCATCCTCAACGACCCCCTCAGAAGTCCATCTTTGTTTCCAAAACTCAACACAATTCTTTAAGAAGGGTCACAAAAGTGTTGGCCCTTCCCCCTCTCCTGTTGGCTTAGAAGTCAGAAAAGGTCAAATAGAAGAGAAACAGGGAGTGGGTGTGAAGTCCCAAATTCCACCCCACTGTAGTGATACTCCCAGTTTTAAAGGATGCTGATTTAGTATGTACCCAGCCTCCTGTGTTGACATAGGGGTTCTAACGGCTGTAACTTTGGGGTGCCACCAGGGCTGGGGATTTGAAACAAAGTAAAGATGCCATTTCTGTGTTTTCAGAGAGCACCCAGCTGTGGTTATCTTACATGTTTAGTTTTTTAAGTGTGCTTGAACTTACTCCACTGTAAAGAAACTTCATCAGTTTTTCTTCGGTAACTGGTGGAAAATCATATGAGATTGTACGACGGTTATGCGCCATCTTTGACATTCCTAATCGAACCACTTGTTGGAGCAGTAAAATGTTATTGGATGTTGCTTGCCTGGAACGTGGCTTAGGTTGCCAGCATTAGACAGAAAGACCTGTAGTATATAAGTAGGTGTGAGACTGTTGAGGTCATACTTATTTTAGAATTCAGTTTATTCGAGATTTCAATAGTACAAAAACAATAGTATATCTAATATTTCAATTGTATAACAAAATACATATGCCCTGTGACAAGGCATGTCGCTGTGACAAAAGTTAGTACACCATAGCAGCAAGTTTGACATTTGCTTTTTTACGTTTAACAGGAAAAGGACTTGGCCTCTGTGACTCTGTGGTGAGGATGAAGGAGAAAAGCACCAGTTGGGGAAGCCGCTGTTGATGTTTCCCTGATCATGGAGAGACTGTTCTTCCTGGGAAAGGAAGTCATGGTTAGCCTCATGGCAGAGAAAAATTCGAATCTGTGGCAAATTTAATAAGGATTTGTCCTTACATCATATTTCACTCAAAAGCCAAGGCAATTGATGAAACACAATCAGATCGTAACACCCTGGTATTTTGCTAACATTCCCACAAGTCCCACTGGAATAGTGAAAACAACTAGAATTTAATGATCACCCCCACCTTTTCCACTAATCATTGACACGGTTATGATATTATCTGGTTGTCTGCTTTGCCTCTCCCATTACCCACAAAAAGGTAGCTCTCCACTAAGCGACCTGTGTTAGGTGCTGAGAGGCTTATTGGAGGTAGATTTAAACATTATGGGATAAGGTGAATTGTTGCACAATACTGTGTCCTAGAAATTCAAATGTTCAAAGTCTTGCATAGTTATCAGGTATTATGAAACTTCTCCTGGTTTGCTTTGTAAAAGTAACCAGAGTCTTCCCAAGGAACTGACTGTATGGTTGTTGGACAGTCTAAAATGTCACTAACTTGGGATACTCCTGGGTGTTTCCTTTCAGAAATATTATCTGACCCTACCCATACACTTCCTGCCCTACTCCCTGTCGGGACACTGACTATGTGACATCTCACAAAGGTAGGAGCGCTATTAGACCATCACTGGTATTTTGGTTTACTGGACTCTATTCTCCTTCCCTCAAAACTTTGACAGAGGAAACTTCCTTCCTGAGCTAAACTATTGTGTTGCTTGCGTATCTTGTCTTTGTTCTTGCGCCTCATTACTCACTATCAGAGCTCGATGATGAAATGATAAAATCTTGAGTCATTTTAGTGATAGGGCGGACTACCAGCTATAAAAGTACTGACGCACGTGTCTTAAGGAAACTGAAGCAGGCTCATCGCTTCTTTTCCTGTTTCCCTCTGTAAAATGTCTTACTTTGGCATGAGTGAAACATTGTAGCCCAGCATTTCTCAAACTTAGCATAGTGAATGCATCAAAATCACCTGGAGAACTGATTCAAACACATACTTCAGGCTCCCACCACAGAGTTTCTGACTCATTAGGTCTGGGCTGGGACACACTGATTTGCATTCCTAAATTTCCAGGTAAAGCTGATGCTTCTGGTCTGAGGACCTCACCTTCGGAGCCCCAGTTAGTCACCTTATGTGAGACCAAAACTATTTCTAGTTTAAGTAGAAATCCTGTAGTCTTAATATTTCTGAAAAACACTTTCAAGAATGCTATTATTTAATATTTAGATCAATGGGACTTTAAACCAACTAGGTTTAAGATCCCCCATCTGTCTAGTATCTATATTTCTAAAAATATGAATGGTCTCGTAGTATGCTGTAATGACAGTAATGAGCATTAACCGAGGCTGTAAAGCTCTGTATGACACTGTGCTAGCACTTTGCATATATTGTATGTAATTCCTACAACAGTATAGCTTCTTAGAAATTACAGTTAATATGAATGGGAAAACTAAACTCACAGAGGTTACAGGTGACACAGTGGTTACTCTGCAGCTGGGATTTGAGTCCACACATCTCTGTGCTCCAAAACTTCCATTATTTATTTCTTTTTTTTTGAGACGGAGTTTAGCTCTTGTTACCCAGGCTGGAGTGCAATGGTGCGATCTCGGCTCACCACAACCTCCGCCTCGTGGGTTCAGGCAATTCTCCTGCCTCAGCCTCCTGAGTAGTTGGGATTACAGGCACGCACCACCATGCCCAGCTAAGTTTTGTATTTTTAGTAGGGACGGGGTTACCACAACCTCCGCCTCGTGGGTTCAGGCAATTCTCCTGCCTCAGCCTCCTGAGTAGTTGGGATTACAGACACGCACCACCATGCCCAGCTAAGTTTTGTATTTTTAGTAGGGACGGGGTTTCACCATGTTGACCAGGAAGGTCTCGATCTCTTGACCTCATGATCCACCCGCCTCGGCCTCCCAAAGTGCTGGGGTTACAGGCGTGAGACACCACGCCCGGCCAACTTCCATTATTTCTTGATGAACTGAGTGGGTGTTTGTTATTCCTAGAGTGTGATAGTTGCCATCACTTAACAGGGGTGGCTATTCAAGACCACTTTTATGGAGGCTGATTGTTTGTTAAATAATGTACTGAAGTGCACTAACTGACATTATAGTGCATGCCGCCGTGTACACACAGGTATCGGCTACAAGTACAGGAGGTCTCCCGCCGGCTTTCCTTCATTAAGAGAAACTGGATGAAGCAGGGACACAGTTGATCACGCTTTTTAAAATACAAAAAATCAAAGAGCAATTTCATTTTCATATTACATTTTTTCACATATATAAGGTACAATGCAATACGGAATAAAATTTGAAGAAATGTGCCTAACGAGAATGTGATCGTTCGCATTTCAGCCATCACCAGCCAGTGCTACCCGAGAAGACCAAGCCTGCTTTCTTTTCCCTCCTTGAGCACTTTTGAGTTATCGCCTTGCTTTTTGATTACAGACAAGTCCCAGATCTTTCCCTGGTTGATGGCACCTCCAGGAGCCCAGCACAAAATTCCCTCCCCTGCTTCCCCTCCCGTCTCTCTTTCCAGAGGCTCTTGAAGGTTTCCTTTTGTTTCTGATCCGTCTCAGGTAGTCCCCATCACTGACTCGATTTTCTGTCATTTCATCACTGAGCACTGATGGTGAGTCATGAGGCACAAGAACAAAGACGAGAGGCTACAACCAACACAGCAGTTCAGCTCAGGAAGGAAGCGGCATCTCGTCAAAGTTTTGAGGGAAAGAGAACAGAGTCCTGTAAACCAAAATGCCAGTGATGGTCTAAATAGCGTTCCTACCTCTGTGAGGTGTCACAGTCAGTAAACCCGACAGCTCATCCTTTTCTAAAGGACAGCTGTTTGCCCATCTCCTGGGAAGCTTCAGACTATTTGTTTTTTCCTATTCTGCAATCTGTCCTTTTCAAGGCAAGACATAAAGGGAGAAGAATGAGATCTGGTCATAAATATGTCTTTCCTCCTGGCTTCTCACCCTTGATCATTTCCTGCCAGTCAGAAAAATTACCTTTCCAGCAAGCATAGAACCAGTTCTTCGATTCGTGCCAATTTTGTGACTCGAAAAGGGCACTCTTCTTATTTTTGTGCCCTTGAAAATACTTGGGTCTGCGGGAAATGTCTGGGAGGATTTGCTTTATCATTTTCTTGCACGGGGGGTTCTCAGTGCCCGGCATCCTCTCACATTTAGGTCCCCATTAGGGTCCGTGCATGGTCTGTAACACTTCAGAGCTGCCTTTTCTCTTTCCTGATTTCCATTAAGCAGAATTATGTAAATTGTTTCGTTTTGTTTCTAACCATGAGAAAATATAGTTATGAAGGCAAAAGTGCTCATATTCTTGGCTATGCTGCCCTCCAGTCAGTGGCAGAAAATATTTATATTCCCCCAACTCCCACTTGGGCTCTCACCTGAGGTAAGCAAACATACCTTCTCATGGTGGAAAATCAACAAAAGGGACAAAAAAATCATTCCTGACCCAGGAGCAGAGTCTTCATGGTGTTTCTGATCACTCCAGCCCATGGCATGCTGGGCTCTGAGCCTGGATCTTCACCCCTTTTCGTCTTGGCTCTCAACACAGTGTGTGTCTCAGGGCTTGGCCTGGTCAATCTTTGCTCATAGTTCAAGATTTAAACTGGTTACCACATAACCTTCTTTTTACTCCAAATGTTGCATAAGACAAAAATAAAACTATGCACTTGATCATAACCTGGCACCCACGAGTGAGGTTCATGTCAGTGAAACTTTTGAAGAACAAAAAAGTGGCGGGGTAGGGCAGTGGACAGCAGGTAAGGCGGTAGCACCAACGACTTCCGTAAACAAATATCAAATTCCATCCTTCCAGCCTCTGCAAATAGCAACCTCATTCTTTTTTTCTTAGGTAAACATTTAAAAGTCAAGTATCTGGAACCATACACTGGATAAAGAGACATTTGTTTTATTTTTCTTTTTAAAAATAATCAAATAAGAAAAATTATTAACAGAAAAGAGTTTGAGCGTAAATGCCCAGTATCATAAAAAAGATTCGTACTTAGTACACCTCTCAAATAAAGTGTCCTAACAACATTTAGCATTTAAAGTTAAGATATTTGCAGAAAGTGTAAGAAACTAACAAACAAACAGGTTTCTTTTTGCTCCTCTAATGCAAAATTCCTTTTGCTGTTTGCTCATAAGATCAAATTGCCCCTTTTTGGCAGAGACCGGATGATATTTGAAACTGAACTAAATCAAATACAAGATGCTGGTTGTTTCTTCCTCTTTAGGGCGTAGACCAGCCAAGGCCCTGCGAGGTCTTGGGTCTTCACAGGGTTGTTTTCTGAGCAGGGAGCAGGCGCCATGAAGGGACACAATGTTACTCTGCCATCTTTGCTTCAGAGCTTCAAGAGCACAAGATTTCATTTGAGTTTCTGGTTGGCAAGTCCTCAGAAATATGGTCTAGGCAATATAACCCACCTCAATATTGTCCCAAAGGATTCTAAGATAGATGTTAGCCACTCAGGTTTGTAACAAATACAAGTTCCCCCAGCGCTTCTTCTTGAATCATAGCTCTTTCCGGAAAGCAAGCAGTTACTACTGAGAAATTATTTGTTTCAAATCCATGAGCAGAGTTGAGAAACAGCATTTTGAGTAGGATGCTAGTTTTGTGATATTTGTTCAATCATTAACATATTACATTTTCTGGATTGAATAGCTGAAGGTTACCTACAAAGACAGGGAAAAGGATTTTGAACCACAAGCTCAGATTAGAGAATTTGACCAATTGATAGTTTAATTTTTCAAATGACATTCAGAAAGTTTAGGATTATTAAATCCAGCCCGAGCTAAAGTTTATCTTTCATTATCTGGGAGGAAACGTTTTGCTAAGCAAATTAAGAGTATAATAAAATTATATAGTATATTTTAACCTACTAAAAAGAAGAAGGTATAACTATTCTCTTTTTATGTTTTATTTCTATAGATCATTGCTTCGTTTATGGTGAAGACCATTTTATTTCACATAGTGATTCGTGTAACTTTTTTACATGAGAGCAAGAGAATAAATATGTTTAGAAAGATTCACAGTTGAGTGGCACAAGTTTTTGTTTCAACATCTCACTTCTCAATCTAGCTCTGTATTTTAAAATTAATTTTTGTAATATTCAGTCAGTATTTATATAATTATATTATGATTGTAGGTAATTTGATGAAAAATAGCTTTAAATCCAATAGGACTAGGAATGACTACATTACAGCATATTACGTCTTTGAATCAGCAGTGCTGTATCAAACTACTTTTTCTCTACATTAATTACTGTGCTCTTTTCACAGTCCAGCTGAAATAATTTCCTTTTCGGGAAGCCAAAAGGCAAAGCAGAATTGTTCTCAGTTTAAGCAGCAGGAAATATCATATTCAAGGTGTAAGGTGTAAGTCAAGAGCCAGGTGAGATGGGCCAGGAACGTGGCAGCAGGTAAGAGCCAAGCAGCTCAGCAACCAGACAGCAAGAACCCACTGTATCTGGAAGAGGTAACCCCAGCTGGTCTCCACTACTGAGACAAGGGTAAGGTTTTTCTTGCGTCTGACTCAGCCAGGAAGACCCAAGGAGCAAATATTGGTGAAGCACAGGATAATCATATGATTTATTGTTCAAACTGGCACACTTTAGATTCTGAAAGAAGGTGCTGTTGGTGTTGCTGCTAAGAGAAAAGGTGCACATCAAGCCTACTCCAGGTAGCACGGGACTTCCAGTCACCCACGTAGGACCCAGGCAGAGCAGTACAGTTTCCACATCAGAAAAATTTCAAGCAGAGAAAATCATTTACCAGGTCAGGTAGTTAAGGTATGGGCTGCGGAGGGGATGTTCTCCAAGGCTGATAGCCAGTTACCGGCAGAGTTAGGACTAGAACTAGAATTTTCTGCTCCCAGCTCAGTGTTTTTCTATTGTGCCACCATTTGCATAGTGTTTTATTCTTTCAAAGCATGATCACAACCTCATGTAGCCCCAGTTTCCGTAGGACGCAGCTTTCAGGAGTATAAACTAAGGTCACAACAATAACAAGCAGTATTTTCCTGGCTCCTCCTCCACTTGTGATTTCAGAAATTCCAGTTTTACTTTAAATTACCATTAAACAATTCCTAGCAGTCTCCTGGGGTCAGCTCATGTTTGTTCATGAATAAAATCCTCCCTCCACTCTGTGGAATTCATCCTTCCCCTTCACACCCTCACACTAGGGCAGCATAAACACCACGTGCTGGTTTGGAGTCAGAGCTGGGCTCTAGTCCCTTGCCAGTATTATGACCTCGAACTCAGCATTTAACCTTTCTAGGCCCAACATCCTTCCAGGCCTGTATATCTGTAAAATGGGCCCTTTATGGCATCAGTTTATTGACCTGTAGCTATTAAATGAAATAACATACAGTCGATTCTCATTGTTTGTGGCAGTTATATTCCGTAAAGTCACTCCAAATACGGAATTAGCAAATACTCAACCAACGCTCCTCACGGAAATACAGGGTTAGGTTCCTGTGCGTTTCTGGTCACAAAACTTGTCAGCCAATCAATACATTCCCTTATTTTATGTGTCTTTCTTTTTAAAGACACTGTATTCAATGTATTTGTCTGATTCATTAGCATTAAACTCCCAGCCAACAGCACGAAAACTCATGCCTGGTGCAGGTTTGTCTAACCATGTATTCTGTAGGGCAGACCACAGAGCCTCCTTGCACTTAGAAACATCAGACAGCACTTCAGCACTAGCTTGGAGGCTACTTGAAACAGTGAAATACCTACAAAGATGCAAAAAAATGTGCCTCTGAATAGACCACCACAAGGACCCCAGGTTATGGTAGGAGAGCTGAAACTAAAAGGCAAATCATCGTGAGGAAGGTGCATGCTCACTGGGGGAGTTGAATGATCCTCTGCTCCGTGTTCATCCACGAATGACCATGAAAGCACTGCAGGTGTTGATTTTGGGGTCATGATCAGTTTTAGCAAGTAGATGAATGCAGAATGTGAATAGTATATAAAGAGCTTAGCACAGTTGATGTCATGAAACTCCTAATCGATGTTCACTGTTGTTCTTGAGTGGTTATTGTTGCCCCTACCAACTCCTAAGACACAGGAAAGTCACCTCTCACCGAAGGAGATATTGTATTCTGCAGGACAAATAGTAGGCGGGTCTAGCTCATTGGTGAGGCCTTGCATCCCACATAAGAAAAGGGTTATAAATTCTTCCTAAGAGGTTCCACATTGCACCAGGTAATGCGCTCCTAGTGGGCCCTTTCCAGCTTCTCTAGAGTTAAGCACTACTGAAGGCTTAGGTGGACATCATGTGGGTCTGAATTAAACATCCCTTCCCCTCCTGGGCCCCAGCTCTCGGCATCTCACCTTCACCAGGCGTTGATGCTACATGTGCGAGTGCACGCCGCGGCAGAATGAATTAATGACCCATCATCAAGCAAATTCCACACACAGTTGAACACTTCCCAGCGTCTCACACAGAAGGTGCATTCAGATTTTTATGTCCTTCTTCTTCGTTTCTGTTTCTTGAGTTTCTCCTTCCGCTGTCTCTGTGCCCTTGCATGTTCTCTCCTATTCTTGGAGCATGCTCTTGAAGTGGATTTATTCCTCCTTGACTGCCCTCTTTCCCTTTCCTCCCTGAGGCCTGGATTTCTGGCTTATTCAGTCTCAAGTTCCAGTTTCTCCTCCTCCAGCAGATCCCCTTTCCACAGATCTTTCTATAATTGCGCTTGTTGTTTTCCTCTGGCCGTCTTCACTTCCAAGAACGGCCTCCTCCTCCTCCGCTTGCCCTTCCCTCCCTTCTGGCCGTCTGATGGGGCTGTTTTCTCTGGGGCAGGCCCAGACTGTCGCCTTTCCTCAGCAGGGAGGTGTCTTCTCCCTGCTGTTTTCTCCCTGTACTTTGGGTTGAGCCCTAGCTGCTTTCTCAGTTTCCCGCTTCCCCTTCCTCTCTTGTCTTCATCTAAATCCATCACCCTTGACTCACGTGATTTATAGCTTTTGATTTTGCAAAAATTGGACTGTCTTAAAATCGGTTGTACTTGAGCACTCTGTGTACCCCCTTTACACAACAGCACGTTTTACTGCATGAATCTGGATACACTGCAGGTCACATCCCGACCTCCAAATGGCAGCTCCTCACAGGCCAGCCTGGTGACTGTCTACCCGTGATGTGCCTTCTGTCTTCCAGTTCCAGACTCAGAAAGACCTGATGCCACAGTTTTAAATCTTATGCCCAAACATTAATTTGCTCTGTGGTTTAAACACTGTGATCTTTGCTGCTTTCACTTCCTCTACCCTGCCCCACTTACCCACCCCACTCCCCAGTTACTCTCTGGTAACCGCCCTCCTTAGCATTGCCAAGCACTTCCTAAAACGTCCATCCACTGACCTCGCCTCGATATCATTCTCCTTTCCTTCTCAGCAGCATTCAACCTGTTCATTCTTTCTTCAACAAATAGTCAGTGAGTGTTTCTCTGTATCAAGCGCTGCTCTAGGCCCTGAGGACAGGTTAATAAAGCAGAGATCGCTGCCTTAGTGAAGGTTGTAGCTTATCGGCGTAGGGAGGCAGACACCATACAACATACACAATGTATTATGTAAATTAGTAGTAGCGGTTATGAATTAACTACACAGACAAATTAGTAAGTAAACGATCGAGTTAACACTTAATAAACAGAAGCTAGAGAAAAAAGGAAAACTAGAACGGGGAGGGAGTCACAGAGGTGCAGGTACGAGGACGTCTTGGTGTTGCAAGGGCGCTTTGTACATTTCACTGAGAAGGTGACAGAGGCTTGCGAGAGGAGACAGAGAGGGAGCCACGCGGACCTCTGAGAGAGGGTGCTCCAGGTAGAAGCTGTAGCCAGTGCTAAGGCCCTAACTTAGGACGTGTCTGTGTGTTCAGGGGGCAGCAAGGAGGCTAGGGCACTATAGAGGAGAAGTTGAGGGGACGCTCATAGGAAGGAGTCAGAAAGCTGCAGAATCCAGGCACCGAAGGCCTTGTAGGCTACTGTTGATCACGCTCTCGCTTGGCCTCCGTACACAGTCCGTGCTGGTTCTCTCCTTATTTCCTCATTTTCATTTACAGGGACTCCTGTCCTTGGCCGATCCCCACACAGCTGGGTTTTCCAGGTGTCTTTTTAGCATCCTTCTCTGCTCCCTCATCATCTCTAACTTTCTGATCACATCTACCTCCCTGGGTTCTACTACGACTGATTCCCAGAACTTTTTCCAAGTCACACCTGCCTCCCTGGTACTGTTTCCAACTCAGTATCTCTCTACATCTCACACTCAGCATGTGGCTTCAGCTTTCTCTCAGGCCAGTCATTCCTGGTTCTTTCTTTCTTTTTTTTTTTTTTTGAGACAGAGTTTCACTCTTGTTACCCAGGCTGGAGTGCAATGGTGCGATCTCGGCTCGCCGCAACCTCCGCCTCCTGGGTTCAGGCAATTCTCCTGCCTCAGCCTCCTGAGTAGCTGGGATTACAGGCACGCGCCACCATGCCTGGCTAATTTTTTGTATTTTTAGTAGAGACGGGGTTTCACCATGTTGACCAGGATGGTCTCGATCTCTTGACCTCGTGATCCACCCGCCTTGGCCTCCCAAAGTGCTGGGATTACAGGCGTGAGCCACCACACCAGGCCCTCCTGGGTCCTTTCTATTTCCATTAATGGCAACTCTATTTCCTTGGCCACTTGGGTTTTGAATCTTGTTGGTGCCATTTTTCTCCTTATCTAATCAGTGTTTAAGGGCTCATAAATCTGTCCCCAAAATGGGAAACTTCCCGTGGGGATCATGTATCCAACAGCATTAACTAGAGTTCACCACGTCACTTTTAGAATTTATGATATTGTCATATTTGCTTACCTGAGTTCTGTATTACCAATAATATTTCCATAATGAGTCTAACAAGTCAGAAATGAACTTTGCTTTATGCTAGAATCATTCAAAAGTTTATAATAAAGGGCAATTCTCAGGTAGACAGTTCTTGTCTACCATGTCAACTAGACAAAATAGCTATAGTTTTGTAAAAACAGAGAGAAAAAGAGGACCTGGGTTGCAGGATTTCCTTTGGAGACAGAAACTTCGGATCCTGCTTTTTGCTGGGCCTTCCCTTGCCCTTGTTCAGCATTTGGGTGCCTCGCTGCAGCTCCTGCCTGGCACTTCAGCTCAGCGGTTTATCCAAGGTCCATTCAGGAAGGAATTCGAGAAACGAGCAAAATCCCTGGGAGTAATTTGTCGAAAGTAACCCATCCACCCTCCAACCCGATGAAAGATTTCATGGCTTACAAATCCAAGTAGCTCACACCCAGCTTCTACTGCCAAGGTCCAGGCTTCCACAGGAAGCCCATCCCTCACCCTACTCCTCCTCGTGCCACAGGGGTACTTTATTTCCTTTTACTCCAAACATTGTTATTTTCTGTGGCACTTCTTTTGCAATAACAAGATGCCACATTAATCCCCTTCCCTGCGTATCTCTCCCATTCTCTCCCTCCCTTGCTTCTGTATCTCTCCTGAGAAGCCATTTATGGCCTACATTTAGACAAAACAAGAAAGACACAGTTAGATGCAGCTGCTCCCTCTTGACAAGTGTTATCTCTCACTCTTAGGGGCACTGCCCTTCCTGAAGCACATAAATCCTCCTTTCCTGTTTGCGTAACTGTTCACTCTTCTTCCTTTGGGAAGGTAGGCAGGCTCCAAGGAGGGGCTGTGCTCACTGCATGTGGCACGAGCGCTGTGTTCTGTTGGCCAAGATTCAAAACCAGCACTGGAACAAGACAGTGTCAGCCACGGGGTCCCTGTCCATCCTAACAAATGGACAACTCATTTCCAGAGACTGGCCACTCAGCAGCCACGCCCAAGGTGCTCCAACAGTGTCCTAACATCAGGGCTAAGGCATTGGCAGGCTTGGTGGTTCTGAGGCACTCCTCAAGAGGGGAAAAGGGTAGGAGATAGAGGAGAGGAGAAAGCAGGGCTTGGAAAGATAAGGCCAGAGGGGATTTCCTCTTCCCAAGGAGCTCTCAGCCACCACACAGAGTTTCTGGGCCTCACGAAGGCTTTTCCCAGCTCACCAGCCTGTCCGACCACAACCTAACAGTGAGATCCAGAACAGATACATCCTGAAAGCACTTAGGCTCACTGTAAAAGCCAGCAGAGATGTGGGAAGAGTCCAGTTTATTCGGGCCAGGGTCCACAGGCTGCAGTTCCCTAACACTTGATCTTAGCCTACGGACTGAGAATTGATTAGGTTGTGGTTTCTTAATCAAGTGTTCTCGGGAGCTCTGATTCTGAATTAGTGCCATTGGCTGCTGTATGTGCTTTGTGTCAACTCTAGGTGCTCCTCCCACACCTAAGTCTGAGGCTTAAGAAAGCACAGTAAAGCTGCTATGAATTCCCAGCAATGGAAATTTTCCTCAAAGCTTCATTGTCTAAACTCTGAACCTCATCATAACCTCAGTTCTGCCTAGCACCTAACTAGTAGGTTGCACAATTTGATGTCCCCTTGCTGTGCTGTCCCACTTGGAATTGGCAAATGAGTTCTGGACAAGTATTATTGGCCCATGATCCCTGGGGGGAACCAGAGCTGCAGAATTGTTTCCTGGCTCCATTCTTACTGTCACGAGTAAGGGCTTTGACTCCTAACAGCCAGGAAGGGAGCCTGGGCAGACAGGATAGTCCCTAAATATAATGAGATCAGGCAACTGACTGTAGGGTGGGAAAACGTACAAGGGGAGGAGAAGCTTGTGTGTAAAAGCCTCTAGAGACTTGTCTAGATTCCAGGGGTCTCCATTTGATGGGGCAAAACCTTGATAATCCATAGTTGAAACATCCTTTGTTGGCCTGACATATTCTGTTACTGTTTGAAATTGGGAAAACCTCACTGACCAAACTGATTAGCAAATATTAATAAACTAATTCAGTGAAAAAGTATTTAACTCAAATGAGCAACAGATGTAATGTTCATTGTAGACTTTATTTAAATCTTTATCTGGTCAATTTGCCCAACATTTTAATATTTGTCATACATATGGGCATATTCTGGAAAGATACGTTTGGTTTTCTGGCTTGCCATCTCTGTCAGGAGGTCATGTCGCTTCTGCCATTTGTCATTGACTAGTTAGACTTTTAATTTTTTCCATTATGTGAAGGAGAATGATGGGAAGAGCACGAAGGGAGAATTTTCTGGAAATCGTGTTAAATTTTGACATGACTTTCTAAACCATCCTCTTGTTCTTTGCTGACCTGAACTGCAAGGTCAAGTGCACAGGTGTGCTGAGGAAGCCAACAGTGCCAGGTGCCCCAGGGCCTTGGAGGTGAAGTGTGGATACACTCAACTCCCACAGAGCTGACTGAGCTCACTGCCCAGAGGGTTGCAATAAAACCCTCCTTTCACTTGAAAGGATAATTAAAAAAATAAAATAAAAATCATAAAACAACCCTGCTCTGTACAGTATTATCCCAGGCAAGCATAGGAAATCAGGTCTGAGTCACCCATTTAAATCCAAAGTGCTATTTTTAGTTGGCGGTGTCAGCTGTTCCTTGACATTCATCCTGATGTCTCGGCCTTTTGGCCAGAGTTCTAGTCATTTGCTGATCATTAATGGAGTAGGTGAGATAAGACTTATTAACGAGGTTCAGTTTGAGGGTATGGATCGGCGGCATAACGATCTTGCCTCCTCTCGGCAGAGTGGGGAAAGCCCAGCAGCTGTGAGCCCGTGAACAAACATGTCTTCCTATCTCCACTCTTTCAGAAATCGGCAGAGTTTTACCAAAGAGCCTTTTTGTTTGATGCTACTCTATAAATATAATTTGGGAAATGTAGAATTTTGAAAACCAAGACATTTTTAAAAAGGGGCTTTTGTCAAAAATGCAAAGCTGGACTTCACTCCTCATGTGTTTATATTCGTGGGTCACTCAGGCTTTCCGTGGCTCAAGCTTCATACATATTCCCAGAAATTTGGCAAACCCTTCTTAGGGGAAGCCTCTGGAAAATGTCTTTTGTCCTCAGGCCATTCAGCAAGATCCTAGAATCTGGGGATCAGGGAGTACAAGCCAGAAGGGACCAGGTTCAGAACCCTGTGGGGCACTAGGCAGGAGGTAGGTCCTTCAGCCCGCTCCCGGAGGTTATGTTTACTGCTGCCCCTTCTGCAGCCTTGTCTCTTGTTTATCTGGCGGATGACGCCTTCCTCTGTCGGTTCTCCTGTTTCTAAGTTCCAGCATAACATACCTGCTGACTGCCAGGAAGCAATTTTCACCCCACGCTGACCAGTCAAGGAAATAACCAGTCTGGGAACCGGAGAAATTCAACTGCAAGTCTGAAGCAATTTAATTTATCTTAATACATTTTCACAAGTGGAAAATGTGGAGGCCAGCATTGTATAACTTAGTAAATTCAAAACATGGGCAAAAACAATCAAATCTGGTTTTTCCCTAAGAGTGTCAGATGGCTGCTTCTGGCTTTCCATTTTATCGTGTTATGTAAATGTGCTCAACCAAAGGCAAAGGCTTACATTCTCACAGAGCTTCGTTGTCATCAAACATTTGAGTTACCAGGAAAACAATTTGGCAATATATGCAAAAAGCCATAAAAATATGCCTTTCTTTGTAAAAGTGATTCAATTTCTTGACATATTTTGAAATATATTCTCAGGAAATCACCATTGTACAAAAAAGTTTAGACGACTGAACGATCATCTGGAAACAGACCAAATGTCCAAAGAGGGGAGATTTAGGATAAGTGATGATTAATTCCTGTCACAGAATACAATTCAGCTATTTAAAACCTGTATCTTTGAAGAATAGCTGATTGCATGGAGAATATTCCATATCACACGTACAAAAATGATGGAGAGAGAGGTTGAAGGGTTGATGGGGAGGGATGGGACTGGAAGCTGGGAGACAAGAGAAGAACAGAACGTGAACAGCTGTACTTCTGATATGTGGGACCACAGGGCAGGGGCAAGGTGTGAGCTGAGCTATTCCCTGGAATGTCAGATGAGCACATACACTCACCGGAGGACTTGTCTACTGCTCTGTTGATTGGTATTGGTAAGCTATTCCCGAAAATTTTACAGTACTGAGAAGCGAAGGTTCTCAGTGAAATTAGGAGCAAATGGAGACCACATGCCCTCTGCTCAGACCAGGAAGTTACTCCACTTACGGGTCATTCTTGACATGTTTGGTTAAACTCTTTAATTAAAAATGAATGCCAATGAAGATTCCTTCATCTCTAAGCTTTCTATGCGTTTGCTTCCTGTCCCAGGTGCGCTTCCTGAACCATCAACGTCAACTTGCTTGTAATCGTTCACTTCTCAGCGCATTGAAACTGGGCTGTGACTCCGCCGCGTCTCTGAGATTGCGTTGACAAAGGGCCCCCCACTGCTTCTTAATTAATAACAGACTCCTTCATGTTCTTAACCACTTGGATCCATTTCAATTTTTAATAGCGTTTAACCATTTCTCGTTGAAATTTTCTCTAACGTTCTTCAAAGAGGTCATTCTCACCTGGTTCCCCCTCTCTTTCCCTCTTACCTTTTCTTCTTTCTCTCCTTTGCTGGCACCTCTTACTAGGCCTTGCCATTTCCACTGACCTCCTAAAAAATGTCTCCATATGTTTCAAGACTTGGCTCAAAGTTCAGTGCCACTGTGAAGTCTTTGTTCACTCACTCAGGTTACCCACTGACCTCCCCAGAGGTGGACTGATGGGCAGGTTAATTAAAATTCAGCATCAGGGCCCTTTATTTGCAAAGACCCTGGGCCTCATATGTTCATGAGGTCCAAGATCTTTGTAAAATTTGCAGCTCTGATCTATTTCAATTGTGACGGGTTAGATCTAGAGTTTCTCTCTACTCTGATCAGTCCCTCGTCCCCTTTGCATAAGGCTCCTCATGTTGGGTAGCTTGGAATGGCTGAGAGCATTTTGGAGAATTCAGCTTAGGGAGAGTCGAGTTACAGAATCATTCATTTGGCTAATCATTCACATAAGCTATATTTATGTGGTTTGTAATCACTTCAATGTCTAATGAAGCAACACGAGCTGTCTGGTGTAGGACTGGCTTCTAGGATACTTCCTACTGCCATGGGGCTGGTTCACCCTGTGCTGTGCTGCTCAGGGGCAGGCAAGGCCGGAGGCTACATCACAGTGGGAATGGCCTGATGTGCTGGGCACTTCTGAAGGTACTAAGGTGACACGAGGTTTAAACCTATTGACTTCTTTCCAATCTTATTTTAAGAGAATGATTTGGCCTTCAATCAGATCTAGTCAAAAATATCAATAATTAAAAAAAGAATGTTCAATGAACCACGCTAGAGGAGAGACTGCATTACGTTTCTGGTATCTCTATGGAAAATTACATTTAAAAGTCATTGTTACATGAAGACATTACAATGAGTACACAACCAATATATATGAGGAAAGATCTAATAGAGGTTTGTTAGACAGTTTGTTAATAAAAATACTGTGTAGGGTTTTTCCCCCTGGATTTTGTGATGCTTGTGGAATTGGTTAGTTTTTTTATAATTGAAACTTGTCATTCCTTTTCTCACCTTAAATAAAATTTCTCTTTTACACTTAAATTTATGTTTGTCATTTCAATTTTTTTTCTTAAAGAAGAGTTCTGCAAATCACACTAACTTTAGGTTCCACAGAACTGAGTGCCCCGGCCTCCCCTACAGACCTCTCAGGTCTTCACTTTGTACCTCCATTGCTTAGCCCAGGCCCAGATGCTCAAAAAAGGTTTGTTGAAAAATATGTATCTAAATATTATGATATTTAGATTAATACTTACATAAATATTAAATATTTAAAATATCTAAAATATTTTAGATAAATATTAAATATTTAAAATAGTTACCTAAAATATTGTGGTGTCACACTAAGAGTTTATCTTAATACAATCAGAGAATACAGCATTAGTACACCCTCAAAATTCAATCCCAATTCAGAGAAATTGCGTTCAGGTTCAGTTTATATGCTCCTCTGCTCATATAGTGGTTCCTCATACTGGGTCTCATTTAACCTTTACCATATCCCCAACTCCTAACAATCTAGAGACAGAATAAAAGAGAAAAGTAGGAAGGGCTAGCACAGGTGACCCATAATATACTGTGCAACAAAGTGGAAATGAAATTAAAGAACAGATGCAAAATATCTGTCAAGCACCCCTTGACACAGTGGGCTCCTGAAATTCCACTATCTGCAGAGACTACCCAGCAGCCAGGAGAAGAGTCACGGCCTAATGCTTCACCTTCAAATATCAGCTTCTTTGCTTTGTGACTTGTCTTAAGGCCTTGCTATTTCAGGTGATAAACTCAGTCCAGAGGCTACATTATAGGTATCCAGCCAGTTGTTCAGTCTGCAGAGCACACCCCAAGTCTAGCCTTTTCACACGCGGTCGACCTCTTGCCGGGCCTCTGGAGAAATTCCTCACATGGGGCTCCAGATACACTCGTGGTAGGTGGAGTTTAATACTGACTCCTGTCTTCAGTTATTGCGTCTTATTCTGGGGTCACGACTACTTCATTTGCTCCTTCCTCTGGGCTTTGTAATCAGAACCCTATGACCTCACTGCAGCCTTGACTCCCACCCTCATTCAGGTTCTTTATTTCTTTGATGGCTTGCCTTTCCCCATTTAGGTTTTCATAACCATGGAAATGCAGTCCTATTCTTTTTTCTTTTTGAGATGGAGTTTCGCTCTCGTTACCCAGGCTGGAGTGCAATGGCGCGATCTAGGCTCACTGCAACCTCCGCCTCCTGGGTCCAGGCAATTCTCCTGCCTCAGCCTCTCGAGTAGCTGGGATTACAGGCATACGCCACGATGCCCAGCTAATTTTTGTATTTTTAGTAGAGACGGGGTTTCCCCATGTTGACCAGGATGGTCTCAATCTCTTGACCTCGTGATCCACCCGCCTCGGCCTCCCAAAGTGCTGGGATTACAGGCTTGAGCCACCGTGCCCGGCCCCTATTCTTTTATCCTTTGTAGGTGTTCATCTGGCATCTTTATCGTCAGATTCTTTACCTTGGCAACCCCTTTTTCTATAGACATTACAAGCAAAGTTTCCAAAAATAATTCACATTTTTCTGAAATATAGCTCCTGTGTTTCCATCTGCTTATCCTCCATATTCTGATCCTGTCAGTCAACTTCTAAATAAACACAACACAGACATCCCTAAACCCATGTCCACAGGCCACTTATCCACTATACACCTGCTTTCTGTGACGGAGCGAGAGCACACAAATGAACCCAGGATTTATGAATCAGGGAAAAGGCCTGGATAACCCAATAAAGAAGTCAATAAAAATAACACAGTATAGTCAGTATAAATAAAAGAAAGAGGCCATGGGAAAAAACAGCCACGAAGAAGGTAGAATTCTCATCCAAAGTTTAGATAAAATGAAAAGAAGATTTGGAAAACCAAGTTGTAAATGGTCTTCTAGAGAAAATTGAAAAATAAATCTAAATCCTTGAATTATAGGACAGATACTTGAAACTAGAAGCATTATAAAGAAAATATACAAGTATGTATCTCAGTGGCAAGATAAATATTATCTTCTTTTGTGAAGAAAGGCCAAGAAAACTGAAGACACATCTTCTAGGCCTTTGGAGTCCATATGGGAAAACAGCAAAGAGGAAAATCCTATCACCAAGACAACAGTGTGGGCAGATTACCTTCGTACCTTATAAAGAATCGCTTTGCAGTTCATTTTTTTAATGTGCTGAATTTTGAGGTCTGATATTTAAAAGAATAATAATTAGATTAAAATAGAAATGCATTACCACAAGAAATGTAAAAGGTTAAAAAGGGAACACTTAACACATTCATTCATATAAGAATTACTTGAAGGTGGACTCAAAGTATATTCAAGTCTGAAGATACAGGAACAATGGATTTCAAATACATTAAGAATATTTACTTCTTGTTTTGGAATAAATTTGGGATGACGCCAAGAACTAGTTATTCATAATTATAAGTTTTTCAGAATGATAAATTCAAACACAATTAACAATAGTCCCAACTTAGATTTCTCCCCAGTTCCCTCGATAAATTGGCTGTGGGTGTTTCCTGAAAGAGAAATATAACCAAGTTGTATTCGAACCTTTCAGAGGCTTTGACATTCTGCCACCAACACACAGGAAGCAAATGGATTTTGCTACTGCTGGTGGTGCAATTTGTGCTCAGAGACTAGAACATCCCAGGGGAGTGTCAAACCATGAGAAAAAGAAAGGTAAGACATTAAAATCTGCATCCTCTGGTCTTGGCCATGTTTGAAGGATGGTGTTTTGCACATATTGATGGTGCATCCCTGTGTTTGTACTAGAAAACTTTTCCTACTCCGAGTCAGAATAAATGTGTGCATGTTCAACAAATGAAAAGTTCCACTTGAGAAAACGGGAGCCTCAGGATTTTACTCTCCCCAGGTCACTAAACCTTGGTCTCCTGGGGTAGACAAAAGCCAGTGACAATACCCACATTGTTCTTCATCTCCCTTTTCACCCCCTTGCTAGGACTACAGAATTTCCAGGGACTGAATTGAGTATCAGTTGTTAACCAAACACAGTGACCATCACTGCTTTCTGTCAATTCACCAGGAAGCCTCCAAAACTTATTCTAGAAATATGAAAAGGCAAGAAGAGGAAAACAGAAAGGTGCTTTTTTGTTGTTGCTATATGCTAGTTAATCATCCCCAAAAAGGATTTCCAAAATCCATCGTGCAGCATTGCGTGGTAGACAAATCCACGCATACCAGCGAGATGTATTGCACTTTCCTGGTTGTTACAAAGAAACACACTCCCATTCTTTGCCCCTAACACCATTCTTATGTCTGTTTGGTACTCCTAGTTTTGGCATATTTCCCTAGCAAGGGAGACACAGTTTGTATAATCTCTCAAGTCTTGTCCCAGGAGGAGACCCAACGTTACAAAAAGAGTTGTGTTTCCTGAGGAGGCACTGAATGGCCTCACTGTTTTCTCAGGAAGATGCTTATGTGTTCGCTTTGTGCTTAATCAACCACAGGCCCAGATAATTCAAGCAAAGAGGTGCTGTAAAGAGTTCACATCTGAATAGCTTTGGACAATGTTGTGGCAAGAAGAGAAGTGTCCGAGTTAGGGCTGTTCCTACACAAGAAAAGCAGGCATTACTTGGTTGACGAGTCTTCCAGCAAGCTCAGCTTTCACTTCTTTAGCTGCAGTGAAGGGTGTTATCTCCATGAGCCAAACTCCAGGTGGGTACTGTGATAAAGGCCACCTTGGTCTATGAGGGCTCATCAACGCAGGTCCCAGCTGGGATTTATACATCTTGGGAATACTTCCATTGACGAACTGGGGCCATATTACTTGAATCAAAGGGAAATATCTAATATTCTAAAAAGTTGAACTAGCTCTCATAGTTTCACAAAATTATTTCCACACAATGTATCAGTGAAACCTCAGTTAGATAGGCAAGTTACAGATGAAGATCACTGGCATTTTAAAAACATGAGCCCTAAATTTGACCCTCCTTCGATTGAGAGACAGGTCTATGCCCCCTCCTTATAAGTCTGGCCTCTATGACTGCTTGAAGAACTGGATTTAGAGAAAGAAAGAAATACTATGCTAGTTTTCATACCCAGGTTTCAAGAAATTGGGTTTTCACTATCTATCCGTTGAGGTGCTCGTACTTGAGATTCCATCACTATGTTGGCAGGAAGCTCAAGCAGCATATGAAGAAACTCACACGGAGAGAAGCAATGTCCCTAGCCCATGCTCTCGCTGACTTCCCAGGTCACAGTGCCAGGTTGCCAGGCATATGAGTGTGCCGCCATGAAAGTGAATCTGCCAACCTTAAGTCATCTGCCCAGGCTGACCTCCAGGTTGGGTAGATGAGTTGTCTCTGCTGAGCCGTTAAAGAAAACTGTATTTTCATAAGTAAAGTAAATTGTTTCTTGTTGAAATGTTTAAATTTTAGATGACTGTGAAGCAATATATAACTGATACAGTCAACTCGCCACGAGAGATTTTTACGCAATCCAAAGATTTAAAATAATTACTCCCTAATCTAGTATCAATTTTGAAATCCAAGAAAGCAGATTCAATTTAAGAGACGTGACAGTTTGCGGCAAAAATAAATTTGATGCTCACGTTTCGCAAGAAGCCTTGTTAAATCAATAACCTGCCTGCTTAAAATGGAAAGTAATGATATTAACAACCAAAACGTAGCCCTAGCAGCTATAGCAAAATCTACTACAGCAGTCTCAAGTACTTACGACAAAGAGGTATTCATTCATTAACCTGGTCACTCAACAAATACATAATTTACTTCAAATGACAGTCAGCACCTGCTCGTGGCGAGGCAAAAAGATAAATAAAAAGGCACAGTGGGTAACAACGAATAACAACGGTTATTGTCTGTTATAGTCAATTTTGTGCTGCTGTGACAGAATACCTGAGACTGGGTAATTTATAAAGAACATAAATTTATTTCACTCTTCTGAAGGCTAGGAAGTCCAAGGTCAAGGTCCAGCAGTCTGATGAGGGTGGCATCCTCTGGAGAAGACAAATGCTGTGTCCTCACGTGGCAGAAAAGCAAGCTACCCAACTGGGTTCAAATACCTGCCACTCTCGTCTGCAATGAAGTTTTACTGTACACCTGGGGAAACTAAGCTCATGGGCCTCAAACTCTCTCCTCTGCCCGTCTGCAATGGGGTAGCATTTGCCCATGGAGACCTATCCATGTCTGTGGGGATAAATGGTCAAATACACTGAAAAAAAGGAGTGCACTGCGCCAGTCCCTTTTATGCTAGCCAGTATGGGGGTATCTGTTATATTGGCCTGCTTGGTGTTTAATGTGCTTTAGATATTAGTCCCCTCCAGATCCCATGCTGAAATGTGATCCCCGGTGTGAGAAGTGGGGCCCTAGTGGGAGGTGCTTTTGTCATGGGGGTGGTGCTTTTGTCATGAACGGCTTGGTGCTCTCCCCTTGGTGATGAGCGAGTTCGCCCACTCTATTAGGCGAGTTCATGCAAGAGATGGTTGTCTAAAGAGTGTGGCATCTTCTCCCCTTGCTCTCCTGCTCCCTCTCTCACCATCTGTCACACCTGCTCCCTTTTCACCTTCTACCGTGACTGTAAGCTTCCTAAGGCCTCATCAGAAGCTGAGCAGATGGGGATGCTGTACTTGAAGTAAAGAAACCTCTTTTCTTTATAAATTACCCAGCCTCAGGTATTCCTCTGTAGCAGTGCAAAATGGACTAACACAGTGTTCCTTCCTTTCTGCTAACAGCACCGTGCTTCTCTTTTCAGGAGCCACTGTCACTGAATATGTTTGCTGCTGCCCAGGCTAGCCAAGGTGGCACGTTTCACTCTGCTCTTGCTAGCTGCAATAATTGTTTTGAAGTTGGGTAAGAGACACAGTCAGGAAGGTCTAGACAGTCTTCATAGCTACCAGGAATGAGAACCTCTCTTTCAACCGGGGTTACGAGTCTGGAGCTCACTAGGCAACCAGGGTTGAGTGAATCTAATAGAGAGAGAAGCAGAAAAGAGACACGGAGAGATTCCTTGGGCATTGGAAGTGGAAACACGCCACATGAGCTAATACTTCCGGAAGCTCAAAAGATTCCTAAAATTGCTAATCTATTAGACGAACCAATTTTGGGCCAAGGTATTACTTTAAAGAGCAGGTTAAGAAGAGTCCAGAGTCAGGGCTCTTCCCAGTGAGGGTCTTCTAGTCAGCCTCAAACAAACATGAGGGTCCTGTGGTTTGGCACCAGAGAGCTGATGAGAAAAACAATGGGAACCAGAGGTGTAGAGTGACTCCTAGAAACTCTCCCTACTTGTGCCCCTGGACTCGGGGCTTCACAACAGAGTATTCACTAAAATGTAATTCACGGCACAATTCAGTTTTCAAGCAGCACCCTCACCACCGTTTCTCTGAATCCTCACAACCGCCCAGGAAGCTCATTGCCATCCCACATTAGAGGCGATGGGGCTGTAGCCCGGAAGTTGAAGGGACATGGACTTGGACCTAAATCCTCTGACTCCACTGCCCCACGCCTTCTGTTAGTCTTCATTGTAGTCTCACATGTGAAGCATTTTCTTTTGAGTGGGGAGGAAACATCAAGCATGGAAGGAAGATGCAGGAACAAAACCTGCTCACTTGAGATGCGCGAACTGAAAAGAAAAGTAGCCTTTATTTTTACTTTCATCAGGATAATTAGCTAATATTTTAAAACTCTTATCAGTTACTCATGATCAATTGTATGACCTTCTCCCCTCTTGAGGCCAGATGAGGCAGCAAGGGGCACGGCAGGTGAGGTGAGAAAGGCTGACGGGGGTGGCGGAGGTAGGGGCTGCTAGAGGAGTCAGAGGAAAGTGTACAAATCCTCTCTGATGTTCCACCAGGAATGTGCAGCAGAAATATGCTGGAGAGGCTAAAGAAAATCGTTTAGAAGGATTATAAATCATTCTGCTATAAAGACACACGCACACGTATGTTTATTGAAGCACTATTTACAATAACAAAGACTTGGAACCAACCCAAATGCCCACCAATGATAGACTGGATAAAGAAAATGTGGCATATATACACTATGGAACACTATGCAGCCATAAAAAAGGATGAGTTCATGTCCTTTGCAGAGACATGAATGAAGATAGAAGCCATCGTCCTCAGCAAACTAATGTAGGAAAAGAAAACCAAACACGGAATGTTCTCACTGATGAGTGGGAGTTGGACAATGAGAACACATGGACACAGGGAGGGGAACATCACACATCAAGGCCTGTCAAGGGGTCGGGGCAGGGAAGGGAGAGCTTTAGGACAAATACCTAATGCATGCGGCGCGTAAAACCTAGACGATGAGTTTGGTAGGTGCAAAAACCCACCATGGCACATGTATACCTATGTGACAGACCTGCATGTTCTGCACAGGTGTCCCAGAACTTAAAGTAAAATTTAAAAAATAAAAATAAATAAAATCCTTTAGAAAGGATTTTCTACATCAATGTTGTCCTGTTTAACCAAGAAGCTGTCCAGAAGGATCAACTCGTGGTTTTGTATAGGGAAAGGCCTGGAAGACAAGAGGAGAACGTCAGCATGGGCTGTAGGGCAATGGGAAGGAGAGTGTTGCACCTGCTATCTCCACCCTGGGGTTCAGTGCAGAAATGAACAGGCTAACAGGAACACAGGGGTCGCAGGGGCTCCTGTATGTCCTGTTCCCTCATGGACCGAGGCCCAGCATCCTTAGGATGATGAAAAGATTAGTCAGGCAAGAAAAGGACTTCCATGTCATTTCCAAACCTCCTGCAGTTTCCGGGCAGCATAGGCAGTGGGTTGAGAAATTTAGGGCATAACAGGATGGAACCGGGGTAGGAGGCAGCACAGATCATCCTACAGAAGCTATGGAGGCTAGAGCCTTGGCCAAGGGCACCCCAGATGGCAGATGTAGGGAGACTCATGGTGATTTACACGTCAGGAAAAGCCAAGGGCAGGAGAGTGGGCAGAGAGATCCCGGACCAGGGCAAGTCAGGAAAGAAAGATTAAGGGGCCATCAGCTACATGAAAGCGACAACACAACGAGCCAACCTTAAGCAGGTGACGGCCAGGGCCCACTCAAAGTCCAGCACAAGGCCAAGGGTCCCCTTCTCCCCATGCATTGAGGATACATGAGCTGTACTCCCCCTGCCCAGACACCACCTTATACAGAGTTCCAAGAAAAGGGGAGACATTCAAAAGCCTAAGCAATAATCCAAAAGCACTGATTTAACTCTAAGCAGACAGCTTAAATGACAGAGCCAAGCTGGACTGAAATTACTGCATATGTGGGAAGGAGGGAAGCTGGAGCCTTCTGAGGATCTTGTGTCCCATTGACCCGTGTCTGTACTAAATGCCGACCCAGCCCTTGATGCTTTCTTACTCTTCCTATCCCAGTGATTTGATTTCTTTTTTGGTGACCCTATTCCCCAGTCTTCCTCAATCATAAAACAATAAGCTGGAGAATTTATTAAAAATACAGATTCTTTTCTTTTATGTATAGTCCCACTAGCTCTAACTGAATTTAAATCTCTAAAAAAAGGGGAGAATCTGGGAATCTGCAGTTTTTATAAGCACTTCTGTTGACTCCTGTGATCAATTTGGCAAACACTGCTCTAGGTTCTAGCTGAGTTTCATCAGGTTAAATTGACACCGTAAGGCCTCTAAGTCCTCTGCCTGACAGGCTGCTCCTGGCTGTATTTGCAACTACCGTGGAAAGGTGGTGTTACTCTTCTTGGACCACAGTTCTTCCTGATTATACTTCTTTCTCCTTAAACGTTTGAGGTCAAGGTATTATTTCATCATCCTGCTTACACACAGCCACATTAAATCATGTCAGTTTAGTTTAAGATTTCAAGCGCTTTAAGTCATGCGGATAATCAACAGCTTGGAGAGCTGCATTTCCGTACGTGGACATGGCCATGCAGATTGGTTTGGGGTGGACAGGGCTAATCAGAGCAAAGCTAATAGTTCATGTTCCTTGTTGAGGCAAGGAGGGCCCTTTGTCTACCCCAGATGTGAACAGGTTTGCTAGGGTATTAATTATAATCTCTGGGGGAAAACCCCAGAGTTGAACGTTAATCTACAGGTTCAATCACCTACAAGAAAGTCTGTAATTACTACACCACAGAGAGAGCAAGAACCTATGATCCCATCAGACATAGGTCTGGTAAAGTAGCCAGGAATCCTGGTAATTTATACTAAGGAAAGAAGATGGCAACAAATGTGCATCACCTGAAGGCAATTTAAAGAGAATCTGTGGCTCACACTGGAAAAGCCCTTCTCTTCCGGGCACTGAGTCATCAGCGTCAGCCTCAGGAGAGCTGTGCAGGGGATGTGTAGTCCAATGCAGATCCGCTGGTCACAGCAGGCACTCTGGACATGGACTGTTTGGAAAGGGGGACAGAAGGACGAGTAGGATATGGCTCCTGCCGTCCCACAGTCAACAAACTTTGCAGCCTATGTGGGAAGTGGCCAGGGTGTGATCGCAGTCCTGTTGGGGTGCCAGGAAGAAGCCACCTGCCCTGCCACCAGGGATCAGGAAGGGCTCTGAGAATCTGATTCTGAGGACAAGCAGACTTTCGCTGTTGGGTTGTTTGTGTTGTTTGTTTCATTTGTGTTTGTATTTTGCCATGTTTTACTATGTTCCAGCAGGGATGTGAAGCAATTTTGAGTTGGAATGGTCCAAGTAGAAGTGCGTGGAGGGCAGAGAAATAGCAGGAGCTAAGGCACAAAATCGTGATAAATGAACACAGCTGGGGTAGTAAGGCAAAAGGGTGGAGTGGGGCAGTAAGACCGGTGGCAATGACACTGTTAGGAGGTGGGAGGTGAATTCACCAGGCTGGGCACAGTGGCTGTCACCTGTAATCCCAGCACTTTTGGAGGCTGAGGCGGGCAGATCACTTGAGGTCAGGTGTTTGAGACCAGCCGGGCCAACATGGCGAAATTCCATCTCTACTGAAAATACAAAAATTAGCTAAGCGTGGTGGTGCACCCCTGTAATCTCAGCTATTTCGGAGACTGAGGCAGGAAAAAGTTGAACCTGAGAGGCAGAGGTTGCAGTGAGCCAAGATCATGCCACTGCACTCCAGCCTGGGAGAAAGGACAAGACTCTGTCTCAAAAAAGAAATAAAAATAAAAAATAAATGAAAAAATCTTTAAGATGGAACACATATGGGATGTGGTGACTTAAAGAGGGAACCATTGAGAATAACTTTGAGGTTTCTAGTTTTGGTACACACTAACTAGAAACATAATGAGCCAAGATGGAAAATACAGGGTAACCCTTAGGTCAAAGAAGAAAAGAGATTCTCTCTTAGTCTCTTTGTGGTCTCAGTTAATTTATAAAGACCAAAAACGAACTGCCTCACTGTTCTGGAGACTGGAAAACCCAAGACCAAAGTGCCGGCATCTGGTGAGAGTCTTCTTGCTGGGTCCTCAAACAGTGGAAGGAGGGAGGAAAAGAAAGAGGAAACGCACCTCCATAAGCCCCTTTTGTAGCAGAATTCCCCCATTCAGGAGCGCAGAACCCTCATGACCTAAACACTTCCCCAAAGGCCCCGCTTCCCAACACTACTGCATTGGAGAGTAAGTTTCCGACACGTGGATTTTAGGAGACACATTCAAACAATAGCAGACACCCACACAGGTGTGAAGCACTTACTTCAGAACCGCTGTGTTCAGAACTGAGAAGTAAAGGTTACGTCAAAGGAACATCTTGGAACAGCTACCAGCCACAGCTGGGAACTGAAACGCCAACCTCAGGAGGGAGCAGAACAAGGTTAATGCCGATAGAAACACAAAGTTCAAGCATAAGATGAAAATAGCGTAGGAGCTCGATTTGCACAACACCCTTAAGACCCCGGGACTGCTTCTCTGACTACACATATGCATCCTTTTATCCTCTGTTTCTTCAAGTTTTAGCGTTGCAATTGTTTTATTTGATTTTGGTTAAACAAAAAAAATGCTCTGAGAAGCGAGAGGGTACCAACAGTCTAGGGGACAGCAGCACTAGCCTCTCAGTGTCACCCCAGAGAGGAGCAGGGGAGAAAGGAGCACAAGACAGTGGGAAATAATGAACAGAGCAGCTTCGGCTGTCGAGCCCAAAATCAGCTGAGGGGCCATGGGAACTGTTTCTACCTGCTGATCACCTAGAGCCTTAGCCTGTGGAAAGACGGTGCCCACCCAGCCCAGGCCTCTGTGGATTGCACAGGACAAGCCCCTGTCCCAAACTACAGCACAGAAACAAACTGTGAGCATACCTCAGCTTTACTGCTGAGCATATAAACCACTTTAGAGAAAAACAGTGGTATTTTATGGAAGAAACTGGCAAGACCCACGGCGTGGACGATGTGCTGAGTGTCAATGTTTGACCCCAGCAACTCTCAACCTGTTTGAGTTTCTAGCCCCTCTGACGCTTGGTGAGTACACGTCACTAAGGCCCCTGATGGTGAAAACATTTTCTCTGCTGTGTTCTCCAACTGTCACTTGAATTGACTGGTGGAATTTCAGCAGGCAACAGTGAGACTGTCAACAAAAACAGTAACTCTTTCAGTGATTCCAGAGAGGTCTCTGGATTGACTGGATGTCAGAAGTTCAGGCATGGTGGAGGGGTACTGAGGAAGAATGGCAACAGCTCAAGCAAGACATTATCAGAAAGTAGTTTCCCTTTCTGGAAGAAAAGGGGTATCTCTGGGTGAGTAGCTTCCTGCCAAATACATAATTAAATCACGGAATAAATCTGCAGGAACCAGTGACTTCACTATCTTTGTTAACTTTTCGTTCAAATATTTGACGCCTAGACAGGGTCCTGAATGTCTAAGAATAAGAAGGACTGGAGGAGCATTTTCAACAGCAGAACAACGGGAAACAGTGTGTTTCAGTATGAGAAACACTTTAAGGGAAAATGATATCAATGTGGGTTTTCCGTGATCACGGAGCACCAACTCCAGATAAGAGCATTAGTCCTGAAAGGCCAACCCAAGCTGGGGAGAACTGGGAGGAGCTCTGCTCAAGTGGGGTTTAACATTTTCCCTACCATCTCTGCTAATCCCAAATTTTCACCTGTGTTAGTGAGGAAGGAGGGATGTTTAAAATATTTAATAAATAGAATGGCAATCTAAATAGATGGACCAATCAAAATGGACGTGGGAAAGAGTCTAAGCATGGGGGCAGTTAAAGTGGTTTTTTTGTTTGTTTGTTTTTTTGAGACAGAGTTTCGCTCTTGTTACCCAGGCTGGAGTGCAATGGCGCGATCTTGGCTCACCGCAACCTCCGCCTCCTGGGTTCAGGCAATTCTCCTGCCTCAGCCTCCTGAGTAGCTGGGATTACAGGCACGTGCCACCATGCCTGGATAATTTTTTGTATTTTTAGTAGAGACAGGGTTTCACCATGTTGACCAGGATGGTCTCGATCTTTTGACCTCGTGATCCACCCGCCTTGGCCTCCCAAAGTGCTGGGATTACAGGCTTGAGCCACCGCGCCCGGCCTAGAGTGTTTCAATGGCTTGGGTGGGAAGCACTAGGTAATGATAGTGGGATAGAGAGGATGGTTTGGACGTGAAGGACGTTGTGGCATATACTTAACAGCCCTTGGTAACTGACTGGAAGCTTGTGTAATGAGGGGTCAGAATCAAAGATCATGGGGAAGCCGTGAGCCTCCATTCCAGGGAGAATGTGGTGCCTTTAACAGCAATGAGGAATTCAGAAAAGGCCCAGATTGGAAAGGGAAAAAGAAGGGACTCCAACAAGGGCATTTGATTCAATGGACTAGGGGGAAACCAAGGGGAGGACTGCAGCAGAAAGCTGCACATGTGGGATCAGAGGTGAAGAGAGAAATCAGAGACGGAAATAGAGAATTCGCTCACACAGACTTAGGTTTTACTGAGCATAAAGAAACACAGCTTAGTGGCTGCTCTGGATACTTCCACAGGTGGACTGGGACCCTGGTGCTGGTGCCCACTTGCTCGTTTGCTGAGGCTTTGGTCCTTCTTGTCTCTCAGAGAAAGGTGAGTGGGGAGCATGGGAAGTGTGGCTTCTGAGCCTTCTAGCTGGGCGGCACTGTGCAAAGTGGATCGGTAAATAGGCAAGGCAGGAGAAGAGGCCAAGAAAGAGGCAGGCTTCACCCGGAGCTTTTCTCAATGCCAGAGAAGTATATTTTTTAAAGTTTTTTAAAGTAGATTTGTAAATCAGTAAAAATGGAGAAAATATTTTATAAAACAAAAATTTTTACATGAAGAAAATATTTAACGTATTACTAGGAAATGCTATATCATTTAGAGAAGTTTTAGGGGCTAATCCAAAAAGCTGAGTATCTGTAAGAAACAAATAGTTTTGTTTCCCCTGAGAGCACAAGACAATCAAAAATTGATGATGTCATTATTAATAATTAAAAAATTACTAATCATTATAATTATTAATTATAATAATACAAATCTCACCTCAACAAGTAGAATCTTTTTGTATTTTGCTTTAATTGCATCTGCTTGTTAGTAATTTTATTTATCTTTGCTGGGTATTGATTCACTATTTCATCCTTCAAAAAGATGTCTTTAATTTTTTAAAAAATTTATTCTAGGCAACTCTGGACTGGGCATTTTGAAAGATTAAGAGTTCCAACAATCCCATCCTACATAACGACTTAGCTTGTTTGACAAAACACTTCCCCAGTTAACCATTTGACTTCACCAAAAACAATTATCACCACATATCACTTGGACAATTTTCTCTTCTCCCAAATTTACTTACACTTGAAATAAAAAGGGAAAGTAAAACGACGTGATCAAGGGTTTATGTTCTTGAGTGAGGGCCCCCCAGTTTCGGTCCTGGGGACCCTGTGTTCATTTCCCGAAGCTGCACAACACATCACACAAACTGGTGGCTTAGAAACACAGGCGTTCATTCTTCTGCAGTTCTGGAGACCAGCAGCCCTCAGTGGAGGTGTCGGCAGAGCCATGCTCCCTCTGAAGGCTCCAGGGGAGAATCCTTTCTTCCTTCTTCCAAGCGGCTGCTGGCACCAGACATTTCTAGGCTTATGACACTGTTACTCTAGTCTCTGCCTCCATCTTCCCTCTGTGTTTCTATGTGTCCATCAGTCTCTTATAAGGACACTTACAGTGGATTTAGGGTCCACTGTCATCTAGGATGACCTCATTTCTAGAGCCTCAATTTAACTGCATACAAAGATTTTTTTCCAAATAAGGCCACATTCGCAAGTACTAGGAATTAGGATTTGGATATATCTTTTTGTTGGGGTTGGGGGGGGTAGCAAAATTCAATCCACTCCAGGCCCTGTTACCAGCTGTGTGACCTTGGGCCACTGACTTTACCTCTCTGCGCCTTTGTTTCCTTGTCTATGAAATAGATATGGCACTAGCACCAATAGTTATATAAATAAATAACACGTGCAAGCCACTTAGCACAGTCCTTGAAACATAAGTATTAGGTTATTCCTATTTTCTCAGTATAATAGAAGAAACAAACAAGCAAAGAGGAAACCAAGATCAATATGGCATTGCTCCTTTGACATGAACTATACATTTCTATACATGTCTTTTTCATTTTAAGTTTTATGTAATATTTATATCATTTTTGAATTATCAAATACTTGTGAAATAGAAAAAGATTTTAAGAAGAATATTAGGCCCATTGTATTAGTCTGTTCTCACACTGCTATAAATATATTATCAGAGCCAAGCATGATGGTACACACCTGTCATCCAGCACTTTGGGAGACCAAGGCAGGTGGATCACTTGAGGCCAGGAGCTCAAGACCAGCCTGGCCAACACAGCAAAACCCCATCTCTACTAAAAATACAAAAATCAGCCAGGTGTGGTAGTGCACCTGTAGTCCCAGCTACTCAAGAGGCTGAGGCATAAGAAGAGCTTGAACCCAGGAGGTGGAGGTGGCAGTGAGCCGAGATCATGTCGCTGCATTCCAGCCTGGGTGACAGGATGAGACTCTGTCTGAAAATAAAAGAAGACTGGGCAACTTATAAACAGAGGTTTAATTGACTCATTGTTCTCTCTGGCTGGGGAGGCCTCAGGAAACTTACAGTCACAGCAGAAGGGGAAGAAGGCACCTTCTTCACACAGAGGCAGGAGAGAGAGGGGCAAAGAAGGAACTCCCAAACACTTATAAAAACCATCAGATCTCAGGAGAACTCACTGTCATGAGAACAGCATGGGGAAAACTGCCCCATGAAACCATCGCTTCCCTTTCTCTACACGTGGGGGTTGCAGTCCCTCCCTCCACATGTGGGGATTACAATTTGAGATGAGACGTGGGTGGGGACACAGAGCTAAGCCACATCTCCCATGTTGCAACTTAGAAAACTGAAGCACTGTGTGGTTAAGTAATTGTAGTAGTTAATAGCTGAGCTGGAACTTGAACACTCGCGGTCTGGCTGTAACACAGGCCTTTCTACTCTGGCACCTCAGCCAGGCAGGTTATTTTCTATTTTTATGACAAACCATCCTCCCACATCCAACACTTTATATAGGTGCAAGGAAGGGATTGAGGTAAAGATCTTGATTGGAATATACCTCGGACCCCTTATTTGAATAGATAAAAAGGGAAGATAATTAGAAAAGGGGAAGGGAAACATGTGCAGTGATTAAAGGGGGGCTTTATTTGAAATTTCCTTTCCTTTCAAATTCTATATATAATACTTCAGTGTGTTTGGTTCAAAACAGGTTACCAAGCAACAGCTTCAGGCAAATCAACTCTGCTCTCCATTTCCCCAAGGTTGCGGGGGTCCAAAGCACAGGCAGATGTCTGTAGGGAGCTGGTACCCAGGTTGACCCCTTCCTGATTTCTCTCGGGGGTGGCTAGCAGCAGTCACAGCCCAATCTCTATCCCCTCAGGAAAGAAGGGGGCAGAAACAGGTGAGAAATGGGCAATAAAAGGGCAATAGGAAGAAAGCTTTAATCTAAGTCTTTGCCAACTGTGGTTAGGACAAACCCTCTCTATTTTGTTCAAAAGGTATTCTTGCAAAGAAAAAAATCAGACATGTTGAAAGGAAAGAACATTAAAGAGGGATTCTGGTATTTTTATCCAGATAGCTCAGCCTCTAGTTCTGAAATTCTCCTGAGAGCTCTTGCTAGAAGCCATAGTTCCTTCAACAGAAAAGAATAAAAGAAAAAATATGAAGGGGGAAGTGGTGAGATAATTAGGTAGGAACGCATGCTTGTAAGTTCTATCCGCAAAATACAGAGTGTGAATAATTATATAAGAGGATGAAATATCAGTAAGTATGGATGTTACAACCTGCTTTGAAAATAGGCTTCATACTGCTTAAAGTCGTTTTAATAATCTTGTGGTTTATTCTATAATGTATTTTCCAAATTGCTCTAGAAAGCCTGAAGGCACATGCACAATGAAATCATTCAGCAAAATTTTTTAAACAATTGATAATAGTAATAAAATGAACACTGGCTGTGTTTAACTGTAATTCACAGTGAGATAATTCTCTGCCCTTCTATGGCATTTTTCTCGAAGTGACTGACCTCTGGGTAAGGATTAATTAAATCCCACAACTGGAATGAGGGGCAAAATTCCAGGCGAGTACAATTAAATCCTGTTATAAAGCACCTTTTTATTCATAGATTGGCTTACACCTGGGTCCGATTATGCCCCTGGTGTACATGAGAATGCAGAACACATCTTTCACTCTGTGACCCCGAATGCGTAGAACACAAGGTTGTGCTTTGTTCAGGAAAACTGATTTAATGACTGACTCGAGCATTGTGCTTTTCCGCATCAATCCCCTGCTGCCTTATAGCTGCTGGTTCCCAGGCGCAGTCCACGTAGTCCTACATTTAAAATATTACAAGATTTGACAACGTGATATAATAATTAATTTACCAAACTCAATTGCTTCTCATTTCTTCAATGTGTCTTCAATCAACGTGTCTTCAATGTGTCTTCTTCAATGTGTGTTCAATCAACGTGTCTTCAATGTGTCTTCTTCAATGTGTGTTCAATCAACGTGTTTTCAATGTGTGTTCAATCAACGTGTCTTCAATGTGTCTTCTTCAATGTGTGTTCAATCAACGTGTCTTCAATGTGTGTTCAATCAACGTGTCTTCAATGTGTCTTCTTCAATGTGTGTTCAATCAACGTGTCTTCAATGTGTCTTCTTCAATGTGTGTTCAATCAACGTTTCTTCAATGTGTGTTCAATCAACGTGTCTTCAATGTGTCTTCTTCAATGTGTGTTCAATCAACGTGTCTTCAATGTGTCTTCTTCAATGTGTGTTCAATCAATGTGTCTTCTTCAATGTGTGTTCAATCAACGTGTCTTCAATGTGTCTTCAATCAACGTGTCTTCAATGTGTCTTCTTCAATGTGTGTTCAATCAACGTGTCTTCAATGTGTCTTCTTCAATGTGTGTTCAATCAACGTGTCTTCAATGTGTGTTCAATCAACGTGTCTTCAATGTGTCTTCTTCAATGTGTGTTCAATCAACGTGTCTTCAATGTGTCTTCTTCAATGTGTGTTCAATCAACGTGTCTTCAATGTGTGTTCAATCAACGTGTCTTCAATGTGTCTTCTTCAATGTGTGTTCAATCAACGTGTCTTCAATGTGTCTTCTTCAATGTGTGTTCAATCAATGTGTCTTCTTCAATGTGTGTTCAATCAACGTGTCTTCAATGTGTCTTCTTCAATGTGTGTTCAATCAACGTGTCTTCAATGTGTCTTCTTCAATGTGTCTTCAATCAATGTGTTTTCAATGTGTCTTCTTCAATGTGTGTTCAATCAGAGAACTGAACAAAATGTCCCGGGTGCTGTAGCGCTACTTCACCTAAACATTAAGAGACTGGTCTTTCTTCCTGCCTTTATTCAGTACTGGATTTTATTTAGTTATGTTATGTTTTTGGAAACTGTATTTTATTAAAGATGCAATTTCTTTCTCCTTGTGACTTGAAGTCTGCAGGGCATACGTCCTCTAGTAACTGAACCAAGAGCCCAGAGCAGGAAATGGCCAAATGGCCATCAGTTGTGATAGTAGGGCTTTGAGCCACAGCACTTCTCAGTGGCGTTTGGACCAGGAACCTCAAAGGGGAACGCAGCCCATTCAGGTAACTCTGCGCCTTTTTCTCAGCCGCCCTTAGGGCCTACATGTCTCATTTCCTCTTTGCCAAGTTGAATCTGACTCCCCAACCTGTTGATTAGACTCCATCAGCGTCATCCGCCCTATGCAGAACTTGCTTCTCAAGATCGTGGCGGTATCAAAGGACTTCCTTGCCCATGTGGGACAGATGCAAAGCTCAGGTTAAATGAAAAGACTAAATAAAACACAGAAGACACATATATAGCTTGTTTAGGCTTCGGATAAGCTCTGACTGAGCCAACCAAATCTGAAGAGATTTAGAGAAGGGTTTTCTGAAAAGGCTTCAAGGAGGCCAGAAGCTTCAGGATATGTTTTAAATGCTAAAATTTCAGGGAATCAAGAGACTGGCTCAGTGAGAAAAGGGTATGCTGAGGGCAGGAAAACATCTTCAGAGTGACACAAGCACAGGAGGTGAGCTGTGAGCATGCACCAATGTGACCGGCTGAAGGGGACAGAAGCCCACAACAGCAGTGCTTTACCCAGAGCCTCTCCGGAAACTCGATCAGCACATATGCCCTTGAAAGAAAAAATGCTTTTCTGTTGTTACATGTGCTGCAGCATATTACAGATCCTCAGATGCCTCTTCTGACTCAAACGATAAAACAACAGATAATATTTCTGTATTGCTTATTTCTAAAGAACAACGAGCCGCGCGTGGTCATTTTGCTTACGCGTTAAAGAGGACACAGAAACTGTTAGAGTGGGTAGCTGATGAGACATAAGCAGAGCAGGAGAGGGCCCCCCACAACCAGGAATGTCGGGCAACCATCAGGTGACGGTCAGGTGGCTGTTAACTCTCTCTGAAATAATACCTGGTTGCAGTCGGCACCAGCACCTGGGAAAGGCAGTCTCCCAGGAGACAGAAAAAACAGAAGCGGGTGATCAGCAGCTTCCTGATAAGACCCCGGGATCTGAGGGAGCTCACACATGCGTATTAAGAGGCAAATGGTGCCGTTTATCGCCGTATACCTGGAAGGTCTCTGACCTGCTAGGAGTATTCGGTTGGTAAGGGAAGTATGCCTCAGGTGAACATGCATACAACTTTAGTAAACACACGGCACACGCTCGCCTCCCAACTGCTGTGCATACAGGCAGCCCACCCCAAGGGAAGACTCAGAGGGGAAGGGACGCAAGACCCCAGGATCATTCCAACATATAAACCCCAAGTCCAAAGGTCAAACTGCACTTGATTTCTCAAGTCACCTGCTTGGTCTTCTTTCAAATGTACTTTACTTCCTTTACTTCCGTTCTAAAGCTGTTTAATAAACTCTCACTCCTGCCCTAAAACTTGCCTCAGTGCTCTGCCTTGTGCCTCTTGGTCCAATTCCTTCTTCTGAGGAGGAAAGAATGAAGGTTGCTGCAGAGCCATAGAGGTTCACTGCTGGTAACATCCTTTGGTGACGCAGGACTTGAATGCATTCTGCTGCTAACAAAAGGACTTCGTAGACGTTTGTAAGCAAGAAGCTGCTATAAAGATGATGCCCAAAGGTAATGCCTTAATATAAACATAGCAGGTCAGAAAAGACCCCTGCTCCAGTATTCCAAGAACACGGCATGCTATGACACAGCTTAAATCCATGCTCTGAGAGATGACACCTGCATTCAGCCCTGGCGTCGCTATCTCCACACCCAGAGCATAGATCCACTCCTCAGGGCAAGCCTACAGAATTCTCCAGTCAAATGCAGTTATGACCCTTCTTCACTGTTTGCTAAAGGCATCTCTCTTAACCCGCAGGCTCTGGAGATCACAGTGACGATGACAGCAGCCAGACCCTGAGTAAAACTGAGACGTTCTTCTCCTTCCCTGGCTTTTCTAATCACCACTGATCTTGCTGCTCAGGGATTTCCAAGCTGGTGGAGCAGAAGCCCCAGCATCCCCGGAAGCTCCTTTCTCAGTGTCTGGGCCACTGAGCTTCTCTAGACCTCATCTCCTTACTGAGACCCAGGGCGCTCGGGGCTTCCTCTTAGAGTCCCTTGTCATTCTCTAGGGCTAAAAAAAAAAAATCACCTGCTGGTTTTCACGTACTTGTAGAGTGTGTTCTCCTGGCTTATTTTCACCAGAGTAAATGGAGAAAAGTAACATCAACTAGTTAATTCACTTTTTCATTGACTCAGCAGACACTTTTTAGTCTTACTCTGCACAGAATACTCTGTTAGGTTTTGTTAAGGCTGGGGCATGGAGACAGGGATCTCTGGGAATGTGGCTGGGAGGGCACTTGGAGGCTGACCTGTGGTGGATGCTACACAACTCTGCCTCCCATCCTGGTCTAGAAGTTCACTGGGTCAAAAGTGTAAAGAAGGCAGGAGGATCCAGCGTCTTTGGGGGCCAACACTACAGGATGAAGGGACTGTAAGGGAGGCTTGGAGAAGTCAGTTTTAAGCCACTTTTTATTTTATTTTTTGTATTGCTCCTTGTATTCAAGTGTTTTTTTTTTTTCTCTTCGTTAGTAATTTTATGTTCAGGGCACATGCGCAGATTTGTTACACAGGTAAAGTTGTGTCATGGGGTTTGTCGTACAGATTATTTCATCACCCAAGTATTATGCCTAGTACCATTAGTTATTTTTCCTGATCCTCTCCCTTCTCTCACTCTCCACCCTCCAATAGACCCCACTGTGTGTTGTTCCCCTCTATGTGTTCATATGTTCTCATCATTTAGCTCCCACCTGTAAATGAGAACATGCCATATTTGGTTTTCTGTTCCTGTGTTAGCTTGCTATGGATAATGTCCTCCAGTTCCAGCCATGTCCCTTCAAAGGACATGACCTTATTCTTTTTATGGCTGCATAGTATTCCATAGTGTATATGCACCACATTTGCTTTATCCAGACTATCATTGGTGGGCAGTTAGATTGATTCCATGTCTTTGTTTTGTGAATAGTGCTGCAGTAATGTACGTATGTATGTATCTTTATAATAGAACAATAACATTTTTTTGAGTATTGGGTATATATCCAGTAATGGGATTGCTAGGAGGACTGGGATTTCTGTCTTTAGGTCTTTGAGGAATCGCTACACTGTCTTCCACAAGGGTTGAACTAGTGTACACTACCACCCACAGTGTGTAAGTGCTCCTTTTTCTGCACAACCTCACAAGCATGCTATTTGCTTCTTTTTCGTAGTAGCCATTCTGACTGGTATGAGATAATATATCACGTGGTTTTGATTTACATTTCTCCAAAGATCAGTGATGTTAAGCTTTTTTTTTAAATGATTGCTGACTGCATGTATGTCTTCTTTTGAAAAGTGCCTGTTCACATTCTTGCCCACTTTTTAGTGGAGATGTTTGTTTTTCTTGTAAATTTGCTTAAATTCCTTATTGATGGTGGATATTAGATCCTTTGTTGGATGCATACTTTGCAAAAACTTTCTTGCATTCTGTAGGTTGTCTGTTTACTCTGTTGATGGTTTCTTTTGCTGAGCAGAAGCTCTTTAGTTTAATTAGATCCCATTTGTCAGTTTTCACTTTTGTTGCAATTGCTTTTGTAAGCCACTTTTTATATCATTTTCCAAACACCTGCCCTCCTCCTAACTTTGTACACAGCTTATTCCAGAAGATAGCTTTGGAGTAGAACACCATGAACCAAGTACTCACCAAGGATGTCCACTGCTCTCAATTGTACATATGCAAATACTTTATTTGCTTATTAAGACATTAGCTGAAACTGTTGGATAAATGGATAAAGGACGTGAGAATGCTGGGCCTTTGTCAGAGAATGAAATAAGCAAAAATACAAAATGAGAAAAGTAGAAAAGCAGAAAACAATTGTGTTCCTTTGTTCCTCCCTCTTCCCCGCACCCCCCAAAAGGGAGGATGCACCACTCTCTTCATTTTCTAAGAAAAGAAATGGAAACTGAGTGGATAACTGATGTGCCTTCTAAGGATAGTGCCAGCAAGAATAGAACACAGACCTCTTTCTTTGAAATTTTGATTTGCATGAATTCCTCATCTTCACCTTGAGAAAGGTTCTCTTTCCCATCTAAGCCCTAGAGTAAGATACGTTTGGGCTCTGCCTTTTGCATAGCATCTGTTCCTAAGTGAGAATGGCCACTGGAGTTTGGAAACCAAAAAGCAAGAGAAATGGTGTCACAAAACTGTTTAAAAAAGGAAAAAAAATCACCAAATCTCTCTCTCAATCTCTCTCTCTGCTCTCACACACACAGATGCTCAATATTGGCAATGTTAATATATCTTCTGAAGAGACAGAAACGAATAAACCTAACAGAATTCATCTTTAGGGAAAAACAGATGGTTACATAATATGGCTTTTGGGTGAGAAGAATTCCTAGAAAGAAAAAAAAAATCAATTGACAATGCAAATTAATTATTGCCACTCGCTGCCTTTTTTTCTTTGCGCAGAAGATAATTAAAATGACACCAAGAAAAATGGCGGGTTCACAGAAATCAGACCTAACAAGTCAAATAGGTTCCTCCTATGTAAAACCAGTGCTGTTGGTGTCCTCTCCCCACCACCCCATCATTTTATCTTCCTTCACTTCCTCCAGCAGCCATTTCTGCTGGGTGATGCTGAGCTTTCTGTCGAGTCAGCTTGGCATATCTCTTATTTGGCAGGCTTCTGACAGGCAGGATTGACAGATCTTTGCGATTTCCTCCCATCCATCAGCCTTCAAGGCCTCATAGGGCTAGCCTTCAGTACCTGTAGCAGCATTTCTCCAGGGCCTGGCACACCAGCCAGGCTAATATCAGGGAAAAGAGCATGTGGTAATTTACCAGGCATTGCCCTGAATCTTCGTGCACTCACTTGCCAGGGTAAACGGGGAACGCTCCAGACCTCCTGCTGTAATCTGGAGGATGCCAACCTCAGCTTAGCTCATGTTTGTGGTCTGCACAAACACATTCGTGTACCCATGGGGCACACATACAAAGGCATGCACACGTGTGTGTGCACGTGACAACGTGAGCTTAAAAACAATTAATTTCACATATTTCTCTTTTTTTTTCTTATTTCTTCAGCAGAAAAGATTGCTATCAGTCTCCTTAGATGGAAGTGCCTATGACACTTGTCATGCTTTCCTTTTTTGATCACCAGCAGAGAAATAAAGTCTCTTCTTTGGATTCAGACTCTCCACAGAAGATGCATACGTGAGTGTGGTTGAGAGAAAGGTTTGGGAAATAATACTGGTTTTAGCTCCAACTCAGTGAATAAGGTTTCTTCACAGTGCGAATGTGGGTTAACATGCCGATATTTATCTGCTAGACCCTGTGAAATTGGCTCTCACCCACTCCCTATTCCTGGGTTTCAGATTCTCATTTCCACAAAAATCTTCAGGTCAAACTGTTTGGAATGTGGAAGGATAATATTAAGGTGCCACTTAAATCTCAGTGGTTTGTTAAAACTGATGTTTGCTAAATGTGTATTTGTGGAGAGGACTTCAAGTTTATTTTCACTGCAAATCCAAGTGAGATTTAAAAATAGAAGAAGAACGAATCCCCATTGTTTATGGTCAGAAGAAAATCGCTGCCCATTTATTAAAGAAGCCGATGCAAAAAGATGACATTTGCTCTACTCAGATATCAACCAATGGAAACAAAGCCCACTATTTGACCCCTGGGTGCCCTGTTATTTAACAAACAAAGATCTCTGGGGCCTTTCTTTAGGAAAGTGAACATATTTACCAGCAGAATGTAGGTATTCAATGTAGTGGTCCTTTGCTAGTAGGAATCGCCCAGGTGTTTGCTGAATCTACAGAGTACCAGTGTTCTTCAATGATGCTTTCCAGTCACACAGTGTATATCAGGCACTTACATATTTAAGAAGCTCTTTAGGTGAAGATAAGTGACTTGCCGAGTGTCACATTGCTGTCTAGACATCAAACTGGGGCTCGATTCAGGCTTTTTTACTTTTAGACCAAGAGTATGGACAATTCTGTGCTGTATCAATTTTATCCTGGAAAAATAGCAAAGTTGTCAGGCAAAGAAATGCAGGATGGTATACCTTTAAGGGAGCTATACTGACATGAAGCTTAGGGGGCAACGGAGCTTGAGAGTATCGCTGAGCATCACTTAAGGTTCTAGTTTTGAAGACCATATGCTATCCTTCTAATTTTAGTAACTATTTCTAACTTTGTAAGTTTGCGATAAACTAGAATACCCCCCTCTACAAATTCCCCAAGTACAATGGTCGGGATTTCACCGTCCAGTCTTCAAAAAATGTTCAGAAATCCAGCCTATTCTACTTCAAATCCTCAGTTTCTTCTTTGTCCCGCTTTCTAGGTTCTCTGAGAGCTCATAGGTGTCTCAGAGGAAGGAATCTAGTTTACTGCATGCCAGCAGGAAAAACATATCCATGCCCCTCCCTTATAGAATCCACAGGTCTAGAACAGAGTCTTGCTTTTGTCACAGTGACAAATCAGGGCTGATCTGGGCCATTTCCTCCGTGTTACCCATAGTAAAGGAGGCTCCCAGCCACTCTAGCTAGGGATTTTTGGGTTGAAGAAATGTGATTTCCTCTGCCAGACCCTGGGATGTCCCAGGATGGCTGTGGGCAGGATCTGGATGGAGCTGGGTAGCAGAGATGGACTCTAGGGCACCTCACAGTGAAATATATTTTTAAGTCACCTCACAAATGGAGTGTTTTTATAAATTTCTTTTCAAATCTCAGTTTTAGTTTTAGCTTCTTGTCATAAAATTCCCTACTCCTAGGACTTCTAATCAGTGTCAATTTCATATAAGAAGTCTCAGCCTACTTCTTATATGTACATTCTCTTCTTCATCTGAACTTGGGATGCTCCCAAATGATGCCCAAATTTGGTACATTTAAAAGAAGTCAAGCAGGAGGAATTCACAAAAAATCATTTTATCCAAAATAGCAGTAAAGCCTCATATTGGAAGGTCACCAGCAAAGACTATCAAAAACACAGAATTTAAAATTCATACTTGGGACTTACACGATATGCTTTAGACAGCACCAAAATTCATTCCTGTCGCGAAACTATTCTTTTGTGTGACTGTTCTGCACCCAGTAAAGAACTTCCTGGGGACGGAGACTGTGTTATTCACTATGTGTCCTCAGCACTTAGCCCACTGACAGGCATGTAGTGAAAGTTTAACTCATGTATACTGAAAAAACAGACTGCAAGAAGTTGTCTTTTCTGAATTGTGCTGGATGCAAGTTCAGAGGAAGTGAAGGCAAAAGCCAAAAGCACACACTATTGCTGACTTTTGAAAGTAATGGGTTGGCCGCGTGCAGTGGCTCATGCCTGAAATCCCAGTACTTTGGGAGGCCGAGGCGGTTGGATTGCCTGAGCTCAGGAATTCGAGACCAGCCTGGGCAATACAGTGAAACCCCGTCTACTAAAATACAAAAAAATTATCCAGGCATGGTGGCATGCACCTGTAATCCCAACTACTCAGGAGGCTGAGACAGGAGAATTGCTTGAACCCAGGAGGCAGAGGTTGCAGTGAGCCAAGATCATGCCAATGCACTCCAGCCTGGGTGACAGAGTGAGACTCCGTCTCAAAAACAAAAAAAGAAAGTAATGGGTTAAAAGACTACAACACCATATATGTGTTGTAATGGCCCTAGAATATCCTAAAATATATTAGGATCTGGGCCCTGGTGGTAGGGCCAGGGTAGGTGGGAGAAGCACTCTGCAGAAAGAACCTACTTGTCCTTTGTTAACTATAAAATCCTCAGCTCTCCGGGAACTAGGCCTCTTTTGGTGGAACTCTATATAATGTAGGGTTCACTTGAGGGCCTTTATGAGTCAGCCCTGGGAAAGAACATAGTCCCCGGGGAAGAAGAGCAGACAAAGTGATGCTGAGCTGACGGGTCCCTTAGGGCTAAGGAATTAGAGATGAGTACCTCGGCAGCTCAGTGGTAGAAAAGCTGTGGGAAATGAACAAGTGGACAAAATTTGTGTGAGTTTTTAAGCAATATCCACTTTGCCTTTCTTGGTGACATTTTACAATGTGTGTGTGTGTGTGTGTGTGTGTGTGTGTGTGTTTGCTTGATTTATCCAATTTACGGCTAAAGCAGCTCCTCTGCGTCCTTCTCCTAAATGCTAAACACCTTGGCAAGTCTGGCACATTCCTTACCGATATTACTCATAGATCTTTTCACTAGAGACTTTGACGTTTCTTAAGTAATGCTCGCGACAACAAAATAGCTTGGAGTCAATCTTCCTACCTATTTTCACGCAAAGTTTATGTCCATTTGACTATAAATAGAAAAGTATGGGGAAAAGATAATGAGGACATTGATTTTTTAAATTCTCACGTTAAACCAGGTTATAAATGGATGGAAAACTGGGCTTGAAGGTTGACATTGAGCAGATGACTTGGCCTCTTGCTGTCTCATATCATCTGTCAAAGAGCAAGACTGGATTCAACAATTAAACTGTCATTTTAGAGTTGGCACAAGGAAAATAAAATTTCCTAGCAGCCTTAAATTTTTTAAACAAATTTTCTATTAAATTTAAAAATATATAAAGAAAGGTGACATATTATAATCATCTTGCTTAATGAATTATCACAAAAAGAACTCAACCATATAAGCACAACCCTGATGAAGAAATCAAACATAACTAGCATCTCAAGCCCCTCTCACGGCCCATCCAATCCCCACCCTGCTCAACCTTTTCCAAACATAGACATGTATCATTACTTCTACAATCACAAATTAGTTTGCTTTTGAACATTATAAAAATGAAATTATACCATATATTTTTTGATGTCTGTAAGATATATATTGGTCTACAATTTGGTGGTAAACAAAATTCAGATTTATCAACACAGGTGACCAAGGTTTTGGGCCTTCGTGCCTAGGCCTTTATGTCATTCAGAATTACTCAGTATGTCGGGGCAGAAGTGACTTCATGTATTTTGAGCTGAAAGATATTTAATGTACATGATTAGAGTTTCACGTAACTATTGAAAGAGCTGGGGAGGTAAAGGTCAAGAAGGTCACTTTAGGAGACCTGGCGGTTTAGTGATCACAGAAAAGCCACCACCGATGACACTGGCTGCCAGTCCACAGGAATCAAGAGCCCTCAATGAAGATCTCAGCTCCCCAGCCAAGGCTGTTACAAGAAAAAAAAAAAACCACCTTCTCCTTCTCTTCCACCTTTCAAATCTCACATAAATTCCTCCTACTGGCAGCTTTAAATCAGAATCCTACTGGAAAGGGATTCAGGCAACGTTCTATGACTTGGAGAATAATAATACTGAGAAGGGCAATGATGACACAGAGCTGAAAGCAGAGAATTGACCAACGCTTAGTTTCAAACTAGCGGGTGGAAGCGAATTGACCTCTCTGCGTTTCTAGTCTTCTAGTCTCCTGCATCTTCAGATCCGTTTCCAGCACAAATCCTATAGTGCCCTCCTTAGGGACACTCCAAAGCCTGCTTCTATTTTACTTCTTTGAAAACCAGTGAGTGACTTAGAGAGTCTTTTCTTTTATTGCAGATGTGCAGGGCAGCTTCTGAAGATCAGCAGGCCTGTGCAGCATCATCTGAGGGTCTCAGAATTAAAGCAATATGAAACTCTTCATACTGAGCGTGGTCACTTCCCACTGACCGTGCCTCACAAGTGGTGAGACCACCTGACATTGCTGAAGATAATTACTATTCATCATCTTCTGCTAATAGAAACTATTTTCTCTCCCCACCTCATCTGGGTTTCCAATGTTAGAAGCGCCCTGTCCTCATGAAAGAATTACCAGGAAGGTAGGAGGTTTGTTTGCTTCTCTAACCTCTGGAGAGTCCCAGTAACCAGGCAACACGAGTCATGCTCCAACTGCACGGTCCTCAATCCACTCTTCCTGTGCCATTCCAGTTCAAAGTAGGAACACCAAAGGCAGAACTGCAGAGGATAGATGTGGCTCTTCATTACTACAAGCAGATAACTGGGCCCACCCCTTCTTATTGCTAATTAGAAATTCTGAGACAAGTGCTTTTAAAAAGACTAGGACAGCAAATTTTATCTAAAAAGAAGATTAAAGCTAGTAACCTGTTTTTCTTACAAAAAAAAAAAAATGGAGGAGACAGCTTTTGTCTGATGGCAGCTTATTTTAGTCCGAATGCTTCCACCATTTGTAATTTACCCTCATTTGGGTTTTCAGAAACATTGCCAATTCGGATGGGTTTCTTGGTTAGGGACTTAATGGACAAGGTTAAACATAGCTGTTCTGGTGCCTGAAATCCTGAAGAGTGTAGTGGGACCGGATTAAGTAAAATAAACCCAAAAAGGGCTGTCTGGGTCAGTGTCTCTAGATACAAAATGAGTATAAATGAGCATGTAGTCAATAGGCCTGCTGGGCCAAGATCAGAGGCAACCCAGGCCATGGGTTAATAGCGGAAGAGCACTGTCTATAACACATTTGCTATGAGACAGTACAGAATCAGACATTCTGGCCTTTAATCATCAGGCTAGAGCAAGGACAAGTGATCCAGATTTAGTACTGTCAGCACGTTCTTACGATAAATGCTTCATTTACTAGGAATTTAGCTATCAGGTTACAGATGATAAAAATGACACTCGAATGCAAGGTCAAACCACAACATTTATAATTCCTGTCTATTAGCCAAAATACACAGTCCTAATTATCCAGATGAAAGGGGTAATTGTTTTCCCAAACAGTGCCTCAATCTCCAGTGATTTACAAAGTACTTTTCCACACATCATCTTGTCACAGTGGTGTGTATGCCCTTGTTACACAGAGAGATTGAACTGGAAACTGTTTCATTTGCCAGTTTTAAGTATCTTCCTTTTCCCTGTGGGCGGTTTCTGTAAAGCCTGACAGATGTATTATCATCTGGCTCTTCCAGGAACATGACACCTCGAAAGAGGCGGAGGAACTAGAACTGTGTCCGTTCTAACACCTTAGGCAAGAATCCTTCCATCTCTCCAGGTTCCAGCTTCTTCATATGTATACCACAGATATGTTGTCAAAATTGTGCTAATCTTCACCAACTAATAAGAAATGATATGAATGAGATTTTTGTGGATATAGGACTTTAATACACAGTGAGAGGGATATAAATCAGCATGACTCTTTGCTGGTATTATGTAACAAAATTTAAAATGTACATACCATTTGATGCAGAAAATTTATATCCAGGAATCTATCCCAATGAAGTAGTTACATAAATATGCAATTATACACAAGATGTTCATCGCAATTAGACACAACCAACACGTCCAGTGAGGCCAGTTCAGAAGGACATGACGTACTCATGCAAGAAACTCTGGGGAAAGAATCGTGTAATTCACATTTGTTGACTCAAATAGAAGCTCCATGACATATTTTCAGGACAAAAGGAATTACAAAGCAGTGTGGTTGATATAATATCATTTATGTGTAAATCAAATGAACTCCAGATTCACTGTGATTTAATTCAGCGCAGTATCACATTCACAGAGACAGCCCAGCAACAAAGAGGCGTTACAGAGCAGTTCCAGCCCTGGCTCTCCATTTTCAGGAAACATTGAAGAACCTACGCTTCCTAACCCCCCGCGCCACATCTTAAAATACTTCTATGTCCCACGTCTTTAATCCTGCTCTCTCATTCTCGCATTGGACTGGCTCCCGAAGGCTTTCTTCTCCCCAATACTCTTTACTCTCAACCGAAGACCACGATGACACCCAAACAGAGCAGCCACTTCTCTTTCGTCCCTCCTCTTTCTTTCTTATTTTGTTTTCTTCACTGGTTACCACAATCCAAAAAATAAGGTGAAGAAAGAAGAAAGTGCTAAGTGGACAGAATTTCCTTCCCAGAGAGCAGGAGGAAAGGGGATCAACTACGCATATACTACAGTGTCCTAACCCGGAAGCAACGGTGAAATTATTAAAGTGATATCTGCTGCATATATGCCTCTCATCTGCAAGGATGTTGCCACAATTCTTAACAATAATTATCTCAGTTGGAATTTCCCTGTGAACTTCCTTCTAATTTTACATCTCTCCTTATGCCTCTTTGAGTTACTCATGAGAAACATGTTTCATCTGTAATCAAAAACAAGAAATAAAGTCATGTCAACATGTAAGAAAAAAAGGCTGTGTTGACGCTCACAAGGAACCACAGACATGAAAAAATACATAAGAACTTTAAATAAGTATTTTAAATAAATGCAGTTGGATTGTCTCTTCACGTTTCCAACATTCATAAGCCCCATTATTTTAGAATTTTTTGAATTATTCCTACATGTTAGAGTTGATTAATTTCTGAACAAATACTCCCCCGTGTTGCTTAATTTGTTGTTTATTATCAATCAGCCCTGTTTTAATTTGTGAGTCCACTGGGTTATGACTTGCACAGCATTTAATGACTTGCAAAACAATGTTAACTCTTTTAAACTCATTGTGATCATTTTCATTCATGTGCTCCGGAAGTCATCATTTTGAGGGGGTCTCTTTGGGGAAGAAGGAGTTGGTGTACGTATATCTGTAAATATTTCAATTTCTCCACATCCACCCATCCTGGTACCTCTTCCTAAATATATGGCACTTACTTTCATGATTCATAAGCCAGACAAATTTTCCTCAAAAATCAAGGTACTTGCCTGTGCGGTTCCCAATATTCTGACTCATGAATCTCCTCTTAGCTCGGGGAATTCTGAAGAGAAGTTTGTGACACGTCGCCATGGGGCGCAATCACACAGCTGCTAATCACGAGTGCCAGGTGGCGGGTGCTCCTTGTTCCTGAGAGGTGAGCTTGTTTGTCAGTCAGACTCCCCACCCGGAAATGTCAAATGGCACCCTTGCTTATGGCTGGAAATCCCATCCTGGGAGCTTCAGAAAGCAGAATTTGTCACCTAACAACTGTGTTTACACCTCGACATTTCTTCAGCATTATACCTAAATGTCTGAATCAATTCTAGTCACAGGCAACTTACAGCAAGTGTCTTTGTGAAGAGAAAAGAAATAATTGCTGTTCAAAGATCCTAAAGGATCTTGAAAAATTGGAGACAGATTGGAATGAGGCTTTAGCAGGGAAAGTACCTGGAGTAAGTGGAAAATGGCTATTTGCCCCTCAAGATGTCAGCATCAGGAAGGGACTCTACACTTCTCTGATACTCTATAAATATTAAGTGACATTTTAATACATTTAGCAGGGTATATCTGTTGGCTTCCTTTTTATTCTGGAGAAGCTTATCTTTTTGTCCTTCAAAGAGTCACTTGAGTATCCCTCAGTAATGCGAATATGGAACTAGAACCAGAACTATAGTCTAACAGGACCCCTTTCCCTCCCACTTTTTAGTGTGACCTGGGAAATACTGCTTCACTTTCTAGTAGGAAGTAAATTGACCTGCCCAGAAACCTAGGCCCTGCCACTCTTAAAGGAAGAGCTTGGTGGGGTTATCCCTTTCTGAGGGAAGCCTCCTCAGACTTCCTTGCTAGATGGTTCTTCGATGTAATTTTACCCTGGGGCGCTCCATCGTTACCCATCACAGTTGTGGCCTTGCATTTACATGGTTATTCTTCGTTTACCATTTCAATCCTACCCTTGGCTTTAAGCCATATGATTCACAGGCCCGAGGTTCTCTGTGTTCACCTTCCTAGTGCCTCGCACAGTGTCTGACTCACAGGAGCACTCAAACATCCAGCACCTGTTGAACAAATAAATGCACAAGTTGAGATCTTTTTAGAATAATAGCAACCAAGCTGCAGGGACAGACAACGTAACAACATATTCAAATTAGAGTAGGGCCAGTAGACAGGCCCTAGATTTGAGTCAGAAACAGAAAATGAGGTGGTTGTTTAATTTCTAAGATGTGGAAGATGCTAGAACTGGTCCTGATCCATTGTTTCTGGGGAGGCCTATGCTAGGACCTGGCTGGGTATATAATAAAAAAAAAAAGAGAGAACCATCTCTATGGATGATAAAAAGGACCTCAGACTTATGGTCTAAAGTGGTCTCAACTGAGCAATGGACGGGAAGTGACCTTCCCTCTAAGTGACAGGAAAGGACTGTCAAAGCAGAGGTGTCACCCAGCACCACTTCCATGTTCCTGGACAGCATGTAGTGTCTAGCAACAAGAGCAGGCAGAGCCAAATCAATACACGAATCGTGCTCTACCTCCCTGCCTGCTTCTTCTGCTGGAGGGATCTAACAGGTCACCTCACCCCATGTGAGGTGCTTCACATTCAGTGGGTGGTGTCCCATGGACTCTCACCTATCTTTCATTCATTTCACCTGAACCCACCCTACAGGAGATTAGCACATACGAAAGTCACCACATGAAGGAACTGACATCGTTATAAGTCAAAGTTCGGTTCGTTTGAAGCCAGTGCTGCCCAGTATAAGCCAGGCCACCCTCGCATGACAATTTGTAGCCTATATCCTGACACCATGAACTACCCTTGGAACAGAGAACTTCCATCTCTGTATTTCCAGCAAGGCCAGCCTCTGCTAGGAGCTTTCTTTCCTTTACCACCACTGTCCACCCATATGACTCAGAACAAGACTGAATTTCTCCCTTGCCAACACTTAACAGATTCTAGGATACAAGAGAGCAATGACATTAGAGCTGAAAGAAGAAGAGATGAGTGTCTGGACTGTCTGTTCTTATAGCCACAAAAGGACTTGTGTGCCACACCCTAGGAACTTCCAGTGCAAGTGATTTCCACTGAAAACTAGGTAGAGAAACAGTCTTGTTATATCAAGACCAAACGATAACCTATCATTAGGCTCAGTCTGCCTCTCACCAGTGCAACCTCGTTCTCCATCTTATCTGTTATCAGCCAAAAATATAGATTGAATCTCATCATCCTTTGGTTCAAAATCTCCAGATGATTCTCATTACCTGCAGCAGGGGTCCCCAGCCCCCTGGCCGTGGAGTACCAGTCTGTGGCCCATTAGGAAACAGACCCCACAGCAGGAGGTAAATGGCCAGTGAGCATCACCATCTGTGCTTTCCCTCCTGACAGATCAGTGATGGCATTAGACTCTCATAGGAGCACGGGCCCTGTTGCGAGCTGCGCATGAGAGGGATCCAGGTTGCAAGCCCCTTCTGAGAATCTAACTGCCTGATGATCTGAGGTGCAACAGTTTCACCCTGAAACTTCTCCCCGACTCCCTCATGCCCCCACCACTTCACATTCTTGCATTTGTATTAACCATACAAGTTTTTAAAAATTCTTCTTAGATATTTTAAGTATAAAATAGTATGTACTCAAAAGTCTCAAACGGTATACACAGTACAAAGAAAAAATATTACGTTTTCCCATCTTATCACCACATCAGAAGTAAACCGTTAATGCTTTAATATGGGGCCCTGCAGATCTTATTCTGTGTATAAACTTGTACATATGGGACTTTCATCATAACTGAGCAAACCAACTAATGGAAAGCTGTCAAAAACATGTAGAAACAGACAGAGGGACATAGTAATACAAAGAGAAAGCGATATATGTCTTCCTCAGTAAGCCACGTCCTTCTTTAATAAAAGAAGCATGTCTTGCTGCTTGGTAAATTCCCAGGGCCTAGTACAATTACAGGATAGGAGCTCACTAAATGTTATATAAACAACAATATTCCGTTAGCAAAGCTCAATCTTTTCTTAGTTTTAATGTACACCTGAAAAACATGCATTTTATGTACCCATTGATACAAGGGACATTTCTCAAGCATCCGCTAAATGCTAGACATTGTGGCCCCTATGGCCATGGATTGGGGCAGGTACATACATAACGATGACAAACAGAGGTAGGGGCCACAAGAACATCAAAAAGGAAGTGCCACAGGCAATCAGAGGGAGCCAGAGAACATTTCTAGAGAGCAGTGTACGCTTAATATCAGTGACCTGCGAGTCAGCTTGGAGGCGGGGGACAGATGGGACTTGATTGGTAATATATAGTGATTTTCATGGCCAATTTTAAGGTCATCAATGTAGTTAAGAATCAGCTCTCTTAAGCTAATGCAAGCCTTCTCCAGCACACCACTGAATCGGGGAATGCCAACCAGCCTTTTTGAACCCCCGTTTCTCCTTCTGTCATTATGACCTTCCAATGCCGCACCATTTCAGCTACTGTACCCCTCCCATGAACTCTGCAAGTGAAACAAGGGGTCTTTTGGGATGTATGGGCAAGTGGAGACTGGGAGCAGCAGAGAATTACTTCTAGACTTGATCAAGCTTGTGGAAAACAGCCCTCTCCGGGGCATATGCTTTATGTCTATCTTACTGGCCCTCAAAGTGCCCATTCCCCTCTCTTCCCATTTACATGGCTTGAGCTGATAAGTTCCTCACCAATACTTCCATCCCAGTTTTGCTGAATGAGCCAGAAATCTCTCAGAAATAAACAAGAAAAGGCAGTGGTGATTGCATATTGTAAGTAGAGTTTGACTCTAACCAAGTTCACAACCCCTGAGACTTCAACCTGTGTATTTAGATATCGGATTTACAGTGAAATACAGGGCCTGGAGCCTCAGAGATGAGCCAGAGTGTATTTTAAGAGGTATTGGGCACATCCTAAGATTACAATTTCCTTTGAAGCCATGAACAAAGTGTACCAGCTGTGCCATGAGAAATTATAATTTCAAGGTCCTGTTATAAGAGAACCATACCATATAAATTTCTAGAAGAGAGACTTTACAGGAATTAGTCCATATGAGCCCAAACTGTTTTCAGTAGGATTATAAAGCTCCACTGTTTATTACAAATCTTGAAAAATAAACACAACCAACAAAAAACTCATATCCACCTCTTCAGGAGTCTGAAGTGTGTTTTTCCAAGTAGGACATCAACTTACAATATTCTCATTCCTTAGACCTAGACTTGCAAACGAACGTGAGATTCTAATTTTACACTCAAAATAAACCACGAAAACTAGTAAGTCAAAAGAGCTCCCTTAGAGAATTAAATCATGCCTTCGAGAATCCGAACAAAGCGGGGAATTCTGGAGGCAGAATTTAATCCAATCCAGTTAAAGTCAATCGAGCAGTATCTTTTGTTGTTTAAGAATATTAATGCACTATCCCTGAAAATTAACAGTATATTTATCCCACTTTTTCTGTGGAAGATTTCAGACACAGGGAATTATTAAAGTAATTACTGACGTGGAAAAGAAAGCTGTGTTTTAAGATTAAGTACAATGCATCAAAAACCGAAGGCTGAAGCAAGAAAACTCAGCACAGGAAACAGACCCAAGCAACAGATGAAGCCTAGATAACCTTTCACACATTTCCACCAGGGCCAGCTACAGGAACACGCCACAGTGCAGTCCCACAGGGCCTCACATTCACAACGGCCCCATAACACTCTGTGGTTATCATCTTGAAATTCTCCATTTTATCTTTGAATTTGTGTTTTTGAAATGAAAGCTAATTAGGCAATGGCGTGCATACTGGTGGCTTGGAGCCTTAGTCCACAGGAGGGCTCATCTCCTGCCACTTCCCTGGGGAGGATTCTCAGCCTCCTACTCTTCCACTCCCTGGTGCCAAAGGCCATGCCCAGCCTCCACTTCCTGACCCTTCCCAGAATTGCTGCTGCCCTCTGGCCTCTGCTGAAGCCTGGGCACAGGAAGGGTCTGAATAGAACTAGTGTGTCTGGGCCAGGGCACAGTGTTGGCCAATCCCACCCTAGGCTCACAGCATCACTGTGCATTAGGAACATGACTTGCATCTTATATTTCATGGGATGAATGGAATGTGTAGAATATACCAACCTCAGCAAATTCCAGAAAGTGTCCTTGGCAGTCTCTTTCACTAGCTCAATCAATATCTATGATGTGCCAGACATAATGTGAAGCCACTCAGCATACATTTTGAAAGGAAGCTTAGGGTCTGATAGAAGAAAATGGAGAAGAGGGAGAAATAATGTCAGCACAGTGTTACAGTTGGGAAATAGGAAAGACACAGTAGTATCTCAAAGAAGAAAGTGACCCACCCTAGGAACTTAGAGAAAGGTCAGAGAATTAACCTTCATGGTGAAGTGTAAGTAGTAGTTTTCCAGGCATGGGCTTTGTGGTGGTGGAGCGAGGACAACTGAGGCAGAGAGGGCAGAAAGCAAAGAGACATGTCAGGAAAATCAGAAACACATGCTTGGAGAACTTCTCTTCTCAGTCATTATTTTTCATAATGACTGAGAAGAGACAAAAAAAGGAAGGGAAAGGAAGGAAAGAAGAAAAAGAGAGAGGGAGGGATAAAGAAAGAGACCACGAAGAGAGAGGAAAGAAGGAAAGAAAGAGAGAGAGAGAAAGAGAGAGAAAAAGAAAGAGGAAGGAAGGAGGGAAGGAAGGAAGGAAGGAAGGAAGGAAGGAAGGAAGGAAGGAAGGAAGGAAGGAAGGAAGGGAAGAAGGAAGGAAGGGAGGGAGGGAGGGAGGGAGGGAGGGAGGGAGGGAGGGAGGGAGGGAGGAAGGGAGGGAGGAAGAGAGGGAGGGAGGAAGGGAGGGAGGAAGAGAGGGAGGGAGGGAGGGAGGGAGGAAGGGAGGAGAAGGAAGGAGAAGGAAGGGAGAGATGAAGGGAGAGAGGGAGGGAGGGAGGAAGGAGAAGGAAGGGAGGGAGGAAGGGAGGAAGGAAGGAGAAGGAAGGGAGGGAGGAAGGGAGGAAGGGAGGGAGGAAGGGAGGAGAAGGAAGGGAGAGAGGAAGGGAGGAGAAGGAAGGAGAAGGAAGGGAGAGATGGAGGGAGGGAGGGAGGAGAAGGAAGGGAGGGAGGAAAGGAGGAGAAGGAAGGGAGGGAGGAAGGGAGGAGAAGGAAGGGAGAGAGGGAAGAAGACAAACAGACAGAAGGGAGAGAAGGAGGAAGGAGGGGGGAAAAAAGGAAGGAAAGGATACAAAAGGAATCAGGTTGCTACTGGTCTGGAGTTTGAGTGTGGAACTGGGATCCAAGAGACAGTTGGAAGCTACATTTAAAACTGGAAAGCTAGTGTACAGATTTTGGGAGAATCTGGATGGAAACGAAATGCTGAAGGTGCTCCGGAATCTCTCTGAGGTCTTCACAATAAAATCTAAACTCCTTTGGTGAGGTGCGTATCTGTTTTTGGCTTGGTTTGGCTTTTGTTGGTTTGTTTGTCTGTTGTTTTGCTGTTCTAGCTTCTTCTCCTCCTCGCTAACTCCTGGAAAAGTTGCCATTCCCCACCGCGCATAGGTTTGGTGAGGTAAAGTCCAAGAATGAAACTATTACTGTACTATATTTTCTAGTTCCCATTTGTTGGCATTTTAGAACTCCCTTGGTTTCTGACCATTGCCAAGCCCTTGTTCTCACGCCTATGACCAGACACATGAGAAGCATGATGTTCTCCTAATAGCATTTCATGCCCAGATAAACCCCTTCCATTTCAGTGCCTTTCAGTCATTTTGACCATGTGTATTAATTTTCAATTGCTGCCATAACAAATTATGCCCCACCCTTAGCAGCTTAAACAATACTGATTCATTATCTTCACAGGTCTCATGGGACTAATATCAAGGTGTTGGCAGGACTGTTGCTTCCTGGAGACTAGAGGGGAGAAGCCATCTCTTGGCCTTTTCCAGCATCTAGAGGCTGCCCTTGTTCCTCAGCTCATGGCCTCCTTCCCCTATCTTCAGAGCCAGCCTTGGTGGGCTGAGTTTCTCTCACCCTGCTGCCTCTCTAGCTCTCTGTCGTTTTAATAAAGGCTTTGTTCTTTATAAAGAATTAATGTGATTAGATTTATCCACCTGGAAAATCCAGGATCATCTTTTTCTCTCAAAGTCTTAGATACATCTGCAAAGCCTTTTTAGCAATTTAAGGTAATATATTTGCAGGTTGCTAGGTTTAAGGCTAGGACACCTTTGGGAGCCAGATCCTCCCCTAGATGAAGTGACTGAGTTTTGCATCATGACTGTAGGATGCTGACGGAGGATGCATATTAATTTTATGTGTGAAATCCGAGTCATACTGTCCACTAATGTGATGCCCTAAGAAAAGCCGAACATCATGTCTTCAGCATTGCCACCAGGAATGCATGGCCTGGGTCTGGGCATGGAGAATCATTGGACAGACTCAGATAGAGGGAAACCATACAGAATGGATACAGAATTAAAGACAGAGTACACAAGTTAACACATCAGGGCCAGGGAAGATGGGGAAAGAATTAGGAGCTGTTTTGGTTAGAAAGTAACTGGAGAGGTGACAACTAGATGCAGCCCCTGATTCTGGAGTGTGGCCTGGGTTCAGAAAGGGAAAAAAGACATTACAGAGACCACTGAGGAAACTTAAATGGGGTCTGTGGATTGGAGAGTAATGCAAGATCAATGTTAATCTTTTTTTTTTTTTTTTGAGACGGAGTTTCGCTCTTGTTACCCAGACTGGAGTGCAATGGCGCGATCTCGGCTCACCGCAACCTCCGCCTCCTGGGTTCAGGCAATTCTCCTGCCTCAGCCTCCCGAGTAGCTGGGATTACAGGCACGTGCCACCATGCCCAGCTAATTTTTTGTATCTTTAGTAGAGATGGGGTTTCACCATGTTGACCAGGATGGTCTCGATCTCTTGACCTCGTGATCCACCCTCCTCGGCCTCCCAAAGTGCTGGGATTACACAGTGTTAATTTCTTGATTGGGAAGGTTGATTACTAGAAATGTAGGAAGTATCCTCGTGTGGGGTGGGGGGAGTACACAAAGGAGGATGTATAGAAAGATGATGGGCCACTATGTTTGCACCTTTTTGTCAAAATGATTCAGAAAAATACTAATGATGATGGAGACTATACACACACACACACACACACACACACACACAGAGCGAGAGAGGAATGGAGAGGATAAAGGAGTAAATGTGTTAAATGTTAATACAGGGGAATCTGCAGGAAAGGGATATGGCGTTCTTTAAATGTGAAATTATTTCAAACTGAATTATAAAAAATGATATGTAAAGTTTGTTTATTGAAATAGAAACATGTCCATAATTTATGTAGAATATTCTATATCTCTTAACTAGAGAATTATAGGTAATTATTAACATTTTCCTTGTACTTTATCAAGTACTAGAGACTTTTAAATTTTCCTAATCAGAGGAAAATAAAACATATTTCCATTTTGAAGTCAATCTTTTAAGAACTCTACAATTACAACTTCTTATTTGCAAAGCTTTTCAAGTCTCTTTGTTTTTACAAATGGTAGGAGTGAGATTACAGTATGTCCACAAATAAACACATGCATATAAGCAGCTCATACTTAGGAAAGACACAGACATAGACGGATGTCTTCTAAAGTATACATTTTGATAAGTTCTAAGCAGTGACCTAAAGTTGTCATCAGATGCCCTCAATTACATAATTATAAGTACTCAATTACATTAATAGTCCTAAGTCAAGAGATCGAGACTATCCTGACCAACATGGTGAAACCCCGTCTCTACTAAAAATACAAAAATAAAATTAGCTGGGCATGGTGGCGCACGCCTGTAGTCCCAGCTACTCGGGAGGCTGAGGCAGGAGAATTGCTTGAACCAGGAGGCAGAGGTTGCAGTGAGCCGAGATCGCGCCATTACACCCTAGCCTGACACCTGGCGAAGGAACGAGACTCTGTCCCCCTCCCACCCCCCACAAAAAAGTCCTAAGTCTTGTAAGCCAGCAGCTCAGAAAATTAAAATTAAATCGAGTGACATTTATATAATACTTTAGAGTGAATGAGATTATTTCATTAAACCTTCAAAATCCCATTGTTTTGGTTTGTCTTATGATCACACAAAAATCAATTTGTGCCCCAGTCCAGACCTCTCTGCATCATGAGACAGGAGCCAGCAAAGGCCTTTTCTCCCTTGATGAGGGTCATGAGAGTACAGGAGCAATCAAACTAAACAAGAGTGGGAAGAGCAGGAATGCAGTTAGACAGTGTTTCTTTGAGACAAGTCCCATTCTGCTACCCAGGCTGGAGTGCAGTGGTGCGATCACAGCTCAGTGCAGCCTTGAACTCCTGGGCTCAAACAGTCCTCCTGTCTCAGCCTCCCAAGTAGCTGAGACCAAGGTATGTACCACCACACCCGGCTAATTTTTTAAAGCTTTTGTAGAGATGGAGGTCTTGCCATGTTGCCCAGGCTAGTCTCAAATGATCCTTTTGCCTAAGTCTCCCAAAATGCTGGGATTATAGGCATGAGCCTCTGCACTCAGTCAACAAGATACTTTTGAAAGCTGGCTCTTGGTGTAACTTCTCACCCTGAACCACTGATGCAGGCAGAATCTACTTCAGTGAGAGAGAAGGGGGCTCTGCTCAGAGAGTTGCGGGCATCAGTGTTCACCATCAAGCTCTTCATTTACTAATCCCAAGAAAGAGGCCTGAAACCTGTGGATATGGGGAAGTAAGATGTGACATAAAGAGAAGGGAATATAAATCTAAGCAAATAAATGATTAAAGCTATTTTTCCCAAATCAAAAATCATTCCTAGATCAATACCTTCATTTACTGGGTAAAGGTCAACCTCACCAACAATAAAGCCCATGCCCTGAAATTCTAGCTGTGGAAACTGGAGCTGTGCAGCTAGTGCCTAGTTTTGCAGGTATCTCATCTGGGAAGTTACAGATCAGCGCAGTTTGCAAAAGGAATTTTGTCTTTTGCAAACCTAGCTTCTCTCTCACCTTTGAGTGGCTTTTAGCAGACTTCGTCCCTCTGCTTCTCTGTTCACGATGTGATTTTTCATCTGTCGTGACCGACCTGCACCATTGCTGTGGGAACACAGTCTTCTGACTTCTTTGTTGGGGATCTGTGGTGTCACCAAAAAAGAGGGACGGGAGATGCCACATGTGAAGGCAGTGGTGAGGAAAAAAGAAGCTGTTTCTGGATTATACCCTAGAGTCCAGCCCATTCACTAAACCAGTTCCCCCGGTCATAACTTGCACGGAGATAGAGCTGGACGGGTATGAAACTGCTCTTTGTCAGAAAGGCAGAAATACAGACATGAAGGGAGGTAAATATTCAGGAAAGAGCAGGCAGGAGGCAAAAAGGCCAACCGCCAGAGAGAGAAAGATAGAAGCAACCGAGATTCCCAAGAGAGACATAAGGGAAGAAACACATTGACTCATAAGATATAATAAGAAACTGTCTGCTGGGTACGCAGAAGTCACGTTTTTTGAGTCCCTCCTCTATTCCCCAATCATCAAAAATCCTCAACCAACACCAAATTGCTTACTAACAGGCTCATGCAAATGGGTTGTTTTTGAGAAGACAGCAAACATAATCAACCAGGCTATGTAACTTTTCATGGAAACTCAGTTCCTCCCCATGCCAACAACAGTAACAAAACAGGTGGGACAATAGTCTCTTTCAAATATTGGTTTGAGAGAGTACGGAATTGGTGGCCTCCATGAACGTGTCCATCTGGCCCTGGGAATAGAGCATTCCCAGGTTATCTGACATTGCGTATGTTGTTACGTGGCCTCCGAGAATCGTTGCAAAGGCTTTCCTGGCCCAATGCCACACAGCTTAAAGGCCACATGCAGACCACAACAGGCCACAGGGAGGAGCTGTAAGACACCCACACCGCTGTGCCATAGGCAGGAAGAGGACGCCTCCAGCACCACTGTCACTCCTGCCTCTCAGGCTTCTGTCATTTCTCCAACGCGTAGCCGCTCCATCACTCTTCCCACCACGGGAACCTATCGCCATGTTGAGAAATGTTCCTACTATGGCCAATAGGAGGCTCTTCCTTCCCCATCTGTCTCCCTCTCACAGTTTCTTTCCTTCCTCCACTGTAACTGTAAATATTTCCAGGCCCCAGAGGTCTGGAGAACCGCTCGCCCTGCTTCTTAGGCTGACCTGATATTGTTCATGAATCCTACTTTCCAGTTCCATTCTGGCCTTGCCTGGTAGGCGGCCGCTTCCCCTCTGTGAGGGTTGCTACTTTTATGTGTAAATACGGCTGGGCCCCAATGGCCAGATATTCAAATGTTCTTCTGGATGTTCCTGAGAAGGTGTTTGGGATGGGGTGAACGTTTAAGTCAGCAGACTTTGAGTAAAGCAGAGCCCGCCATAAGGTGAGTGGGGCTCACAGTTGAAGGCCTTAATGGGACAAAGGCGGACATCCTCCCGGGAGGAAGGATTCTGCCAGCAAATAGTGCAGTCAGCGGGCCAATCCTGAAGATTTCGGATTCACCAGGCCTTCACAATCACATGACTCGAGTCCCTGAAATAAATCACGGCTCTGTGTCTGTCTGCATTACACACATTTGTCGGCTCTGTTTCTCTGGAGAATTTTGACTCACACACCGTTTCTGCAGAGTAAACTAGGAGTGTCCTCATTAACCATGTGACACTTGTACCCCATTTCCCCCAAGGCTCTCCAACAGGTTTACCTCAGAGTTCACATACAGCGGATGAGGAATTGGGCCAAGGGTAGGGAAGGAGCTAAGAAGACCTTTGCTACATGAATGTACAGGGTACTTTATTTATTGTGGGAAGATACAGTCTGCAGGCCTTAGCATCGCATTTAATGAGATAAAGCAAAGGAACCAATCCCTTCTGACATAGTTGCTTACCCAAATAACAGTTAACAGAAAAATATATCAGTCTTTGTTCATTACTCACTGGATGCTCCTGATTTTCAGATAGCCCCTCGGACTGAATGTTTTCTTGTTTTTTTGGTTGTTTAGGGTGGGCAGTCATCAACCTGCTTTTCATCAATTTTCACAAAATCTCTCATGTAGTTGATGCCTTTGGACTTTTTACCTAGTACTCTCGTAGCAATCATTGGAGACTCCTGAAGAAAATTCTTTTCAACTCTCCTAAGAGAGCTGCCCCTCTTGCCCACCTCCGTGGTACTGCAGGCTTCACCCTATAAGCCCAGCGCCACTGCCTCAGCACGAATGACTCCCAGGAGGAGGACCCTAACTCCAGCAGGACAACAAGCTTCTTCTCTTGCGGCTCTGGACTTGGAATAAGAGCATCACACCATCTCCCCCTTCTACGTGGCTAAAGCTCTGAGAGTTCAGCAGCCACACTTCCTGTTAGGAGATAAGTTGGTCAAAAATGAATGCAGGGAGTTAGAGAGGATTTTGAAGAACCTGATTCCCATTGTTCTGGAGACCCAGCTGTCTTTCTAACCTTAGTTTCCCTGAGACATGTTTCTGTCCTCACAACGAATACCCTGTTTCATTATGGTAATTCAAGTTGGGTTTCCGTCATTTGCAATCAAAGGAGTGCTCAGCAATATGTGTGGAGAAGGACGGCATCTGTGAAACCAGCATTCTGCCCTGGTCAAGCAGTCTCAGACAAGTAGAATCCTGCTGTCGGCCCAAGGGGGTGCCAGCTTCAAGCCACTCCACGGGTGCTTTGTGTGATGGAGTCCTCTAGAGGGTTATGGGTTCCTGCAAGCATTCTGGGGTTGAGTGTGAAAGGGGCCGTGGTTGGGGTGGGGAGGGATGCAAAGCTGGCTGCTTAACCACTGTCAACAAAAAGATTTTTGGCCATGCACAGTGGCTCACGCCTGTAATCCCAGCACTTTGGGAGGCCAAGGCGGGCAAATCACCTGAAGTCAGGAGTTCAAGATCAGTTCGGTCAACATGGCAAAACCCCATCCTGCTAAAAATACCAAAAAATTAGCAGGGCATGGTAGTAGCAATCATCTGTAGTCCCAGTTACTTGGGAGGCTGAGGCGGGAGAATGGGTTGAACGTGGGAGGCAGAGGTTGCAGTGAGCCATGATCGAGCCATTGCACTCTTGTGTGGGCAACAGAGTGAGATTCTGTAGAAAGAGAAAGAAAAGAAAAGAGAGAAAGAGAAAGAGAAAGAAAGAGAAGGAAGGAAAGAAAGAGAAAGAGAGAGAGAAAGAAAGAAAGAGAGAAAGGAAAGAAAGAAAGTTTCTTCTTCAACTCTCCTAGGAAGATATTTCCATATATCATTTTCTACAGAGGTCTCATTATCTTAAACACTCGCCTGATATGTAGGCTCTCAGAGTCAACACTGCTGAAATTGACTTTAAAATATTTAAGTATTTAAAATATTTGGAAGAATTTTAGAAGGATAAAAAAGAAGAAAAAAAGGAAATCTGAAAATCCTCAAGTGTTGATGGTCTCTCCCACTGCTTCTTACCTTCTCTCTAGACTCATTTTGGGGAGGAGGTAGAAAGAATTCTAGAATTTTTTTTAAGTTCCTGCTTTATCTAGACAGCAATACCAGTTTTCCTGCTGTCTTAATCAGTTTAGACTGCTACAGTAAATATGCCATAGACTGGGTAACTTAATAAACATTTACTTCTCAGTTTGGAGGCTGGGAAGTGTGAGATCAGGGTGCCCCAATCGGGTTTGTTGAGAGCTCGCTTCCTTGCCTGCAGATGGTCATTGTTTCAGTGTATCTTCACACAGCAGAGAACAGAAGAAGAGCTCTCTGGGTCCCTTTTATAAGTCACTAAGCCCATTCATGAAGTCTCTGCCTTCACGACCTACTTACCCCTCAAAGACCTCACCTACTAATACCATCACATTGGAGGTTGGAATTTCAACATAGGACTCTTAGGGAGACATGAACATTCGGTCCGTAAAACTTCTTTTGTCGGCTTTTCCTTCAAGAGGAACTTTTGCACACTTAAGTTATTCAGAGGGTGAAACAACCTTCTTACTCAACTTCCCACTTCAGCTGGTGTTCCCTTCATCCATTCTTCACACAGGAACCAAAAGTCTATTTCTAAGATATAAAATCAGAACACTAAGTCCCTTGTATAAAATATTGCATCTGTTTCCCACTGTATTTAAAATCAAAATGAAGGCCGGGCGCGGTGGCTCAAGCCTGTAATCCCAGCACTTTGGGAGGCCGAGGCGGGTGGATCACGAGGTCAACAGATCGAGACCATCTTGGTCAACATGGTGAAACCCCGTCTCTACTAAAATTACAAAAAATTAGCTGGGCATGGTGGCGCGTGCCTGTAATCCCAGCTGCTCGGGAGGCCGAGGCAGGAGAATTGCCTGAACCCAGGAGGCGGAGGTTGTGGTGAGCCGAGATCGCGCCATTGCACTCCAGCCTGGGTAACAAGAGCGAAACTCCGTCTCAAAAAAAAAAAAAAGAAAAAAAAAAAAATCAAAATGAAATTTCTGACCATGAATCCCAGAGCCCAGTGTGATCTGAGCCTGGGTCCCAAAGGATGTCACTCCTTTTCTCATTTATTCTCTTCCAGCCTCCCTAGGCTCTCTCAGCCTCTGGAAAGCACCTGGTCTAAAAATTGTTATTCTAAACCAGACAAACTGTGCTTACAGGGAAGCAGCTGACAAAACTCAGGTCTTAGCGAAGCTCATGAAAAAGACTGCAAGGCCAGTCGATAAGGGAAGTTCTCTCCTAGGAGACAGACTTTTACGGCAGCAGATGCGTACCTGCTACTCAACTGTCAATATGACAAAAGTAAGTGGGCACCTGCCTAGTTCTCCCCCGTTCTGAGTGCCACGGGATCTCATCATCACTCGAGTGAGACTGGAAAACCAACACCAGACTCCTGGCAGTAAACAGAGTGTCATGGTTAATAACACGAGTTTGATTTAGACAAAAATGGGTTTGAAACCAGGCTTTCCCACTTCATGGCTGTAATTTTTAAGCAAGTCACTTAATTTTTTCCAAGCCTCAATTTTCTGGCACTTTACTGTGTTAATAATTTGACTTTGTGAAATTTAAATTAGAAAAAAGTATATAAAGCCCTTTCTTGAAGCAAGCATTTAGGCACTGCTAAATTCGGAGTGGTAACTAAACAGAACGGTAGGCTTAGCTTTAATATTTGCTTCACACTCTTTATAGGTGCAGAAGCTAAAAGACTGGTTAAGTAGGGCAAAGACAGCGGAGCAGCCACTTCCTGTTGCCCGCAATCATGCTTTGTGTGCAGCCTTTGCAATATCTGCTGCAGTGCTGAGTACGTGTTTGGGCAACACTACTCAAGTGTCTCCTGCATCAGAGACACCTGTCATGATGCACATTCCTGAGAACTGCCCAAGAAATCGTAGCCAGAGTCCCTGGGGCTGAGGACGAGAGTACGCACTTGAACAAATCCTCGAGATGATTCTCCCCACACACATAAACTGAGAATATGTAACTCAGCCTCAAAACAATGGGTTGAGAACAAAAAAATTACAACTCTGGTCCTAGATGCAAACAACCTCCATCTAGCTTTGCATCTTTTAAAAAATGCTTTCCTCCAAATATAAGCAACATAGTAGAATTTTTATGACGGGAAATGCAGTGAACAAAAGGTCAAGAGTTGCTGGGATATTTCTTTCAAAGCCTTAGAGACTACCTCTTTGACATTCCAAAGATCCTCAATGGGCCTGCAAATTAAATGTTCTATGTCCCATGTTCATGAAAATCCCTTTTTCTAGGGAGCTTGCTCCCACAGAGCAGGTTCTAGCAGATAGAGGCTTATAACTTATTCATAATATTCATGTAGCACCCTGAGTTGGCATGAGAGCACTCTTACCAGCCTGTGTTTGTGTAATAAAGACCTAGATCCCCTTTTGATGTTTGATTGTTGATAGCTTTCAATACACATCATTCCCCTTCTCTTCTGTCCCGTGTATTGGTAAGCTGATTGAAAAAAAAAGCCTGGGTGCTCCCTCCTTGGCCCACATGGGAGGAAGCCCCATATGTATGAGGGAACCCTCACCCCAGCCCTGTCCCCTAATCGTCATAAAACTCCAAGCAGGTGACCTTTCCCTGCTCTCTCAATCCATTTTTGGACCTTTTTGGATATTTGCAATGATCTAGAAAGCCTCATCATGAGTGTGGTGAGCCTTTTCATGTGTGTGTGTGTGTGTGTGTGTGTGTGTGTGTGTGTGTGTGTGTGAGAGAGAGAGAGAGAGAGAGAGACATCATCAGTCTAGACATGGGAACTAAATTTTCTGGAGGAGGGGGAGTCTACCTTGTGTCCATACAATGACCTAAGCCATCTGAAAAACGGAAGCAGCCTTTTCCTCCATCTCAGTATTACCTGTAGTTTCTCTCTGTCTAGTCTGCACACAGCTGAAAGTATCATTTCCACAACATGCTGCTCTGATTGTGCCACTTCTTCACTTAAGGTTAGAATTAAAAATGTTCAAGAGTCCCCTACCAAATCAAATTCTACGACCTTAGCCTGGCATCGAAGGCCCCTGATTTTAACCCAATTTACCTCTCCAGACTTTCTCCCCTACCATTTTCACATACCTTGTTCTTTGGTCAAATAGCTGATTTACTACCTATTTCCAAAGGAATTTTAATGCCTGACTTGTATTCATATTTGGACTTGTATGTCCTTTTCCATTGTTAAAGTATTACTTTTATCTCAGGATATTATTTTAACTTTCAGTTCTTAAAATTTTTCTTTACTAGATTTTAAGAAACAGGACCCTTCTTTGTTCGCTCTGTAGGACTTAAGGCAAAACCTGGCACATCATATGTGCTTAATGAATATTCATCTGATTTGATTTTATAAAGCATCATAAACCTACTCCAGGGTTTCCCAGGGGTAAGAAATTAAAACAAAGGATAATTTTTTATTTAAAATTTTCAGCAAAATGTTATGCTTTAATCATGAATGACTTTATGGAATTGGGTTTGAGAATTTTCTTTTTTTTGAGATGGGGTCTTGCTCTGTCTCCCAGGCTGGAGTGCAGTGGCACAATCTCACCTCAATGCAACCTCCGCCTCCCAGGTTTAAGCGATTTTTCTGCCTCAGCCTCCTGAGTAGCTGAGATTACAGGTTCATGACACCAACCATGGTTAATTTTTTTTGTATTTTTAGTATAGATGGGGTTTCACCATGTTAACTAGGATGGTCTCGATCTCCTGACCTCTTGATCTGCCCACCTCAGCCTCCCAAAGTGCTGGGATTACAGGCGTGAGCCACAGCACCCGGCCTGAGAAAATATTTTTAATATAAAAATGAAATGAACTAATTTACATTCCCACCAACAGTGTAGAAGTGTTCATCGAAGGAATATACCTCAAAATAATAAAAGCTATTTACGACAAACCCACAGCCAATATCATACTGAATGGGCAAAAACTGGAAGCATTCCCTTTGAAAACTGGCACTAGACAAGGATGCCCTCTCTCACCACTCCCATTCAATATAGTATTGGGAGTTCTAGCCAGAGCAATCAGGCAAGAAAAAGAAATAAAGGATATTCAGTTAAGAAAAGAAGAAGTCAAATTGTCTCTATTTGCAGATGACATGATTGTATATTTAGAAGACCCCATCGTCTCAGCCCAAAATCTCCTTAAGCTGATAAGCAACTTCAGCAAATTCTCAGGATATAAAATCAATGTACAGAAATCACAAGCATTCCTATACACCAATAACAGACTTAAAGAGAGCCAAATCCTGAGTGAACTCCCATTCACAATTGCTGCAAAAGAATAAAATATCTAGAATACAACTAACTAAGGACATGAAGGACCTCTTCAAGGAGAACTACAAATCACTGCTCGAGGAAATAAGAGAGGACACAAACAGATGGAAAAACATTCCATGCTCATGGTTAGGAAGAATCAATATTGTGAAAATGGCCATACTGCCCAAAGTAATTTATAGATTCAAAGCTATCCCCATCAAGCTACCATTGACCTTCTTCACATAACTGGAAAAAAAATCACCTTAAACTTCATATGGATCCAAAAGAGAGCCCACATAGCCAAGTCAATCCTAAGCAAAAAGAACAAAGCTGGAGGCATCATGCCACCTGACTTCAAACTATACTCTAAGGCTACAGTAATCAAAACAGCATGGTACTGGTACCAAAACAGAGATATAGACCAATGGAACAGAACAGAGGCCTTGGAAGTAATGCCATGCATCTACAACCATCTGATCTTTGACAAACTGGACAAAAACAAAAAATGGGGAAAGGATTCCCTGTTTAATAAATGGTATTGGGAAAACTGGCTAGCCATATGCAGGAAGCAGAAACTGGACCCCTTCCTGACACCTTATACAAAAATTAACTCCAGATGGATTAAAGATTTAAACATAAGACCTAACACCACAAAAACCCTAGAAGAAAACCTAGGCAATACCATTCAGGACATAGGCATTGGCAAGGTCTTCATGACTAAAACACCAAAAGCGATGGCAACAAAAGCCAAAAATAGACAAATGGGATCTAATTAAACTCCAGAGCTTCTGCATAGCACAAGAGGCAATCATTAGAGTGAACTGGCAACCAACAGAATGGGAAAAAAATTTTGCAAGCTACCCATCTAACACAGGGCTAATATCCAGAATCTACAAAGAACTAAAGCAAATTTACAAGAAAAAAAAAACAACTCCATCAAAAAGTGGGCAAAGGATATGAACAGACACTTTCAAAAGAAGACATTTGTGCAGCCAACAAACATGGAAAAATGCTCATCATCACTGGTCATTAGAGAAATGCAAATCAAAACCACATTGAGATACCATCTCACGCCAGTTAGAATGGCCACCATTAAAAAATCTGGAGACAACAGATTCTGGAAAGGATGTGGAGAAATAGAAACACTTTTACACTGTTGGTGGGAGTATAAATTAGTTCAACCATTGTGGAAGACAGTGTGGCAATTCCTCAAGGATCTAGAACTAGAAATACCATTTGACCCAGCAATTTGATTACTGGTTATATACCCAAAGAGTTCTAAATTGTTCTGTCATAAAGACACATGCACATATATGTTCATTGCAGCACTGTTTACAATAGTGAAGACCTGAAACCAACTCAAATGCCCATCAATGATAGAGAAAATGTGGCACATGTACACCAGGGAATACTATGCAGCCATAAAAAGGATGAGTTCATGTCCTTTGCAGGGACATGGATGAATCTGGAAACCATCATTCTCAGCAAACTGACACAAGAACAGAACACCAAACATGCATGTTCTCACTCATGAGTGGGTGTTGAACGATGAGAACACATGGACACAGGGAGGGGAACATCACATGCTTGGGTCTGTTGGAGGGGTGGGGGTTTAGGGGAGGGATAGGAGAGGGTAGGGAGATTAGGGAAGGATAACATTAGGAGAAATAGCTAATGTAGGTGATGGGGGGATGGAGGCAGCAAACCACCATGGCATGTGCACACCTATGTAACAATCCTGCAATATCTGCACATGTACCCCAGAACTTAAAGTATAACAAAAAAAAAAGTGTTCCTATTTCTCCACATCCTCTCCAGCATCTGTTGTGGAAGACAGTGTAGCAATTCCTCAAGAATCTAGAACCAGAAACACCATTTGACACAGCAATCCCGTCACTGGGTATATACCCTAAGGATTATAAGTGATCCTACTATAAAGACACATGTGCATGTATGTTTATTGCAGCACTGTTCACAATAGCAAAGACTTGGAACCAACCCAAATTCCCATCAATGATAGACTGGATAAAGAAAATGTGGCACATATACACCATGGAATACTATGCAGCCATAAAAAAGGACGAGTTCATATCCTTTTCTGGGACATGGATGAAGCTGGAAATCATCATTCTCAGCAAACTAATACAGGAACAGGAATCTAAACACTACATGTTCTCACTTATAAGTGGGTGTTGAACAATGAGAATACATGGACACAGGGATAGGAACATCACACACTGGGGCTGGTCTGGGGGTGAGAGCTAGGGGAGGTATAGCATTAGGATGAATACCTAATGTAGATGACGGGTTGATGGGTGCAGCAAACCACCATGGCGCATGTATACCTACGTAACAAACCTGCACGTTCTGCACACGTACCCCAGAACTTAAAGTATATTTTTAAAAATGAAATGAATCTGTCTTTTAGACGATTGTGACTAACAAATTTGAATGTTTCTCACCATTGTCATTCATTAATGATAAAATTAGCTTAGACTAAATTCAATTAATCGGTGTGTTTCAAATGTACTGTTTTTTACAGACTTTTTCCAATCATATGCTTTTAGTACAGATCTTGATCATTTCATTAGTAATAGTAGGCACCTTATTGTTGAAAAGTACAACATGTTTTTTTCCCCATAGGATTGGTGTTCACGTGGGCATACACAACAAGGACCTACTGCTCCTTTAAAAAGCACTTTTCTTTAAGCCTCTAGCTAGTCTCCTCTCCAGGAAAATAATAATTCAAAGATCACAGCTTTTTCTGTAACATCTTTTAGTCATGCCAGTAAAGCTTCCATCACAAAGACAAAAGATACACCATGGCAACTCATAGCATTCTCAATTATTTACATGAAGGACAAAAGGTCTAAGTGACTTTTCCCTTATAATTGGTTAAGGCAAAAAAAAAAAAAAAAAAGGATATCTAGCAGAAAGTCTTCTATAATCTAGAAGCTACTTGAACAATACTTATACCAATGCCTCTCTCAGAAAAGCTGCCAATAATATCCAAAACCAGGTTCTATTCTCATTTATTAGACAATTTGCTTCATAAAGACCAGTCTGTGGATCTGGACTTGTCACAATCTGGGAGCTGGGTGCCACAGATTAGAAAGGTAAATGACTTAAGTCAGAAATGCAGTGGATCACGTACTTGAACCTCCTCAAATATTTTTGGGACCCATGTTAAAGCTTGGATTGATTATTTATGCTGTGCTTTGGTAAATGTGACACTACTTAGGGACCGGATCACATGGGTCATGGCTTTAGAAACATCACATCAGTTCCAAACTCTAAATTCTAAAACACCTTTTCAGTTTTTCTGCCACAACTTCAGCTGCCATTCACTGAAGAGCTCACTATACATACAACACTCAAGACATTTTGGGTGTGGAGTCTTCCCTGTCTCACTCCACGCTCTTCATATGTCTCCATAACTGCTTCCACTCAAGCATACATTCTTTATTCCCTATTCTCCCTCAAAACTCCTGCCTCACATGTCTGAAATATTTTTCACCCAGCTACTGTCTACATTCTTCACCTTTAAATGCTCCATGCATTTGGATACTTTGAAAAAAAAATCTCAAAATTTCTGAAATCTCCTTCGTGGAATTTTGTACCTGCCTCTATTCATTTGCTACTCTGAAACATACGTTCCCACATTTCCTTCCTATCTGGCACTTTTCCTGGCTATGTAATATTGATTATAACAGCATCTGCATCTGGCTTCAGCAGACTATCCACTATCAATGTTAAACACATTTTTATTCATAATAATGGGGGTTAATGAAGCAGTTATTTCAAATAAGGCCATACATGTCATTAAGAAGGGCATATGAGCAGTGTCTCACTAAACTACACCCATCCAGGATTTATCTTATCCTTTTTTTTTAAACAAAAATACAGCCTAGTTTTCTAGCTCCACAAAGCAACATGAAAAAAGAAATCATTAAAACAAACTGATGTGAGGTTTTTTAAGAAATGTGTATTATTTTGATATCCAGTTACCCCTTATGATTTGTTATAACATAAACAACATTTTTTGTAAAATATGAAAATGATTCTGTGAACTAAAAGTGTCAGTAGAGAATATTTAAAGATGCTCACCTATTTAAAGGTTATCTGGTAAATAAAATTTGAATGTCCCATTGATGTTCCAAATTAGATCTCTAATATTTGCATCAAATGAATAAAATAATTTCTAAATAAAGTGTTCATTCAATAATGATTATATGTTATTATTTCTTTTGTACTTGTCCTGTAATAATCAAGCCAACAAATCTAGAATAAGTTTTATATTATCATAATACCATCTCTTTGTGGAGATTTTATTCTATTTCTTTAAACAATTATTTTTTAGACAGAGGCTCATTCTGTCATCCGGATTGGAGTGCAGTGGTATGATCATAGGTCTCTTTAGCCTCAGACTCCCGGGTTCATGCAATCCTTCTGCCTCAACCTCCCCAGTAGCTGGGACTGCAGGCATGAGCCATAGTACCCAGCCTTGGTTCTAAATATGAGCAGAACGCCAATCCCAAAATGTCTCCTGGGCAATGATTCCCTGTTTGGCTCCCACTTTGTTCTACTGCATTCCTCAAAAGGACGTGCTAACAAGAGGCACTTTGCTTCTCAATCAGCTATTAGAACAGCAACAGAAAAAGTGGCAATTCTTACTTCTGTTCCAAGGACATTTTGTAATTCTTAAATATAGAAAAAGAATATGTGAATTCTTAAATATTGACAAATTATCTTCCAGTTAACAAGTATTTACTATTTTTCCTCCAGAAACCTCATAGGAAAAGCAGTAAAGGTATTAAAATACATAAATCCAGAAGTACAAAGAAAAGAGGACAATAAATGACGATAAAAATTTAAAAATCAGAAATCAGATGGATGAGAGATTACTAACTTAGGAAACTAGAAAATCCTAGAAGAGTTGTGGGTTGGGGAAACCTCCAAGTCAAGTCCAGAAATAAGTAGATGCACACTACAAAGCCACAAAAAGCCTTGGCATTTGGGGTACCAACGACCTCTGAAAGTGGGGGTCTCAAGTGAGGCTGGAAGCCAGTCGTTTCACTGAAATTCATGTAAGAAACAATTATCCCCAGACATCTCTTCCTGAAGACTGCCAAGGCAAACTACCTCTTTTCCCAGCTTGAAAGAAAACAAAAGGTGCATTTACTTCCCGGAAAGACTGAACCAGAGAAACTCTAGCTTCATCTCACCACACATAGTACAGAAGAACTGTACTGAAAACGGAGAACATGCCAAACGTAAAACTTCTGAAAGGGGAGCCCTCCCCACCCGTACCCCAGCCACTCAGCCCTAGAAATGCTGAAGGGAAGTCATAGCCCTCAAGCATGAAACAGGAGGATTCACATCCAGGGAAAATGACCGCGCAAAAAGGCCTACATATATTAAAGCTGGGTTTCCTCTAAGAAAATGTCTCAGTTATATTATGTTACAGTGAAACTCACTTCTCAACAAGGCCCATGCACTCATTCAGAGCTTAAAAACAGCCTGTTTTTGTACCTTAATCATAAATAAGCACACAGCCAATAATAACAACTAATACGAGAAAGACTTAATGTATAGAAGACATAAACCAAACAAACAGAAAAACAGAAAAAAAGAAATTTAAGGAAAAAGGCTTTAAGTAAAACACTAAGAAACCATCAAACAAAACATAACTAATCCTCATAATTCTCAGAGAACATAGCATCCACAAAACGAGAAGAGCAGGCTATAAAAAAAGCAACATTCTGTGAACAAAAACAAACTCTTGGAAATCAAGAGGACAAAAGCAGAAATGAACATTTTAATACATGGAATGGAAGATAAATTTTAATAAATCAAGTAGAAAGTGTGATAGTTGAAGAGATCGAAAATAGAAAGATCACAAAATTTAATTGATTTACAGGTCCAACATCATTTTAATGGAATCATCACACAGATTAAAAAGATCTAGAGAGAGAGAAATTAGTAAAGAAACAATTTGAAAATATATCATGACTAAAAAGATTGAAGGACTCACAAAATGCTCAAAACAATGCATGAATAAAGATCCATATCAGTTCCCATAGTCAGGATATTCTAGAAGCTAAAGGAAAAAGAATTTCTAACATCTTCTGGGGAGTAAAAATGGACAAGGACCAGGAATCAAACTAACATTGATTGTGTTATGTTACCACAACTGCAAAATAACAAGTATCTTATCAGAAGCTAGAAGATAATGGAGAGAGACTTTCTTCAAAATCCAGAGAGAGAAATAGCTTTCCACTTCAGCACCCGGTCAAATCATGAATTAATTACAAGACTAAAACAAAGGGGACAAGTTCTCAAAACACTTATCTCCTATGAACGCTTTCCGAGGAAACTACCGCAAAATGTGCTCCATCAAAACAAAGGGTGAAATCAAAACAGAAGGTGTGGGATGCTGGAATTAAGGAGCCCACACAAGAGGAGAAGGGAATCCCAAAAACGGCAATAAAATGCTATGCTCTGAATACGCCCCCATGTTTGTATGTTCAAACTTACTTGCCAATGAGATGGTATTAAGAGATGTGACCTTTATGAGATGATCACATCATGAGGGCAGAGACTTCATGGATGGGATCAGGCCCGTATGAAAGGGCTGGAGAGAGTGAGCTCCCTCTTTTCCTCTTCCATCATGTTGGGACACAATATTCCTCCCTTCAGAGAATGCAGCAATAGGCACCATCTTGGAAGCAGAGAGCAGCTCTCACAAAACCTGCCAATGCCTTGATCTTGGACTTCCTAGCCTCCAGAACTGTGAGAAATTAAATTTCTATTGCTTATAAATTACCCAGTCTGTGGTATTCTGTTATAGCAGCACAAATAAATTGACACATGAAGGCAGATTCTTTGGCAATATCAGACTCTCATTGTAGACCTAGCGATCAGTCCAGACTAGGACTCCAGACTTGAGGGAGAATAGAGGGCTACGAGAGAGAGATTTTCAAGAAAAAAAAATGTGATTGGTTTCCTGATGTAATTTAATATATTCAAAAGAAACATTTTTGGCAGAGTTCATGAATGAATTGATGGCAGTAAACTACATAAAACAAAACACATGTGGGCAAGGAGGTGATTATTATCTCTAGGGAAAACAAAAAGGTAGAGCAGGATGCTGTGAAGGCTGAGTGCAATGGCTCATGCCTGTAATCCCAGCACTTTGGGAGGCCAAGGTGGGTAAATCACTTGAGGTCAGGAGCTCAAGACCAGCCTGACCAATATTGTGAAACCCCATCTCTACTAAAAATACCAAATTAGCCAGGCATAGTGGCACATGCCTGTGATCCCAGCTACTTGGGAGGCTGAGGCAGGAGAATGGCTTGAACCTGGGAGGCGGAGGTTGCAGTGAGCTGAGATCATGCCATTGCACTCCAACCTGGGCAACAAGAGCAAAACTCTGTCTCAAAAAAATAAGAATGCTGTGAAGAATATTTACGTGGAAATAATAATAGTAATGTGTAACTAATAAATATTGACCTAACAAAAGTTATCATGTTGAGAAAATGTAAGACAGTGAATTATGCCCATGGTAGACAACATCTACAGCTGAAAATCAAGAAAAAAAAATTGTAAGTAAGTTTTTGAAAACTATTAAATTAAATACCAAAAGAAAGCTAAAAGACTTGAAAGGGGTTGCTTCTTTAAATGAGATTTAGAAGTAAAGAACTACTTTTTTCATTTAAAGGTTTATAGTGCTATTCAACTATTTAAATTATGTACATATGTAACTTTGACTAAAATATATATAAAAAATTAGAAAGTGTTCTAGCTACAACTTAGTGGTACAAAATTGTAAAAAAAGAGTTTACTTAGAACTGATTCTAAAATGTGTATGATAATTCAAAATATCTGAAATCACCAAGATAAGCTACAAATGCTTTTATAAAGCTTTATGACTGAGTCAGTGTGACACTGACATAGAGATAGACAAGTATGGCAATAAGACAAAGGAGAATCAAGAAAAGGACCCAGCTATATATAGCCATCTGCCATACAACAAAAGCACCACTTCATTTAGGGAGAAAGGATTAGAAGTTTCAATCAATGTTGCTGAGAAAAAGAAAAGAGAATAATATGTTTAAAAACGTGAAATAGGAAAAGATCTAAGCAGTCTAAGCACTATTTTTAAAACGAAAACTTGATAAATTTCATTAAATTAAGAACTGGGTGTATATCCAAAGGATTATAAATCGTTCTACTATGAGGACACATGCACACGAATGTTCATTGCAGCACAGTTGACAATAGCAAAGACCTGGAACCAACCCAAATGCCCATCAATGATAGACTGGACTGGGAAAATGTGGCACATATACACTGTGGAATATTATGCAGCCATCAAAAATGATGAGTTTGTGTCCTTTGTAGGGAGATGGATGAACCTGGAAACCATCATTCTCAGCAAACTGACACAAGAACAGAAAATCAAACACTGCATGTTCTCACTCATAGGCAGGTGTTGAACAATGAGAACACATGGACACAGGGAGGGGAGCACTACACACTGGGGTCTGTTTGGGCGGAAATAGGGGAGGGACAGCAGGGGGTGGGGAGTTGGGCAGAGACAGCATGGGGAGAAATGCCAGATATAGGTGAAGGGGAGGAAGGCAGCAAATCACACTGCCACGTGTGTACCTATGCAACAATCTTGCATGTTCTTCACATGTAGCCCAAAACAAAATTCAATAAAAAGAAGAACTTCTTAATCAAAAGATACATTGGAAGAGTGAAAAGGCAAGCCACAGACTGAAAAGAAAGATAGTTGCAATATCTTACAAAGGGCTTATATTTAGAATATATGAAGAACTCCCACAAATTAATAATAAGAAGTAAACCCAAGTTGAATAACTGGCAAAAGACTTGAGTAAGAACTTTGCAAAAGGGGATATCCAAATGAATAATAATTACGTAGGAAAATGCTCAATTTCATTACCACTGAGCAAATACAAATTAAATCCAGAATGGCTACCACTCTACACTCACTGTCATGACTAAATTTAAAAGCAAGTACTAGCAGAAATTGCCGAAGATATGGAGCAACTGGAATGCTCATATGTTGCTATAAAATTTAAATTATAAAACTGCTTTGGAAAAACATTTGGCAATATCTATGTGCCTATCCTGTGACCCAGAATGTCCACTTTTTGGTAAAGACACAAGAGAAAGAGATCTGTATATCCACCAGGAGACATATAAAATAATGTTCATGGCAAATTTATTCATTAAAGCAAAAATACTGGAAATCACCCAAATGATCATCAACAACAAAATGGATAAACTATGGTCTTTCATACAACAAAATGTATGAATACCAATTTTTAAAAGCCACTGTTACTACATAAAACAATGTAGACTCTCAGAGACATATGTTGGGTAAAAAAAGCTGGACACAATAAGTGCATATAGTGCAATTCCATTTATATAAGATTTACAGGCAAAACTTACTTTTAGTGACAAATCAGAATGACTGCTGCTAAGGACAGAGGTTTTGACTGGGAAGGAGCAAAAGGAAGCTTTCTAAGGTACTGGAAATATTTTCATACCTTGAACCGGTTTGTAGATTCATAGGTCTATGCATAAACAAAAATTCAGCAAACTGTACATCTAAGATTCATGCACTCTCCTATATAAATGTTATACCTTGATATAAAAGAAAAGTTAATTTGGGGGACATACTCTCATCCACTCTATGCCCCTCTGCCTTGCTCTAGGCCTCTATATCACCATTACCTCTGACTCCCAGTACTCCTAGTACGGCCTGTTCATTCTTGGAGCTCAGACTCAGAGCAGGTTCCCAGTTGTTCAGCCCCATGATTTTTCTAGTGTCACATTATACCTCCTCACACGCCTACCCCAGAAACTATCTTTTGCTTAATTGTCTTGTAAGTATATACCATGCCAGACATTCTAGCCTTCCATCAGCCCTAAGTAAATGCATGCTCTCAGAAAAAGTGCATAAACTATGTTAAAAATTCCAATGCTATCAACTTATTCCACATTCTGAGTTTGCTAAAGCCCCCGTTCCTACTCTTATTCCCTAAAAAGGAACAAGAGAGAAAAAAAAAAAGAAAGAAAGAAAGGAAAGAAGGTTCTCTGAATTTCTAATTTTTTTTCTGGTGGTACAAACCCATTTTCTTTATCTTATAATTCTTATATGTTTCTGCCTCTCCCTTTGCTTTACACTGTTCTTATTCCCTCTTTTCTCTCTACCCATATCTGTTGTATTTTAATAAGACATATGAAGAATGAGGTATCCTTAAATGATTTTTTAATTAACAGATTTTTGGAGCAGTTTGGATTTACAAAAAAATAGCAGAAAGTACAGAGAGCTTCCATATATTCTCTCTGCAACCTACTCTCCCTTATTCCCAGTTTTCCCATTATTAACATCTTGCATTTGTGTGATACAATTAATGAGGCAATATTGATACATTATTGTTAACTAAAGTCTATAGTTTACATTAAGATTCACTCTTCATGTTGTGCAGTTCTATGAGTTTTGACAAATACATAATTTCATCTATCCACCATCACAGTATTATACAAAATAGTGTCCCTGCCCCCAAAATCCCTGTGCATTACCTATTTATCCCTCCTCTCCCCTTCTCCATCCCCCATCAAATCCTCAGCAACCTCTGATCTTTTTACTCTCTATAAATTTTGTCTTTTCTAGAATGTCATATAGTTGGAATTATATAGTATATAGCCTTTGAGATTGGTTTCTTTTACTTGCAATATGATCTAGGTTTCCTCCATGTCTTTTTCTGGCTGGATAATTTATTTTTATCATTGAATGATATTTATTATATGAATATGCCATATTTTATTTATCCATTTTCCCATTGAACAACACATTGGTTGCCTTCAGTCTGGGTAATAATGACTAAAGCTATGTAGAGTACGAGAAAAAATGTTCTTTTTTGCCTGCTTAGGTTCAACAAAAGAGGCTTGCAAATTAAACTAACAAAGGACTGATTAGTAGGAGAAAAGGTTCATTTTCTATGCACAAAGGAGCTTCACAGAAAATAAGTTAAAACCCAAAGAGGCGGTTAGACCCGGTACTTATATACCACTTTAACAAAGGGAAATAAAGTGTGGGGAAGTGACAAAACAAAAGAAAGCAGTTTGGGTTTCTAGGGACAGTAAATTACAGAAAGGTAAATATATGGGGGAAACTAATAGAAGATAAGTATTATTTTAGTAAGGTTTGCTTATGCAGACACATCTCATGCCAGCTTTCTGTCTCCTGTGATGAGAGTTGTTTACCACCTCCTGGCATGGGAGAGCAGAGAGAGGATGCTTTCACTAATGCAAATGTATGCCATGCTTTAGGCATAAAGAGGGATGTCAGAGAATTCCTCCTGTAATTGCCTTGAGTCCAAAATAACCCTTATTCCGAAGTGGCATATTTTGGGGTGACATAGTCCTATCCCCTTTGGCTACTACAAACATTTGTGTGCAGTTTTTTTGTGAAAGTAAGTCTTCTACGCATTTTAGCAAATACCTGGGAATACAATTGGTAAATCATATGGTAGGACTATGTTTAGCTTTGTTATAGAATGACTTTTTAAACATCCTAAAAATAAAGAAATGAGACACTTCTTCAGAATAGGACATTAGATATAGACTACCTTCTGTTGCTACTCCAATCCTGGTCAATAATAAGTCTGATAATTGTTAAGATTTTAACATTTTATCCTCTACATCTTTTGAAGAAATTTGTGAATTCCTTTGTATAACAAACCTGAACCAAGTAAATAATATGGTCAGGCATGGTGGCTCATGCCTGTAATCCCAGCATCTTGGGAGGTTGAAATGGGCAGATCACCTGAGGTCAAGAGTTCAAGACCAGCCTGGCCAACATGATGACACCTGTCTCTACTTAAAATATACAAAAATTAACCTGGCATGGTGGCACACACCTGTAATTCCAGTTACCTGGGAGGCTGAGGCTGGAGAATCACCTGAACCTGGGAGGTGGAGATTGCATTGAGCTGAGATTTGCCACTGCATTCTAGCCTGGGCGATGACAGAGTAAGACTCCATGTCAAATAATAATAATAATGACATATGTGTGGTGAGGGAGAAAACCCAATCCTCAACAACATTCCATAGAAGAGTCCCTATCTTTCACTTGGTTTAATGAGATCTGAAATGAGATAAGTCAAGTTTGAATTTGAGATCTGCTACTTTCAGCTCCGTACAGCGATTCCTTAACCTCCTGCAGTGTCAGTTTCCCATGAAAGTAAAACAGTGACAGCAGTAACAGCATAATAGCACTGAAGGGAGGAATTGATTAGATGACACATGCAAACACACAGAACCAAGCTGGGAGGTGGGAAAAAATTAACAAGAGTTTCTCTCTTGATTAAAAGTACTTGAATATCACATTATATTTTCCCTCCCCTCTTCACTAGGGCAACACCAGTTGATAGGCACCTCCTCTCAGGAGACCAGGAAATCTCCCGGTAAGACTTCTAAGTGAATTACTGAACAGTGAAGTTATTCAAAAGTTATTGAATTACTGTAAAGAATTCCAAGAATCTGTGGTATTTTGTGGAAGTTCTTAGGAGTAAGATGGAAGCGGTACTTGGCAGGTCTCTCCCTGTAGTTACTCCTTAATGCCCTTTAATGTATTACCCTGTCTAGGATATTTGCATTTTAAATGAGGATGCCAGAAAATAATACAAAGGAATTTGCATTTAGTTGAATTTTATCAATCCTGTGGTTCAGTCCCCTTAACCTACCCCAGAAAATACCAGACTTCATCTAACCAATTTGTCTGAGGATTGTCCACAGAATTCATACTCTTTAAACAACAATGGAAAGTGAGACTATTATTCCTACAAGGACTTCAGGGTTCAAATGAAGGGAAAGCCGTGTTGATACTGCTTAGAGCCTTGGCAAAATGAGGCTGCGTGTTTTATGAATGAGAGTATGAAAATCATTTTGTGGAATACATCTATCTTTGCATGTGTTAGCCTTACCTACTATAGGGAGTCCAGTCAGAATTAAGTTACAGCTTCACAGCAAGCAAAAGTGCTGAGATTTGCTGATCAGGACTAGGATATGTCGGATACTTTAGAACTAGCTCTGTGCTTTTAGTATCAAAATAAGGGATTTCTCTCTTGTCTCCATAGATGACTACTGAGTGATTAAAAGCTCTAAATGTACAGATAATAAGACCTTCTGCCAGTTGTGGGTAACATTATTATTGCCCCAAGATAATTTACCCGCCCAAGTTTCAAGGTTGCATTTCCATCATGGAGCCAGTATTTTCCCTTCCTTGGGTGAGTCATTTGTCCAAGTACTTTATAGCATGGTGCTTCTGTACAGTGGTATTGAATATTTACTGGCAAATGCTATAGCCTCACTGTAAAATAGGAAATTAAATATGCAAGTTGTCTCTTTACAATGTGATTACTGCCATGATGGTTTAATAATTCGCAATTTGCAATTTTCTATACAATAAGAACAGTGTTGTAGTATTAAAAATAATTACAAGACCCTGAATTTCTTAAGATACCCTGAGACATGTTCAAATTCCCCAAATCACAGATACCATTATAGCACAGAATTTTCCCCATAAAGTTCAGTCAAGTATGACTAAAAACTTTCAATTAACCCCTTAAGACCTTTAGAATTCTATAAATAGAGGGCTAGACTCATTTATAAGGCTAATAACACAAACTCCGTCTGGAAGACTTACTGAAACAGTTGTGAATTACTTTCTTCATTTCGGTGCAGAGCACATGGTGATAGAAGCCACTGCCAGTGTTGCCACATAATTTACCCCAAACCCCTGTTTCTCTGTACGTCCTCTGTTTCTTTACTTTTCCTTCACTTCTACACCAACACTGTTTGCTGATTGGTTTTAGTTTAGTTCTTGTTTTTCCGTTTGTTCCTTTGTTCAGCAGAGACATTTTCCCTAAGATACAGAGGTTTTCTTGTTTCACAAAAGGCATGCAGATGGAAAGAGGAGCTAAGAACCATGAGTCAGGCTGAGACGAGGATGCTTGTCATTCGATAGGCTATACTCCATGTAGGTCACTCACTCCTGCAACCAGCCTCTTCTTAGTTTGTAGGATTCCGATGTGCACCTTGGCAGAATTCAAATCGTTACATTATGTGGACCATTTGAATTACTTGGCAATCGTCAAGACTATGCAGGTTAATTATGTGGATGCCTAAGGTCTTGCAATGATGTTTTAAGATTCTGATATAATATGTAAACATATAGTGTGTCTGAGAGTGGGAGGGAGGGAGACTAAATTAGCCCCATCGTGAGTAAGGAGCCGGGTTATCTGCTTTATGCTCTAGAGACGTGACATCATTTAATTGTCCTGGTAACTTTATGAGGCAGGTATATTATTCCTATTTTTACAAGAAATTAAACTCAGAGAAGATTTAAACTTGTCCAATATTACACAACTAATAATTGGCTGGGAAACAATTCAAAGTCAGGTCCGTCTGACCCTAAGATATTTTCACTGGAACCTTGCCACACAAAATGTCCTCGGACCACAGCCTCAGTGTCACCTGGGAGGCTGCTGAGAACGCAGACTCTCCGAGAAACGTAAACCAGCTCATAGATAAGTATAGATTGATGTCTATCAGATCTTATCGTGGCCTAGGAAAGAATGGAAAACAGAGAAGCTAAGACACAGAGACACTGAAGGGGTTAACAAACTTGAATTCACTGCTTAATTAAAAAGGGAACCTAGTTCTCTAATCTGTTCTTTTTCTCTGGAAACTTTGTACCCTGTCCTTGGGTAGCTTTAGATCCTCTGCTTCCAAAGAGGCTCCTCTTTTCTTTCCCACCTAGGGAAACCTAGGGGTCATCTTTAATTATTCTCTTTTCATTGTCCTACACATTTGTGGTGCATCACGAATCCTTTTGAATTCACCTCCAAAATAAATACCAAAACTCAACCACCTGTCACCACCACCACCCTAGTCCAGACACCCCATCTCTTTCTTGAGTTATTATATAGTCTTATAACAACATATATAATAATAACTACAATGATTCTCTATTATTCTGCTCTTCAAACTCCTATAAGTCATTTAGTATTCCTCTAAGTCAAGTGCTATATTTAATTACTTCTAGAAACTCCTTTTTGCATTCAGAATCAAGTTCAAACTCCATGATCTGGCCACTGTTTCTATCAGCTTCATTCTCATTTGTCATGTCCGAGTTACACTGAACTTCCTTCTTTTTCTGGAACATGTTAGGCTCATTCTCACCTTAGGGCCTTCATATTTCTCTCTGTCTGGAATGCTACAGACAGAGTCTTCTGTCTATAGCTACTCCCCAAGGTCTTTCTCATCATTCACACCTCAGCTCAAATATCAGCTCCTTAGAGGAGACTTATCTGATCATCATAACTAGAGTAGCCTCGCCTTGTACCTGATATTCTATTTCATTTTGCTGTTTTATAAACTTTTTATAGTGCTGTTGCAGATGGATGCCCAGAGAACCAGCGTGAGGAGTGGTTTTGCACGGAAGAAATTACTAGAGGTGCTCTTGATAAACACCTGAAGAAGGGAAGAACTAACAGTGCTGGGCAAAGAGAGAAGTTAGTCTACAACTGCAGTCTTAACAAAGACCTCAGCCGACACCACAGCGAGTTCTGAAGCTAAACGGCTCTTTAGAATACACCAAGTTTCGGCCAGGCACGGTGGCTCACGCCTGTAATCCCAGCACTCTGGGAGGCCGAGGCGGGTGGATCACGAGGTCAACAGATCAAAACCATCCTGGTCAACATGGTGAAACCCCTTCTCTACTAAAAACACAAAAAATTAGCTGGGCATGGTGGCGCGTGCCTGTAATCCCAGCTACTCGGGAGGCTGAGGCAGGAGAATTGCCTGAACCCAGGAGGCGGAGGTTGCGGTGAGCCGAGATCGCGCCATTGCACTCCAGCCTGGGTAACAAGAGTGAAACTCTGTCACAAAAAAAAAAAAAAAGAATACACCAAGTTTCAAAACTGAGGGGACAAATCTTTATACCCTCGCATTAGATGAGGCACAATAGCTCTTAAGTGGAGACAATTTCCAAAGAAGCCTGAAAGCTAAAACTATCTGTTTGCGACACAGCCTTTGGGGAGTCAGATTTTTAGTATCGAATGGGAATCTGGGCAACATCTCACCAGAGTCCATCCTTTGAATCCACTGCTTTGTATAAATTCTGGAGGCAGCTTAGCTAGGGTGCTGGGGCATCTGATTCTCTGTGAAACTTACTGAGGTTTAGTGGAATGAAATACATCTCAAGCCACTGCACCCAGTCTTGGGATCACAAGTGAAATTCACATTCTCCCTCCTCCACTCTCCATTCTATATTCTCCCTAAACTCACAGAGAAACTCTACGGGTTTAGGAGTCTTGCCTGGTAGCATGGACTAGACCCTTATCCTGTGGGGTCTGAGCTTTCAGTCCTCACGTCCTTCTCTGATCATGGCTTTTGCACTTGTCTGCTATTACCAAGCCTGGGCAAAGGAATAACAAGAGCCACCTAAATAGATAATGTGGCTGCCAAATATATTGTTCCCTGTCTCCATTGTATAGCAGCAGCCCAATGTCTTGCTGACGCCAGGAGCCATCCCCTTTTTGCCTGTCGGTCCCTTAGCACCAATATCTCACAGTGCCCAAGAGTCGGCTTCATCTTATAGTTTAGTAAGACTCCTGCCGTGTCCTCTGGTGAAAGCATTTCCTCTCCGGGAACCAGGACCACTAAACCCACAGAACCCGGAGATGCCAGGAAAGGAAGATACACTCTGCGAGCAGGTAACTGGGAGAGATTAGGGACCTTTCATGCCTCTACCTCTTCGCTCCAGGACACATGTATTCTACCTGGCGGGGGTGTAGCACTACATACAATTCACTGATTCCTGGTAAATATTACACCCAGGATGATGACCTCCCATCCTCACCAAGTATAATCTCAAAGCTCCCTCTTCAGCTGTCCTTTGAACATACCATTGCTCGGCTAAGCCAGCAGCTTCTGGTGGTGCAGTACCTGAGAGGACCCGTGGATTTCGTCGTCGTGTGCCCACGACTGCGTCCCCTTTCCTTCAAAGTCGGTCCCTAACTCTGATGCTAATATGAGTCATTCCATGCTCATGGACAAGCATTGCATAGGTCTTCAGGTAGTGGTGCTGGCTGGAGTTCTGTGGAAAGGAAAGACAAACTTTTATATATATTCCCCAAATACATTTCTATTTCTATTAAAATAAGCCACTATTCTCTTCAGGGTAGAAAATGTCTAATGTGTTTAACTTGCCACCAAGTGGCTGGTTAATATCCTGGAGGGTAGGTGCTCTACTGGGGACTCAGCATTGGTCTCTGTTGCTGGCCATGCTGAACTTCTGTTGGGCTTATGCATAGTATTAATCTCTACCGCCAGTGACGGTGTCTTCACTCCTAGCTAGGCAGTAGGTCATCCAGACCCTAAATGCTAAATCAGTGTCTGTTTCCTTGATATCCTGCTGGCACTAACTGGTGCAGGTAAGGACTCCCAAGAAGTAGATGAGGTAGAGACTAATAAGTAGGAAGATGATTAGGGAGTTCTCTTGGTCCTCACTGATGGGAAGGATAGAAACAGGATTGAGCAGAGGAAGAAGCTGGGTTGTGATGTGGTCTCAACAAGGACTTCAGCTAATCCTATAAAAAAAAATGTAATAGACGTTAAGAGTTGTCCTGAGCTGAGTGAAGGGGTCCAGTTACTGGATATGGACTATCCTACAGGTAGGAGACATGACCGTTGGCAAGATGACTGTCTCCAGGTCAAGCAATTCCCAAAAAAGACTGTGCTACTCAGGGTTCTACAGGGAAATAGAATCAATCGGATGGATGGATGGATACATAGATAGATAGATGATAGATAGATAGATAGATAGATAGATAGATAGATAATACATACATACATACATAGATGATAGATAGATAGATGATAGATAGATAGATAGATAGATAGATAGATAGATAGATAGATGATAGATAGATAGATGAGGATTGATTATGAAAAGTGGCTCACATGAAGCTGAGAATTTTCATGACAGGTCATTTGCAAGCTGGAGAACCAGAGAAGCTGGTAACTTGCTTCAGTCTAAGTCCAAAGGGCTGAGAACCAAAGACCAGAGAACCTGAAGTTCTAGTGTCCAAGGGCAGGACAAGTGTCCCTGCTCCAGAAGAAATAGAAAATTCAGCTTTCCTTTGCCTTGTTCTATCCAAGTCTTCAGTGAATTGGATGCTGCCCACACACATTGGGTGAGGAGAGATCTTCCTACTCAGTCTATTGATTCAAATACCAATCTCTTCCTGAAATGACTACAGACGTAGCCAGAAATAATACTTTACCAGCTATTTAGGAATTCTTTAACCCAGTCAAGTCCAGCTGACCCATCAAGTTAACCATCACAGGGTCTGAGAGGTGGGGGCTGTCTACAGACAGCATTCCTAGTGACTAGGGAAATAAGAACAGCAGACCTGAAGGGGTACCTGGGAAGGCTATGGTAAAGCTCATTACAAGTATGCATCATATGTGAAATTATTTTACTTTTTTTCCTCTCATTTATTAAATATCTACTCTAAAACTAGACACTATGAGGGCTGATAACTTATCTATGTGGCATGTCATAGGTAGATTCTCAACAAATACTGTTGAATTTTGAATAAGTAAATTAAAATTGATTATAACTCCTGTGAAAATAACCAAAGATAATTTATAGAATGTTATTTGAGGGTACAATTTCACTGGTAGATTGGAGGGGAAAGAAGGAAGGAAGGGAGGGAGGAAGGAAGGGAGGGAGGGAGGGAGGGAAGGAGGGAGGGAGGTGAGAGAAAGAGAGAAAGAAAGAGAAAGAAAGGAAGAGGAAGAAAGGAAGGAAAGGAGGGAGGGAGAGAGGGAGGGAGGGAAGGAGGGAGGGAGAAGAAGGGAGAGAGAGAGGAAGGGAGGAAAGAAAATAAGAGAAAACAGTCTTATAAATTAGTTTGTCCACCACTGGAAGAATTCATATTTAGGAGTAATGGTATGAGGAAAAATACATTGAACTGGAGTGTGTGGGTGTGTGTTTATGTGGCGTAAATGTAGGCGAGCTGGTTGCACCCAGCAGCTGCTATGGTGAAGCTGAGACCACACCCCTTGCATCTGGAGCCATAGCAGTTTCAAGAGCCCTCACCTTTGTGAGGCAAGGCCTGGAAAAATGCTGTTGTCATAGAGTCCTCTCAGTTTATTTCACTGACAAAATTGCATACATTTTGGGGTCAATTCTTCCTTCAGCTTGGGGCAAAGTTGCAAGAGGGAACTGGAAACCCTTTTAGGTTCACTACAAGTTTAAAATGTGGTGGAGGAGTGAAAAAAGTGTCAGAGTTTGGGGACTGAAATTTCTGGAGCAGTTCAGATGGGACGGGTATGGCCCCGAGCCCCAAAGGGTTACGCTGGCACACTCCAGGGAAGATCTGGGCCTCAAGTGGTATTTTACTCCAACTTATTCACACACTTTTAAGAAAACTAAGAAAAAATGTATTAAGCTATTTTCAAATTATATATATTTACCAATCAGATGAAAAACTAGATGCCCACCTGCCACCAAAGCCAAGTGGAACTGCCGTTTTGATCTGTAGTTACCTAACGAAGCCACATATAAATTTGGTCATCCTTATCTATAACTGTTCACTCAGATATCTATGGACATCTACATATGTAGACAAATAAAGACATAGCAGATGTCAGCTGACTTCCAGACAGTGGTTTGTACATTCTTTTGAGGTTAATACCCTTCAAAGCCATCTTTTTTTTTTGCTAGGGTGTCTAGCCAAAACACACTTGCTTTTCACCACGGCATGAAATATGTGGAAAATAAGAAAAAATGTCTATGAAAACAACTAGTGCCAAAATCAAAACTGAAAATTCAAGGAACGCCAAAGTCTGCAAGGGTGTTACATGTGCACACCAGGGAGCTGAAGTGGTCAGCCAGATTCACCAAACAGCTCTCAGGTCACTTGCAAGGTCCATTACAGGATTTTCTCATCTGCCCTGTTCATTCTTCTTTGGCTTCTGCATGAACCTAAATCAATATGTTCTTTACCCAGGAGGGTGCGTCCACCTTGTGCTGTGGATCTGGTTATTGGCTTCAGGAAGGAGCCAAGTATTGATATTGGCCGTGGAAGCCGCGGTCTATGCTGTCTTTGAGCAGCAGTCTTGTTTGCTTAGGGAGAGGAACCGGCTGCAAGGAGGAGGAAGCAGCCTCTTCCTCCGCTGCTGAATTTCAATGAGCAGAATCTATCAACAAAGTCAGGGCACTGTAAGGCCTGACAGGCTCTGGGCCTCTTCTGGGCTAAGGCCAAATGGGATTTAAGCCTGATGCACAACTCGTTACATTTAATATTAAAGAAACATGAAGCAACAGCGTGACCCAGAGAGACGCTTTCTCCTGGAAAGCAGAAGCAGAAGTGGTCGCCGCGCAGCCTTTTCTTTCCTGCCTGGCTGTCTGGTGAGACTCAGAAACAAAGGCGTCTTCTTTTTCAGAGAATTACAGAAACGATGCATCATAGTTGCTACTTACACATTTTACTACCATAATTCGCAAAAAGAAAATGCTACAGCTTATAAACTGTGGGTGTGTGAATTTCAAATTTCATTTTGTTCTTAAAATGATTTCCCTTTCCTACAACTGTAAAGCCAGTAGACTCAGCTGCCTGTATAAATTAACTCAGCATTTTGGCCGATGGACCGGAGAGCAGGCTCCACTTCAGTACCTTGCCAGAGTCAAGGGTTCACGACAGAGCCTGGTCTGTTTCTGGTTTTATCCAGCTGTGTGCTGGTGGGAAAACATTTAGTACGGTAACCTGTTCAGTATTACTCCTCCTGGGGTGTCTCTGAGTCCTCTCAATTTATTTCACGGACAAAAAGCATGTTTTTAATCTGTCCGCATCGCTGAGCCAACTGAGAAAACGGAGAGCACAAAATAGATTCTACTCCCTGTGAATTATTAAAGCAAGTTGTCAGCAACTATAAATCCTGCTAACGGATGACAGCCTCAGAAACGAACACAATCTGTACAGCCTAGTGGAACAAAAGAAAGGAAAGTCACTTCTTGAATGGAAAATTGAAGAACTTTCTGTTTAAATGTAGAATATGAGTTTCAAGGCCATCCGGACAATCAAGCCAAATCCAGATTAACCAGTAAGTCCTTGTAAGGCATGACTGGGTAACGTTTTATGCCATTTGGTGGTGGTTTTTCCTCACCATCTTGCCTGGTCGACATCAGTCAGCCTGAGTGATTTAAATGATGTTTCAGAGGAAAAGCTTGTGGGCACTTAATGCAGATACCTTTTAAAGCCTTTGTAAAAAGGTGTAAAAATTCACTTTGGGAGGCCGAGGCGGGTGGATCATGAGGTCGGCAGATCGAGACCATCCTGGTCAACATGGTGAAACCCCGTCTCTACTAAAGATACAAAAAATTAGCTGGGCACGGTGGCGCGTGCCTGTAATCCCAGCTACTCGGGAGGCTGAGGCAGGAGAATTGCCTGAACCCAGGAGGCGGAGGTTGCGGTGAGCCGAGATCGCGCCATTGCACTCCAGCCTGGGTAACAAGAGCGAAACTCCGTCTCAAAAAAAAGGTGTAAAAATTGTATGTAAAACAAATGTATTACTTTAACCACTAGATGAAACGAAAATAAAGGATACTGAGTCCGTGTGAGTTCCACCATCCCTTCTGCCAAGTCTAATTCCTTGTCATTCACTCGGCAAGCGTTTGCTGGACTCACAATAATTTATTTCCTCTCTGTTCTCTTCGCAGCAGATACTCTTGGGAAGGTATTTAGAACTTTCCGGTCAGCAAAAGAATATGGAAAAAAAAATGTTTTTACTATAGTGTTAACCAAAATTTTTCTATTACACCAGTTTAGTAGTTTATTCTTATCCATCCTACATTAGTAACTGCCAGGGAGTAGTTAAATATTAAAAACGTTATTTTTCTTTTTCAAGAAACACCATGAGCTCCACAAACTCTCTAATTCAGAATGAACTCATGGCCTAACATCATGAGAAACAGAGCACCAGATGTCAGGTCCAGAGCTGCCCAGCCTGGGGTGTGAAGGGGACCCTCCCCCCTCAGAGCCTCAGTGGCCCTGCGTTCTTAGGACCTGGAGAGTAAATCCCTCCTTAGGTCCTGTACTCCAGGGGCCTCACTCACCACCTGGGTCCGGGCGCTGCCTCAATGTTACTACTTCAGCAAGCTTTGTGACTCCATAGCCAACAGGTATGAAAAGCTTCCTTTATTCTGTCTCCTCATAGTGTAAGATGGGTGGAAATTTGAACAGCTCACCTTGCCTCCATCATTAATCACACTCTGGAAGCCCAGCAATAGTAGGTGCTTTCTACATGAGCTGCCTCAGGTTGGGGATAAGAACCATTGCTGCACCAGGAGTGTTTAGAAATTGCATTGAGGGCAGTGTCTGAATCCCAACACTGGACTTTCCTGCTTAACGGTGATCGCTCCTTCGGTTCCTGTGTGGTGCTTTGGCCCTGAGTTTTGCTAACTGTGACTTCTGGCTTTAGCTCCTCATGGGTTTCTGCCTCCTGGCTTCTACCCTGTCTCAGTAGCGGAGCTTCCAAGTCCGACCATTAGCTGTGTCCTTGATCTGGTTTGTCATGTGGATTCCCTTTGGGTTTCCCGCTCTCTTTGCCCCACAGTCCTGGGCTGAGGTCCTGATGCCATTTCAAAATCCATGGTGGTCACTGTGAGTATGTCTTGGAAGGGAGAGAGGAGGCCAGAAAAACTTGCTTTCTAATGCTCTTTTCCTGCCCTACAAAACAGATTTTAAAAAATAAATTTTGCCCTTCTGGACTGCATAGGTGTGTTATAAAAATTAACATCTGTGAAGCCTGGGTAGATTAACATGAATAGCAGCCATGTAGAAGATTGCCAAGCTATTGCCTTGGCAACACTCCACAATAGAAAAAAAAACTTTTAACATAAGCTGTAATTACAAAGCAAGGCAGCTGCTTTTGTTTTTAGCAACACAGCAACTCTGTACTTCCAGGTGCCATTGTCCCCTTCAAATTACCTATTGTGATAAACTAGCAGTTATTCCATCCATTTCAGCAGTAAACCTCTGTCCAAAAAACTGTGTGAAATGACCTTTTGGTAATTCCTTTTTGACTGGTAGCAGGCACATGAAAAAAAAATCCTTAATTGTAAAAAGTTTTTATCCTGCCAAATGTAGGGGGGAAATTTAGCCAGAATCTAGGAACTATTGGAAAGAGACAGAGACTGTAACACACACACACACACACACACACACACACAGAGAGAGAGATTATGTCTATCACTATTACACCTGGCTCTAAAGTAATAAGGTAGATGAGTGCATATGCATGCATAAACGTGGGGTGAAGGGGAGGCAGGTGTATGTGTGAGAGAGTGAGAAAAAGAGAGATAATATCCTAGGTATTCCAATTTGTTGGTGAAGTAGTGATTTCATTTCTCACTAAACAAAGAAAGCAAATCTAACAGGCAATGCGTGCTACAACGTCCACTATTGTCAGGAAAATTTCTTAGTTTCAGTCTTGATTGGAAGCAGACATTTTTTTGAAACACAGATGATGTTATCAGCTGGAAGGAGAAGGTCTCCTGAGACACACCGCAAGAACAGCTCTCCTCCATCCAGGGGTCACACGGTCTTGTCACCCTCTCTCCTGCTGCAGACTTGTGAACACTTTCAATTGGATTTTTGAGAAAAAGGTTACTTTCCAAACTGGTCATTTCATTCCTAAGCTCTCTCCCTTCCCCATCCAAAACACTTTCTCCTTTTTCTGTTTCCACTAGTCTTTATTTTCTTTTTTCTTTTTTTTTTTTTGAGACAGAGTTTCGCTGTTGTTACCCGGGCTGGAGTGCAATGGCGCGATCTCGGCTCACTGCAACCTCCGCCTCCTGGGTTCAGGCGATTCTCCTGCCTCAGCCTCCTGAGTAGCTGGGATTACAGGCACGCGCCACCATGCCCAGCTAATTTTTTGTATTTTTAGTAGAGACGGGGTTTCACCATGTTGACCAGGATGTAGTCTTTATTTTCATTATTCTCTCCCTCAGACCCCTCTCTGCCTCTTTAAAGATAAGCAATTATTTTAGGCTTCAAATAAGATGCTGCCCTTGGGGAGCCTTCAAACGCAGTCAGTCTGGGAGAAGGCGGAAGATTTGCAGATCAACAGCTCCCTGGTTGATACTGTGGGATACTTGGCAGCTGAGAGAAGGGACTGATGCTCATAGTTTTACTACCTATAGAAAATCTGCAAGTAAAGAGAAACCAAAGCCTCTGCCCCTTCTTTTGAGGAATCTCGTTGCTGCTTTCCTTCCCATTGGCAGACAATTCCATTTTCAAGTGCCCACGAAAGAGACAGAAGTATTCTTGCTTGATGAATTCCGGTATTTCTTAACTCATACTGTGTGTGATTCCTGACCAACATGAACAGTGTACTGATTCCCTGGGATTGCAATATTCCCTGGATCCCAGGGTGTCTGCCTGTCAGATTCTTGTGAGGACCTGAGGCTAAATCAGGACAAAGGCGTTCATCTTGTGTTGTTGCTCCTAATTCTCCATGGTGCTGTTTACCTTCTCACCTTGTGACTGGCATACCTACCTTCCCAATTTGCCAGGACTGGCAATTTGCCACATTTCAGAGACTACTTTTGTGTATACTGAGCTTCTATCCTCATGGGGTTTTTTAAATCTCTTTTAATCCCTTTGATTGATAGATGACTTAAATATTTCAGGGTGGATTTGCTGGATCTGTTTTCCTGTTCCCTAAATTCAATTTTGTTTAATTTATATATGGAATTCTTACTAAAGATAAGTATAATATTTAGTAAGAATTCCATAATTCCATATTTAAAGCTGCAAAGGGGTACAAACACATTTAAGACATGGTTTACATTCTAACTGGGTAGACAATTGAAGCACCAAGAGGAACATGATATAGGGCAGAATAAGGTGTTGTGTTCTAACACATGGAAGTGATTCATTTACTACTATTCTGTCATGTATTAGCCATCAGGAATGGGATACTCGTGGGAAAAACAAAGATTGACAACCAAACAGTTCTTACCGAAGATAAGACTAAAATTTAATTCTGAGAGGGGCCTGTGCTCCTCTAGCTACATCTAAATAGTGTTAAGTCAATCTCTTTTCAGGGTATAAGGGTGGAAAGCTATTACATTATTTTGGCAATGGTGAAATTCAGAGGATAGAAGAGACCCCACAGACCACTTGAGCCAACCCTCTAGAAGAGGCTAAATTCCCTCTTTCAACAAAAATTTCCCTGTATCAGGGAGAGGTAGCTCTTCCACTAAACAAACCCAGAAGTGATTCATTCACCTCCTACTGACTCAGCAGCCCGTTCCCTCTAAAGACAACTCTGCACAACTTTCTTACAATAAGGGGAAATCTGTTTCCCTAAGATCTACACCAGATGGACATCTAAACCCTTCCAAGAAAACCCTTAGATGTTTGAAAACAGGTATTGTGACCCACCACCAATCTTGTTGCCTGTCTTATCCCACCACATTTTTCTCTTCTACAGCTAAATTCCCTCTTGGATATCCAGTTCCCTCAATGGATGGCCCCCTCACAATTCTTTTATTTTGTTAGAATGTAAAAATAATAAATGACTATTGTAGCAAATACATAAAAATGTAAAGAAGCGACCCTCGCAGTGTGTGGTCTAGTTGGAAAGATAGATAGGTGATAAGGACACGAGGAAAGCATGAGGGAGACTGAATGGCAATGACATTGAGCTAATGATAGACGAGTAGAAGAAACATAAGATCAGAGCAGAGAATAGAGCGCCTGCCGCAGCCCAGAGGTAGGAAAGTATGTGCTATTTAGAGAACTGGAAGAGCTCAGTTTGGGAAATGATTTGTATGAGAGGGGGGTAAAAGATGAAACTAGAGATCTAGGTGGGCAGAAACCAAATCACGGAGGACTCTGTGTGTTAAGACATTTTATTTTTCTCCTAAAAGTTGTAGGGATACATGCCATTAATGTGTTTAAGGAAAGGAGAGATAAAAGTTTTGTTTGAAAGGTCGTTTTGCTGACAGAGTGAAGAAAGAATTGAAGGAGCAAGCTAGGATAAAGAAGAAATCAGTTGGGAGGTTGCTGCAGAGATAGAAGGGATGAAAAGCAGACTGGCAGTGGTGTGGGAGTGAGAGGGAGGCACGGAAAACGTATTAGACTCACTTCGATGGGTGCTCTATTGACATTTAGAAGTGAAAGGGTCTGGAAGCTGAGCGCAAGGCAATCTGAGGAACTGAAAGACTCATTGTGGCCAGAACAGAGTTCATTTCAGAGAAGTGGTAAGAAATGACAGGAGAGGTATGATTGGACCTGGTATAGGCCCTTGAAAGAGGGGTAAAGGAATTAGAACTTTATCTCCAGGATAATATGAAGGCTTTAAAGAACAGTCACCAGAAAAGTGTCCTAAATAAGAGTTCCGTTTTCAAAAAACATTCAGGTTTCAGTGTGGGCAATGAATCTTAGGGGAGGGGTAAGATAGGAGGTAGAGATAAGATTATTGCAATAATACGTCTACATGAGACAACGTGGCAGCCTGAATGAGAATAGTAGGACTGGAGAGTGGTGGATTAGAAATACTTAGAATGAACTCCAACAGGATTTAGTTATTGACATGATTACAATATTGCAACATAATACCTCAAGTCGAGTACACATCTATTGTGTGCCTGTGCCTGGCACTGTGCTCAGCAGTTGGTAGGGTGGGTCTGAGAGTGAGAAGCCGTGGATGATTCTTAGGATTCTGCTTTGGTCAATAGAGGAAGTAAGGGCAGGTTGAAAAGAAAAGCAAGAGGGTCTAGTTTATGTAGTTCCTGGTCACTTCCGTGTATAGTTAAGTTATTGTTAGCTGCACTGATATAGGAGACATGTTCATAACACTCACCAAGCCAATTCACTGAGAACTGTGACAAAATCACGTGTGGTGGGAATATCAATGAGCAGTGGAACATACATGTCTAAAGTTCAGGAGAGAGACTGGGCTAGACTTGGGAATTATTGACATATAGGTGGCAATTAAACAGATGAGAGCAGATGAGGTTCCTGGGAGAATGGGTGGAGTAAGAAGGAACCAAGGTCTAGAGTAAAACACTAAAGAATGAAGGAAGCCAGGGGCTCTTCCTGTTGACCCAGAGTTGGTACTTAAGCCTGTAGCTGAAGACTATTGGTTCTAAGTGCCTGACAATCTAATAAGTATCAATGATCTGTGCTAAGTGTTCCTTCTAGGACTTACTAAGAATTTCAGACTTGCCCCTCCAACAGTCATCCCTTGAGTAGATTTACCATGAAGCTAATGAGACTTAACCTTCAGGGCCTTTCACCTGCATAGGCTCTTTCTAGTGTCTCAATCATATATTTACAAATCAAATGCTTTTATAAAGTTTGAAAAAGTAGAATACTTTAAATGCAACCGTTAAGACGATTTCCACTTCTCTCCATCACACTTTCCCAGGAACATTTGGTGTAACAGGGTTTTGAGTTCTTCTAAGGGGATGTTGAATCGGGGACTCATTTGGTTTGGATTTAGCGGGATATTTTTATGTAGTTGATGGTCACTTCCATGTATAGTTAAGTTATTGCTAGCTGCACTGACGTAGGAGAAATGTTCATAATACTCACCATGCCAATTCACTCAGAATTGTGACAAAATAATGTGTGGCCAGAGACATATAGTGATAAGAACGTTGCACTTGGCACTGGAAATATACAAGTAGGAAAGAAAAACAATATGAAATGTTTGGAACTAGAGGCTAGTCCATTAGAAAATTCTTCCAAATCTTACAAATCATATATGAAACTGATTTGGCCAAGGTTTTCCAAATTTGACAAAAATCCTAAAAATGTATGTTACTGTTCCTATAATGAATTGTGAAACTATTTCTCCTATGAAGAATCAAAGAGTAAAAGCACACACAGTCAAAATTATATTTAAGAAATTAATTTGGCCGGGCGCGGTGGCTCAAGCCTGTAATCCCAGCACTTTGGGAGGCCGAGGCAGATGGATCATTTGAGGTCAGGAGTTCGAGACCAGCCTGAACAACATGGGGAAATCCTGTAGCTACTAAAAATACAAAAATTAGCCAGGCAGTAGTGGTGTGCACCTGTAATCCCAGTTACCTGGGAGGCTGAGGCAGGAGAATCACTTGAGCCTGGGAGGCAGATGTAGTACCATTGCACTCTTGTCTGGGTGACAGACCATGTCTCAAAAAAATAATAATAATAATTTAAAGACATGTTGTTTTTCTGAATTTCTTGTGGTAATTGTCAAGTTTCCAAAATGTGTCATTTACTATGATCATTAATAAGAAATAAATAGAAAGAGCATAGAGGTATTTATTTCTTTATTGTACTGTTTTTGTTGAGAGATGTCTTGCTATGTTGCCCAGGCTGGTCTCAAACTCCAGGCCTCAAGCTATCCTTCTGCCTCAGCTTCCCAAAATGCTGGGATTACAGGCATAAACCACTACACCTGGCAAAAGGCATAGATTTAAAGTCAACAATCACCAATAATATTAAATGTAATTGATCTAAATACACCAAATACAAAGCAGAGATTGTCAGATTGGAGAACATAAAAAAATAACCACATGCTGTCTATAAGAAACCCACTTTAAAATTCAAAAGCAGATAGGTTAAAAGTGAAAGAATGAAAAAAGATCTTCTAAGCTAACACTTATTAAAAGAAATCTGGAATCATTGTGTTAATATCAGATAAAGTGCATTTCAAAGGAAAGAATTAGCTGGAATAAAGAGGGTCATTTTTTTTAATGACAAAGGGAGCAATCCATTGAAAGGACATGACAATTCTAGATGTTTTTGCACCTATCAACAAAGAGCTTCAAAATACATGACGCAGAAACTGATAATACCGGAGAAAAATAAATAAACCTACTGTGAAAACTGAGGATCTCAACATCCTTCACTCAATAACTGAAAGTAGATGAAAAATCACGAAATATATAGAAGACTCAAATAGCACTATCAGCAAACCTGACCTAACTAATCTTTTAGAACACTCCATCCAACGTTCGCAGAATCCAGGTGGTCCCTGACTCACAATGGCTGGAATTACAACTTTTCAACTTTAAGATGGAGCAAAAGTCATATACATTCAGTAGAAACCCTACCTCGAATTTTGAATTTTTATCCTTTCTCAGGCTAGTGATATGTGGTACGACACTCTTTCTGTACTGGGCAGCACCAGCAAGCTAGAGCTCCTAATCAGTCACAAGATCACAGGAGAAGCACTCAATACTCTGCAGTGTACCGTGTTGCCAGATGATTTTCCCAACTGTAGCCAAATGTAAGTGTTCTGAGTTGGGTGAATTAAATATGTTTTCAACTTAATATATGTTATACTTACAACAGATCTAATGGGATGTAACCCTATCATAAGTTAAGGAGGAACATCTCCACACATTTTTTTTTTAACAAATGTACGTGGAACATTTACCAGGTATATTCATTTTCTAGGGCCACCATAACAAAAGACCATGAACTAGGTGACTTAAAACAACATAAATTTATATTCTAGTTCTGGAGGCTAGAAGCCTAAAATCAAGCTATTGGCAAGCTTGGTTCCTTCCGGAGACCCTGAGGGAAAATCTCTTTCATGCCCTCTCTCCTCGCTTTTGGTGATTACCAGCAATCCTTGGTGTTAACTGGTTTGTAGATGTATCACTGCAATCTCTGCCTCTGCCATCACATGGCATTCTTGCTGTATCTGTCTGTGTCCAAATTTCTCTCTTTTCATAAGAACAACAGTCATTGGATTAGGGTCCACCCAGTATGACCTCATCTTAACTTGACTACCTCTGCATCTGCAAAGACCTTATTTCCAAGTAAGGTCACACTGACAGGTACCAGGGGTTAGGACTTAAACATATATTTTGAGGGAACACAATTTAACTGGCAAGACCATATATTTAAAAGGATTTAAACAATAGATATGTTCTCTGGCAACAGTGAAATTAAATTTAAAAATCAATAACAAAAATGCATTTAGAAAATCTCCAAATATTTGGAAGCTAGACAACACTTCCAAATATCCCATGGGTCAAAGAACAAATCATGAGTCAGGGTTAGGAAGTGAGCTGAATGAAAACAAAGACTCTCATTGGCTACAGCTTGGTGTTTTGCCTTATTTGAACATGGTTCAAACATCTGGCTACATCTGATTGGCTAAAACTCAGTCACTGGCCCAGTGTAGGCTATGGTCTGTTTATACCTCCACTGTCATAGCTCACAATGAACAGAGAAACCTTTAGAACAAACTTAAAATATGTAAGGAGACAGCTTTAGGCTCAACTTGATGTAACAGCACAATGTATTAAAATCTGTTGGATCCAGCTAAGGCGCCATAGGGGCATCAGAGGTTTAAGAGCTCATAGCATAAGATGCTTGTATTTAGAAAGCAGAAGGGTTTTAAATAAACGATTTAAGTTTGCATTTTAAGAAATTATTAATAGAGAAAGAAGAGAAAGCTCAAAATAAGCATAAAAAGGAATTAAAATAAAAACAGAAATCAATGAAACAGAACACAAAAAATCAGTAAAGAAAAACCAATGAAACAAAATAAAAACCCCAGTTCTTTGGGGGAAAAAAAGTCAATAAAATTAGCGAACTCCAGCTCACCAGCTAAAGAAGGGAAAACACATAAACTGCCAACATCAGGAATGAGAGAGGAAATATTACTACAGATTCTACAGTCATTAAAAGGAAAATTAGGAACAACTTTATGCCATTAAATACTTCAACTTAGATCAAATGAGCAAATTCTTTGGAAGACACAAACAACCAAAGTTCACCTAAGAAGAATTAGCTAATAAAATGCCCCATATATATATATACATTTTTTTTTTTTTTTTGAGAAAGTCTTACTCTGCGGCCCAGACCATAGTGCAGCGGTACAATCTCAGCTCATTGCATTCCCAACCTCCAGGGCTCAAGACATCCCCCTGCCTCAGCCTTCTGAACCAGCAGGACTGCGGGCACAGGCTACCACATCCAGCTAATGTTTGCACTTTTTGTAGAGACAGGGTTTCACCGTGTTGCCTAGGCTTGTCTCAAATGCCCCATATCGTTTGAAAAAATTGAATTCACAGTAAAATTTCCAAACACTCATATCTTTAAGTTAATTTTTAATGTTGATTTACATATTTTAATTTTTTTCTCTAGTTGCTTTTAGCATCTCTATTTTTTGTGTTCTGTAGTCTCGCTATGATGTCGTCTGGTATATTTTTTTAGCATGGGATTCATTGTTTCCCCAATCCGAGGATTCATGGATTTCACCAATTCTGTAACTTTCTCAGTCATCCAGTCAGAAGCAGGACTATTCACTCCTGACACCGGCAGTTTAAGGTTCCTGTTTGTGTCTACAGCTGCAGAACATACTCGAGCACGCGGCTCTCACCTAGCTCGAATTCCAGGTCCCATAGGCCCTAAATTATTACGACTCTTCTAAATTTAGATAGTTTCTTTTTTCTAAGTGACCAATACCCTGTTCCTAACTTTAATTAGTAGAATATTGACAAACTACAATTCTGAAGTAGACACATTTCAGACTATCTGCAGAGTCCACACCCCTTCTTTGTAACTGATCTGTCACTCTCAACCCCTGCCGCTCTATTGTATCACAGCATCTGTATTAGCTAGGGTTCTCTAGAGAGACAGAACTAATAGGATATATAGATATAGGTTCTGTCTCTCTAGAGAACCCGGACTAATATAGAGTTCCCTAAATATATATATATATATGTATATACATATATATACACATACACACACACACACACATACATATATGGAGTTTATATATATATATATGGAAGTTTATTAAGGAGTATTGACACACATGATCACAAGGTGAGGTCCCACAACAGGCCGTCTGCAAGCTATAGAGCAAGGAAGCCAATCTGAGTCCGAAAATCTCAAAAGTAGGGAAGCCAGCAGTGTAGCCTTCAGTCTGTGGCAGAAGGCCCCAGAGTCTCAGAGCTGAAGAATTGGAATCTGATGTTTGAGGGCGGGAAGCATCCAGCACGGGAAGATGATGACGGCCAGTAGACTAAACCAGTCTAGTCCTTCCACGATCCTCTGCTGCTTTTATCCTAGCCTCACTGGCAGCTGGCTAGATGGTGCCCACCCAGCTGAGGGTGGGTCTGCCTCTCCTAGTCCCCGACTCAATTGTTAATTTCCCTTGGCAACACTGTCACAGACACAGGCAGGAACAACACGTCGCATCCTTCAATCCAATCACGTTGACACTCAGTATTAACATCAAAGTACCTCTTCTCCACTAAATTAAACACACTGAAGCAAAGGTGGGCAGCTAGCTCAAACTGACCTCCCCTCTTTAGAGTTTTCACTGAGTGTACATGAGAGTAAGTCAGTTCACAGAAGGCAGGAAGAGAAAAAACACCCTGAAACAAAGGTGGGCACCTAGCTCAAACTGACCTCCCCTCTTTAGAGTTTTCACTGAGTGTACATGAGAGTAAGTCAGTTCACAGAAGGCAGGAAGAGAAAAAACACCCTGAAACAAAGGTGGGCACCTAGCTCAAACTGACCTCCCCTCTTTAGAGTTTTCACTGAGTGTACATGAGAGTAAGTCAGTTCATAGAAGGCAGGAAGAGAAAAAACAAAACAAATGTAACCAAAGAATTTTGTAGGAGGGGGCACTAGGGTAAGGATCAGAAACTGGTCATTAGTATTGTCCTCAAAACTGTCACTCTTTTCCTAAAACATTAGATTCCACAAGATTTTAATCCCCCCAAAATCACCAAGTTTACTTAAGTAAGATAGGTGGTGTGAAGATATCCTGGTTGAACCAGAAAATCACACATTTTAATTTTCTAGCCATGGGCCCTGAATCTTTGAGTCTGATCGTGGGAAATAAATAAATTTTTACTTCCTTTTACAATACTGAGTTTGCCATATGTGATAGTTAATACTGAGAGTCAACTTGACTAGATTGAAGGATGCAAAGTATTGATTCTGGGTGTGTCTGTGAGGGTGTTGCCAGAAAAGATTCACATTGAGTCAGCGGCTGGGGAAGGCAGACCCACCCTTAATCTGGTGGGCACAATCTAATCAGCTGCCAGTGAATATAAAGCAGAAAGAAAAACGTGAAAAGGCGAGACAGGCCTAGCCTCCCAGCCTGCATGTTTCTCCCACACAGGACGCTTCCTGTCCTCAAACACTGAACTCCAAGTTCTTCAGTTTTGAGACTCAGACTGGCTCCCCTTGTTCCTCAAGCTTGAAGACAGTCTATTGTGAGATCTTGCGCATTCATAATTAATAAACATTCATATATATATATATATATATATATATATATATATAAATGAAACTAATAGGGGAGGTATCTCTTTTTTTTTTTTTTTTTTTGGAGACAGAGTCTCGCTCTGTCGCCTAGACTGGAGTGCAGTGCGGCAATCTCGGCTCACGAAAACCTCCACCTCTTGAGTTCAAGCTATTCTCCTGCCTCAGCTTCCCAAGTAGCTAGGATTACAGGCTTGCGCCACTACATCTAGCTAATTTTTGTATTTTTATTAGAGACGGTGTTGGCCTGGCTGTTCTCAACTCCTGACCTCAGGTCATCCACGTGCCTCAGCCTCCCAAAGTGTTGGGATTACAGGCATGAGCCACCCCATCCAGCTCTATCCCACTACTTCTGTCCCTGTAGGAAACCCTGACTAATGCAACGAATACACTGTATTTTATACAGCACAGTTGTGTCAATTACCAATTAGAATTCTGTATTCAGCGCCATAGATCTTGGTGGGGTTTTGTTTTTTTTTGTGATGTTGTCTAGCTCTGTTTTCTCACCCAAGCTGGACTGCAGTGGCCCCACCTTGGCTCACTGCAACCTCCACCTCCCGGGTTCAAGCGATTATCCTGCCTCAGCCTCCCAAGTGGTTGGGACTGCAGGTGGGTGCCAGCGAGCCGGGCTAATTTTTGTGTTTTTAGTAGAGACGCGGTTTCACCATATTGGCCAGGCTCATCTCAAACTCCTGACCTCAAGTGATCCACTCACCTCGGCCTCCCAAAGGGCTCGGATTACAGGCATGAGCCGCCACGCCTCGCCAGATCTTGTTTTAAAGGGATTTCTCACAAGATGTTGTTAACTGTCTTATTAGTGGCTGGTACTTTTTTTTTTTAATCAATTTTGTTCTATCAATGTAGCAGCAGAAAGTGAGGGACGGCTCGATGGGAGACTGTTACCTTGGCATCCTTTCTTCTATTCACTTTTACGAAGAAAAGCTATCAATAATGCTGTCTGATTATCTGAACTCTGACTTTTCCACTGTCATAAACTTTTCCAAAATAAGTTTCTTCTTAAAAAAATCTGTAGCTTCATAGATTTCAAGAACATTCCTCCAAACCCATACACAATCTCACAGTGTCTTTAATCACTTTAGCTTATCCATTAGTAAAATGATTAGTTATTTTCAATCAGTTCCTCTATCTATAATGCTTTCCATTGCATTTTTATAACAAAATCTAGCTTCCTTCTCCAGAATAAATGCCCCTGGAAAAGTCTCAGACAGAGTCTAGTATTTGTGATTGTAAGTGACTAGCAAGAGCAAAAGTGTTAGAAAATTTCACTCAGAGAATTCACCGGAAGATGAATCACACATACACCTTTTTCCTCCTTTGGACCGTTAGTGGTCAAAAGTCCCAGAGTGCAGCTTAGGGCCATTCTTGGCTTGATTTGCTCAGTGACCACAAGAATGGTTTCACTACCTGTTCTTTAGTCTCAACAAGCAGGAATAATAATTCTACTTCCTTTATGGGCAAGAGTATTAATATGAATGTGTTGGTAAAACAATCTGAGGTTTCAAATGATCAAAAAGAGAGGAGAGGGTCAATCTATGAGCCCTGGAACGAAAAGGAAAGTGATGTAGCCTGAATATTTGTTGGCTCCAAATGTCAAAATTTGATCCCCAGTGGTGGAGGGGGGCCTGGTAGGAGGCATTTGGGTCCTAGGGGCAGATCCCTTATGAATGACGTGCTGCTATTCTCTTGGTAATTTGTGAGTTCTGCCCTGTTAGTTCACGGGAGAACTGATTGTTAGAAAGAGGCTGGCACTGCTTCCTTTCTTTTGCTTTCCTCCTCTCGCTATGTGATACCTGCTCCCCTTCACTTTCCGCCTTAAGTGAAAGCTTCTTGAGGTTCCTTGCCAGAAGCGGACGCTGGTGCCAACCTTCTTATACAGCCTGCAGAACTGTGAGCCAAGTAAGCCTCCTTTCTTTATATATTACCCAATCTGAGGTGCTCCTTTATAGCAATACAACATGGATAAGAGAGAAGGTTATTCTCACACAGGAGACAGAAGCGCCTCTGCTTCTGCTTCTCAACAGTGCTGCTGAAATCTTAGGCTCTCACACATTTCTTTCAATTCCTGGTTATTTAACCAGTGGCAGGAGCAGTTACGCCAAATTGTGCATGCTAATTTTGCTTTTAAAATTGGAGTCAGAGACAATAATCAGTATAAATATTCAAGTAGAATCTATACTAAGTTCATATAATCTCAACTACATATTAGCATTACCTGCCAGGATCAAAATTGAGAGGGAGGCAACAAAAAAAAATTTAAAAAGGAAAGATAAGGGTACTGTAAGGCCAGTTGCCTCGCCAGGAGGCCAGACACAGCCCCTCATGCTGCACCCGGCACCCACCTCTGCACCCGGCACCCACCTCTGCACTTGGCACTGGACTCTGCTCCTGGCACCTGACTCTGCACCCGGCACCCACCTCTGCACTTGGCACTGGACTCTGCTCCTGGCACCTGACTCTGCACCCGGCACCCACCTCTGCACTTGGCACTGGACTCTGCTCCTGGCACCTGACTCTGCACCCGGCACCCACCTCTGCACTTGGCACTGGACTCTGCTCCTGGCACCTGACTCTGCACCCGGCACCCACCTCTGCACTTGGCACTGGTCTCTGCTCCCAGCACCTGACTCTGCACCCGGCACCCACCTCTGCACTTGGCACTGGACTCTGCTCCTGGCACCTGACTCTGCACCCGGCACCCACCTCTGCACTTGGCACTGGTCTCTGCTCCCAGCACCTGACTCTGCACCCGGCACCCACCTCTGCACTTGGCACTGGTCTCTGCTCCCAGCACCTGACTCTGCACCCGGCACCCACCTCTGCACTTGGCACTGGTCTCTGCTCCCGGCACCTGACTCTGCACCCGGCACCTGACTCTGCACCCGGCACCCACCTCTGCACTTGGCACTGGTCTCTGCTCCCGGCACCTGACTCTACACCCGGCACCCACCTCTGCACTTGGCACTGGTCTCTGCTCCCAGCACCTGACTCTGCACCCGGCACCCACCTCTGCACTTGGCACTGGTCTCTGCTCCCAGCACCTGACTCTGCACCCGGCACCCACCTCTGCACTTGGCACTGGTCTCTGCTCCCGGCACCTGACTCTACACCCGGCACCCACCTCTGCACTTGGCACTGGTCTCTGCATCCGGCACCCACCTCTGCACTTGGCACTGGTCTCTGCTCCCAGCACCTGACTCTGCACCCGGCACCCACCTCTGCACTTGGCACTGGTCTCTGCACCCGGCACCCACCTCTGCACTTGGCACTGGTCTCTGCTCCTGGCACCTGGCTCTGCACTCGGCACCTAGCTCTGCGCACGGTTCCCCTGGAAGGCCCCGGCTGATACAACCCTGGCCGGCTCTTGCATTAGAAAAACCCGCCGACAACCCGCCGACCAATAGCGGCCCCCCCACCGCCGTCCCCATCCTGCTCCTCTGGAGCCAGGCAGAGCGCCCAGCTGTTGCTCGTTACCCATAGCCCTGAAAGCCCCACGCCCCAGGAAGTCAGCGCGACTTCTCTGGCCCCCTTTCCCCGGACCAGGGAACCTCGCCTGGGAGCTGAATAAACTGGCATTTAATTTTCTTATACTGGCCTCAGTTTCTTCATTTTAAACTCGGCAATAACTCTTACAGGTACACGTACAGTAGTAATAACTTCAGATTTTATTTTCTTGGATAAAACAGATTAGAGTAAGTGTCTGCATATGCATATACTACTCACACCTGAATCCACCACCCCTCATACTCGACTCCACCATCCTCATAAAAAAAAATTGTCTAATTAATCACAATTTAAATGGATAACTAATCACATTGAATCGTCCTCAATGTTCATTACTTCTGTAAGTTGTTCTTTAGTCCCAAGTGTGGTTCATTAAGAGAAGAAGGGAGAAAAGGGAATGGAGAATAGGCAATAAAAGAGGAAACGGCAGAGAAGAGGAATAGAGGAGAGAAAGGGGGAGAGACAGTGCAGGAGGCAAAGAGTAACAGAAAGAAAGTCACATATGTCAAAACAGTTGGAATGAGTACAGATAAGAAACTTAAATTAAAAACCTGAAGTAATTATAAAATGTCTCTCCACTTTCTTCTTGCTCCTTTATTAAATTTGTAATGATATTTTAATTTAACTGTTGATAATGGGGACATGTAACACTTGTATTTTTTTAAAAAAAAACATTTTAATTTAAATTTTAAAATTTTTTAAAATACAGTTTTCTAGAAATTAAAAAATTCAGTGAGGTCTCATTTGGCCAAACATGCTAACTCTGCTTTTTGCACCCTTTTGAAAGGCATGATGATACTACAGTTTGTAGAGTTAAAATATAGAAGGAAATGGCGGGGGGGGAGACGAGTTTTTTTAATTTTCGCTTTCAAAGTTCCTACCTCTTTTTTACCAGAAAATGAACTCTGAGCTTGTATTCAAGGATGTCAACTGTTATCTCTTTGACACAAAGGAATGAGAAAAAAAAAAAAAGAGTACTACTGTCCAATGCCTGTGAGCTAAAATATAATAAAGCTCTTGCGGTGTTTTCAGTGGGGAGAGACGATGGGTTAAATGGTCAGTACCTCCAGTTTGTTCCTGTCAAGTAAATCTGTTAAAATACTAAATCCGCTGAGCTCAGTGGCTCATGCCTATAATCCCAGCACTTTGGGAGGCCAAGGCAGGTGGAACACCTGAGGTCAGGAGTTCAAGATCAGTCTGACCAATATGGTGAAATCTCGTCTCTACTCAAAACACAAAACATAGCCAGGCATGGTGGCATGCGCCTATAATCCTAGGCACTCGGGAGGCTGAGAAAGGAGAATTGCTTGAACCCGGAAGGTGGAGGTGGCAGTGAGCCCAGATCGAACCACTGCACTCCAGCCTGAGTGATAGAGTGAGCCTCTGTCTCAAAAAAAAAAAAAAAAAAAGTTAAATTAAATGAGGGGACATGGAGGAAAAGCTGCTGGATGTTGTGGCCATTGTTCTCTATACTACCTATAGCAGTAACCAGAGCAAGATTTCTGTAAAGAATGTTTTAAATTATCAAATGAAACCCACGGCAAAGATTCTGTCCTACGTGAAGGTCATGCCCAGTGCTTGCTTTACAAGGTTCAACTATCTAAACTTCCATTTCTTAACAGGTCATATTTTCCTTCTTCTATGTCTGTATTAACAAATGATAAAATCCTCATTTAATTGTTATATAAAAACTCTAATGTGCATTGGTGCTGAGATTTTTTGGTACAGATTCTCGGATCGGCAGAATGAGAAATCTAGAGTGCCCTCACTGCAGAATGGGGCTCACCAGGTCAAGTTTGGAAGAGACACTGATAAATATCCTATCTCCTAGATAAATATTTCTCATTTAAGCAAATTATGAACTCACTTTAAAGGGAAGTTTTTTTAAAAAATCTATATTCATACTATTTTACTTCAGTGAAAGCATAAACTATATATAAAACTCCTTACCTTTTAAACACACAACTATGAAACCCAAAGAAATGTACAAATATATATTACAAACACATTAAAACAAAATAAGGAAAACTCAAGTTTGCAACATTTATTTAATGGATGACATTGGTTTGCTGAAAATAGATCTCTGATGTAATAAAACAGAAGCTTGGGTGCAGTTTTAAAATATACTCTTTCTCAGTCAGCGACCGTGGCTCAGGCCTGTAATCCTGGCACTTCAAAAGGCTGAGGCAGGAGGATCACTAGGAGTTTGAGACCAGCCTGAGCAACAAAGTGAGTTCCTGTCTCTACAAAAAAAAATAAAAAAAATTTAGCTGGGCTGGGTGGCATGTCCCTGTAGTCCCAGGTATGTGGGAGACTGAAATGGGGCAATCCTTTGAGCCCAGAAGTTCAAGGCTACAGTAAGCTATGATCACACCACTGCTCTCCAGCCTGGGTGACACAGCAAGACCCTGTCTCGATTAAAACAAACATAAATAAAACCGCTCTCCCACCTGTGAAAAAGATTCCTCATATGGTACAGAATGAAGTTTAGCTCCTTAGCATGGCATTCAAGCCATCACTCCAGTCAGATGCTTTCCAACGTCATTTCCCTCTGTGTTCCTCACTCACCTTTCATTGCCTTCCAGCCAGATGGCTTGCCATTCTTCCAGAAAAACCCAGTCGTCTCACGAACCTGTGACTGTGCCCACGCTGACTTCTCGGGCACTCTTCTCTGCCTACCAACATTCTGATTTTGCTCTTAGATTCAGCACAAAAGCCATTTGCTCCATAAAGCTATCTCCCAGTTCCCTGGACTCAATGACTACACCTTCCCCTGAGTTTCCAGAGTGCATTGCTCATATTTGTTTTTATGTTGCCTGGAAATGTTATCTGTTCATGGATCCATCTTCCTCATTACACTGTTAACCTTGGGGAAAAAATACATACACAGCTTTACTGAGATATAATCCCATAGAATTCACTCATTTCAATGACACGATTAAGTGATTTATCGTATATTCACAAAACTGTAAAACCATCAGCACAAGCAATTTTACAACATTTTTTCCACCTCAAAAGGAAATCCTACACCCGTTAGCAATCTCTTTTTACTCCCCGACTCCCAGACCTAGGCAGCCCTTACAGTACTTTCTGTCTTTATAGATTTACATATTCTGGACATTTCATATAAATTGAATCATTTAATATGTGATTTTTTTTGTGTACCTGTAATCTTCCAAAGGCAGAGATCAAGTTCTATTCATAAATGGAAAAGTAAATGAGCCAGGATCTGTGAACAGAAAATGAGTTTGGAGTCACAGCTGAGTCAAACATCTCACTTCAGCTGTTTACTAGCTGTGTGACTTTGAGTAGTCACTTCATCTCTCTGAATACCAGTTTACCCTGCAAAATGGGGACAGCAATACTTCCCTGAGAGATGGCTATGACTATCAGAAGGAAGATATGAAAAGTTCCTGGAAATGGGTTTGCTCAATACACAGAAGCTGTCATTTGTATGTATCTTTGCATACACGGAGTATCTGGCATAGTGGGTAGGAATGTGTGTTGATTCATTAATTTATTAATGATAAAGAATTTGAATGCCTTTCCTTCATCATGTCAATAGACTTCGAACAACTTAGGGGAAGAATCTAAAGTGAGTAGGGCAAAATCTTTCCTCAGAGATGTAAACTAGATTCCATTTGTTTCCAGCTACTGTTCTCCCTCAGAAGAAAACAAACCTGGCCAATGGACCAGTGAGACAACAGAGCCAATAAACAAATGTAGGATCCAAAGTCAGAGGGGATACTGGCATTCTGAAGTCACTTAGGGACCAAGTCAGCTCCATCCATCTCGGCTTCTCATTTGTATTTGCATATACTTCATCTAACAATCATTTTTGCTTTCTGTATTTTAGGACCAAAAAACCTGAATCTCACCTTGCAATGTTTGAATTCTCCTTAAGATAGAAGAGCGATACCATCTGAATCATGAATAAAGAAAAATACAGAAAGGGAACGGCACAGAATAGGTGTTTATCCAAAGGAAAAAAGTTCAACCATCAAAAAACAATTAAATTATGTCTAGAGATGTCCAAATAAGTAAGAACCTTCATCATAGGAACAATAAGCTCCCTCACAGGACAGAAATTCATTAGCACATGGATTCAATTCCCCAAATAAAGAGAGGAAAGAATAAAAAAACAACAAGTTTAGTTGAATCATATTTATAATGGAAGTGCTGACAGAATCAGCAAACAGAGAAAGTGAACAGTCTACCTTAAAAAGGATATACAACAGCACTTTGGGAGGCCAAGGCGGGTGGATCACGAGGTCAACAGATCAAGACCATCCTGGTCAACATGGTGAAACCCCGTCTCTACTAAAAATTACAAAAAATTAGCTGGGCATGGTGGCGCATGCCTGTAATCCCAGCTACTCGGGAGGCTGAGGCAGGAGAATTGCCTGAACCCAGGAGGCGGAGGTTGCAGTGAGCCAAGATCTCGCCATTGCACTCCAGCCTGGGTAACAAGAGCAAAACTCCGTCTCAAAAAAAAAAAAAAAAAAAAAAGGATATACAAGTAATTCAATCTCTATGAGAGAGAAACGTGAAAGGATTTTTAAAGAAGAAAGGAACTTATTTGCAAAAAATTTCAGTGCAAGTTACATGAGTTTTCTGTAAGACTTAATTTTTTTTAAGACCATAATCCTGCAAGCCATGGAAATAATTAAGAAAATAATTATTTAATTAGAATAGGTCATTTGGCAATTGACTATCGAAGCAGTTTAGTTTCACCAAAAGAAAAAGAAAATGATCTTGAAAACTTTTGCTATTTTAAGCTTTTTAAAATATTCAGACAAATTACCTTCTAACTAAAAGCAACAGTGAAATTCAGATGGAGAAATGAAAAACTGATGTCCTGGAAATGCTTCAGTTGATCAATTCCAGCCCTTTCAAGCAGCCTAAGGAAATCTTTAAACACAGCTGTGAAGTAGGATCCGTTACTGGCATGAAAGTGGGTTGAGCATTCCCACCTCAAATCGTCCCTTTAATGGACTTGTTTCCAAACAATCCACCCCATCATGAGGACATGTTTACCTTCTGATCCAAAGGAAGACAGCCAAGAAGTTTTTCCATCCACTCCAGAAATAAGACAAAAAAATTAACAAGAAAGTATATCAATTCCCAATAGATCTAGTTTCTTATGCCAGTGGTCTGCTCATACAGGTTCATAGACAAGTCATTCTTATGCCATCTCTTCACCTCCCTTTTTTGTAAACAAATTCCCTTTCAGAAGATAAACACCTGAGAATCTGTTTCTGCTTCAGAAGCACACCAGTGGAAAAGCCCCTAAAGCTCTCTAAGGGTACTTGCCCACTGCAAATAAGGCAGTTATTCTCTGAGTATCTAGATCTGAAGTTAGGAATGACGTACATATTTTTCTTGTTCCATCCGAGGTCTATTGAAAGTATTTTCTAACACATTTAATATTGCAAGCTACCTGAAGAACGGGCCCAGTCCAGCCCAGTTCCAGTGCTCAGGCAACAGGAAAGGGAAGCAAGGTATGCAGCTTTGACTGGGATTGTTTGAGAAAGAAAGTCTCAATACTGAGACACACTTTCAATACTGAGCGACGTGGAAGCCATCCTTCAAGTACTGACAAGCTTGGGAGCTGCGAAAGAAGAGAACTGAGGAAACAAAACACTGCTATTTGCTGTTACCCTAACCACAGCCGAGCGCACTGAAATCAGCCTCAAACAACCGACGTGAAACGCACTGCAAAAAATAAACGGAACATAAATATCCTTCAGCATAAAATGATGGCACAGAAATACTGTGATTCACCAAGCTTCTGAACCCTTTCTAATGTTCATAATTATGCTGGGTTTTTGCCCCAGCATTAAGCATGATGACTCAGTCTCTTTCTGACAGGCCACACAAAATTAAGCCTTAGAGGTTGAGTCTATTTTTATGCCCTTAATATTTCCCTAAAAGTTTTGTTTTAAAAACCAAAGTCTACTATCCAGGCTCGTGCATATGTTCTCTCTCTCTCCAGTTTCTCTTTTTAACATGAAAACAGGGCCGGGCGTGGTGGCTCAAGCCTGTAATCCCAGCACTTTGGGAGGCCGAGGCAGGTGGATCACGAGGTCATGAGATCGAGACCATCCTGGTCAACATGGTGAAACCCCGTCTCTACTAAAAATACCAAAAATTAGCTGGGCATTGGTGGCGCGTGCCTGTAATCACAGCTAATCGGGAGGCTGAGGCAGGAGAATTGCCTGAACCCAGGAGGCGGAGGTTGCGGTGAGCCGAGATTGCGCCATTGCACTCCAGCCTGGGTAACAAGAGGGAAACTCCGCCTAAAAAAAAAAAAAAATGAAAACAATGATATGGTACCTATAATTTGCCTTACTAAGGTTATGGTGAATATTCTTCAAACTCATGAAAATTCTTCTGAACTAATATGAAGAGCCATTTTATATTAAAGTTCTTTGATACACACTAATAGAATATTAAAATAAAACATTACAGTAATAGCTTCACAGTGGCTAATAGAACTGAAAGTCATAATTATACATACACATTAGTCCTCAGGATACCCGATTACTGACCACAGACATTTTACTTCTCAGAAATGAAGGACACAATGGTCTATTCAATTTATACCTTTGTCTTCAAAATCGTTTATATTAACAAAAGTTCTATCCGCTAAAGAACTATTGCCTGTGACTCACATATTTTAAAAAGATGCAGCCTGACTACAGTATCCTCCAGCATCTCAGATCTCTCTTCCCCAAAAGAGGTTTGCAAATCTGACTTACTACTTAATATTATTATCAAGATTAGTTTGATAGGCAATCTAAGTAACTCTAACTGAAGTAAGAAGAGTAAAATTATGGAGCAGGGAAAAGCATATGTAATTCATTCTACATCTGTTATCCTGGGGTCAACTCACCAAGATATTGGCATCATGTCACCTTACGGATACAAAGAGCCCAGTATCAAGTGAGGTGTCAGACTGGACCACCGCCGTGCTCCCTGTCTGGGGAAGGTTATGTGGAATGATAGGAAGAGTTCAGGCTTTAGCTCCCACTCCCAAATTTGAACTGCAGGTTGAATTTTGGTTTTCTCTGTTGTACGATATTGGACGAGTCATTTGATCTTTCTGAGTATTAGTTTCTTCTGTGTCAAATGGCAACACCACCAACCGTAGAGAGTTGTAAAGGCTTTCGTTGCATTTATCACATTGAATTTTGTTTTGTTTACAGTTCTGTCTCTGAGATTCTTGAAGGCAGGAACTATGTCTTATCCATCCCTAAATCTTGGATAATTAACACAGTGTCCAACAAATAAAAAACATTCAATGAATATTTGTTAAATTGTGCTGAATCAACTATTTGCACTAGTGTAACCCTTTGTTAACATACTGAATAATACTTTTGTGAAAACGAAAATTCCAGTTTTAAATTCAGATGGTCTGGTAGATTAGACCATTGTTCCCCTCCTTGATGAGAAAAGCATATTCCCTAACCCCTTGAGTTTAGTCTTGCCCATAAGCCTTGCTTTGCCTAATGATGCTAGTGACCATGACCTGAACAGGGGCTTGAACTCAGCTTGCACCACGGGGCTTGCTCTCTTGAACTGCTGCTTTTCACCACGAGAAGAGCATGTCTTATGTAGCATCTAGTCCGAGGAGGATGAGAGACATTTGGCGCCAAACCCTCCCAAAGCCAGGCTAGGTCAGCCAAACCTCAACAGCCAGAAATACTTATTACTCTACACTAGTGTTTTGGGTGATTTGCTGGACAGCATCATTGTGGTGTAGCTTATTAGTACAGATGGTGTTTGATTTAAGAATGTGCACCTTTGCTATGCTATAAATTCTCAGAGTGGAGTATCTTTTCAAGCTGGGTCCATTTTTCAATTGAACTCAGTAGATTACCTACTAATATAAATGTGTTACTTGTGTCTTATGATTCCAGTGGTATAGTAGTTGAAAATGAGAATCTGAGAGCAATTTCCTCAAACAAAGTATTTTTTTCCTAGGTAAAGCTCACCATGAGATGTACAACTTGAAGTTTAATCTAGTGGGAAGATTTCCCTTCTCCACTGCCTTTCATATCACCCATGAATGCCTGGTGCCATTTTGGGCAGAACCAAATTTTTCTTGTCCACAAACACTATGATGTAGGGAACTCCCTGTGGGGCCATGTGTTCAAATTGAGGGAGAAAAGGTGATGAGTAGCCTTCTACCCATGGGTGTGGAAGCAAGCGCTATGAATGTCTTACCACTGCCTTTGGGTTTTGCTCAGGCCCAATGTCATATACTTTTATTTGGGGATGGAGCAGCTCTGGACACATTTACCTTTATGATGAGCTGGATTCAAGCAATCAGTGGTATTGGAAAGCTCAGGTCATCTGTAAACCTACGATCAGATAATCACACTGCCGTCAGGACCTGCCAGCCAGCCACAAACTGCTTTCAGAAGGAAAACAGCCACTCGATAAAGAGGTCACAGGCTTGTTCCAAAACCTACGCGCTCACACTGTGATTCTCTTAGTCAAACTTCATTTAGATTCCTGATCTGCCATAGACACTTAAAGAACCTACGATCCACGAGTTTAGAAAAGCTGAAATTACAGAGCCTCTTAGAACTAAAGTCTGACCAACCATGGATTTCTTTTTGCTCTGGACTCCATTCAAGACTGGAAATATTTTTAGTTAGTGACTAAATGAGTCAGAGCAGAACAACCAAATGTAGTATAATGGTGCCTCAAAAATCCAAAGACACCTACTAAACGCTGTGCCTCTTTCTCAGCTGTAGGGGCACAAGGGTGCACAATGTCTGCCTCTGGACAGAATAACCCAATATGATGCGGACAGCCTGACTCTAGAAACTTCACTTGAATAAATGTTCACGGATTTTCTCCTCCAGCCACTGCCACGCATGTGCCTTAAGGGTTGCTTGGGTGTCTGTTACTCCCTGCTATGCAGATCCTAACAGTATGATGGCGTCACAGATGTGGTGCACTCATGTGCTGCTCTATGAGATGGTAGGACAGTTACGGTCCTTGTGGGCTTAATGTTCGCGCAGAGCCAAAGAGCCGACATAAGCCTCAAACAAGACTGCTCTCCGGAATAGTGGGGAAATGGGCTCATTTAATGACCGTATGTTAGATGCCAAGAGAGGTGTCAGCTCGTTTCAATAAAAAAGGCCACAGCTGAAAAACAGCAGCTTAACTGAAGTGACCATTGGTTGAGTTTTAATAATCCATTACCACTCATGAAAATCCAGTGAAACTTGTATGTTAAATCTTAGTATGAAAGGAATCACTTCTCCAAACAAACACAGCTTCTAGGTACATAGCTTCTCGGTTTTCAGTGGTGGCAATGATCTCTACGTTTCTTCAAGGATGCAGTGTTGCTTTTGGTTTACTCTTTTGGTGGCGCGAGGGACAAGCTCCAGGAGCTTGGCCCCTGTGTCAGCCTTTAAAGCGGCGTTCTGTTCTGGCGTGTATCAGAATCACTCGAACGGAGAGCTTTAAAACAGAAACTGTTAAACCCCACCCCCAGTTTTTGATCCAGTAAGTCTGGTTGGGGTTTGAGAATCTGCATTTTTAACAAGTTCCCAGGTGATACCGATGCAGATACAGACTGCAGACTGGATACGTGAAAGGAGATTTTCGGATACATTTTCCAGCCTCGAGCATGTAACATAGTACCAGCACCAGTCAGTGTGTGTTAGAGAAGAAAACGGAGACACGTGCTGAAGGTGGCAAGTCAGTCAGTGGCAGCTGATGGAGACCTTCTGTTTTCCACCTCACAGAGTTGCTGTAAGTTTTAAATGAGGGTTTGACTGTAATGTGGTCAGCACAGTGCCTAGTAATGGAAACACTCAATAAATGGTTTTATTATTACTATTTTAGCTTTTTAAAATTAATTTTAAAATCCACCCAGCATAGTCATTAATCACCTATGCATCTTTGCATCAGCTATTTAACCATTTGGACACTGTAACATGAAGTGGTTGTAATAGGTGGTCTTTAATGTCTTTAAAATTCTCTAGTTTTACATTAAAAGACATCTATCATTGCTGTCTTAACCAAGGTTTTACACTCACTGAGCGTGATCTTTCTTTATAGCTCTGATGTTCTGAAAATCTTGTTTTTATTTCATCTTATCTAAATTTTGCATCCTGTGAAATACATATTTTTCTAAAAAGTAGATTGGGCTTTTGTCCAGTTTCCACCCATATTTATGCCTGGGAATCCAGAATTGAGGTACTATAAAGAGAAAAGCCCAAACGGTAAAGGTTCTTTTTTCTGTTTATAGGGTCATACTTTTCCCATTTGGGTTTCTCTGAGGCTTCACTGGAGAGAACTAAAGCTCCATTAGCAGAAGTGCCACAGAGACGTAAAGGAAGCTGCAATCATGTGCCAGATTATTTACCGTACACTGAGGGCTGGAAGTTTCCAGTTGTTTTGGGATTAGAACCTAAAAGTCATTTATGAAAATCCCAGTGACTTCATTAAAAGGCCACTGTCTAAAATTCTGCACAATGACACTCTCATTATCATTAAAATTTCATTTATATGTCATGAACCACAACTTGATGAGAAAGCAAAACAGACCAGAAATGAAATGAAATGCCTAGTTTGTCTCCTTCCGAAATGTCCTGTCTTTGACGTGTTTACAGGAGGGAATGTGGTCTGTGTGCCACTGCCTCTCACCGCCTCTTGCCTGGACAGTAACCCTTCTCTGTTTTGAATGACCGGTTTTCCCTGTTTCCTGCATCTTTGTTCACTGCACATAAAAATACTGCAACTTCTCCCATCTTTAAAAAAAAAATGAAGCCTCTTTCGGTCTCACAGCTCTGTGGACACTGCCCACTTTCTGCTTCCTTTGGTAGGAGTGTACCTCGAAGGCACAGTGCACGTTCCTGTCTCCATTTCTTCTTCTCCCTTTCGGTCTTGAGCTGATTCCTACGAGAGTCCCCTCCAGGTCAGTGAAGCTCCTCTTGCCTTTACCTCCATTAACTTCCACGTTGCTAATCCACAGGTCAAACTCGGTCTTAGTCAATTGTCCTGCTATTTGAAATACTTTCTCAGTTTGGCTTCCGAAGCACCGCTCTATGCTCCTTGCCCGTCTCCCTCTCCGGCTGTTCCTCCTCGATCTTCCTTCCTTCCTGGACCCTCCCGATCTTTCCCACCTCTAACTGTTGGAGCACCCCAGGATGAGTCCTTGCACTTCACTGGCCACATCTTTCTTCAGATGATCTCACCTGCCCTATGGCTTTAAATATCATCTATGTGCAGATGATTCCGAAATGTATCTGTGTCCAGGCCTTCCTTGATTATCCTACCTGAAACAGCACCTCCCTCCTGTCATTTTCTGTTCCCTTTCCTTGCCTTACATTGTGTCACAACACTTACTTTTTAGCAGTGACTTTATACTCTGTGTCTATTCGTATATTTGCTTATTGTGTACCTCCCTGGCTAGAATGCAAGCATGAGGGCAGGGACTTGGTTTTACTCTCTGCTATATCCCAGACACAGAGCAGGGTGATGGTGGTGGTATGGTATATATTAGGTACTCAATAAGTATTTGTTGAGTGAATCATTAATGTCCAAATTTATTCTTTCAAATCATTGAGCGCTCGTTTATGTTATGCAACCGTGCAAGGCAAGCGATAGCTTTAGCTCTGAGAGTGATATCTGAGGCTTATTTACCACACAGCCTGCGGAGGTGAAGGGCAAATGGTGAGACGGTGGAGAAGTGGCAGCAACTCTAATTTGTGTCCAAATCAGGGAATGGCAAATCCAGCCTAGTTTAAGGCAGTTGAGATTGGGATGGGTGGGCGTCAGCATAGGGGCATAACTTCATAATTACCAGGTGAAGAATAGAGACAACAGGACTCCAAATATGAACAAGGCAATCCTGAGAAGCTATCAGTGCTCTGAAGCAGAAGAAAATTTGCTGAGCCCACAGAAGAGCCACAGGAACCCAGATGCCTGGTTCCTTGATTTCAGTATAGGCTCATGACTAGCTGCAGATGCTGGACGCTCAATTGAGTATCAGCTGTGGGGATAGGGCTGGAGCAGGTGCTCTAGGGAATGTAAAAGTAAATATAATCTCTACCTTCAAAGAGCCTGTAGATTTATAGGAGATGCTAAGACACAGCTAATGGAAGTAAGAGCATTATATAACATGTAATGTGCTCAGCAGAGCCGTGAAATCATAGCAAATTATATCTGTAAAGGAGGGCTATTTATGGATTGTGTTTAAATATAGAACTAGTCTCTTGGGTGCGAGAAAAAGAACAATTTACTAGTTACATATCTCTTCATTTGCAAAATGTAGGGTTTAGAAAGAATTCTTTTTCATGTTTCCTTCCAGTGCTAAATTGCTATGCTTCTTAACTCACAAACATGTAAGCCTATATAGGTAAACATGTATACATAGATAATAAAATCTCATTCATTTGTCTTTGCTGATTTTGAACTTATGATTAACCATCCAAAGTAAGGGTGGTTGAATTTTCATTTTATTTTATCGGTAATGTTAGTAGCTTGTTCAAAAACAGTGTAGACAAATTATAAAAGGAATGCTTATCAACTTTAAAAAACAGCTTTCAAAGCATTTAGAACTCCTATTTACAAACCAATAGCTGAAGTAGATGTCGGTCACTTGGACTGACGTTTTGACGCATTTAATCCCTGAGCTAGGGCCTCCTGGAGGGAAGGGAGTTGACACACCAGGTCCCTGACCCTCATCTCACCTCAGAGCACTAGGAAGCCAGAGTTTGCCTTGACTGAGGGCAAAACCAGAGGAAATCATTTGCAGAAGCACCGGGCCTGGCAGATTATGCCCTGAGCCTCCTGCTATATTTCTTGCTCTGACAGTACAAACTACATGCATAACAAGTACTTTTAACAAAGAAAATGCAGTCTTCTTCATTAGTAGGTTATTGTGTAAAACGTTTCCAGAATCCCTACTACATTTATTGAATGTGCAGGAGGCACTGTCATATGTCCTCACTACATCACAGTACCAAGTGTTGATTTCATCTCCAGCTCTTGGGGATATGTGTTAAGGATATCTTACCATTATACAGTTAATTTTAATAAAAGTTCCAATTACCTTACCTCAAAAGGCTACATGTGGACCTCACAGGCAAATGGGGATGTTGCCCAAAGGAGAAACAAGAGTGATTATGGAATACTAAAATTTATCAAAAGCTTTCAGGACTAAGGTCAGAGAGGCTGAAATTCAGAATGAGACGCAAATCGAAAAATGTCAGGCAGGGAATGAAAAAGCAATCTGGAAACCACACAACTAAAAACTTCATTCTATCTTAGAAAAACCATCACGAAGTTAATCCCCTACTGAAGACAGATGTAAGAAAGCAGTGAGAGGAGTCATATAACCCATCAGATGAATGTGGTCACTCTCTGTGACTGATCAGGAGAGGCCAAGGTCTTCAATCTCCCTTGAACACGCTGAAGTCATTCCGCCCGGATGTTTTTCCCAATGCTGCTTTCTTTACCCATGGTCTGACTTTTCAGCTGTGGTTCTATCTTCAGAGCCTTGCTGCAGTTCTAGCTTCTCAGTGCTGCCCTCTCCAATTTCTCCTGCCCAAAATGAAAGCCTCTTTCTGGAGACCCCAGGAACCTTACAGCATTGCAGGTTACCACTAAATGGTTCTCTAACAGGTATGTGGTTCTTCTGACTGGACTACAAGCACCTTACTTGCAGGATTCACACTTTAAATCTTTTAGTGATTTATTAACTTATAAGAAAAGTCTTACGAGATATAAAATTTAGTCACGTTAAGTAAATATTGAATGAATTGCATTTGTCAAAAAGAAAAAACTATTGAAAATAAAACTATTTTGGAAACTTTGGGATGTAAAGTTCCTAATAGTTACTGCACCTAACTCTTTATAAAAGACATAAAGGAGGCTGGGTGCGGTGGCTCATGCCTGTAATCCCAGTACTTTGGGAGACCGAGGTGGGCAGATCACAAGGTCAGGAGATCAAGACCATCCTGGCTAACATGGTGAAAACCCATCCCTACTAAAAATACAAAAAATTAGCCAGGCGTGGTGGTGGGCACCTGTATTCCCAGCTACTCTAGAGGTTGAGGCAGGAGACTTGCTCAAACCTGGGAGGCAGAGGTTGCAGTGAGCCAGGATCCCACCACTGCACACCAGCCTGGGTGACAGAGTGAGACGCCATCTCAAAAAAAGAAAGACATAAAGGAGGCACTTTGGCTTCTGCCAAGATGGCCAAATAGGAACAGCTCCAATCCACAGTTGCCAGGGAGAGCAATCCAGAAGGCAAGTGATCTCCACATTTCCAACCAAGGTACCAGGTTCATCTCATTGGGACTGGTTAGACGGTGGGAATAGCCCAAGGAGGACAAACCAAAGCGGGGGGCAGGCATTAGTCTCACCCAGCAAGTACAAGGGGCTGGAGACTCACTCTCCGAGCCAAGAGAAGCCATTGGAGACTCTCTGGACATTCTGGCACTCTTGCTCAGATACTGCACTTTTTCCACGGTCTTCAAAACCCACAGACCAGGAGATTCCCTCCAGTGCGTACAACACCAGCGCCCCAGGTTTCCATCACAAAACTGGGCAGTTGTAGCCGCAGCAGATTTTTTTTTTTCCCAAACACCAGCGAGAAAGAACCACTCATTCCCCTGAAAAAACAGAGGCTGAAGCCAGGGAGCCAAGTGATCTGGCTCGGCCGGTCCCACCCCCACGAAAACCAGCAAGCTAAGATCCACTGGCTTGAAATGCTCACAACTAGCACAGTCTGAGCTCAACGGAGGGTGTTCAAGGCAGTGGGAGAAAGGGCGTCTGCCATTACTGAGGCTCGGGTAGGTGGTTCTAAACTGGCCTGTGTAAACAAAGTCCAGGAAGTTTGCACAGCAACTAGGTGGAGCCCACGGCAGCTCAGCAAAGACTCTGCAGGCAGATTGTGACCAGACTCCCTTCTAGCTGGGCAGGGCAGCTCTGCAAAAAGGCAGCAGCCTGTCAGGGACTTATAAATAAAGCCTCCACCTTCCCAGGACAGAGCACCTGGGAAAAGGGGCAGTATGTGTCCCGCTTCAGCAGACTTAAACATCCCTGCCCAGCAGCTCTGAAGGGACCAATGGAGCTCCCAGCACAGCACTCGAGCTCTGATAAGGGACTGACTGCCTGTTCGAGTTTATCCTGACTGGGAGTCACGCATACAGGAGAGCTCTGGCTGACATCTGGCAGGTACCCTTCTGGGTGAAGCTACCAGAGAAAGTAAGAGGCAGCAATCTTTGTTGTTCAGCCCCTGTGGGTGATTCCCAGGCAAGCAGGGTCTGGGGTGGACCTCCAGCAGACCTGCAGCAGTGCAGCCTGTTTCAAGGAAAACTAAAAAACAGAAAGAAATAGCTTCAACATGCACAGAAAGGACGTCCACTCAGAGACCCCATCCAAAAGTCAACAACTTCAAAGTTAAATCTATGAAGATGGGAAGAAACCAGCGCAGAAAGGCTGAAATTGCCAAAAACCAGAACATCTCTCCTCCTCCAAGGAATCACAACTCCTCACCATCAAGGGAACAAAACTGGGTAGAGAATGAGTTTGATGAATTGACGGAAGCAGGCTTCAGAAGGTGGGTAATAACAAACTTCTCTGAGCTAAAGGAACATGTTCTAACCCAATGCAAGGAAACTAAGAATCTTGAGAAAAGGTTGGACAAACCGCTAACTAGAATAACCAGTGTAGAGAAGAACATAAACGACTCAGTGGAGCTGAAAAACACGTCATGAGAACTTTGTGAAGCATCCACAAGTTTCAATAGCCAAATCGGTAAAGTGCAAGAAAGGATATCAGACACCGAAGATCAACTCAGTGAAATAAAGCTGGAAGGCAAGATTAGAGGGAAAAGAGTGAAAAGAAATGAACAAAGCCTCCAAGGAATATGGGATTATTTGAAAAGACCAAATCTGTGTTTGATCCGTGTACCTGAATGTGATGGGGAGAACGAAACCAAGTTGAAAATCACTCTTCAGGAATTCAGGAAACACAGAGAACACCGCAAAGCTATTTCTCAAGAAGAGCAACCCCAAGGCACAAAATTGTCAGATTCACCGGGTTTGAAATGAGGGAAACAAGGCTAAAGGCAGCCAGAGAGAAAGGTCGGGTCACCCACAAAGGGAAGCCCATCAGACTCACAGCAGATCTCTCGGCAGAAACCCTACAAGCCAGAAGAGAGTGGGGGCCAATATTCAACATCCTTAAAGAAAAGAATTTTCAAACTAGAATTTCATATCCAGTTAAACTAAGCTTGATAAGTGAAGGGGAAATAAAATCCTTTACAGAAAAGTAGCTGCTGAGAGATTTCATCACCACCAGGCCTGCCTTACAAGAGCTCCTGAAGGAAGCACTAAACATGGAAAGGAATAACTAGTACCAGCCACCGCAGAAGCATATCAAATTGTAAAAACCACTGACACTATGAAGAAACTGCATCAATTAATGGACAAAACAGCCAGCTAGCATCAAAATGGGAGGATCACATTCACACATAACAGTATTAACCTTAAATGTAAATGGGCTAAATGCCCCAAATAAAAGACACAGACTGGCAAATTGGATAAAGAGTCAAGACCCATCGGTGTGCTGTATCCAGGAGACCCTTCTCACTTGCAAAGACACACATAATCTCAAAATAAAAGGATAGAGGGATATTTAACAAGCAAATGGAGAGCAAAAGAAAGCAGGGCTTGCAATTCCCGTCTCTGATAAAACAGACTTTAAACCAACAAAGATCAAAAGAGACAAGGAAGGGCATTACATAATGGTAAAGGGATCAATGCAACAAGAAGAGCTAATGATCCTAAACATATACGGACCCAATACAGGAGCACCCAGATACATAAGGCAAGTTCTTAATGACCTGCAAAGAGACTTAGACTCCCACACAATAGTGGGAGACTTTAACACTCCACTGTCAGTATTAGAGAGATCAATGACACAGAAAATTAACAAAGATATCCAGGACTCGAACTCAGATCTGGACCAAGCAAACCTAATAGACATTTACAGAACTCTCCACCCCAAATCCACAGAATATACATTCTCCTCAGCACCACATCACACCCACTCTAAAACTGACCACATAACTGGAAGTAAATCACTCCTCAGCAAATGCAAAAGAACAAAAATTATAGCAAACAGTCTCTCAGACCATAGTGCAATCAAATTAGAACTCAGGATTAAGAAACTAACTTAGAACCGCACAACTTCATGGAAACTGAACAAATGGCTCTTGAATGACAACTGGATAATAATTAAATGAAGGCAGAAATAAAGATGTTCTTTGAAACCAATGAGAATGAAGACACAATGTACCAGAATCTCTGGGACACATTTAGAGCAGTGTCTAGAGGGAAATGTATAGCACTGAATGCCCACATGAGAAGTGAGGAAAGATCTAAAATTGACACCCTATCATCATGATTAAAAGAACTAGAGGATCAAGATCAAACAAACTCGAAGGCTGGCAGAAGACAAGAAATAACTAAGATCAGAGCAGAACTGAAGGAGATGGAGACATAAAAAGCCCTTCAAAAAATCAATAAATCCAGGAGCCGGTTTTTTTTAAAAGATCAACAAAATAGATAGACTGCTAGCCAGATTAATAAAAAAGAAGAGAGAGAAGAATTGAATAGATGCAATAAAAAATGGTAACGGGGATATCACTGGTTCCACAGAAATACAGACTACCATCAGAGATTATTACACACGCCTCTATGCACATAAACCAGTAAATGAAGAAGTGGGTAAATTCCTGGGCGCTTACACCCTCCCAAGACTAAGGCAGAAAGAAGTTGAATCCCTGAATGGACCAATAACAAGGTCCGAAGTTGAGGCAGCAGTTGATAGCTACGAACCAAAGCAAGTCCAGGACCAGACGGGTTCACAGCCGAATTCTACCAGAGGTACAAAGAGGAGCTGGTACCATCCTTCTGAAACTATTCCATGCAATACAAAAAGACGGGAACCTCCCTAACTCATTTTACGAGACAAACATCATCCCGATACCAAAACCTGACAGAGACACAACTAAAAAAGAAAATTTCAGGCCAATATTCATGATGAACATTGATGTGAAAATCTTCAATAAAATACTGGCAAACCAAATCCAAAAGCATATTAAAAAGCCTATTTACCACAATCAAGTCAGCTTCATTCCTGGGATGCAAGGCTGGTTCAAAATATGCAAATCTATAAACGTAATTCATCACATAAACTGAACCAAAGACAAAAACCACGTGATTATCTCAATAGATGCAGAGAAGTCCTTTGACAAAATTCAATTTTAAGCCCTTTGTGCTAAAAACTCTCAATAAACTAGGTTTTGATAGAATGTATCTTAAAATAATAAAAGCTATTTACAAGAAATCCACAGACAATATCATACTGAATGGGCAAAAACTGGAAGCATTCCCTTTGAAAACTGGCACAAGACAAGGATACCGTCTCTCACCACTTCTATTCAACATAGTATTGGAACTTCTAGTTAGGGCAATCAGGCAAGAAAAAGAAATAAAGGATATTCAGTTAGGAAAAGAGGAATTCAAATTGTCTCTATTTGCACACAACATGATGGTATATTTAGAAGACTCCGTCGTCTCAGCCCAAAAGCTCCTTAAGCTGATAAGCAACTTCAGCAAAGTCTCAGGATAAATAATCAATATGCAAAAATCACAAGCATTCCTATACACCAATAACAGACAAACAGAGATCCAAATCATGAGTGAACTCCCTTTCACAATTGCTACACAGAGAATAAAATACCTTGGAATACAATTAACAAGGGACGTGAAGGACCTCTTCAAGGAGAACTACAAACCACTGCTCAGGGAAATAAGAAAGAACACAAACAGATGGAGAAACATTCCATGTTCATGGTTAGGAAGAATCAGTATTGTGAAAATGGCCATACTGTCCAAAGTAATTTATAGATTCCATGCTATCCCCATCAAGCCACCATTGACTTTCCTCACAGAATTGGAAAAAAACCACCTCAAACTTCATATGGAGCCAAAAGAGAGCCCACATAGCAAAGACAATCCTAAGCAAAAAGAACAAAGCTGGAGGCATCATGCTATCTGACTTCAAACTATACTACAAGGCTACAGTAATCAAAACAGCATGGTACAGGTACTGAAACAGAGATGTACCAATGGAACAGAACAGAGGCCTTGGAAGTAACACCACATATCTACAACCATCTAATCTTTGACAAACCTGACAAAAACAAGCAATGGGGAAGGTATTCCCTATTTAATAAATGGTATTGGGAAAACTGGCTAGCCATGCACAGAAAGCTGAAACTGGATCCCTTCCTCACACCTTATACAAAAATTAACTCCAGATGGATTAAAGATTTAAACATAAGACCCAACATCATAAAAACCCTAGAAGAAAATCTAGGCAATACTCTTTAGGACATAGGCATAGGCAAGGACTTCATGACTAAAACACCAAAAGCATTGGCAACAAAAGCCAAAACAGATAAATGGGATCTAATTAAACTTCAGACCCTCTGCACAGCAAACTACACTATCATTAGAGTGAACTGGCAACCAACAGAATGTGAAAAAATTCTTGCAATCTACCTGTCTGACAAAGGGCTAATAACCAGAATCTACAAGAAACTTAAACAAATTTACAAGAAAACCAAAAACCCCATCAAAAAGTGGGTGAAAGATATGAACAGACACTTCTCAAAAGAAGATATTTATGTAGCCAACAAACATAGGGAAAAAAGCTCATTATCACTCATTGTTAAAGAAATGCAAATCAAAACCACATTGAGATACCATCTCACACCAGTTGGAAGAGCCATTATTAAAAAATCGGGAGACAACAGATACTGGAGAGGATGTGGAGAAATAGGAATGCTTTTACACTGTTGGTGGGAGTGTAAATTAGCTCAAACATTGTGGAAGACAGTGTGGTGATTCCTCAAGGATCTAAAACTAGCAATACCATTTGACACAGAATTGGGTATATACCCAAAGGATTATAAAACATTCAATTATAAAGACACATGTGCATGTATATTTATTGCAGCACTGTTTACAATAGCAAAGACTTGGAAGCAACCCAAATGCCCATCAATGATAGATTGGATAAAGAAAATGTGGCACATATACACCATGGAATACTATGCAGCCATAAAAAAGATGAGCTCATGTCTTTTGCAGGGATATGGATGAAGCTGGAAACCATCATTCTCAGCAAACTGACACAAGAACAGAAAACCAAACACAGCATGTTCTCACTCATAAGTGGGTGTTGAACAATGAGAACACATGGACATAGGGAGGGGAACATCACACACTGGGGCCCGTCAGGGATGGGGGGCTTGGGGAGGGTTAGCAGGGGGTGCAGGGATTGGGGAAGGATTACATTAGGAGAAATACCTAATGTAGATGGCAGGGGGATGGATGAGGCAAGTCACCACGGCACATGTATACCTAATGTAACAAACTTGCATGATCTGCACATATACCCCAGAACTTAAAGTATAACAACAAAATGAAGGAGGCACTTTTGGCTCACGTATTGACTGATGGACGAATGGTAGTAAGAAAATTTTCTTTACTGAGACCTTTCATTCTAACCTACATATTAATGTATGAAGTTGATTAGGGCAAATAATCATCAGTCATCTCAAAGTAAACTCAAAACATTCACCACCACCACGACCACAACCGCCCCCTAAAAGCTACTCAGCCTCCTGTATAATTAAAGGCGTCACTCCTCACTGAGTGACCTAAGCCAGGGACTTGGCAGTCACAAAGCACCTTCTGCTCACTCCCATGTTTGACTCCTCACCAAATTGTTGACTGTCTCGGATCCATCCTGCCTCTCCTTCCGCACAGACTTCACTTGGTTCAGGTCTTAACAGCCGCACCCACCCAGACTCTATGGTTATTTCCCAACTGGTTGGACGTGTCTGGTCTCACCTCTGTCCAGTACATGCCACATACACCAGAGAGGATCAAAAATGCAAATCTGTTTATGTCATCCCCTTTCTGTGTCTTGTAATGGTTCTTAATGCCTAAAAAATAAAGTCCTAATTTCTTTGCAAGTCATTCAAGGGCCCTTTTAATCTGGTTCCAGCCTTTCTTTTGAAAATCATCTTGGCTGCTTGCCTATATGCATCATACCTTCTTCCTATCTACAGTTTCAAAGTCTAAATGGTCAGACTTGAAGTGCCAAGCCATTTTATGTCACTGCGTAGGACAATATTTGACCCTGTATCCATTGAAACTAGTTGACTTACCTTTAGACCTAAACCAAAAACCCATTTATTTCTTGATCACCTCTGCAAGGCTGATACTTCAGTCACCACGATGCCCGGTAAATACCCCTAATAAAGCAATCATTTGATCATATACCCATTTAACCTGGTAGAACTTCCCCACTGTCAGAAGGGGAGGGAGGGACATGGCAGACCTTGGCATGGGAGGAGAGTATGTCGTTTGGTATTTCATATATCAGCATCGCCACAGCCACTCAAATGAACATCGGTGAGTCAACGATGAAAGAGTTTCGAAGGAATTTCAGGGAAATGGAACAGCAGGAGCAAAGGCTCAGAAGCAGCAGTAAACTTGCAGTAGGCTAAGACCATCCCAAGGGTTTTTTTTCCCCCTGTCACTGCTAAATTGAAGGTTTTTATAAAGGGGCTAAAGAGGAGGAAAGTAGCCAGTCTGAATAAGGGGTGACTCACCAAAACATAACCCAAAGACTTCTGCCTGGGAGACTGGAAGATTGGTGACACCTTGATGGAAAATGATAAGCCTGAATTGTACATTCAGATCAGTTCTCACCATTCGAGTTGGAAAAAAAGAGGAAAAACAAAACGGAATAGTTACTACCAATTACCTACAAACGTCCTTGCCAGGCTGAGGATTGACGCCACCTGGTGGCCATTTGCCTAATTTTTTTATTCAATTCTTTACAGCGGTGCAAACTCAAAATTTGTACTTACAAACTTGAGCACGGTGTCAGGCATGAAGGAGCTATTAAAATTGTTTTTGCAGAATACATGGATGAGTGGAACATGTAAATGAATTATTCAGTAAAGCAAAGTTCTGTGGTGAAAAAAGGTCTCATCTGAACGTGAAGACCGCTGGCATCCAGTTCCACGTTAACTGTGGAGTGAGTCCCAGGAGATCACCGAACTCTCTCAGGTCACGGCCAGCTCTAACGTTCTTGAGTTTATATTGGGGTTTCAGTTTACTTATCTGAAAAAAATGATATGTAAAAAATTATATATATGATCTATATATATATGACATACACAGAACAAGAACTCAAGTAATATAACTGTAAGACATTTTTATATGCCTTTTATTATATACGTATATTGGAGTTTTAAAAAAAAAATTATTAGCTGAGCTCAAAAGTCCTTGAAGAGTCACAACATCAGAGGGGCTATCAGGAGTGATATGTATACTTTTGGCAGTTAAATTTGAACTCACAGCTGGAGAAACCTTGCTGGTTAGAAGTGCTTTTCTGATTATGTCATCATTGTTCCTCCTTAGCCAGGTGTTTCTTGGTCCAGCCTCAGAAGCTCCTCCTACACAGCACATCTGACCCCTTCCTATGGCATCCAGGCCATACTCATGGGTGGGAACTGAAGGGTGAGCACGCACTACCATGTGGGTTTTTTTTAGGCTAATATTATGTTTAAGAAGTGGGATTATTGTATTATATGTGTTTGTCTAATTTTCCCAGCTAAAGCAAAAGATCTATCCCAAAAGAGGCTTTTTTAAAAATCGTATTCCTAACACAAGGTATTTTATGCAATGGACACTCAGTATGTCCTTTTCAATATTGATCTTTATGCTGAGAGTTAGAAAGCATCATCCAATCTGGAGACGGGCAGGGACCGTAGAAGGTAATTCTGAAGTACCAGTAGTGCCGGAAACTAAGGGCTAAAATAACACCCCACGGTGATGGGAGTCAGCCAGAGGGACAAGGAACCCAGCTGCAAAAGCACCTATAGCCAATTTAAGAAAAACAAATAAAACAAGATTAGATTATAATCTAAAGTATATAATAAATATCCATGCGTTCATACTGACTTAAATAAATGATTAATGATGTGACAGAGTAGACACATCTCAAGTACAGAAGGATTTCTAATACTTGATGTACATACTCCTCCGCCACAGAGTGAAACATAACCCCCCCCACTCTAAGCACGAGCTGTGCACACTCTGCCGTAGAAGGTGGTATGGAAAGGGGGTGAAAGCATAACCTTGCGGTGGAAAAACCTGGTAAACTGCCTCAGTCCGACCATCATAAATGCCCAGTCAGGCTGGCGGCGCGTGCGCTCCGTGTGTTGTAAGGAGAACAGCATGTTACCTCTGCCGTCTTCCTTCCCCGAATCCGGATCCTCATTCTAATCATGAGAGAAGCATCAGGCAAATCCCAACGGAGGGAAATTCTGTTAACACAATGCTCCTCAAAGCTGCCGAGGGCATGAAAAGTAAAGTCTGAAGAAGAATCTAAGGAGATACCACAGATAATGTAACAAGTTATCCTGGATGAGACCCTAGAACAGAAAAAGAACATTAGGTGAAAACAGAGGAAATCTGAATAAAGTCTGGACGTTAGTCAACAATAATGTATCAATATTGGGTCATTAATTGCAACAAATGTTCCAAACGAATGTAAGATGTTTCTAAGAAATGAAACTGAGTGTTTTGCGTATGGGAACTCTGCACTATCTGTGCAACTCTCTGTAAAAAGTTTATTTTTAAAAATAAGTCAAATCACCCAACACACTCAGCAGAAAGCAGAGCCATGTGGAGATGCAAGGAAATGTCAAACTATTATTAAATATCTTTTGGAAAATTAGATAGAAAAAGATTAGAAAGGATATTTTAAAAACATGAATCCTTCGAGGCAGGAGAAAGACAAACGATGGTTTAACCGCAGTTATATATTTTTTATTTGAAAAAAGGTGTAGTTCCTTAAAGAAAGTATAGGAGAAACTACACGAAAGTAGAAAAAGGAAAGAAAACCTTTCATAATTCTACCATCTAACACAACTACATTAGTATTTTATTTTCAGTTTTTAAAATATGTATATTTTTGTGAGTTTTTCTCATAGTTTTAATCCTACCTGATTACACAATTTAACTTCTTGGAAGGTTTTCCCTCTCCTAATTGAAGACAAATCTTACAGAGAACAAGTTAATTGGTGTCATTTTGTCTTTCAGACAGAATTAATTTAAGTGAAAGAGAACATATGACTTCACAAGACCGTGAGTGCCCAGAATCTGCTCTATTGTCCAGGACGTAGTGCAGAACTAAAGGGGTGCATATGGTCTATCTCTTAATTTCACTGTGGAACGGGTATGATATTTAAGAAACAAAATGGAGAAGAGGAAAAGTCTATTGCCAGGTGAGTTCCTCAGAGCTAAGAGATAGGTTATAGAAATAAAAGGTAGGATAATAGGTGTTTATCAATTTTCATACTGAGTACTGTTGGCAGAACAAAGAATATGACTGAGAGTAAATGGTAGGAAGTACTCAATATTAACCTTTTTATAACCGCCATAATCATCTTCTAGGGAGGAGCTTACATTCAGACGATACTGTTTCTTAAGATTCACTACCGTGGCTGTGTTCCAGATAAAAAGTTTGGCATGCTTAAATTCCATTAGATTGAGGCCACGAGAAACAGTCAATATTCTTGAGTACATACTGCCACCCAGTGGACACGTCTGCATTTGCAGAGGAAGAGGACGAGGGAAGACCGAAGGGGTTATGACCAGGCTCGTGCGAAGGTTTCCTTCGCATTCTTTGCTTGATCACATGCATCGTGTATAATCCCAAGCTGAATTACACCGCTCGTTCGAAATTCTAGACTAGACTCTAATACGCATTTCCAAACCATTCTGATAAATATTACCAGAGGCTTTGGCAACGGGAAAAAAATACCGTGTGTGCTTACCACCACTGTATATACTAACTTCTCATTAATATAATAAAAATCATGAATTTCCAATATGATCAGTCAGAGATACTTAACTTCTAGTAGGGCAGAAAGAGGGCTGTCAGGGCCGAGACTAGACAGTGGAAAAATCTGGCAAACACCGCCTTAGCCAGATGATCAACAAGACTGCGCCACGCTGTAGTACATGCCTTGGATGTGGTCATCTGACTCCCCTGGATACTAAGAACCCTGGCGTGACGTCTAAAGAGAATTACATCTTTGGCATAACAATCTTGGATTTCCCTTTATCTGAAAGCAACTAAAGCTTTACTAGAATGGAAATATATGGAGACAGTGGATGGAATTTGGGTCATTTAAATGAATATTGAGGCCATATTCATGTAGAGACTTCCCAGGATTTTTAGAGAAGCACAGAAATATCCTTCTCATGGGGTTACTCCAAGAGTCCTGGTATTCTGTAAATAAGCCCAATTCTATTTGTGTTTCCTAAAAAAAAAAAAAAAAATACTACAATTTACGGAACTGAAATGACACTGAAAGTCCAAGAAAAACTGCTTGTCTGAAACTTTTTGGGGTGGGGCTACATTTATGCATTATCTTCTCCAAGAAGTTTATGCGTCCATGTGTGAACAATTCTGGGTAGGAAATCTACCAACTGATGTGTTCTCCATTGTTGGGTATGAGATGTATCGATCTCACCATACTTACAAGATGATAAACTAGCCTATCACTGTTTCATAAATGTCGGCAGAAGACAGGAGACAAAAGACTTCATTATTCATGCTTAGCAAGCAGCGTGAGCATCATATTTGAGTTAGTTCTCTTGTCCAAGTCCCGTGGGGCACCACAGAGGGGTCCAGGTGTATCTTGTGCATACAGCGGATCTGGGTTCCAGGTTAGGAATACTGCGTCTAGCGAATCCACTGCTTTTATAACAAGCAGAAAGTAACGTGGCTCTTTTTCCAAAGTTGGCCCTTAACTTATCCCTTCAGGTTGCTTGCCGCAAACACAATCTTGAAAAATGGGTGTATTAAAAAGAGGTCAAAGGTTTGCATTCTTGGTATGCCCAGGAAAAACGTTCTGGGAAGCTGAAGGCCTATCGGCAACTGTCTTTCTTAACATTCATACAAAGCCGAATTCAGCCTTCCTATAATTTCCACTAAGGTTGTGTTCTCCAGTCTCTTTGGTATTTTGTATGTCACACTCCTGCAGTGTGCTATCTTACTGCCACTGAGATTTATTTTCTCCATGCTAATGATTTCTAACGCCTTTGAGACTGTTCCTCCTGATCACATATGACGTTGGGCTGTCTCACCTCTCCTCCTGATCACATATGACGTTGGGCTCTCTCACCGTTCCTCCTGATCACATATGACGTTGGGCTTTCTCACCTCTCCTCCTGATCACATATGACGTTGGGCTCTCTCACCTTTCCTCCTGATCACATATGACGTTGGGCTGTCTCACCTCTCCTCCTGATCACATATGACGTTGGGCTCTCTCACCGTTCCTCCTGATCACATATGACGTTGGGCTGTCTCACCTTTCCTCCTGATCACATATGACGCTGGGCTCTCTCACCGTTCCTCCTGATCACATATGACGCTGGGCTGTCTCACCTTTCCTCCTGATCACATATGACGTTGGGCTGTCTCACCTCTCCTCCTGATCACATATGACGTTGGGCTGTCTCACCTTTCCTCCTGATCACATATGACGTTGGGCTGTCTCACCTTTCCTCCTGATCACATATGACGTTGGGCTGTCTCACCGTTCCTCCTGGTCACATATGACGCTGGGCTGTCTCACCTCTCCTCCTGGTCACATATGACGTTGGGCTCTCTCACCTCTCCTCCTGATCACATATGACGCTGGGCTCTCTCACCTTTCCTCCTGGTCACATATGATGCTGGGCTCTCTCGGGCTCTCTCACCTGTCCTCCTGATCACATATGACGCTGGGCTCTCTCACCTGTCCTCCTGATCACATATGACGTTGGGCTCTCTCACCTGTCCTCCTGATCACATATGACGCTGGGCTCTCTCACCTGTCCTCCTGATCACATATGACGCTGGGCTCTCTCACCTGTCCTCCTGATCACATATGACGCTGGGCTCTCTCACCTGTCCTCCTGATCACATATGACGTTGGGCTCTCTCACCTGTCCTCCTGATCACATATGACGTTGGGCTCTCTCACCTCTCCTCCTGATCACATATGACGCTGGGCTCTCTCACCTTTCCTCCTGGTCACATATGATGCTGGGCTCTCTCGGGCTCTCTCACCTGTCCTCCTGATCACATATGACGCTGGGCTCTCTCACCTGTCCTCCTGATCACATATGACGTTGGGCTCTCTCACCTCTCCTCCTGATCACATATGACGCTGGGCTGTCTCACCTTTCCTCCTGATCACATATGACGCTGGGCTCTCTCACCTGTCCTCCTGATCACATATGACGCTGGGCTCTCTCACCTCTCCTCCTGATCACATATGACGCTGGGCTCTCTCACCTGTCCTCCTGATCACATATGACGCTGGGCTCTCTCACCTGTCCTCCTGATCACATATGACGCTGGGCTCTCTCACCTGTCCTCCTGATCACATATGACGTTGGGCTCTCTCACCTGTCCTCCTGATCACATATGACGTTGGGCTCTCTCACCTCTCCTCCTGATCACATATGACGCTGGGCTCTCTCACCTTTCCTCCTGGTCACATATGATGCTGGGCTCTCTCGGGCTCTCTCACCTGTCCTCCTGATCACATATGACGCTGGGCTCTCTCACCTGTCCTCCTGATCACATATGACGCTGGGCTCTCTCACCTGTCCTCCTGGTCACATATGACGTTGGGCTGTCTCACCTCTCCTCCTGGTCACATATGACGTTGGGCTCTCTCACCTCTCCTCCTGATCACATATGACGCTGGGCTCTCTCACCTTTCCTCCTGGTCACATATGATGCTGGGCTCTCTCGGGCTCTCTCACCTGTCCTCCTGATCACATATGACGCTGGGCTCTCTCACCTGTCCTCCTGATCACATATGACGCTGGGCTCTCTCACCTCTCCTCCTGATCACATATGACGCTGGGCTCTCTCACCTGTCCTCCTGATCACATATGACGCTGGGCTCTCTCACCTGTCCTCCTGATCACATATGACGCTGGGCTCTCTCACCTGTCCTCCTGATCACATATGACGCTGGGCTCTCTCACCTTTCCTCCTGATCACATATGACGTTGGGCTCTCTCACCTGTCCTCCTGATCACATATGACGCTGGGCTCTCTCACCTGTCCTCCTGATCACATATGACGCTGGGCTCTCTCACCTGTCCTCCTGATCACATATGACGCTGGGCTCTCTCACCTGTCCTCCTGATCACATATGACGCTGGGCTCTCTCACCTCTCCTCCTGATCACATATGACGCTGGGCTCTCTCACCTGTCCTCCTGATCACATATGACGTTGGGCTCTCTCACCTCTCCTCCTGATCACATATGACGTTGGGCTCTCTCACCTCTCCTCCTGATCACATATGACGTTGGGCTCTCTCACCTCTCCTCCTGATCACATATGACGTTGGGCTCTCTCACCGTTCCTCCTGATCACATATGACGCTGGGCTCTCTCACCTCTCCTCCTGATCACATATGACGCTGGGCTCTCTCACCTGTCCTCCTGATCACATATGACGTTGGGCTCTCTCACCTCTCCTCCTGATCACATATGACGTTGGGCTCTCTCACCTCTCCTCCTGATCACATATGACGCTGGGCTCTCTCACCTCTCCTCCTGATCACATATGACGCTGGGCTCTCTCACCTGTCCTCCTGGTCACATATGACGTTGGGCTCTCTCGGGCTCTCTCACCGTTAGTATTGCTTTCCTCTGAACTTTACTTCCCAAAACGGACTCCGATAATCCAAGTGTGGACCCTAAACTGTTATTTAGCGATACACTTCCATTCTACTCTTATGCCAGTGGACGGAAACCATGTCGTTTTTCATGAAAGGAATCATCATGCCAACCAGATTCCACTTAATATATGAAAGTGTTAGGGTAAGCGCCTTCCTTTAAATACTTGCTGTTTCTAGCAGAAAAGTATTGTCATTACTGTCTGCATTTTGCAAATTATGGACCTCTTCTGAACTGTTTGTTTTCCATGTTAATATAAATGGCATATGACTCTCATACTCCTTTTTGGGGGTCCAGGGGGTGTACTGTCTCACTCTGCTGCCCAGGCTGGAGTGCGGTGGTGCGATCATGGCTCACTACAGCCTCGACCTTCTGCACTCAAACAATCCCCCCAGCTCAACCTCTCAAGTAGCTGGAACTACAGGCATGTGCCACCATGCCAGGCTAATTTTTTTTTTTTTTAGAGATAGGGTCTCGCTATATGGCCCAGGCTTCATATTCTTTGTTCAAATAAGAATCCAACAGTCACGGGCTTTTCTTTTCTCCTCCGACCCTTGCATATAGAAGAGCAGGACATTGACAATGTTTGTCTCTGCTTTAGCAAAGAAAATGGACATGTATATTTACTTTTTCAAAAACGGAGAGATTCCTTTAGATATGATTATAATTCTTTTTAAATTATAGCTAAATTACAAACACACAGAAAAGTAGGGCAAACAGTGTAATGAAGCTCAGTACACTCGTCACTCAGATTCGACAATTAAAGGCTTTTGCCACATTGTATCATCTGTGTCTTTTATTATTACCATTATCAAAGCTTCAGTGGCATCTCTCCAACAACACAGCAGCTTATCCCTGCGCAGTTCAATATGTAGGACATGGACATTTCCAACATGTTAATGACATCAATGTCATTAACATCTAACAAGATTAACAATACTTCTTTAGTGTCATTTAACACCTATCCTACATTCAGATTTCCGCAATTACCTCAAAACATGTGTCTCTAGAGTTGGTCCGCTCATTGCTTGTGATCGCTATGTCTTATCTCTTTTAACCTGATACTCCTCCTCCCATTCTTTTTTTTTTTTTCTTTTTTTGAGACAGAGTTTCACTCTTGTTACCCAGGCTGGAGTGCAATGGTGCGATCTCGGCTCACCGCAACCTCCGCCTCCTGGGTTCAGGCAATTCTCCTGCCTCAGCCTCCTGAGTGGCTGGGATTACAGGCACGCGCCACCGTGCCCAGCTAATTTTCTGTATTTTTAGTAGAGACGGGGTTTCACCAGGTTGACCAGGATGGTCTCGATCTCTTGACCTCGTGATCCACCCGCCTCGGCCTCCCAAAGTGCTGGGATTACAGACTTGAGCCACCGCGCCCAGCCCCATTCTTTCTTTTAATTCTTACCATTGACCATTTACAAAAATTAGGTCAGTTGTCCCGCATTTTGAATTGTGGTGTCCTTTAACGCACTCCTTCCTTCTCCAAATTTCTTACAAACTTGTGTTTAGCCCCAGAGCCTGATTAGATTCAGACTCGACCTTTGTGGAGGGAATATTTCAAGGCGTGTGTGTACTACCCATTCCAGCAGATTGAGAAGCAGACATGGTCGCCACTCCGATGAAATCATGTCAAGGAATTATCCATTGACTCTCATTTTATTCCTTCCTTCCTAGGGATGTGATTTCCCATAAAGTGAAACAGGGTCACGTGAGACTTTTCCTGTTGTGCCGTCTTTGCTGAGGGGCCAAAGCTAAGAGCTGTAGCCCCACATTCTAAAGAACCAGACACAAAAAGGATTTGCTAAGAGGCGGTCGCCACAAAAAATCCTGGGACCCTAAGCCATCATCTACTTACAGACATTAAAACTTCAGGAAGAGTTCTGGGGCAGGAATGGGGCCTTCCGCCCTGACTTCTGACTCTCCTCGGGCAGCCAAAAATTAAGTGTCAACAGCTGGCTTCCTTGGAGCCGTCTAGGGTTCCACAGGGAAGGTGGACTTTGTTAGATGGGGAAGAACAGTTGGGACCCCCAGGAGGAAGGAACTGTGCTTAAATGATGGAATCCTTCCTCGTCTGCACTTGTCCATAGGCCAGGATCAGGGAGGTGGCCATGGGATAATCATATACATATTTTTTGCTGGGGAAATACTGATTCTGAGATGTGTGCTGCCTGGAATCCCATGGTCACCATGACCAGGGTTGTAGGGGGCACAGGTGCCAAGGGTCTCTGGTGTCCGCAGCGTGTCTCTTGGCCGCCATTGACCCAAGGGGTCCCACGTCAGCTGGTTTAGCGGGGGCTGTTTCCTGGGGTCGAGGCTGAGGAATTGTTTTACTGGAGTTTCCTGTGGAAATGAAAAACTAGATGGGGAGTGATATTGTGATATAGCCTGAGGTGGGAAGGGACCACAGGTGGGGCTGGATGTTCTTTGGGCCTCTCTGACAGAGATCACAGACAGAGTGGTCAGCTTGGCCAATCCTCTTCAATGACTGGCTGTGATGTGGAGGAGAAAGGCTGCCCCCAGAGCAGGAATGCCTTCCCTGGGGCTCCTATCCTCGCAGGAGGAGAAGAGCCAGCCATCCCCTCCTGACAGCCTCCTTCACTGCAGCCTGTGGGAGGCGAGTGCCCCAGGGGCAAACCTCTGGGCTCTGGCCCCACCCCAGGGAAACATTCACAGCCTCTCGGGAGGAGAGCCCTGCGGCAGGAAGGTTCTAGGGCAGGTCCCCGGCTGTGGGTGACAGTATCCCAGGCTCCAAACTCCGGGCCTAGGGGCAGTTCCCTTCCCTGATTATAACAGATTCTCACCCCGCCCTCCCCACCTGCCTGCCCCACGGGGAATGGCCCAGGAGTGGAGGCGTGGACAGGCATCCTGGTGTCTCCTATCGGGGCCAGCCTGGACAGCACGGCCCCTGGGGGGCAGAGAGGACGCACCAGGCAGGCACCGGGCTCCAGGGCAGCCCCTGACAGGCGGTGGCCTCGGCTTTGGGTCTCCATGGAGACGGGGCGGGGCCAGGCGCGGAGGGGGTTATGGGGGTGGAACGTGGTTTCCAACGGCCGTCGGCCCCGCCCAGCCCGGACAAAGAGACCCAGCCTGGCCTGGGAAGCAGAGACAGGGACTCCCAGGCAGAGCCTGACCCCAGCGGGCGCCCGGGGCCACCTCCTTCCACACCCTGCTGCGCAAGGACGGGCGGCCTCTTTGGGTCCCATTCCTGCTCCGCTTAGCGCCTCCAGAGGCCTCACCCGGGCCCTCTGCTGGGTCCCCAGGGGCCTCAAAGCGCTGGCCCAGCCGCGAGGTCACACCCGACCTTCCCATGGGTCCTTTGGAGGCCTGGGTTTTGGAGTTTGTCCTTCCTAAGTGCCGCCCGCCCGGATGCGGCTGCCCCAGGACCACAGCTGACCGAGTGTGGCCACGTTCCCTGTGGGCCACCCACCAAGGGCACAGGCGACAGGAGCCCCAAGGCGCAGTGGCCCACTTGGCCCGGGGTTGACCCCCGGATTGGGGAGAGGCCACTAACTCAGGTCCTCTCCCCTTCCTCAAGGCTCCTTCCTCACCTGGGGTGAAGGGCTCCCAATCCCAGCACCTCAGGGACCTTCCTGTTTCACTTATACGAACGAATAATCAATCATTCGGTGTGCTGGGACACAGAAGACAGGCACGCTGGCCCCCCGGGTGGGGTGGGGCGAGGGAAACTGGTCTATAAGTGCAGAAAATTCCCAATAGGGACAGGGGCTAGAAAGGAAACACCAGGAAAAGTGAGGATGGAAGATGGGGTGACACTACTAGGACAGCAAGGTGGGGGTGAGGGTATGAGCCAGGCAGGCAGAACCCAGACACCGTCGGATGGGGTGCCAGGGTGGGACCCACGGAGGCTCTGAGGAAGCCCTGGGCCTCAAAAGATGGGGAAACAGGAAGGCGTTCACAGCCTTCTAGGGCACAGACGGTGCAAAACGGCTCAGGCCAGAATTTGGTTTAAATTTTGGAAGGGTGCTGGGTCCCTTGTGCTTTTCCTGGGGCTAAAAGGATCCAGCTCCTTAGGTCCTTTCCACATGGTTCCAGGGCCCTGGCTACATGGACAGCCTTCTGATGTTTGTCGTCTGTGGCCAGGCAGGGGGCATGGGGCTGCCCAATCCTTCCTTGGCCAAGCGGACAGATGAAGGGAGCCTCTGGGAACAGGGTGGCTGGTCTGGGAATTAGACTTGGAGTGTATTCCAAATGCCCCACGGGCCCCACCTCTTTTCTGGAGCTCGGTTTCTTCAAGAAAAATGGGGACAAGGGACAGCCAGACCAGCTCTCAGGACCCTGCCATCTACCCCTTGATGCTTTTACATGGTTCTCAGGGGCTACCATTTTCAGGAAGAATTCTTGGGTTATAGGAAAGGGAGGGACCCTTAGCTCAGGCTTTAGGCCCAGTGTTGGTTTGGCTTGTTCGCTCTTCCTCCTGCCCTACACCCGTTCACAAAACCTGAGTCCTGGCTATGGCCGGGACTGACTTTTCTGTTTCTACATTTTCATCATTCCATGTTGCACAAAACAAGGTCTGGGGGGAAAGGAGACAGATATTAGCAAGTATATAAAAGATAATTGGCCGGGCGTGGTGGCTCATGTCTGTAATCCCAACACTTTGGGAGGCTGAGGCGGGCAGATCACCTGAGGTCAGGAGTTTGAGACCAGCTTGGCCAACATGGTAAACCCTGTTTCTATCAAAAATACAAAAATTAGCCGGGCGTGGTGGTGCATGCCTGTAGTCCCAGCTACTTGGGAAGCTGAGGCAAGGGAATGGCTTGATCCTGGAAGGCAGAGGTTGCAGTGAGCTGATATCACACCACTGCACTCCGGCCTGGGAGACAGAGTGAGGCTCCATCTCAAAAAAAATAAAATAAAAAGATAATTTAACCAGAGAAAACCTAGAAAAGGAATCAGGATGAAGGGATTGGGAAGAGGTGGGGAGAGGGAGTTGGGGGTGGGGCTGGGACAAACAGAAAGGAGGTGGGGGAGGGGACCAGGGAAATAAAATCTAAGGACAGTAGGGATCAGAGTCACAGCCTTAGCAGGGCCTCAGAAAAGCAGCAAGCTTGTTAAGGTGAAGAGAGGACTGCAGTGATCTCGGCGGGGAGGAAGGAGGAGGTGTCAGGGCAAAGCAAGCAGGGAACAGACAGGAAGAAGAGTCAGTGCCCTCGCCAGGTGGCCACCATCGCTACCATTTTCCTTTCCCCTGTCATCATGATGCCCCTAGGCTTTCTGCCTGCCCTTCTTTAGTGATGGGTGTTGGCAGCTAAGGAGCAGAGTCTGATTTGAGGTTGCAGAGGAAACCGTCTGGGGCAGCTGTGAACCCACCAGGCTTGTCCAGTAGGAGTTCAGGATCCCCAAATTGGACGAGCAAATAAGCTTAGTGAGTGACAGTCCCACCAGTTTTCCCCACAGTCCTTAGGTACTTTCCACATGGTCACTGTAGGCGTCCATAGTAGGCATCCACTGCCCCTGTGGGTCCCCAGGTCTGCTCTGCTGGGCAGAGCAGGGATGCACTTTCGATCCTCTGCAGACACACCTCGGGCTTGAATCCCATCTCATCCATTCCATGAATATTGATTGAAGGCCTACTGGGTGTGATGCCTGTGTGGCAGTGGGGGAGTCAAGGTCCCTGCTCCAGTGGGGGTGACAGGCACAAAACAGGAGGACTTCAGAACCCGAGAAGGGGGACAAGTGGCTGGACAGCACGGGGCAGCCTGAGAGGGGTAAACAGCAAATGCTTTGCCATCGGTTCCTGGCTGAATAGCACTGGAGATGCTACCCGCTCTCTCTTCAGCCTGGGTTTCCTCACCTGGATGGTGGAACTGGAGCCCCCACCGCCCCACTGTCTGAACCCGCTGTCTGAGCTGCCTCTAGGGACCCCACCCTGCTCAGTCCTGCTCCCTGTCTCCATGGCTGTCAGTCCCTCCTGAAAAGAATGTCCTCACAAAAGGAGGCCACTGGCCACAGTGGGAAATGGAACAAGCAAAGGATGCCCAGCCTGTACCGAGGGCCGCATGGCTCCTGAAGCTCGGCCTGGTGGACACTGGAGGGTGCTTTCTGTCTGTGGGTTTTATCCTGTGCCCTTCCCTGTGGTCTCTTGACCCAGCCCAGCTTTCTGGGCCTGGAGCCCTGGCTTCTGGAGAAGAGATCTCAAGCTCTACCACCAGGCACAGGCCACAGACAACTCTGCCCTTGTCCGATGCCAGTGGAAGCTGAACCTGGGGGAGGTGCCCTCTCACAGGGCTGGCACTTCCAGGGAGGCACAGCAGCAAGGCAAAGGGACAGGTTGTCAGGGCCTTGGGAGCTCAAGTGGGACCCATAGGGACCCTCTCTCCGGAGTTGCAAAGCAGCATTGGGTGAAGGGAGATTCAGCATTGTCACCTAAGGGACCCTTAGCCCCAAAGTGGATTTTAAGAACTGGGGTACACTAGCAAGAGAAGGGACCCCACAACACTCCCACCCTCTCCCCAGCCCACCTCTTGCTTCCTGGTCCTGTTCTCTTGGGGGGAAGAAGAATCTTATCTGACTGGTGAGCAGGGTCTCCACATTTTCAAGGCTGGGCGTACCCAGCCCCGGCCATGCACATGGGTGGGGCCTCCCAGACCTTCCTCTGGCTCCTTAGGAACCCACAAGGAAGCTCCCTGATGGGTGCTGATGGGTGTCTACACCCATAGATTCACTGCCTGGCACAGAAACACCGGGTTCCTGGGAAGCTGGAAACTACCTTATGAAAGCCCCTATTCCCACGCCCCCACGCCCCCCTCCATCCCTCGGGGCTGCGGCTATGTTCTTGCCATCAGCCCTCCCCAGCACCCAGCATGCCCGCCTCGCCCAGAAGCACCCCTTCATCCTGGGCCTGGCTGAAGGCTCACTCCTCCGTCAGGCCTCTGAGGGGACCACACCATGCCACTTTTAGCAAAAGGGGAAAGGCCATCACAGTAGAAAGGCCACTGCCACACTAGATAGCCAGGAGCCGGGCAGCACAAGTGGCCCTCTCGGGCACCCCCACCACTCTCACCCCAGCACAGTCTGGTTCCAAGGACTTCAGGATCCTCCTGGGAACCCCTCAGCATGATTAACATGGGCAGCCGGGACCTGAAGGGGCCGTTGATCCTCCTGAAAATGCTCACCAGGCAGTGTGAGTGTGGGGAGGCCATGCGCAATGTGTGGGACCCTGCCCTGTACCCACTCAGAGCCTCGGCCCTGCAGAGACACTGGGAATGATTTGCTGCGGGTGGGGTCATCCTGATGCTTCTCTGAGGTCTCTTTTCCTTTCAGTTTTTCTGAGTAACTTCAAGGACCCTAACCCTATATGCCGAATAAACCAGGGTGTGCACAGACCCCGTCCTGTGCAGAGAGGGCACAAAGCAGCAGAGTGTCTGCCACCCACCTGCCACCTTTACAATGCTACTACAGGATTTGCAAGAAACGATCATTAATCAAGAACCATCTCTATTTAAAAAGATAAAGTAGAGCTCCTGGCTCCGTCACTGCTGGGCACACGGCAGTGTGGGCATCTCACCTGGCTCCTCCCCGCAACCACTGGTGTCCACTGTCAGGTTTCAGGGTTCCTGGACCTCAGGGCTTCGTCCTCTCCAATCTAAATGCAGAGACATTTGACATGGACTGTCTCAGGTGTTTTGCAAAACGCAATCCGTTCTCACTGACTCTGGTCACTCTGCTGTGCACTGGATGTGAAAACCTCTTCCTCCTGTTCAACTCAGGCTTTTTACTATGGCCAACAGGTCTCCATTCCTTCCCTCTTCCCCACCCCAAACCCACTCTTGGCCTCGGGTACCATTGGTCTACTCGCTGCTTCTATGAGATCAACATTTTTAGATGAGTGCTTCCATGACATTACGCAGAATTTGTCTTTCTGAGGTGGTGGCGATACTACGTAGCATGATTTAATCATTCCACGGTACATACATCTATCTAAACATTGTACGCCATAAATGAATATAACCATGATTTGCCAATTAAAAACGATCCTATTAGAAAACACCTTAAATACAGTAAAATGCAGGACACACTGGCCCCTGGGCGGGCAAGGGAGACAGTTCTATCAGTGCAGAAAACTCCCAGTAGGGGCAGGGGTCAGGAAGGAAACACCAGGAAAAGTGAGGGTGGAAGATGGGGTGACCCTCCTGCAGATGGGGTGCTCAGGGAGGGCTTCTCTGAGGAAGTGACATTCACTTGATTGACAAAAGGGATGGGCAGTGCCTGTGAAAGTCTTCTAAGAGTCCGCAGTGCCCAGTGGGGTGTCCCAGGATGGAAATAGGGTAGAAGGCGGGGGTGGGGTTGTGAGCCAGGCAGGCAAGGCCCAGACACTGTGTGATGCATGTAGGGGTGGGACCCACAGAGGCTCTGAGGAAGCCCTGGGCCTCCAAAGATGGGGAAACAGGAGGACCTACTTGGAGGCCTGCACCCAGGCAGGGGACCAGAGCCGAATGCACCACCCTCCTGGGGCTTCCCCTGGGCCTTGCTTTCTCTCCCCACGCCCCGCACTCTGCCACGCACCCCTTCCTAGGCCAAGCAGGCAGAGGAAGTAGAGCCACTGGAGGCAGGGGCACCAGACTGGGAATTAGACTTGGAGTAAAATCTAAACACCCCATGGGTCCGGCTCTTCTCTGGAGCTCGGCTTGTCACCTGGGGTTGGGGGACAAGGGACGTAAGACCAGCTCTCAGGACCCTTCCCACTGCACCCCAAGATGCTTCTCAGTGGCCTCAGGGACCATTTCTTTCAGGAAGAATTTTCTGGTTCTAGAAGAATAAAGGAAGGAAAGGTTTTCAGTGGCACATATATCTTCAGGCTCTAGACTAGCTCTTGGTTTGGTGGGAGTTGCTTTGTTTTTTTCTCCCTTTCACAAAACCTGAGTCCTGACTAGGACCAGGATTAGGTTCCAGTTTCTAGATTTTGTCATTTTGTGTTGCACAAGGCAGACATCTAGGGGACAAAGGGGGAGATGATTAACAAATGATTTAGCTACAGAAAATGTAGGAGAAAAGGAATTAGGATGAGGGATTAGGAATGGCAGAGGAGGAGCTGGGGAGAGGGAGCTGCGGGCGGGGCTGGGACCAACAGAAAAGACACAGGGGAGGAGGCCAGGGAAATAAAGTCCCAGAGGTCAGTGGGGACCAGAGTCACAGCCTTAGTGGGGCCTCAGGGCTGGCAGCCAGTGGAGGGGCTGAGAAGTGACTTTGCAGGGTCACACATCCCCAGGGAGAGAAGGGCAGGCCTCCTGAGCCAGCCGGCAGAATGCAGCCCAGGGGTCCATGCACACCGAGAGCAAAGCCCCAGCGTGGGTCTTCGGCATCTCACTAGCACCTCGCCATTGATCAGAAAAAAAGCCTTTATGTGGGCAATGGCTTTTTGCTAAAATTTAAGATTATTTTTACCTCTATTGTAGTTTTTGGTACAGACTCCTTCTAAATTAGGAATGGTTCTGTCCTAGTCATGATATCCACTTAGCGCCATCAAAGTTTCCATTTGAAAAATTTCTTCTGGTTATAAAGGGAGAGCTTTTTCAGAGAAAAAGTCCAGGTAGATGGAACACCCGGCTGCATGGAGCGAGAGATGCCAAGGTGAGGACATGCCAAGGCCGGCCCCGAACTCCTGATCAGCCTTCGCCAGGGCCTCCTGGCAGGTGCGGTGGGGCGCATTGTCTGCTGGGAGATTAAACCTGCAACCCAGCAACCCGGTGTCAAATGCCAGTCAAACCCAGTGTCCAAGTCTTCAGACATATAACCTGGTTTCTGCAACTAAAACAGCTAGAAAACAGAAGGGGAGCACTGGGGTCCAAAGAGGGGAAACAGAAGACCAAGTGTGACAGGAGCCTCAGCTAAATCCAAACCACCCATCTATGAAAATACAGGTTTGAAGCCCATACAGAGGACAGAGAAGGAGGACAGACTCCTCATGACCTCCAGGAGCCCCTGGATCCAGCCATGCCTGAGGTAGATGCATCCTTGGACTTGTCAGTTTCACGAGCCTGCCAGTTCCTTTTCTTGCCAGCCAGCTTAAGTTTCTGTCATTTCTAATGCAGGGGGGCACCCAGCAGGGAACACGTGCTCAGGTGCTTCTCAGGGTTTTAGTCAGATGCACGAACGATGGCTGGAAAGCCCATCTCTCAAACAGAACCCACGCTGGGGAGAGAATGTGAGTCTCCCAGCCTCCAGGACAGACTCAAAGGGCTGGCCGTATCTACAAGGAGACTACAGGAGAAATGCTCCTGAGATGATGCTTTTCTCAAAGTGCCCAAGGCCCCAGGGTGTTGCTCACTGCCAGCCGCTCATGCCCCTCTGCTCTGTCAAGCCTCTGGGCATCAGGCCCTGGTTTGTCCTCCAGGAGTCTTTAGCCACAGAGAAGCGCTGCAGCATGCAGTGGAGAGCCTGAGTTTGAATCCTGGCCCCACCATGGGTAACTGTGTGTCCTTGAGGGTTGTGACTTCACCTCTCTGCTCCCAGGTTCCCCTCCCTGCAATAGGGCTGGTCCTGGGACTGACTCGCAGTCTGGCAGTCTTGGAAGCTGCAGAAACCGCTCCCCAGCATCTGTGTCCCATTCCCTAAAGGTCTGCGGTGCAGCTGCCCACGTGCCCAGTGCAGGCTGGCCGGAGGCTCTGCTCCAGGACTAGATGCTCAGCCTGGACATGACCCAACTCCATGATGGTTGACCTCAGAAAGAAGCCTGTCACTATGACACCACCATTACTTTTGGCCCCACCTCCCACCCCCTGTGACCTTTACTAATAGGTTCTGGCCAGCTAAGGAGCATTGTCTGATTTGAGGTTGTTGTGGAAACCGGCTGGGGCAGCTTGGAGCTACTGAGAAGTGGTGGGCCCATGGGGTGTTTGAATTATACTCCAAATCTGATTCCCAGTCCAGCGCTCCCACCCCCAGTGGCTCCCATTCATCTGTCCACTTGCCAAGGAAGGGCCCAGGGCAGCGTGCGGGGCTCAGGGAGGGAGAGCAAGGCTCAGGTACATACTGGGATTCGTAACTCATCATTTACGCTGAATGTTAGGAGTTAAATTCAATGAAAGAGCATTAGAAAACATATCCTAGTTTTCAAAGCAACATATATCCAAATGTTAAAATCTGTATACACGGGCATACAAAACAACCATACCTTATTAAGAATTTTAGAAAGAAAGATATATGGAGGGCCAATGAAACCAGTTATTTAATTTATGCTCCCATGTCATAAATTCACTGTGGGGTGTGAACTTTCTCAATGCCCTGCCGTGCATCAACCACTTTCAGAGTCAACCATGGGCAGCTGTATGGACCTCACCTAGCAGTAGAGGAAAGCGAAATCCAACACACAGCTTTTAGGAAGGTCTAGAAAGTGCCTGATCTGGCCGGGCACAGTAGTGGCTCAGACCTGTAGTCCCAGCACTTTGGGAGGTCGAGGCTGGTGGATTGCTTGAGCTCAGGAGGTTTAGACTATCCTGGCAACATGGCAAAACCCCGTCATGTTGCCACCATAGCCAGCTAAAATATAGAAATTAGCTGGCTGTGGTGGCGCACACTCGTAATCCCAGCTACTCAGGAGGCTGAGGTGGGAGGATGGCTTCGGCCTGGGAGGCAGAGGTTGCAGTGAGCTGAGATGGCAGCGATGCACTCCAGCCTGGGTTACAGAGTGACACCCTGGAAAGAAAAGAAAAGAAAGACAACTGTCCCCAAAGCCCCACCATCAGGGCTGACAGCTCTCCAGGAAGACTCCAAAGGGACGCTGTGGGCCACAGGCTCTGGGGACACCTGCAGGAGCCTCTTGGTCTCCAGCCTCCTCTGGCCTCATCCCACAGCTGCCAGATGGCAATCAGAGCCCACCCTCCTCACTCCCCAAGGCCCAGCACCTGCTGCACCTCCCTGCATAGTGACAGGCTGAAGAGTAAGCCAGAGTTTTCCACTTCAGGTGATGGTATCGGTGCTGGCACTTCCAGAGGGGGCACAGCAGCTTGGCATAGGGATGGACTCAGAGGGGCTCTTGGGGAGCTCAAGTGGGGCCCACAGAGACCACCTCTCTGGGGTTGCAAACTGGCATTGGGTGGAGGGAGAGTCAGTATTCCCACCCGGGGAGCCTCACACCCAAAGTGGATTTTAAGGACAGCAGCACCCTGGGGAGACAAGGGCCCCACATCACTTCCACCCTCTCCCCAGCCCGCTTCTTACTTCCTGGTCCTGCTCTTTACTGGGGAGGAGAATCTTGTCTGACTGGTGGAACTCCAGGACCACCCTGGCCAGCATCAGTAGTGGGCAGGGTCACTGCATTTTCAAGGCTGTGCACACTGAGCCCCAGCCATGCACGAGGGTGGTACTTTCTGGACCTTTCTCAGGCTCCCTAGGGACCCATGAGAAAGCTCCCTGATGGGTGCTGATGGGTGTCTGTACCAACAGATTCACTGCCTGCAGAAACACCGGGTTCCTGGGAAGCTGGAACCTGCCTTATGAAAGCCCCCGTTCCCATCACCCGCTCCATCCCTCTGGGCTGCTGTGTCTTGCCATCAACCCTCTCCTCACACCCAGGACACCTGCCTATTTCAAAAGCACCCCTTCTACCTGGGCCTGGCTGAAGGCTCACTCCTCTGTGAGGCCTCTGAGGGGGACTGCTTCGTGCTGCTGTTATCAAAAAGGGGAAACCATTCACAGCAGAAAGACCAATGCCACACTAGACAGCCAGGAACCCAGCAGCACAAGTGGCCCCCTCAGGTGCTTTGGGGACCACACCCCCACCGCTGTGACTCCAGCACAGTCTGGTTCCCAGGATTTCTCCTTGTGGGAACCCCTCAGCATGATTAGCATGGGCAGACGGGACCTGAAGGGGCCGTTGGTCCTCCTGAAAATGCTCACCAGGCAGTGTGAGTGTGGGGAGGCCATGTGCAATGTGTGGGACACTGTCCTGCACCAACTCAGAGCCTCAACCTTCAGACACACTGGGAATGATTTGCTGCGGGTGGGGTCACCCTAATGCTTCTCTGAGGGTCTCTTTTCCTTTCAGTTTTTCTAAGTAACTCCGAGGACCACGTGACTGCATGCCAAATAAACTAGGGTGTGCACAGACCCTGTCCTGTGCAGGGACGGCACAAAGCAGCAGAGTGTCTGCCACCCACCTGCCACCTTTCCCAATGCTACTACAAGATTTGCAAGAAACTTTTGTTTATCAGAAATCATCTTTATTTTAAAAAATAGAGCAGGGCAAAATAGAAGTGCTGCAGACTCTGACATTGCTGGGCAACGGCAGTGTGGGCATCTCACCTGGCTCCTCCCCAAAGTCATTGGCATCCCCTGTCAGGTTTCAATGTTCCTGGATCTCAGGGCCTTCGTCCTCTCCAATCTAAATGCAGAGACATTTGACATGGACTGTCTCAGGTGTTTTGCAAAATGCAATATGTCCTCATTGACTCTGGTCACCCTGCTGTGCACTAGAGTCAAAGCCTCTTCCTCCTGTCTGGACTTTGGTCCTTTGCCCGACACCCCCAATTCCCTCCCTCTGCCACTCTCCGGCCCCGGGTCACCATCCATCTACTGCTACTTCAATGGGGTCGACTGGTTTAGATCAACACTTCCGGGGCATCAAGCTGAATTGGTCTCTCTGAGGTGGTGGAGATGCTGAGTAGTGGGATTTCCTCATTCCACGGTGCACACATCTATGTACTCCTCACACTGCACCCCATGAATGTACAAGCTTGATTTGCCAATTAAAACAATGTTAATAAAGACAGGATAAATATAGTAAAATGCGAGAAGTGCGGCTTCACTGCCTCGCCTACGTGCTTTTTGTCTTCAGCCGTGCAGCTATTTGGGGCCATCTTACTCTTCCTTTTCTTTGGTGGACAGAGACAGACATTTTAATAGAATGGAAAGGCATCTCCTGGCAGCCCTTGGGCAGCCCCAGCTTCTTACTGCCGAGGCTGACGTCACAGCCTCGGGCTTCCCAGCTTGGACAACGCCGGCTTCCTAGGAGGGTTTTAGGTGTGTCAGGGATTTTTCTGTGTATTCACCACCTGGTGCTCTGAGTGGAAGGGGAGACCACAAGGTCACCCCGCGGGCTTCACTAAAACTTCCTGGCTTCCCAATCTGGCTTCCTCTGTAGGCTGGCAGGTGAACTGGCAGGAATGGTGGTCGTCTGCCCTGACTCCTGGCCCTCCTCCGGTGGCTGAACATTAAAAGTCTGACAAGCCGGCTCCCTGTGAGCCCACTTCGGTGGGAGAGAGAAGGTGGAAATGTCAGTGGATGGGGAAGGACAGGTGGGAACCCCAGGAGAAAGGGGTTCTCTGATGGTGGAGCACTTCCTCTCTCGTTGTTTTGTGTGCTGTAAGATGAGGTAGGTGGCCATGGGATTGTTGAATTTTCTTTCTGCGATGGCCACACAGGTGTTCTCGGCCTGGAATCCCATGGGCACCATGAGCTGGATTGTTCGGGGTTTGGGTGTCCTAGGAGTGGCTCTTTGTATGGTATCAGTGGCATCTTCTGGCTGCTTTTCACCCAGGGATTTTTCATCAGTCACAGTGAGGGAGTCTTGCTCTGTCACCCAAGCTGGAGTGCAGTGGTGTGATCTCGGCTCACTGCAGCCCTCACCTTGCAGGTTCAAGTGATTCTCATGTCTCGGCCTCCTAAGAAGCTGGGACTAGAGGCGTGCACCATGATGCCCAGCTAATGTGTGTGTTTTTGGTAGGGATGGGGTTTCATCATGTCCAGGCTGGTCTCAAACTCCTGACCTCAGGTGATCCACCCATCTCAGCCTTTCCAAAGTGCTGGGATTATAGGCATGAGCCGCTGTGCCTAACCAAAGAATTTTTTTTCATAGTCTTTATAGATTTTAGAGGAGTTTTAGGTTTGCAGAAAAACTGAGTAGAAAGTACAGACCTCCACCTTCTTTCTCAGACCATGTGGTTGCAGTGAGTTCGCTGCTGTGGCCCCTGCATCCAGAGTGGGACACACAACAGATCAGGATGATCACGGCTGTCAATCTGCCTGGCTGTGGGATCCACTCATGATGAGATGCAACCCTTAGGTCTTGTTTATAATTTGGTATGTTATTACCACAAAGAGTCTGTTCTGTGAGTCTTGTGATCTCTGTTTAAATGTTAATGCTAGTAAGTTCTGCCTAAATTCCAAAGTGTGTGGGAGGGGAGGGTGTAGTGAGGTGTGTCTGACTTCTGCCTCCTATGGCCTGCACCACTTTTCTGGGTATATTTGAGCTCTCATTTAGCCAAGAGGGGAATTGATATATCCTGTTGGAGGGCTTAGGATTTTTTGTTCTCTTTCCCTTTTTCTGTCAAGGCATGCCAGAGGCAGCATGGAGGGCCCAGCTTTTCTTTCATCCTATGTTAATGCCGGGGTGGCGTGCTACCAGCCCCAGGTCTACCATGTCTCCTGTGGGAGCCTTCTGGCCAATGGACTTAGAGTCAAAGGACTTACAGCCAATTAAACATTCTAGGCCAGAGGAGAACGGAGGTGGTAAGCACTCATGAACCTCATTCGGCTGCTGAGGGCTGCGGCCCATCAACCCGGAAGCTGAGCCATCTCTGAGCTGCAATCAGCACTCACCGTGTGAGTGATCGGCACAATTACACAGCAGTGGTGATGGGGCCGTCTGATTGCTACGTGAATGCGCTGGCTCCTGGGGGTATTAAACCATCAGCTATTAATGCAGGCAGCTCTGAGCAGGGCATCTGGATGGGCTATCTGCAGGGCAAGGGCAAGGTCAGATCCAGAGCAGCCACAGCTCAAGAACACACACAGGCTCTGAGCAGAAATAAAAAATAACCGGCCAGGCTAAAACCCGATACGGTGACTATAGATAGTGCAGCGCCTTGACGAAAACAGTGGCGGCCTGGGAGGGAGCCCACCTGACCAGGTGGGCAGGGGAGGGCTGGGGAGGGATGGAGGAATTAAGCCTGAGAAACAAGGAGCCAGCCGAGTTGACATCGGGAAGAGGATTCCCTGTGTCTGGAGGAACAGAAGAAGCTGGGTGAGCTCTGTGCGGGCTGGGGAGAGGGTGGGAGTGATGTGGGGCCCTTGTCTCCCCAGGGTGCTGCTGTCCTTAAAATCCACTCCCGGGGTGAGGCTCCCCCAGGTGTGAATACTGACTCTCCCTCCACCCAATGCCAGTTTGCAACCCCAGAGAGGTGGTCTCTGTGGGCCCCACTTGAGCTCCCCAAGAGCCCCTCTGAGTCCATCCCTCTGCCAAGCTGCTGTGCCCCCTCTGGAAGTGCCACCACCAATACCATCACCTGAAGTGGAAAACTCTAGCTTACTCTTCAGCCTGTCACTATGACACCACCATTACTTTTGGCCCCACCTCCCACCCCCTGTGACCTTTACTAATAGGTTCTGGCCAGCTAAGGAGCATTGTCTGATTTGAGGATGTTATGGAAACCAGCTGGGGCAGCTTGGAGCTACTGAGAAGTGGTGGGCCCATGGGGTGTTTGAATTATACTCCAAATCTGATTCCCAGTCCAGCGCTCCCACCCCCAGTGGCTCCCATTCATCTGTCCACTTGCCAAGGAAGGGCCCAGGGCAGCGTGCGGGGCTCAGGGAGGGAGAGCAAGGCTCAGGTACATACTGGGATTCGTAACTCATCATTTACGCTGAATGTTAGGAGTTAAATTCAATGAAAGAGCATTAGAAAACATATCCTAGTTTTCAAAGCAACATATATCCAAATGTTAAAATCTGTATACATGGGCATACAAAACAACCATACCTTATTAAGAATTTTAGAAAGAAAGATATATGGAGGGCCAATGAAACCAGTTATTTAATTTATGCTCCCATGTCATAAATTCACTGTGGGGTGTGAACTTTCTCAATGCCCTGCCGTGCATCAACCACTTTCAGAGTCAACCATGGGCAGCTGTATGGACCTCACCTAGCAGTAGAGGAAAGCGAAATCCAACACACAGCTTTTAGGAAGGTCTAGAAAGTGCCTGATCTGGCCGGGCACAGTAGTGGCTCAGACCTGTAGTCCCAGCACTTTGGGAGGTCGAGGCTGGTGGATTGCTTGAGCTCAGGAGGTTTAGACTATCCTGGCAACATGGCAAAACCCCGTCATGTTGCCACCATAGCCAGCTAAAATATAGAAACTAGCTGGCTGTGGTGGCGCACACTCGTAATCCCAGCTACTCAGGAGGCTGAGGTGGGAGGATGGCTTCGGCCTGGGAGGCAGAGGTTGCAGTGAGCTGAGATGGCAGCGATGCACTCCAGCCTGGGTTACAGAGTGACACCCTGGAAAGAAAAGAAAAGAAAGAAAAGGGAAGGGAAGGGAAGGGAAGGGAAGGGAGAGAGAGGGGAGGGAAGGAGAGGGGAGGGGAGCGGAGGGGAGGATGTGTCTGGTGATGGTTCCCAACTCTGTGAATATTCTAAAACGTACAAAAAAACCCTGAACTGTACACTTTAGGTGTGTGAATTACATGGCATGTGAATGACCTCGACACAGATTGATGAAAAACAACAGAAATCAGCTAGAGGTGCATGGGGGCTGCCCGTAGACTCGGCCAGTATGCTCGTTTGCCTCAGTCTCCACCTCCCCATTACTCCCTGACACTGCACCTTGGGGCCAGGTCCGTTTAGCACAGCACTTCCAGCTGTGTTCCTCCCACCCTGCTGCTTCCCCTCACAGACTTTACACCTATCCTGCCCTAGAGGAAGTTAATTTAGTGACAGTCTATGTGAAGACAGTCAGTAGGTGCAAAAAGCCAAAGAAAGGTGCCCTGGGTGAGTTTCTGAAAGGAGACTCTGGGACATGGTCACTGCAAAGGTGACCTCTGACTTTGGCCTGTCCTGAAGCCAGGAAGTTGTTTCCTGCTGCTGCGAGCCTTAGAGGGCTACCTCCACGAACCAGGCAAAGCCAAGAGCAAACCCGAGTATCAGGTTGGCAGGAGACCCAGGGTCAGGGTACCTCTAACCCATCCACAGCACTGCACCATCTGAGTCCCCACCACACACCAAGCACCAAATCAACCCAGGCGTCCCTGGGTCTGGGGAAAGTCTCTGAAGCTGGCCTGACTGCAACACTCCTCAATCACGGGGAAGCACCCCTTCTAACAGAGGAAAGCAGGTCTTGGGCCCAGAGCCGCTCAAAGGCCGCAGCACAGCAGTGGTTTAATGACATGCTGGGGGCGGGGGGGGGGGTGTCACTGCCACTGTTGTATCAAACCAACGAGCTTTGGGCTGCCTTGGGTTGATGACTTCGAGAGGGTTTGTTACACTTTCCATAGTAAGAGCTCCCCTCTAAAGTGAGTTCTGTATTTGTGACCGCATCATGACCCCTCGTGCAGATAGGCAGACGTGTCTGATAGTGTGTTTGTTTTTACTCTTTTCATTCTATTCTTCCCCATATTTTTGAAAGAACGAGAACATTTTGACCATCCAAACACTCTGATTAGAAAAGAAGGGCAAAAGTACAAATGACGACATAAAACAATCAGCCAGCCTCCCTGTCAACATGGGGAAATAGTGGGACTAGAATAAGATGATGGAAAGCAGAACACGGAACTCTTCCATGCCTGGAGCACAGATAAGTCGACACTTGCAAGAAAAGGGAGAGGGTCAAGAAATCAACCTGGGGAAACAGAGAAAGGTGCAACCTCTTTAAAAGCCATTTTCTCTATTGTTGTTGGAGTGCTGCTTACGTAATAGCATTTTAATTTTAATTTTAATGAAAAGACTGACAGAAAGGAAACCACGAGGTAACAGTGTGGGTACTTTGTGGCCATAGAATGAAATCATAAAGGTAGCCTGAGTGCGGAGGGTCACACCGGTAATGCCAGCACTTTGAGAGGCCAGAGCTGGTGGATCTTTTGAGCCCAGGAGTTCGAGACCAGCCTGGACAACATGGTGAGACCCCATCTCTACAAAAAATACAAAAATTAGCCGGGTGTGGTGGCGTGCGCAGCCCGGTGATGGTGGTCACAGCTACTCCGGAGGCTGAGTTGGGAGGATCACTTAAGCCCAGGAGGTCAAGGCTGCAGTGAGCTACGATCCTGCCACTGCACTCCAGCCCAGGCAACAGTGAGACCCTGTCTCAAAAATAAAACAAAATCACCATGGTAGCACGAAAATGACTCAAGTTGCAGAATAAATCAGAGACTAACAGCTTTGCTAGACATAGCTGATGAGATGAAGTGACAGCTTTTAAAACACCGATCTATGACCATCACAATGGCCCAGATGAAGAATGAAAATCACCCTGGGGACCAATGACCCAAACTGACCATGGTGATGGCCCTGGTTTCCTGGTAGGTCATCTTGATGTCCGCAGCACTGGTACTGAGGAAGAAGTCACCTGAATCTTTCCTGAGGCAGAGCTCCAACTGCAGGAGGCAGATTCAGGGAGAGTTGGGCTGTGTGTTGGAGGGCGAGGGGGTTCCCCGGTGGGTCTTACCCAGGCAGCCGGCAGGGCAAGGGCTGTATCTGGAAACCAAGACAGTCGTAAATGGTCACCTCTTCCAGGCTCACCCTCACGTCCTTGACCAGGACAAGCTCTGTGGAGGCCAATGAAGGCCCTGGAGGGTCATGCTGAAGGGCAAAGCCAAGGCCATGAGATGCAGGAGGCCACAGGACAGCCACGGGCCAATACCAGGTCATCCTGCAGGCAGCCCTTTAAGAAGAGCAGGCCCAGAAGCCCCAGGAAGGCCGCTGTTGGCCTGGCCTTGCTCCCAGCCACAAGCCCTGATAAGAGCCCCTGGTGCTCTTGAGCCCAGTGGAATGGCCAAGGCCTAGGCCTTCCATCAGCCCCCCCAAGGTGGAGTGAGTTGCTGGCTCCTCCACTCCAGACCCAGGAGTGGGTTGGCAGAAGTCCCGCTTAGATGCCTCCCCACCCTACTAGGCCCCAGTGGTGGGCGACTCTCACACACACCCTGCTCTTCAAGACCTCACAGCGAAGGGCCAGCTTCAGAGCACGTGGCAGACACCACTCTGGGCAGGGACAGGAAGGCCGCTGTTGGCCAGGCTAGGCAGTGGGGGTGAGTCCCCTGGAAGAGTGGCCAAGCCTGGCTCACAAGAGAACAAGGACAGCCTTCATCGCCTAGGCCACACATGACCCACAGAGCTCTGCTTCCTGCCTCGTGTCACACAAGGGAGCACCCAGATCTGAGGCCCCCAGGGAGTCGCATGTTTGAGCACCTCCTCAGGGCCACAGTTGTGCCAGGTACGCAGGATGCAGCAGCTGCCCACAGGGAGAGGCGACTCCAATGCACGGATGGAAGAGCAGGAGTAGGCCAAGTGCGGTGGCTCCCACCTGGAATCCCAGCACTTTGGGAAGCCAAGGTTGGAGGATCACTTAAGCCCAGGGGTTCAAGACTAGCCTGGCCACCATGGCAAAACCCATCTCCACTAAAAATACAAAAAATGAGCTGGGTGTAGTGGTGCACACCTGTAATCCCAGATACTCAGGAAGCTGATGCAGGAGAATCACTTGAACCAAGGTGGCAGAGGTTGCAGTAAGCTGAGATCACACCATTGACTCCAGCCTGGGTGACAGAGTGAGACTCTGTCTCAAAAAAAAAAAAAAAGGATAAAAAAGTGCAGAATCCTGGGGGGAACATGTCAGGGTGTTAAGGCTCCAGGCAGAAGGCCATGACGCCCCCCATTCCCAACCAAGGGATTCCTGGTACCAGTGAGGGCTGAGCCAACAGGGACAGGCACAGGTGTGCCCCTTCAGGGGACATCTCCCTCCAGACCAGCCTCCCCAGTGCTGCCCTCATGGGCCTCAGTCTCTTCCAAAGCTTGCTCCCCGGGAGGCAACAGAAGCGCCTCATCCTGTCATCTAGGAACCCTGGGAATCCAGCCCCACTTTCTCCTTCCAGCCTGTGCCTGCTGCCTCCATCTAAATGTAGAAAGACCTACATTTCCTGGTGGCCATGCCCTCTGTGGGGAGGCTATAATCCATGCAGAGCTATTCCTGGGGAGCCCTTCCCTTCCCCACCTCCAGTGCACCTACGGGGCCCCTACTATTAATAGCAGCACCTCTGCCTGGGGCCCCCGAGAGGCTGGCGTGGGAGAGAGGTAGTCCAGCAGGCAGAAATCCATGTCCCCAGATGGTGGCAAGTGTGTGCGAGGTGTGAGAATGTGCGTGCGCATGTGTGTGTGGTGGGGGGGGCGGGGATAAAGGTTTCTGCACTGTGGCAGAAGAAAAGCAGAAGCAGTTCTGGGATCCAGGGCAGAAGAGGCTCCTCTGTGTCTGAGGCTCAGGGATGCTCCCCAGAGTGCCAGATATCTCAGCTGGGACTGAAGAGACTGGAGGGCACCCAGTGCAGGAGAGTAAGTGGGGGACTCCAGGAAGTGGGGACTGTGTGTAGGAAACATGATGGCCTGACCCACATGGGCACACAGGGTGGTCTGTAAGGCAGGGCCGTGGGGAGAACAGGCTGCCCAGGTGAGCCCTGGTGGACAAGGAGGAGGGCTTCTCCTTGAAGGTCTCAGGGCAAGCAGGTGCGTGGTGGAGGCCAGAGGTGGCTTTCCCTTGGATCCCTCTGGGAGCCTGAAAGGAGGGGCGTGGGTGGGGGAGGATGGAGGCACCGAGGCTGGCGAGGAGGCGAAGTTCAGTTGAGCCCACTCCCAGGTCAGGAGCAGAGTCAGGGTCTGAGGGTTCTGGCCCAGCGAGGGGCTCAGAACTATTCCACAGCCCCGGCCCTGGAATACAGGCTCGGCCTCTGTCCTGGGACTTGCATGCTCCCAACCTGGCCCCAGTCACTCGTTGAGACCAGCGCATCCCTCCCAGCAAGCTGCTCTCAGTCATCCTGGGTTTTTGCAGAGGCTACCCTCCTGCCCTTGTCCCTACTCACTTAGGCGACCCCTCCTCACACCGCAGGGCTCAGCACACCGGCCTCCAGAAAACCCCGCTTCCTCCCTCACCAGCGCCGACCTGCGGCACAGGCCACTCTTCTCTGGCCCCCACTTCACCTGGTGCTCCTCATGCTGAAGGAGCTCCATGGCTGGGGGCCTTCCTGATGAGGCTATGGGCTCGTGGAGGGTAGGGGATGTCTGTTTCCTCTGTGTCCATTACATGATCTCAACCACATGAGGAAGGAAAAACCCTACAAGGAAAGGAAAATATTCTCTCCTTCTCAATGGCTGAAACCAGCCATTCAGAGATGAAAGAAAAGGAATTGAATATTTTGCATGTAGACATTAGGAGATCTTCAAAATCCAAAAGCTATTTCAGATTTTGAAATTATAAATGATTGAAAACCACCATGACGCATGTAAACCTATGTAACAAACCTGCACAATCTACACACGTACCCCAGAACTCAAGTATAATAAAAAATATATAGAAAAAAGAAACTACAAATGAAAATGCTGTTGAAGTGTTGTACCAGTTTAAATAGCTCAGAAACTAAATATCAACCTCTATATCCCATCTAGACAAAAGCACTTTTCTTTTTAAGAGGAAGATGTTTTGGGGACCAAAAGTGAGAAAACCTCTGTGAATGATCCCCAGCCATGACTGGCCCCTGCTTTGCTCTGAGCTCATGAAAAGGCTTTGTGATGTAATAACAGACAGGCCTATAGAAGGCCCTGGCTGAGTCATATCCCTGGAAGCTTCTTTGGTGACCTGTGGACTCAGACCAGTTTAGCAATTGCGAGTTGTGTGGGGTGTGTGTGTGTGTGTGTGTGTGTGTGCGCGCGCGCACGCACGTGCATCTGTATCTGTGTGTGTGTGTGTGTGTGGAGGGGGGTGGGTGTGGGGGTGTTTGGGGTGGGGAGAGTTTCTGTGTGAGGGGCGTTGGTGTGTTTTTCTAGCTAGCATTGTCAGCCTAGTTAGTGTAGTCGGCATCGTTGCTGAGTATTTTAGCTTACTTTGGTATGGCCAGCACTGTTGCTTCATATGTTAGCATAGTCAGTATAGTCAGTTTGCCGCTCAGTATTTCAGCGCAGTCAGAGTTGCGTTGTTGGCGTAGTCAGAGCAGTTGTGTAGTTAGTGTAGAGCGGTGTCAGGCACCATGGGGCAGGGATCCGCCTCCACCCCATCTGGCCCGGGGCTACAGAATTATAAAATGTTGGACTTAATTGACCCTGGTGCCTTCAGTGAGGTCAAGCTGGCCCAGCACTTGCTGACTAGGACCCTGGTGGTCATGAAAATCACCCGCAAAACTGGCTCCTGTGTCACTGCTAGCTGGAGAGAGATGAGTATTTTAAAGTCTTTGTACCACCCCAATATAATTAAACTATATGAAATTATTGACCCCACAGAGGTGTGTCACTTGATAATGTAGTACACATCAGGACGAAACCTGCACCAGTGGATACGCCACAGCCTCGTGGTGGAGAAGGAGGTCCGGGCCATGTTCTAGCAGATGCTTTCGGCCATACACTATTGCCACAGAAAATGAACAGCACACAGAGACCTGAAGCGGGAAAACATCCTGTTGGATGGTGAAGGAAATGTATAATTGCAGATTTTGGCTCCGCAACAACTCACCGTGAGGGGCAGAAGCTGACAAGATGTTGTGGCACCTACCTCTACATGGCCCCAGAGGTCTTCCTGCGCCAGGGCTACGAATGCCCCGCCATGGATGTTTGGAGCCCAGGCATCGCTTTGTACCAGATGATAGCCAAGACTCTGCCCTTCTTCTCAGCGAGGCTTGTGCACCTTGAAGACAGAATTAAATCTTGAAAGTACTTTTGCCCGGCCTCCTTTTCAGAAGGCCTTAAAAGCCTAATGAAAAAACTGTTAACGCTAGACCTCAGGGAGTGGGTCAAAGAAAACTTATTCAGTTACCCCATGGCCACCTACCTTATTTTAGATAGGAAAAAGAAGCAATCCACTAACGCACTACAGTCCCTTGCTCCTGGGGATCCCAGCTGTTCTCTATCCACTCAAGTTTCCAGTTCACCTGCCGGCCTGCAGAGGAAGCAACAGTTTTAATCCAGACCCCCTGCATGACCCCGTGGCCTCATCCGTTTGGATCTCCATCCGCAGTGGTGGGGATTTAGAAACCTTGGCTCAGCAAGCCCTCCAGCATGACCCTCCAAAATCCAGATGTCAAGTACTTTACAGCTGGTAGCAGCTTTGAAACAGAAGTCAGACGGGCAGGATATACAGTTGTAACTCTAAAAGCCCAAAGCCTGCGGACAGGAACCCCAGCCCAGCGAGCAGAGCTAATAGCTTTAAAGCAGGCATGGCTATTAGCAAAAGACAAGAGTCAACATATATACTAATTCAAAGTATGCCTTTGCTATGCTCCATGTACATGGGAGTGCATACAAGAAAAAAGGACTCCTAACTGCCCAAGGAGCAAGTGTAGCATATCCAGAAAAAATCCTAACAACTTTTAGATGCAGTATGGGAACCTAAGAAAAGAGCTGTTATATATTGCCAAGGCCATCAAAAAGGTGGGATCCTAGAGGCAAGAGGAAGCAGGAAACCAAATGCAGGAGCCAGGCGCGCAGCGATCAACACCCAGCCTTCCGGCACAGCAGGTAGGAAGGCAGCTACGGCCGGGCCTCTCCTCCCAGAACCCTTGCCTAAAGAGAAGCCAAATTAGAGGACCTAGTTTGCTCAGAAAAACGGAGCTTATACAAAAAAAAGGCTGGTGGAGGTCCTCAAACAGAAAAGTAGTTTTTCCTGAAGTAATAGCCCTCAGGTTCATAGAACAGTTCTAGCGAGAAAGTCACATGGGAAAACAGCACTAGAATCACTAGCTGGGTGCCACTTCTACGTGTCACTGCTCACTGTCATCTCCCGAGCCGTCTGTAAACAAGGCTTAAACTGTGCTCAGAACAACCAACTGCAACGGCCACTTTGGCCCCTAGGAATTCAAAAAGTAGGAGTAACCCCATGTGAAAACTTGCTCGTAGATTTTACCGAAATGCCCCATGCAGGAGGCTATCGGTTTATGCTGGTGTTTGTCTGAACCTGCACAAAAGGCTGGGTAGAAGTTTTCCCCACCTGCAATGAAAAAGCCATGGAGGCAACTAAAGCATTATTAACAGGTGGCATTCCTAGGTTTGGGCTGCCTCTGACTCTCAGCTCTCACAATGAACCGGCATTTGTAGCTGAGACTTCAAAATCTCACTCAACTGTTGGAAATCCCATCCTGCCTACTGTCCTGAGTTCAGGGAAGGTAAAGCAAATAAGCCGGACACTGAAACCATTCCTAAAGAAATTCCATCAGGAAACCCACCGTAAGTGGGTAAGATCAAGTCCTGCCCATGGTCCTCCGAGTCAGACGCACCCCAACCAAACAGACCTAACATTCACCTTATGAAGTTTTGTTTGGGAAACCACCCCCCCCCCAACCCAGGTAAAAGAAAATCTTTAAAAAAATAGGAAAAATAAACATTAAGGAGATAAATGCAGGCCCTAGATAAAGCCATGAATACCTACAAGTTTAACAATTCCAATCCATTCATTTAAACCCAGAGACTCTGTCAGGGCTAAGAAGTGGAACCCAACCATATTGGGCCCTTTTATTGTAACCTCCACCCCCACTGCTGTTAAAGTTGCTAACGTTGTTCTCTGAATTCATCACAGCCAGTTAAGACCAGCAGCCCCAGACAAGTGAACCAGCCAGCCAGATCCGGACTATCCCACCAGGCTAACCTTGAGACACGTCATCAACAAGGACCAGGACCAGCTCAGTCGGTCCCAGTTGCAGATGACCCCGAGAAACGGTCGAGCGCTGCTCTAGTCACACAGCCAGAAGCTGACTAGTCAACGCATGGCCGAAGCTCGAGGAATCTCCATCGAATGAGCAAATGTAAACTAAAATCTTAAGCAGAATCTTAAACCTTGTTGTTTTAATCATATTCATGTCCTGTTACTGTATTGACATTGCTGCAAAGCTTTATTCCCAGGAGAAAGCACTCCTCGTCCAGTCTCAGTGTAAAAACGTTACCTTTCATTTTGCTCATGTTAGCCCCTATGGAAAATCTGCTAAGCAAGGAAGTCCTATGTGCACCCACACTACATAAATAGGGAATACACAAGTTAAAACTTTACTATACCAAACACATTATGAGTGTAAAGGAGCTTCCCTAGGAACTTGCATGTATAATCAAACTACCTACTCAATTTGTAACCCAGGTAATAATCAGTCTTATGTGTGCTATAACCCCAAACTTTTACCTCGGGTGTGGTTTGAGCTCTGTAAAAGAACACGAAAAGAAACCCTTCACAATCTAACTCAGGTAACCCCTTCTCATCAGGGAAGTGTGTCCTTATACTTAGATGCCTAACAGGTAGTAAAAACACTTCTTCAAAATAAAAAAAAATAGTTGTAGCCCCAACTTGTTATAACACCCCTGTTAGGAAGGTCCTCACGGTGTGCACACGACATGACTGCAAAACCTATAACCCTCAAAACAAGCAGGCGGTGCTTCCTCCAATCCCACTTTGGATTAGTGAGGCTATAAGCTGATACAACTCTAATAAATGTACACATAGGAAACTGAAGAAAACATAGACTGGACCCCAGAGAAAAAGTATTATTATGGCCCAGCCACTTGGGCACAAAAATGGGGCATGGGGATATCACACTCCCATCTATATAATAAACCGCATCATTGGCTGCAGGCAGTTCTAAAAGCTTTAGATTTGCTACCTTACAAATTTACAAGCCACACAGACGAGAAATGCCATTTGCCAGAAAAGAAACTAACATCTTTTAGCCCAAAAAGGAGGAGTACGTAAAAAGTTTAACTTATCAAACTGCTGTCTAGAAATTAGTAACAATGGACAAGCAGTCATGGAAATTACCACCAGGATGCAAAAAGTAGCTCGTGTTCCACAAACCTGGAAAGGGTGGTCACCAGGCTCCCTCTTCAGAGGATGGTTTTTGTGGTTGGGGGGTTTAAAACCCCAACAGGGGAGTAGTAATTATATTAGGAGGGTGTTTGACACTACCTTGTCTCCTACCTCTCTTCATTGGGAGTATTCCGTCAACTATACAAGCAGTAATGGCCAAGCAAACCACCAGTCAATTAATGGCATTAGCTAAGTATCCGCCTGTGCCCCAAAGGACAGAGAACTGCCTCGGAGTGACATGTGTGGTAGTGGAGCTTCCTATGCGCTTACACAGTGTAATCACCGACTGGAACTTAATCACTGGCAACGTCTGGATGATATAAGCTTAAACTAAGCAAGTAATATGTTAATAGCCCCAAAAAGCTGCATTAATACCATCTTTTCCAAGCAGGCAGCTTAGCAGAAGAAACAACTTAAGGTAGATAATAGCACTGTTCCAGGAAAAACAACACTCTGCAGATCAGCCCCCGGGGCTGTGTTTACTCAAATTCCAACTTTCCAGCTGGTGCCCTGACTGGCCCCGGGTAGATGACTGGTTAGCTAAAGACAGGTAAGATTCGGGCCGGGCGCGGTGGCTCACGCTTGTAATCCCAGCACTTTGGGAGGCCGAGGCAGGTGGATCACGAGGTCAAGAGATCGAGACCATCCTGGTCAACATGGTGAAACCCCGTTTCTACTAAAAATACAAAAAATTAGCTGGGCATGGTGGTGTGTGCCTGTAATCCCAGCCACTCTGGAGGCTGAGGCAGGAGAATTGCCTGAACCCAGGAGGCGGAGGTTGCAGTGAGCCGAGATCGCGCCATTGCACTCCAGCCTGGGTAACAAGAGCAAAACTCCGTCTCAAAAAAAAAAAAAAGACAGGTAAGATTCTTCAAAGGAAAAATAACCTAAGACAGGCACAGGCAGAGGCACAAAGGAGCCATCAGGCCTACAGCTTCATTTTGTGCCTCTCGTGGCAGGAGAGAAACTCTCAATCTGGTGCTAAAAATTCAACTCAGTGCTGCACACTTACCATAACTAACACACCAGCCTGCTGTCCATCAAAAATACAAAGGCACTCCCAAAAGGGTTGTCTTAAAAAGCTCCGCAACACACCTAAGCCATCGCCCTGACATCCAGCTACAAAAACCAAACAGGCATAAAAGTAATAAATAAGCTCATAGAAATACCAAGTGACCTAAACCAAAATTACCTTCCAAATACTAGTAAGTGCTGAAAGCAATGGGGTTGTTTCCTATTAAAGAGTTAGTAAAAAGCAACGAAGGGGGGAAATGAAGTCAAAGTTGTTTACGCCAGATCAACGTACTTAAGTTACAGTAAGCAAGTTACGCCCAGTAAGTAAGTTAAGTCCAGTAAGTAGGTTACACCCAGCAAGTAAGTTACGCCCTGTACCTATGGTAAGTAAGTTACAGTTACACCCAGTAAGTTACGGTAAGTAAGTTACCAAGTGTAAATACTTGTTAATATTTTACAATGAAGGTAACAAGGGTCCAAAATGAACACAATGAAGCAATAAACCACAAGAAGCCTAAAGTAGACACAATGACTCCCAAGTCCTCATATCCATAAAGTAATGTCTGTTAATTATTTAGAATAACATAGTCCCTCTCTCAGTTCCTGCTTTCCCTCAGCTCGACTCCCCCAACCGGGGATCTATGTCCAGGCTCAAGGTCACCGTATGGCGAGGCCCATTTCCTAGGGGCCTCACATGGGAGCAATCCCCACAGATACCCTCAGAAATTCAATAATAACAATGGTAGTCCACCATTGCTGCACAGTACAGCTTACTGTGCTGTGTTCCATATAAAACCTAACCCCAGCTCTGCTTAAAATTAACTCCTTAAAACCCACCTTATCTATTCTGCCCACATTCTCAGCAAAGTTCCCAGGCGTCTCAAGGCTCCTGTTTTTCTTGCTGACCAGCTGCAAGGTCACAGGGCAAAATAACACCCAAAGAATGTGCAATGTGTTTCTCAAAAGGCTATTTTTCAAATGTAGCATGCATCACAAGTCGTGTTACAAATTGACTGTTCTTTGCTGTGGCTTCTGCAAACCTGGGTTGCGTCATCCTGGATGTATACAAAGTACCCCGTTTTCTTTCTCCTTTGCTCAATCTTGGATGCTGATCTGCTGAGCCAGTGGCCACTTTAAGAAATCCTCCTGTTTCACCCATCGGTCTCTCTGGTCTCCTGAATATGCTGAAACACACCAGATGTGGGTACTCAATCTCCCTCTAAATGCCAGTTTGGAACGCCAGAGAGAAGGTCTCTGTGGGCCCCACTTGAGCTCCCCAAGAGCCCCTCTGAGTCTGTCCTTCTGCTAAGCTGCTGTGTCCCCCCTGGAAGTGCCACCACCAATATCATAGCCTGACGTGAAAAACTCTGGCTTCCTCTTAATAGGTGCTGGCCAATGAAGGAGCAGAGTCTGATTTGAGGTTGCCACGGAAACCCACTGGGGCAGCTGCGAGCTGCCGGCTCGTGGGCCATTTGGATTATACTCCAAGTCTGATTCCCAGTCCAGCGCTCCCACCCTCAGCGGCTCCCAGTCATCTGTCCATGTGCCAAAGAAGGGCCCAGGGCAGTGTGCATGGCTCGGGGAGGGAGAGTGAGGCTCAGGTACATAACTGGGATTCATAAGTCATATTTACACTGAATGTTAGGAGCTGACTGCCATGAAAGAGCATTAGAAAATATACCCTAGCTTTCAAAGAAGTATATATCCAAATGTTAAAATCTGTATGCATTGCTACAAAATAACCATACTTTATTATTTATTAATAAGTTTTGGAAAAAAAAGATATATGGAGGGCCAATGACACCAGTTATTTAATTTATACTCATACTTTTCTTTTCTTTTTGTGACAGAGTAAGACTCTGTCACCAGACTGGAGTACAATGGCATGATCTCTGCTCACTGCAACTTCCGACTCCCTGGTTCAAGCAATTCTCCTGCCTCAGCCTCCCGAGTAGCTGGGATTACAGGCTCAAGCCACCATGCCCAGCTAATTTTTGTATTTTTAGTAGAGACGGGTTTTCACCATGTTGACCAGGATAGTCTCAATCTCCTGACTTCAGGATCCGCCCACCTCGGTCTTTCAAAGTGCTGAGATTACAGGCGTGAGCCACTCCACCCGGACTCTGCTCATATTTCTTTAATTCACTGTGAGGTGCGAACTTTCTCAATGCACTGCCATGTATTAACAACTTTCAGAGCCAACCATGGGCAGCTGTATGGACCTCACCTAGCAGTAGAGGAAAGCGAAATCCAATACACAGCTTTTAGGAAGGTCTAGAAAGTGCCTGATCTGGCCAGGAACAGTAGTGGCTCACAGTAGTCCCAGCACTTTGGGAGGTCGAGGCTGGTGGATTGCTTGAGCTCAGAAGATTGAGACCAGCCTGAGCAACATGATGAAACCCTGTCTCTACAAAAAAAAAAAAAAAGTAAAAATTAACTGGCTGTGGTGGCGCACACCTGTAAACCCAGCTACTCAGGAGGCTGAGGTGAGAGGATGGCTTCAGCTGGGGAGGCAGAGGTTGCAGTGAGTTGAGATGGCACCACTGGACTCCAGCCTGGGTTACAGAGTGACACCCCGGAAAGAAAGGGAAGGGAAGGGAAGAAGGAAATGGGAGGGGAGGGGAGTGAAGGGAGAAAGGAGAAAGGGAAGGGGAAAAAGGGAAATGAAAGGAGAAAGGAAAAAGGAAAAGAATGGAAAAACAGAAAGGGAAAGGAAGAACAGAGAGAGAAAAAGAAAAGAAAGGAAATAAAAAAGGAAAAGAAGGAAAGTAAAGAAAAGGAAAGAGAAAGAAAGGAAAGGGAAGGGAAAAGAAGGGAAGAGAAGAGAAGGGAAGGGGAAAGTAGCTGATCTAAGTTTCTTTCTTTATTCTTCCTTTCTGTATCTCTTTCTTCCCTCTTTCTTTCATCCTTTCTTTCTTAGTAAAAGAATTCAAGGAGCCCCACCAGGAGAGATTTCACAGAAAGTGGATTTTGTGTTCAGTATGTTATAATTAAGCTAAGAGACTACAATTAGGCCTCTTAGTAATGAGGGGAAATCCACATGCCTGTTATGTCAAAACTGTAAGAAAGCCAATTACATATTCTAGTATGATAGATCTGTGCTAGAAAGTCAGACCAAATATGAGACCAAGTAACGTGAGACACGACTTTAAACACAGAACGGATGACAAATCTAAACACCCGTTTTCACAGGAAGCAGTTTGACGCGGAGCTGGTGTGGACTCAATGTGTCCAATCTTAGGTCTTGGATCCATAGGGGGGAAGTTGCATAATGATATTGGCCTAACCGCTAGTTATTTGTTTTACTTTTCTCAATCAGCACGCAAAGCATGAAAAACTTAATTGTATTTATACAAGATATAAAAGTAAAACAACTTAAACAAGCTAGAGCTGACAGAATTTGGAGGACAGGTGGGCCAAGGCCATGGAAAGCTGTCAGTGGGGTCTTGGCCATACCGCCCTGAATGCCCGATCTCGTCAGATAAGCTGTCAGTGGCTACGGGACTCATGAGTGGTACACGGATGTCATTTCCCCATGATGGCTCCCAAAACAGAGCTGAGAAGACAGGTACAGTTATAAAGGTGACCTCTAATGAAGTTCACACAGGAGGTGAGAAATAGTTAAAAGGAGTGCAGCCAGGGCATGGTGAAAGTGAGCTAATTCCTCAACTTTCATGAAATTGTAAATCCAAGAAGTAGGGGGCTTACTCATGTTTAGAGTTTTGAGTAACTGCTAGAAAAATTAAAAGCAGAAGTGACTGAAAATATTTAGTGTGTTTCGCAGAATGGGTACTTCACGTGGTGCTGGCTGAGTCCTCCTAGGGAGGTGGTGTCGGAGCAGAGGCCTACAGGGAGCGTGGGCGTTAGCCCCCTGGCAGGGCCCTGGGAACAGTGATGGCTGCGGTCCTCCCACAGCCAAGTGCAGGGTGATTTTGAGGTCAGCACGGAGTGAGGTTGGTCCAGGAGGAGCCAGTGGGAGAGTGATAAGAAACAAGGTTAGGAGGGCGGCTGGGGCCAGCCTTTGGGTTTTATTCTGCATGTGATGGAAAACAGTGGAAGCTAGGTGGGCTGGGGAGTCACATGAAGTGGTTGCCAATGGCAGAACAATGTGAAGACCGCTGGGTGCAATGGCTCACATCTGTAATTCCAGCGCTCTCGGAGGCCGAGGCAGGCAGACTACTTGAGCCCGGAAGTCCAAGATCAGCCTGGGCAACATAGCAAAACCCAGTATCTACTAAAAATACAAAAAATTAGCTGGGTGTGGTGGTGCATGCCTGTAGTCCCGGCTTCTGGGAAGGCTGAGGCAGGAGGATCACATGATCCCCAGAGGTCAAGGCAGAAGTGAGCTGAGATTATGTTCCTGCACTCAAGCCTGAGTGACAGAGTGAGAAAAGAAAAAAAAAGAGGGCCGGGTGTGGTGACTCCCACCTGTAATCCTAGCACTTTGGGAGGCCGAGGCGGGCAGATTACCAGAGGTCAGGAGTTCGAAAACAGCCTGGCCAACATGGTGAAACCCCATCTCTACTAAAAATACAAAAAAATTAACTAGGCATGGTGGTGCATGCCTGTAATCCCAGGTACTGGGGAGGCTGACACAGGAGAATCGCTTAAACCTGAGGGGCAGAGGTTGTGGTGAACCAAGATTGCATTATTTCACTCCAGCCTGAACAACAAGAGTAAAACTCTGTCTCGAAAAAAAGAAAGAAAGAAAAAGAAAACAGAATGAAATAAGAAAGAAAGAGAGAAAGAAAAAGACTAAGGTCTCTTTTCCTTTCAGTTTTTCTGAGTAACAGCGAGGACCACATGACTGCATGCCACACAAACTAGGGTGTGCACAGCCCTGTCCTATGCAGGGAGGGCACAAAGCAGCAGAGAATCTGCCACCCACCTGCCACCTTTCCAATGCTACTTCAAGATTTGCAAGAACTGTTGTTTATCAGCAACCATCTTCGCGACAGGTAGCCCAAGGCGCATTGGTCCGCCCTGCATGGGGCTGACCCTCAGGGTAGACAGGGGACACTAACTCGGGTTCTCTCCCACTCCTCAAGGCTCCTTACTCACCTGGGGTGAATGGCTCCCAATCCCAGCACCTCAGGGGTCTTCTTGTTTCATTTTTGCTGAGAAATGATCATTAAGCATCTCCCATGCACAGGGACAGAGAAGACAGACACGGTGGCCCCTGAATGGGTAAGGAAAACTAGGCTATCAGTGCAGAAAACTCCCCACAGGGACAGGGGCCAGCAAAGAAACACCAGGAAAAGTGAGGGTGGAAGATGGGGTAACCCTACTGCAGATGGAGTGCTAAGGGAGGGCTTCTCTGAGGAGGTGACATTCACTTGATTGGCAAAAGGGATGAGCAGGGCCTGTGAAAGTCTTCTATGAGAGGGAAGAGCAGTGCCCAGTGGGGTGTCCTAGGGATAGAAATAGGGTAGCAGGTGGGGGTGGGGGTGTGAGCCAGGCAGGGGCCAGACACCATGTGATGGGTATCAGGGGGAACCCATGGAGGCTCTGAGGAAGCCCTGGGCCTCAGAAGATGAGCAAACAGGAGGACCTATTTGGAGGCCTGAACCCAGACAGGGGGCCAGAGCCAAATGCACCACCCTCCTGGGGCTTCCCCTGGGCCTTGCTTTCTCTCCCCACGCCCCGCACTCTGCCACGCACCCCTTCCTAGGCCAAGCAGACAGAGGAAGTAGAGCCACTGGAGGCAGGGGCACCGGACTGGGAATTAGACTTGGAGTAAAATCCAAACACCCCATGGGCCTGGCTCTTCTCTGGAGCTCGGCTTGTCACCTGGGGTTGGGGGACAAGGGACGTAAGACCAGCTCTCAGGACCCTTCCCACTGCACCCCAAGATGCTTCTCAGTGGCCTCAGGGGCCATTTCTTTCAGGAAGAATTTTCTGGTTCTAGAAGAATAAAGGAAGGAAAGGTTTTCAGTGGCACATATATCTTCAGGCTCTAGACTAGCTGTTGGTTTGGTGGGAGTTGCTTTGTTTTTTTCTCCCTTTCACAAAACCTGAGTCCTGACTAGGGCCAGGATTAGGTTCCAGTTTCTAGATTCTCGTCATTCCATATTGCACAAGGCAGACATCTCGGGGACAGAGGGGGAGATTATTAACAAGTAAATAATTTAGCTACAGAAAATGTAGGAGAAAAGGAATTAGGATGAGGGATTAGGAATGGCAGAAGAGGAGTTGGGGAAAGGGAGCTGGGGGCGGGGCTGGGACCAACAGAAAAGACACAGGGGAGGAGGCCAGGGAAATAAAGTCCCAGAGGTCAGCGGGAACCAGAATCACAGCCTTAGTGGGGCCTCAGGAGAGCAGCAAGCTGCGTCAACTTTGGAAAGGTGGAGAGAGGACTTCAGGGAGCTGGGCGGGGAGGAAGGAGGGTGAGGGGCAGGGCAGAGGAAGCAGGGCACAGACAGGAGGAAAAGCAGGTGCCCTGGGCACCATCATGAGGCCATGGTCCTGGCAAGGACACATGTCCAGGATGAGGGGGTGGGTGCAGCTGCAGGGCCTGAAGTCAGGTGCCTCCTCCTTTTCCCTGAGACTGATGTGTGGACAGTGGGGCACCTTCCCAGTCCTCACGCTCAGGAAGGTCACAGGCCTAACCAGGTCCTGCGTGAAGTGTCATCCAGCGCCCAGGCCAGGGGCCCACTCAGTGCCTGTGATTTTTGTGAGCTTAGGTCCTCCACTGCCGGGTAAGTAATTGGGAGCCCTGGCTCCCATGGCCCCACCTGGCCCATCACATGACATTGACAAGTAGGCTGCAGGAAACAGAAGCTCCAGTGACATTCAGAAATAGCTGCAGGGTCCCTTTTCTCCTGCATTCGCCACCTGGCAGGGGACAAGTTTGAAATGTGATCAGGGCTCCGGGAAGTGGGGGCCGAGATGATGCAGGCAGAGCCGTGGGGCCTGCGAAGCTCCAGGGTGTGTGACGGTTTCAGCCCCCGTGTGCACAGAGTTGTCTCTGGCTGCACTCATGGCATTTTAATGAGCAATGGGCATTTGTCATCTCCAACTTGATGATGAGATTTCCCCTTGGCCCAGTGCTTATCAACATTCTCAGGTGGCACCTTCAGCACTCAGAAATTAGAATTCATTCCGGGCATGGGTCACCACCACATCCTTCCCCTCACAAACGTTCTCCTGTGAGTCAATCAGGAGTCAGGTGTGTGGACAGCACGGAGAAGCTGTGTGGTGTGAGCCGCGTGCACAGTGCAGTTAGGCGTGGGGGCAGGTCCCCCTCTGCCACCAGCTAGCGGCCAAGTGCCCTCCATTACCCAAGCCTCCAGGGTGGCCTGGTGGGTGCCCCCTTACAGCATGACTCTGGGGCACATTTAGCCGCTGCGCACCAGCCTGAGGGGCAGGCCAGGCTCCGAGAGCTGCAGAGATGATGGCTGGACGCCCACACCCTGGGAAACTGAGTGGAAGAGCAATTGATTTCCGCACTGCCATTCTATGTCTTTGTTTGAAATTTGCAAAATGGTTTTTCTGAAGGAGAAGAAAAGGAGAAAAAGCCCTCCCCTGTGTCGCCCTGCGCAGGGCTCTGCAATGGGTGCACCACAGAACGTCTTTGATTGTGAAGGACCTGCCCACTCCTGACAGCAGTCGCGTTGCAGGAATTTCAAGTCAGAGCCTCCAATTGAGTTCTCAAAGAAGGCACTCATTACTGCCTGTAACTTTCCAGTGGGTTTTCTTGGGGGAAATGTAATAGGCTGGGGTGAATCAGTGGCTCCCGGACCCTGCTCCTCAGCCTGTTTTGACACCAGGCTGGTGTGACGATGCTGAAGTTACGTAGCCATGGTTTCGGAGTGTAAGCGTGACGTCCATCTTGGATCTTTGTTAATCTACTGTAAGTCATTGTATGAAATAACCCGGGTATGCTTCATCTGTACCTTGTGCCCTCGAGCTCGCTTACATGGGCGGCACGGGTGGCTTGCCGGTCCTCTGTGCCCCCAGCCAGCCGTGGGCTTGGGCCTTTCTCAGCTTGGCCTTTGCCTTCGGCCACTCTCCCTCCTCCTCTCCTGGCAGTTCCATTCTGGCTGCAGGAGGCTTCCAGCCCCATCCCCTGGGAAGTGGAGAGTCAGGGAGAAGAGCCTAAACTGGGAGTTTCTGCTCATGTTCCCCAACTAGAAGTTACATAGCTGAGGACAACCCTCAGGACAGGGCCCACCCCACACACAGTTGGTACTCACGAGGGTTTCTTGTTGGTGAAGAGATTTAGTTATTCTGTTGTCCTATATCAGTGCCTGTTGTGGGCCAGACCCTGTCCCGGGCAGAAGAACGAGAAGCCCCTCCTAGAGAGAGGATGCAGTGACAAACAGTGGGAAGGGGGTGGCTCTGAAGATGCAGCTGAGGAAGGGGTGACTGGTCCCTCTGGTGGAAGGAGATGTTTCAGATCTTCTCCTGGGTCTGGCAGGAGGAGTGGCTGGGGCAGGACACTGCAGTAAGAAACCTCAGGCGGGTTATGGGTGCTGGACCAGGAGGGAGCTGAGATCGCACCAGCCTGGGTGACAGAAGAAGACTGTCTCAATTCTCTCTCTCTTTTTTTTGAGACAGAGTCTCGCTTTGTCATCCAGGCTGGAGTGCAGTGGTGCAATCTTGGCTCATGCAACATCTGCCTTCTGGGTTCAAGAGATTCTCCTGCCTCAGCCTCCCAAGTAGCTGGGACTACAGGTGCCTGCCACTGTTAGGATCACAGCAAGGCAAGCTCATAGACCCCGTCCCTATTCTCCCCTGCTAAGCCAAGTCCACAGCAAAAACAGCCTCATGCCTTGCAAACAGGGCACCTAGGTTCCAGGATGTGGCCACACCTGGCTCTCGGACCCAGGATGGTGACCCAATTAAGTAGGATGTTAGCACTGAAGAACCACGAGGCTGTTTTTTTTTTTTTGGAGTAGCACTCAGCCACCTGCAGACCCCCTGTATATCCCCCATAGTCTGTATGCCAGGCTGCTGCCACCTTCACCACCTGGTGAAGCAGCCAGCCTGGCAGGTTGAAGTAAACTTGCTACACCTGAACTTGGGTCTGCCCCTCCATCCTTTTGGTCAACCTTACAGCCAACACACCTGTTAATTTTTGTATTTTTAGTAGTGATGGGGTTTTGCCATGTTGGCCTGGCTGGTCTTGAAATCTTGGCCTCAAAGTGATCCACCCACCTCAGCCTCCCGAAGTGCTGGGATTACAGGCTTGAGCATGCTCAGCTTCGAGAATGTATCTCAAATAATAATAATAATAATCCAGTGTGGTGGTGCATAACTTAGTCCCAGCTACTAAGGAGGCTGAAGCGGAAGGATTGCTTGAGCCTGGGAGGTCGAGGCTGCAATAAGCTGTGATTGTGCCACTGCTCTGCAGCCTGGGTAACAGCGGGAGGCCTCGTCTCAAAAACAAACAAGCAAACAAGAGTAGTTTGAACTAGCAAAAGGAAGGATTAGCAAACTTGAAGACAGACTGATAGACATTATGCAAGCTGAAGAGCAGAGAAAAAAGACCGAAGAAAAATGGAGTCACAGGGAATATGGGGCCCTACCAAGTTATATAATGGGAGAGCAGGAAAGAGAGGAGAGGGAAAACAGGAAGAAAAAGTACTAAAACAACGACGGCTCAAAGTTTTCCAAATTTATTGTAAGATATTAATGTAGACATCCAGGAAGCCCAATGAAATCCATTTAAGGTAAACCCAAAGATCCACACAAATAGAAAAACACCCCTGGGGTCAGAACAAATCACAAAGACCTTCCTCAGAAACTCCCTTCAGAAGATCCTGAACGTGATTGGGTCTGTCATGTAAAATAAAACACAGTTTCAATAATGTTTAAAGCCAAAGGCTGGGAAAAAAATCCAAAAGCAGCAAGAGAAAAATGACTCATCATTAACGAGGGAACTCCGAAAAGATTAACAGCTGACTTCTCCTCAAAAGCAATGGAGGCCAGAGGGAGTAGGGTAACATCATCAAGGTGCTCAAAAGAAACAAAAGCACCCATCAATCAGGAGTCCTATATACAACAAAATTTACTCAAAATGGATCAAAGACTGAGATGTAAGAACAAAAACTATAACATTCTTAGGAAAGAAGTATAGGATAGACAGGTGCAGTGGCTAACACCTGTAATCCCAGCACTCTGGGACGCTGAGGTGGGTAGATCGCTGAGGTCAAGAATCAAGAATAGCCTGCTCAACATGGTGGGATCCCATCTCAACTAAAAATACAAAATTAGCTGGGCATGGTGATGCATGCCTGTAATCCCAGCTACTCAGGGGGCAAGGCTGGAGAACTGCCCGAACTCGGGATGTGGAGGAGATTGCAGTGAGCTGAGATTGCACCACTGCACTCCAGAAAAGAAGAAAGAAAAGAGAGAGAGAGAGGAAGGAAGGAAAAGAAAACATATGGTAAATCTCCATAAACTCAGATTTACAATGACCTCTTAGGTATGATATTGAAAACATGAGCAACAACAGAAAAAAAACATGTATGTGCTTGAAAGGACACCACCAAGAAAGTAAAAAGACAAGACCACCTAAAGAATCTGAGAAAATATTTGCAAATTACATTTGATAAAGGACTTGTTTCTGGAATATATAAAGACCATCTACAATTTAAGAAAAAGACAAAAACTGGGAAAAGGATCCACATAGGTATTTTTTCCAAAGAAGAGTTAGAAATAACAAAGATGCCCAGCATCATTGGCCATCAGGGAAATGTAAATGAAAACCACAATGAGATGTCACTATCACTGAACAGGATGGTTCCAATTAAAAAGCCTGATAGCAACAAGTGTTGCCAAGGATACAGAGATATTAGAATGTTCACACACTGCTGGTGGGAATGTGAAATGGTGTGGCTACTTGGGAAAACAGTCTGATCATTCCTTAAAAAGGTAAATACTGAGTTTCCACTTGACTCCAGCAATTCCACTCCTGGGTATGTACCCAACTGAAATAAAAACACGTCCACACAAAAACTTGTACATAAATGTTCATAGCAGCATTGTTGATAATAGTCAAAAGGTTAAAACTACCTATATGTCCAACAATGATGAATGAATGAACAAAATTCATGTGGCATAGCCATACAATGGATTACTATTTGGCCATAGAAAGGACGGAAATACTGACACATGCAACAATGAGGATGAAACCGGAAAACGTGTGAAGTGCAGGGAGCCAATCGCAGAAGACCACACACGGTATGATTCCATTTACATAAGGTGTTCAGAACGGCCAAATCCAGAGACACGAAGTAGGAACTGTACCAGGTGAAAAGCAGGGGGGTATCTAACAGGTGAATGTCAGCAGAAGGAATATATTCAAAATGACTGGAATAAAAAGGATTCAGGTAGAGATCACCAGTGATGCCAATACCACAGGTGAGAGAGGTGGGTGGGAAACAAAATCCGTGTGACACCAAAGTATCACTCCACAGAGCACATCCTAATCATGGAGGTTGGGGGAAGGGGAGGGAAAAGAATGTTTACCATGGAGTGAAAAGGCTGTGACTACCTTGATACCGTGATTGAACTTATCTAATAGTGGAACAATCAGGCATTATGAGGTACCTATGCACTATCCATGTCAAAAACATGTAAGTGCAGAGGCAGCACTGTAGGAGGCCAAGCGGGGGTGGATCGCTTGAGCCCAGGAGTTGGAGACCAGCCTGGGCAACGTGGTGAAACCCCATCTTGAAATATATTTGCCCAGGCAATGGTGACTCATGTCTATAATCCCAGCACTTTGGGAGGCGGAGGCGGGTGGATCACCTGAGGTCAGGAGTTCAAGACCAGTCTGGCCAAGGTGGTGAAACCCTGTCTCTACTAAAAAGACAAAAATTAGCTGGGTGTGTTGGTGTGTGCCTGTAGTCCCAGCTACTTGGGAGGCTGAAGCAGGAGAATTGCTTGAACCCGGGAGGTGGAGGTTGCAGTGAGCCAAGACTGCACCATTACATTCCAACCTGTATGACAACAGGGAAATGTTGTCTCTCTGTATATATATAATATAGAAATAGGTACTCAATACTCATTCAGATTTAAGTAATCCTGCATTGTCTTTAGGTCATTCCTTCCAGTGTTTTTGTGTGGTGGGTGGAGGGTGATAAGACTTCAGGAGCTTAGGAACAACTGTGAGGGGCAGGGTTTCTAAGGAAGAATAAGGAACAGTTTGCTTGGTGAATGGCCTGCGGGAGGGGAGCTTAAAAGGGAATGAAACATTTGGTAAACATTCTAATTCTTTGGGAAGAGTTAGCAGAAACCTTTAAGGTTTCTGTTTGTCCCTTCCCTTGTTTTCCCACACAGCAACCATAGCCCTTTTAATCTTTAGTCTTTTCTTCTATTTTTGAGACAAGGTCTCACTCTTGTCCAGGCTGCAGTGCGGTGGCGCGATCATGTCTCACTGCAGCCTCAACTTTTCAAGCTCAAGTGATCCTTCCACCTCAGCCTCCTGAGTAGTTGGGACTACAGGAGCCCTGCTAATTTTTGTATTTTCTTATAGAGATGGGTTTTTGCCATATTGCCCAGCCCAGTCTCAAACACCCGGGCTCAAGTGATCTTCCCGCCTCAACCTCCAAACGTGCTGGGATTACAGGCATGAGCCACCATGCCTGGCCAGGTAAAATTAATTTTTAATGAAACCTGTTTTTGAAAGCAGCTTTAGGCTCACAGAAAAACTGAATAGAAAGCATACAGCCTGCCTCCACTCATGCACAGCCTCCCCTCTATGCACATCCCCACCAGACTGGTGTGTTGGCTACAATGGAGGAGCCCATGGCCACCTCACAATCACTCAGAGCCCACAGCAGACCCACCCTTGGCATTCCACATCCTATGGTCTTGGGCAGATGGATAACGTCACACACCCACCATTACAGTATCCTTCAGAACAGTGTCGCTGCCCTGAGAACCCTCTGTGCTCTGCCTAGATAATAGATAATATATATTGGCACACACCTCCCAATTACTTGGGACTACAGGCACACACCACCATGCCTCGATAATTTTTGTATTTTTTGTAGAGATGGGGTTTCACTATGTTGCCCAGACAGGTCTCAAACTCCTGGACTCTTCCAACATTATATATATATATATATATATATATATATATATATATATATATATATATATATATATATATATATATATATTTTTTTTTTTTTTTTTTTTTGAGATGCAGGCTGGCTCTGTCGCCCAGGCTGAAGTGAGGCACACGATCTTAGCTCACTGCAACCTTTGCCTCCCGTGTTAGAGTGATTCTCCTGCCTCGGCCTCCCAAGTTGCTGGGATTACACATGCACACCATGACACCCAGCTAACTTTTGTATTTTTGGCCAGGCTGGTTTCGAACTCCTGACCTCAAGTGATCTGCTAGTCTCAGCCTCTCAAAGTACAGCGATTAAAGGTGTGAGCCACCATGCCTGGCCCATTATATATATTTTAACACAATTTCTAAAATGGAAAAGAATGTGCCTGGCATGTGTTTGTTATTCTTATGTTATTACTATTGTCAATAGATTCTGACTATTAAGTTGAAAAATGACAGGAGTCACAATCTGAAGCTTCCTGCCGTTACCACACTGTTCTCAGCCATGCAACTTTGTAGGAAGTTTTGAAATTGGGGATTGTGAGACTTCCAACATGCCTGCGAGCTTTCAAGGTTATTTTGGCTACCCATGGTCCCCTGATTTTCCATATGAATGTTAGGATGGATTTTTCTTTTTTTTTTTTTTTTTTGAGACAAGGTCTCACTCTGTTACCCAGGCTGGAGTGCAGTGGCACAATCATGGCTCATTACAGCCTCAATCTCCTGTACTCAAGCGATCCTCCCATCTCAACCTCCCAATTACTTGAGACTACAGGCACACACCACCATGCCTGCATAGTTTTTGTATTTTTTGTAGAGATGGGGTTTCACCTTGTTGCCCAGGCAGGTCTCAAACTCCTGGACTCTTGCAATTTGCCTGCCTGTGTATGCTGGGATTACAGGCTTAAGCCGTCATGCCTCGCCAGGTGAAATTAATTTTTAATATTTTCAAAAGCAGCTTTAGGTTCACAGAAAAACTGAGTAGAAAGTATAGAGTTGGCTGGGCATGAGGGCTCAAGCTTGTATTCCCAGCACTTTGGGACGCCGAGGCAGGTGGATCACGAGGTCAGGAGTTCGAGACCAGCCTGGTCAATATGGTAAAACCCGGTCTCTACTAAAAATACAAAAATTAGTCAGGCATGGTGGCACAGGCCAATAGTCTCAGCTTCCCAGCTCCTCAGGAGGCTAAGGCATAAGTATCACTTGGACCCAGGAGGTGGCGGTTACAGTAAGCTGAGACTGTACCATTGCACTCCAGCCTGGGTGACAAGATCAAAAATCCATCTTTAGAAAAAAGAGAGAAAATACAGAGTTCACATATATGCCCTGACTCTCTTCATGCACAACCTCCCCCTCTATTCACATCCCCACCAGATGGTGTGTTGGTTACAATGGAGGAGCCCATGGCGACCTCACAATCACTCAAAGCCCACAGCTGACCCACCCTTGGCATTGCACACACCCACCATTACAGTATCCTTCAGAACAGTGTCGCTGCCCTGAGAACCCTCTGTGCTCTGCCTAGATAATAGACAATATATATTGGCACACACCTCCCAATTATTTGGGATTACAGGCACACACCACCATGCCTGGATCATTTTTGTATTTTTTGTAGAGATGGAGTTTCACCATGTTGCCCAGACAGGTCTCAAACTCCTGGACTCTTGCAATATTTTATATATATATGTGTGTGTGTGTGTGTGTGTGTGTGTGTATATATATATATATATTTTTTTTTTTTGAGAAAGCATACAGTTGGCTGGGCATGGGGGCTCAAGCCTGTATTCCCAGCACTTTGGGATGCCGAGGAAGGTGGATCACGAGGTCAGGAGTTCGAGACCAGCCTGGTCAATATGGTAAAACCCTGTGTCTACTAAAAATACAAAAATTAGCCTAGTGTGGTGGCACATGTCTATAGTCCCAGCTTCCCAGCTACTCAGGAGGCTGAGGCAGAAGTATCACTTGAACCCTGGAGGCAGAGGTTGCGGGAAGCTGAGACTGCACCATTGCACTCCAGTCTGGGTGGCTAGATCGAAAATCCATCTTATTAAAAAAATGAGAGAAAATATAGAGTTCACATATATGTCCTGCCTCTCTTCATGCACAGCCTCCCCTCTATCCAAATCCCCACCAGACTGGTGTGTTGGTTACAATGGAGGAGCCCATTGCAACCTCACATCACTCAAAGCCCACAGCTGACCCACCTTGGCGTTGCATTGGGTTTGGACAGATGAATAATGTCACACACCCACCATTACAGTATCCTTCAGAACAGTGTCACTGCCCTAAGAACCTTCTGTGCTCTGCCTAGTCATCTGCCCCACTTTTTTTTGAGACAGGGTGTCGCTCTGTTGCCTAGCTCACTGCAGCCTCTAATTTCTGGGTTCAAGCCATCCTCCCATTTCAGCCTCCCAAGTAGCTGGGACTATAGGCATGTGCTACCACACCCAGCTAAGTTTTGTATTTTCTGTAAAGATGGGTTTTTGCCATATTGCCCAGGCTGGTCTTGAGCACCTGGGCTCAAGAGATCCTCCCCATTTGGCCTCCCAAAGTGCTGGGATTATAGGCATGACTCATCCTTCTCCAGATTTTTTTTTTTTTTTTTTTTGAGACAGAGTCTTACTATGTCGCCTAGGCCTGAATGCAGTGAACTGATCTCAGTTCACTGCAACCTTTGCCTCCTTGATCCAAATGATTCTCATGCCACAGCCTCCTGAGGAGCTGGGATTACAGGTGTGCACCACCACAGCCAGTTAATTTTTGCATTTTTAGTAGAGACAAAGTTTCACCGTGTTGGCCAGGCTGGTCTGGAACTGCTGGCCTCAAGTGATCTGCCAGCCTTGGCCTCCCAAAGTGCTGAGATCACAGGTGCGCCTGGCCTCAGCCAGAGTTTTCTATTCCTGCAAAAACATCATTGGGATTTTAGTAAGAATGGCACTGAATATGTTACTTTGTGGTGCTTTGTATTCTAACAAGAGCAAGTTTTAAAATCAAACACTTCCCATTTTTAGGTCTTCTTCAATTGTTTTCTGTAATACTATGTTGTTTTCTATACAAGTCTTACTTCTGCTTGATTAAATTTATTCCAAAGTATTCTTTTTCATGATACTGTCCATGGAGTCGCTTATTTTATTTTATTTGAGACAGAGTTTTGCTCTTTCTGTCCAGGCTGGAGTGTAATGGCATGATCTCTGCTCACTGCAACCTCTATCCCCCTGGGTTCAAGCGATTCTCCTACCTCAGCCTCCCAAGTAGCTAATATTACAGGCACCCACCACACCTGGCTAATTTTTGTATTTTTAGTAGAGACGGAGTTTCTTCATGTTGGCCAGGCTGGTCTCGAACTCCTGACCTCGACCTCCCAAAGTGTTAGGATTACAGGTGTGAGCCACCACACCTGGCTTATGGAATTGCTACCTTAATTTCCTTTTCAGATTGTTAGTGTAGTGTATAGAAATGGAACTGATTTTTGTGTGTTGATTTTGTAGACGGTGGCTTAGCTGAATTAGTTTTGAAAGCTGCACACACAGGCACATGTGTGCCAAATCTTTAGAGTTCCCTACCTTCAATCTATATAAGATCGAAATCTGCTTTTGAGGTTGAGGAGATGGCATCATTCAAAGAGGGAAGACTGCAGACTTGAGACCCAGGGAATAATGGCAGCTGTGAACCTGGAATCCTTACCTCAGGCCTTGAGCTGAGTCTCCTGGTTACAGAAGTTCGGAGGCTTCTCCATGGAGCTCGGGATGGATCCCAACAGGTCTTACGAGTAACTGAGAGGGGGCTGAGTGTCTTAAAAGGAATGGCGAAATTGCCTCTAAGGCTGAAAACACATGGCAGGCAGAAAAACCATAACTGCCTGGTCCCACTCTGCCAGGCTGCACCTCTCACTGGCCAAGCGCCTCTAAACCTCCCTGCCGGGGGAAAAAAAGATCACGTCACAGGCAAACCAAGATAATTTCACTTCTCCCTTTCCAATCTGGATGCTTCTTTTCCTTTTCTTGCCTAATTGTTCTGGCTAGAATGCCAGTACGTTGCTGAAGAGAGGGGGCAAAAGTGGACGTCCCTGTCTTGTTCTTGCTGCCAGAAGGGAGATCAGCCGTCTTTCACTAGTGAGTTTGATGCTACCTCAGCATTTTTCATGTACGGCTTTTATTATGTTGAGGTAGTTTTCTTCTGCTCCTAGCTTGTTGGGTGTTTTTATCATGAAATAGGTAATGAATTCCATCCGATAATTTTCTTTTTTTCATCATCACAGAATTTTCTACATCAGTTAAGGTGATCATGAGTCTCTTCCCCCTGCAATGAATGGTTTTTTTAATGTTGAGCAATCCTTGCATTCAGGAGTAAATTGCACTCGATCATCCTATGTAATCCTAATGATACGCTGCTAAATTCAGTTTGCTGGTATTTTGTTGAGGATTTTTGCATCAGCGTTCACAGGGAGTTAGTGGTTTTCTTTTCTTAGTCTGTTGTTGTCTGGCTTTGTATCGAGGCAATGCTGACCTCATAGAATGAGTTAGCAAGTTTGGGGAACACTTTAAGAATTGGCGCAAGTTCTTCTTTTGCTGCGTGAGGTGGCATGCACTTGTCATCCCAGCTACTGAGGAAGCTGAGACAGGAGGATCATTTGAGCCCAGGAGTTCAAGTCCAGCCTGGATGACATACAGAGATGCCACCTCTAAAAAATGGGGTGGGGGGATGTTTGGTTGATTTTACCAGTGACGACATCAGGTCTAGAGCTTTTCTTTGTCTGGAGTCTTGATAATTGAGTCAGTCTCCTCAATCTCCTTACCAGTTATGAGTCTGTTCAGATTTTCGGTTTCTTTGTGATTCAGTCTTGGTGGGATGGCCTTTCTAGGAATCTGTCTATAGCACCTAGGTTATCAAAGTTGTTCGCATACAATTGTTCAAAGTACTCTTACAATACTTTCTAGTTCTGCAAAGTAATGTCCTCCCATTCATTTGTAATTTTATTTTACTTTTATACTTTGAGATGGAGTCTCATTCTGTCGCCCAGGCTGAAATGCAGTGATGCGATCTCAGGTCACTGCAACCTCTGCCTCCCTGGTTCAAGTGATTGTCCTGCCTCAGTCTCCCAAGTAACTGGGACTAGCCACCACACCTGGCTAATTTTTTATTTTTAGTAGAGACAGGATTTTTGAGGTCTGCCTCATTTTTGAATGTAAGTATTTATAGCTATACATTTCCTTCTTAGCACTGCTTCTGCTGCACCTCATAGGTTTTGCAATGTTGTTTTTTCTTTTCCTAATTGTGTTTCGAATCCTGATTTCTTTTCTAACTGTTCTTGTGATTTCTTCTTTGACCCATTGGGAGAGACCGATGAACAGGCAGAGCACACAGGACTTTTAGGGCAGTGACGCTATTCTGTGTGATGCTGTAATGGAGGCTAAGGTCATTATGCATCTGTCCAAACCCACAGACTGTGTAACAGCATGAGCGAGCCCACGTGGAAACCAAGGGCGCTGGGTGATACTGAGGATTCCTGTAGGCTCCTCGAGTGTAGAAAAACACACACTCTGGTGGGGAGGTTTCTAGAGAGGGAGGCTTAGGGTGAGGGGGTACATGGGAACTCTGTACTTTCTACTCAGTTTTGCTGTTAACCTAAAACTTCTCTAAAAATTATAAAGTCTATGAAAAAAAATTCATCGGCCAGGCACAGCAGCTCACACCTGTAATCCTAGCACTTTGGGAGGCCAAGGTGTGCAGATCAACTGAGGTCAGGAGTTTGAGATCAGCCTGGCCAACATGGTGAAACCCTGTCTCTATTAAAAATACAAAAATTTAGCCAGGCATGCTGGCAGGCACCTGTAATCCCAGCTACTTGGGAAGGCAGGAGAATCACTTGAACCCGGGAGGTGGAGGTTGCAGTGAGCTGAAATCGTGCCATTGCACTCCAGCCTGGGTGACAAGAGTGAAGCCCCGTCTCAAAAAAAAAAAAAAAATTCAACTCCCACTCCTACATTTGAGAAACAGTGGATGTGATCTGTCTTATACAATGGCCCCTGGGAGCCGGGATCTGGGCTTCTGGTCTGAGCTGTACATCCCACCCCTCTCCCAGCTTCTGCCTGCGACAGCCACCTCTCTTCTCCCACCCCCTCAGTGGTGCAGTAATCTCAGACATAAATACACATACAACTCTCCCTGTCCAAATGGGAGGAGCCCGAAATTCCCCCTCACAAGCCCACACGGTCCTTCCCTGGGCTGCCACTGAGATGCCCGGGCAGCCTGCAGAGCCCGGCTGCAGCCACCACACCTTTCGTGTCCGTGTTACAGGGCTGCGTGAAGGACCCACACAGGCCTGAGACAGCCCTGCACAACAGACGTGCAACACAGACCACACCTTCATTTTCTCATTGCCATATGAAAAAGTAACAGGTGAAATCAATTTTTAATAAACTTTGTTTTTGAAAGCAGCTTTAAGTTCACAGCAAAACTGAGCAGAAAATACAGAATTCCCACACACGCCCTTCCCCACGCATGCATGCATAGCCGCCCCCTCTACCCACATTCCCACCAGAATGGTTACAATGGAGGAGACTGCAGTGGCCTCACAGGAGGCCGGCTAGTGCCTGGAGGTACCTGGAACTCCCTGGATAGCAAAGAGACAAGGCTATGTTGGGAATCTTTGGCACATCTAGAATTCGGTAGGGCAAAAATGCCAAGTTTCCTGTGGGTTAAGGGACCATAGCTAGGCTACAGTGGTCTTTGTAAAATAGGAAGAGGCTGTGTAGAGCACACCATCAAAGCTAGATGGGTGTAGTAAATGGTCAGCTGGAGAACACCTTGTCTGAATGTGTGTGTGGTAGTGGTGGGAAGGCGAGTTGCAGAGGTGTCCCTCTAAACCAACCTATTTCCCATCATTCCTTGCTATCAAAACCCTGGCATTAGGAGGTGAAAAAGATGGGCACAGCAGGGAAGACAGAGGACAGATGATGCCTTATGCCTCAGTACTTGTCTGTTCTAAGCTGGGGAGGGGAGACTTACCAATATTCTAAAGTTTACCACCAGTGAAGCAGAAATGTCTAAAGATGAGTAAAGAAACACAGCTGAATGCTTTAACACAGATCTCCACTGCAAGCATTCTTTATTTGTAGTACTTTAATTATCACTATTTTATTATTTAGAGTGAGACTCTGTCTGCAGAGTCTCACTCTATCGTCTAGGCTGGAGGGCAGTGGTATGGTCTCAGCTCATGGCAACCTCCACCTCCTGTATTCAAACGATTCTCCTACCTCAGCCTCCCGAATAGCTGGGACTACAGGTGCATGCGACCATGCCAGGCTAATTTTTGTATTTTTAGTAGAGATGGGGTTTCACCATGTTGGCCAGGCTAGTCTCGAACTCCAGACCTCTGGTGATCCACTCACCTTGGCCTCCCAAAATGCTGGGATTACAAGTGTGAGTCACCACACCCAGCCTGCAGTATATAATAATGATAAATGTATCATTATTATTTAAATAAATTCAACCAAACATTGAAGATATAAAAGTACCCGGTGAGAAGGGGTCCTCAAAATTGGTTATACATTAGAATCCTTCAGGAAGCTTTAAAAGCCTGACCTTGTCCTACCCCAGATTCTGATTTAATTGGTCTGGAATGTGGCTTAGGCATCAGGGTTTTTAAAGCTTAGCAGGTGATTCTATTATGTAGCCCAGGTTGAAAACTACCCCCTCAGTGGTGCTGTAATCTCAGGCATGGGCCCTATAAATACACATACAACCCTCCCTGTCCAAATGGGAGGAGCCTGAAAAGAAAAAAAAGAGAAAAGGCTATTTGACTACTTTACTATCAAACATCAGCAGAACTATTGAAAAGTTGGAATTTTCATGGAAAAGATCTACATATCTGATCTTCACTCTCTGGGTCACTGTCATAGAGATTTGCTAAAACAGTTTGCATTTGTTTCATTAAAGGCATGGACAGGGTATAGTAGAAGATAAATACCAAAAACATATTATTACAGGAGTGGAAATCATTAGTTTCTTAAAATAAACACTGGTTTCTAAAATATATGATTCCCACAGGAGACATGTATCCTAAAGCAGTACTTTTTCAATTTTTTTTGCTTTTATTATTTTTAATTTACACATAATAATTGTACCTTTTTTGTTTGGGGGGCACAGTATGATATTTTGATACATGTATACAATGTGTAAAAATCAAATCAGGGTAATTAACATATTCAATACCTCAAACATTTATAATGTCTTTGTGTTGGAAACATTTAAAATCTGCTTGTTAAGCTATTTGAAAATATACAATAAATTGTTAATTATAGCTACCCTACAGTGCTATAGAAAATTAGCTCATATACCTCCGACCTAGCTATACTTTTGTATGTTATCCAACCTCTTACTATCCCTCCAAACCTTCTACCCTTCCTTGTCTTTAATAACCTCCAGTCTACCCTCTACTTCTATGAGATCGGTGTGTTTTTTAGCTTTCACACATGAATGACAATGTGCAGTATTTTTCTGTGCCTGGTTTATTTTACTGAACATAATGTCCTCTAAGCACGTCCGTGTTGCAATAAATGACAGGATTTCATTCTCTTTTTTGCAGTGGAATAGTATTCTATTGTGTATATTCTTTATCCATTCATCTGTTGATGGACACTTAGGTTGATTCTATATCCTGCCTATTGTGAATAGTTTTGAAAAAAACAAAACAAAACAAAACTGTGAGAGTGCCTTTCAACATACTTATTTCCTTTGTATTTAGAACCAGTAGTGGGATTGCTGGATCATATGATAATTCTATTTTAGGTTTTTGAGGAACCTCAATACTGTTTTCCATAATGGCTTTATTAATTTACATTCCCACCACCAGTGTATTACAGTTCCTCTTTCTCCACATCCTCACCAGCACTTTTGTCCTAAAGCAATATTTTAAAGTTTATGTTGCTATATAAGTTGGAAACAGGAAATTCTAATGATGGATAATGAAACATGGACAAATGCCTTAAAACAGATTTCTATTATATGCATTCTTTCTTTAGTGACTTTGATATATCATTATTTAAATAAACTAAACACTGGAAAAGTAAATGAACCTTGTGAAAATCAATAAAATACACACACTCCAAAATATGATTTATTATATTTATCTTTCCAGACCTTGTATGAGATTATTTAAGGGTTCTTTCTTCCTGATATGATTTGGCTCTGTGTTCCCACAAAATCTCCTCTTGAATTGTAATCCCCACATATCAGAGAAGGGGCTTGGTGAGAGGTGATTAGATCATAGGAGTGTATTTCCCCCTTGCAATTCTGGTGATAGCGAGTCATGAGATCTGATGGTTTAAAAGTGTAAGAACTTCCCCTTTCCCGTTCTCTCTCCTGCTGCCATGTGAAAAAAGGTACTTGCTTCCCCTTCACCTTCTGCCATGACTGTAAGTTTCCTGAGATCTCCCAGTCATGCTTCTTGTGAAGCCTATGGAACTGTGAGTCAATTAAACTTCTTTTCTTCATAAATTACCCCGTGGTTTATAAATTGCTCAGATAGTTCTTTATTGCAGAGTGAGAATGGACTAATACACCTTCCCTCTTTCCCCTTTTCCTCCTATAGATATTAAGTTATTATAATGTAATAATATCTTTGCTGGGTACTAAAAATATGAAGGAAAGTAAGATATGCTCCTTACTCTGATGGAGCCTGTTTAGTAGCAGACAAACAGACCAACATTTAAAAGTCAGTTCACTGAGGACGATAAAAATTGATGCTCACGATGGGCACTAATGAGGCAAACAACAAAGGAAAATATCCTGGATCTGAGTCCTAAAGGATGTTTGAGAGTTACTCAAGAGAAGCGACACTGACAAATGCTGTGCATACGCAGTGTGTACAAACAGCCAGCAATGTACAAAGCCAAGGAGCAAGAGAAAACGTAACTGTGGAAGATGATGGTGATCACAGTGAGAACTGCTGCTGACCCAATAACACAGGAAAAAATCTTGTGCATGCTTTTCAACATAACAACATTTTCCTTATACAGTAGAAGGTAGACCTCAGAGCATCAGCATGGCCCCTCCCACTGCACAGTGGAACAAAGGCTACTGAGCTTCCATGTAGAATCCGGCATGGTATTCACTATGTATGTACTACATTGACAACTGAATTTAGGCCATATCTCCATGAAAAACTAGGGAGACACTAGAGTGTTGTACCCATTCACGTAAATGTTTATATTGTAAAGTCCTTGGTACTTCCTATTTGCTCATTTAGTAGAAAGCCTAAGTGAAGGTAATCCTAAACAAAAATCTAAGTTCTAGTCAGTCTTCGAATGCCAACCAACCTCTTTGGTCTGGCTTAGCTTAATGGCATATTCTAGGAAATAAAAAAATACGGAATGGCTAGAGCATGTAGCACAGAGTGGGGAGTGGTAGAAATTGAAGTAAAAGGGTGAGAAGATGACAGTACTTATACACTTTAGTGAGATCTTTATCTTGAGGAAGTAAGTGGGAAAGCCATAAAAAATTTTTGAGAGACGTAATAAGACTAGATTTGCACTTTAAAACAATAAATAATGATACTGTAAGAAGGGATTCAATAAGGAAAGACTAGTCAGAAGGCTGCTCTAATGATACAGGTGAGAGGTGACAAGACGACTTGAATGTCTGTGGCACTTGAGAAAAAGACATGGGAACAGCTGGTAGATATAGAGTCAGTAGTGTGCAAAGGGAAAGGGAGAAGGAAAGGGAAGCATTCAGAAACACTCCAGGGTTTCTGGCTGGACAGCTGCATGAGTAATGGTTTCATTCTCTGAGATAGAAGACGGGATGGGAGCAGGTTTTGGAGAGAAGATGATGAGTTAAGTTTGGAGGATGTTGTATTTGAGGGGCCATGGGATATGTTAGACAGGCAACTCTATAGCCAAATCTGGATATGTATTGAAAAGTAGAAAACTAAAGGAACGAAGGTACCTTGTGAATATGAAATACCAAGTACAAAAACAAGGCTGATGGGAGGGTTAAGAAAACATAACATTAAAACATGTGTTTAAAAAATACAAGAAACAGGGAAGCATGGTAAGGTGTCAACTGAAGCAGTGTGCGATGCAGAATTCAGAAAATGAAGGACATTAGAAACCCAGTTGTTACCATGAACAAATCTCTTTTCTACAAATGTTTCTCATGAAAATAAGAGCACTCCCTTTACTCCCCTTACCCCCAGCTTTTTTTTTTTTTTTTTTGTCTTTCATTTTGTTTTGTTTTTGGATAGAAAAGAATGTGGTCTGTAATCCCAGCACTTTGGGAGGCTGAGGCGGGTGGATCATGAGGTCAAGAGATCGAGACCATCCTGGTCAACATGGTGAAACCCCGTCTCTACTAAAAATAGAAATAAAAAATTAGCTGGGCATGGTGGCGCGTGCCTGTAATCCCAGCTACTCAGGAGGCTGAGGCAGGAGAATTGCCTGAACCCAGGAGGCGGAGGTTGCGGTGAGCCGAGATCGCACCATTGCACTCCAGCCTGGGTAACAAGAGCGAAACTCCGTCTCAAAGAAAAAAAAAAAAAAAAAAAGAATGTGGTATTTTGAGCTATAGTGTCTGCTGGAAATTTCGTTTAACAAAATTTAGCAACTGGACACCCCAACCTTCTGAGAATGAAATAAAACAAAAAGTCTCAGAGACATAGCTCACCTGAGGTGCTTAGCACAAGTACATGGGGAATGTGATGTAAGCATTTCTTTCTCTAAAAAATGCATTAAGGAGAGTATGAAAAGGTTGTCTCAACACAGTTGACATGTAATCATTGTGAGTTTAAACTAAATGAGCTAATGTGGACAAAAGCAGTACTGGCAGATTTCTTTTTCCTTCATTAAGCAATGACCTAGCACAGAATAATGCATTGCTTAGAGCAGCTGTGCTATCTTTGAAATCACAAGTACAGTTTAAGAACACTGCCCACAATGGAAATGCATGTGCCCTAGATCAGGGTTCCCATAAACACATCCAGTAAGCATGTGGACCATGCTTTCCATTCTTTACTGCACAATTAATAAAAAAAAATCTATAGGGAGAAATCTATGATTCCACTGCACCCAATTTGTTTTCTGTGTGTGGATTTGTATTAGCTCGGGCAAAGAGGCTATATATCATATTTAACACACACATATTTCTTGTTTGCCATTTAGCACATACACAAAGACCCATGCATACAAACACAACACACAGATAACTGAGTAATGCTTTCTTTAAAGTGCTGAACTTTCCAAGGTTGGTAGCATTCTCTAAGAGTTCACACACAAAGATGGATACACTGGAAGTATAACTCTAGAACAACCAAGTGAAAACAAATCACTTTGAGATATAAAAGCATATAACTCACTGTTTTCTTTCCTTCCAGCTTCTGAACACATGGGTATTATTTCTGTTTTGTCACGTTACAGAGAAGAAGCTTCTCTGAGTTTCTCCCAAAAATCTACTTAGAGAAAAGCAGTTACTAGAGATTCTCTAGGAGTGAGATAGAGGTGGGTGAGGGTTCCTAAATGCTTTTATCTACTTGAACTAACATATGATATGCCTAAAGTAAGAGTAACACATTCACTAACTTTAAATGTGCCCTCCCTCTGCCTTTTTTTTCCCCACAAGAAAATACAGAGTTTAAGATTGATTCAACTTTATAACAAGAAACAAGAGTAGAGCTACTTGTTGAAATATTGCCTCCTAGTGGTAAGATCATCTCACTTGTTTTATAAAGCAATAGAGTATAGCCTATTTGTTCACTGTGCTATTCTTCACAATTTAAAATTACAGTTGGATTAATGGCCCAGTAAGTTTTAATTTCACAGTACTTCCAAAAAGGCATTTCATTAATGTTTATTTGATTTACAAACTTAATTCCTCTTATTAATAAAATAGCAATCAATATTTCCTATGCACAGTTACCTGTAAAACAAAAACTTAGATTAAAAACAGAACTTTAGGAGGAGTAAGTTCTAGTGTTCGATACCACTACAGGATAACTATAGTCAACAACAGTATATTACATAGTTTGAAATAGCTGGAAGGAACGTATTAAATGTTCGTAACACAAAAATGCCTGAGATGATAGATATGCTAATTACCTTGATCAGGTATATTATATGAATGAAAACATTATTATATAGCCCAGGAATAGGTACCATGATTGTTTATAAATAAAAAATAAAATTAAAAACAAAACTTAATTTACTAAATATAATCTTTGTTGTTATACCCCAAAAGTCCAAGAAATCTACATACAAATGTGTGAGAGTGATAGTTATTATCTTGTAAAAGCAATAAGATAATTGCTTAATAGCCTGATAGTTCTGAGTTACTGAATCAACACTTTTCATTCAGTAAAACAGCAAGGAGACAACTTTTCACTATATATTTTGGCAGAGATAATACAAAATCAAATAATCAAAAATAATTTTTATTTGATTTTAGAATGTTGTAGTCCACAAAGTAAAATGTGTCTGTGGGATACTCTAAATTTGCCAACTTTAAACAAAATAATGCACAGTGAAGAATTAGAAAATTACCAATCTTTCTCAATACATGGAATTGTTCCTTAATCTTTATCATTGTCATCAAACAAAATAATATTTTGGATGAGTTCAACATTTCTATTATGCATACGCTTTATATTTAGTGCATTTCCTGAATTGGAAAAAATGAGATATTTTATTTAAACTTAACACTGGGCTAAGGGAAATATAGAGTTAAACAAGAATCAGGTTGTCACAACCTTACAACATATATCAAAGTATTGAAATTGCTGAGTTAGTGACTATCACTTTTCACTGGATATTAAATATCCTGAGGGCTACAACTCTATTTTTCTTTAACTTATCCCAGTACCTCCACAAAATTTTCACTGAATGTATGAATAAATGATGTTAACAAAAAGTTAAAAATATAATTTAGATCCCTTTAATTTTAAAATCCGAAAGAAAAACTAAAGTTACAAACGTATGTTCCAATCTTCATCGCAAAGCATGGATTTTTGACTTCCACCTCTATGAAGCTCAGTTTTCTCAGCTGAATAAAAGGGATAATGCCTGTGTATTTCAGAGTAGCTATAAAGGTAAACTGAGGTAATGTCTGTAAAAGTCCTTTGGAAATACCAAACAATTGTTATTTGCTATCATGCCACCACATATACATGTAGGAAATACGTATATTAAATAAGAAAAATTTCAAGATGCAATGTGATAACTTACATTAAATATATATACCATTTTTTCCCAAATGAAAACTTAACTCCTCTCTTTAGCTGACATACTCAAAACCACTCATCCAAAAAAAGTCCCTTCCTTCAAGAAGCTGTCCCAGCCTTTTTCTCTTCTCTAATAAATACTGTCAAAGAAGAGTTGACACTTATGCATCTTCTTCCTCAGTGCACTGAAAGCTGACTCAATGACCACTGCCTATAGAACAGTTTCAATACATTGAATCCACTGAGTTCTTTTTAATTATCACTTTATTTTATCCCTCAAGATTTCTTTTTGAGTACTTTCCACACCTATCCTGGCTTCTTTAAAACAACTACCCTATTTTTTCTTACTTTTATGACTAATTTTTTTTTACCCCTTCTGCTTCTTATTCTTGAAATGCAGGTGTTTTATAGGGTTATATTCTTAAATTTCCTTTTTTCTCATCCTAATTTCTGCCTAGATGATCCAACCTGCTCCAGTAGAATCAGGCATCATTTCTATGTTGTGAGCTTTGAAATCTTTGTCTCTGTTTCAGGTTTCCTCTTAAGTTCTAAGTCTATATTTCTAATTATCAACCAAAGATTTCTATGTGGATGCCCTTCATTCTATGTAAAGTCAAACTCATTATCCTTCACTTTTTTCCCAAATCTTCTCCCTCCCTTTGTTGCCAATCTTGGTAAGCAGCCAAGCAGAAATCTTAGCGTCATTAATGACTTTTCCACTCTTCCTCGCCTCTCCATTATCTAGTAACAGGATCTATTGATTCCATTTCCAAAATGTCTCTAATCCATCCACTCCCTTCTCTCTTTTAATTTCCACTTCCTTCATTGTGTCTTCATTATTTCTTTTTGAATATTTTGACCACCTCTTATTTAGTCTCTGTGCTTTGGTCTCACACAATTTAAATCCATCCTGTTAAGTATGATGCCATGGAAATAAAAACAGTTTTTTTTTTCTGCCTACTTATTGCCTGGAAAATAAACTGCAAGCTCTTTGACACTGCATTTGAGACCCTTACTTACCTGTTTCCAGCCTGTTTTCCAGCCCTAACTCCTGCCCACGCCCTTCTCTCTCGACTATGTTATGCGCTTTCAGGTTCACGCCCTGCTTCATGGCATTCCCTCTACCTGTTATGGTTATTCTTCATTTGCCAAAAGCCTCGACATTTTTCGGGCCCATGTGATATGTGATTTTCTCTATTCTACCTTCTGGGTAAAATTAACTTCTATTCCTTCTGTTCTCTTTTACTGCTGTTAAAATTAAATTTAAGTTGTAGAAGTATTGATCTCCTTCACTGTATTAGACTCAAAGGAAAAAAGTTGTGTTCATTTCGATTCACCTATGCTTAACACAATACAGAGGGTATCCAATAATACTGAACTGAACATATCTATTCCTGATCTGTGTAATAAACAGGGAGAACAAACTTTAAGAATAATTCTCATGCATAAAACATATTAGCTACAACATACTGATTTTTGTCAGTTATTACTATATTTAAGTGAAAATCATTTGGCTTTGAATAACAGTCAAAATGTGCCCTAAAGATGAATTATCCATTGTAATCCATTTGGTTTTAAGTAAATCAAACAGCTAAATTTCTCTCTTGTAGCAGTTTGGAAGGAGACAGGAAACAGTTATGCAAAAATCCAGTCAAATATCTGTAAAATACATGGAAATCAAATATGAGACCCTTACTAGTGTTAATAGAATACCAAAGTAAGTATCATGAAGTCTATTAAAGTTCTTCTGTATGTTAAAGAACTAAAAACATTGTAAAGAGTAAAAAATAATATTAATTCAGCTTGAAGTAACCTTAGGGAAAATTACATACATGCTAAAGGGACAGTGTTAAATCACTGTCATGATATATATTTTATAACTCTAACAAAACCATCTCTAATAAATACTATTTTAAGGAAATTATATTCAATCTTGCTCTAGACTTTATATCTTGTGTCAGCAAACTATAGCCTATAGGCCAAATCTGGCCCCTCACCTGTTTATTTTATTTTTTAGAGATAGGGTTTGTTATCCATGCTGTACTCAGACTCCTGGCCTAAAGCAATCTCCCCAGTAGTTGGGACTACAGGAGCAGGGCCACCGTGCCTGGGTCTCTCACCTGATTTTTGTAAGCAAAGTTTTGTTGGAACACAGTCATATTCATTCATTTCTATATGATCAGTATCTGCTGTTGCTCTACCTCTACAATGGCAAAGTGAGTAGCTGAGACACACACTGTATGCCCCACAAAGTCTAAAATATTTACTGACATTTTAAAAGAAAAATTTGGCCAACTCCAACTGCAGATAATCATTTGGAAATCTAGTTGAAAATCCAGCTAGTTTGTATGCGAGAATTTCTTATTCTAGAATTTAGAATCTTTATGCAAAGATTTATTTTCAATAATAAAAACATGAAAGTTGTAAGGGTGTTATGATAGGGAAGGTACAGATATCAAATACATAGTAGAGAGAAAGGAAATGCATACATACCTTTTTAAAGATTAAATTGTTTTATTTATATACTTTTAATATAAGCCTGCCTAATTATTCTTCATTGACTGGAAAAAGTAATGGCTGCTCTTTATAATAAAGTGTTACTGAAAATGAACTTTGCTACCATTATGACATCACAAAAAAACTAGAAACATCATACCTCCTATAGGAATAAATGAGGAAAGTTAAACATAATTAATTGTTTATTTTTAAAATGAGGGGAAGAAAAGGCTAAAAGAGGAAGAAAGAGAAAGGGAGGGAGAGGTGGAGAGAGGGATGAAAGAGAGAAGAAATGGAAAGAAGAGAAAAAAACCTACTGTACCTCATTCTCTAATTGATATGAAGCCAATCTGTGTACCAAAATTAAGGCCATCTCGGACATGGGAGAAAAACTTGTCAGGATGGCAAGATGTACAGAGGTTGAGATCCTGGTTCTTGTCCTGAATATTCTGCGGAAGAATTCCTCCCCGTTCTAGAAGAATCCTTAGGAAAAACATTTGTCAAAAGAGAACAAGAGTTTATTTTCCCAATAGCCAAAGCAATATGAAAAAAAGTATGGATGTTGGCATGAAAGAGTTCTGGGAAAGATATACCTAGAACAATGCATATTGTTATTCACTTACAGAACATGGGCTAGTCAGGAAAAAAATGCAACACTCTATTAGCATTTATCACCTAAGTTCAAATATGCACAGCATTGTCCTGTGGATATAATCCAGATACAGAACTTTATAATCAAAATCAAGTGCTTATTTAAGAAGAAATCTCTATAAAAGTTGCCAGGGTACCAGACAAAATTCAGTTGGCTCAGCCAGAGTAACGGAGTGTGCTTTTCAGTCATCTGGCCCTTCATCTCCTTTCCTCCTACTAGCCAGATTTTTCACAGAAAACTTGCTTCCTCATGAACACTTTATGATTCAAATACGACTAAAAATTAGCAATACTTGATTTAAAAAGTCATATTTAAGAATCAATTTCGGCTGGGAGCAGTGGCTCAGGGCCTGTAATCCCGGGACTTTGGGAGGCTGAGGCGGGCAGATCACGAGGCCAAGAGATCTAGACCACCCTGGCCAACACGGTGAAACCCTGTCTCTATTAAAAAATACAAAAATTAGCTAGGCATGGTGGTGTGTGCCTATAGTCCCAGCTACTTGGGAGGCTGAGGCAGGAGCATTGCTTGAACCCGGGAGGCAGAGGTTGCAGTGAGCTGAGCTCGCGCCACTGCACTCCAGCCTGGTGCCTGGTGACAGAGAAAGACTCTGTCTCAAAAAAAAAAAAAAAAAAGAAAAAAGATTCAATTTCAGTCTTTTCCATGTCTGTACTAAATGAGGCAGACTCTGGGTAGGGTTTTGGTGACTGGAATAGAAACATGATTTAATAAACACATTAATTTGCCTTTGTAGTAATGACAATTTCAACAGTTATTAATAGCAAAACTTCATAAATTAAAAAATGCAATGAACTGTAAAAATCTTGAAAGTAAAAAACTGTGTATTTATATTATTTAATTTTTTTTCTAAAATATGTATTCTTCCAGTTAATTAAATAAGAATAATTTTAAAATATCAGCTTCCTGATAGTTCATTACATTTAGGAGAATTTAGCTGAGGAATGGCTGTGAAGTACAGTACATGCCAACTTTTCTATATGAAGTTTAAGTAGATCTCTTAAAACTAAATGCCAAATGTTTCCAAAGGATTATAAATCATTCTAGTATAAAGACACATGCCCACATATGTTCACTGCAGTACTGTTTACAATAGCAAAGACTTGGAACCAACCCAAATGCCCATTGATGATAGACTGACAGGGAAAATGTGGCACAAATACACCATGGAATACTATGCAGCCATCAAAAACAATGAGTTTGTGTCCTTTGTAGGGACATGGATGAACCTGGAAACCATCATTCTCAGCAAACTGACACAAGAACAGAAAATCAAACACCTCATGTTCTCACTCATAGGTGGGTTTTGAACAATGAGAACACAGGGAGGGGAGCATCACACACTGAGGTCTGTTGCAGGGGAATAGGGGACGGAGGCAGCAAACAACATTGCCATGTATGTACCTATGCAACAATCCTGCATGTTCTTCACATGTACCCCAGAACCTTAAGTACAACAAAATATATATATATGAAATTTCAGCTTCCTGATAGTTCATTACATTTAGGAGAATTTAGCTGAGGAATTACTGTGAAGTAAAATACACGTCAACTTTTCCATATGAAGTTTAAGTAGATCTCTTAAAACTAAATACCAAATGTTTCTTCCTTCACTTTTAAATCAATGAGAGATACCAGACAGGAAAATTTCTGTTATTCAAACTCAAATGAAAACAGATTTCATAAATAAAATGATTGTTTGTGTACCTGTGCATGTCAGCTACTTAAATAACCTCCACCTAAAGTCTTCTTAGAGTTACTAATTGTTCTCTAAAATAATTTTCATTTTAGAGCAATAAGAAATAATCAAGCTTGCAGTTCTAGAATGAAATTGGACATACCTTGTGGCTTTACGAATGTCAATATAGGGATTGGGTGAGTCAAATAGTTGTACACATGCAGGATGAAGACTATGAAAGGCCTTTGCTGATTCTTTTGGAAGAGTAAAACAGCAAGGTCCTACTGACGGTCCAAGTACAACAACAATGTCTTCCAAACTGCAGCCATATTCTGCTATCATAGCATTCACGGTAGCCATAGCAACACCCAGCAAAGTACCTTTCCAACCTGGTCAGTAGGAATAAAAAGAGATAAGGAAAGTCAAAACATAGCAAAATTTCACCCAAATTTATGTCTAAGTTAAAAGTGAGCAGATTTAGTTTGTATATTTTTCTACATCCAGAAATAATAAATGAACCACATTATCATGTGTTTTGTAAAATGAGCTGTACTACACAAATCACCTGACACAGAAGAGTCATATAATGGGACCTTTCTTCCTCTTCCTTTTAAAAATGCTTTATACTTTTAGTTTCCAATGAGATCATAGCTTCTTAGTCTTCACTCTCTTTTTCATATTTTAAAAGATTGTGGTTAAAAAAAAAAAACCCAGTAAATTTACTATTCTAAGTATACAGTTCAGTAGTGCTAAGTTCACATTGTTGTATAACCAATCCCCAGGATTTTTTCATCTGATAAAATGGAAACTCTATAACTATTAACAATAACTCCTTGTTTCTTCCTTTTACCAGGCCCTGGCAATCACCATTCTTCCTCCAGTGCCTACACATTTGATTACTCTAGGTGTATTATATAAGTGAAATCAGTACAGTATTTATCTTTTTGTGACTGGCTGATTTCATCTAGCATAATGTCCTGAAGGCTCATCCATATTGTAGTATGTGTCAGAATTTCCTGCCTTTTTAAAGCTAAATAATATTCCACTATATGCACATACCACTTTTTGCTTATCTATTCATCTACCAATGTATCTTAGATTGCTTTCACCTTTTGGCTATTGTGAATAATTCTGTTATCAACATTGGTGTGCAAATATCTCTTTGAGTTCCTGATTTCAATTATTTTGGATATACTTCCAGATGGGAAATTTCTGGATTATATAGTAATCTATTTATAACTTTTTGATAAATTGCCATACTGTTTTCCACTATGGGGCTACACAATTTCACATTCCCACCACCAGTGCACCAGGATTCCAATTTCGCCACATCCTCAAAAATGCTTATTTTCTGAGATTTTAAAATATTAGCCATCCCAATAGATGTGACGTAACATTTCATTGTGGTTTTGATTTGTATTTCTCTAACTTCCAATCCATGAACACAGAACTTCTCTCCATTTATTTGTGTCTTCTTCAGTGTTCTTCAGCAATGTTTTGCAGTTTTTAATCTCTCTCTCAGTTTTACACCAAAATATATCTTTTACAGTTCAATTAACAGTCTCTTTTTACTCCCCACTTGCCCAGACTATCATTCCCTTGCCATCTTTGTCTTATCTGCCTTGCAGAGTTCTAAGATAAAACCATATTCTTTATTTCTGCTACCATCTCGTTGCCAAAGACAGAAAGCTAAGAATATTGCATTTTTCCTTTATTCCCTATATCTGAGTTTGATTCAGCTGATCTGGTTGGCCAATAATGAGTCCCCTTACACCTTCCTTAAGTACTCCATACTCATACTCTTCAAAAGCTAGGCGCTCAGGTGAAGAGATCAATTTTTCCAGATAAAAGGAGATGATGAAAGCAAGAAGCATGTAGGTGATAGGTCTGGCCTCCGCAGGTAACCCAGTGGATATGTGGTTATGGGAAGAACAGAATGAAGACATCAAGTTTCTATCTCTAAGAAGTTAGGCTATCAATAATCAAAATAGAAAAGCTAAGTGGCAGAGAAGACTTTAGGAAAAAAATGTTGAGTTTTTGACATAATGATTTGAGGCACCTAGGAAGATGCAAACAGTGATGTTCAAAGGGCAGCAACTAGATATAGACATTTTGAGTTAAAGAGAGAAATTGTCAGGGCTTTTCTACAGATTAGAGTATCTCTCTTCTTTGGTGAGCCTCCTTAAGTATCCTCTCACCTGTAGTTCATCCACCTCCTTTCTATTTGATTTTTCTCCTACAGCACATGTACATGTATATATACATACCTGGTTAACAGATTTTTTTAAAATAGTCCCATAGAATAATTTTATTCTTTTTGACATCTGATAAAAGAAGTATACAATGTATCTAATTATGTTGTATTTTAAAGTTAATTTATTTTAATTTTTCTAACTTTTTAGGTTCGGGGGTAAATGTGCAGGTTTGTTACATGGGTAAATTGCATGTCACTGGGGTTTAGTGTACAAACAATTTCACCACTCAAGTAGTGGACATGGTACCCAATAGACAGTTTTTCAGTCCTCACCCTCCTCCCAGCCACCACCCTCAAGAAAGCTCCACGTCCACTGTTCCTCTCTTTGTGTCCATGTGTACTTAATGTGTAGCTCCCACTTAAAAGATACTTGCAGTATCTGATTTTCTTTTCCTGCATTAATTTACGTAAGAGGACTTCTAGCTGCATCCACGTTGCTGTAAGCGTATGATTTCACTCTTTTTTATGGCTGCATAGTATTCCATTATGTATGTGGACCACATTTTCCAGTCCACTGTTGATGGCATCTAAGTTGATTCCATGCCTTCGTTATTGTGAAAAGTGCTGTGATGAGCATATGTGTACATGTGTCTTTATGGCAGAATAATTTATATTTCTTTGGGTATACACCCAGTAATTGGATTACTAAGTTAAATGGCAGTTCTAATTTTAAGTTCTTTGAGAACTATCCAAACTGCTTTCCACAGTGGCTGAACTAATGTACATTCACACTAGCAGTGTATAAGCATTTCCTTTTCTCCACAATCTCACCAACATCTGTTATTTTTTAACTTTTTTTTTTTTTTGAGATGGAGTCTCACTCTTGTTACCCAGGCTGGAGTGCAATGGCACGATCTCGGCTCACCGCAACCTCCACCTCCTGGGTTCAGGCAGTTCTCCTGCCTCAGCCTCCTGAGTAGCTGGGACTACAGGCACGCGCCACCGTGCCCAGCTATTTTTTAACTTTTTTATAACAGCCATTCTGGTGTGAAATGGTATCTCATCGTAGTTTTGATTTGCATTTCTTTAATGATTAGTGATATCAAGCATTTTTGAATTTGCTTGTTGACCACGTGTATGTCTTCTTTTGAGAAGCATTTGTTCATGTCCTTTGCCCATTTTTTAATGGGATTGTTTGTTATTTGCTTGTTGATTTAAATTCCTCATATATTCTGGATATTAGACGTTTTCAGCTACATAGTTGGCAAATATTTTCTCCCATTCTGTAAGTTTTCTGTTTATTCTGTTAATAGTTTCTTTTGCTGTGCAGAAGCCCCTTAGTTTAATCGGGTCCTATTTGTCTATTTTTGTTTTTGTTTGCTCTTGGAGTCTTTGTCATGAAATCTGTCCAAAGGCCTATGCCTATGTCCAGAATAGCATTTCCTAGGTTTTATTCTAGGGTTTTTATAGTTTTAGGCTATATGTTTAAGTTTTTAATCCATGTTGAGTTAGTTTTTGCACACGGTGAAAGGAAGGGGTCTAATATCAATCTCATTCGTGTGGCTAGCTAGTTATCCTCGCACAATTTACTGAATAAGGAATCCTTTCCTCACTGCTTGTTATTGTTGACTTTATCGAATATCAGATGGTTGTAGGTGTGTGTCTTTATTTCTAGGTTCTCTATGTGTCAGTTTTGGTACCAGTATCATGCTATTTTGGTAACTGGAGCCTTGTAGTACAGTGTGAAGGGAGGCAATGAGATTCCTTTAGTTTTATTTTTTTGCTTAGGATTGCTTTGGTTATTTGGGCTCTTTTTTGGTTCCATATGAAGTTTTAAATAGTTTTTTTCTAAATCTGTAAAAAATGACATTGGTAGTTTGATAGGAATAGCACTAAAGCTATAAATTGCTTTGAGCAATATGGCCATTTTAACAATATTGATTCTTCCTAACCATGAGCATGGAATGTTTTGCCATTTGTTTATGTTATTTCTGCTTTCTTTCAGCAGTGTTTTTTAATTCTCATTGTAGAGATCTGTAACAACCCTGGTTAAGGTAACTGTATTCCTATGTATTTTATTTTTTCAAAGTTAACTTATTAATGACTTGAAATTCACATTAACTTCATTTTGACTGCTTGATCTTGGATATTTTTAAACTAAAATGTTTCCAAACCTAAGAAGTAAAAAAATAATATCCCCTTTTCATATCCAGGAGCCAAGACTCAAATTTTAAATAACTTTTTGACAATGTCATGTAGTAAACCTGACTTCTACTCATTCAATTCCATTAGTTCAGTTAGATCAAAATAAAAATATGCTACTTTCATTTTTACCTATGAACTAAAAAGCAAAGTAGCCATAGATTTACAAGTAAAAGGAAATTTGAAAGATCATCCCTCCTTTCACGTAAAGTCACAGCTACTGGGTAATCTAAAAACTATTTTAAAATACCTTCAGAAAACAAAACTCCATATCCTCAATACAATTTATATTCTACAAATACTTCTTTGCTCTCAGAGAATAAAGTTAAATACATTAAGTGATTTAAACTAAGCAGAGTTTTCAAAACATCTTGCTTTTTCCTATCTCCCTAGCTTTACACACGCTGCTCCATCTGGGTGAACACCTTTCTGCAACATGCCTACCTTCCTATTCCCTATGGCCTGGATTTCAAGGATTCTCAACCAGAGGCAGGACCACTTCCTTAGGCAGTGTTCTGAAAAGCTTGGAAGGTTTAGTTGTTGTTTGATTGGTGGGTTGGTCGTGGTTATTACAATAACTGGAGGTGCTACTGTCATTAAGAATTTCAGAGGCTAACGACATTTAATCTGCAATGTGGGATTATCTTGCCCAAAAGGTTAATAGCACCCTTGCTGAGGAATACTGTTACCTAGCCAAAACCAACAAATTCCTCAGGAACCAACCTAGGTGCCACCTCCTTTGGGAATTCTATAATTCATATAATTTGATGTGGATACTCCCCTCATCTGTCCTTGTAATAAAAGTATGCCACCTCCTCCCAACATTACACTTAGCACAATGTAATGTAATTAACTGTTTGCCATGTTCATCAGAAAGAAATTACAATTTTTCCTGTACAACAAAATGAATAAAATCCTAAATGTTTAATTAAATATACTTACCAGCATGAGCAACCCCACATGCTTTTTTGACTGGATCTGCAAAAACTATCGGTATACAGTCAGCACCAAGAGCTGCTATTGTGACTCCTCTCTGATTTGTAGCTATTCCATCATAAGAGTCAGGCTCCTTTCTTCCCATAATCCAGATGTTATTGGAATGATCAGTCTAATACCAAAAATGTGCAACAAAAATGTTTAGGAAGTGGGATTCTCATACCACGAGCTTTTCTGAAGGTACTCACTGTAGTATAAAATTATACAACCAGTATAAGATTACTAGCACTCATTAAATATATCACTTCTTTAGATGGGAAAATACCAAATTTACTTGTAATTTAACTATTTAAGCTTTTGGTATTATAATCTCTGATATTTTATACAAAGAAAGGCAGAGTTTAACATTATAAAATTCAATATGGTAAATAATAAACATCTTTCCATAAAGATGGGTAAATCACTTCCTACTTTGTACAAAATGAAAATTTTTCTTTTAAAAGAAAGTTAATTACCAAATCAATTATACTTTTACTCTTCCCAGACTCAAGCAAAGCTAGAATTCTATAAGAAACAAGACATTATCTCATCAACTATGACCCTAGTTCTTCCTGGAGTAGATTTAGAAAATAATGGCCCTTCTCTACCGGTATTCAGTTGCCTTTATTCTAAATCAAAAATGGCAGTGGTGGTATACTCTCTGAGAATTAACAGTACTTTTACAAATGAGGACTCCAGATGAAATATAGAGCAGGCTCTTGAATAATGTCATTTTATTCCATATCATTTCATTACAATGGTAATGAAAAACATTGATTCTCCACCCTCTCACTGAACGTATGAGGTTTGTACCTTCTCCTCATGTCTGCATGGGTTTCCTCTGGGCACTCCAGTTTCCTCCCACGTCCCAAAGAAGTGCATGTTCGATGAACTGGGGTGTCTGCATGGTCCCAGGAGGAGTACTTGTATGTGTGTGTATGTGTGTGTGTGTGTGTGTGTATGTGTGTGTATGTGTGCATGTGTATGTGTATGTGTGTATGTGTGTGTATGTGTGTATGTGTATGTGTGTAGGTGTGTGTATGTGTGTATGTGTGTAGGTGTGTGTGTATGTGTGTGTAGGTGTGTGTATGTGTGTATGTGTGTAGGTGTGTGTGTATGTGTGTGTATGTGTGTGTATGTGTGTATGTGTATGTATGTGTATGTGTGTGTGTATGTGTGTGTATGTGTGTATGTGTGTAGGTGTGTGTGTATGTGTGTGTATGTGTATGTGTGTGTATGTGTGTATGTGTGTGTGTATGTGTATGTGTGTATGTGTGTGTATGTGTATGTGTGTGTATGTGTATGTGTGTGTGTGTATGTGTATGTGTGTGTATGTGTGTGTATGTGTGTGTGTATGCGTGTATGTGTGTGTATGTGTGTATGTGTGTGTATGTGTGTATGTGTGTAGGGCACCCTGCAATGGAATGGCGTCCTGTCTAGGGTGGGTTGCGGCCTTGTGTCCTGATCTGCCAGGATAGGCTCCAGCTACCTGAAGCCCTAAAGTGATAACGTTTATTTCAACAGACTGTTTCAAAGAGCCTGAACTGAAATAATTTGGTAAATAGAATGTATGTCTAGCTCACATTTATTTCTATGTTTAATACTAGGAATGTGTTGGCCTTTATTTAGAAGTTTGGTGATGTTTTTATGACAAGAAATATGCCTTAGAAACTTGTTTATAGCAATTAGCCTATGGTAAAAGTGGTTTCATTATGTCATTTCACTTAAAGTCAACAATTTCCAAGAACCTATCAACAACATTAAGTGAGAACTTACTCTGTGTGTGTGCATATCTATATATACATCTCTCTCTCTCTCTATCTCTGTGTGTGTGTGTGTGTGTATGAAGTAGAACTGATCTTTAGACTATGGTGTTTAAATCTAAGAAAAACAACCACAGCATTATTCTAAAACTTTAGATAAAATGCCAGATACAAAAGTTAATTAGCTTAAAGTCCATGTAGTTACTAGTGAAGTAAAAATATGCTTTAGATCTTTCCAAATATAAAGCAAAACTCTACCTTTACTCGGTAAAACTTCTGCACATTAAATCCTGCAGCACCCGCCAACCTACGCAGATTTTCTTGAACCACTGCCTTGGGGTCCCTCCGTCTGGAACTACTGAAGAGGTTGAATGAGCTGAGAGTTGGTATATAGGATATCCCACCTGTTCTTGTAGTAAATCCGTGTATGAAAATATCTGCTGAAGACAAGCAGTAAAGATTTAAAAGACGCTATACAAAAGACCAGTCTCCCAATTAGACCTTCCCTGATTACTGCTACCTGTCCTGGTTATTTGGCTTCTAATTTCTATGGCATTTTGTACTTCAATATGTTCTTACTGCATTCTGCTTTGTGTTTGTTTTACTCTCCCTATGAAATTATTGCTCTTCAAACGGTATGTTGTGTCTCAGCTGGCTTTGTTATATCTAACAGCATATAGCTCACAGTAAATACTGTTTAACCAAGAAATAAGATTGATTGTTTTAAATTTTACTCTTCTATGAAGGTGCTGATGATTTGAAATTTCAGAATTTCTTTTTTTTTTTTTTTTTGAGATATAGTCTCACTCTGTCACCAGTCACCAGGCTGGAGTGCAGTAGCGTGATCTCAGCTTACCGTAACCTCCAACTCCGTGATTGAAGCTATTCTCCTGCCTCAGCCTCCCCAGTAGCTGGGATTACAGGCATGTGTCACCATGCGCAGCTAATTTTTGTATTTTTAGTAGAGATGGTGTTTTACCATGTTGGCCAGGATGGTCTCGATCTCCTGACCTCATATCCGCCCACCTCGAGCTCCTAAAGTGCTGGGATTAAGGTGTGAGTCACCGCACCCAGCCTAGAATTTTTAAATAGCAGATTTTCAGTATCGTCTCATTGCAAAGGAGGGCTAGATTATTTTTCTCAATATTAAATTTTCATAAAGCAAATTTATTTATTTAGGGTGGCTTTGAAGGGGTTATCCCTTGATACCTCTGATACTACATGGCCATGCATGAAAGAGGTGAACTGCCTCTGAAGAAAGACCAGTTAGTGGTTACTATACCTGGGATCAAAGGAGAAGTGAGAAGAGTTAATTCTCCTTTCAGTGCTGGCAGACTTCTCAAATATGTTTCTATTTCATTCTGAATTTCTCTTAGTTCTTCAGCTGTGATAATGTTTATTTCAATGGACTGTTTCAAAGAGTCTCCCCAGAAAGTCACTTGCAAATCTTCAAATTCAAAATTGTAAACATCAGTGAAGAGTTGATCAATAAAAGCTTTCATTAATGTCTTCCTGTGCCTGGGTACAATCACCTTAATGCTGCTCAGATTTCTTTCATCAATTTTCTGCTTAATGGTATACAAAGAGGCAGCCATGCTGGGACAGCTAACAATCTCAAATTCTTCCAAGAGAGCTGATAATCCATTGCTTGTTTCTAACTCACAATTATCTTGTTCTCCGTGCCTTTCATAGCTGTTACTGCAACACTTTATACAAAGAAACTTGGCCTTGGCCGCGTGGTGGTGCTGGACAGCATTCAACGTCTTCAGTAATGTCTGAGGGCAGTTTTTTTGAGAGTTCAATTTCAAATAAAAAAGATCAATCAAAACCGCTTCTGCCATCCTTCAAAGAATACTTTCGTGGCAAATAAATCACCTGCAAATAAAAATTAGTGTAAGAATATAAAATTATATAAATCCTCTTATAGTTACAATAGAAATGTGAGGTAGATTAAAAAAGAAGTAATTGGCTGCGTGCAGTGGCTCATGCCTGTAATCCCAGCACTTTGGGAGGTCAAGGCGGGTGGATCACGAGGTCAGGAGTTCAAGACCAGCCTGGCCAAGATAGTGAAATCCCATCTCTACTAAAAATACAAAAATTAGCTGGGCAGGGTAGCAGGCACCTGTAATCCCAGCTACTCGAGAGGCTAAGGCAGGGAATTGCTTGAACCTGGGAGGCAGAGGTTTCAGTGAGCCAAGATTGCACTACTGCACTCCAGCCTGGGCTACAGAGTGGGACTCCCTCTCAGGAAAAAAAAAAAAAAAAAGAATTACACCGACTTCAAAATATAACCAAAATAGTAAATGTAGGCCCCTCCCAGAAAAGCCAATCTACTCTGTCACAAGAGAACCATGACAATGAAAGCAAAGCCATCTTTTAATTTGTTTTGCGAAAATGTTGGTACATCTTTCCCGCAGAACAACAGTTCACCTGTTTTGTTTTGTTTACATAGAGATTTGAAGTAAAGAATTACTTGCTGAGTTAGACAAAGCCGTGTTTTTTACTTGGAGGGTGCAACCTGTGTTGACATGACTGTCATATTAGTTCTCATCCTTTCGTATGCGGGGATTAAGTTCATGAAGCTAAACGGAGCTGCACCTGAATTTCGCATTTTAAGGCGATGAAAGCTGAGATGGCTGACAGCGCTCCCTTCCGGATTTGTGCAGTACTGCACTTAACAATGACCGCCAAAGTTACAGCGCTTTGGATGAGACAGGCTCCCCGCCACTTTCTGAATTCATTGTCCCCGCGCAGCTGTGCTTACCTCCGGCCCACCCGTCCCACCCCACCCTGCGGGTCTCCGGTGACCCCCTCTGGTGACGCCCTTTGCCCCAAGAAGCTTTTCTCCTGCCTCTTCCCCCAACCTTCGCTCCCCATCGCTCGGGGCTCCCTCTGAGATTCTTTTCGGCGGTTTTGAGTGGGTGACCGTCCCCCTCCCCTGTTTATTGTGAATTTCCACCCAACGTGTGTCGTCGCCGCGTCCCCGTGCTTCCCAGCCGCCTTGGCTCACGGGGCGCAGGCCGTGGCTCTGCACCTGCCCGGGCATCTCCACCCGCCGCTCACCGCCCACTCGGGACTTCCTGTCAGACCACGCACGCCACAGGTGACTGCTCTGTCGTCGCCTTCCCGCTCTTCATCTTCGGTCGCGCACCCGCCTACTGCGACCCCCGTGACGATTTGCCGCCCCGACCCTCCTCCTGAGTCCCAACGAAAGTGGGCAGCCGCCCCCAGGTCTTAAGCCCGGCCCAGAGGTGATGACACCGCCCCGCCTCACCCCCTCGCCCCGCCTCACCCCCTCGCCCCGCCTCACCTCACCCCCCGCCCCTCCTCACCCCCTCGCCCCGCCTCACCTCACCCCCCTCGCCCCGCCTCACCCCCTCGCCCCGCCTCACCTCACCCCCCGCCCCTCCTCACCCCCTCGCCCCGCCTCACCTCACCCCCCTCGCCCCGCCTCACCCCACCCCCCGCCCCGCCTCATCTCACCCCCCGCCCCGCCTCACCCCCTCGCCCCGCCTCACCCCCTCGCCCCGCCTCACCTCACCCCCCTCGCCCCGCCTCACCCCCCGCCCCGCCTCACCTCCCCCGCCCCGCCCCTCCTCACCCCCTCGCTCCGCCTCACCTCACCCCCCCGCCCCTCTTCACCCCCTCGCCCCGCCCCTCTTCACCTCACCCCCTTCTCCCCAGCCCTCACCTCCCCCGCCCCTCCTCACCCCCCGCCCCTCCTCAGCCCCTTCGCCCCGCCCTCACCTCCCCCGCCCCGCCTCACCTCACCCCCTCGCCCCTCCTCACCTCACCCCCTTCGCCCCGCCCTCACCCCCCCGCCCCTCCTCACCTCACCCCCTTCGCCCCGCCCTCACCTCCCCCGCCCCGCCTCACCTCACCCTCCCGACCCTCCTCACCTCACCCCCTTCGCCCCGCCCTCACCTCCCCCGCCCCGCCTCACCTCACCCCCTCGCCCCTCCTCACCTCACCCCCCCGCCCCTCCTCACCTCACCCCCTCGCCCCTCCTCACCTCACCCCCTTCGCCCCGCCCTCACCTCACCCCTCCCCGCCCCTTCTCACCTCACCCCCTTCGCCCCGCCCTCACCTCAGCCCCCCGCCCCTCCTCACCTCACCCCTCGCCCCTCCTCACCTCACCCCCTTCGCCCCGCCCTCACCTCACCCCCTTCGCCCCGCCCTCACCTCAGCCCCCCGCCCCTCCTCACCTCACCCCTCGCCCCTCCTCACCTCACCCCCTTCGCCCCGCCCTCACCTCACCCCTCCCCGCCCCTCCTCACCTCACCCACTCGCCCCGCCCTCACCTCAGCCCCCCGCCCCTCCTCACCTCACCCCCTCGCCCCTCCTCACCTCACCCCCTCGCCCCTCCTCACCTCACCCCTCCCCGCCCCTCCTCACCTCACCCCCTCGCCCCACCTCACCTCACCCCCTCGCCCCTCCTCACCTCACCCCCTCGCCCCGCCCTCACCTCACCCCTCCCCGCCCCTCCTCACCTCACCCACTCGCCCCGCCTCACCTCACCCACCTCGACTCGGCCGCGCGGATCCCCCGCCTGACACCGCCCCGGGATTCCGGGGAAACCTGACGGCCGGGTTCCCGGGGACCCACTGCCGGGAGGCGGGGGAAGCTCAGGCCTCCCGGGGTGAGCCGTGAAGGCGCCGCGGGCCCAGCGCGAGAGCCGGGGAATCCCGGGATGATCCCAGCGCCGCGCGCTCGCTGCTGCCTCAGCGTTTCCGGGTTTGCGCGGCCGGCCCCGCGGGGTTAGAGGAACAAGAGCCAGAGTCGCGAGGGGCCCTCGGGCCGGAGCCAGGCGCGGTGGCGTGGGGCGCCGAGGGGGGACGGGGTGCGCACTGACGGGCCCCGGAAGCGGGCTCTGGGCGGCGGGACTGCGCATCTCCGGAGTCACCGGGAGGGAACCCGGGTCGGAGAGCGCGGGGCGGGGAGGGCCCGGCGGGCCGGGTGAGGGGCGCCCTCCGCGAGCGGAGGCTGAAGTCCCGGCTCCCCTTTGCTGGGGAGTCCCCGCTGGCCCGGCGGCGTGTCAGGACTGGCTTTCCCACGTCAGGGAACCCTCGAGGAGACGCTTTTACGGTTGCTGTCGTGCGTGGGTCGTCCCCGCCCTCTTTCCGGCGCCTGCACCTGCGGCAACAACGCGGGTGTCCTGTGCGGCCCGCAGCGCAGAAGGAAGGGTGACCTGAAGCCGCGACCAAGGTGCGCTCTAGCGCCCCGACCCGGCCGCCGGGACTAGAACGTGCATTTCCTAGAATTACTGCGCGGTGGCGCACGCCTGTGACCCCAGCGCTTTGGGAGGCCGGGGCGGGCGGACCACGAGGTCAGGAGATCGAGACCATCCCGGTCAACGTGGTGAAACCCCGTCGCTACTAAAAATACTAAAAATTAGCTGGGCATGGTGGCGCACGCCTGTAATCCCAGCGCTTTGGGAGGCCGGGGCGGGCGGATCACGAGGTCAGGAGATCGAGACCATCCTGGTCAACATGGTGAAACCCTGTCTCTACTAAAAATACAAAAAATTAGCTGGGCATGGTGGCGCGTGCCTGTAATCCCAGCTACTCGGGAGGCTGAGGCAGGAGAATTGCCTGAACCCAGGAGGCGGAGGTTGCGGTGAGCCGAGATCGCGCCATTGCACTCCAGCCTGGGTAACAAGAGCGAAACTCCGTCTCAAACAAAAAAAAAAAAGAAAAGAAAATTCTGCGCATTAGGACGTGGAAGGCCAGTGTAGGGTAAAGGTAGAAAATACCCGGCCTTCTAGGAGTAACAGAAACGGTGCTTCGTGAGGAACTGGTTGCTGGAGGAGACGTCCCGTTTTTCCGTATTGCTCCTTTCATAGGCGCTGGGGAACCTTGGTCTCAGTCTCGGGCGGCCCGAGCTGCACGAGCTCTGGGTGGGCGCGCTCTTGTCTTCCCTGGAGACTGGCGGCACCAGCCCGCGAGAGGAACCCACCTTCCACAGCTCCAGCGCCACTTTCTTTGCTCATTTGTTGAGAGCCCGGAGCAGTAGATGGCACACCCGGGCACATGGTGCGCCCTGCCCTGAGTCTGTTTCATGCTAAATATCATGAACGGTCGGTGCAAATGCAATCGCGGTTTCTGCCCGTGACAAAGACAGCAGTTCCTTTTGCAACAGCGTAGTACCGCAAGCAAAACAGGTCTTTTAGTTACAAAGGTTTTAAACAATTAGCTCTGTTTTTACAACGGAGAATTCATCTTCTTTCATGCAACAGTAGTGGCAGTAAAAAATGAAAATATTTCCCAAGAATGACGTTGTCAGGGGACAGTTTGTCATATTATATTTGCATACCATTTCCTCTCACCATCTGTCCCTAGTGTCACGTCCTAACACTTCCTCGTCCCATTTCACTCTATCCCACTCCAGTGGTTCTCAGTCTTGGCTGCACATCAGAACTACAAGCGCAACTTAAAAAGTAATGTTGAGACTCCACCCCAGATATACATTGAATCAGAATCTCTACGAGTCAGGCCTGAGCATGTTTTGTTTGTTTTGTTTTAATCTCTACGTATGATTCAGATGCATAATTAAGTTTGAAAAAAAATAAAAACACCCTATTCCCAAGCCACTCAAATAAAAGTTGTTCTTTGGAGGCCACATAATTTCATTCTTCACATTTGCAGTTCCTCTACTTAGCACGATACCCTCCTCTTGTATGCCTAACTGCTACTTTTTGTTCAAGCCTCTTCAAGCTCAAACGTAATCTTCCTTGAGTCCCCATCCTTCATCAAGCAAAATTAATAGCTTCTTTACATTTTATATAAGAAGCCCTCTCATAGATGGCCCATTGCCAAGCAATAAATGGAAAGAAATAGTTAAATATTAAATTGTACACTTTATAAGGATGAACTTTGTGGTATGTAAATTATATCTTTACAAAAGCTTTTTTTTAAAAAAAAAAAAAAAAACCTTAAACAACTGTGTGTTCACTTGCCAAATCTATTGAAAAGGTTCAAGACCTTTTCTTTGCATGTAGTCTACTGTTGGAATTCTGCATTCTATTTCTTGCATAAACCATACCCCTAAACCATCAGCTAAGATTTCCCAAGATAGTGTTCTTTTAAGGGGAAAATAAAGCCACTTGTGAAACAATCTGAAGGTGGATTTATACTTTATAATCTTTTTGTTTGTTTTTGAGGCGGAATCTCACTCTGTTGCCCAAGCTGGAGTGCAGGGGCACGATATTGGCTCACTGGAATCTCTGCCGCCCAGGTTCAAGCAATTCTCTTACCTCAGCCTCCTGAGTAGCTAGGATTACAGGTGTGTGCCACCCCGCCTGGCTAATTTTTGTATTTTTAGTAGAGACGGGGTTTCACCATGTTGGCCAGGCTGGTCTCGAACTCCTGACCTCATGATCCACCCACCTTGGCCTCCCAAAGTGCTCGCCTTATAGGCGTGAGTTATCACTATTCTTTATAATCTTGTACAGTTAATCTCACATACCTTTGTTGGATCTTTCCAAAATATTAAACATAGATTTTTTTTTTTTTTTTTTAGACAGAATCTCGCTCTGTCACCAGGCTGAAGTACAGTGGCACAATCTTGGCTCACTGCAACCTCCACCCCCTGGGTTCCAGCAATTCTCCTATCTCAGCCTCCCAAGTAGCTGGGACTACAGGTGTGCACGACACACCCAGCTAATTTTTGTATTTTTAGTAGAGATGGGATTTCACCATGTTGGCCAGGATGGTCTCAATCTCTTGACCTCATGATCCGCCCACATTGGTGTCCCAAAGTGCTGGGATTACAGGCCACCATGCCCAGCCTTGAACATAGATTTTTAAAGAAACAATTTCCACACTATTTCATTGGTTTATACAATATTCATAACTTAACTGTAGTTATGACAGTACAATATCAAGTACAAATGGTAAAAATGGGTTTGGAAACAAGCACAAGTCAGTCAAGATTGAACAGGTCCACTGATAGGAGCAGACATAGACAGATTTACTGTTATCCAGCAAATCTGAGATGGGAAGGAGCCATATGACTTACAAAGGAAACGGAGTGAGTTAACTGGTTAGAAGTTTTGTGTAGATAGGCTAAAACATCAGCTACTACCTCTTCATTTTAATTGACTATGTATCTTTCTCCCTAGAGTGTTTTGAGGGCAGAGATAGTGCCTGCTTATTAAGGGAAACCACTGAAGAAATCCCCAGACACTTTTATAATGCTATGTAAATCTTCTCATGAGAAGAAGCAGAATTTTAAAAAACAAAACAGTTGTTTCTAAGCCATTTACATTAAGGTTTGTGGATCTTTCCAGAAAAGGCCATGAAGGAGATGCGTATTTCCTTGCTAAAAGCCTTTGTTAGTTTCCTAGGGCTGCCATAACAAATTAGCACTAACTGGGTGACTAAAAACAACAAAAACTTGTTCTCTCACAGCTATGGAGGCCAGATTATGAAACTGAGGCATTGACAGGACCTTGCATCTTTTGCTTACCTCTTCTGTCTGGTGACTCCAGGTGTTCTTTGCCTAGGGGCAAGGTGACTTGGAGCTCCATGCCTCCATCGTCAAATGGTCTTCCCTGTGGTTCTGAGTTTCTTACAAGCATTCTTGTGTAGAAATAAATGACGATCAATCAAATGAGAACAAGCTGAGGCTATTTATTCAGACCTTGTAAGGGAGGGAATCACCATCTCTTGCATTTTAGCAGAGTCAAAGGCAGCCAGAGGAGTGAGCACGCCCTGATTAGAGGCTCTTGGCATGAGGAAGCTGTAGGCAGGCTAACTAGAAGTGGAGCGTTCTATGTGATTGGTTAGGGGTGCATAATCGGCTTCTTCCTGTTAGTCTCAACCTGGGTGAAATAGGAACAAAAGTTAGGGAAGATGCCAGTTATTAATGCAGTACTGGCCATTTGGGCCAACTGTTATAGTTTGTTTCCCAGGACTGTTATTAGAGAGAAGGATATGACTTACTACAAGTCTAATTTATAGACTTCCCGGACTAATTAACTATAGATAATGGGTTAATTTCCTGGGTTGCTGCAGGTTGTGGGTCAGAGTTCTGTTTTTACATATATGGTCTGGCCATTGTCCATTTGCATATTCAGTCACCCACCCTGAATCCAGGATGATCTCATCTCAAGATCCTTAACCCAATTATATCTGCAAAGATCCTTTTTCCAAATAAGGTCACATTTACAGGTTCTGGGAGTTAGGACGTGGATATGTCTTTGGGTGTGCGGGAGGGCACCATTTAACCCACTATAAAGTTCCTCTTGGTTTAGAAATCATGTTTACTTGTTTAGAAGGGGGGGGGAAAAAAGACCTTGCCCCTTGCCTCTCTGAATGAGACAAGCAGGTAGGTTATAGCTGGATTTCACCAAAGGTCTATAACTTCTGTACCTCTTTGAAACAGTTGCCTGGACATCCTTTAAAGCTTGGATTTGAGCTGCAGACCAACTCTTTTATGTCTGCACTCCAAACAAGACATGTTTTGGTAGTCCAGTACTGGCTATACATTTGGCGAAGCCCCTCCTTTACAGAAAACTGGAAGCAGTGTGGATAATGTATGAATGGTGCCTATATTATCTTGGATAGGAGGTAAGGAACAGTACAAATCCTCTGCTTTCTTTCTTTTTCAATGCCCTGAAACTGTAATCTCATTGCCTGACCAGAAAAGGAAGTAATCTCTAGTTTCAGCAGATTCAGTGGTACTGGTATATAATAGGTCTACAGTTTATTTTTAATTATTCAATTAATTGATTCTTTTTGGATGACTCTGATGATGTTCTAACTTCTCTTAACACATTTTTAAGAGACAGTCTTGTCTCTAAAGCCTTTCTTTAATTTATGCAGTTCTAATGAATTATCAGTAGATGGCAGTAGTTCATTTTTCTTTTCACTGCACAATAGAAATCTGAGAAAAAAACTAAAACTTTTCCAATTTTACAGCATAAATTTTATGAATAGTTGGTTTAAATAAATATTACCCAGGAGTTCTTCAATTTATATTGCTATACAAATAGAGATCAAGAAATACTAGTTACTTTGCTTTTATTATATACATCCAATTTTCCTTATCCTTTAGGTTACTTTATCAAATACTTTAAGGAATACTACAATGAATAAAACACCATATTTGCCTTCATAGTGCTGACAGTCTAATGGGGAAAGATACTATAAAATAATGAAAATAATAAAAACAAAAATGTGTTGCGTATTCATAGTGTGACGGGAATTTGCTAAAAACCCTAATGAAGCAGGCACTAATATTGTTCCCATTTCATAGGTAAGGAATCTGTGTCCCAGGTTGCAAATAATTTTCCTAATAAGCTAATAAGTAATGCAATCTAGATTCAAAACTAGCTCTGACTTACCCTAGACTTTGTACCTTTATCTAAAATTATATAATAGAAATACTGAAACAATTCATCTAAAAAAAGAAAGTCCACATCTTCCCCGAAATATCAAGAAAGACCTCTTCAACAAAATACCATCTAAAATGGAATTGAAAGATGGGCTGGGATGTTGACATGATTAGAACAGTGCTTTCAGACCATTATTCTGTCAGAAAAGGGTGAATTGGAGTGGAGATAGACTATAGTTAGACACCTGGTATGTGCCAGGCACTTCTAGACCTCTGTCATCACGGAGCTTACATTAGTAGAAGGATAAGGCGAATAAACAAGTTTATGAGATGTCAGTGGTGATAGATGCTATCAAGAAAAATGAGGCAGGGCAAGGAAAGAGGGGATGAAAGAGGATTATCAGGGAAGGCTCTTCTACTATGATAGTATTTGGAATTGGTAGAGGTTGATTGGATTCCAATATAATTTAAAGGTAGAGCCAATGGGTTTTGCCAAAAGAACTGCATGCAGCATGTAATGGAAAGAAAAGAGTGAAGGTTCTGGCTCATCCTTTGGGTAGGTCAATCAGGGCATCGGCCCTGGAGTGTTAAGGATTTCTGAAAGGGCCCATGAAACATCAACAATAAGATCTCCTTTCTTATTGCCTTGGGGACTTCTGGTTGAATTGCCTTGGGCTCTATACCCTTGTGGAGACCTCCCTGCTAATGAATTCAGGGTTTTTGGCCTGAACAACAAGAAAAATGAACTTACAATTGACTGAAATGGAGAGGGCTATGAAGGTGCAGGTTTAGTGGTGGTAATAGAGTGGACAGAGGAATCAAGAGTTCAGTTTGGAATATACTGAGTTGAAATGCCTATTAAAAATCCAAGTGGAGATATCAGGTAAGCAATGAGTATGAGGATGAGTCTTCAGTTCAAAAGGGATGTTCAGGGTAGAGATACAATTTGGGAATTGTCAGCCTATAGGTGGATTTTAAAGCCATAGAACTAGATGGCATCACGTGTAGAATAAGTATGAGAAAAGAAGGCAGCCTGAGGACTGAGCACTAGGAGCTGTAACAAGTGAAAAAGTTGAGAAGGAACCAACAAAGAAAACCAAGAAGTGTGGTGTTTCAAGAAGCCAGTAATTATCAGATGTGTTAAATGATGCCAATAGGTCAAGTAAAATGATGGAACTTTTTCATTGAATGTGACAGTGTGGAGCTCATAGATAGGAGTTTGAAAAGTACACTGATAAGTGATTGGGTCTAGTGGGTTCAAGAAGAAAGCAGGGAGAGGAAGTGGAGAGCAAGGATCCTGGGTTTAAAGGGGGAGCACAGAAATGGGTCAATACTGAAGGAGGTTGTGGTGTTAAGCAAAGCTGGTGGTGGTGGTGGTTGTTCATTTATGATGGGCTGTTCAGAATAATATGTTTGACCAAGTAAATAGGGAAATTCTGTTGACAGGCCATTCAAAGAAGTAATGTCTGTGAGAAAGAGTAAAAAAGTAGAGGATTGGCCTTAGATAGGAGCAAGAACACTTTATTTATTGCAAGAAAATAGTAAGCTGGTATACAGGTGCAGGTAGACAATCTGGTAAATGGGTAATTTACCATCTCTGATTTTTTTCTTCTATTTCAGTTAAATTAGAAGGTAAATTATTAACTCAAAGGAAGGGAAAAGAGGTATGGAGGTTTGAAGACAGGATAAAGAGTGAGACAATCATCTACATGACTTGGTGCATCTTAAGAGCCTAGGATCCAGGGCCCACTTGACATAATAGTCTTGAATTTAAAGCGAGCCAACAGCATAGCTGTATGTCTTTCTTTAAGCATATTCAGCTACTTGAGTGTAAGCAAAGCAGCTGGTTGGGATTCTTCCAGGGAATTCGGACAGGGACTGAGCTGCAACGGAAATGAGGGTGAATGCAAAGGAATCTAAGCCAGGTACAGAGGAAAGAATACATGAAAGGCTGTGGGAATGCGTAAAGATAGAAGAGTTGATGGGTTGGAAGCCTTGCAGGGTTAAACAGCACGTACTGTCAAAATACTAGATGAGAAGAGCTAGAAAAAATAAATAGTTTGAATCTGAGATTCTGGATGAGGTACAGTTACACTCTATGGGTTGCTGGGTAGAATTGATGAAAGAAGACATCAAACAGCTGAGAGATCAGGGTTTTAGACCTACATTTTGTGTGGATATTGAAATCCCAAAGAAATATAAGAGAGTAGTGATAGAGAAACACTAAGTCAGAAGATGCTATAATCTAGGACTGAGCCTTCCAAGACCTGGAAGACAGTTGATAACAAGGAAAGATAAAGCCTATATAGTCTATGACCTGAACTTTGAAGAAACCAGAGTTTAGAGAGAAGAAAAGTAAATACGGTGGCAGTGGAATGGGAAACAGAAAAAAATGTCTCATCTCCAAACTTAGTGGTTTGAAAATGAGGAAGCTGTATCTTTGGACTTCAGTTAAAGCCAAAAGGTAAAAGGAACGTTCACTGAAAAGGTTGACAATAGAGAGAACTTTGCTGAAGATGGCCCATGAATTTCAGAATTCAAAGTGGAAGGATAGGAAAGGGCCGGGTGCGGTGGCTCAAGCCTGTTATCCCAGCACTTTGGGAGGCCAAGGCGGCTGGATCACAAGGTCAAGAGATCGAGACCATCCTGGTCAACATGGTGAAACCCCATCTCTACTAAAAATACAAAAAATTAGCTGGGCATGGTGGCGTGTGCCTGTAATCCCAGCACTTTGGGAGGCTGAGGCGGGTGGATCACGAGGTCAAGAGATCGAGATCATCCTGGTCAACATGGTGAAACCCCATCTCTACTAAAAATACAAAAAATTAGCTGGGCATGGTGGCATGTGCCTGTAATCCCAGCTACTCGGGAGGCTGAGGTGAGATTGCGCCATTGCACTCTAGCCTGGGTAACAAGAGCGAAACTCCGTCTCAGAAAAAAGAAGAAAAAAGAAAAGGGTTGGGAGTGGGTAATACCGCATCACACTAAGGGACTTACCAAGCTGAATAAGGATGGGTTCTCATGATGAAGAATGACCTAGCTTCTTCTGAAGACTGAAGTTACTAGGGGTGTAGAATTTAGTGGGACTAGTGCCCACAACATTTTGGCAGCTTGTGGAAGTTACACTGTGATTTGGGGGAGAGAAAAATGGGGACTCACCAGGAAGGTAAGTTACCTAGCAGAAATGTACTGTTAGGTAAGGACATGAAGAACTCATTGGATTGCCTCTTCAGGCATGCAGATTGTGTCATTCAGCCATTGGAGGTCTGCTGGAGCTCCAATGGCCTAATGACACAGCTGTATAAACGCGGCTCTATAAACACACTTTACCAGAATTGTTGCCCAAAGAAGAAATGTAGACAGTACTAGTGGGAATAGAAAGAGTAAGTTGATTAAAGTGATGTTTTAGCAACATAGGAATGCAAAATAGAGTGGACCCCTGAACAACACTGGTTTGAACTGTGCAGGTCCACTCATCCATGGGTATTTTCAACCAAACTCAGATATAGTATATGCAGGGCTTGAAACCCCATGTAAGGAGGGCCAAGTTTTCATATGAATGGGTTCCGAAGCACTGACTTTGGGACTTGAATATGCACAGATTTTTTTTTTTTTTTTTGAGGCAGAATTTCACTCTGTTGCCCAGGCTGAAGTGCAATAGCATGATCTTGGCTCACTGCAACCTCTGCCTCCTGGGTTCAAGCGATTCTCCTGCCTCAGCCTCCTGAGTAGCTGGGACTACAGGTGCATGCCACCATGCCTGGCTAATTTTTGTTATTTTTAGTAGAAATGGGTTTTCACCATGTTAGCCAGGATGATCCCAATCTCCTGACCTCATGATCTGCCCACCTTGAACTCTGAAAATTGCTTAGGGCTTACCCTTGCTAGAATAGCACTGGACAGGCATGCTGTATCCCCTGGATTCCATATCCATAACACTAATTGCTAATTAATGTTAATATTGTTTCTTACAGACTCTGGTTATAGTTTCAGAATCCACTTCATCGTAGTACTAGAGTTACATATTAATACTAACCCAAAATAATTATGCGGTATATGTCACGTACTGACCTATGCATGCTACTTATATTACTTTAATTATTAGAATCGCCCTATGAAGTTTTAAAGATGAGGCACTGAGGATCAAAGAAGTTAAGAAACTTACTCAAGGTCATAACAACAGAAAAGCAGGAGAAGCAAAAATCAAATATAATTCTACCTTTATTCCAAAATCTCTCACTTAACCATTGTTTTTTCAATCTTGGCACTAATGATGAAATGTCGTTGACATCCTGTGACATGTTTGACAATTAATGTGCCTTTCAGAATCACCAATATACAACAGGAAAAAACAGAAGTGAAGGATTATCAGTCTAGATTATTGAGTAGGAGTAAACCAGAAAGAGGGAAGGAAGAGATTACGGACAGAGGATGTCAGACAACAAAGAAAGGAGGAGTCAAGGAGTTCCTAAAGAAGGTAACGAAACAATCTTAAGAAATAAATAATTAAAAGATTAGCAACGACAACAAAAAAGTAGTCTGGCAGGATAATTGTGTTAGAATTGATAGCAAATTAGAATAGAGGGAAGCAGTTACATTTAGCCAGGAAAAGCATGCGCAGTTTTTAGAAAAGGCATGCCAACCTGCAAATACAAGCCTGTAATGAAAATGCATCAACTCTAATTGCTATAGAGTTGTTATAGTAGCATTATAATTACAGTATATGTGCAAGTGGCCTGGATAAAAAAATTAGGACAATCAAAATATTTATCCTGTTCCATAAAGAAATAGGTATAACATTGCAGCAGGCAACTTTGAATTGCCTATTACTGTTGCCTTTAATTTTGGTTTCGTCTATATTAGCAAGGGAAAATTACTAATTCTAAATTTAGTTTGGGAGGAAAAAGCAACAACTATTTCATGATTTTGAGTAAAGAATCATAACTTTCTTAACATGTCTACATTTTAATTTTTAATCTACTTTATTCTTTTGCTAGTTGTAGATAACCAAGACACATACTCATTAGCCGATGCTGTAGAGCAAGTTGCAAAGCAACAACAATCACAGGCATCAGAGATAGAGAAAAATAAAAAAGTTCTGTTCAATTTGCAGGTAACTTCTTTTATATAGTCTTTTAAACGTCTTTACTTTCTTCAAAAGTAAATGACCAGCAGGTTATTAAGAATACTTAATATTGGGACTTAGTTTTAAAGTTATTCTCTGTCAGCTATTCTGTTCTCCTTAAGTAAAGTTTACATGAGTATTCCAGTTTTATGGAAAATTTTACACTCCCAACATACAAAGATTCAACAATGTCATTGCAACTGTAGGATACGCATATAAAACCTAACATGTTAGTTAGAATTATTTTATATTCCCTTATTTGACAGTTTTTCCTAAAGTGCTGAATTGAAGGAAGGTTAAGTTTTAAGCCAGTGTTTGTAAAGCTATGGCTTGTGAGTTACGGGTTGTCAGTGAACAAAGTAGCCTCCCTTTATGCTCCTTTCCTTTTTCACGATATTCATAATCCTACTACAGGGAATATGGGAGCCATACTTGGTCTTTGCATGCAACATAATTAGATATAACTAGACTATGTAAATATGACTAAAGAAATGAAAATGAAAACAGTATTTTGTGCTCTGTAAAGGTTATTATTAAACATATCATGGAAACGAGAAAAACAGGCTCAGGAGCTGAACTGCCTAGTTCAAAAGGCCAGATTTACTACTTGTTCGGCGATTGAATTTGTTGTGCTCCTGTCTTCTTAGTTGTAAAATGGAGATAGCAGTAGGATGTGCCCATGAGATTTTCATGAGGATTCAATGAGTTGATGTGTTGGTTGGGCCCAGGTGGACAGTTAGGGCCTGATTCTGACATTGGCTTTAGATGCATCTGTAGGTATATGATGGCAATAATTATATTATCATGGTAATATGCATTTCTTACAAATATTTGTATTATATTAGTCACTTCCAGAAAAGAATACATCTACTCAATAGAATAAAATTCAAAAACAATGTCATGTTTTTGTAAAGAATTTTTTGGTAAAACTTTTCAGTCTTCAAAGAGTCTCATAGACTTTATTTCACTTATATTAAGAGCCTACTTTGTGTTAAGCATTTTGCTGAACATTGTCCTCACTCTTATGTTACTTACCATCTACTGGGGAGAGAAAGAAGCAAACAAATAATTACACGCAGAGTAATAGTACAATAGAGGCATGAACACAACACAGATTTAGCACTAGAGAAGGAGTGATCACAAACGAAATGATGTTTCAGTTGAGTTTTAAATGGCCCCTGGAGTTCATCTGAATGATTAGGTGCCTAGTACAGGTTTAAGGGTTAGGGAGTAAGGAAGATATTATTCTAAATAACAAGAACCTGAGGATATTCGCAGAGGCCTGAAATAGCGTTGGCACACTCCTAGAACTGTAACCGGGTTTTTTCTTAGTTGCCGGTGATTGCTGTGGGTTTTTGGCCTCCAACGTCTTAAAGAATAAGCGGTGGGGCCACTGCAGGTGGACCGTATGCTTGTAAAGCAAATCTTGGACCCAAAAAGTGTTGCAGAAAGGTGATTTTATTTAGGTAGAGAAAAGAGAAGGAAAGAAGAAGAAGAGAAAGGCTTCCACGAAGAGTATGGAAGGGGATTCCATAGGGGACATACCGAAGGGAGCTCCCACCGTGTGGGAGGGGATTCCAGAGAGCTGGAAATCTGGTGCAGGTGAGGGAGCATGGACCATTATCCTGGGAGAAACCCCCAGCTTCTCCAAGACCCTGGGCCAATGAAAGGGGTTCCTTAGAACTTACTCAGGAGTGATTGACTTTTAGTTTCTTCCCGCGCCTATGAAATTCAAACATAAACAGTTGAATCTCCCGGATGGAGAGAGACGGGAGCGGGGCATGGCGCTGGAAAATTCTTGCCTTTAAAGCTACGCCCCATCATGGACCCGCAAAGAGAACACATTCCCTCAGAATCATAGTTTGATGGCAATGTAAATTACAGTGCGTTTTGAAAAAAATCATAGAAGATATATACCACAATAAGAAAATCCAACTTTATTCTAAACTTGATGAGAAGCATTTGACAGATTGTAAGCAAGAAGCAAATAATTAAATATATATTTTAGAAAGAATTCTAGATACATAAAAAGCACTTATTATAATCCAATATCCATTCATGATTTTAAAAAACCTCTCATCTAATTGGAAATAAAAGGGAACTTTCTTAATCTAAGGAAGAACATGTACATACATTCTACAACCAACAACATACTTAGTGGTGAAATAATGCATGTTTTTCTTCCAAGATCAGGCATAACACAAAGATGTCTGCTCTAACTTCCATTTAAGGTGGTGCTGGTAGTTCAAGCCAGCACAGCTATGTGAGGAAAAGAAATAAAACTCATCCATGTTAGAAAGTAAGAAGTAAATCTGTCTTTATTCACAGATGGCATGATTTTTTTAAAAAAGAAAATCCCAAGGAATCTACAAAAAGCTATTAGAACTAATAAGTGAGTTTAAAAAGATTGCAGGACACAAGATTAATATACGAAAATTTATTGTATTCTGCCTGGGACATGAGTTGTCCTTTTGTCCAGCACATCCATGCCATATGAGCTACCCGTTCTTTATCACTTAGTAGTCATCTGTTATCAGATTGATTGTGGCAGTATTGCAGTGCTTAGGTTCAACTAATCCTTATTTTACTTAATGGCCCCAAAGTATCAGAGTAGTGATGCTGGCAATTCAGGTATGCCAAAGAGAAGCTGTAAAGTACTTACTTTTAAGTGAGAAGGTGAAAGTTCTCAAATTAAAGGAAAGAAAAAAATCATACACTGAAGTTGATAAGAGTTAAAACTACAAAATGTCTAGAAGAAAACATAGAAAAGCTTAGTGATGCTGGGCTTGGCAATGATTTCTTTAATATGAGATACAAATTTTGATCAATTTCATCCAAAAAAATTTCTTAAACTTTATTCTTCAATATACACTATTATGAAAACAAAGTAAGATATTCTTGCTGGGGCCCTTTGGCCATTTGTCACAGACTAGAAGAAAATACTTGAAAGCACATCTAACAGTATACTTAAATTTCCACTCTATGCACACACACAGGAACACACACACATATACAACCCACTAGAATGTCTAAGTTTAAAAAGACTGAACATAACAAATGTTGATGCAGATACAGAAGGCCTGGAGCTCTCAGACCTGTTAGATGGACTGTAAAATGACACAACCACTTAGGAAGACAGTTTATGCTTTCTTGAAAAGTTAAACCTATCCCTACCATATACTCTAGCCATTTAACTTCTGGGTATTTACCCAAGAGAAATAAATGAGTATGCCTACTGGAAAACTGGAAATAACCCAAATGCCCATCAGTTAGATGAACTAATAAACTAATATGGTATATTCATACAATGGAATACTACTTAGCAATAAAAATGAAGAATTATTGATATATATATATATATAAAACAACATGAATAAATCTTGAAATAATGATGCTTACTGAATGAAGACTTAACATTTTACATTAAATGATTCTATTTATGTAAAATTATTGAAAACCAAACTAATCTTTAATGAAGGAAGGCAGTTCAGTGGTTACCTAGGAATGGAGAAGTGGAAAGGGAGGAATGAATTGCAGAGTTATCAGGAGAAAATGTTTTTGGGTAATGGCTACGTTTATTATCTTAGTTGTAGCGATGGTCTCATGAGCACAAGAAGGTCAAAATTCATCAAATTGTAAAGTTTGGATACGTATTTATTTATATAAATTTTGCCTCAATAAAGTTAAGAGTTTAAAAAGGAGAGATTGAAGAAAGGAAAAAGGGTGAAGAGGAAGAGGGAGAAAAGAGGGAGAGAAGATAAAGAAAGGAGAAGAGAAAAAAAGTAACGTAATTTCATGTAAGGGAAGAAATGGATTAAAGTCAAAAGAAACTAAAGCCAATAAGAAAAATTAACAGTGAATTACATTAGTCTAAGAAAGAGAAGAGATGACTAAATTATATTGGTCAATATACTCCCTATAGTGACCAAGAGAGTTAATAGATAGCCTGATGTAACCAGCAGGGCATATCCCTTTCCTGACCATTGTTTGTGCATCAGTCATTCACTCATTTAATAAATGAGTGAATTTATTTATTTATTGAACACCCACTTTGTGTCAGTTACTGTTTTAAGCACTGGGAAGGTGGTGGTGATGAAGATAGACATGGTTTCTGTAGCCAGAGAGCTTACTTTCTAGTCAGGGGAAGCAGGGATACATTAACAAAACAAAGATAATCAAAGATTGATATATTACAAAGGAAATACAATGGGGTAATATGTAGAGAGTAACTAGAGGAGGAGTGGAATAGTGGTTGGTTCATTTATATTTTGATATAGGGAAGACTGTTCTGAGACATAATAATACTGAACTGTAAAAGACAAAGACCCAATAGATAATTGCCAAGGGTAGAGAATTTTAAAGAGACCAAACAATAATTTAAAATGCTCTTAGGTCAGAAGGAAGTATACATATTTAATTAACAGAAAGGAGACTGGAAGAAGGGAGAGAAGTAGAGGAGAAGGTTAACAAAGTAGATAGGCACTGAGGTATGTATGGCTTGTAAGACACTTGGAGGAATTTGAAATGCTTGATTGATGCAATGGGAAACCACTGAAGGATGTTGAGCAGGGAAATAACATGATATGATTTATGTTTTGAAACTATTCTTCTGCCTGATGTACACAAACTGGCTGGGGGAGTGAGGAGGAATGCAAATAGGGAGATGAGTTTGACATTAGGTCACGCTATGAAGACTGATCAGAAGTCCATTGGGGATTTTATTTTGGAGTCCCAACCATCAGGATTTGCTGAGAAATAGGTTGTGGGGGTAAGGGAAAGGGTAGAATCAAGAATGACTTCTAGGCTTTTGAGTATGCAGGTGGAAAGTGGTACAGTTTATTGAAATCAGAAAGACTGGTGAAGAAATATGTTTGGTGTGTCAATTAAATTTTTTTCTCAATGTGTATAGTTGAGATATCTGGTAAATGTCCATATAGAAATGTCAAGTGAGCATCCAAAGTTTCAGACCTGATAATGAAAATTGAGGTTCATTGCCAAGTTGTATTTTTCAGTGAATTTACCTCCTTTTCTCTGCCATGAAAAGGATATAAGGAAGTTTGCATTTTTTAAAACAATGCCTTCTAACATTACAAGTTTCCTTAAAAAGAATGATCATAGTAGATAGAGAAAAGGACCATGGAGAATGGCATACAGAGTTATTTTGGTGGGAAGATCTAAGGAACTTGAGGAACAGTTAGACATAGATATTAAAAAGAAGGGAGGAGCTAAGGTGGTACCATTAACTAAGTTGGGAAACTGGAGTGTGGCAATTTGCATTTTTGGTCCCAATTTTTCATCCTTTTGTCTATCCATACCCTTTGCCATATCATTACAATGCCTTTCCAAAATGGATGGACACACTTCCACCCCTTGACTGTGGGTTTCATTATGTGACTAGCTAGGGTGTTATCAGATGTGACTCAAACTAAAGCTTTAAAAAACTCTTCCATAACTGAATTTCACTCTTTCGCATCTACTGTTATCATAAGACATGCCTGAGCAGGCCTACTGGCAGAGAAGATACACATAAAGCAAAGCCAAGTCATGCCTGTCAGTCCAGTTAAAGACAGTTGAAATCATCCTGCAATCAGCCAATCCCCAGACACTTGGGCAGATTCAACCAAGATCAGCAGACCCACTAGCCAAACCTTGCTGCTCCCAGGCCTATGAACCACCTAGCCAACCTCAGCTGCTCCTAGTCATATAAGAAATACACACTTATGTATTGTTTTATGCCCCCGAGGTTTTGTGGTTCTGGCAACAGATAATTGATACAAGGAGTAATCAGCTGCTGTTGTAGAAAGGATTCATTCAATTTTTGGACATGGTGAATTTGAGGTGGCCAGTGGCAGCTGGGCATAGAACTCAGCAGCCACTTACATTCTGTGAATCATCAGCAGATAGGTAGCTGAAGATGTAAATTTAGATGAAATTACCCAAGGAGCATATATATATATATATAAAGTGAGAAGAAGAAGTTACGATGACTGAACTCTGTGGAAGACCTATATTTGAAAGAAACGTTGAGATTGAGAAGGAATTCTCAGAAATTTCTACGAACTGGAAAAGACTGGTAGTACAAAAACTAGGTTTTAACAAGGAGGAAGCAGTTAGCAGTGCAAAATGCCCCAGGGAGGCAAAATAAATACCTTTATACTCATTTTACAAATGGAGCAAGTGTAGTTTGAATTGGGTAATGAAGTTTGTTATGCATTATCATACAAACTAGTAAATAGCAGTAAGGGTGCTGGAACCTAGAGCTTTTGATTCTTCACTCAGGACTTTATCATTTTTATCATATTGTCTTTCCTGGGTGTATACTTCTGATGCCTACAAATAAATTAGTCAAATTACTATAAAGTGTCTTACATGTATAAAATGTCAAGATAAGACAATGAGATTTTAATATTTAGAATTAGATGAACATTAGAAAATATATAACTCAGACCCCACTGAAATTATAATTGTGTTACTTTATTGTATGTTTCCTTTTATTCAATTTTTTAATATCTGATAAATGTATTTTTATAAGTGACTTTTTCTATATTCATTATGGATTGAAACATTGATTTTCCTTTTAAGTTTAATATTTTGAATTAATAATGACAATGTTAAACTATATTACAGAATGAACTTCATGAGCTTGAAAAACAAATAGCAACTATCTCTGCAGAAACTAAAGAAACGGAAAGACAAATTTATCAACAAGATGCTGCCATAGAGAATACCAAACTTCACTGTGATAGCCTGGAAACTCAAATCAAATCGTTACATTCAGAAAATGTAGGGCTCAAATTTGACATAGAAACAGCCCAAGAAGATTTTGAGGAACACATGACAAAATATAATGCATATTATGCTAAAATAAAAACATATAAAAATAGTTTGGGAGAGGTAGAAAGCAAATGGTCATTTATGACTGAACTCTATGAAAAACGAAATTTTGTTAAAAAATTAAAGATAATGAAAGAAGAACTTATGCAAGATCTTCAAAATCCAGGAGGGAACCGAATAACACAAGTACAGGTTTGGAAAGTTACTTAGCAAAACTATTTTTTTCTATTACTCCTTTTTTGCAAGTACATACATTAAATGATAAATTTATTGTGAAGTTAATAAAATGCCCATAGCTGTTCTATTACATTCAGAAACTATTTTCACAATTAAAAAAAAAAGATAAGTACATGTGTTATATAACAACTATTCTAGATCCTCAAATGTGTAAAGGAAGCATCCACAAATCCCCTGTGGATTTATAAAAATATATGGTCAAAGAAAATCACAGTCAACAATTAATCCATTTGTTGCAGAAAGTATAATTCACAACAATGTTGAAGCCTTAGCTTCTATGCCAATGGATCCAGACCAATTCAAATCAATTTAGTACACTTACATGCTGTTACACGAGCAATATAAATTAATAATTGCACCTTAGCATCTTACTATTTCCCTTACTGTTCTTTGAAGACGATAGAAGGCACAGACTTAAAATATTCATCATTTCTTGCTAGAAAATTAAAAAGTATCTTTTACATTGTTGTTGGGCAGTTGCCACCATAACCACTACTTTCATTTTTGTCTTATTTTTGTTTAATTTTTAGTACTGTTTCAAATGCAAGGTTTCTTTGTTTTAGTAACAGTTCTTTATTTTGTACACCTATAGAAGTAATATTCTAATGCTATTTATCAAAACTAAATTTTGATTTGCCTAGTTTTATTAAATTATAGAAACACTGAAAATATTGGATTTATATTGACTATCCTTTTTTGATTTCTGTATTTCAAATGTTATACAGGAAGAGATTACAAAGTTAAAGGATAAAATTATAACTGTAAAAGAATCTATCATTGAAAAAACTCATTTTCTTGAGGAAGAAAAAAAAACACATGAAAATTTAAGAAAAGAAATAGAGGTAAGTCTTATCTAGATTTCAATGTTTTATGGGACCATTTTTTAAACTTATGCTGTATTCTTATTTCCATAGTTTACTCTCAATACTCGAAACAGCTGAAGAGCAAAAACTATAAAATTTAATAAATACAAATCCTTAATAGATAACTAGAGATAACTCCCTTATTCAAAGATGTTCACATGTGGAATGCGTTCAAACAATGCAAACATTCGCTCCTGTTTAAATCTGGGGGAGGGTTCTTTTGGGTTCTTGTCATTCCACTAAGAATATGATACCCAATTAATAGCTAGAGAGCAGCTATGTAGTCAAAGAGGATGCCTATTCTTAGACATCAAAGACTTCTCAAAATAGAATAATAACACAATGGTAAGCATTGATTTTCCAAACCCCTCTGACTTCATATTTGCAATTATCAAGAGTCAAGTTAAAAAACAACTGCAAATATGCAAAATTGAAAATGAGAGTAAATTCTTAATGTGTTGTGGTGCCATCTGTGGACTTCCATAGTCATTATTGCTTAGATGAATGGTGAACAAAAATGTAACATAATACGCTATTAAGGCCAAATAATTTTCACCTAATTTGGAAAATAAAAATATGCATGTTTCAATTTGTTTTTGACTAATATGACACAATACAAAGCATCTGAAGAAACTGAAGATAAAAACCCTCATCTTTACATATTCGCTATTAAAAATATCACGATTTTACCTTATAGTCTATTACAATCTAAATAAATAAGGATTTTTCTGCCCTGTAGGTGTTAAGGTTCATTATAAAACAGTAAATAGTAAGACAGTGTATTAGTGGTATAAAAGTAGAAAAAATTATTATTATTATTATTATTTTTGAGATGGAGTCTTGCTGTGTTGCCCAGGCTCCTCCTGGGTTCCAGCAATTCTCCTGCCTCAGCCTCCCAGGTGGCTGAAATTACATGCACATACCACCACACCCAGTTAATTTTTGTATTTTTAGTAGAGACAGGGTTTCACCATGTTGGTGAGGCCGGTCCCAAACTCCTGATCTCAGGTGATCCTCCTGACTTGGCCTCCCAAAGTGCTAGGTAAAGGCATGAGCCACCATGCCCTGCCAGAAAAAAATTGTTAATGAAAAAAAGAATCCAGAAATTATGCATGCATGAATGGTAAAAACAAAATAGATTATCTTTATGGAAAAATGCTGAAATAAAACTGGATATCTACCTCATAATACACACAGGTGCACATGCACACACACACAGATACACACACACACACACACTCACAGTTCTGAGTATTGAATACAACGTAGGAGAAAAACTTAACAATTTGTGTCAGAAAAGCATTTATTTTAAAAGAGAAAAACACTCCATAAATTCTACAGTTAAATATTTTTAGTTTTGACTATGCTGTAAATTTCTAGATTATGGGAATACACCATAACAAGAGAAAGAACAAGACTCTATTCTAGATTATTATCACACATGTATGTGATAAAAGAAAATGTAACATCAGTGAAACATTGGTCAAATGGTATAAAAAGACCATTTTTCTGAAACGTGAATATCAGAAATAAAGAAATATATGACCATCCTTATTAACAATAAGAGACTGATAATTGAAACCACAGTGAAATTCCATATTTAGCCCATCAGATTATCAGTATTACAGTTGGTAAGATGTTAAGCATGGGAATTTTAATAGACTATTGTGAGTATAAATTGCTAAAAGCATTTTGGAAAGAAATTTGAAATTACCATGTAATTTTTTTACAATAACATATTTTATTGAGGTATAATTGTCATAAGAGTAAGTACACAAATTATAAATGGATAGCTTGATTTATTTAGACTAGTATGTACATTTATTTATGTCATATCACCTAGATCAAGATATAGAACTTTCCCAGCATGTCCAGAAAGTTCTCTTCCAACCCTTTTATCAAATAGCCAGTATTCTGATTTTATACATAGCTTTACTAAGATAATATTCACATAACATACAGTTCACCTTTTTTTTGGTCAGATATTCTGCAACAAAGTTTTAAAAATGAAAATAAGTTATCCAGAGATTTTTTTCTTTTTATTTAACTTTTAAGTTCAGTGGTACATGTGCAGCTTTGTTATATAGGTAAATTTCTGTCATAGTTTGTTGTATGGATTATTTAAATGCCCAGGTATTAAGCCCAGTACCCATTAATTATTTTTCCTGTTCCTTTCTCCCCTCTCACCCTCCAGTGTGTGTTGTTTCTGATAGGCCCCAATGTGTGCTGTTTCCCTCTATGTGTTCATGTGTTCTCATCATTTAGATTCCACTTATAAGTGAGAACATGCAGTATTTGGTTTTCTCTTCCTGCATTAATTCACTTAGGGTAATGGCCTCCAGCTCCATTCATGTTCATACAAAGGACATAATCTCATTACTTTTCATGGCTGCATAGTATTCCATCATGTATATGTACCACATTTTCTTTACCCAGACTACCACTGATAGGCATTTAGGTTGATTCCATGTCTTTACTATTGTGAATATTGCTGCAGTGCACGTACATGTGTATGTGTCTTTATGATAGAATGATTTATATTATTTTGGATATATACTCAGTAATGGGATTGCTGGGTCGAGTGATATTTCTGTTTTCAAGTCTTTGAGGAATTGCCACACTGTCTTCCACGGTGGTCAAACTAATTTACACTCCCCGCAACGGTGTGTAAGTGTTCTTTTTCTCTGCAACCTTGTCAACATGTGTTATTTTTTACTTTTTGATAATAATGATGATGGTGTCTCATTGTGGTTTTGATTTGCATTTCTCTAAGGATTCATGATGCTGAACTTTTTTTATATGACTGTTGGCCACATGTATGTCTTCTTTTGAAAAGTGTCTGTTTATGTCCTTTCCCCACTTTTAAATGGGGTTGTTAGTTTTTTTTCTTACAAAGTTGTTTAAGCTTCTTATACATGCTAAATATTAGACTTTTGTGAGATATGTAATTTGCAAAAATTTTCTCTCATTGTGTAGGTTTTCTGTTTACTCTGTTGACAGTTTCTCTCACTATACAGAGGCTCTTTAATTAGATCCCAATTGTCAGCTTTTGCTTTTGTTGCAATTGCTTTTGGCATCTTCATCATGAAATATTTGCCCATTCCTATGTCCAGAATGGTATTGCCTTGAGTGTCTTCCAGGACTTTTATAGTTTTGGGTTTCATATTTAAGTTTTTAATCCATCTTGAGTTAATTTTTATATACGGCATAAGGAAAGGGTACAGTTTCAATCTTCTGCACATGGCTAGCCAGTTATCCCAGCACCATTTATTGAATAGAGAGTCTTCCCCATTGCTTGTTTTTGTCAATTTTGTCAAAGATCAGATAATTGTAGATGCATGGCCTTATTTCTGGCTTATCTATTCTGTTTCATTGGTCTATGTGTCTGTTTTTGTACCAGTACCATCCTGTTTTGGTTACGGTAGCCCTGTGTTATAGTTTGATGTCAGGTAGCATGATTGATGCCTCCAGCTTTGTTCTTTTGGTTTAGAATTACCTTGGCTATTTGGACTCCTTTTTGGTTCCGTAGGGATTTTTAAAATAGTTTTTTCTAGCTGTGTGAAGAATGTCATTGGTAGTTTAATAGGAATAGCATCAAATCTATAAATTGCTTTGGGTAGTATGGCCATTTTAATAATATTTTTCCTATCCATAAGCATGGAATATTTTTCCATTTGTTTATGTATTCCTAGGGGTGTGTGTGTGTGAAAATTGTAAATGGGATTTGGCTCTCAGCTTGATTGGTGTTATAGAAGTGCTAGTGATTTTTGCGTATTGATTTTATATCCTAAGACTTCATTGAGGTTGTTTATCAGCTTAGGAAACTTTTGGGCCAAGAATTTTGGGTTTTCTAGATATAGCATCATATTATCTGTAAACAGGGTTAGTTTGACTTCCTCTCTTTTTATTTGTATATGATTTATTTCTTTCTCTTGCCTGATTGCTCTTGCCAGAACTTCCAATACTATGCCAAATAACAGTAGTGAGAGGGGATCCTTGTCTTGTGCTGGTTTTCAAGGGGAATGCCTCTGGCTTTTGCCCATTGAGTATGATTTTGGCTGTGGTTTGTTATAGATGCCTCTTATTTTCAGTTATCTTCCTTCAATACTTAGTTTATTGAGTTTTTAACATGTTAAGGGAGGGGGAATTGTATTGAAAGCCTTTTCTGCATCTATTGAGATAATCATGTTGTCTTTGTCTTCAGTTCTGTTTATATGATGAATCATATTTATTGATTTGCATATGTTGAACCAAACTTGCATCCCAGATATAAAGCCTACCTGATGGTAATGGGTAAGCTTTTTGATGTGCTGCTGGATTCAGTTTGATAGTATTTTGTTGAGGATTTTTGTATCAATGTTCATCAAGGATATCAGTTTGAAGTTTCTTTTTTGTTATGTCTCTTCCAGGTTTTGGTATCAGGATGATAAATTCAGTAATCAATTTCAGCTATTTATTACTGAATCAATTCCAGAACTTGTTATTGGTCTGTTCAGGGATTCAGTTTCTTCCTGGTTCAGTTTTGGGGGGGGGTATATGTGTTCAAGAATTTATCCATTTCTTCTAGATTTCCTAGTTTCTGTGCATAGGGGTGCTTATAATATTCTCTGATGGTTATTTGTATTTCTGTGAGGTCAGTAGTAATATCCCCCTTCTCATTTGTGATTAAGTTTATTTTGATCTTCTCAGTTTTCTTCTTTATTAGTCTAGCTGGCCGTTTATCTGTTTTATTAATTTTTTCAAAACACCAGCTCCTAGATTTACTGATCTTTTTGAAGGGTTTTCTTGTGTCTCAGACTCCTTCAGTGCAGCCCTGATTTTGGTTATTGTCTTCTTCTAACTTTGGGCTTGGTTTACTTTTGGTTCTCTAATTCTTTTAGTCATATTGTCATGTTGTTAAATTGAGATCTTTCTAACTTTTTGATGTGGGCATTTAGTGCCATAAATTTCTCCCTTAACACTGCCCTTGGCTATGTCCCACAGATTCTGGTATCTTTGTTCTCATTAGTTTCAAATAATTTCTTGAATTTCTGCCTTAATTTTAATATTTACCGAAAAATCATTCAGGAGCAGATTATTCAATTTCCATGTAATTTTATGGTTTTGAGTGAATTTCTTAGTCTTGATTTCTAATTTGATTGTGCTGTGGTCCAAGATATTGTTATGAGTTCAGTTCTTTCACATTTGCTGAGGAGTGTTTTATTTCAGATTATGTGATTGACTTTAGAATATGTGCCATGTGGTGATGAGAATAATGTATATTCTGTTGTTTTTGGATGGAGAGTTCTGTAGATGTCTGTCAGATTCTTTTGATCCAGTGTTGAGTTCAGGTGCTGAATATCTTTGTTAATTTTCTGTCTTGATGATCTGTCTAATATTGCCAGTGGGTGTTAGAATCTCCCATTATTATTGTGTGGGAGTCTAAGTCTCTTTGAAGGTCTCTAAGAACTTGCTTTATGACTCTGGGTGCTCCTGTGTTGGGTGCATATATATTTAGGATAGTTAGGTCTTATTGTTGAATTGAACTTTATCATTATATAATACCCTTCTTTGTCTTTTTAAATCCTTGCTGATTTAAAGTCTGTTTTGTGTGAAATTAAGATTACAACTCTTGATTTTTCTGTTTTCTATCTGCTTGGTGGATTTTCCGCTATCCCTTTATTTTGAGCCTATGTGTGTCATTGCATGTGAGATGGGTCTCTTGAAGACAGCATACCAATGGGTCTTGGTTCTTTATCCAGCTTGCCGCTCTGTGCCTTTTAACTGGGGCATTTAGCCCATTTACATTCAGAATTTCTTGATATGTGTAGACTTGATCCTGTCATCATGATGCTAACTGGTTATCATGCAGACTTGTTTATGTGGTTTCCTTGTAGTGTCACTAGTCTGTGTACTTCGGTGTGTTTTTGTAGTGGCTGACACTGGTGTTTCCTTTCCGTATTTAGTGCTTTCTTTAGGAGCTCTTGTAAGGCAGGTCTTTTGGTAACGAATTCCATCAGCATTTGCTTATCTGAAAAGGATCTTATTTCTTCTTCACTTATAAGGCTTAGTTTGGCTGAATATGAAATTCTGGGTTGGAGTTTCTTTTCTGTAAGAATTTTGAATATCAGTCCCCAATCTCTTCTGCTTGTAGAGTTTCTGCTGAGAGGTCCATTGTTAGTCTGATGGGCATCCCTTTGTAGGTGATCTTTTTTCTCTAGCTGCCTTTCACATTTTTTTCTTTCATTTCAACCTTGAGAATCTGAAAATTATGCATCTTAGGGATGATCTTCTTGTGAAGCATCTTACTGGGGTTCTCTGTACTTCCTGAAGTTGAATGTTGGCCTCTCTAGCTAGGTTGGGGAAGTTCTCATAGATGATATCCTGAAATACATTTTCCAAGTTGGTTCCATTCTCCTCATCTCTTTCAGGGACACCAATGAGTCATAGACTTGGTCTCTTTACATAATCCAGTAAAGGTGTTGTTCTTTCCTTTTTATTCTTTTTTCTTTATTCTTGTCTGACTGTCTTATTTCAGAAAGCCAGACTTCAATCTCTGAGATTCTTTCCTCTGCTTAGTCTATTCTGCTATTAATATTTGTGATAGCACTATGAAATTCTTGTAGTGTGTTTTTCAGCTTGATTAGGTCACTTAGGTTCTTTTCTATACTGGCTATTTTGTCTGTCAGCTCCTGCATTGTTTTATTATGATTTTTGGTTTCCTTAGACTGGGTTTTAACATACTCCTATAGCTTAATGACTTTAGTTCCTACTCATATTCTGAATTCTATTTCTATGATTTAAACCATTTCAGCCCAGTTCAAAACCATTACTGGAGAGGTGACGTTGTCATTTGAAAGAAAGAAGGCACTCTGGCCTTTGGGGTTGTTAGGGTTTTTGTGCTGGTTCTTCCTCATCCTTATGGACTTATGCTCCTTCGAGCTGCTGACCTTTGGTTGGGTTTTTTTTTCTTTTATCCTATTTGATGACCTTGAGGGTTTGATTGTGATATATTGTGATATAAGGTGGATTCAGATGACTAGCTTCATTTCTGGAAGATTTTAGGGGCCAATGATCTGCTCCCAACTCTTGGACTGTGTCCTCTAATTCTGGGGGACTTGTATCGGGCTGCAATATTGTTCTCTGGCTCCTCGAGGCTAGGAATCCATTGTGCTGGGGAGGGGGCTGAGGTGCTCCCAAACTGCTGGTCACTATACTTGGAGGGGTTTTGTAAGCCAAAGTATTCCATAGTGGGGTGACAGCATGATCTGTTCTCATTTGTGCATGCCAGCAGCAGCAGTAGCAGCAGCACAGTGGGGTACACACTCATCAGCTGCAGCAGAGTGCTCATGAGTCCTGGGGTGCTTGCCTCCCTGTGGGCATTCACCACAGTAGCAGAGGCAGTGTAGCTGGGGGGAGAGAGGAGGACCCTGCTGGCAGCTGTTTGTTTGGTCTTACTGATTGTGGTGTTGGCTCAGGAACAGGGTGCTGCCAGGCAGAGGTCTGTGTCCAATTTACCTCTTAAAGCATATAAATCAGAGGCTTCCCATAGTCAGATATATGCAAACTTCAACAAAGTTAAATTTAGAAATTTTCATCACCTCACAAAGAATCTTGTACTTTTTAACTATGATCTTTTTATCTGTCTATTGTAATCATCCATATTTTTGCTTTATTATATTCTTTCTTCCTGATATTCTAAGATTTATTCTTATATCATTTCCTTTTTTATTTAAAACTTCTAAAATCATTCTTTTAGGGGAGGTCTGCTGGTAACATATTCTTTTATTTTTTTCATGTAAACATGTCTTGATTTCTCCATCATTCCTAAAGGCTATTTTTACTGAATATTGAATTCTGGGTTGACAGGCCTTTCCACAGTTGAAAAATGTTGTACTGTGTCCTTCTGGCCTTTGTGATTTCTGGTGAGAAATCTGCTGTAATTCAAATTGGTTTTCCTAAATATGTTAGGTATTCCTTTCTTGCTATCTTCAAGATTTTCTGTCTGCAGAATGAGCAGGATTGGGGAAAAAACATTTTTCTGTTTTCAGAAGTTTTACTATGACATGCTTTTGCCTGGATTTCTTTGCATTTATCCTTTTTGGAGTTCTTTCAGCTTCGCAATTCTGTAGTTTTATATCGTTTGCCAAATTTAGGATTTTTCAGCCATCAGTTACTTGAATACCTTTTTTCATTAATCTGTGCCTTCTTTCTCCTCTTCTTCCATAACAAAAGCTATAGTCCCATAAGCCCCTGAGGTTCTATTTATTTCTATTTTCATCTATTTTCTCTCTTTTGTTCGGATTGAGCAACTTTTCATTTTTGTTATTGTACCTTTCTGAAACTTCCATTTAGGTCTTTTTTATATCTTATATTCCTTTGCTCAGACTTTCTATTTTATATATTTTTATCCAGGCATGTTTGTAATTGTTTATTGAAGCAATTTTATGACAGCGGCTTTAAAATATTTGTCAGATAACTTTAACTTCTGTGTTGTGTTGATGTGCATGTTGATTGTGATTTCTTACTCAGTTTGATATCTTAGTTTTTTGTGTTATGAGTCTTTTTTTTATTGAAATGTGGACATGTTGGATATTATATTTTAAGATTCTGGATCTTCACTATTTCTAAGTGGCAGTTGAGGTCTAGATTCTCCTACTAGTCTCCATTGCCTCCATTGTTTCCCATGGGAGAGGGAAAGGCTAGTCTGTAGGCCTCTGCTGATATCATTCTGGCTTGGAGGGAAATGGAACACTTGCTACTACTCCTAACATGGCCTCCAGTGACACTGCAAGGACATGGCCTTGTTACTACTGAGTACTGGTGAAAGTCCTGACTCTCTACCAGACCTCCTTTGATATTACATCAGCATGGAGAGGAATATTACACCTTGATGGCCATAGAAGTCCAGAATCCTCCAATGGGCTCCAGCAACACCACAGTGTATGGTCTCTTGCTGCTTAGAGAGGATTAAAACTCCTGGGTCCTTAGTTAGCTTTCCCTGACAGTGCACCAGCAGAGGGAGCAGGCACTTCATTATACTCTTGCAACGGCAGAGGTTTAGGCTTTCTAGCCAGCCCTTGCTGGCATCAGTGTTAGAAGGGACATAGTTTATTCTATGGTGTTTGACTTTAGTAAAACAGTTACTGTGTACAAGTTTTCTGTCTCAGTAGGCTGCTGTTTTCCTTATCTTTTGTCTAGATAGAACAAATTTTTCTTAGGGCTTTTTATTTGCACTTCTTGACATTTCCAGATTGCTATCTTCTCCAGAATCCTCTCTGGGGTATCTGAGGAATAAAGGAAACCCATGGCATTCCTTGGGTCTTGAGGTTCCCTAGACAATTTGCCTTCTCCTCTCCAACTCTCAGGAGCTTCTGATATTTGTTTTATATCCAGTGTCCAGAGATTTTAGTTCTACTTACCAGGAAGAATAGGTAACTGAAGTGTATCCACTTCATCTTGCCAGCAGTAGTATAAATTGGTAAAGGGTGATTAAGTGGCCACTAATGTGAGACTTAGAGGAAATGTTACTGAAGTTAAAACTTCTGTCGTTTTAATGTTTCCATCATAAAACTTTTTGTCATAAAATTTAACAAGCTTTGTAAGTTTTCATATTAGGAACACCTCCGTTAAGATTCTTTTGAACTTTTTCATTTTAATTCTGTTACTTCTAATTCATTTAAAAGTTGTCCTAAATTCCATCACAATATTACAGTTGAAAAAAATGAAACTTTAATAACTTAAAGCTTCTTTATGACAAATTATGAAGCTGAAGGACCAATATAGTCAGATCATTGTCTTTAAAATGTTGCATTTTTGTCAATAATTTTATTTATTCCATGATGAGAATTGATCATTAATATGAGTAACCTTCTTCTCAAAACAAGTTTTTAAAGAAGGTTAATTCAAATACCAAAAGATTTTTGTTACCTTTTTTTTAGTGTTTTTTCTATCCCTTCTGAACATCTTTAGCCATGGCCTTGGTAGAGTTCAAGAATCATCTTTTGCCTGGACTACGGCATTCTTTTTGTCTAATGCTTTCAAATATTGTGCTTTACATATTTTAGTTCTTATATTAATACCGCTTTTACATTTTTTGGTTCATAAAAATAAAAAATGGTGTTTGAATAGCAATGTTTTCCTGTCAAATAAATGCTGTCAGTATTTATTTGACAGGAAAAGTAAATCTGCCATATCTGAATGAAAAAAGGCCTTTTCAAATATTTATTCCCAAAATGTCCTTCCCCCAGCCATATCTATTGTCTGTATTCTCCATATATTTTGGAAGAAAGGAACTAAACGTAGAGTGGAAACAAAAGATAAGCTATGAGTCATTGAAAAAAACATTGGGGGAGCAAAGTACAAGGCATATAAACACAAAGCTTTAAATATAACACATTAAGTAACAGTCAGTGGTTTCTAGTTAAAGGTAAGAAAAAAAGTGTTATTTACAAATCCAGGAGTTTTCAGGCAAAGGATACTGGAACAGTTGAGAAGGTTTTAGCAAATGAGGAATGCTACACACGATGCTTTGTGATAACAGACACTGTGTAAAGCACTGATGGCTTATTCTTGTCTAAATTTTGAACAGCATGATTTTAAAATTTAAAAGAATAAGGGAAAATTGTGTACACTTTCAGAGCTGCTAAGGGTGATGAACAAAGCATGTTTAATTCAGTATGACATAATACACAGCTATATAATTAACAAATGCATTCACTTATTGAGGTCAGCAACAGAAATGATTACACAGATAGAAAGCCAGTCCTATTAGAAAAACCCAGAGGCTGGGCACAGTGGCTCATACCTGTAATCTCAGCACTTTGGGAGGCCAAGGTGGATGGATCACTTGAGCCCAAGAGTTTAAGATCAGCTGGGCAACACGGCAAAACACCGTCTCTACTAAAAATACAAAAATTAGCTGGGCATGGTGGTGTGTGCCTGTATTCCTAGCTACTCAGGAGGCTGAGGTGGGAGGATTGCTCGAGGCTGGGAGGCAGAGGTTGCAGTGAGCCAAGATCGTGCCACTATACTCCAGCCTAGGCAACAGAGCAAAACTCTGTCTCAACAAAGGAAAAAAAAAAAAAACCAGAGAAGCAAAGGGAAAAATGCTGACCTGAAGGCAAAGTAAAAATTATTCCGGTAGACACAATGATAATATAGTAACTAATTATTGTCTTTTGTAGAGAGCATTAGAAGAAACAGCCAATGTTATTAAATCTATTATTATTTATTAAATGTCTGGTATTTTTGAAGCACTTTATATAGGCTATCCTATTTAAATTCCCATATTAACATGTCTTACAGAATTTTAGAAAATTTAAATAACTTGACTTAAAACCATAAAGAACCCTAGAAGAAAAGCTAGGCAATACCATTTAGGACATAGGCATGGGCAAAGACTTCATGGCTAAAACACAAAAAGCAATGGCAACAAAAGCCAAAATTAATAAGTGGTTGCTAATTAAACCAAAGATCTTCTTCTGCACAGCAAAAGAAAGCAAAATAAACTATTATCAGAGTGAACAGGCAACCTACAGAATGGGAGAAAATTTTTGCAATCTATCAATCTGACAAAGGAACTTAAACAAATTTACAAGAAAAGCCCCATCAGAAAGTGGGCAAAGGATATGAACAGACACTTTACAAAAGAAGACATTCATGCAGCCAACAAACATATGAAAAAAAGTTCATCATCACTGGTCATTAGAGAAATGCAAATCAAAACCACCATGAGATACCATCTCATGCTAGTTAGAAAGGTGATCATTAAAAAGTCAGGAAATCACAGATCTGGAGATGATGTGGTGAAATAGGAATGCTTTTACACTGTTGGTGGGAGAGTAAATTAGTTTAATCATTGTGGAAGACAGTGTGGTGATTCCTCAAGGATCTAGAACCAGAACTACCATTTGACCTAGGAATCCCATTATTGAGAATATATCCAAAAGATTATAAATCATTCTACTATAAAGACACATGCACAGATATGTTTATTACAGGATTATTCACGATAGCAAAGACTTGGAACCAACCCAAATGCCCATCAGTCTTAGATTGGATAAAGAAAATGTAGCACATATACACCATGGAATACTATTCAGCCATAAGAAGGAATGAGTTCATGTCCTTTGCAGGGAGATGGTTGAAGCTGGAAACCATCATTCTAAGCAAACTAACACAGGAACAGAAAACCAAACACCACATTTTTTTACTCATAAGTGGGAGTTGAACAATGAGAATGCATGGGCACAGGGAGGGGAACATCACACACTGGGGCCTGTCTGGAGGTAGGAGGCTAGGGGAGGGATAGCATTAGGAGAGATACCTAATGTAGATGATGGGTTGATGGGTGCAGCAAACCACCATGGCACATGTATTCCTATGTTACAAAACCATAGCACATGTATTCCTATGTTACAAATTCCTACACGTTCTGCACATGTATCCCAAAACTTAAAGTGTAATAATAATAAAAAACACTCCACAAAACAACTATCGATGCACTTTAAGTGTACACGAGACATTCACCAAGACAGACAATATACTAGATCACATATTTCAAAGTTGAAATTCTATTATCATAGCGGAATTCCATTAGAAATCAATAACAATGAGAAAGCTAGGACATAAGCTTTTGGAAATTAAGCTTTTTGGAAATTGAGCATTCTAAATAACCCATGAGTCAAAGAAGAAATCACAAGAAAAATTATAATATATTTGAAATTGAAGAATAATGAAAACACAGCATATGGAAAATTGTGAGATGTAGCTACAGCAGTGTTTACAGTAAAATTAAGTTTTTAATGCTTGTACGAGAAAAGAGAAAAAGATTTGAAATCAACTATCTTCCACCATCACAGTCTAGAAAAATAAATTCAGCAAAAAGTAAATAGAAGGAATTAAATGATAAATAACAGAAATCATAAAAAATAGAAAAAAAAGAGAGAAAAATCAACAAAGTCAAAAGTTGAAAAGAGTAATAAAATTGAGAAACCCATGGCAATACTAATCAAGAAAAGAAAGATTAGTAGGGACATTACTCCAGGTTCTATAGATTTAAAAGGGCGAGGAAGGCCTATTATGAACAGCTTTATGACAATTTGACAAAGAGACATATTTCTTGGAAAAAACATACTGTAACACAAGAAATTGCATTCATGTTTGGCCCTATTAACCATTTCAAATTAAGCTTTATGAATGGTATGAGGTAGGAATCAATGAAATTGAATTTATAATTAAAAACTCTCCCCTAAATAAAGTTCCAACTGACGCATCTTCATTAGTGAATTCTAATCATATATTTAAGGAAGAAAAATGCCCAATCTAAACAAACTCGTTCAGAGAATAGAAGAGGAAATTCCTCCCAACTCATTTCAGGAGGTGAACATAACCATGATACAAGAAGAAACAAAAATTGAAGGACTCCTATCAGAAGAGAAATTACAGACGAATGTCCCTCATGAGCATAGACGTAAGTCTCGAACAAAATACTTGCAAATTAAATTTAGCAATATAAAAAAGTCTACCAATACATTACAACCAACCAGGGATTATCCTAGGGATTCAAGGCTGGTTCAACTTTCAAAAATCAAATGGCATAATTTGCTATAGTGGCAAAATGACAGAAGTAAAAAAGATATAACCAACTTAATAGTTTCAGAAATAGTATTAGACAATGTTCAACACTCTCAACAAATTTGCTGAGAGTAACAAATTTTCTGAGAGTAACATCTCTCAGCAAATTAAGAATAGAAGGGCCCAGGTGCAGTGGCTCATGCATGTAATCCCAGTACTTTGGGAGGCCAAGGCAGGCGGATCACTTGAGGTCAGGAATTTGAGACTATCCTGGCCAACACGTTGAAACCCATCTCTCCTAAAAACACAAAAATTAGCTGGGTGTGGTGGCGCATGCCTGTAGTCTCAGCTACTCAGGAGGCTGAGCCAGGAGAATTGCTTGAATCCGGGAGGTGGAGGTTGCAGTGAACCAAAATCACATCACTGCCCTCCAGCCTCATGACACGGCCAGACTCTGTCTCAAAAAAAAAAAAAAAAAAAAAAACGAAAAGGAAGAAAGAAAAAAGAGAGAATAGAAGAAAACTTCCTCAACTTGATAAAGGGCATCTTGGCCAGGCGCGGTGGCTCACGCCTGTAATCCCAGCACTTTGGGAGGCCAAGGCGGGTGGATCACGAGGTCAAGAGATCGAGACCATCCTGGTCAACATGGTGAAACCCCGTCTCTACTAAAAAATATACAAAAAAGTTAGCTGGGCATGGTGGCGCGTGCCTGTAATCCCAGCTACTCAAGAGGCTGAGGCAGGAGAATTGCCTGAACCCAGGAGGTGGAGGTTGCGGTGAGCCGAGATCACGCCATTGCACTCCAGCCTGGGTAACAAGAGCAAAACTCCGTCTCAAAAAAAAAAAAAAAGATAAAGGGCATCTATAAAAAAAAAACAAACACAACAAAATCAACCTTATAGCTAACAACATTATACTTACTGATGAAATGTTGAATGCTTTCTCCCCTAAGATTGGGAACAAGGCAAAGATGTCTGATGTCACCCCCTCTATGCATAATCATTTTGGAGGTCCTGATCAATGTTATAAGATGGAAATATGTATATATATATATGAGGCATAAAGATTGTAAAGAAAAAGAAACTGTCATTTTTCACAGATAGCATAATTGTTTATATAGAAAGTCTTAAGGAATATGAAAAGACTAATAGAACCAGTAAGTGAATTTAGTAAGCTCATAGGATAAAAGGTCAAAATTCAAAAATCAGTGACATGTTATTTAGTTTCTATCTAGTAGCAATAAACAGCTGGGAAGTAAAATGAATAAAACAAAATTTTATTCATTAACACTAAATGACATAAAATACTTGCTAAATAATTTTATGAAAAAATGTACAAAACTACAATAAAAATTGCTGAGAAATTAATAATAAATGGAACGGTATCCTGTTTATGGTTTAGAAAACACAATATTATTAGTACTAACTTACCCCTCAAATGATGTATAGATTCAATCTTGTTCTTTAAAAATTTCACTATTTTTTTCCAGTAATTGACAACATAGTTCTAAAATTTATGTGAAAATGCAAAGGATCTAGTAGCCAAAACAATCTTATAGAAGAAGAGTAAATATAGAAGAATAAATTTGTAGGACCTAACCTACCTGATATTAAGATTTATGATAAAGCTATACTTATCAAGAAACTGTAGTATTGGTAAAAGAATAAATAGACCAGTGGAACAGAATAGGGTTCAGAAATTAATCATATTTTGTCAATTTGACAAAATTGTCAAGGCAATTCAATGAAGAAAGGAAAGTCTCATCAACAAATGGTGCTGAAAAAACTGGATGTCTATCAGGAAACAATGAACTGCATCTCCACCTCACAACAAACACGAACATTCATCTGAAATGGATCATAGGTCTAAAAATGCAAAAGTTAAAACTGTAAACCTTCCAGAAGAAACTATAGGAGGATACCTTCATTATGTTGGGTCAGCAAAAATTTCTTGGTACACAGACTTTACTAACCATAAGTGAAAAATATTGATATATTAGACTTCAAACTTTGAAACTTCTACTCTTAGAAAGATGCCATTAAGAAAACGAAAAGGGCTGGACACGGTGGCTCATGCCTATCATCCCAGCACTTTGGGAGGCCAAAGTGGGAGGATGTCTTGAGCCCAGAAGTTGAAGAGCAGCCTGAGTAACAGTGATGTTTTGTCTGTACAAATAAAAAAATCAGCCAGGTGTGATTTTTTGTCTGTACAAATAAAAAAATCAGCACACACCTGTGGTTCCAGCTACTCAGGAGGCTGAGTTGGGAAGATCTCTCTAGAGTCCAGGAGGTCGAGGCTGTGATCATGTGATCTGTGATCTGTGATCATGCCACTGGTCCACAAAGTGAGACCCCCCCACCTCAACAACAACAAAAGATCATGAAAAGACAAATTCACAAAAGTAAAAATATTTGCCATATATGTATATGCACAAAGGACTTGTATCTTGGACATACAAAGAAAGAAACCTGACAGCCAATAATAAGTCATACAGCCATTTTTTTTAATGGGCTAAAGATTTGAACAGAAACTTAACAAAAGAAGACATAGTATGACCAATAAACATGGACAAGATGCTTAACACCCTTAACACCAAGGAAATGGAAATCAAAACCACAATGAGATACTATTCACACCTTTTACCCCTAAAATGATTAAAGTTTCAGTGAATATTAATACCAAATGCTGCCAAGGGTATGGAACAACTGGCAAGGTCATGCACTGCTGAGGAGATTATTAAATAGTGCAACTGCTTTGGAGAAACAATTTGAGAGTTTCTTAAAAAGTTAGCATACACCTACTGTATGTCCAAACACTTCCCACTTAGATGTCTACTCAAGAAAAAGGAAAACATATGTCTTAAAAAACTTGTAAAACTTGTATATGAATTCTTACCAGAGCTTTATTGATAAAAGCCCCTAAATAGAAACATCACAAATATACCCAGAAAGGAGAATGGAAACATAAATTGTGCTATATTTATACAATGGAATATTATACATACCACCTATGAATAAATAACCTGTCCAGCCCTATTATTCTATCATTTTATCAGTCCATTTAAAAGTAGGTGTTTTACAGTAACGAGATACCACTTCACATCCACGAGCATGGTGTTAAAGCAAACTAAATATGGCCAGAGAAGAACTTCATACTTCTATATTTGAGTCCTTGTGGCTAAACTGCAACCTAACTTAATAGGTAGACAAGACTGAAAACCTCATTTAGGAGTATGTGTCTGTACCAATAGCTGAGTGTTGGACAATCCCAGCGGTCATACTTCAACCACTCATAGACTGCTGAGTGTTCAAACTGTGTTCAAATAAGGCAAACACACAGCTGTAACCAATCCTACTGTTTCTGTACCTCACCTCCAATTCCTGTATGTCACTTTACTTTTTTTGTCTACAAATTTGTTCTGACCACGAGGCACCCATGGAGTCTTTGAATCTGCTTTGATTCTGGAGGTTGCCCACGTTGCAAATCTTTCATTGCTCAATTAAACTCTTTAAATTTGATTTGGCTGAAGTTTTTCAACAATGGCCATGACCAAAAACATAGATAATAAGTATTTTCAAGGATGTGAAGAAATTGGAACCCTATACATTACTGGTGGGGATATAAAATTATACAGTTGCTTTGGAAAACAGCCTGGCAGTTCCTGGAATTGTTAAACATGGAGATACCAAATGACCCAGTAATTCTACTCCTCACTGTATACCCAAGAAAAGTAAAAACATACATTCACAAAAAGTCTTGCACACAAATGTTCATAGCAGTATTATTTATAATAGCTGGAAAGTGGGATCAACTCAAATGTTCGTCAGATAATGAACTGGATAAATAAAATGTGATATACAATGTACTATTATTTGGCAATACAAAGTAATTAAGTTCTGTTACATGCTATGCCATAGATGACTCTTTAAAAACATTATGCTAAGTGAAAGAAGCCAGTCACAAAAGACCACCTAGTGTACAATTCCATTTATATAAAATGTCCAGAATAGGCAAATGTGTATAAAGAGAAGGTAGATTTATAGTTGCCGAGGGTTAAGAGTGGGGGAAGGAGAATGCGGAATGACTGCTAATGGGTACTAGGTGATGAAAATGTTTTAAAATTGATTATGGTGATATTTGTGAAATAGAACAGGGATGAAATTTAGCCCTCACCATGATTTGGCCCCCATCCCCACTAACGCATTTTTTTCCATACCCGCCCATTACCTACCAGACCTTGCACCACCCCCTCCATTGGGGTCATCCCTGATGACACAAGATATCTCTTGAAATGAAGATAAGCAGCATCCCACTGTAAATCTTACTCAAGGGAGTTAACCCGATCACAGGCATGTGCACAAGACCAGAAGAATGTCTGATCTTTACCCCATGCCTCATTGTATACTAAAATCCTCACCCAGGGAAGAGCTTACCCATCATATTTTGATCATGCAGTGTATGCGCTAGCATGATTTCTCATTGTGCCTGCACACCCTGTGCTCCGCCCTGTACATGTAATGACTCTCCCATACCTCATGCACATTCCTGTCACCTTTCCTAAAAACATCACAAAGACCTGCCCCCGGAAAGCCAGCCAGACAACTCTTGCTCCTGCACTGTCATTGTGTTCAAACGTAAGTCCCAATAAAAAGCCTTGTTTGGGAAACTTGCTCAGCCTTGTATCAATTTCTATTACATGAGAGCCTAAGAACCTGTGGTTGGCAATAGCTGTACAACTCTGTGAATACTAAAAACCATTGAGTTGTACACTTCAAAGGATGGATTATATGGTATGTGAATTATATTTCTATAAAGCTGTTTTTAAAAAAGATTGGGTGCTCTTGTGGTGTGACACCCTTGCCCTTTCCACTGTGCTTCATTGCCTTCCAGTGTATCCTTGTCTGGCTCAGCATAAATGATGGTTTATTTAATAGCAGGGAAAGGGACTACATGATCTGGATCCTCTAGACCAAATGGTCTGTGTTTCAGTGAATCACTGGATACAGGAAATGGGAAATGAAACCATTTCTCTGTTAAAAGAAAAACTTTACACAAATTAAATTTGATAAATTTAAAGCTTCAGACAAATTTAATACAATTAAATTTAACAGAGCTTAACAGAACAATGATTAGAGAATCAGTAGCCCTCAGAGCCAGCAGAGGTTCAGAGAGCTCTGCTTCACAATGTGGGCAGGGAACTTTTATGGACAGAAAATGGAAATGAAGTACAGAAAGAGCTTGATTGTTTACAGCTCGATGTTTGTTTAATTTGAATATGGTGTGGTTAGTGGACCACCTGTGATTGACTGAAGCTGGCTGCTATGGTCGACTGAGTCTCAGCTATTGTTACAAAAATATACTTGTAATTAGGCTTTCAGTTAGTTTAAATACTGTTAGGTTGTAGTTCCTTACATAGGGACTCAAAGTAGAGTCCCCCAGTGCAAATTTAGGTTAAAAAATAGTAACTCTTAACAAGAAGGTATTCCATTATGGATACTTTGTTCAACTCCCAAACCCATCACTTGCTAGCTATGAAACTTTAGCCAAATTACTTAAACTCTTTTTATCTTTGGTTTCTTCACACAGAAATGAGGATAATAATACCCATATCATAAGGTGTTATAAGAATTTAATTATATGTAGAAAGCTCTCAGCACAGTATCCAACGTATAATAAGTGTTGAATAAATAGTTACACAATTACTGTTTATTTTTATCATGATTATTTATAGTGTATAGTTTCTAATTAAGTGCTTTCCTCTTTAGAGGAGTCAAAATATTCTTTATGGCTGTTTACTATTTATACTTCACGAGCCCTGTTGATGTGTGCTGTTCTTTTAATAGGTACAACATAAGAGATATGATGCAATTCTTAAGCGTTTGCATTGTCAGGTGAACAAGCTTCAGTCAAATAGACGACAGTGGCAATGGAACATTCAACAACTGGAAAAAACCGCAGCCAAATTAAGAAAATGCATTGGAACGCAAGAACAACATTGCCATAGGGCAGTGTGGAACACAGGCGATGACAGCAAAAATTATGGGACAGAACATTGAGAAAATCTCCTGGATTCCTAATAACAAGCAGCCACTATCAGTGGCCTGTCTTAATGACAGATGTCTTTGGTGGTGGTTGTTTTTTAAATCAGTCATCCACTTGTTAAAATGCCTTCTAGCCCTACACTTGATAGCAGTTGACAGACAATAGGAATGCCTACAGGAGAATAGTGCAAGAGTCTCTATGACTATTTTGAGTGTGTAAAATGTATTATACTCATGAATATCTTTATAACTATGTCCATTCACTACCCTATGAAGTAAAAATTTAGAAGGTAAAAAAACATTTGATTTTCTTCAATGATTTATATTGTTAAGATATTTAAAAATGTTTGTTTCAAACTTTTTATTGGAACTTGTTTTTTTACAACTGCCTTTACAGTAGCCCATAAATATTGATATTTATAATAATGTTTTTGTATGTTCAATGCTTCAAATATTTTCTCCATTTTCTCTTTTATCTAGAAGGTAACGATCATTTTTCTTTGTTATTAAGTAACATATTTCAGAGTGATAGAATGAATAAAATATTTTGTTCACTTTTCTGTCTATAAATTATTCATATTCTGTGACTAAAATTATAACATCATGTAACTCTTAAGAGTATTAATCAGTACATACTAACATTTTTTTCTCAATGAAAGGCAAAATGTCTATAAATCAAATGTTAACTTGTCTCTTTCAAGGTAAAAATGATCCCTTTAATGGTTCCATTGAGTCAAATACTTAAAAACAAAAACATATGAAGATACGCTTTTAAAATATTCATTTGTAAGGTTAAATAATTTCAAGCAGACAGCATCAAAAAACATGTTTAAATCCATTATCTCTTTGCCTTTCTATGTGCCTAAAATTCAGTAAGTGGAGCTGATATAAAACCTGATATAATAATCTTATTATGTCTAACAGTAATAGTTTTATGATGGCTTAGCATGGCTTACTATGGCTAACACTTCAAACAGCTTATCCTGTAACACAATCAGCTTTGGTCCATGACTCAGAAACACGGCTACAGTAAAAATGGTGAAACCTACAGATTCTGGGTAGTACACACTATGCTCGGCTGAAGACAAGCCTGAACCAAATGCTGATTATATAAATAGATTTTAATGTAACTTGCATACTAAAAAGTTATTATACTTCCTAAGTTTAGTTATCACTTAGATTCTAGTTTTCTAAACTGTTTTTAAGTTTATACTGGGATTCAAAATATTTGTAAATGATAAAACCTTGAGTTATAGATTTGAAAGTTTGTTTTTAAATTCAGATATGAAGAAAACAGGTATAAACTGCTTAAGATAATGTGCTCTATTTGTAAAAGTAAGTTTTAATGTAGTTTTCTAAAATATAATTTATAATACATGTACCTATTTTACATTTTATGACAGTCAAAAGTTATTTGAAAAAGGTTTTTTCTTCTTTCTAATCTTAAAAACAATTTCAGATAATAGAGGCTTTCAGATTAATTAAGAACTAAAATTCGAGGTATCCAAAGCTTGATGATTTAGTGGATATGATATTTTAACACAATCATAAACTCTAAAATTAGAAAATTGAAGTTACTTTTAATTTCAGTTCTGTATAACTGAGCTTAGAACATGAGCTCTTTATTCACACACATGCTTCTGATTTAACACTCAGTCTCTTTGGGGTAAGAGTTCAAAATTCTCCTCTTTCTCAGTTTTTTTTTCCTCCATGGAAATGTTCTAAGTTCCTGGGGGACTTGTGTCATCAGAGACACGGCTTTGCTCCAAATGTCATTTTCCTAATCTCACTGGCCTGTGCAGAAATGTAATCCATTTTTCCTGGTGTCATCGTGAGTGTGTGCTCTATCTGCAACTGTTTAGTCAATACAGTCAGCTTCATTGTCCAATCACAAGACCTCTTCCAGCCCTATTTCATTTTCTGTCTGTATGCTGGTCAAATTTTATCTCTTTGGGACCTGTATTCTATCCATGCATTCTTCCCCACTCCTTGATTTCAGTATAAATGGAGTCTTTCAAGGTTCTCAGTGCTTTTAATAGCTCAGCAAAATTTCAACTCTCAAAATAATGAGTCTTCTGCAAAGAAAAGCTATGATTTCAAGAATGCTGTTTCTACTGTGGACTTTAAAAAAAAAAAAAGCCTAATATGAAACTCAAAGCAAACAAATTAATTCTGAATTCTCAGTAGTATCTGTCCTGACCCAGACCTGCTAGGCACTGTTAGCTAAATGATCAGTAACAGGTAACAAATGCAAGGAAGCAGAGGGAAGAAAAAAACCCTACAGTTAACATCTCAAAATATTACCTACTACATGTGCAAACTATGGACAAATTGCAGTTGACCAGTGTAAATAAATCATGATATCTGCTTTAAGCCATTATCTTAAAAACCATGGGAGTCACCAGATTTTACACATTAAAGGTGAAGTCAGCCATTATGGACACTTTCATGGCCAATGTAAATGGTCTATATATTGTCTGTTAGACTGTGTCTCTTCCAGTCAATTGGTTAATCATGCTATTTTCCAAAGACACTGTAGACAGAAAATAACAACACTAAACAATGATAAGGTACTCAGTATTCTGTGTCCTATTTGACAATTTGTATATATCATTTCATTTAATTATCAAAATAATGGTCTAAAGCATATGTTATTTTCCCTAATTTGCAGATGGGGAAACTGAGGCTTAGGCTGAGTAACTCACTTAAGATCTCATCACACAGCTCATCGGGGCAAGGTGGAGATCAAAGTCCTATTTTAGCTACATGGAACTACAAGAAAATGATTCCAAGGATAAGCTTCAATTTTATTATAAGTAAGTAATAATTTATTTCTACATTTAATCTATCATTTTGATATATTACAAGGCATCCAATAAATTTAATCAAAGGGAGAAATTTTGTAATTAAAAATAAATGACACACAAATGCATAGGTAACATAAGTGTCAGTGTAATATTTTGGCTGTGAAAAATGGAATCCTGTTTATGAAAATTGCTTTGGAATCTTTTAAAGTTTACATAGGACATTGTAATTAAAACTAAATTTCTGGGCCGGGCGTGGTGGCTCAAGCCTGTAATCCCAGCACTTTGGGAGGCCGAGGTGGGTGGATCACGAGGTCAAGAGATCGAGACCATCCTGGTCAACATGGTGAAACCCCGTCTCTACTAAAAATACAAAAAATTAGCTGGGCATGGTGGTGCGTGCCTGTAATCCCAGCTACGCAGGAGGCTGAGGCAGGAGAATTGCCTGAACCCAGGAGGCGGCGGTTGCGGTGAGCCGAGATCGCGCCATTGCACTCCAGCCTGGGCAACAAGAGCAAAACTCCGTCTCAAAAACAAACAAAAAAAAACAAAACTCTAAATTTCTGTTCTTTTGCATTGAACATGGAATTCACTGTTTATCCATAAAAGTTATTAAAGGGCTACATGAATACTATAGTGATTTGAAACTATTTGGAGGGGGAATCAGTAATTCAGAAGAGCATGTGGTTTTCATTTGTTGTTGCTCATAGTCTAGCTTCTCATGTTTTCAATATTATAAATATTTTATTTTTCATTAGCTAAGCTAATGATTACTCAAGTTAATGATCAGAAGCTAAAAGTTATACGCCTGTCAAAAGCAGCCTATGGTATTTGTTATTTGAATTTATAATGTATTTCTAAGGGAAGCAGCTGTTTTTCCTTGCTGATAAGGCAATGTCAGGAATGGGGCTTCTATATCGCATTAGCTACCAAATAATACTTTCTCTTGAGTATTACTGAACTATAACCAAAACCAAGAAAAATAAATTGAAACAGATACTAATAGCCAAATAGATCTATTCAATACATAGCTAAGAATAGGCTGCTCCAAATTGCTTTTTCTTTTCTGTAATGTTCTATTTAAATAATGACTGTGAGCTCTAGATCTTTAGAAAAATAAAAATAGCCTATGATTTGGTAATGACAGGGTTGCCGTTTACATAATCCAGTGAAGACAGACATGAAGTAATGAGACTTCAACCTGTTAATTAATGAGATGATGTATTCCAAAAGCAAAATTAGAGTTCATATGATAAATGGTTTTAAAAGGCTTCTTACCCAAAAGCTCTCTAGCATAAAAATCATGTCAAAATTGGAATAAAACACTTAAATTACAGATATTTGCCAGCATTACTCTATCACGTAGCACAAGGTAATTTAGAGAGATTGACAATATATTGCCAGTCTAAGATGAATTTTTAATTTTTTTTGTGCAAAATAAGTAAGTCAAGACACATCATCCACTTCTCCTGCTATTGTTATCCCCCTAACATTATTTTACATTAAATAGATGTATGTGGTCCTGATGCTTATATTGGAGATGCTATCTTGAGATGCATAGTCTCGAGACTATGTTTCTCCCAGAGTCCATAGTGCTTCTTTGTGTATATGACACTGAAAAAAATACAGCTAGCCTACAGTTTGCATTGGTCGTTTTGACTTCAGTGGCCTCATGTTAACATCTGAACCAGATGTCTGGATCCCTGTGCATGACCTACACACCTACTTGGCAAAAAAATGTCACATGATTTTCTCTTTCACTTTTTCCACACAGACTGTCTAGCCACTCTCAAGTGTCATTCTTTAAAATGAAACCTCTCTGAGAACACTTTCATCACTTAGATGTAATATTGACTTTGCTGGGCAGTTAAATAATGTTGGTAATATTTTAATTTGTGGTTCATACACATAAAACATGTAAAACATTCAATTCAGAAAAAGAGCCATCCTTATATTAACCCTCCACTAATTTAGATTATTTATCTTCTAAGCCTTTCAGTCTCAATTAATCTGTCAATGTAATTTGCTCATGCACAGTTTTCTAGTAATTAGTGTAATTCTCTCATGTTTCTTTCATCTCTTTTAATAAAAAATGCAGCTTCCTCTTTCAGACCTTAGCTTTTTCAGGCCCTACACAGCCATAAGTTGCATCGTCTTCAAGCTCCAATTCTAATTTTTTGTTTTAACTCCAAAGCTTAATCCAGTGGCCTCACTTAGCTCTCAGTCATTGAAGATAATCTCTTCATTTAGAACCAGCTTATCCAGGAATCTATCTTTTTTTTTTATTTTGACGTGCCCCACAAAGAAATCTTTCTGAAATGTTATGTACTAGACACAGTCACTGCTTTGCCCAAATCCTCTCAGATTTTTAAAAATTCTTTTTGAGCAGCCCTCTCCCAATTGAGTTGTGTTTTGACTCCAAAAACTCTTATTTAAGACTTTCTTTGGGATGTTTGCTACCCTTAAAGGACTTTGCTTGATACTGCAGCCATGCTTGTCTTCTTTTCTCCTTACCCGTCCTGCTTCCCTTACTAATTTCTCTAGGGAAGACTTCAACAATAAATCACTCATTCAAGAATCTTCATCTCAGAATCTGCTTCTGGGAATCCCAGACTAAGTCACCTTACAAGATTAATCACACATTGAAATCTCTATTTTCCAGAGATGACTATTGTTCTGCTCCTGTTCCTCCCTCCTCCCTTACTGCAAATCAGTCCCACTCCCAGCAGCAGCTGAAGGAAAGAAGGAGAGAAATCTAATCACTGTCCCACTTGATGTAATTTTCCCATGGTTTATTTGCTTTAAATAAAAAAGCAAGCCAGGCCAGGCGTGGTGGCTCATGCCTGTAATCCCAGTACTTTGGGAGGCTGACGCAGGTGGATCACCTGAGGTCAGGAGTTCAAGACCAGCCTGGTCAACATGATGAAGTCCTGTCTCTACTAAAAATACAAAAATTAGACAGGCATGGTACGCATGTGTAATCCCAGCTACTCGGGAGGCTGAGGCAGGAGAATCCCTTGAAGCCAGGAAGCAGAGGCTGCAGTGAGCTGAGATTGGGCCACTGCACTCCAGCCTGGGCAACAGAGTGAGACTCTGTCTTAAAAAAAAAGTAATAAATAAATCCAGATTCTAAAACCTCAATTAAAAAGTCTAGGATATTTTTTCAGTTATGTTGAGGTCACACAGTTTTTTAGGCAGGTTTATTAGATGTCTCAGACAACCAGACCAAAAGAGTAATATTTGGGGAAAATATTTTGGTTGCTCTCATTCCAACTAGATGACGAAGACAGGGACATGGGTAGGAGTAAATTATGTCTCTACAGATCCTATGTCCTTGTATAATCATCCTGGTTCTCAAACCATTCTTTCCCATATTTTAAAACGAGCTGGCTGGGCACAGTGGCTCACAAGTATACACTCAGTACTTTGGGAGGTCAAGGCAGGCAGATCACTTGAGGTCAGGAGTTCAAGACCAGCCTGGCCAACATGGCAAAAACCTGTCTCTATTAAAAATACAAAAATTGGCCAGGTGGGGTGACACATGCCTGTAGTCTCAGCTATTCAGGAGGCTGAGGCAGGAGAATCGCATGAACCAGGGAGGCAGAGGTTGCATTGAGCTGAGATCGCACTGCTGCACTCCAGCCTGGGCAACAGAGCAAGACTCTATCTCAAAAAAATAAAGATAATCTTTATTTTTTAAAGATAAGCCCCAACCTGCTTATCCATCCTCATTTTGTCCCCATTCTATCTAACAGATAAACTCTATCTCAAAAAATAAAAACAAAGTGAGCGATTCTCCCTTTTAATCATTCATTATCACATCTACAGCTCCAAAAACACTAGCATAATAGCGTGATGCAGATCAAGAGAAATTAACTCAGAAAATTAGAAAGGAGCATGGATCTGTAGTACAGAACATTGCAACATACCAGTCACAGCATTTGCCATCATAGTTACAGAAAATTTACAGTAACTTTAACGGTATGCATTGCCAATAACGTGATATATTTGTAATATCTTTACTATATCAAAACTTAAAATGTAAGATTAGTAACAATTGATCAAAAGTAATTATTAGTGTTGTCAGAATGATTTTAGCCTTGGCTAAAGTCAATACAACCTTTTTTGCCCTGGACCTCAAAACACTTGTAAACTTAAAAATTAATGGTGCTAGTCCTCAAAATGTGTAGCTTATATACAAATAATTTAAAATTGCTTTAAAATGTCATACACTTATGGAAGTGGGACATAGATAGGAAGAAAACTGGAATATCAAATATTGTTATATAGTCTCAAAAAGAAACTGAGCCGTGTGAGTTAGAGCCTAAAATCAGGAAGCTGACGGCAAAGAATTCGAATCAATTTTCATGTTATACCTTCTCTGTGTTATAACTGCAAGAATAAATGTGATGTAATTCTCTTCACCCAGGAGACTAATTTAGTTGGCAAGAAAGACACGTGTGTGTGTGTGTGTGTGTGTGTAAAATAAGCTCAAATATGCTGTGAAGCATCCTGTAACAGAAGCATAAACCAAGCCCTTATTTTGGAAACACAACAAAAGGAGCAATTCACCCCAACTGGGGAGGGATGGTGCTTAAAGGAAGACTTGGCATTTGAAGTGGCTGCAAAGCAAGTATAAATAAGTTCTCTGGATATTCTCATTCATTAGACTCTACAAGTTCCTACTTTATTCTCCCTGGTAGTCTCCGTCAGCTAGCAGTAACCAGCACATAATGGGTGCTCTGATGTATGTTGAATAAATTCATAAATAAGATAGTCATTCTCATCAAAATCTCCCAATATCCTAACTTCAGTCTTTCCTATCTTTTGTCTTCACTGTCAGTACTACTGCCTGAGTGACCTTCTCTGGGTAAAAATTGAGCATGTAATGCCCTTTAAAAAGTAAGAAAAAAAAATTTCCGTGGACACAAAATCCTTGCCATGAGTAAACAGTAAACACTGAACAATCTGTCCCCAACCTGCCTACCCATCCTCATTTTATCCCCATTCTATCTAACAGATAAACTCTGCACTTCAGCCCAAAGACAATTCGAACTCATCTCTAAGTACGTGTTTTAACATATGATTCCCTCCGCCTAGAAGTTCTCTTTCCTACATCCAGGAGTCAATCAACTCCAACTCCACCTTTAGGGCCAGTTTCAATGGTTACAGCTACAATAAAGCTGAACTTCATTTAACAGGTCTCAATTTCTCTGCAATGCCACAGTTTAGCAGTACAGCCATCCCTCAATAGCAACGAGGAATGGGCGCCAGGACCCCTGTGTGTAACGAAATCTGAGCATGCTGAATCCCACTGTCGGCCCTGCAGAACTTCTATGTACCAAAAGGCGGCCCTCTATTTACATGGGTTTGCATCCCTAGAATACTGTATTTTTCATCTGCATTTGAATGAGGAAGAATCCCATAGAAGTGGACGCACACAACCCACGCAGTCTAAACCCATGTTATTTGAGGGTCAACTGTACCAAAAAATCTGTATCATGATTTCTGAATCACATGTATAGAGACAGAGGCTTACAACTTAGAGAACTTATGTAAGCCTTCTTGTTTAGAATAAGTTAAAATCATTTTAAGCTGTTGAGTCTTGGGCTCCATTATGGACAGTCTAGCATTTGATTGACATAAATAGATACCAAATAAAACATAATTCATTTATAACTTATAAAAGAACATGAAAATCAGTTTTTTTTGGACTACTTCCAAAATCTGCTTTTATAATTTTACATCAAAATGCATGAACATTTATAAATACCAAAGATTATTTTAAAAATGCTTTTCTGGAAAATATAATGATACTTTTGAGTAGCTCTAATGAAAATAAATGTGCTTAACAAGCCACAAGAAATATACTTTTGTGTTCTTCCATTATAAATACTTTGAACCATGATTTAAAAGAGTTTGATATATTGAAAATTATGTAAAATGTTCCATCTTTAAAAGAAAACACTGTAATAAGTTTCATGAAAGTACAGCTAATCAAGTGGGACTGTCTGGAAATAAAAAGGAGAATTCTTATTAAAAATGGAAATCATAACATTTCTCTGGGTACAATATTATAAATTAGTCATATATGTAAAAATATTTAAGACGATTTAGGGCAGTTTCACTTTGTTTTATTGTTTCTATATGGTTATGCATGATTATGAAATTTAACTATAATTCTAGTATCGTTTTTTTCCAATGATATGCTCTATGTCTTTCCTAATTATACCTACAGCAGTCATTTTCAGAAAACCAGCTTTCTGTGTGTGTTAAATTATTTTTTGCACTGTTGAGAATAACCTCTATTTTGATCACTTTCAAGTAGTCTTTACTTTTTTTCTCTAGAGTTACAATATCCCATTAGTTGATGGCACAGGGGTTTTGAGTACTTTTCAGGGTTTTGGCATCAGAGGTATTCTTAACCATGCTTATTAGGCCTTAGAGAGTGCTAATTTTCTAGTACAAAGGGAGTTTTGGGCTTTCATTAGCATGTTTCCCAGATGCTTTAATGTTCAGATACAGTTTAGCACAATTATGGCTGCTTTAATCAGGGATATATGAGAAATAATGTACATGGCAAAGCGGAAGAACACTGGGTAGCTAATAAATAAGCGACCACAGTAACACGATTTAATATCCTATATGCCAAAGAGGTAGTGTGTGTTTTGTGATATTATCTAATGTAATTGTGAATACATCGCAATTTAGGTAAATAAGTTATCAAATACCAGTGTCCCTGAAATTGTATGCATTCTTTAAATCTGAATTTAAAATATAGCACTATTTAATATGGTGGGCACTAGAGCAGAGTGAAAAAAAATGAAAGGCCAAATATATCTTACTAAATAGTGGCGGGGGTAAAGAAGTTAATAATATGCATATTTCCAAATTTACTGAACAGGTCAAGACAAAAAGTAGACTACAAAGCATTACAGATAATATATTCTGCTTGTTTTTAAAGAGTGACTATAATTTGTGTTTGAAACTGCTGGGAATATTTAGCATGTCAAGACCAAGTACTGTTTTCTCTGGGCTAAAAATACTTCCAGCTCTTCTTTTCTAAAAATGTTCATTTTCATTTTGGATTCGGGGGTACATGTGCGTGTTCGTTACAGGGTGTATTGCATGATGCCGAGGTTTCTTCCACTGACCCCTTGACTCAGATGATGAAGATAGTAGCCGAGAGGAAGTTTTTCATCCCTTACCCTACTCGCTCCTTTCATTTTTACTTTTTATTTTTTTGAGATGGAGTCTCTCTGTCATCCCAGCTGGAGTGCAGTGGAATGATCTCAGCTCACTGCAACCTCTGCCTCCCATGTTCAAGCTATTCTCCTGCCTTAGCCTCCCAAGTAGCTGGGACTACGGGTGCATGCCACCACACCTGTCTAATTTTTGTATTTTTAGTAGAGACAAGGTTTTGTCATGTTGGCCAGGCTGGTCTCGAACTCCTGACCTCAGGTGATCCACCCGTGTTGGCCTGCCAAAGTGTTGGGATTACAGGCGTCAGCCACCATGCACAGCCTAGCCCCTCCTTTTAGAGTCCCCAGTGTCTATCTTTATGTCTGTGTGCTCCCAGTATTTAGCTCCCAGTTATAAGTGAGAACAAGCAAATTTTGGTTTTCTGTTTCTGTGTTAATTACTTAGAATGGTGGCCTCCAGATGCATCCATGTTGCTGCAAAGGACATGATTTCATTTTTTCTTTTTTTTTGAGACGGAGTTTCGCTCTTGTTACCCAGGCTGGAGTGCAATGGCGCGATCTCGGCTCACCGCAACCTCCGCCTCCTGGGTTCAGGCAATTCTCCTGCCTCAGCCTCTTGAGTAGCTGGGATTACAGGCACGCGCCACTGTGCCCAGCTAATGTTTTATATTTTTTTTTAGTAGAGACGGGGTTTCACCATGTTGACCAGGATGGTCTCGATCTCTTGACCTCGTGATCCACCCGCCTCGGCCTCCGAAAGTGCTGGGATTACAGGCGTGAGCCACCGCGCCTGGCCCATGATTTCATTTTTTCTTATGGCTGCATAGTATTCCATGGTGTATATGTCCCACATTTTATTTACCCAGTCCACCATTTATAGGCACCTAGTTTGATTACATGTCTGTGCTGTTGTGAATAGTGCTGCAATTATGATACATACCTGTGCTAGTGTCTTTTTGGTAGAACAATTTATTTCCCTTTGAGTATATACCCAGTAATGGGATTGCTAGGTCGAATGGCAGTTCTATTTTTAGTTCTTTGAGAAATCATCAAATTGCTTTCCACAGTGGCTGAACTAATTTACATGCCCACCAACAAGGTATAAGCATTCTCTTTTCTATGGGACCTTACCAGCATCTATTGTTTTTGACTTTTTAACAATAGCCATTCTGATTGATACGAGATGGTGTCTCATTGTGTTTTGATTTGCATTTCTCTGATGATTAGTAGTGCTGACCATTTTTTCATATGTTTGTTGGCACTTGTATATATTCTTTTGAGAATTGTCCGTTCATGTCCTTTGCCCACTTTTTAATGGAGTTGTTTAATTTTTTCTTGTTGATTTGTTTAGGTTCCTTATAGATTCTGAGTATTAGACTTTTGTCAGCTGCATAGTTTGCAAATATTTTCTTCCATTCTGTAGATTGCTTACTCTGTTGATAGTTTCTTTTGCTGTACAGAGGTTTTTAATTTAATTAAGACCAAATTGTCCATTTTTATTTTTGTTACAATTGCATTTGAGGACTTAGTCATAAACTCTTTGCCTAGGCTGATGTCCAGAAAAGGATTTTCTAGATTTTGTTATAGGATTTTTACAGTTTGAGGTCTTAACGTTTACGTTTTTACACCATCTTGAGTTAATTTCTGTATGTAATGAAAGGTAGGGGTTCTGTTTTATTACAACTTACGTGGCATAAGTGCAAGTCTTTTCACCATGCTAGTCACATTTCTTTGGCTATACTCTTCCTTCACATTGTCCTGTGGAAGATGAAGAAGAGAAAATGATACTGAAGATAGAGTCTGATTAGTTGCTTATAAAAGAAGTCTATTAATACAACCTCAGTTTACATGTGCCTTTTATGGTAGTCACAGCATATCGTTCACTCATATTGAACTCACTCCTCCAATCTGAGCGATTCCATTGGCATAAAAAGGGTTAAACTCCTTGATAAAACAGGAAATCATTATTTACTGTCATTTAATACATTTTCTGGAGGGCAAACCAAGATGGCCAAATAGAAGCCTACACCATTCATTCCCCAAGCAGGAATACCAAATTCTAACTACACACAAAAGAGCACCATCATCACAAGAACCTCACATCAGGTGAGTAATCACAGTACCTAGTTTCAACTCCATATTTCTGAAAGAGGTTAGAAGAGTCAGTCTTGAATCACCAAAACCACCACTCCTCCATATACCAGCAGTGACTAGGGGCTCAGAGAGAAAGAATCTGTGCACTTGTGGGAGGGAAAACTGGGGGACTTTACATTGAACTCAGTGCTGCCCTGGGAGTAGGAAGCAAAGCTGTGCTGGGATCAGCCGGCACCCATGCATGGAGGGAGCATTTGGAGCAGACCTAGCCAGAGGGGAATCACCCATCCCAGGGATGGGAACTTGAGTTTCTCTGAAGGCCTTGCTACTGCGGGCCATAGGTGCTCTGATGTCCTAGGTAAACCTGAAAAGCCGTCTAGGACACAAGATTCCTAGGCAACTCCTAGTGCTGGGTTGGGCTTAGCTCCAGTGAACTTGTTGAGTATGTAACCTCGAGGGATACCAGACAGTGAGCCCAAGGGAGTGCTTGCACCAACCCTGCCTCAACCCAAGCAGTGCAGCTCACGGAAATCAAAGTGACTCCTTCCTTCTGCTTGTGGAAAGGAGAGCAAAGAGTGAAGAGGACTTCGTCTTGCATCCTGGATACCAGCCCAGCCACAGTCAGGGCATCAGGCAGAGTCACGAGCCCCCGCTTCCCAGACCCTCGCTAGTGGACTACATCTCTAGACACACCCTCAACCAGAATGAAAACTGTTGCCTTGAAGGGAAGGACCCAGTCCTGGAAGGATTAATCACCTGCTGACTAAGAAGTCCCTAGGCTCTGGATAACAAACAGCAATACCCAAGTAGTACACATGGGCCTTGGGCGCTGAGGCGTGTTGGCTTTCAGTGTGATCTAGCACATTCCCAGCTGTGGTGGCTGCAAAGACTTTCTGTTTGAGAAAAGCAGAGGGAAAAGTACAGGGGTCTTTGTCTTGCATCTTAGGCTCTGGCTTAGCCACAGGGTAGTAGAGCACCAGCAGGCTTTTGGGGTCCCCAATTCCAGGCCGAGGCTTTTGGATGGCTTTTTCTGGACCGGTACTGCACAAGTGAGGAGCCCAGCACCCTGAAGGGTGAGTCCCAGGCCTGGAAGCGTTCATCACAAGCTGACTGAAGAGCGTCAGCAGCGGCCTGGCAGAAACCCACCATGGGCTGCTGGTGGTGGTGACCACAGGGAAAGGCTCCTCTTTCTGTGAAAGGGGAGGGAAGAGTGGGAAAGGCTTTGCATTGTGGTTTGAATGCCAGTTTAACTGCAGTAGAATAGAATATTGGGTAAATATCTAAGGTTTTTTACCCCAATCTCTGGCTCCCAGATAGCATTTTTGGACCAACCTGGGACTTGGGGGAACTTTCCACCCTTAAAGGAGGGACACAAACTTGGCTGGCTTCACTGCCTGCTAATCGTAGAACCCTAGGGCCTTGAGTGATCATGGGTGGTAGCCAGGTGATGATTACAGGGCGCCTTGGGTGAGACCCAGCGCTGTGCTGTCTTCAGGTCTGAATCAGTGCAGCCCCAGTCATGGTAGCCTGTGTTTCCCACCCCCTGTTTCAGGCAGCTCAGCAGAGACAGAGAGAGAGAGAGGCTCCATTTGGGGGAAAGTGAGGGAAAAGAAAAAGAGTCTCTGCTTGGTAATCCAGAGAATTCTTTCAGATCTTATGCAAGACTGCCAAGGCAGTATCTCTGAGTCTGCAAGAACCACAGCATTATTGGGCCTGGGGCTTAAGTTCCTTCCAACACCTGGAAAACCTTCCCAAGAAAGGGATGGGGGACACACAAAGAAGCCAAGACTGCAAAGATGGCAATAAATGCCTAACTCTTCAATGACTAGACACTGACGAACATCTATGAGCATGAAGACCATCCAGGAAAACATGACCTTACCAAAGAAACAAAATAAGGCACCAGGGACCAATCCTGGAGAAACAGAGATATATGGCCTTTCAGACAGAAAATTCAAAATATCTGTGTTGAGGAAACTCATGAGAAATTCAAGATAACACAGAGAAGGAACTCGGAATCCTATCAGATAAATTTAACAAAGAGATTGAAATTATTTAAAAGAATCGAGCAGAAATTCTAGAGTTGAAAAATGCAAGTGGCACATTGAAGAATGCATCAGAGCCTCTTAATATCAGAATTGATCAGGCAGAAAGAAGAATTAGTGAGCTTGAAGACAGGCTATTTGAAAATACACAGTCAGAGGAGACAAAAGAAAAAAGAATAAGCAACAATGAAGTACACTTAAAAGATCTAGAAAATAGCCTCAAAAGGGAAAATCTAAGAGTTATTGGCCTTAAAAAAAAAAGGTAAAGAGATGGGGTAGAAAGTTTATTTAAAGGGGTAATATCAGAGAAATCAAACCTAGAGAAAGGGCCGGGCATGGTGGCCTACACCTGTAATTTCAGCACTTTGGAGGGCCGAGGCAGGTGGATCACTTGAAGTCAGTCTGGCCAACATGTTGAAACCCTGTCTTTACTAAAAATACAAAAATCAGCCAGGCATTGTGGCAGACACCTGTAATCCCAGCTACTCAGGAGCCTGAGGCAGGAGAATCACTTAAATTCGGGAGGTAGAGGTTGCAGCCAGCCAGGATTGCAGCACTGCACTCCAGCCCAGGTGACAAGAACAAAACTCTGTCTCAAAAAAAGAAAAAAAAATTCAAGTCCAAGAGGGATATTGAAAAGCGAGCAGATTTAACCCAAAGAAGACTATCTCCAGAAGTTTAATAATGAAACTCCCAAACTCCCAAACTCCCAAAGGTCAAAGATAAAGAAAAAATCCTAAAACACATTTTTCTTATTGCCTTATTCTGGACCTTATGGAAGAGCATATGTTCCATATGCTATTCATTAAGACATTTGAGAATAAAATTTGGTTTAGGATAGCACTATTATAAGTTGGCATCAAACATTGTTCTACATAGAAAAATACATTTCAAGAATATTCTCAATAGCTTGTGTGTTTTCTCTATAGCATCTTTTTTAAAAAAAGGCATATCCTTCAAAAGTGTAACTATAAAAGCTAACATGTACTGGACCTTTGCAATGAGCCACAGCACACTATAAAGCAAATCACAAACGTTCTCACTTTAGAGATGAGAAACTGCTTTATTTGCTGTGTTTCTAACATGAAAAAAAATTTGCTTCGTCAACTCTTTGATTAACTGGAAACATGGTTCATACAAGAGAGGCAGAATTAATGCCTGATTCTCCCACTTTAATTTTCAATTTTTAGAATAATAAGCCATTGTTCTAGTCACATTCAAAGATAATAAGCCAGATTTCCTTTCCAAATCACTATAGCGAACTCATAGATTTTTGTATAGTTGATGCTTTAATCAGTGACATTATTATTATTGATGTTGAAATAGCCCTATCTTTGATCCGTGAAAACTTCTCAAGTTAGCTTTTATGTCCTTTTGGCAAAACCCCAAGTCTTTTGTAAGTTACTTGCTTAAGGAGTGTCAGGGTGTCTCATACCATCTATATTCTCTGCCTTAGACCTGAAACCGGCTACTTCACCATGGAGTTCTTGTGTTTTTCTTAATTAGGAGACAGTATTTAGAGACCAAAAGCTGAGCATTAAGGGTTTTCATCAAAACTAGGTTGTCACTATTCCTCAGACTTTTCTGTGGGTAGAGGTAGAAAATATCAATATTTTTGGACTTATAAGTAAATCATCAGTTTCTACTGTATTTTTGACAGTAGTTTGGACTGATTTTTAAAAACCCATCTGTTGTTTTTCAGTTCAAAGATTACCTATGAGTTTTACTTAATACCTTCACTTTTATAGTTGTATTTTTTTCTCCTGTGCTGAAAATCTTAGTTTCTAAATCACATTAATACAAATATTTATTGTTTCAAAATAATAATTTATTGACAACAAAAAATCTTCAGGCTTTTCTGGTTCTTTTTGTCCTCATGATATTCTACTTGCAATGAACAGACAAAATATGTATTTTTAAATGCCTTAGGGTAATTATTGTCTAGTTAGGTCATCAAGTGATATATAAATTTATCTGTTTCTCTTTTTTGTATTTTTAGAAATCACATTTTAAAATCTTTATGTCACCTTATTTTTTCATTATATGGGATACTTACATGGTTTCAAATTCAAATTGTAAAATAAGGTAACTTTAGAGAGGTCTGGATTCCATTTCTGCTTTCTTATTTTCCTTATCCCTCCATAGCAAACAATTTTTATTTATTTTTCGATTCATCATTTCATTGTTTCTTTTTAAATACAAAAAAAGTATTGTATTTGTCCTTTTATGAGACAAAAAAAGTAGCACAGTATAGGCTCTTTAAACTTTGTTGGCTTCGTTTCTTCTTTTTACTAAGTGCATCCTGAACATGTCTCCGCAGTGGTATATGGAGGTCTTCCTAAATTCTTTTTCATAGTTACACCACTTTTCATTCTAATGAACGTCCATGGGTTATTCAACTTTTAATGGATATTTGGGTCATTTGTAATCTTTTGTTGTTACAAATAGTATCTCAATGGATGCTCCTTCATGACAACCTCCTTTTCTATTTTAGCCAGTATATGTTTGGGATAGATTCCTAGAAGTGGAATTCCTGGCTGAAAACATACATGCACATACAATTTTGCCAGATATTACCGGATTCCATCCACTGACGTTGTACCTACCATTTTATATTCACAGCAATAATGTATGAGACTATTTGCTTCTCCAAAGCCTTACTATCACGGTATATTGTCAAGCTTTGGGATTTTTCCTACATAACAAGTCAGAGAACTATTACACAAATGTATTTTAATATGCTTTTCTCGGCCAAGTGTGGTGGCTCACACCTGTAATCCCACCACCTTGGGAGGCCGAGATGGGTGGATCATCTGAGGTCAGAAGTTTGAGACCAGCCTGACCAACATGGTGAAACTCCGCCTCTACTAAAATTACAAAAATTAGCCAGGCATGGTGGCACATGCTTATAATCCCAGCTACTTGGGAGGCTGAGGCAGGATAATTGCTTAAACCTGGGAGGCAGAGGTTGCAGTGAGCCAAGATCACACCATTGTACTCCAGCCTGGGCGACAAGAGCAAAACTCCGTCTCAAAAAAAAACTGCTTTTCTCTAATAATGAGTTGCAACATCTTTTACATATTCAAAGGCCATAAGCATTTCTTTTTCTGCTAAGCATTTTTAAGTGTTCTGTCCATTTAAAAAATTGAATTGATTTTTTTCCTTCTCAATTTTTAGAGACACTATATTTAAGCAATAATAATCGTTCTTGTATTTATATTGTGGTAAAATATGTATAACATAAAATTTACCATTTTAGTCATTTCTGTGTGGACAGTTGAGTAGCATCAAGTTCACTCACATTGTTGTGTTACTACCACAATCGGCACCGTCTATCTCCATAACATTTTCATCATCCCAAACTGAAACTCTGTACCATTAAAAAATTACTCTTCCTTTCCCCCACCTCAGCCCTTGACAACCACCATTATACTTTCTGTGTCTATGATTTTGACTACTCTAGCTACCTCATATAAGTAATATTTGCCCTTTTGTGCCTGGCTTATTTCACTTAGCATAATGTCTAATCCATGTTGCAGCATGTGTCAGAATTTCCTTCTTTGTAAATAGTGTTCCACTGTAGTCACATATCACATTGTTTATCCATTCAGCTATCTATTGATGAACACTTGGGTTGCTTCCTGTTTTAGCTATTGTGAGTAATAGCTAAATGAACATAGTGTACAAGGATTAGAGACCCTGCTTTATTTTTTGGATATACACTGCTATGAACTGAATGTGTTTCCCAAAATTTACATGTTGGAAACTTTATCCCCAAAGCAACAGTGTTGGGAGGTGAGGCCCAGTGGAAGGTGTTTAGATTAACCCTCATAAATGGATTAATGCTATCATAAAAAAGGGATTAAGAGAGTGGGTTCACCTGGGCTCTTTTGCTTGGCTGCCATGTGAGTTCACAGTAGATCCTTGAACACCCACAGGTTTGAACTGCACAGGTTCAATTATATATGGGTTTTTTTTTTTCAATAAAATTATCTTTATCACTTTTCCACCTTCTGCCATGGGAGAATGCACGAGAAGATCCTCACTAGGCCTGGCCTTGATCTTGGACTTCCAGCCTCCCGAACTGTGAGAAATAAATTTCTCTTCTTTATACATTACACCGTCTCTGGTGTTTTGTTATAGGAATGCAAAACGAACTAACACATATACCTAGAAGTGGAACAGCTGGATCATATGGCAACTCTATATTTAAAGATGACCCTTGAATAACTTGGGGATTATGGGTGCTAACCCACACACAGTCAAAAATTTGCATATAACTTTAGATCCCCGAAAACAATACTACTAATAGTCTACTGTTGACCAGAAGCTTCACCAAACACAGAAACCGTTGATTAATGTGTTTTTACATAGTATATATGTATTACATACTATATTCTTACAAAAAAGAAGCTAAGAAAGAAAAATGTCATTAAGAAAATCATAAGGAAGAAAAAATATATTTACCCTTCATTAAGTGGAAGTGGATCATCATAAAACATCTTCATCCTTGTCATCTTCATATTGAGTAGGCTAAGGAGGAGGAGAGAAAGGTGGGATTGGTTTTCCTGTCTCCAGGATGGCAGAGGCAGAAGAAATGGATGAGGTGGAAGAAGGGGTAGGAGAAGCAGCATATGGTGCAAAATTTCATTGAAAAAAACCCACGTATAATTGAACCTGTGCAGTTCAAACCCATGGTATTCAAGGATCAACTGGAATTTGTTTCCCACAGCAGCTGCACCATTTTCCAGTCCCACCAGCAATGCATAATGGTTCCAATTGCTTCACAGCCTTGCCAACACTTGTTATTTTCTGTTCTTTTTTATTTGTATAGTAGCCATCTTTACGGAGTGAAGTGCTTTTTCACTGTGGTTTTGATTTGCATTTCCCTAAATGATATTGAACATCTTTTATGTGCTTATTTATTGAATTTTTCTATATCTTTTTGGCAGAAATATCTCTTTCTTTGCCTATTTATTAATCAGGCTATTTTGTGTTTATTATTTGAGTTCTAATAGTTCTTTATATATTCTAGATATTAAGTCCTTATCAACCATATGATTTGGAAATATTTTCCTGCATTCTTTAATTGCCTTTCTACTTTGCTGACTATGTCCTTTGGTGCACAGAATTTTGACATTTTGATGTAGTCCAACAATTCATCTATTTTTTTCATTGCCTGGATTTTTCTGTCATATCCAAGAAATCTTTGCTAAATCCAATGTCATGAAGCTTTCCACCATGTTTTTTTTTTAGCTCTTATGTTTACATCTTTGATACATTTGTTTTGTTTTGTTTTGGAGACAGCGTCTGGCCCTGTCACCCAGGCTGGAGTGCAGTAGCTTGATTTCAGCTCACTGCAACCTCTGCCTCCTGGGTTCAAGGTATTCTCCTGCCTCAGTCTCCCAAGTAGCTGGGATTACAGGCATGTGTCACCACGCCCGGGTGATTTTTATATTTTTAGTGAAGACAGGGTTTCACCGTGTTGGCCAGGCTATTCCCCAGCTCCTGGCCTTAGGTGATCCACCCACTTCAGCCTCCCAAAGTGCTAGGATTACAGGTGTGAGCCACTGTGCCTGGCCCAATCTTTGATACATTTTGAGTTGACTCTTGTATGTGGTATAAAAGCAGGGGCCAGCTTCATTGTTTTGCAAGTAGATATTCAGTTTTCCCAGCACCATTTGTGGAGGACAGTTTCTACCTCATGAAATGGTGTTGGTCCGCTTGTCAAAAGTCTTTTGACCATGTATGTGAGAGCTTATTTCTTGGCGTTCTATTTTATCCTGTAGGTCAATGTCGCTGTCTTCATGCCAGAATAATCTTTTGTTTGTGACAGAAGTAGCAATTATTTTTCATAGCTTGTCATTTATCTTTTTACTTCTTTTATAATACTTATTTTTGCCATGCAAAAGCTGTTTTATTTTTATGTTGTTGAATTTATCCATTTTTTAAATTGTTTTTATATTTTGGGCCATAGGAAAGTTTTCTCGTACTTAGCTTGTTAAGGAACATGTCAATGTCTCCTTCTAGTACATGGATAGCATCCGGTCAATTTATTCAATAATTGTTATTTTCAATTCTACTGGAAATTGTTCAGAGAAAAAAAGAGAAATTCACTCCTTTCAGTGAATCCATAAGAAGAAACCAAAGTGTAAAAACACTGCAAAAAGACTGACAGCCAAGCTCAAACATGATCGTTTGTTTATAACAATGAGGACAATGACAGCTATTCTCTAGTGACTTCATAATCAGTACAAGGCACCGTAGGAGATCTTTGTATACACTAAGTATAGAAAAAGAAGAAATGCACAGCTTTTAACAGCTTTAACTTCGGAGTTATATAAAGTTGAGTTCAAATAGGTGTTTTACTAGATTTGATTCCAAACTCAGTCACTTACTGGTTGTATGACCTTGGGCAAGTTTCTTTTGTTCATTAAGTCTCATTTTTAAAATCTGTAAAATGGAAATCACGTTAGAATTACTTCATGGAGTTGTAAGATTAAATAACATAATGCATATAAAGCCCTCAGTGATTAGCATAATATAGTTAATACACATTAGCCACTGTTAATCCCCAGTTTAGAAATGAAATTACTAAAGTGATGAGAAATTAAAGTCACTTAACTAATAAGTGTCAGAATCGGAATTCAAACCCAAGCTCTAATCCGTTTCACTCCAAAGCTCTTACCCCTCTACTACATCGGTAGAAAGTAATTTTTACATAAATGCTGATTTTTAGAAAAGCCTAGAATAGAGCATACTTGAATGTTAAGGAAACTGTTTTCTTTTATAAATTAGAAACAATGGTATTTACTTATTTATTTAATTTTTGGGGGGAACAGAATCTTGCTCGGTCAGCCATGCTGGAGTACAGTGGCACAATCTTAGCTCACTGTAACCTCCTGATCCCGGGTTCAAGTGATTCTCTTGCTTTAGACTCCGGCGTAGCTGGGATTACAGGTGCTCGCCACCACACCCAGCTAATTTTTGTATTTTTAGTAGCAGCAGGGTTTCACCATATTGGTCAGGCTGATCTCAAACTCCTGACCTCAGGCAATCCACCTGCATCGGTCTTCCAAAGTGCCGGGATTACAGGTGTGAGCCACCACGCCCGGCTAGAAACAACGGTATTTTAAAAAGAAACTTAGTGTACAAAAACATAGTGCATTACCCTATGATCGTTGCCTCTTTTTTCACCATCAAATGAGATGTATTCAAAATTTTAGAACTGAGAAGTTAGAGGAGAAAAGGACTGAGAAGGTGTGGCTAGTTTGGGCAATAAAAATCTTATGGTTGATTGTTAAAGCAGAAACCATATTATGTGCAGTTGAGGAGCAAGTGTATACCAGCAGCAACAGGGCTGGTGGAAGCTGGATCAAGGGTAGCCAAGATTAGACAAGCTTTCTGGGGGCAGAACAGGAACCAGGAGAAGCCCTAGAAGGGAGACAGAGGACTGATAGCAGGGAACATTTATTCCTCAGGATTCATGTTTCGATTAAGGAAATAAAATACCGAATCTACTCCCCAGGAATGAAAATTATGGGAGGAATGCTTTCAGCTTATCTTTGGTTTTCCTTTTTTCCTAATAGATGAGGGATTTATCTTTTGTGAAGTTGGAAGAACACTTAACCCCTGATTCTCCGTAAACCAGCCTACAAACCAAGTGCATTCTGAGAGAATGCATTCCGGGCTGCTGTTTAGGAGAGAATTCAACTCAGCAAGGCTTTTGACCAAACATCTAAAGACATGTTCCCCAAATGGCTTTATCAGTAATGCAGTTAGCACTTAGAGGTTAATTCTTCCAAACATGAGAGGGGGAGAAGGGAGCATGCAAGGGGTCAACAGGCAGAAGCTGGAGCAGGTGGATTCCAGGTGGCATCGGTGTGCTCGAGTAACAGTACCGCAGGCAGAACCCCACCCCAAGTTGGAGCATTTCCACAGACACTCCAACCTGTGAATCTTCCTGCAATTGCTGCTTTCCTGTGACTAGATTTAGCCTAGAATGTAAGTGCAAGCTCATCTCCCTACAGGTGGAATTTGAGGTCTCAGGTGTAAGAACTAGAATGATGATATACCTCAAACCAAAAGAGTAGAAAAAGGGAGATAACGCGTTTGTGGCACTTTTGAGAAATGAGATAGTAAGTGAAAGGCTAGGAGTACAATGATTTAAAGAGGGGGGTTTTCTAGAGCTTGGGCGATGTGACCGTGGCAGAGCTCATGGAAAGGGTGACACTGAAGATGCAAGAAAAGAGAAGGTGATTCACGCAGCGGTCCCGGAAAGCCAGGAGGGGACAGGAGCCAGGCAGAGGGAAGGCATAGCCTTGGAAAGAAAGAGCACTCCTGAGACAGGGTGAGAAAAATAGGAGAATGATCAAAGGAAAAAGAAAATTTTGAAGTGAGGAGGAAGGAAATCAAAAGAGCTCTTGTTTAGACAGAGGGCAAGGATAACAACTGAGGGTGGCAGCAGACAGCTAGTGCAAATGAGGAGAATGAACTGATGGGAACAGACATCAAGCCCCTGGGAAAGAAGGGACTGGCACTAACGACCGAAGTCATGCGGATCAGAGTAAAGCCATGGTGAGCCCACTGAGCTCAGCTTTGCCATGGTTGTCCAGCACTAGGAGGCCCTGCAAAAGACTGGGTGGCAACTGAATTAAATAGATTCAATATGTCAAATGCATTTGGATTTCTTTCTTTTTTCCTTCTTTACTCCCTCCCTTTCTTCTTCCCTTCCTCCTGCCTTCCTTCTTTCTCCCTTTATTTCATTTTACCTGTAACTGGCTTGAAACTCAAACTTTTTTTTTTTAATGGGTATCGAGTTTGACCACAGGGGCATCATGTTAAACAGTTCTTCTCTCAATATGGCAGTAGAGTTGTAAACACAGAAGTTATAAAAGGGAACATAACTGGGAAGTTCCTTGCTTACTTTGTTGGTTTATTTATTTATTTATTTATTTTTGAGACGGAGTTTCGCTCTTGTTACCCAGGCTGGAGTGCAATGGCGCAATCTCGGCTCACTGCAACCTCCGCCTCCTGGGTTCAGGCAATTCTCCTGCCTCAGCCTCCTGAGTAGCTGGGATTACAGGCACGCACCACCGTGCCCAGCTAATTTTTTGTAATTTTTAGTAGAGACGGGGTTTCACCATGTTGACCAGGATGGTCTCGATCTGTTGACCTCGTGATCCACCCGCCTCGGCCTCCCAAAGTGCTGGGATTACAGGCTTGAGCCACCGCGCCCGGCCCTGTTGGTTTATTTTAAAGCCAAATTCAACATCTCAGATTACAGGTGCGGTATTAATATTGATTGAACACCTAAGAAGTGCTAGTCATTTTCTAGGGCACCACACAAATGTGTAAGTTGATTTAAGGAAGTATTCCAATTGGCATCATTCTGGACCATTTATTCAACGACTGTACATCTACTAACTGCACCTCTGCAAATAATGTGCAACGTATGGTCCCCTCCTTCCCCATCTCACACCCAGTTGTGCCACCAACACCTGAAGCAGATGAAACACTTCAGCAACATTGAAAGGGTGAACATCACGAAATACCAAGTATGTTTCACAAATTTTCAGAGGCATGAACAAGATGAGCTATCTTTGAGGTGATGGGCAGGATATGGATGACATAGAAAGGCTGGGACATTTCAAACCATAGCCATTGTGTTCCGGAACCACCAAAGAACTGAGCACGTGGGTCTAACTATCATGGAGAAGGAATAAAAGAGAATCTTTGAATCGGAGCTGTATGGAGACCCAGAGGCTGGGTGGGAGTGGGGGAGCAGGGAAACATGTCTCTGAGGATCTACACCACTGGTTCATGTGCCAGTTTCTCTGGATTGGTTTAGACGTGAAATCATAACGATGGCAGGCTTCTTTATAAAGTGTTCTATGAGTATTATTATTTATAATCATTCCATCACTATAATGATTTTCAAAATATGAAGTCTCTAAGAATCAGTGTTCTCTGTAATCATTGAAGTAAGTCCCTCTCTCAAAAGCAATCCTCAGCTAACCAGCACCATTAGTTCAAGTTAAATTGGAAACTACTGACATTGGCGTAAGCCACAAGGCCTTTAAGAGACGTGCAATTACATCTTCTTTAGTCTGTGAATATGCTAAATAAATATGAGGAAGTAATGATTTAATTAAAAAAAATTTCTCTTAAAGCCAAACACAAAGTCGAGATGTTTCTATTGTTTATAGGTATAAATGCAACCAACGGGTTGATGCCATTTTATTATGCCTCTTGAAAGCAAAAAGAAATAGCCTGGTAATTTTTAGTTTGGATGAGTGCTTGAACAAAATCTATCATAATATATCTTATAACCCTCAAAGCTATGGCAGGTCATATGTAAGACCAGACTGACCCTGAATCAGAAAGCCCCGGACAGTTGGGTGTGTTGTAAGGGATCTCAGGAGACAACAGTCCAGTTCTACTCACCTCTCCAAAATCCCTTGCACTTCATGCAAAGTGGCTGGATAGTAGCCTGGTCCTGGCTGCCACGCTCTTAACCTGCACCTCCCACCATACCTGACACTTTGTCAGATTCACTCACTTACATAACAAGATATACGTCTGGAGAAGAAATTCGAACCCACAGTGAAAAGACAAACAATTTCAGCAGTCACGGACGGAACTTCCAGTTGAGAAGGGAAGGCAGATGTGTAAGAGCTATGAGGTTATTTAATTATAAATATGGCGAGTTCTCTGCTTCCCTCTTATACAGCCCACATATAGCACAGGGAAAGAGGTGAGCATATGTTGTATAAAATATGCTGTGATTCATTTAAGTTACATTCACCTGCTGTGTCCAACAGCAAAATCCAATTGGCTCAAGAGTTACTAAGTTCCATTAGAAATCAAAGTAGAACTGCATAAGGTTTTGATATATAATTATATTTTTTCCCACTATTTTTATTTTTCCTTTGCCGTTTCCATATTCATGCCAATAGTCACTACTTCAGGTATAGAAAGTAAAGTAGCCTTTGCCCCTCCTGGCTTTTGTTTCTAAAAATAAAATGTAAGCTGTTGATAGAGGATACATAAGGGAGAAAATGTCTGCAGGAATAAGTGGAGTTTGGAAAAAGTAGGAGGAAGACAGAGGTTTCCCCGGAAAGGGAGGCCCTGGAGCAGGGAGGAGTCAAATGCAGCCTCCAGGGAGGCAGCAGGAGCCTAATGCAGAATGGCTTCGGGTAATAGGGAGGAAGGAGGACAGGAGGCTTCAGAGTGCAGCCAGGCTAGAAGGGACGAAGCACATAAGCACATTCTCTGCAGGACACAGTCAGCAAAGCACTGTCTTCACTCCGTGCCCTGCTAGGCGTATCCTCCCTACCACTTGGCAACATCTCAGAGACATCCCATAGCATTTCTGGTCATTTCAACCACAGCTACAGTCTTATCTTTAGGTACACGTAAGTCTTACTTTAATTTTCTTATTCACACTAAAGCTCTCTCTTCTCAAATGAAGCCTGACTTCTGGCTTTGTTTGGGTACCAGGAGTAGGAAGTACAGGCTGTTTCTACTGCTGTCTTCTTCTCAACTCGAGATCTCAATACCACATCCCCTCCACCCCTCCAATGGGGAAAGGAGGGAGGAAAGCAAAAGAAAAGGCCTTTTTACTTAGCTTTTGCTGTTTGTGGTTCTGTCTCAATGGTCATTAAAATGTAGTCTCTCTTGGGTTGTATTTTCAGATTATTTAAATGCCTCCCCACCAGAGAATTCTTTTTTTTTTTTTTTTTTTGAGATGGAGTTTTGCTCTTGTTACCCAGGCTGGAGTGCAATGGCACGATCTTGCCTCCCCACAACCTCCGCCCCCTGGGTTCAGGCAATTCTCCTGCCTCAGCCTCCTGAGTAGCTGGGATTAAAGGCACATGCCACCATGCCCAGCTAATTTTTTGTATTTTTAGTAGAGATGGGGTTTCACCATGTTGACCAGGATGATCTCGATCTCTTGACCTCGTGATCCACCCGCCTCAGCCTCCCAAAGTGCTGGGATTACAGGCTTGAGCCACCGCGCCCGGCCCCTACCAGAGAATTCTAATCTGCACCATCCTCTATGAGATACCTTCCAAATGATCTCTTACCAGCCTTCTCTGCTTCTGCCCTCTCGTGATGACCCACAGTCTCTTTATGCTTTCTGGGGAACTTTCACTTCAATAGGTGGCCTCTGGAGATAGCTCAAACCTGGATCCTCCCAGTATCCACTTAGTGGTGTGCAAAATCCCGGAACAATGGCACGTTTGGGGCTGGAGGAGACTTCCAAGAAAGGCAGAGGATAAATTTTCCTCCAAAAAATGAATGCTGGGAATCCTAGAGTCAGAAATTAAGTTCAGTTATAGAAAATAAGTGGGTATGACTTGCACAGTTAGGTTTATGGTTTGGGAATCCTACCTGCTATGCAAAAATAGTCACTTATGTGAATGTTGTCCCCTGGAATTATATAACACATGGCCCTAATCATCTATTAGTGTAGACCAATAAGGTTTTGTCTATTGCAATACATTTCCCTGGACTTCCTTAAGTAGTTGCAGAAGAGAAGAAGTCACTTGCCATTATCCTACAAGAGGATGAAGGCATAATTTTCAACCAGTTTGTAACCTTATAAATCATGATATTCAATAACGAGTATCCAGCCCGGGTGCAGTGGCTCACATCTGTAATCCCAGCACTTTGGGAGGCTGAGGCAGGTGGATAACTTGAGGTCAGGAGTTGAAGACCAGCCTGACCAACATAGCGAAACCCCGTCTCTACTAAAAATACAAAAATTAGCCGGGTGTGGTGGTGAGCATCTTTAATCCCAGCTCTTCAGGAGGCTGAGTTGGGAGGATTGCTTGAACCCCAGAGGTGGAGGTTGCAGGGAGCCAAGGTCATGCTACTGTACTCCAGCCTGGGTGACAGAGCGAGATTCCATCTCATAAACAACAACGAAGTATCTTCTGGTTTTGATTCAAAGATTACAAAACAGAGTTTTCTTTAGTAGAGCAAAATAGAGAGATTTAATTCCCTCCCACCCCTTGCAGTGTCCCCTTCCTTCTCTCATAAATTGATCAGTTGCTCAAAACCTTGAGTCACTGCTAATCACTCATTGTGACAAAGGGGGCTTCTGTTTGCCATCTACTTCCTAGTTTTACCTTGTCCTTGCTGTGGCAGCAGAGAACCACCATTTTTTGACAATTTTCTACCCTATTAATATTCTTCATTGATTTTCAAGATAGTTAGGAAGAAAGCCTTTTCCTCTGTTCTGGGAAAAAAAAAATCTGTTACCTGGGCATTTACCCAATCTTAATAACTGTTCTAAAAGAACAAAAGTTGATGCTTAAAAGTAGTGATTCTGCTGTGTCACTGTATTCCACTTCGTCTCTAAAGAGCTAGTAAATGCGGCTCGGTCAACTCTGACATGCTTAGTTAACAGAAAAAAAGAGAACAAAGAAAGTACACCTCCATAACAGGTCCGAAAATTAAAGAGAAGGCAGCGCGGTTGGGGGTCTCTCAAGAATCACGCATTTGTGTATTCTGTCTCTCACTCTGGCTTTGTGATTTGTCAAATCTTTTTGATTTTTCAGTTACTCATCTATGTATCTTTACAAAAGTAACAAAACCTAGACCTAGCAAACTCTGTTAACATTCTCAAAAGAGAAACAGAAAGCAAGGAAGGTGGAACAGAAATAGAGAAATGGCTGTTTGGAACTCACACGGAATATATTTTTGGGAAAATGAAATGGTTTCATAACAATTTTGGGTCAACGGTTTATGCTCCTCTTCCAAGGATTATACTCCAGTTGGTTCCAAGTTCTTTTACAATTGTCCTCAGAGTTCCCTAAACACTCATAAAGGCCTTTTCAGTGAAATTGGCAGATAAAAACTCTCATTCTTTAAATGTGTTCAAAAACACATTTTATAAACCAATTATATATTTAAACCTGCTAATTTTTCCCGATAAATTAGATGTTAGGCGTGTAGATCTCATGCCATCATCATTTCCATTGATAGCTGACAGAAATATTAGGGATTCAATATTGTAGAATACAATTAAATAAAACAATTTCAAATGAATGGAGGAGGGCATTCTGTCCTGATGTGAATCATTTTATTTCAGCAGAAGTTATTACACATATATATTTACTACCCATTCACATATACCCCAGACGCTTTATGTGCTATACAAAACATAGTGGTGGGCTGAGAAATATCCCATGCTATTGTACTCAATAGTAATTAACATCAAAATCCTGGAAACAGTACAGAGTGGGCAGCACACCCAGTTTGATTCAATTGTTGGCAGCATCTTCTACTGGGCAGCACATTTGAGTGGCAGTCATGCCACTCAGTTCTATTCAGGGCAATCCTTTCCTTGAAGGAAATCACATTCTTGACTCCTTGACTTCTCCAGCATTTGAAATTGGCAGAAATGCTTGGGGAGAAAGAACATTGGTACAGATTCTCAAGATCTTGTTTCATCGGATCTTTCAGTTTCATACCAATTTATAATTCATATATTAACTCAGCAGTTCTTAAACCCATTTGGGGAATCTCTAGCCTTAAAACCTTTAAAATATCTGAGGAGTCTCGTTATCTCCACAAGGTAATATAAGTAGAGCAGAATATAACACTCTTCTACTATACATTATGTTTATATATTATATTTGGTTTTATTTTTCAGAGTCTACATCACTGTCGGCTTTTTAAACATAAATGTCTATACTTGCAAATATTAATTTTTAATAGTTAGATCGTAAGCCAGGGTTCTAGCCTAAATTTGAGGAGAAAGACAAAATAGGAACCTCTTAGATGAGCACAATATAAAACAGAAAATGCAGTGTTTTCAATTCTGACTGCATGTTAGAATGACCCAAAATAATTTTAAAAACATCAAATTCTTGGTCCTCTCTCTAAACCAATTAAATCAAACTTCCTTGGAAGCTTGTATATCAGCATTTTATGAAGTTATATTTCTAATGTAACCAGAACAGACAGAACTAAGCAGAAGAAGTAGGCACCTAAGATCACCAACCGAAAAAGGACTTCGTCTGGGAAGGGTCTGAATTTGAGTCTCCTGAGGGTCCCTTACCTGAGACATTTCCTACTCAGGGCTTTGGGTTGTCAATCTGGAGAATATTCAGCAAGTCCTGCATTATAAGTGCTTTTCAGCACTCCAGTAAATTGCTTTTCATGTTTCATTCCTGAGGAGAGATGTAAGAGAAAAAGCTGTATCACATGAACTAATATATATCAAGCCCTTGCTCTGTGTGAGACACCATGAAAGATATAAAAACACAGACATGGTCCCTGCCTCCAGTGGGCATCTTTCCAGTGAGTTGGCAGGATACTGGTACAGTGAATAATACTCATGCTCCATGTCATCGCACATTTTCTCTTTCAAATCATCCTTCTTTACACCTTCGTCTTTAACACAACTTAAGAACTATTTCAAAACAGTCTGTGACTAGTTGTCATTTGGTGAATCAAAGTAGCCATGCTGTAGTTTTGGAAAAGAAGAGATCACTATCAACAGGACTGGCCTTGGAAGGCTCCATAGACAGCTTAAATGTGAGCTGAGTTTGATGGTCAGATTGGCTATAGAGAAGTGACAGAAGGGTGTTCTTGGTCCTGCAGGTGAGTGTCTTTCCTTGGTGTCACTGTTGTTAGGAAAGTCAGAGACAGGTCTGGTTTGCTGACACCTCATTGCCTTTGTGGGGTCCACCATCTCCAAAATAAGTGATACTTCATGTGAGTCAACTTCCACAAAAGTCTCTGTAAGGAAGGCTCTGTTCAAACCGCCATACTGTTCACAGTACGCTCCGGTCCAACCACACACACTCCTCCTCATGACAACCTGTCAGCCTTTACCAGGCTAATGCAATGACATTGTATCTAAAGAAGAAGCACTTGGCCACTGCAGTGGCTCATGTCTGTAATCCCAGCACTTTGGGGGGCCAAAGCAGGTGGATCACTTGAGGTCAAGAGTTCAAGACCAGTCTGGCCAACATGGTGAAACCCTGTCTCTACTAAAAATACAGAAAAAATTAGCTGGGTGCAGCGGTGCACATTTGTAGTCCCAGCTACTTGGGAGGCTGAGGTGGGAAAATTTCTTGAACCTGGGGAGTGGAAGTTGAAGTGAGCTGAGATTGCACCACTGTACCCCAGCCTGGGTGACAGAGTGAGACTCCATCTCAACAAAAGCAAAGAAATAAAGAAGGAATACTAAGTCTGAAGATACAGTTGGTTTGGACACTACATTGCAATATATGGCAAACAACATTTCATATTTCCAGATTTTATAGACCACCCTGTGGTCACCTACGTTCATTGAAAGCTAACGTTTTGGGAGAAGTTAGCTGTCATCAACCACACTTAACAAAAATGGGATAAATGAAAGGAGTCAGATAATGGGTAGTGAAAGAGAGAGGAGGTGCCCACAGCAGGAGGTGGAGTACCAAGAGGAAAGGGAGGGGATATGCAGAAAACAGTGGGAGAGAGCAAACACGTGCTGCCTGCTTCACAGTCTTTTGGAGACTTTGCAGGGGTAATCCTGGAGTTTCCCTAGCTGCAGCCTACCAAGCCTGGCTGTCCACTGGTGCAGCCTGAGGAGGAACTTAGTGAGTCAGAATCACTGAGAAGGGACCCAGGAAGCAGAACTCTTCAAAGTGCCACAGCTGGTGCTGATGTGCTGGGACACACAGCTCTAGAATGGTCCCTGCAGGACAGACCTGGAATGAAGCGTCGCAGGCGCTCCCACCAGCAGTTTGATCTAAGGTACCAGAGAGGCTCCGAGAGTAAGAATCCCAAAGTGTGGAGGTTATCAACCTCCAAAATGCATAAGAATAGCCTGTTCAAATGAGAACACACGGACACAGGGAGGGGAACATCACACACTGAGGCCTGTTGTGGGCTGGCGGGCTAATGGGAGGGAGAGCATTAAGACAAATGCCTCATGCATGCAAGGCTTGATACCTAGATGACTGGCTGATGGGTGCAGCAAACCACCATGGCACAGGTGTACCTATGAAACAAACCTGCACATTCTGCACATGTATCCAGAACTTAAAGTAAAATAATTAAAATTTTTAAAAAAAGGAATACCCTGTTCAATGCAGATTCCTGGGTGCCAGACCAGAGGTTTATGATTCAGCATGTCTTGGGTTCAGGCCAGGAACCTGCGTCTTCAACAAATTCTCCAAGTGAAACTGATGCAGGTTATCCAAAGAACACAAACACTGTGCTGATGTGTCACCAGAGGGTGAATCACAAACCATTTTCCTGAGTGAATTGACAATAACCGAGTCAGATGAGCCAGGGCACTCAGTCCTCTTGCGGGGAGGATTTGGTAAGGCACACCCAGCCCCCTCTTTTCCACTATGCAGGAAGCATGGAATGATGATTGGTACACACTACATAGGGCACACACAGCTTCCTCGCTAGGAAAAATGGTTCTCTTTTCCTCTTTTTTTTTTTTTTTTTTGTAAAGAGGGAAATATGTTAGCTTCTGGGATGGATGGAAACATGTTAGCTTGGGAATAAGAGTTGTCAACTGAGCAGAGGAAATGCATGATTTCACAAACCTGTGTTTCTCTCAAGTTTTACTTGGTGATGCTTCTCTACAGGGAAGTTTAACTTTCTTCCTCAAAAGGTTTTGCAAAATATTAAGATACATTTCTTTAAAAATAATTATTTTGTTTTTCCTGAGTATTTCTTTTTTTTTTTTTTTTTTTTTTTGAGACGGAGTTTCACTCTTTACCCAGGCTGGAGTGCAATGGTGCAATCTCAGCCCACCACAACCTCCACCTCCTGGGTTCAGGCAATTCTCCTGCCTGAGCCTCCTGAGTAGCTGGAATTACAGGTACGCGCTACCGTGCCCAGCTAATTTTTTTTATTTTTAGTAGAGACAGGGTTTCACCATGTTGGCCAGGATGGTCTCGATCTCTTGACCTCGTGATCCACCCGCCTCGGCCTCCCAAAGTGCTGTTTCCTGAATATTTCTTTTAACACCAACAATAAAGAGACTTAGAATGTATTCCTAAAGAAATAGGCCAGGAGCAGTGGCTCACGCCTGTAATCCCAGCACTTTGGAAGGCAGAGGCGGGCGGATCCAAGGTCAGGAAATAGAGACCATCCTGGCCAACATGGTGAAACCCCATCTCTACTAAAATTACAAAAAAGTTAGGTGGGCGTGATGGTGCGTACCTGTAGTCCCAGCTACTCAGGTGGCTAAGGCAGGAGAATCTCTTGAACTTGAGAGGCAGAGGTTGCAGTGAGCCAAGATCGCATTACTGCACTCGGCCTGGCGACACAGAGAGACTCCGTCTCAAATCAATAAATAAATAAACAAACAAACAATAAACATAGTCACTCAATTATTTTTTATTTTTATTTATTTATTTATTTATTTATTGAGACGGAGTTTCGCTCTTGTTACCCAGGCTGGAGTGCAATGGCGCGATCTCGGCTCACCGCAACCTCCGCCTCCTGGGTTCAGGCAATTCTCCTGCCTCAGCCTCCTGAGTAGCTGGGATTACAGGCACGCGCCACCACACCCAGTTAATTTTTTTATTTTTAGTAGAGACAGGGTTTCACCTCGTTGACCAGGATGGTCTCGATCTCTTGACCTCGTGATCCACCCGCCTCGGCCTCCCAAAGTGCTGGGATTAAAGGATTGAGCCACCGCGCCCGGCCCAATTATTTTTAAGTAGCTTGAAATCTTTATAACAAGTAACGAATTCTTTTCTTATTTGTGTATTCAATATACATAATAGTTATGATCATCCGCAAAACCTATAACAAAGGGGAAGCCAGTAGATGGCAGTGTGTGCTACTTTTTTACAAATTAGTTCAGTGAGGACTGATTCCCCTTACCCCAAAACCTATTTGTTTTCAGATTAGTATAAATCTGATTTCAATTTTTTAAAAGCATTACTTGTAAGGAGCCCAATCATTTTGTCCTTTTCTGAGCCCATATTGAGTGATTCTGTCACAATTTATTAAATAAGAAAAGTATTTTAAGGATTATTAATCTCGTCTGAGAGTAGAAAGCATTTAACTTGACCCTTTCCTTTCAGTGTTACTGGAGCTACTGTTTTTCTCTCCCCCCCACTATCCCCCATGCACATTACAGTGCCATTTCATCAAAAAATATGGAAGTTAAAAATCAGTTTCAGGCCAGAATTGCATTTGTGTTTAAATGAAATTATGTTTATATTGGGATTACACCTAGCTGTTCTCTAATATTATTTTTTAAACATTACAGTACATTTATGAACAAATACTTTATTGTGTCTTTGACATGGGAACTAATATATAATAGAAGTTGTAGGTCACTGAAATCAAAAGGGACACAGCTACAGGCTTTGGAGTTCTAGTCTCAGCTCCAATCATGTAACTCCGGGTATGGTAATTCACTTTTCTGATCAATTTTTTTGTATGCATACTTGTGATCATGATGCCTGCTCCATAGGGTATTACAAAATGAAATTAGATAATGTACAGCATCCAGTAAAATGCATTATATATAGTAAGTGGTACTCAATAAACGGTATCTGGTTTGGGTTTTGTTTGTTTTGTTTTGAGACAGGGTCTCATTCTGTCACCTGAGCTGGAGTGCAGTGGTACAATGACATCTTGACTTCCTGGCTCAGGTGATTCTCCCCCTTCAGCCTCCCAGGTAGCTGGGACTACAGGTGCATGCCACCACACTCAGCTAATTTTTTGTAGAAGAAGGGTTTGCCATGTTGCCCAAGCTGGTCTCAAACTCCTGGGCTCAAGCAATCCGCCCACCTCAGCCTCCCAAAATGCTGGGATTACAAGCATGCACCACTGTGCCTAGTACCACCCTGCCAGGTATTTGTTTTTCACATTGTTATATCAAATTCAATCTCCTATAGTCAGACATGCTCTATAGAAAACATCATTCAAGAACTTCAGAAAAACTAACTCCATAATCTTCATTAGCAACACACTTAGTCCCAACTTTCCTCCAGCCTGCGTGATGTGAATTTACTGTGTTTTCTCATGATTAGCACCAAGCCTATATTTTTAAGCTTCCTGGGTTTTAGAGGCACACAGAGACAGTTCAACAAGCATCATGTACTGTTGAACCCTATAATCTCCTACTCAGCTGCCAAGACTAACGTTAATACAGAGAGGTGAACACACAGCTGAAACATTTAGCACAGTATCCATTTTTCCCATCTTTGTTTAAGATTATGAAAATTATATATTGTCCACGAATGTTGGTACTTCTAGTTAGTGAGTTTCCCAGCATCAGGGCACTAAATGCATCAAAGTGCTAAGGTATTCTACATTAAAGTGTGATTATCTGTCAGCTTTCAATTTAATTAAAAATCAGAAGCCAAGCAGGAAAAGATTAACAAAATGAACTTGAATATCAAGGAGAAAGAAATACCTCAAGTACTAAAGAGAAAAGAAAAAAAAAAAATCACCCTTACAGCAAGTTGAATTTTCTATATTTATCCATGTGTGTTTGCTTCACTGGGTTGTCAATTTTAATTGGTCTGCAACATGCTGTGGTTCTGATGCATTCCGAATTTCAGTTGTTATTTCTGACATCTATCACAGTGTCCCCAAATTCAGTCTATTCCTAGTGAATAATAAGGGCTTCTCTCATTATAGAAATAAACAGCTTATTAAATCTATTGTTAGCTTTTATACCTGATGACACAACCCTTCAGAGGTGTAGAAAATGGGAAACTGTCTCTTTCACAAATCGTATTTACCTTACTAAGAGCAAGGGTGATTCGTCAAGGTTGGCCCAATGCTAATTGAGATTTTGTAAAGGTTAAAACCACGGCAGGTATATACCAAATGTCCTAAGTTCACCACCAAAACTCATGTCTTTCCAATGCAATTATGTTTTGGTTGTCAAGGCTATTTTTCAAAAGAAAAGAATCCTACTCTGCCTGGGTGTATATATGTGTGTGAAGTGCATATATTTTTATAAACCTTGATAGTTTTAAATTTTGAGAGGCTACATGCTATACTGAAAAGAGCACAGGCCTTGGAGAAAGACAGATTTAGCTTCCTAGACAGGTTCCAGCATTTATCAGTTTTCTTACCTTGGGAACTTATTTAACCTTTCTGAAGCAGAGCTTTGTCAGCTATAAAAGATGAGAATAATAATCCATGCCCTACAGGAAGTGATCGGTGTATTTTATCACAATGCTTGAAATGTAGGAGATGTTCAATACTTGATTAAAAGTTCACATTGAGCGTAGATGAGTCCTTCTGCGACTTCATATGTGAAAATCCGGACTTGGAGCAACAAAAAAGTACTTGTGGGTAATTATTTTAGAATATTATTTTAAGAGAAATAACAGGATGACTTTAATAAGCATCTATTAGCACATTTAAAATTTAACAAAGGCAACATGGTGCAAAATATTAGGTATAGTGAAATATACCGGGAGAATTAAAAGAACACCAAAGGACAAGACATTGTATTATTTCTTTTTTCTTTTTTTTTTTTTTGAGACGGAGTTTCGCTCTTGTTACCCAGGCTGGAGTGCAATGGCGCGATCCCGGCTCACCGCAACCTCCACCTCCTGGGTTCAGGCAATTCTCCTGCCTCAGCCTCCTGAGTAGCTGGGATTACAGGCACGTGCCACCATGCCCAGCTAATTTTTGTATTTTTAGTAGAGACGGGGTTTTACCATGTTGACCAGGATGGTCTTTATCTCTTGACCTCATGATCCACCGGCCTCGGCCTCCCAAAGTGCTGGGATTACAGGCTTGAGCCACCGCGCCCGGCCGACATTGTATTATTTCTAAGCCATTCATTTTTTCACTCCTATTAATAAATATGACCCCACCACCACCACATACACACACTGGAATAACACCCACAAGTATTTTTGTTTGTTTGTTTTACTTCATTTATTTGTTTATTTACTTTTTGTTTGTTCGTTTTTGAGATGTAGTCTTGCTCTGTTGCCAAGGCTAGAGTGCAGTGGTGCGATCTCGGCTCACTGGGTTCTGCCTCATGGGTTCAAGCAATTCTCCTGCCTCATCTTCCCTAGTAGCTGGGACTACAGGCACGTGCTACCATGCTGGCTACTTTTCGTATTTCTAGTAGAGATGAGGTTTTGCCATGTTGGCCAGGCTGGTCTCAAACTCCTGTCCGCAAGTGATCTGCCCACCTTGGCCTCCCAAATTCTGTTTTACTTTAAATAGAACTGGTTGATAGTTAGGTAATTTAATTTTTAAATTTAGCTAGTGTCAATATGTATTTAATATGCATATAATACACATGTTACACATTCATACATATGTTGCATACACATATTCCCTAGCTCTGTTCAGAGATGTTAATACGTGACTGATCAGTATATAAAAATTAAAGGTAAAGAAAAATAAACATAAAGGAGTTAAGGGTCATGGGGTAAAGAGCAGGGATTCTCTTTCTCCTGTAACTGTCTCTGCATGTCCCTCAGACATTTGACTTAATATGAGAAGTTGACAAACTACTTACAAATCTTAGATGGCTTTATTTGATTAAAGGGGTGATAAAATTGAATGACCACATGTTGACAGTGAATGCACTAATGAATCCAGGATTTTATATTCCATAATCATTCAAAATGTTATTAGAATACATTCTCATAAGGTCTTCACTTTAAATAAGCTTTTTTCTAAGATAAATAATTTGATGTTTTGTCAGTTTTTCTGAAAAATGAACAACTGAGCTAAAGAGATGAGCCTAGCTGTGATACAACACTATGTGTTTAAGAGAGGCTGTGGGTGAAAAGGGACTGATGGTCCCTTGAGTTATGATTCTGAGAAATAAGATGTACTGAGTCCAACCAGCAGCTTCCTTAATGAACCATTTTGAAAAGCTATTTAGGTAAAATGCTACTAAAAGACCAAAATGCATCTGCAAACTTACAGTTTATATAGAAGAAATGTTGAGGATGCTGATATGGTCTCCAAGCTAGTGCACATCTCAAATAAATGTGTGCATTGTCATTTGAGGTCGGCACAATCAAGGGCTGTAGGGCATTCCTAGCAACTAATATGTGAGCACTTCCTTCAGCCCACATCTAGCATGGCTAATACAGTTACTGACTGTCTTCAGCCACATTTAAGGAAAATAGCCACTGAGAAACGCACAGTCATTCTCTTAGCCTTCTTTCACTTTCTATGATTCCCCAACTCTCTTATTATAAAATCCCGCTTGTGTGCCCAACATTCTTCAAAGCTCAACATAACACACAAATGTCTTAAAACTCTTTTTTTTTTTGAGACGAAGTTTCACTCGTTTCCCAGGCTGGAGTGCAATGACGCGATCTCGGCTCACCACAACCTCCGCCTCCTGGGTTCAGGCAATTCTCCTGCCTCAGCCTCCCAAGTAGCTGGGATTACAGGCACGCGCCACCATGCCCAGCGAATTTTTTGTATTTTTAGTAGAGACGGGGTTTCGCCATGTTGACCAGGTTGGTCTCGATCTCTCGACCTCGTGATCCACCTGCCTCGGCCTCCCAAAGTGCTGGGATTACAGGCTTGAGCCACCGTGCCCAGCCAAATGTCTTAAAACTCTTATATGCCATTAGCACAAACAGGATGGGAATAGCAGACTCTCAGCTGTAAGTCATATGCATCCGGTATCAGTGTCTGGCTTCGTGGGTTTTCTTGACAACTCACAAGGTTTAAATAAACATACCACATATTTTCTTAATGAAATGAAAGGTTAAGCTTAAACTTTTTAGGGCTCTTCCATAGATTGCATTTTGCATGATATAATGAGGTTTATTAAAGAAGTACCTATGTACCTGAGCTACTGAACAGAAGCAGCAGCAGTTGGGAGAATGATTTGAATGGAAAGTAGTACTGAAAATTGGCATTACGAGTTTCACTAAATGCAACAGAAAATTAACAATATGTAATGGTCTTTGTGGGTTGAGTAGCAGCCAAGATGGTAAGGATGTCAGGCCTTGCCGTGGATTCAATAATTAGTTCATGAGTTCTGGTGACTTGATGTGTATAATATTAATGATTAATTTATTAATTTTAATTAAACAACTATTTACTAAGCACTTGCTGTGGGCCAGGGTCAGAGTTAAGTTCTTCCACACAAAGGTAACAAAATAGATATACTTGTTGACATGTTCAAGACCTATCAAGACCCATATTGCTATGAAGTTCCCACAGCATTAGTTGAGAAAAGCAGGGAAATTACCATATGATCCGGCAATCCCACTCTTGGGTAATTACTCAAAGGAAAAAGTATTCACTATCTGCTCTCCCATGTTTACTGCAGTGCTTATAATGGCAAAGATATGGAATCAGCCTAAGTGTCCATCAGCAGAAAAATGAATAAAGACAATGTGAGAATGAAACTGTGATACGCAGCAACACGGATGGAACCAGAGATCATCATGGTGAGTGAAATAAGCCAGGCACAGAAAGACAGATGCTGCGTGTTCTCATTCATATGTGGGAACTAAAAATGTGAATCACATGGAGGCAGAGAGTAGAATGACAGACACCAGAATCTGGGAAGAGTGAGTGGGTGGGAGGGTATAACCAGAGGCTGTAGGAGCGCATAGTTAGGCAGGAGGGCTAAGTTTTAATATTCAGTAATGGGTGTCTAGAGTTAACAACAGAATATTATATATTTCAAAATAGCTAGAAAAGAGCACTTGAAATGTCCCCGACACATAGAAACGAGAAATACTCAAGGTAATGGACACTCAAAATACCCTGATTTGATTATTACAGTCTATATATGTAACAAAATATCACATGCGCTCCATAAGAATCTACAAATATTTGTACCAATTTAAAAGCAGAAGAGCAGGGTAGAGACCCTGTGGTCTGGGATTTCCCTATTGACGTGGACAAGGCACTTAACCTCCTAGTTAGTATCACTCTCCACTAGCATACAAGGACAGCAAGAGGATAGCAGTAAAACTGCTCTATCCGGCTTTCTCTCAGTGTCTGTGTGATGTACAAATGAGATAATCGATATGAGAAGCTTTGAAAATTGTAAAGCACTCATTTTATTTTCACCTTGCTATAGACAGAAATAATAATTTCCACCTGTTCACCTCATACAGACGCTGTTGCTTCTTGGCATTTATTGAACAACAATGCTCTCTCTCTGATTTACAAATAGAATGAGACAGAGTTCCTGCCCTGTGATTTTAAACTAGGCAGACATGCATGATAAAAAGATGAGAAAACATTCAAGGTAGACAATATTTTGCAATGATCATTCATGTGTTTACAACAGGCTTCTGCATTTTTTAGATGGGAAGTACGATGGGCGTTTTTCATAATTCCTAGGATATTTGCTTATTGTGAAAAATGATAATCTGTGTGATTTAAAAACAAGAAGAAAAGAAAGATACAAGAAGATAGAAAAAAATTGAAAGTGGAAAGAAGGAAAGAAAGAGGCATGGGGCAGGTAAGTCCAAAAACCTTGTTGAACATCTTATTACACGTTTTACATTATACTGAGTCCTAGACGGGGGAAACGTGGATGTAGGCGTGAGATGAACTACAACTCAATCTGCAAGTGGACAGTTTGCTTTGCTCAGTAAACTATGCCAAGTAGTTCCACTCATGGTTGACTGTGATATTATTACTTAGCTTTGAAAATATTAACACAAAATATAGTAACGACTACAGTAATACCCCCATATATGTTAGCATTTGTACAATGCCTCAGATTTTTCAAAGTTTTTATGCAAACATTTAAATTTAATTCTCATAATAACTTTGTGGGATGAGCATAGTCATTATCTCTGATTTAGAGATGAAAAAGTTGGGGCAGAAGTTGGCGAAATAATTTACTGGAAGTAAGACAGTAAGGAGACCCATGGCTTGAACCTGGGCTTTCCGACTTGAAGATATGGGCATTATTATTACTATTTGAGACGGAGTTTCGCTCCTGTTACCCAGGCTGGAGTGCAATGGTGCGATCTCGGCTCACCGCAACCTCCGCCTCCTGGGTTCAGGCAATTCTCCTGCCTCAGCCTCCTGAGTAGCTGGGATTACAGGCACGCGCCACCATGCGCAGCTAATTTTTTGTATTTTTAGTAGAGACGGGGTTTCACCATGTTGACCAGGATGGTCTCGATCTCTTGACCTCGTGATCCACCCGCCTCGGCCTCCCAAAGTGCTGGGATTACAGGCGTGAGCCACCGCGCCCGGCCCGATATGTGCATTATTTATCTTCATTTCACAAAAGTAAATCCATGATCTAAAATAAAGCAGTATCATAATACTGCTTCGTTATGGAATAAAGACTGCTTTATTATGGTTGGGGAGAAAAGAAGCTCTGGAAAATAAATTTAAAAGAAAATTCAAAGCAAGAGTTGAATGTGGAAACATTTTCCCTCACACTCCTCATCTTAATCCAGTTCTAGAGTTTACAAATCAATTTCATTGGTCTTCAAAGTGATACAATCATTAGAAGGATTTTATAAAACGATTCTTCCAGACAAACACCGCCTCCTTAAGGAATGTCACTGTTTGGGTTTAACCACGGAGTGTGGTTCTGTGTATGCATAGCACATATTTCTCTCATATTTGTTAGGATGCTCTAAAGAGAACCTTGGTACGATATTCACTAAAAAGTTTATGCTACTTATTTTTATGTAATAATAGGTAAGCATGTGTAAAAATGATATCTAAAAAGATGGTGAAAATCTGACATTTCAGTTTCAAAAATTACACAGGATTCTAGTTAATGGTATTAATGACAAGACTAGACACACAAACATATACACATCCAAATAATTAAACATGGTTGTTAGCAAAACTTGAATGATTTCCTTGAAATCCAACAGTCTTCTAGTCCAAGAACAGATTACTTTATACCCCTTTGCCAAAGTCAGGGTAAAAGATCTCTCTCTCCGTCACTCCACAATAAGAACAATATCTTTAACATTAACACAAGATCTTTTACTACAATAAGAACAAAATCTAGTTTCTCCTCTCTTGGACTAGTATCTCCATTCTGTAATCTAAAATGCAGATTGTCTTACTCAAACAGCTGCTAGAAACCAATTCCATTTCTTTACCCTTTCATTTTTTTTCTCCTATAATTATCACAGAACAAAACTACCAAAAATGTATCAGTATAAAACCACAATCTGGAGTTTCTATAGCATCAGAGAATCTTTTGACTAGAACGGTACTTGACTGATCTTCAGTGTCTGGCTTTAGGAAGGACTGTGCATAAATACTTTTGAAGAAAAACCATAGAGATCTTCAGAGAAGACAATTCCACCATCTTTCTTACTAACTCATGTTGGGTACAATCGTTTTCATTGTCAGGAAGCTCTTTGTACTTTGATTAAATCCCTCATGCCACAGATTAAGAAATATAAATATACAGACTGAATCTCTAAATGTGAAAATTTGACTCATAAAATGTTTTAGATATGGAAAGAACTTTTATTTATTTCATTCATTTATTTCAAAAACTTGTGATTTTTATAACATGAAACTCACCAAATGTTTCTGGCTGGGTCATATGAAAGAGGCATTTCCTTAATGAGAGGACCTTCATGGTCTGAGGCTCCCTCCACAGTTTTGCAGTTTTAAAAGCTGAGGAGTGGGCTGGGCGCAGTGGCTCATGCCTGTAATCCCAGCACTTTGGGAGGCCTAGGTGGGCAGATAACCTGAGGTCAGGAGTTCGGGACAAGCCTGGCCAACATGTTGAAATCCCGTCTTTACTAGAAATACAAAAGTTAGCTGGGTGTGGTGGTGTGCACCTATAATCCCAGATACTTGGGAGGCTGAGGCAGAAGAACTGCTTGAACCCAGGAGGCGGAAGTTGCAGTAAGCCGAAGTCATGCCACTGCACTCCAGCCTGGGTGACAGTGAGACTCCGTCTCAAGTAAATAAATAAATAAATAAATAATAAAAAATACAAGTTGAGGAGTGGTCTAGCCCTGAGCAGTGGAATTACGCTAGCTAAAATCACAGGAGATTGATTTACAAGCCTGGGAATACGGTGTGATGTGAGGAGTGGGGAGTTGAGCTGGAAGGAGGAAGAGCAGATGTGAATATTTTCTGCTGGGCTGTTCTTGTACAGATATCACTGTGTCTGAAAAACAAAGTTCCAGCAGTTATTTATTTAGAATGCAGCTTAGATATGGTAAGTTAGTAAAGAGAGAATTCATTATGAAACATAGATGTTCCTGAATCTACGGAGTTCTCTTTTGAACAGGTAAGAATCTACAGTCAGTCACACTGATAGAAACAGGAAGAGACAGAGAAAGCACACGAGTGACCTCCATGGTCTATCTGGTAGGGGAGGAAGGTAAACTCTACACACCCCTCCTATCCCTTGGGGATCAACTAAAGTGGTTGTATCCAAAATCAGTTAATGAGGGGTATGTCAACGTTAGGGAAGACGGGAATGCTTCACATTGTGTCATTGCATCTTCATAGAAAGTCTTAGGAGATAGGGATTAAATAATCTCCATTTTTACCAGAGGCTATCAAAGTTAAAAAAATGTACCTAAGTTCACTGGTGATAGACCCATGATTCAAATCCAGCTCAATCTGATTGTAAATCTCATGACACTTTTCCTTTGCCATGCTCGCCTATCTTTCCATTCAATATTAATATTTGTTCTGATGATTCTGGTTTATGAATACTAAGTTAAGGGATTTACAGCATATTTGTTTTATTAGAACTGCCACCAAAGTATTTAAATTTAAAAATGTTTTGGGACTTTTCATTTTTCATCATTCTGGTCCATATGGTTGTATTATATTCAAGACTGGTTTCTGATGATGTAGTCGAAGGAAACGGACGTGGAGCCTCCATCTCTTTGGACTTTACCACACACGAGGGGCATTCTGTGTCCACTCGACTCTCAAAACCCACGGCCTCATCCTGTCTCTCAGTTTCAGAGTTTCTGTTTCTGCTCTCACCTCATTTTTTAGATTTAATGCTATAAACTTGGCATCTCTGAGTAAAGACTTTGGTCCCTCTTCCTGCCCAAGGTCACTTCTCTGCCCAAGAAGAACCTGTGCAAACACACCGACAGCACCCAGCACGGACAAAGGCTCCTGTGCAATGAGCTCATCTTTCCAGTTGCTAAAACTCTCTACCTTGTTAAATATGATGGCTCTCTCTCCTTTGATTGATGTTAGAGACGTAATGCCAATTCTCTGATTCTTCTTTTGCAATTTAGCAGTCACCAAAACTTTCAGTGCATATTATTATACCATGTATACAGTTCCCAAGAAGCAGCTTGTCTCATGTGTCACGTTTGATCTCATTGTTTTCTTGGAAGAGTTGCACATGAGTTGTACTTAGAACTTTCATAATTTACAATATAGTGTGTATATTCTACAGAGAACTCCTATAGATAATTAATCCCGCCTTGTTCTCTCTCCCTCCCTTTCCTTCCTTTTTTCTTCTATCAGTCTCTAGCTTTCATTTTAAGAGTGGCACTGGAATTCTTTCTCGGATCTGCAGAATGCGATGGGCTGAGATTAAAGCTGTTTTCCTTCGGGAACCCGGATCGCTCTATGCAACTAGCATACTGGCAAAATTATAAACACGGTTTGACTTTTTATTAACAATGGTAGCTTCCTGGGTGAGCTAGTGCACATGCTCAACTGCAGAAGTAGGAAATCCTATTGGAACGTTAGCCATCATGCACATTAACTGTTAAGTATTGTTTATAGATTCTTCAAAGCAAAATAAAACAAACTTTCCAAAACTTGCCTGCAGCAATGGACATAAAACATTAATTCAAATAATTCACCACCTCTGGGCCAAGCTTCTGCTGGGCCAGTATATAGACGGTCACGCCAATGAACACTCCGGTTACTTATTGAAACCGAGAATCTTTTCTGCTCTCCCAGGGAATGCAGTACTGAATCCAAGGTTAGCACTGGGTCTCATTTTGGGGGTGGAGGTTAAGTAATGCAAAGCACCTACGGAGTGGCCCGAGGCCAAGGAGCGGGGCTTGTGACTCCAGAACACATCAGCATCAGCACAAGGTGAGATTTAGTTTTTAAAGGGCCATTAAAAGGATTCCTTATTAAAAGTGGTAAAAGTGGGGAAGTATGAAGAGAAGGTTTCAAGGGTGACCAGTGAAAACTGTTTTAAAGGACTTGCTGAGCAAAGAGCCCATCTTGGAAAGAAAGTGTAGGAAAGGAAAAGAAACACATTTGAGCCTTTTTGTGAAAGTGTTTGTCTTTTTTTTCTAAAATGGTAACATTTAAAATGGCTGAATCTTGACTTGAATGACTTTTTGTTTTGTTTTGTTTTTTGAGATGGAGTCTGGCTGTCACCCAGACTGGAGTGCAATGGCACAATCTTGGCTCACTGCAACCTCTGCTTCCCAGGTTCAAGAGATTCTCCTGCCTCAGCCTCCCAAGTGGCTGGGATTACAGGTGAATGCCACCATGCCCAGCTAATTTTTTTTGTATTTTTAGTAGAGACAGGGCTTCACCATGTTGACCAGGCTATTCTCGAACTCCTGACCTCAAGTAATCCACACACCCTGGCCTCCCAAAGTGCTGGGATTACAGGCGTGAGCCACTGTGCCTGACTGACCTGAATGACTGTTTAACAAGAATAAATACACCAAAATAGCAATTGTAATAAGTCCCTGAGAGGGTAATACTACTGCGATTTTTTTTTTGGTGGGGGGAGACAGAGTCTTGCTGTGTTGCCCAGGCTGGGGTGCAGTGGCACGATCTCGGCTTACTGCAATCTCCACCTCCCAGGTTCAAACAATTCTCCTGCCTCTCGGCCTCCCACCTGTAGCTGGGATTACAGGTGCCCACCATCAAACTTGGCTATTGTTTTTTTGTTTTTAGTAGAGACAGGGTTTTTTTCACATTGCCCAGGCTGGGTCAAACTCCTGAGCTCAGGCAATCCACCCTCCTTGGCCTCCCAAAGTACTAGGATTATAGGTGTGAGCCACTGCGCCTGGCCAGTCTTTTTCTTTATACATTTTTGTATTGCCTATTTTTTCTCCATAAGCATACACACTAACTTTACAATTGGAAAGTGGTGGGGAGGAGAGGACAGTGAACTATTTTTATTTAAAAGAAAGACATTTTCACAGTTGGTATTAATCTGTAAAATGAATGTTCACGTAGTTAAGTTAGCAGGGCAAAGCACCATTGGGGAGGCAGAATCTGTGCGACAGAAACAAAACAGAGACTAATTAAAAACAAATGAACACAAAACTTGGCTTTGCAACAGCAGCAGAATTTATAGAATTACAGCACCTCTAGAATCATGGAATCCACAATTTCCTGCATGTGTCAGTTTCTGCCAACTTTCGGTTGTCTGTGGTTTTCTTAAAATATCCTTGGAAGGGACTCCCAGGAATCAGCTCAGTTCAACATTATAATAAAGATTTACAGAATTTCTACAGGAGCTTCCTATTCATCAGTGTGTTCCAATTTTCTGCCACATACTTTTGATTTAGATCCAAAGTTTACAAAGATTTACTGAGTTCCTACAACATGACAAAGGGACCCTTTTTCATGTTACTAATGTGACTTAATGTGACAAGCTTCTTAAGAAACTAGTGAGGTAGGTGTTATTATCTACATTTCACAGACAAGGCAAGTGAGGCTCAGAAAGTGAGGTGCCCAATCTCACACAGCAAGTTGTTGCCTGGGCTGGGATTTGAACTCAGATCTTATGATTCAGTATCCTGTGTTATTTTCATGCTGTGCTAAGAGCACCTCTGGAAAAATCCAAAGATGTGACTAACAGTCTTAGCTTCCCCACATGAAGCCTCTGGGGCCCATTGGGAGGCAGTTTATATAAAGCATTCCATACATGGATGGTTGGGCTTCAGACAGCTCTAATTAAGTAAATGGCTTTATGTCAATTCACTCTATAAGTGCTTTTTGACTCTTCATAATTTTGTCAGGAATTGCATGAAGAAGTTGTGTTTTTAAAAATTAATTAAAAATAATTCTGTGTTAATAAGTGGAAAGAAACTGAGAAGGTGAAAATTTAAAAAAAATTGTAAGGAGAATAATAATAGAATGTTAAAATTGTACAAGAAGAGACTTCTGGGTCTTTGTAGACACAGAAACTTCAAAATACTGTTCATGGGTTGCCCTATAAATTATTGGATGGGTTAAATGTAAGCTCTAGCATATTCTAACCTATTCCAGTCTGCTCAGGGATCCCAGGGATTGGTAATCCACAGCTGTCATTGCCCACATAGTCTATCCCTCCTTGTCAACTTCTTTGTATCCTCAATCTAAAATCCACACTGCAGCAATACACTAGCTTTTTACATGATATATGGTGTGATCATCTAAGTGATTACTACTAGGGAATATGAACATGAAAATATGCATATATACATTGGCCACTGATAATCAGTTATAACCCACGTGGTTTATTTATTTAGCAAATAGGTTTATTACGTCTTACTGGTAATTCATATTGAAGTTTGTTGCACCTGGTCAAGTGATAAATTATGCTTATATTTACTTTTTTTGTTCTCAAGAATAATGATTACCAGACTGCAGTCTCCTTAAAGGCATAGATAGATCATATTTTCTACTTTATTGGTAACAAACAGCTTGAAGAGCAGAACTGATTATGAAGTCGGTACTCAATAAATACTTGTTCGGTTTACTGATTTGCTTATGCATGTTTTTGGTGTTGACAATAAAATAAATTATTAGATTAAAAGTGGTATTAGTAAATCTACCCATTCTTTTCCCTTTAGCTATAAAATGTCATGGTGCAGTGAATCTATATTAGGCAGTTCTTAACCTGGGCTTCAGAGGAAGTTCCCTTAACCCCTTGAAATTGTATTCAAACATTTTTTACACTTTCATGTGTTCATGTTCCTGAAGAAAGGATCCATAGCTTTCTTCAGTTTCTTGGAAATCCATAGCTCCATAAACTGTTAGAATCACTGATACTAAACATATCTACCTGCATCCCAAACGGCGGCAATGATGACTAAGAAAGAAAAGTAGTCTTCTTTTGCTTTGTATAAACTGTAACCACATTTTTTCTCTGATTTTGTTTTTTACCTTCCTAAAGATGTCAGATCTCCAGTCAAAATTAAGTTTTCCTAAACAGTATGTGGAATAAGGCAATGTTTAAAAACACGGCTACAAGCAGGATGACTTGAGGCTGCTTCTTGTTCCTGTGCTACACTCTGAACCGAGTTGGTACTTTCTTTCCAGGTGTAGGTCAAGGTGTTTTTTATCATTTAAAATTCTAATGGACTAAGTGGTCTGGGACCTAACTCTGGGGGACATTACCTGTATCCTTATGTGTGCTCACAGCCACTAAAATCAACAGCATTTCAGCGAATGTCCCTGCCTTCTCACTTCAGAGAATTTGGGGCAATGGGCTCCTGGCATGAGGAGTTGACTCTGGCATTCACGGTGCATCTCACAGTCTAAAGGCATCAGTCTTTAAAGCCTTGATTGCTTAATTTAGATGGACAAAACAGTTGCAATCAAATCAGCTTAGAATGTTTCTCCATAGGCCCCACACCTTCACCATCCTGTGTTTTTAAGTCAGTGATTGACCAGTCTCCTGCACTGCTGCAAACTGAATAAAGCACTTATATGATAAACAGCATTCCCTTTTTAGGACGAAAAATAGAACTTTTACAAATATGCTATTGATTTTAAATCCGGCTGATAATAACATATAAAAATGGACCTCTCGGCTGTACATTTTATTATTACCTAGTACTTAAGTAGTAGGAGGAGCCATGGGTGGATAGCATATAATCCTAGTGGCTCCTCCAAACTTTTATGTTTAAGTTGATCAGAAATACTATATATCCATGTTGTAATTCTATTATTTACCTTTTATGTTAACATACATTAACTTATTACTTATATGTTAACATACATTAAGATTGCTATATGCCTACATTCTTATTTTTAAACGTTGGTTTCTTATAAGTGTATTCATTCATTCATTCATTCATTCATTGAGACAGAGACCTGCCGTGTCTTCCAGGTTATAGTGCAATGGCACTATCTTGGCTCATTGCAACCTCCACCTTCCGGGTTCAAGTGATTCTCTTGCCTTCGCCTCCCAAGTAGCTGGGACTACAGGTATGCGCCCCATGCTCGGCTAATGTTTGTATTTTTAGTAGAGACGGGGTTTTACCATGTTGGTCAGGATGTTCTCAATGTCTTTACCTTGTGATCTGCCGGCCTCAGCCTCCCATAGTGCTGGGATTAGAGGCGTGAGCCACCGCACCCAGCTAAGTGCGTGTATGTATGTATATATGTATGTATTTATGTACATTTCTTTGAGACAGAGTCTTGTTCTGTCACCAGGCGCCAGGCTGGAGTGCAGTGGCGCATGGGCTCACTGCAGCCTCCGCCTCATGGGTTCAAGCAATTCTCCTGCTTCAGCCTCCCGAGTAGCTGGAACTACAGGTGCGCACCACTACACCCGGCTAAGTTTTGTATTTTTTAAGTAGAGACGGGGTTTCATCATGTTGGTCAGTCTCTTAACCTCGTGATCTACCCGCCTCGGCCTCCCAAAGTGCTGTGATTACAAGCGTGAGCTGCCGCGCCCAGCCAAGTGTATTTTTACAAAGACACAACTGCCCCCTTGGTGGTGATCAGAGAAGTTACAGCTTTATTAACATTCGTCCACCCACCAAGACAAGCACTTGGGAAGCTGTTAAAATTGTAGGATTTCAACCTACTGAAGGTTCACTGAAAATCAACTCGCAAAGGCAGATTAATAGGAGAAAAGATATACAAAATTTATTTTCATTTGAATAACACGTGGGAATTGCCGAATAATTGCCCACTAACCCAGTGGGGTACAGATGCTCATATATCCATCTTCCCAGGGGAAGAAAAGAAAGGAAAGTGTGATGATTTTAAGGGGGACAGTAAAGAATTTTTGGTGGAATTCAATGAGCTTGATGAACACACAGTGGCCTGGGATGAAGTCTGCTGGGCCTGAAGAGCAGTGTGACAAGAGTATGTCCCGTTGTGTTGACAGGCTTCAATCTTTCTTCCTGGGACGTAAGGTAGAGTAATAAAAACACAGAGAAGGTAGGAGTATTCTTCTTTGGCAGGTCTGGTTTCTAGGTACATAAAAGACCTTCAGAGAACAACTTCACCCTGTGCTTTGGGTGAGACAGTCCAGCATGTCAAAGTGCCATTTTTCAGGTATCAGTTTCTTTGAGCCCAAAAAACCCTAAGAGCAACTTTCTAAGGAAAATGAAGCTTTACAATTGTTTTGGAAAATTCCGACTCATACCCATTCTATAGGTTGGCTGTCAAGTGTCCACTTTTGACATCAGAGTTTTTCTGCTTCTTCTGCAAGTTTTAGAGATACTTTCAAGTGAAAAATTTAAATATCTAAGCTTCCAACCTAACAAAAAAGCTCCAATATCACAATAAATGTCTTCTAAGAAGATTGTAAATTGAGTGAAGGTAGAGAAGTCAGTTACAGGGACCCCCCCCACTAGAGAACACAAGGCAGCACCCAAATAAATCCATTTTAATTTTTACTCTATTTCAGTTATATTTCACAGCTGTGATATCATGAGTGGAGAGAGAAGCCGCTCATAGGTGAGCCTAGTTCAAAGGAATTGAAATTTAGCATGGAATGCAAAATGGAAGACTTCTGCTTCTAAGAGGATGATTGTAGAAATGCCGAGGTTGAAGGCTGTGGACTTGGTGCTTCACCAGACAGCAGAACTAGCAGTCTGGGGTGACCCTGCACGTATTGGTCAGTGTCCATGAACACTACTCTTTACAAGAGAAAAATACGTACCTGATAAGCTAATAGAGGTGTATATTTCTGGCCTGTCATGGTGGCTCATGCCTGTAATCCCAGCACTTTGAGAGGCCAAGGTGGGCAGATCACTTGAGGTCAGGAGTTGGAGACCAGTCTGGCCAACATGGTGAACCCCCTCTCTATTAAAAACTCAAAAAAATTAGGTGGGTGTGGTGGCGGGTACCTGTAATCCCAGATACTGTGAGGCTGAGGTGGGAGAATTGCTTGAACCCAAGAAGCAGAGGTTGCAGTGAGTTGAGATTGTGCCATTGCACTCCAGCATGGGTGACAGAGCAAGACTCCATCTCAAAAAAACAAAAACAAAACAATAAACAGTGTACTTCTCTTAAAATTCTTTCCCCCATCCTTCTGCTCTAGAAGGTACAGAATAAACTGCTCATGAAGGGCGACTCTCACATTTGAGAGGTTAGGCTCCAAGCTTTGGCCCTCTCATACCCAGGGGATCCCACTGGGTTCCCTGCAGAGTGCTTCTGCATGCACCCTTTGTTAAGGGTGCACAATGGATCAGTATTGTCTTTCCTTGCGTTTGGGTTCTGACCGCCAGGGGGGAAAATAGCCACACACAGGGAAATGGCAAAAGTTAAAATCAAGTAAGCCTAGTGGGGTGGTAATGACTTTCCCAGCATCCAACTCTTTGCCTTCTGGTTATGTGAAGCTAGAAAAACAATGTCATTCATTCAGCATTTACAGGGAGCTCACAGTGTACAGGGTATTATGCCGAGACTGGAGGACATGCAAAAGTATGCAAAACACAATCCCTGTAACTGAGGATTCCTGCCAGAAGGGTATTTCAAGTATTACTCAGACCTTAAGATCCTTGAAGAAATGCCTGGTTGAATAAAATTCCACTCAGAATTTAAAATAAGCAAGGAAAAATATACCACTCGGACAGTATATCTTTTAAGAGGCAGGGCATGTAATGTGCTTTAAACATTTATTTACTTCTAAGGTATTACAATGTAGTTGGGAGGAAGGAGGAGCGGGAGTTGCGGGGTGGGATCCATTCTTGGACGAGCCTGATTTGAAGGAGGCACTGCTGGGATGCCTGCAAAGCGAAGTTGAATCCTAACAAAGAGGAGGCCGGCACTGTTATCTGGGAAGTGGACAACTTCCAGGAAAAGTAGCATCCAAAGAGGAAAAAAAGGCGACGTGTTACCTGGGGTTAGGATCCCCTCACCCTTACCAACCTGCACGCTGACCGCACCCTGGCCGAGCCACCCTGGGCCGCACACACCGCATCCTCTGCTCAGGCCGCGCGGCCCAATTCCACCATCTACCCGAAGCCCCCAACGCCGGCACACGGCCGCTCCAGCCAGTAGTCAGCCACGTGCGCCCGGGTTCTCCTCTTGGCCCTTCAGCGGGCCCGGCGCCTCCAAGGTCGCCCTAGCAACCGTGTTGTCCCTCTCTCGGTTCCCCAGCGTCCAGCAGGGCAGTCCCGACCGCGGCGGCGGCGGCGGCGGGAGCGAGCGGCCTCGGCCCCTCCCGAGAGGGGGCAGCGCGACCGTGGGCTGCGGGCGCCGCCTCTGCTGCATCGGTGGCTGCGCGCTCCGCTCCGCTCGGCTCTGCCCGGCTGGGATCCGGAGCCCGGGCGCGCCTCGCTGCCTTCCCCTTCTCCTCTGCTGCCGCCCCGTGGGCAGCTTCTCCAAGCAAGACGCGCGTTCGAGCCTCCTTCCCCGCGTTTACGGATTTCCGGGAGCGCAGAATTTTGCCTCGGTCCCTACGAACATCCCTCGGCCTCTCTCCCCCTCCCCTCGCGACTCCTCCACCCCGTGGGCGCGCGCGCACACACACACTCACATTTGCAGGCGCGCGTGCGCACGGCCGCGCGCCTCCAGCCGCGGAGTCTCCAGCGCCCCTCAGCAGATCCCCGCTCTCCCAGGCGCCGCTACTCACACGGGCTTCCAGCCGCCACGGGGCGTCCTCTGTCTGCTGCGGCGGCGGCGGCGGCGGAGGGAACGGCGACCGCAGCCCGGCCCCATCTCCCAGCTCCGTGCCCGGGACAGAGTCCGGGAGAAGCGAAGAAGGAGGACGCCGAGGCTAGGAGGAGCCGTGCCGCGCCCGGCGCCCCACTCCGCGCGGCGGGCTGCCTCCGCTCCCCAAACGGCGCCCCCAGGTAAGCAGCTCCGGGGCCCGCAGCATCCCTGGGGCGTCCGGGCTCCGAGCCGGGCTCCTCTGGTCCCACCCCCGCCAGGGCACCTGGATCTAGACTGGGAGAGGAGTGGGCGAGGGGGGAGGGGAGTGGAGCTAGAGGTGAGGCTGGTAAGGAGGGGGTGCGTGGACGCGTGGGGGCCTCGGCGCAGCCCCCCCACCCTTCCCCGCTGCACCCTGGCTCAAGCTCCGTCACTTTTACGAGCCCGGGGGTGCCCCGCGCCCCAGACAGCTGTTCTTCGCTCTCCCCACGGTCCGCCAGCCAGTGTCGGCTCCGGGCTCCGCGCCCGCCGCGCGCCAGTCACCTCCCCTGCACCTTGGACAGCGCACCCGGCGCCAGCCGCCCCTGGCGGGCGTCGCCCCCGGGACCCGGTCCTGTCCGCACAGTGCTCCCGCTGCCCTCCTCTTTCCAGGTTGTCACCCTCCCGCCCTGCATCCCTTTTCCTCCAGCCGTGGTGGGCTCCGCTCTGCTGCGGGCCGGAAACTTTCCTCCCCGCCTCGTCTGCGCTGGGCACTATTGTTGTTATCTGTGACTGCCCCGTCTCCCGGGGAGCTCGGACACCTTGGACAGGTCTTACTCGGCGGGAGCGCGCCCAGCCAGGCCCCGCGCGAGGCAAAGGAGGCGCTGGGCCAGCCGGACTCGGCCGCTGCTGAGGTGCAGAGCTCGCGCCTCGGCCCCTGGACGCCGGTCGCCTCCCCGCCTCTCCGGACCCGACACGTGCGCGCCTCCCACGGACGCGGCCCCTCCCAAACCACCCCACGTCCTCCCCCTGCACGGCCACAGCCACCCCATAGGTTGGACACCCGGGGCTCTCGGGTCCTGATTGGCTGAAGGCGTAACCCCGCCCCCTTTCGGAGGGGGGTGGTTCTGGAGTGTTGTGGTTGTCATCCCGCGGCGAGCACATGGGGAAAGTGGGGTCGACAGGTGGGCAAGCCCAGCTCTGTGGAATCCCTGCGTCTCACCGTATAGCCACTGAGCCATGCTTCACCCAGATACACTCCTGCTTCTCTCTTTTTCTCCCTCAACCTTTCACTGCTTTAACATTAAAAGGAAAAAGAAACTGGCTTTGTAATCCTAATTTATTAAGACTGCATTTGTTCGGTGGTAGCAATTTTTAAAAGCAGACCTAGGAGAATACAGGAAATAAGAGCACATGGAGAGAGAGGTTCGTGGCCAACTGGGCTGCACATTTGAGTCTGGTAGTTTAGAGAAAGTAATGAAGGGTGCTTAAGGGATCTGAAGAAGGCGGATAAAGTGGGAAGGAAATTGATTCCTGAAGGAGAGACACAGGTGAGCGAGCTTGGAAAGCAGAGAGAGGAGGAAGTGGATCATTTGTGGGGTGAGATGTGAGGGAGAAACCTGGTGGGCACTGTCCAGAGGTAGGTGCGTGCTGTTGGAGAGAGATCTGTCAGGGAGAGTGGTGATACTGGCTGGTACTTAGCTCATGGTTAACACCTTCTGCTTTTGTTTTGCTAGCGTTGCCCCTTTGATAGAGAGTTTATATTAATAATGTTTATTCATGTGATGAATATTGCTTATTTCCAGTTTCTTGTAATATACAGATTTGAAAGTGATAATGAGTTTCCAAAAGTGAAAGGCCTCTTGGAAGGGATGCCTTAAATAGTTAAAGTGCTTTCGGAATATTGTGAGGGAAGACGGATGAGCATTGCATAAAATGCAGATTGTTCCGGCGTTATTTAGAGCCTTTGAAGAAATATATGTGTGTGTGTATATGATACTGATTTCTCTTCATTTCAAAGCGTGATTGCCTCTAGCATTTTCCAGCTTTAATTCCTTCAGGCTGTTTTGATGTTGTGTCTGTACATCTAAGAATATTGTCATTCTTATCTTTAGAAGCCTTGTCAATGCAAAACAAACAGCGACTGATGCAAGTTAATGTTGACAACTTTATATTGAGTACACTGTGTGCTATTTTATCTGTAAGCTATTGAAATATGCAAGAGTAACATAGCATGACTGTTGTTCCCCAGGGACCCATACCAAAACAAAGTGGGGAATCACATGAGGCTATTTCAGGGAGAACAATTCAATTATTTTTAAGATGAATAAAATTTAAGATTATTGGGTGTAAACAGCAACACTCTTTGGATTATCTTTGTACACACTGGTAGCATATGATAGTAAAACAACATATTAAATGTATTACATGATTCCAAAGTAGATGGTAAAGGCTTCCCATTATTATTATTTTTATATAAGTAGACAGAATTGCTTTTCTGACTGGAGGACCTCCTATTCAGGAAACAGGATTTCATATATGTGATAAACTGGAAATTACTGCTGTTGTTAAGAAAATAATTCTGTGTGTTTTTTTCCTCTAGTTCATACCTTGATTTTCCTAAGGGATTTAGATTCAAGTTGTGGGCCTATTAAATTTATATGAGTTTGTATGTAGGGGAATGTATATAATCACATATGCATACATGCAAAATGTTTGTATGTGTATCAGCACACAGTTGTATATTTATACACATAATTTTAGGGACATTCAGTGTATTTATTCATATGTATGTTATTGTCATTCTTGGAATTTTTTTTTCTCATTTCTTTTTGTCCAAAAGGTGGCCCTGTTTTAAACTGTAGAAAGCATTATCACCAGAAGAATTGGCCAATAGATCACGGAAACAGACAATAGTATTTTGTTGCCTGGCAACCGCCGACTGTGAATGAAAAACAAAGCAGTGACAGCTGCTTCCACATCCTGATACTCACACTGTAGCTCAGGCGCTGCAACCCTCCAAATGAGACAGAGCCGTTAAGTTTCGTTTGAGTAAGGTGACGCTGTTTCTTTCCCTTTCCTTTTCTTTTTATTTTTTTGGATATTTTAAAGGAATATTAAATGTTTTATTGTAATAAGAATTATTGTGGGATGAAATGAAGCATCTAACTTCAATTGCCCTCTTAAGCCTAGTATAAACTGAAAAATGCAAGATTGGGAGGATTGTTTAGACCCTTCTCATTCTTTCCTTTGTAGTCAGTAAACATCGTAAGCACGTTTTTCTGCTGCTGCTAGGTGCTCTTAGGATATTACAAAAACTCGACTTTTCTATGATACCTAAATAGATGGCAGGATTTTACTGTTAGGAGAAAAGTAAAGACTGAGCTTAGCCTAACCCTTTAATTTTAAGGAACACTGAGGCATATCGAGATTTTGTGACACAGCCCTGGTGACAGACCCAGTCTCAGGATTTCTTCCCCTGGGTCACACTTGACCATTTCCCCTCATTTCTGTCCCTAATTATTCTTTCTTTTTTCTTTATTTACATAAAATTTGCAACCAATATTTTTATCTTTATAAAAATCTAATTGTAATTTCTAATTTTATACTTAGAAAGTACAGTAACATTTGAGAGTAAAAATTCAGCACTGACATGCTAGGCTAGACTGTGGTCTTAGATGCATTGTGTACAATATATTCTGCCTTCAATGTCTAAAAGTCCTATGATTCCTGCCTCTTTCCCTAAACCGGGAAGCCCAGTCAGTTGCTTTGGTAGTTGTCTATGGCTTTGGGCAGTCCTTAATAATCTCTTCTTCTGCGTGTGAATTTTCAGCAGGGATGAGATTCAAGATGGTGTTGGTCAGGTTGTAGATCTGTAAGAGTACATTATAGCTAATTAAACAATCAATCACTCATTATATCTCCTATCCTGCAATGCAGTAGACTTACTGTTGGTACAGTGATCTGGGCTCTTGGGAGTTCATGGGATGGCTGGGTCCCTGCATAATATTTTTTTCAGTCTTTTATCAAAGCCGTCTTGCCAAAGGTGTTACCTAATGCCTGCTAGTGGAAGATGAGTCATCTGTCTCTGAGAGGTGATAGTGCAGATTGTTTCTTAATGCTAAAATGATAATGAATGGATTATTGGATGGGAAACTCGGATCATACATGCATTATTATGCATTTCTTCTAAACTTAGGAAATATATATTGTGTGTAATACATCTTAAGGTTCCTTATGCTGTTTTAAAGAATCTGTATTCTGCTGTTTATTATTTATGACAAAAGTAAGCATTTGACTTTACTGCAACTCCTTAAGTAGCAAACCTTGACGTTGACTGACTGGAGAAACAAGGCACTGACAGTATTAAGTACATTAAAGAGACACTTTCACCAGAAAAGACGCACCTTAGTAGATTTGTAGAGGGGAATAAATGGGTTTGCAGCACGTTAAATCTAGTTTTAGAATCCTACTATTAACTCGTTCTAGCTGGAAGGAGTTTCCAAAAGAATATTAATTTGGCAAATTTCAAGTGAACCTTACTTAAAAAGAGCTGTTTTCTACTGACTGGATATAATTTGTCTCAAAGAGTATTTGTTTCAGATCCACCAGGATTTATCTGAATTTCAAGGTTATGTTTCTTAAAAGAATTTCTGGATTATTTCTGTATCTACTTGCATGGCGTGCTGTTAAATATTCTGTAGTTCATATATTTAATTTCATCTACTGGAATCTTGGGATTTAATTAACTTCTCCTATGTTCATGTGCAAGATAACTTGTATATAGGTGCAAACACTCACAATACTTAAATTTTTTTCTTTTTGTCATTTTTCATTCCTGTGATAGAATACTAAAGGGTCTGATTTTTGTGTTTTTTTTTTTCATTCAGTAAAAGAGCTTTAAACAAGAGATATTTATGTTTCCAGTTTTCTTATGTCAGCTTCTGCTATTATAACCTGTAAACTCTTACCCACCCACATAGGACGATTACTAAAAATAAGCAAACAAATAAATATATAAGCCGCCTTCTATTTGCTACCCTCCAGGATAGGCAGGAAGGCGTATTTTCTCATTCTTAGATACACATATACTTCCGCATACACATAGAGTTTAAGGTCCCACAGACTCTTATTTTAAAAGTGGACAAAAGTAGTATTTGATTGGGAGCATTGTGTATGGTAGTTTTTCAAGTTGAAATAATGTATTCAGATTTTTAGAAATGTAACAAGATAGGAAGAATTCATTTGAATTATTCCCTCTGGAAAATTTTCCTACTTTTACTGACAACATAACATCCCAGTGCCCCAGCACAGAGAACAGGGCTCGGTACCTACGGCATGTAGCCTGGCATATGGCAGGCGCTAAGTAGATATTTTGTGGAATTAATACGTCTTTTCTCCCTCTTTGTGTAATGCTGCAAATATTTCAAGCTTCATCTGTGTGGATAATAAAAGTTTAGAGATTGGAGAAGAAATTACTGTAATTTCTAATTGTTTCTGGCGCTGCATTTTTAAGCCAAAATAGCCAACTTAGCCAGCGATATTTTCAGTCTAGAAAGTAATGCCAGAGCTATTTATTTCCACAAATACAGCCATCCCAAGTAGAGAATAGCTCTTCAGTAGCCCACAGCAGCATAACAAAGGTTATGGCAGCAAGTCCAAAGAAACACTTTGTTTAGTTGGTGCTGGAGGGTAAAGTTTGCTAGCCTCAGTGTAATTATCCACACTGCAATGTGGCCAAGGTGCTGTGTTCACATCTCTGACAGTGGGAGAAAAGCCACAGATGAGGTCTGTAATGACTGCAGTGGCCAACGCCTTGCCTCTGCTCTGTTCTCATTTGCAAGAGAGCACCTTGGGCATCTATCTAGAAAGCCTCAGAAGCCATTGTGCATGTGAGGGGTAGAGCCCAGAGTCACAGTCACCATCTGGATCCCAAGTACCACATTTCTAGTCACTGAAAGAAGTAATAATTCCAGGTGTTCCATGACATTGAAATAAAACTTTCCTCTTTATCCTGTTGAATCTTTGTGAGGGAGGAGGTATTGTTCCCGAAGACAAACCTGACAGAATCACAGGATAAGTAAAGTCTTACATACTTCCAATTACTTTTACAACGAGTGCCCTTTCCCTTTCTTCCACTGCTCAAGTGTTTAAGTCCTTTGTAGGGTTTTACTCATGTCTGTGTATCAGCAAATCTTTGTTAAAGTGTAAAAGCTGATAAAAGGTTAGAGTACTTTTCTGGAGGGATTTCTGAGTGTCTTGCATAGATTAGGTGCTCAGTATGTATTTGATTAGTTTTAATAGTGGAATTGTACCTACTGTTTTAATACACAGGGAAGATCTTTTTTGGCCAGGGAACCTTTCAATACTACTTACGTAACACCATACTATGTATTTATTTGTGGATTATTTCTTTAATAAACATATGTTGGGCATTTACTATGTAAATGGTACTGTATTTGGCTTTAGGGAGCATACAGATTCTTAAGGCACAGTTGCTGCTCATGGAAGACAGCTGCTTGCAGGGAAGTGCACATATTCAGTGTGTTCTGCCACATGGATTGTGCATGGAGATTGGTCTGGAGAGCAGGGAAGAAGACACAGACCATGGAGGACCTGGTAGAGTCCACCAAAGATTTTGGACTTAATAATGTTGTCAGTTTTTTTCAAATCTGCCTATTCATAGGAATCCTATGATGTGTTCGTCACAATACTGATTTCCAGGTCCCACTTAAGACCCACTGAATGTACATCGTCAGGGACATGCCCTGCTGCAGCGGACATAGTTTGCTACTCCTATGCCCTGACATTCCCTGGTTCAGTATGCAGTTTTGCAGGTACCTCCTATTTCCCACCCGGGGTTTCTCTCCTGTGTGGGGGAAGCTTAATAGCGCAGCACAGTTAATGGCCTCAGGAATAGACCTCAGCCAGTGACACAAGAGGGCCAGGTAATATGCTAGCATTCTCTGCTATTGGGTAGATAACTGATGCCTGTTTCACACCGTATCCCATAGTTTCCATACGAAACTGAGTCTCAGTTACTCAGTCATAGCCAGCTAGACGACCTGTGCTTTAAAAATGGCTCTCTCCCTTCTCCATTCCTCTACCAGTATGTCCTAGGATCCCCTCCCCAAATAAATAACTTTGTACTTAAATTCGGTCACAGGTTGGCTTCTTCAAAGTAAGATATGAAAGAATCTGCCTTTTTTTTTTTTTTTTTAATAATGAGGCAAGTTTGGGAGACCTGGCCTCAGGTGATAGAGAGCCACTGAAGGATTAAGATGAGGTCACTGCTCCTTAGATTTGCAGCTTAGAAAGATTATTCTGGCAAATGTGTGGGAAATGGATTGATGGAGGAGGATTTGGAGGCATGGAGACCAGCTAGGAAGTGGCACTGCTCAGACAAACAATCATGAGCACCTAAGCCAAGGTAGTAACTGTGGGGATAGAGATAAGGAAAGGATTTGAGGTAGATTGTTGTCTAAAACAGCCAGCATGACATAGGGGCCTGCGCCAGGTGGTCACTTAGCTCACTGCCATTCCGCAGATGAGTGTTCAGTCCTCCACCTTGTCCTGTTGCCCTGCCCTGCCCACTGGACTTGGCATCCCTAGAAGGGCTGGGAATCCTCTGTCTTGCCTGTAATCTTAGGCTTTCTGCAGTCAAGTAGTACATGTCTGAGCATAAATAACAGAAGAAGGAAAGATAAATTGAAGAATATGAATAATTCACGATCAGATCATTAAAGGAAGAAAGTTACCTTTTACAGGAAGGATTTGTGGAGTTGTAGAGAAGGAGAGTTGAAGAGAGATCTGTAGTGCATCATTTTGTGATGAATAGTGATATTTCCCCTCTTGCTCTTGGCCAAGAGGTGATTTTCATCCACCGTCAGTTTCTGGAAGACCTAGCATGCCTCTGTGCATTTGTGTCTGCTGTTTTCCCTGCTGCTTTGGTGGCCTGTATTTTAGCTAAGTGAATGAGCAGTAGCTGGGCCGGGGTTGTTTTCTTCCTCCTGTTCTGTCATAGCCAAGCTTTTGACTGCGATTTTCTTCCCGCCAGTTCTTAGGCTACTAGTTCCCAAAGGAGATCAAGCGGTACAGAGAGTGAGAGAAAGAATGCATACATCTGTAAAGAGAGCTGTTTCACATGTAATGCTTCATTATGAAATGAACAGGTTGAAACTTGTTAGAAGATATGAAATAAGATAAGGCAGGCTTCTAATTGTCCCATGTATGCATACCAATATTCTGGCTTCTCTCTATGGTAAGAAATGCAAAGGCTGAATAATCAAACAAGAGCAACCTGGCATCATCCCCGTATTTTTGCAAAAGTGGTATAGAGTCAGGGACAAAGAAAAGACCAAATCATGAGAAGTTGTGGAGTTGGTCAGCAGAGAGCTTACTGGGCTTTGCTTAACAAAGAGAACAAAGAGGGCTGACAGTAGAAATACTGAGCATGGGAGTGTAAGAGGCCCCAGACACACAGTGTCAGGCTAGGTGCAGTGGCTCATGCCTGTAGTCCCAGCACTTTGGGAGGCCGAGGCGGGTGGATCACCTGAGGTCAGAAGTTTGAGATCAGTGACCACCATGGTGAAACCCCATCTCTACTAAAAATATGAAAATTAGCTGGGCGTGGTGGCAGGCATCTGTAATCCAAGCTACTTGAGAGGCTGAGACAGAAGAATCAGATCACTGCAGAGGTTGCAGTGAGCTGCGACTGTGCCACTGCACTCCAGCCTGAGCAACAAGAGTGAAACTCTGTCTAAAAAAAAAAGAAAAAAAAGAAGCCTTGTTGTGGATATTATGTACATATTTATGCTATTTTTAATTAAACACTTTATCTTGGGATAATTGTAGATTCATATGGAATTTTAAGAAATAACGCAGACTTTGGGAGGCCGAGGTGGGTGGATCACTTGAGGTCAGGAGTTCGAGACCAGCCTAACCAACATGGTGAAACATCATCTCTACTAAAAATACAAAAAAAAAAAAAAAAAATTAGCCAGGCCTAGTGGTGGGCACCTGCAGTCACAGGTACTTGGGAGGCTGAGGCAGGAGAATCGCTTGAACCTGGGAGGTGGAGGTTGCCGTGAGCCAAGATCACACCATTGCACTCCAGCCTCGGTGACAGTGAGAAAGGAAAAAAACAATACAGAGAGATCCTGTGTACCTTTTACCCAGTTCTTACAAATATAGCATCTTGTAAAACTATAGCGTACACTTTTATAAGCAGGATGTTGACACTGACAATCTTGTTCAGATTTCCTCAGTTTTACTTGTACATGTATGTATGTGTGTGCACACATATGTATCATATGTATTTACTTTTATGATATTAATGATATTTTTCATTTTAAAAGTCTTTTTTACTGTAGAATTTTTCTTATGAATTTTTTTCACCTGTCTGGACTAGTCCTGACTTAATTGTAACTGAAGAAAATGTAACAGAGAGTAAATTCCCCAACCCCCTTTCAACCTGTATTTTCCACAGCAGCATTAGGGGCCACCTGAATGTGGCAGGAAGGTCAGTCGGTTATTCCAGACGGTAGAACTTCTAGCTTATTCATTCCTTTGTCACCATTGTATGGCAATAAGCAAACCTTTTTACTGTGCCTCTTGTAAACGGGGCTTCTTATTCGAGCTCATTGGAACTCCTCGCCCTTTCACTGGCATTTCTATCCTCCCCTCCTGTGTCAGGTACAGCATTCCTTGCTCTTCATTGCTCCTCTCTGTATACGAGGGGGCTTACCCCTGCAGGCTTCTTTCTCAGATTTCTGAGTCAGTTGGCTTGCTGGGAGACCGCAGGAAAAACGGCAATGCAGGATTTTAAGATTCTTTTTCCTAGCTTCGGGCAGCATCCCTGGCAATGGGAATTCAGCTCTGTAGCACAGCTTTTGCATGACAGACCTTCTCTGGTTCTAGCTGCTTGCTAGTGACTTTGTCCCACAGATTCCAGCAATACTACTTCCTGCTGTAGTCCAGGCGAGGCAGTGCTTCCTGCTCACGCTAATCTCTAGATGACCTCACTATCTGGTGTTAGGCTGTCTGCACCTCCATCACCTGAGTAATCAAGTCTCTGAATTTCATTTCCTCAGTGGAAAATACTTGAAGATATTTCTATTTTCCTAAACATTCCCCAGTTCTTCAAAGCATGGAAATGTTATAAATCTGGTAAGATTTTTGTCTTCTGACAGTGTAGCTTCTTCCACCGCAAAACTCTTGCTAGTTCCAGGTGGGGTAGAAGTTGCCGGCATGTATAACCTCACCCCTGCCACCAGTAATTTCTGTTCCTCTGCTGACTCTTCATTCCCTCCTCCTCTGTGTTTTTCCAAGCACCTCTTTTTCATACATGTTTGGCAATGTGGTAATCTTCCTCCAAGGTCTTTGTTATTCTGTCCTTCAAACCCTCATTTGCTAACATTCCCCATCTTATTTTCTACCAGCAGTTCTTACTGACCTCATCTCTTATGTATTATGTTCTTAACATGGTAACATTGGTCTCATGACTCAGTCCTAAATGTACGCTGACTTTCAGGTCATACCTTTGCTCCATAGGGTTTGGTTTGGCTGGCACTTGACTGCATAAAAATACTTTTTATAGTATTATCAGTGTCCCCCACCTCATTGCTTCTGGAAATACAGTGGTTTTATCATAAAAGCAATGGCAAGAACATTAGTAAGAATGCTTGGGTAAGAAAGAAACAGGCCTCAAGTAGCGTCTTCAAACATAAGGCAAATTAAGAAGGGCTGTCAGTGGAGCAAAGCTGGGGGCCACCACAGTGGTCACACACACTGCCTGAAGGAAGGAGGCACAAAAGAGCAACTTGGAATCCTTAGGGGTGGCAGTGGGGCATTGTGGTGATTGCTCAGGCTCCCCATCTCTGTTGGAAAGCAGTTTTGTTGGTTGCAACCATGTAGGCCCCCTAGCAACTTCATTCTTCTTCCAGGGGCCCCCAGCCGAGCAGAGAGAGCAGGAAGCTGCAGCCTCAATTAAGAACAAGCTTTAGAGCTGTCTCTAAGATGTTCAAAAGGACACATCAACTACCCAGTTGTGGGCACTCCATCCTCAGATGGCAGGAGCAGTTCAGGCACTGCAGCACACATGGGGATAGTCTTCAAATTAGTAGCCATGCAAATCACCACCAGGCCTGGGAAGACTCAAAGCTTTGGCGGAAGAAAACTTAAGTATCGGAAAATCATCTGTGGGCCAGGTGAGGTGACTCACACCTGTAATTCTAACACTTGGTGAGACCAAGATGGGAGGATCACTTGAGGCTACGAGTTCAAAACCAGCCTGGGCAACAAAGTGAGACCTTCCCTATACAAAAATTAAATGTGTTAGGGATGCACACCTGTAGTCCCTAGTTACTCAGGAGGCCAAGGTGGGTGGATTGCTTGAGCACAGAGGAGTTTGAGATTATAGTGGGCTATGATCATGCCACTGTACTCTAGCCTGGGTGAAAGAGCATGGGAGACATTGTCTCTCCAAAAAAAAAAAAAAAAAAAAGAAAAAAGAGGCTGGGCACAGTGGCTCAGGCCTCTAATCCCAGCACTTTGGGAGGCTGAGGTTGGCAGATCACTTGAGGTCAGGAGTTCAAGACCAGCCTGGCCAATGGTGAAATCCTGTCTCTACTAAAAATACAAAAATGAACTGGGTGTGGTAGCAGGCACCCATAGTCCCAGCTACTTTGGAGGCTGAGGCACGAGAATCACTTGAACCTGTGGGGCAGAGGTCATGGTGAGCTGAGACCATACCATTGCATTCCAGCCTGGGTGACAAGAGCGAAAACTCCATCTCAAAAAAAAAAAAAGAAAAAAAGAAAAGATTGCTTGTGGCATGGATGGTAAATGTGTTCAGGCCTTGATGTTCTGCTTCCCTTGCAGTGAGAGCAGGGCTGGGAAATGCGTTCTCGGCTGGTGCACAGGGTCATGAACAGATGGATCTTTTTGGAACCTGTCTGTAAGGCCATCCCTTGTCCCTGCTCTCCATAATGATCAGAAGTGGTGAGTGCTGGGTGGGAGGATTGTGGATTAGGCAGCTCTGAGTGAACAGACAATGGAAAAAAATAAGCTTATTTTAAATGGGCATAAGCTTTGAAGGCAAGTAATTAAGACACACTTCAGCCTCATGGACAAATTAAGGTTCTAGTTAAAACAAGTGCAAGATTGAGAAAAATCAATCACGTGCACACCTATAATCACCGAAGAGCAGTTTGTTTAGTAACAAGACACCAATTATGCCTGCCTTTCTGTGAGTTTCTCCTCCATTTTCCTTTTTCTTTGTTTCTCAGAACTGACTAAGTCCAGGGCCTTTATTTTCTGGTAGTACTCTATGCTCCTTTTTTCAAGAAAGTCATGCATATGAGAGAACAGCTAACAGCTTCTCCGACATCCTGAATTCTAGTCTTTTATCCATTTCAATTGTAGCTTTCTGCAGAGATGTACACTATGTTTCTTTCCTTATTACCTAGTAATATGCTGTGGCGGGAAGAGAGAGTTTTTAAGTGGAATTGTCTTGGGCATTAGAGACTTGGTTCTATCAAGCATCACAAAGCAGGTGCTACAGAAGTTAGAGAAGCTGTTTTCTGTGCTTGGTGGATACACTTTATATTGGGTTGATTCTAAGTAGTTTCTGATTTTCCTCATCTACTTCTTTTGAGTTTTAGAATAACTTTAGCCTGTACTTTAAGTTTCATGTGATATTGTGATTATAGCTTTATAATAATTTTGGGGTAGAGATTTAATGTTTTTGGAGAAAACCATGCTAGATATTCATTGTGTGTGCCTAAAGAATAGGTATTCATTGTGCCAAGTTCACACCAGATGCTGGGAACATAGTGGTGAACAAAATAAGCACCATTCCTGTCTTGGGAGTCTATAATTTACTGGAAAGAACATCAGACAGATAAGCAGAACAGTAATTATGTAATTGGATCTTATGATAAGTACTTGGAAAAAACCCTTTTTTCTGAAAGGGCATAATGAGGGTGAAGTGGTCAGAGGCTTATATGGGTTAATTTATAAATTCATACCTGAAGGATGGTTGGGTTTATCCAGGTGAGAGTCCCATGTATGAAGCCCAGATGGGTGAAAGCTTGGCTTTTTTTTTTTGAAAGAAAAAAAAAAGGAGTGAAGGAGAGGAAGAAAGAGGAAGAAAAAGAGGGAGAAAGAACGGGAATGTAGCTTAATTCTAAAAATGGGTATTAATAATGGCTGATCAATATTTTGTGTATTTAAGGTGGAAAATGTATATTTTGTGTATTTAAAGTGGAGAGCTCTATCAATATTTATTGAGTTTACTTGTTCCAGATCTGAGTTGAAGTCCTCGATATCCTTATTAATTTTCTGTCTCATTGAGTCTAAATCTCTTTATGAGTCTTATGCAACTGGGTGTTAGGATTGTTAGCTCTTATTGTTGCATTGATCCTTTTACCACTATATCTTTGAAATCTATTTTATCAGATGCGAGAATTGCAACTCCTGCTTTTTATTTATTTATTTATTTATTTATTTTTGCTCTTCATTTGGTTGGTAAATCTTTCTTCATCCCTTTGTTTTAAGTCTTTGTGTATCTTTTGAATGTGAAATGGGTCTGGATGTAGCATATCATTAGGTTTTGGCTGTATCTTTTGATGGGGGGATTTAGTCGATTTAAATTTAGGGTTACTGCCATTTCATGTTAACTGGCTATTTTATCCATTCGTTGATGTAGATTCTTCTTTATGTTGATACTCTTTACTTTTTGGTATATTTTTAGAAAGGCTAATACTGGTTTTTCCTTTCTATGTATAATGCTTCTTTCAGAATCTCTTGTAAAGCCGGCCTGGTAGTAATAAAATCTCTGAGTACTTGCTTGTTCATAAAAGATTTTATTTTTCCTTCAATTGTGAAGCTTAGTTTGGCAGGATATGAAATTCTGGGCTGAAAGTTCTGTTCTTTAAGGATGTTGAATATCGGCCCCACTCTCTTCTGGCTTGCAGAGTTTCTGCTGAGAGATCTGCTGTGAGTCTAATAGGCTTCCCTTTGTGGGTAACCTGACCTTTCTCTCTGGCTGCCCTTAGTATTTTCTCCTTTGTTTCAACCCTGGTGAATCTAACGATTATGTGCCTTGGGGTTGCTCTTCTTGAGGAATATCTTTGTGGTGTTCTCTGTATTACCTGGGGTTGAATATTGTCCTGCTTTGTTAAATTGGGAAAGTTTTCCTGAATAATATCCTGGAGAGTATTTTCCAGCTTGGATTCATTCTCTCCATCGCATTCAGGTACACCTATCAAATGTAAATTAGGTCTTTTCACGTAGTCCCATATTTCTTGGAGACTTTGCTCATTCCTTTTTATCATTTTTTCTCTAATCTTGTCTTCTCATTTTATTTCATTAAGTAGGTCTTCAGCCTCTGATATCCTTTCTTCTGCTTGATCAATTCAGCTATTCAAACTTTTTCTAAAAGCTTGGCTTTTAGAAAACTGAAGGAGGCCAGTATGGCTGGAGAGTATAGAGAGAAAGGGTTAGCAGTGGCAGGAAGAAGACTGCCGAGGTGGAGGTTAGGACCCAGTGATCCCAGACCTAATAAGTCATAGTGGAGACTGGATTTTCTCCTTTGTGCAATGGAGAGCCACTGAGGCGTTTTTGCCTTTGTCTGCCATTTGCGTTTGGTTTTGCCCACCATTTTTAACAAATGAGGTGAAACTCACGTGACACAAAATGAACCACTTTAAAGTGAACAATTCAGTGGCATTTAATGTATTCACAATATTGTGCAGCCACCAAAAGGAAATCCCATACTCCTTAAGCAGTTATTGAAGGGTTTTAAGGGAAGTGATGTGGTCTGATTGGTAACACATAAAATCTTTCTGGCAAGTTTCTGGAGGAGATATTGGAGAGGACAAGACTGGAAATAAGAGAACTAACTTGGAAATTACTTTCCAGTGCGGGTTTGGTGGTTGTGGGTTCCCGGGCAAGGGACAAGGATAGTGACCATAGATGCAGAGAAGAGTAGAATGACCCAGGCCAGAGTTATAGACTCAGGGTTGATTATCCGTAAGTGACAAAATCACCTTGTAACAATCTACATCATTGTTTCCCAAAGGGCAGTTTGTACACTATTGAGATCTCTCTAGGTTGTTTTTAAAATTACAGCTAGTAGCCCCCCCCCAAGCTCCTGATGCAGAATGCTGCAAATAGTCCGCAAGGATTCTTGTTGGAACTGAAGTTTGAGAACTACTCATTATTGTCCTCTTTCCTTTTTTGTTGAGACAGAATCTTGCTCTGTCACCCAGGCTGCAGTGCAGCAACACAATCTCAGCTCACTGCCACCTCTGCCTCCTGGGTCAAGCAATTCTCCTGCCTCAGCCTCCTGAGTAGCTGGGATTACAAGTGCATGCCACCATGCCAGGCTAATTTTTGGTGTTTTAGTAGAAACAGGGTTTTACCGTGTCGGACAGGCTCGTCTCGAACTCCTGACATCAGGTGATATGCCCTCCTCAGCCTCCCAAAGTGCTGGGGCCTTCTTTCCCATTTTTATGTCCTGTAGGATGGAAGGCTGCCAACAGTCCATCTAGGTGGGAGGGAATTAGAATCAGACACAGAACAGACAAATGGATAACCTAGTGCATGCTTGTAATTTTGAATGGGAGAAATGCTTTTTGGGGACGCATCTTTAACTTGATTCCAAAGCTAACATGTAGTATAGACAATTTGATACTTGGCGTTTATTTTAGATTATTTTCTTTGAGTACCCTTTCTCAGAACAAAGTGTAGTGTCTGACTGTGAATAATGCTAGTATCATGAAATACAATGTAAGTAGTGCAGTAACTTCTTGTAAAAGCAACAAGTAACTGCTAGAAATTAATTTTGGAACTGACGGAAATTATCCTATTGTCTTTATAGTTACCTTGTATCTATAAGATTCCTTTTACTTTAAAGGGATATCACACCAATGAACTGATTGTAGAAGCTAGAGTTTTTGAGACATTTTTGGGAAGATTCTACAAACTCTAACAAAAAAATCACCAGTAAACAAATAGAGATTTTATCTTTGACTTGTTTGCCTTTGGTAGATATTTCTAAACCCAGCGCTACCTCTTAGACCTCACTTCCAGTCTGCATCTACAGCAGTCAGATGTCTCTAACCCATGTTTTTCAAAAATCTTTCGGAGTCTCTCTTCACAAAATGTATGTAATGTACTTAATTAATTACTATTTTAGAACTTAAAATGGTCACAGAGAACATCTAATCTTCTAGTTCCCTTGAAACTATTACCTTTGGAGAGCCTTGAGTGACTAGAATAAGACTCCTTTACTGAGGGGTGGGTTAGATCTTCGGAGATTAGATCTTAGGATGTGGATAGTAAGGGAGGAACCATCTGTCTAATATGACAGCGCCCAGAACCCCTTTGCAGCCTTTATGTGGCCTCAAAGGTTCCTGCTCTTCCTGGAGGCAGCTGAGTCATTGATGTTTCTGCTCTTTCCCGTGGATTCTCTCTTTTTGGGATAGGAGGTGCTCAGCTTCTGTGGGATGTTTCATTCTGATTAATGTTATTTCCACTTTTCTAGAAAGATACGTAGTTAATGCTAGTTGTGTTTCTTTTTCAGTATGTATAAATTCAGATTTGAAAGGGGTTTCATTGCTTCATCATGGACTTTTACAATGAAATAATATTTTAAGTGCCTGGCTAGTTTTCTTGATTTTTTTTTTTCTTTCTGGAGCACTTAAGTTTGGAGAGGGATTTGAGGCAAATCTGTCCATTTATTATACACTAGAGACAGAATCAGCAAATAGCCAGCTTTTAGAAACTTATTTTCTCCCACAAAAATGCATGTTTTGCACCACAGCAAACACTGTAGAAGAATACAAAAAGAAGGTAAAATTCCTCCGAATTCCTACTAGAAATATTCATTGTTGACACATCCAGGCGTATCTCTGAGTCTGTGTGTATACACATACATATACTCTATGCAGATAAAGTTGTAAATAAGTGGGATTTTTGTTGTATGTACTATTATGTAATCCATTTTTTCTTAATAACATGTAATGTGCCTCTCTCCGTGTTAATACATTTTTAATGACTTGAATACTTTTATTGGGTGCCTTTCATTGTAATACATTTCCCACAGCAAACTAGCATAAATAGAACATAATGAAAAATCAGTGGGTGGGGGATTCAGGCATGATTTAATCAGGATGTAGGATTTCTTTCTTTATACTTTTCTGTTTCTTACTCTGTTTTATGCTCCTAATGGTAGCAAAAATCTCTAGGAGCACATTCGCTTTCCAGAGAAAAAGAGCTTCTTTTGCTCCTTCTGCTTACACCATTGTAGGTCATGTGACTAGGGGGAATGGCGTTCCTCATTGTCTCGGATCTGGGTAGAAGCGTATGCTAATTTCATCCAAACCTCAGGAATTGGAAACTTAGAGTTTTGTTAGAGAAGAGGGGGAGATGCCTCACTGACTAGGCAACTAATGGTACTGGTTAGAGTTTACTCTAGATTTACTGATAGACATTTGTTTCCAATTTTTCATTCTAAAATTCATTGCTACTCTAAGTGTGCTTGTATGTACACCATTTTATACTTGATCCATTATCTCATTTGGGTAAATTCTTATTAGAGGAACTGCTGGGTCAAAATGTATGCCCATTTTGCATTTTACATAAGCTATCTATGCTGTGAAAGGACACTATTGCCAATTACGCGTCGATATCCCTCAACTGCCTGTTGTGAGCTTTTTTTCAGTATCTGAATGTTTAAGTGGGGGCTTCAGAGTTAAAGCAGAATTTCAGGTGTCACAATTTCTCTGAGCAAGACAAATTGGAAGTGACATCATTTGAGGTTAATCAAAGCTCCTGTGGTTTTTAAGTGTTTCACGAGGAAGGCAAAGAGAAAGGGATGGAGAGGAATGTATTCTGCCGGCTGCAAGCCTTGTGCTTGGTGGGTGATGGCCTAGAAATAGACTATTTGGGAGCCCGAGTGCCCACCTGTATCCTGTTGTCAACACACGCTTGCTCTGCAGTCAGTCTGTTACTATCTACTTCCCCATTCCAATATAGGATGTAAAAGCCAGTGAAGCATAATTGGAAGTGCTTGGAATTAATGGACATTTATGCATTTACTTTCTGCTCTCAACTATAGTTTTGCTGAGATTCTTGCAGTTGGATCTAGTAAAAAAAAAATTAACTTAGAAATCAGTGATTTCTGGGGTGGCAACACCTAGTGTGTCTTGGTCATCTTTAGAGGAAGTGAATGGGGAAACTCGTTGGGGTGGGACACTCGCAGGGGCCCAGTGGCAGAGGGATGCGAATTTGCCATAGTAGCCTTTATTAATGTGAAGGAGAATGGCATTTAGAGAGAAATCTAGCAGAAGATTCAGCGTATGGGTAGTGTCTTTTGAGCATTTTCAGGCACAGTTGCGTATGTCATCCTAGTCAATCCTCATGGCAACCTTTTTAATGCCAATAAAAGGAAGCCAAAACATAGATTAAGTAACTTGTCTACCGTGATAGCTGGTAAACAGAAGAAGCAAGAGTTCTGAAAGCCTTCTTTCACCACAGTGTTCTCTATGTTGCTTTTTCTCTCCCCAAATAGAAATTAATAGCAGCTTGTTTATTTTATTTTAACTGATAATACAGAATAAGCAATACAGTATTAAATACTGAAATTGAGATATGGTTTTAGAGCGATTCACCTAAGACTTGTAAATGCTAAGTGACTGAAAGTGTAAATGGGCCAAGTGAGGTTTGTGACCTAGACAGACGGCAAGGAAGTCCGATGGACAGTGACAAAGGAAACAAGCTTACTTGTGAAAAATGACTGCTAGTTGGGAGTATTCATGAGCATGAGAAACATGGAATGAGGCCACGTGGTAAAAATAGACAAGATAAAGTAATATGGTATATGTAAGTTTTAAGGCTGTAAATATGCTAAAGAAATGTTAGTAATTATTATGGTCAAATTAAATATTTACTTATGTTTTAAGAGACAGGATCTTGCTCTGTTGCCCAGTCTTGAATGCAGTGGCACAATCATAGCTCACTGTAACCTCGAACTTTTGGGCTCAAGTGATCTCCATCTCAGCTGCCCAAGTAGCTAAGACTATGAGGTATGTGCCACCACGCCTGGGTAGTTCAAAAAATTTTGTTTATAGAGTCAGGATCTCACTGTGATGTCCAGGCTGGTCTTAATCTCCTGTTCTCAAGTGATCCTCCTGCCTGAGCCTCCCAAAGTGCTGGGATTATAGCCATGAATCACCACACTCAGCCTAGAAATGTTTATTATGGAAGCATATGCTCATTACAGAAAATTTGATTGGTGGAGATTTGGAGATAATCAAACTTGTCTGCTGTGTTTATTTGGGTTCAGAATGCTAGAAGGATATAGAACAATTAAACAGTAATCAAAAAGGAAGAAAAGCACAACATAAATGAAAACACAGCTTTATCAGAGTGAAAATATATGTATATAAAAAAGAGAATGGCCGGGCACAGTGGCTCACGCCTGTAATCCCAGCACTTCGGGAGGATGAGGCGGGTGGATCACAAGGTCAAGAGATCGAGACCATCCTGGTCAACATGGTGAAACCCCGCCTCTACTAAAAATACAAAAAATTAGCTGGGCATGTAATGCCCAGGTGGCGCGTGCCTGTAATCCCAGCTACTCAGGAGGCTGAGGCAGGAGAATTGCTTGAACCCAGGAGGCGGAGGTTGCGGTGAGCCGAGATCGCGCCATTGCACTCCAGCCTGGGTAACAAGAGCGAAACTCAGTCTTAAAAAAAAAAAAAGAATGTTAGGTTGTAGAGGACTTAGTGGAAAAATATGGCTTAAGTTTACTGGAATGAGTTATAAACTGGAATGAGTTATGTAATACAGAACCAGTTCATTTGACATTTAGAATGTGGAACAGTTCTTTGTGGGCATCCACTGAAAGAAGAGCCCCTGCTCTCTCAGTCTCTCTACCTCCTCCTCAATCCTAATTGCTGAATGCCAGGTGGAACCGCAGGGCACTGACAGATTGAGTGGTCCTAGTGAGTCTGGTATTACATCTGGCATGCAGTGTATTGCTCTCCTCAGGCTCCTGCTGGCTGCTATGCACTGCCCATGTTTGTGGTGTCGCCAGTGGACAACTGATTAAGAGCCATGGGGGAGAGTGGAGGGTTTTGGCAAGTGCCCAGCTGTGTATGACAGACCCTGCTCACTGTAAGTGCTTTGGTGGGAGGCTGAGTGCATTATTTCCCACTGATGCCCTAATGAATTCATTACAGAATATCTGCTGTACTGTCTCCTTAGTCGCCTGTATTGGGAATTGACTTAATTGCTCAATTGCACTCATCGTTATAAACTTTCTTTTATGCACAGTCTAAACTTTTCCCTCCTTGGCTTGAGGCAGTCGCTGCCTGCCCTATTTGGCAGTTGCTGGGAGTAGCTGTGAACACTGGTGATATTGTTGGCCGAGAAGTAAAACAGAAGCTGCATAAAGTTTGGCTCTGTGCTTACTTCAGGGCACAGGTTCTGATTCCAAGGTTAAAAACACAGAAACAGCAACTAAAAATGTCACTGAGCAGTGCATATGTGAATGGTCCTCAGTGCCCGATGGGGACATCTGTGTCCCGGTGCTGAGGATGCCGCTGCAGACTTCCAAGCTCCAGATTTTTGCTCCTGTCTCTTTAGTCTCAAAATCTTAGCGTGAAATATTTAGTGCCCTAGGAAAGCTAAATTAATGGTGAGTCAGAGTAATTAAGGCAAAGTAAATAATCTCCAAGGTTCTCATTCCCCGTGAAACTAATTTCATATCTTACCCTTCGTGTGTTAAAAATAGTTCTCTGCTAATTCAAGATGCCTGTGCTCTGCGTTGGTGAAGTGCACTTCACTTCTATTGAAAGGATGCAGATTAGAGAGTTATTTTCAATTGGGCAATTTTTTTTTAAGGGAGACATTCATTTTGGCATCATGAGAGCGTGAATCTCTTTGGGTGAGCTGATAGTTGGTTACAGCTGCAGCCGGGCAGATGATGGGCCAACTAGCTTATGAGAACCTGCAGCTGCATATCCTTTTCATCTCGTCGGTAAGAATCCTCCGTTCCCATCCTTCTGTTCCCGTGATGAAATTAGTTTAACTTTTTTTGCATGGTTTTTTGACTGTCCATAGCTTGACCTTGTCTGTGTCTACAGATTTAGAAATCAAGTCTGTTTTGTTCTTCTGAGCAATGGGAACATTGGGACTTGAATATAATTTTAATGATTTGTTACCTTAAAATAATCCTGAAATACAAGCTCATAACTGTTCCCTGTATGTGTTTTTAGACTTCAGTGCTGCAAAGTTGACCTTTCTACAGCTGAGCTATAGCAATGCACCGCCCGTCGTCCCCCCGCCTGAGAGGATCGTGGTGCTGTGGCTCCAGTGCATGGCTAGGATACTGTTTTCTCAAGTGAACGAACTGTGTCAGGATTTACTGTTACAGCAGTAGTCCGTATCAAAGAAGAGAATTCTTCCTCTCTGTGACAAGAAGGTATTTTGGTTAGAAAGAATAGATCTTGGAAGAAAATGTTTAGCATACGGCCCTCAGTGACCAGCCGCTGAAATATGAGATCACTGTCACTGCTCCTGTGCACCTTCAGGGTCCCTCAGTTACCGTTTTTTTCTTCAAAGAGTTGCCTCAGTCCTTCAGTGAATCAGGGACCTGTGTTTCCAGAGAAGTTCAATTTTGCTTTCGCAATGTTTTGAGGTGGCAACACGAGAGTGGAATATGCAGTGTCCAGTGTACATCACAGAGCAGAATCTGTATCTAGCCACATGTCCAAGCTGAGAAATGCGGCTGATTAATGGAAGGAGAAGCACATGTGAAATGGCTAATGATTCTTCTGTCTCTTAGAGGTTTAGTTTTAGTGTTGTAGGAGTACTTTTTGGACAATGAAGTGTCCCCTTTTGCTAAAATTTAAATCTCTTTTGTATGAGAAGAAATTGAGTATAGGCAGGCTGTATGTGAAGTCATCATGCTCTATTTGTATGTTATGGCATTTTAACATTCCTGTCTATTATAATCGTCACCTAACAATGTGAAAAGCATCACTGCGTCTTGATCACTATGATTTTTTAGCATTACTATCTTTATGATCATCACCTAACAATGTGAAAAGCATCATTGCGTCTTTTGAGCACTATGATTTCTGAATGAACTGGGTCATGATTATTTTCCGTTATAAAAGTGATGAAAGTTGGTGAAGTGAGTTTGTCATTCATGCCTTCATTGATTCATTGCTTATTTCATAAATGTTTACTGAGTGCTTCCTAATGTTACCGCAGCTCTGAATATACAAAGATGACATGGTCCCCGTCCTGGAGGAGCACTTAAGCTACTTGAGGAATGGATGGCTATAGATAATTACAGTGTGTGATCAGCATGAGGAAGGAAATAGTTACCAAGTGTTAGCGGAGTGCACAGCAGGGTGTCAGATTAATTCTGACAAGGGAGTTGAGTGCTGTTCACAGGGGAATTAAGCTAGGCGCCAAGGTGCTCTCCAGGTGGAGAAGGTCATTCAAAGCAGAGATACAGAGACACAGAAGAACGCAGTATGTCCAGGGAGCATAGTATTAAGTGGCTGGGATGTTGAGAACATGTGGACAGTACAGGAAGACGAGGCTTGGAAAGGTCATATTGGTTGTAAGTGACAGAGTCAGGAAGGTACAGGGTTTTCTGCTTCCCAGTTTGATGTTCTTCCTTTAGGCTAGGTTCTTTGTTGTTTATTCAGTTTTTTCCCCTAAATACATTATTGGCACCCTCGATACATGCCATGTTGAGGAATATGACAACTAGGGGTTTCACTTGACAAGGTTATCCATTTAAGCTAGAGATGTGGCTTTTTGGTCCACGTACAAATCGGTGCGTGTTCCTACGGATCAGTTAAGGTGATGTGAGTGGGGGCTAAGGCCCAGACATTCTCATTTAAGTGTCTGGCAGTGAACATTTTATAGTCAACCCCAGGTTGCAAGCACTCTCACCTCATGACCTTCGCCCTAGTTTAGAGGGCTCACAGCTTACGTATATTTGGCACTTGCAAATATAAAAGCTTTAGTCATTATTTTGAAGGAGATGGTGTTTTTTAAGCTGTTTCTTCTGATTAGAAAGTGACTTTTTGTTCACAGACATGTGAAAATGTTAGAAATAATTGAAAATAACTTGAAGAAGGAGGATAAAGTGAAGGTAAGGCATATTAGCTGTTAGCTGATATTATTGCTTGAAAGTAGGCGTTTTTGTTAGATTTCGTATACTGTATGTGGTGTAAAGAACAAACCTTTCCATTTTTTTTTCTGAGAGCCATGATGTTATCTCAGTAATTGAAAATAATCTTCTAAAGTTGCTCTTTAACTAGATTTACACAATCCCCTTTCAAATCAGCTGTTATCTGCCCTTACATTTCACAGTAAATGTTGCTGTCTGCACAGCCCCTGCTAACAAGAAGATCAAGTGTAACTCTTTTCATGATTTGAAATAAAGTGTTTCCATCGTAATTATCCTGGCTCCTGGTTGTGCTGTTACAAGTGGGCTCATTTCTTAGCTGCCTTTATGAGGATGTTTCATTGTGGAATATAAGGCCCTCTGTTCAAGCAGAGTTTTCTTTCACAAACTTCTTAAGGATTTCTCTAACTCTCCAATCATTTAAATTTTTTGTTAGAATACGTTTTTGTAGATGTTTCAGGGTTGTGACTGCGATTAAGACAAGGTAGACTTTGCCTCCTAAGTGTCACGCAGCTACACTGGGTGGCAGTGAAAAGGCACCGTATCCCCTGTTTTATCTTCACTGACGTCATCTTGGCAAAATTAGAATAAACACTGTTCCTGTTAAGCTGCAGAAGGCAGGTTTTATGTCGTGGTAGGAGAGGCAAACATGAACCTGTGCTACCTGGGAATGCTGTGAAAAGCTGTGGAATCTCCCTTGGGATTCTTCAGGAATCAGATACATTCTCATAGGTCTAGGATACAGATTCTCTATGAATCTTACATATCTGTGATAATACATGCGACTCTTTTTCTAGATGGTGTTCACACTTTATGTTGGTCCACAACCATGATTAACCTAAAAGTTTTTTTGCTTATTTTAGGCAAGCAACATTTTCAGTAATGTTTTCTTTAGATCAAAATTGCTAATTGCTTACTTTTTCAGAGAAGATGTCAATCAACTACTATGGAAAGATAATAGGACATGAAGTGCTATTCACATTGGAGCATTAAATCAATATGACATTGTACTTAGGAAGTTCTCAGAGGTATTCTTTTCTGGTATTTTGGGAAGTGAGTGAGACTTGAGGGTTGAACTAAGTTTGGGGTTGGAGTGGGAAGACACTGAAGCAGCTAGTTGATTTCCAGGCTTGTTTTGAATAGAGTCCTCATAGCTCCATTTCATGATGTCAGTTGTAATGTTCAGATTAAGCCCTGCTATGGTCTAGGCACGGCGGCTCACGCCTGTAATCCCAGCACTTTGGGAGGCCGAGGCGGGCAGATCACGAGGTAGAGAGATCAAGACCATCCTGGCCAACATGGTGAAACCCCGTCTCTACTAAAAAATACAAAAATTAGCTGGGCGTGGTGGTGCGCACCTGTAGTCCCAGCTACTTGGGAGGCTGAAGCAGGAGAATTGCTTGAACCTGGGAGGCGGAGGTTGCAGTGAGCCAAGATTGTGTCACTGCACTCCAGCCTGGCACCTGGCAACTGAGCGAGACTCTGTCTCAAAAAAAAAAAAAGGCCTGCTATAGACTGAATGTTGGTATCCTCGTAAAATTTATGTGTTAAAATCCTAATCCACAGGTGATAAGGTCACAAGGGCAGAGCTCTCATGAATGGGCTTAGTGCCTTGTAAGAGAGCCAGGAACACTTCCTCACCCTACTTCCACCCTGTGAAAATGCAGTAAGAACACAGCTGTTTATGAGCCAGGGTGTGGGCCCTCACCAGACACCAGATCTGCTGGCACCTTGGTCTTGCGCTTCCCAGCCTCCAAAACTGTGAGAAATAGATTTCTATTGTTTATGAGCCACCTAATCTCTGGTATCCTGTTATAGCAGCCCAGATAAAGATAAGGCCTAACTCTTCCGCTTAGCAAACTGCAATTGCCTGAAACATTTTTTAAGCCCAGCTTCCCTTGGATGAAAAGTAAGAAGGTTGAATAAAATTATCCTTTAAGATTTTCAGCTTCTCCAAAAATGGTGAATTCAGTTAAATATGAAAAAGATTCAATGCATCATAGACCAATTTTAAAGAGAGTAAATTTGTTAGCCATATATAAGCTATTCAGTTTGCCTTTTGAGGCTATGCGTTGCATTGATGAACTCCATTAGTAGGAAATAACAGAACCGACTGAATCCCTTCGACACCTTCCTAATGAACAAATACTGACATTTTCCATAAATATTTCTTGTAATACTTCAGGGGCTTTATATAAACCAAGACTTTCTGTTTAAAAAGTAATTCTGACTTTAGGTAGAATAAGCATTATTTTGCATTTATTTTGCCTAATTCTCCCAGTTGGCTACCACAAGTGCCTTTTCAGTACTCTAGGATTCTGGGTGAGATTACTGTCCCAGATTATTACCTTCCATCTGGTGAAAATGGCTGCCACTGGCTTAGATTTACTGGAGACTAGAGGCTTAGGTTGTACTTCTCCACTTCTTTCCATGTTGTGTTTCAGTTATCACAATGCCTACTAGTACTACCACTTAAAAGACATAGAGGGGCAACCATAGGGAGTGAAATTCAAATTTTATCCCGTAGTTAACTATGTATGTGAGAAAATGGGTAAGAAACTCAAATCTGAATGTGAAGCTTAGTTTACCTATCCCTAATTAGCTCAGAAAACTGCGATGTGGCTGTCCTGCACACCTTTTCCTCTTTCTTCTCAACAGTAGGCTATTGACAGCACAGGGAGCAATGGGAAAATTGGAGGGGGAGGCTAACTTAGAGGAAATGGAAATGGTTACGTTTGTAGTTTACATTCTTCCTGGAGCTCCAGACCGACTTGGGTAATGAAGTTTAAATTGCCCCTGAGCTGCTTTAATTTATGAGTTTCCCACTTAGTTGAGATGTTGCCAGATGAATTCTTCAGACTTTTGCCAACACTGAGCTATCCCTCAAGACGTATCTCAGCAGCCCTATCCATCTCAGATACACCCATGCACATGAAACATTAACCTTCTCCTTGACATATGGTTTAGAAAAAGCAGACAAGGAGAATGTGCATTAGATTTGTAGGAGGAGGTACCATGACCCTAGAGAGGAGGAGAGACACACTTTTATTTTATTGTTTTTTGTTGCTCTTTCTCTTCCTGTTCTACTGCTGACTACTTGGAATGATGTTTCCAATTCCTTTCCTGTAAAGGTTTGAAATACTTTACTAATTGGAGCTGGAAGGAGACACAGATTTGGCTCAAAGCAGCAAGAACATGGTGAGCACTTTAAAATGTTATATTCTGAGAATCCTGAGTGGATTCAGCAGATGCAGAGGTGAAGAAAGGACCCACCGTCCCTCGAGTTGAAGAGCAGGGAAAGGCCTCTCCCAAGAGAATGAAATTATCCTGAAAACAGTCTAGTCTCATGCGGAAAAGTGAGCAGACATCCAGGGACAGTGGGCGGGGAGTTGATATTTGTAACATGCTAATGCAGAGTCATTTCTGTGCTGTGGAAGTGTGTAGGTAGTTTTATACACTCTCACAGAACAGTGCGGTTTTTCTCTGTATGAAAAGTGCTCTGAGAGTTACTGCATTTATCCGAAGTAATTTCAAGGTTTGGAAAGGTGATGAGTCCATGTGGTGATTTAGAAACATGAGGGTATTTTCCTTATGGTCTTAGGTGGTTCTGTGTGTTTCTGTATGAAATAAAGGTGGTTTCCTTCAGATCGAAAATGTCTATTAAAAATTTTCACTGGTTTCAGTGCTGAGGAATTTGCATTCTCTTGCCCCAATTTTTCTATAAGTGAGCGGAAAATTAGGTATCTTGTGGGTATCTCTGCTCTGGGAGCATTGTTTCCTGGAAGGCGATGAGGGCAGGAAGACAGGAGGATCCTCAGGCCTCTTTCTGTGACTTCGGGGAGCTCACTTAGAATCTTGGTGGTCTCAGCTTCCCTCTCAAAATATTAATAATTCTACTGGCCTTTTTTCATATCTCAGGAATTTGGGGAAAATAAGGGAGATAATAGTACAAATGTTTGAGCTTCTTCTAGGGACAATTCAATAATGATAATCATAACTGACATAATGCTCACTGCCAGGCAGATGGCATTTGCTTGTTTGTTTTCTTTTCTTTTCTTTTTCTTTTCACTTTAATGCCTTTGGAATATTTGTGACCCTGGAAGTAAAGTAAGGAAAGCGCAAGGGCTCTTGGCCCGCTGAAAATGTTTCCCACAAATTCTGTGCATGTGAACTTCGTTTTGGGCAAAGAGTTCTTTTACTTTAAATTTCTATGTGATGGCTGTTGTTTGCATTCCCTCGGAAATTTTTATTTATGTTCCAGCTTATAAAATGCAAGGAGGAGACCAATTTAGCCGAAGAGAGCAAGTTACAAGGGAGGAATGATGTCAGAGGCAGGTAGTGTGAACAAGTGCTAGTGGAATCAATGGGCCCTAAGCAAAACAGTGCATCCCTGACTCAGGAATGTTTAGTGTCAGGGCAGACCTGCACACCCTGGGTTCTAGGCAGTTGGGGGAGGGCATGGACAGATGGCAGGGAACAGCATGCAGCAGGAGTTCTGTTCCTCTACATCCCTCAGTGAGTTCCATGTCTTCCTGGTATAAATGCATAGTACTAGCATTCATAAGGTTTACCAGGAGCCATTGAAAATAGTGTAAATTACAATCATTTGTCTATTTTAGTGATTTAGGGTGGTGTCCAATGTTGCATTTTAGAAAGACTTGGTTTTACAAATGTTAAATAAACTTTTAGCACAAGGTGATACATTCTAGCCTTCTACAAAGTGCACTTAGACCAGGATATTCTTTGATGATGGCAAGCAAATGAGATATTTCTTTTCATTATCTAAATGGCCAAAAAAAGAAAAAGAAGTTGATCTGTATTTTCTCAGTGTATTCCTGTAGGAAAGTGAGTCTTATTGTTGATAACCTTTCAGAAAAATAGATACTTTTGCATTCCCAAAGCCCCTCTTTAATCCCCACCATTGTGCATAATTTTGTGATAATTAAGCAATTATTTGCTTCTCTTGATAGACGTATTCTGAAGGCAGAGACTAGGCCACTCTTGCTTATAGTTGTAGCTCCAGCATCTAACATGGTGTTTTAACACATAGAAGATGCTCAGTAATTATTTGTTAAATGAATGGATGGGTGGGTGGACATACTCTACTATGGTGCAGCTTGATATGCTGTACTCTGGCTGGATTAAGACATTATCCAATAAGTAAATACAGTATCTTTAAGTGTTTCCAGTATCTACACACTGAAGAGACATCTTCCAAGGTAATGAAAAAAAATCCTATCTTTGAAAATCATTAAACTCTTATTTTAAAAATGTTTATCAAATGATTCTGATATGAAATTTAGTGTCATCCTAAATTTAGAGTTTAACAATTATATTTTACTCTGCAAGATAGTGGCTTCATCACTAGAGGTTAAGAAAACACTTTTATTGATCAGATATTGTAGAGACTGCTTTAGTATAGCCTGAGTGGTTAAAAAAGTTCAGTGAGGTCAAGTTCTGATTTAACTCCAAAGTTTGATGACTCTTTGGATATATATATATATATATAGCTTTATAGAAACTGATCAGTTCCAGCAGCTGGGAGCAGTGGCTCATGTCTGCAATCCAGCACTTTGGGAGGCTGAAGCGGGCAGATCACTTGAGGTCAGGAGTTTGAGACCAGCATGGCCAACATGTTGAAACCCCGTCTCCACTAAAAATACAAAAAATTAGCCAGGTGTGGTGTGCGCCTATAACCCCAGCTATTGGGGAGGCTGAGGCAGGAGAATCACTTGAACCTGGGAGGTGGAGGTTACAGTGAGCTTTGATGCACCACTGGATTCTGGCCTGGGCAACAGAGAAAGACTCAGTCTCGAAAAAAAAAAAAAAAAGAAAGAAAAAAGAAAAGAAAAAACTTATCAGTTCCCAGCCCAGGTTTTCACTTAACTTTCTGACACGTCGTATCTGTTTCATTCTCTAGCTGTTTGTAAGGTAGAGCTGTTTTTCTCAGTTTTCTGGACCTTGAGCAAACAGAGCCTCCTTTCCTTTGCTCAGACTGCTGTCTGCCTTGCTGTTATGCCCGCCAAACCTGGTAGGACTTTATCAAATAAAACTTACGAATTTATGACTATGCGTATTGACTATATATTATCAATAACATTCATTGAATACTAATCATGCACTAAGAATGCTGTAAACATCATTTAATCATCTCATGTAAGCCTCATTAAGTCCTATTTTTCCCCACTTTTTTTTTTCAGACGGAGTTTCGCTCTTGTTACCCAGGCTGGAGTGCAATGGCGCGATCTCGGCTCACCGCAACCTCCGCCTCCTGGGTTCAGGCAGTTCTCCTGCCTCAGCCTCCTGAGTAGCTGGGATTACAGGCACACGCCATCATGCCCAGCTAATTTTTTGTATTTTTTTTTTTTTTTAGTAGAGACGGGGTTTCACCATGTTGACCAGGATGGTCTTGATCTCTTGACCTCGTGATCCACCTGCCTCGGCCTCCCAAAGTGCTGGGATTACAGGCTTGAGCCACCGTGCCCGGCCTATTTTTCCCCATTTTATGGATAAAGAAACCAGAGCTTAGAGAGGATTAGTAACCTGCACGAAGCCATTGAGGTAATAGGTTTAAATTAAACCTATTTTGCGATACAGATTCCTACATAGCTGTAAGAAATAATGCAGAGAGATTCCTTGTAACTGACTTAGTTTCTCCAAATAGTCTATGTTACAAAACTGTAGTGCAATATCACAATCAAGGTACTGACATAGATACAGCCAAGATACAGGACATATCCTTCCCTGTAAGGATCCCCACACTGCCCCTCTATGCACACCCATCTCCCTCTCTTCTTGTTCCTCCTCTATCTGTGACCTGGCAACAGATCTGTTCTCCATTTCTTTAATTTTGTCATGTCAAAAATGTTATATAAACACAATGTTCAGCCTTTTGAGATCATCTTTTTTTTTTTTCCACTCAGCATAACTACCTGGAAATTTATTTATCTTACTGTGTGTGTTAATAATTTGTTCCATTTGATTGCTGAGGAGTAATCCTGGTTTTGAAACATTTATCTGTTTTGTTTTGTTTTGTTTTGGAGATGAAGTCTTGCTCTGTCACCCAGGCTAGCATGATCTCAGCTCACTGTCACTGCTGCCTCCCAGCTTCAAGCAGTTCTCCTGCCTCAACCTCCCGAGTAGCTGGGATTACAGGTGCACAGCACAATACCTGGCTAATTTTTATATTTTTAGTAGAGATGAGGTTTCAACCATGTTGGCCAGGCTGGTTTTGAACTCCTGATCTCAAGTGATCTGCCCGCCTTGGTCTCCCAAAGTCCTGGGATTACAGGCACGAGCCACCATGCCCGGCCAGTCTGTTGAAAGACCTTCTGTGTTGTTTCCAGTTTTTGACTACTGTGAATTAAGTCATGATGGACATTGCTGTATAGGTTTTTGTTTGCATGTAGGTTTTTGTCTGGCTGGATGAAAAAGAAACAAGTCATACATTTTTGGGATAAATGGCCAAGAGTGCACTAGTAGGTAGTGCGTGTTTAGTTTTATAAGAAACTTTTAAAATGTTTTCCATAGTGGTGGTACCAGTTTACACTCCCACTTGCAGTGTACACGTGACTTTGTTTCTCTGCATGCTGACCAACATTTGGAGTTGTCACTTTTTATTTTAACCACTCTGATAGGTGTGTTGATACCTCACGATGGCTTTAATTTGCATTTCCCTAACTCTTTGCTGAAATGCCATGCGTCTGCGCTAACATGGCGGAGTGGCTCAGAGCCAGCTGGTTGAGGGTGTCCTCACTCACGTCTGGTAGTTGATTGACTGTCAGCTGGAGTGACGAGGTAGCCAAGCCACACAACCACATGTGTCTCATCATCCAGCTGGCCAGCTTGGTGGTCGGCAGAGATCTGAGAGAGGGAAATCTCACAAGACTTTTGGAGACCTGGTCTCAGAACTGGCACACTTTCACTTCCCCTGTATCGTATTTTCAAAGCAAGTCACAAAGCTAATCCAAGTTCAAGGGGTGGGGAAATTGACCCTATCTCTTGATGGGAGAAGTTGCAAAGTCAGATATCAGAGGGAATGCATACAAAGAGGAACAGAGAATTGGGGCCCATTTTGCAATTAATCTACCACATCATGTCTCTAATATAATTATCTCCATACTTTTTTATCATTTGAAACACACATTAACCTTGGAAGCAGTATGTCGTAGGGGAAAAATAATCAACTGGGAGTTTGAAAATCAATATTATGTGTCTGTGTTAAGAAATTGGATTAAGGATACTTACATCCCTAAAATTATCTGGCTTTTTTTTTCTTTTTTTTTTTTTTTTGGAGCGACAGGGGTCTCACTATGGATCCTCCCACCTCAGCCTCCCAAGTATGCCCTGCTTATTTACAAACATTTACCTGTGACATATCCAGGATGGCTTTTGCCTAAATCACAGTGGGACAGTTCTAACTAGAGAAGGTCATTTTCATCTTTTGTGTAACATGCATAATGCAGACTTGTTTCTGCCTGTCCAATTTCAGCTCACCTGCTTCTGGGATAGCCCCTCAATGAGCAAATCCTTACTAAGTACTAGGCACTGGGGATAAAAGAGAGGAAAAAGATACCTGCTGAGAACTCCCAGTCCAGTGAAACACATGGATGCACATAAAAATGGCCAGTGGTGTGTTGCATCTCCCGATTCACACATATCTCTCTCTCTTCCTCCTCTCCCCTCCCCTCCCTAACCCACCCCTCTCCACTCCTTTGATGGGGCTCCCTCTGTCGCTCAGGCTCACCACAGCCTTGATCCCCTCGAGGCTCAGGTGAGTCTCCCACCTCAGCCTTCTCAGTAGCTGGAACTACAGGCATGAGCCACCACACCTGGCTAATTTCTGTATTTTTTGTAGAGATGGGGTTTTGCCATATTGTCCAGGCTGATCTCAAACTCCTAGGCTCAAGCGATCTTCCTGCCTTAGCCTTCCAAGTGCTGGGATTATAGGCATGAACCACCATGCCCAGCCCTTTTTCTTTGAACCTCTGGCACTTATGTTTTTGTTCTTCTCACCAGGAACAATTCAGCCTCAACTCTCTTCCACTATGTCACCCTGAATGTGTCAACCCCATATATTTGTAGTCTGCTTAGCGTTTTGTCTGTGGACTGGGCTGTCTCGTATGACCTGGGTGAGTGATGGTATTCTGATTTTCAGTTAGTAAGGAACTTCTTCATTTGCTAGTTAATTCTTCTCATCTTGGTAATAAACCATGGGCTGGCTGGAGACAGTTCAGGTCTCACATCATAATTATTTTATGGCTTCGGTTTAAGGTCCAGTTGTCTCTAAGGTTTTACTTATTTTGCTAAGATCATACCAGAAAGTAATCAACATGTATTCTTGCCATTTTACCTATTTTATAACTTAGATAACAACTGTGGATGATTTTATAATTTTGCTTTTGTTGGAAATGTTATAACAGAGGAGAAAAGTGTGGGAGAATATGTACCAAATGTTAGGAGTGGTAGTCTTTGAGTACTAGGTTTAATGATGATTTTAGTTTGCTTATCTAGGCTGAATTGGATTTTCTAATTTTATACTGTCAACATGTATTGTAGTTGTACAAACATTGAAGTTTTTTATGGGAAAGAAATTTAAGGCCCACAAGTGATTATTTAGAATGACAGAGACAGCATTCAGGAGTGAGAGGTGTTAGAGCTTCACAGGTACACGAGCTCCTGATTAAAGCAGTGCCGGAGGCCTCCTGAATGACTGTGACACCAACCTAGAGAGACAAGAAGCAGGTTTAGGGAATTTTGACCACATTTTACTCTTTGATGTTAATTCTGTATGTTTTTCTCCTGGTGTCTATTTCTCTCTGCCCTTCATACGGCATGTCATTCATACTTAAAGATGATGGTTCTGACAGTGATGGCCACATGGAGATGTGGAAGAAGTGAAGAAGCTCATGTTTAACCAAAAATCCTTTCAATTAGGAGCAGGATTTCAGGTTTACTCTATGGAATGGAGAAGTGTTTTGTGTTCTGGAGTTTATAACAATGGTATCTTTTTTTTTTTTTTTTCCCTCCTGAGCAGATACAATTCTGGTGAATTAAAGGATGGAGAAACATGTGACCTCTAACTTTTCTATTGTGAAGAATCAATGCGACAAGCAGGAAATGCTGCATTGTTAAGCAGGCATTTTACTCACAGATGCAGGGTCAAGAAGAACAGAAGCAGATTCAGTCATAGAAGCATACATTAATGTGTAGATTCTAGAGTCAGTAGTCAAAGACCAGTCATTCACAACACAAATAGAATCCCAGCACTTTGGAAGACCATGGTGGAAGGGACACTTGAGATCCGGAATTTGAAACTAGACTCAGCAACATAGTGACAAAAAATTAGCTGGCTGTGGCAGCATGCGTCTGTCGCCCCAGCTACTCGGGAGGCTGAGGCAGGAGATCTCTTGAGCCCAGCAGTTTGAGGCTGCAGTGGGCCATGATTTTGCCAGTGCATTCAAGTCTGGGTGACAGAGAAAAAACCTGTCTCTAAAAAAAAACCACTAAAATTAAAGGATATAAGTGGAGGAGTTTGAGATCAACCTGACTAACATGGTGAAACCCTGTGTCTACTAAAAATACAAAAATAAGCTGAATGTGGTGGTGTGCACCTGTAATCTCAGCTACTCAGAAAGCTAAGGCAGGAGAATGGCTTGAACCCAGGAGATGGAGGCTGTGGCAAGACACGATCACACCACTGCACTCCAGCCTGGGTGACAGAGTAAAAAGATACACACACACACACGCACACACACACACATAGATACATAGAAGAAATACATCAGCTTAAGTCTCTGAATTGTCAGGACTAGATTAAGGACATCTAATGTCAGGATTAGATTTCCTCTTAAGGAAATCCGGTCATAATTGGATAAGGAAAGAAACAGAAACCAATCTAAAAGAATCAGGACCTAAAGAAAGGTGAGGCATTATTGTTACTAGACCCCTGAGTTTCTCTTCTGTGGTAAGGGATGACACTGTTTCACATTTCAGAAACTGTTTTAGGAAGAACCATAGATATTATATATTTGAATTTTTCCCCTATCCTTGGCCGATGGACTTAAAGGCTCAAGCTATCTAGGCCAAAGGCATAGAAATATACATGATGGGCTGGGCGCGGTGGCTCACGCCTGTAATCCCAGCACTTTGGGAGGCCGATGCGGGTGGATCACGAGGTCAACAGATCAAGACCATCCTGGTCAATATGGTGAAACCCCGTCTCTACTAAAAATACAAAAAACTTAGCTGGGCATGGTGGCACGTGCCTGTAATCCAGCTACTCGGGAGGCTGAGGCGGGAGAATTGCCAGGAGAATCCGCCAGGAGGTGGAGGTTGTGGTGAGCCAAGATCGCGCCATTGCACTCCAGCCTGGGTAACAAGAGCAAAACTCCATCTCAAAAAAAAAAAAGAAAAGAATAAAAAGAAATATACATGATGAGGGTAAACTTGTATTTCCCCTCTCTCCTGAGCAGGTGTGTTTCCACAGCATGTCTTTTCCTATGGGTAGTTGTGATCAACTTCTTTTGCCCCCTTAGGAATTCTTAATTCCAGTGTCCTCTGGCAAGGTTCTGGGGTGCAATATTTATATATAAAAATCAATTGTGTTACCATATACCGGCAATGAACAGTCAGGAACTGAAATAAAAATGCCATTTATTTCTCCCAATATTGTTGGGAGAAATTTTAAAAGACCTAAATTGTTGGAGAGTTAAAGCTTGTATTTGATAAAAATATTGTTATGATGTCAATATTGTTATGATGTCATTTTTACCCCAAATTCATTGGTAGATTCCCCCAATCAAAATGCCAGCAGTTTTTAAATTGAAAAGATGAATCTTAACATTTATATAGAAATGCAGTGAGGCTGAGTGTAGTGGCTCACACCTGTAATTCCAGCACTTTGAGAGGCAAGGCGAGCGGATCACCTGAGGTCAGTAGTTCGAGACCAGCCTGGCCAACATGGTGAAACCCTGTCTATACTAAAAATACAAAAATTAGCAGGGTGTAGTGGTGTATGCCTGTAATCCCAGCTACTCGGGAGGCTGAGGCAGGAGAATCACTTGAGCCTGAGAGGTAGAGGTTACAGTGAGCCGAGACAGCACCACTGCACTCCAGTCTGGGTGAGAGAGTACAATCCTGTCTCAAAAGGAAAGAACAAATGCAGTGAACATGAAATAGTCAAAACAATTTTAAAAAAGAAGAAGGTTAAAGGATTACATTTCACTGATTTCAAGACTTGTAAAGCTACAGTGATCAAAAGAGTGTGGGACTGGCATCACGGCAGAAAAACAGATCCCCGGAACAGAAGAGAGAGCCAAAATTAGATTCACATCTGTACAGATTGGATTTTAGACCAAGGCATAAGGGCAATTCAGTGGAGAAAGGATGAGTTTTTCAACAAATGGTGCCAAAACAACGGGATATCCATAAGCAAAAAATGAACATTGAACAATATTTTTTAATATATACAAAATGAACACAACATGGATGTGTATGTAACACCTAAAACTATGAATCTTGTGGAAGAAAACATAGGAAATAATCTTTGTGACATTGGGTTAGACAAAGATTTCTTAGATATGACACTAAAAGCACAATTCATAGAAGAACAAATTCCTGAATTAGACATCATCAAAATTAAAACTTTCTGTCCTTCAAAAGATAGTATTAAGAGAGTGCAAAGATACGCCACAGATTGGGAGAAAATATTTCAAATATTATGACAAATCATATATCTGATTTGTCATTCAAAATATATAAACTACTTTCAAAACATAATAATAAGAAAACAACCTACTAAAAACTGGGGAAATGAACAGATATTCCACCAAATATGAAATGTGGTTGGTAAATAAGCTCATGAAAAGATTCTCAACATGATTAATCATTAGGGAAATGCTAATTAAAACCCCAGTGAGGTAATCTGATAGACATAGTAGAATGGATATAATTAAAGCAACAAACCACATCAAATGTTGACAAAGATATGGAAGAAATGGAATTTTCACACACTGTTAGTGGGAATGTAAAATGCTTTGGCCTTGTTGGAAAATAGTTTGGCAGTTTTTAAAAAAATTAAACATATACCTACCACATGACTCATACATTTCCATCCCTCAGTATTTCCCCAAGAGGAAAGAAAACATGTCTGCACAAAGACTTTTATGTGAATGTTCATAGTAGTGTTCTTTGTAATGCCCCAAAAACTTGAAATAACCCATATGTCCATCAACAGGTGTAAAGACAAACTCATCGTAGTGTAGCCCTATCCATGCTGAAACTACTCAGCAGTAAAATGGAATGAACTATTGATTCATGCGGCCTGGATGAATCTCAGTATAATTATGTTGTGTGAAAGTAGCAAGGCAAAAATAAAAAGACTACATATTGTTTGATTCCATATGTTTCAAACTTCAGAAAATGCTCATGCTAAGCAGATTAGTGGTTCCCTGGGGATGAGGAGGGGCAGGGAGGGGTGGCGGAGAGAGATGACAAAAGAGCACGGAAAACTTATCGAGAGATGGTGAATGTGTTCATTATCTTGATGTGGTGATGGTTTCATAGGTACGGCTATACATTAGAATTTATGAAATCGTACACGTTCAAGTGTGTAGTTTACTGTGTTTGAACTATTATTCCGTAGAGCTATTAGAAAAAACCAGTGCTGTAAAGTGCTGTGGCAGCCAGAAGAGCAGGAGTGGTGCAAGGGATTCTGTTAGTCCAAGGACAGCAGTGGGTCACTCCTGGGAAAGGGCAGTTGGTAAAGTCTTTGCAGGGTGAGCTGACCTTAGCTGAGCTGGGAAAGATGAATAAGCGTTTGTTGAAACTGCCACAAAGATGAAACATTCCAGGCACAGAGGTGTTGCCAGTAAGGGCTCAGATATGTGAAGGAGCATGACAGATAATTTGGGGACTTGCAAGAAATGTGGGGTCCTGGCAGCCAGAGAGAAAGGCAGCTAGAGAAGTAGGTAGGGGCTAAACCAGAGGTCTTGTTTGTCATTCCAACTTTTAGCCTGTAGGCCCAGGGGAGCCACCAAAGGTGTTTAACCTGAGGAGTAACGGGCCATATTTGTGTTCCAGGAAGGTTATTTTCACTAGAATGAATGTTAAACTACAATAATTAAGGATATGTAGGATTTTAATTAAATAAGAGGAGAATTTCCAATCAGTAAAGCATTCTATATGACTACTTTTCCTGCAAGTATTTTGTTTTGAGTGGGCCTGAAAGAAGTTTGATCACATGGAACATTTTGCACCAGATGCCACCTGTGTAGCTGCATACTTGTGTATATACATTTCTGGGGTTCTCTCCTGTCTTTCTCTTACCTCTTGACATAGAGGGCACATCCATCAGTCTTGTTCCAAGCCTCCTTTGACAAAAGGTTCCAGATCAGAGATCTTGCCTTAATCTGAATTGTAAAGGTGCTTCACTGCCGAATCATATCAGAGTGGAGTTGAAAACCTAGCTTCGTAACTGGGAGACGTGCGTGGAGGGTATCTCAGTGTAGTTGAGCTCCCATGGTGCAAATACTAAAGACCAGGCCTATCTACCTTGGGGTGTTTTGCAAAGCCCCCTGCTGTGCTGAAAGCCAGCTGTTTGCTCTGTTGTGAGGGCAGCTATTAATCGCTCAGCTGGAATGTTAACGCTTTGGACGATATTAAGGGATGCTGGAAGTAATAATACTGGCACAGAGCACAGAGCCCTCTAATAATCCCATCTGCACTGATTCTACTGTAAAAGTTTCCTCTTCTTGATAATCTTTGGTCACTGTAACCCAGAGTATGCCACATTTTCTTTTCCTACTCAGGGGAGAAGCTTCCTGTTTTTTCTTCCTCCTGGGAATGGACCTTCAGCCATATGAGTTGGAACACTAAATCTCCAAGGGAGACCTCTGTGTACATCTTGTGAAAACCTAAAGGTTTATTGCTGCCAACTGTTTAACACTAGTGATTTAGTAACCTTTTAATTGTTATAATAAAAGGAGATCCAGCCAGCATTTGCATTTTTGGTGAGTCCTGGAGATGGTGATGAGTATTACTTTTAGAGCATAATAGAATTCCTGGGGCATGTATCATAATTTGACTTTAATATTCATTGTCTTATATGTTGGGGGGATTAATATATTCAGCAAAGGATCCTAAATTCTTTTTTTTTTTTGAGACGGAGTTTCGCTCGTTACCCAGGCTGGAGTGCAATGGCACGATCCCGGCTCACCGCAACCTCCGCCTCCTGGGATCAGGCAATTCTCCTGCCTCAGACTCCTGAGTAGCTGGGATTACAGGCATGTGCCACCGTGCCCAGCTAATTTTTATATTTTTAGTAAAGACGGGGTTTCACCATGTTGACCAGGATGCTCTCGATCTCTTGACCTCGTAATCTACCCGCCTCGGCCTCCCAAAGTGCTAGGATTACAGGCTTGAGCCACCGCGCCCGGCCAGGATCCTAAATTCTTAAAGCTCATAAGTAAAAAACTGAAATAAAATGATGGTGAGAATACTTTCACATGCTTCATAGTTTTGCTGTGTTACCTTAAAAGATGGAGAGGAGTGAAGTGTTTGTTATTATCATTATTAATGTTTTACTGTTACTCAGTTAAAGAATAACATCAGTCATATTCTCAGAGATCAGTGGTTTGTGTAGGTTTTAAATTAAGTCATACCTTGCTAATTGCCCGTAAGGAGCAACGCTGGCTTCCTGCTGGGAAACAGGTGCATCTCTGCTACCTGACGCTGATGTGCTTGCTGCTGTCACCAAGCCCAGCATTTCCATGGCTCCTTCTCCAAGGTGAGCCCCAGCCTGGGCCACAGAGGCTCCTCTGTGTACCTGTTTAAAGGCATAAAAGCAAAATTATATTTATTCCTACAATTCATAGATCTGGTGCCATAAAAGAAGCATTTCAAACTAGAGAGAATTTCTTTTACGGACTTTGGTTTGATTACAAAGCCAAAGGAAGTGACGTCTTCCTAATTCCTCATTGTAAATAATTGTAGCTGAATTGATTCCCTGCCTTGTTCTCATTGATTTCACATGCAACCACGTAAATAGTATGATTAATGTGGCTGACTCCACCTCATTTATAAGGAATTTTCACTAAAATCCAGATTAAAGAGGAAGAAAGGGTCCTGTGTAACTTGATGAGAAACGATTACATAATTACTCTTGATAATAATAGTAATTACAGAGTACCATGTGCTAGGCATGTTTTAATGTGCTTCACATGTGGTTACTAATTTGACCCACATAACAGCCCTATTGTGTAGATATTATTTTCCCTATTTTACAGATCTAAGACTAAACCTCAGAGAAATTAAGTAACTTACACAGAGGCACACAGCTTGTAAAAAAAATTTGAGGCTCTTTTTTGTACCACACAGTGGTACAAACGCATTTAAACCCAGGCAGTCTGTCACTAGAGTCTCTATTCTGAAGCAACATGCTCTCTTGTCTTTTAGTTATAGAATACTTTAAAGAAATCATCTTAAAGACTCAATATAAAGTCTTACTTAAATGACATTAATAAGTAAAATAGGGCTGGGCGTGGTGGCTCACGCCTATAATCCAGCACTTTGGGAGGTCGAGGCAGTCAGATCACGAGGTCAAGAGATTGAGACCATCCTGGCCAACATGGTGAAACCCCGTCTCTACTAAAAAAAAAAAAAAAAAAAATTAGCTGGGTGTGGTGACCTGCATCTGTAATGCCAGCTATTTGGGAGGCTGAGGCAGAATTGCTTGAACTGGGGAGGTGGAGGTTGCAGTGAACCGAGATCGTACCACTGCACTTCAGCCTGGTGACTAAGAAAGACTCCATCTCAAAAAAAATTTTTTTTAAAGTAGAGCAATAATATTGATGTAAGTTATTTAGTACTTACTATGTCTGATACTGTGCTAAGTACTTTATATCCATTATTTAGTATTTTGTGTGTATTATTTAATTCTCTTAATAATGTTTTAAAGGAGATATTATTTTTCAACATTTTATAGATAAGAAAACTGAGGCTTAGCTGGGTTTACCGACTTGGCCAAGGTCAGATAGTAAATTCAAAACAAACTTCAAAGCCAAGACCTTGATAGAAATACTTATGTTTTTAACTCTGTGCTAAAATGTTATAACAAGAACTCAAACAGGACTGTTTCATACATGGGCTGCTCTATTATGTGAATCAGGCCATTCGTTTAGAACTTTTTAGTCAATATAAATAACTGCTACACATCAGAATGATTGCAGATTCTCAAATCACGTTTTCATCTTTATAGTTAAAAGTGCTTCAAGCAAGTGGATTCGTCCTGCATAATGCTTTGAATTGTTGGGCATTCTAGTGAGGAGCAGGGCTGCTTCATCTTTTCAATGCTATGGACATCTTTGGTAGTCTGTGGAAGTCTATGGACTGTTTCTCAGAGAATAGTATGTGAATGAATGAAATAAAACGCATAGAATGACAAGGAGCCAATTATGTTGAAATAGTTACCAAGTTATTAAAACAAATTTGTATTATGGTAATATACATGCTTCTTCATTAACACATTGTACTATATCTAGCAGAGCACATAATGACCACTAATTTTAAAGTGGTGATAAACAGATAATATTTTGAGATAACAAGAATTGCAATGAGATATGAAAGCAGTCTGTGATTTCTGTTGGAGATAGATATAGTAAGCATTGCTAATGCTGCCATGATTTGTTGCCTCAATTCCTAATTGAAGCAAATGCTAAATTTCAGTTAGATACTGGTGACAGTAAAGGTCTATTTTTTTTTTTCATCTGAATTCAAGTACTTCCATGAATTCCATCCATGAATCCCTCTGGGATCTGAGGACCTGAATTAACCAACTGTAGTCCAGAGGCATTGCTTAATATTACATCCTTCAAGTAAAAAGATCCAGTTTGAAGGCCCGTTCACATCTAGGTCCTTAAAATGTTTTTGCTTCAACATTACCCAAGAATCTGGAATCACCTTCACTGCCACCATACAGGTGTTGGTACCAGAGGATGCTCTCTGGGCCTGAGGAAGGCTTACACATGTTTTCTCCTCTGCATGGTTTGCTGGTTATATGCCTGTCCATGAAGTGTGAAGACACAACCCTCACCATCGCAGAAAGAAGGCGAAAGGTCTAGACTTAAATGTTCAAAGTTGGAGTTGAGATTTTAGATGCCTGAGAAATTTGCCTATGAAGGGCAGTTACGGCAGTGGAAGCAGTACATGGGCGACTTGGATGATAAAAGGAAGTTACTTGACCTTACTACAGTGGTAGAATTCACTAGAGTACTACCCTTTTCCATACTTTCTTTTCATGCACAAAAATGGCACCATATGGTATCATAACACACTGGTTCACTTGTTCATTGAGAAATATTTATTGAGAGTCTACTATGTCCCGGGCACTGAGCTATCGTTTGTTTGTTACTTGAATCCCACAATTCTGTGAGATGATCCCCATTTTTCAGATTAACAGTCTGAAGCGTGTAGGGGTTGTGATGTGGTTGTAGATGGCAGAGCCAATCGTTTTCCTTTTTATTCTGAGGTATGCCACTTACTCTTGTCACCATTCCCGGCCTGCTAAACTGGAGGGAAGGTCCCAGTAGCAGAAACACTTTTGGCTTCCCTGATTCCTGCAGGTTTCTGCGGCATGGGGATGCAGACTAAAATGAAAAATGGTGGTTTGCAAGTGAGTTAGCTGAACTGCTTAAGAGGAGACAAACTGCGGTTTGAAGTTCAGACTGCATTTCGGAGCAAGAAAGTGGATTTCAGGTTAATGGGTTTGGAGTCAGATAACTTTGAGCTTGACTAGCTTTTGGTAAATTGGCCATATGTTATGAGTCCCTTCATAAATTCTGTGTACTTTCCTCCAGTGTATGTGTGTGTGTGTGTGTGTGTGTGTGTGTGTGTGTGCTGTTTTATCCACCATTACACACCAGTTTTCAACCTTGTATTTTTTTTCTACTTATTTTCTTCTTTCTTTCAAAAATTCCCCATTACTTTTTCTCAGAACTATATGGATGAACAGTGATCTGTTGTACCCTATGAAACACCCTCTCATGTTTCTATTCAGATGATTTTCTCATTCCTGTTACCCTTCAACTTCGTGTTGATTGGTTTACTGCTGCCCAGCTGAGAGTTCGGCTTATTGACCACTTATTTTAATTCCGTTAATTACACTGCCTGTCTCCTGCCCTAATCTCCCCCTGCCCTTCAAAGCTCCTCTTAAATTTTAACCCTTAATACCATAAAATAAATGTTCCTAACATGGCAGTTATTTTAAAAATTTTAATTCAGTTTTTACTCTTTAACATTTTTTACTAATTACATATTTAATACAAGGTTGCAAAATACAAGCCTACAGAATATGAAAAATAAAAATCTCCCATTCCATAATTTCTTTTCTATTTAGTTTATGTTGCTTTAAACTTTTTCTTTCTGGCTACACACTGATGAATATTAGTATAGTTGTTTATATTCATATATGATTATACCATATATATATTTTTCTCAACTTGTCTTTTAAAAATTTTGCTTAGCTATGTATCAGAGACATATCTTCAAGTCAATTCAAATAGGTATATCTCAATTTTAAAAGTGGTTATATTAGTCCATTCTTACACTGCTAATAAAGACATACCTGAGGCTGAGTAATTTGTAAAGGAAATACAGTTCAGTGTGACTTGGGAAGCTTCAAGAAACTTGCAATCATGGTGGAAGGAGAAGCAAGTATGTCCTTCTTCACATGACAGCAGTAAGGAGAAGTGCTGAGCAAAACGGGGAAAAGCCTCTTTTAAAGCCATCGAGCATCACGAGAACTCACTCACTATCACAAGAATGGTATGAGGGTAACTGCCCCCATGATTAAATGACCTCCCACTGGGTCCCTCCCACCACATTTGGGGATTATGGGAACTACAATTTAAGATAAGATTTGGGTAGGGACACAGCCAAACCATATCAGTGGCTTAGGAACTTATTTCATGTATATGCCAGAATTTATTTAGTATGTTTTTTATAGATGGATATTTGAGTTGTTTCTATTTCTTTTACCATCACAAACAGAGCTGTAGTGAATATTCACATATACTCGAATTGCCTTTTAAAAATATAGTGTATGTGTACTTACAATATGATTAAAGGGAGTTTCAAAAGAAACGGGATATGTCCACAGTTCTAACATTTTCATTAAGTGGTTTTGATTTCTCTGTATTCCCTTCCAGCTTTTGGCCTTTTGTATGTGTATGATTTTATGGTTTTATCATCTTATATTTTGCTTTTTCATTTGATGTTATTTTATGAACACTTTTACATGTGGATAAATTTTATTTTTGCTCAAATGGAAGTGTAATTTTATATTAAATAGATATTTCAGTTGATGGTTTTGTTGTCTTCTCCCCTCTGTTTTCTGTTCCCTGCCTTGTGATGCTTTACCATTTCAGGCCTTCTGTCTTCTCCCCTCTGTATTCTGTTCCCTGCCTTGTGATGTTTTACCATTTCAGGCCTTCTGTCTTCTCCCCTCTGTTTTCTGTTCCCTGCCTTGTGATGTTTTACCATTTCAGGCCTTCTGTCTTCTCCCCTCTGTTTTCTGTTCCCTGCCTTGTGATGTTTTACCATTTCAGGCTTTCTGTCTTCTCCCCTCTGTTTTCTGCTCCCTGCCTTGTGATGCTTTACCATTTCAGGCTTTCTATTTCAGTTACTTTTCTTCTTGCATATTGTCTGTTAAGCATCTTCTTCCCCCACTCTTGTAAAGCCTTCTGGCCAGAGGCTGCCGTCACGTTGCTACCTCCTCTGTGGAGCTCAAGGCCTAGCCTACTTCTAGTGTTCAATAAATAAATGATTATAATTTCGAAGAGAATGTTTTTCCAGTTATCTCCCTAAGAATTTCCTTCACATTGCGGTGCCTCTATCAACACTGCCTTCCGGAAAAACTGTTGGTGATCCATAATGCTAAGATGCATTTTAGATGTAATTTAGATTCACAGCCATTTACACAGTGCATTATTTAGGCAGTTCAGCACCAAGGAGAGTGACTGTTTGCTCTAGCTTGGGTTCAAGGTCAGTGGAGGATTTACTTTGTTTAGGCCCCTGTGGTACTGTTGGCAAGATGTAATTTTTCCATAATAGCTGGAAAGCCAAACCCTGTATAAACATACTTTAATAATGGCGAAAGCACTAGCAGAGATGTACACTGAGGAAATATTAAAGTTCACACTCCTGTAGCTAAGACTTAATTGAAGCAAATAGTCTTTATATTTACATTTGGGTTGCTTGTTTTAATATCAGTTCCTAGAGTAGTTCATCACATCTTCCATTCCTCTAGATGTGAGAGCCCATTTTAGGATTCCACTTGGTCTTTGTCTTGTCACCAGGCCCGAGGAAAGATTTACATCTTCCTTTGTGTGTCTTAGAGATGCTTGGCATGGTATCCTAGCCTCCTTTCCTCTGAATATCTCTAGTGTTAGGAGGCACAGCTTCCTCATCAGCTGTTGGTACACTAAAAAAGAATGACTTGAGGGGTTTATTAGGGTCTTGAACTGAACTCTTTCTGTCTGTTTGTATAACAGGTTCTCAGAACCACTTCAGGGTTGCCCAGAAATTGTTTTCAGAGAAACACTGAAAAGTACGAGAAAGCCTCATACTTTCACTGCAAAGGAACATTAACTAGCGCCATTCCTGTGCCCTGTAGACTCAGTAGATTTTCACTGAAATGGAAATTGTTTCTAGGATAGAGAGAGTGAAAAGCTGCTGCTGTGGTTTTAAGTGTGTCCTCCCAAAGTTCATGTGTTGGAAACCCTATCCCCAATGTGACAGTTTTGAGAGATGGGCTCTTTAAGAGGTGACTAGATCATGAGGGCTCTGCCCTCCTGGACGGATTAGTTCATTGTCTTGAGAGGAAGTTTGTTATTGTGAGAGTGGGTTTGTTATAAAAGACAGTTTGCTCCCCTCTTTCTGGCTCTCTCTCACCATGAGATGTGTTCTGCCAAGTTTTGATGCACCGAGAAGGCCCTGGCGGATGATGGCCCCTCAGTCTTAGACCTCCTGGCCTCCAACTGTAAGAAATAAATCTCTGTAGTTCATAAATCACCCAATCTTAGATGTTCTGCTATTGCTATACAAAATAGACTAAGACAGCTGCGAATCCAGAAGAAATTCATCCATTTTTATGCAGAAAGAGGCATCTTCAGTGATTTCGCCTTCCCTGTGTTGCAGTACTTATCCTGCTTTATCTGCCTCTCTTAAGGACAGGGGGGAAGATTAAGTCTCTTCAAAGGACACTAGAGCTTTAGGAGCTTTTTTCCAGTTCAGTGGTACAAGCTATTCAAGTTGTGCCTTGACCATCTTCTCAAGGGACTTTCATAGAACTTGAGGATTTATGCCTGAGAACTCCCTGGGCTGGACCTATTAGAAAATCTATGACAACAGATGCTTAAAAGAGCGTCTGAGTTAACAGGAAATGAAGCTCCACTGTCTTCCAGGGAAAATGTTCTGGAGGAGTGTGATTTCAGGGGCTCCTAAAATTCTACTACCCAAAAATGTCTTCTCTACTGTCTGTGGCAAAATCTGTAGTCCTAACAGTTAATTATTTGTTTTGGGTTAGTCGTGATGTCTCTAAGAAGTTCTAACGACATTTCAGATAAATTCCCGAAGAAGGATTATCAAGGTCTCTTCCTGTGAAAGTGTGAGGCTTTAGATCTTCTCTGAAAATAACCTCTGGGCAACCCTGAACTGGTTCTGAGAACCTGTTATACAAACAGACAGAAAGAGTTTAGTTCAAGATCCTAATAGAACCCTCAAGATTTTTTTTTAGTGAACCAACAACCCCTTTCACTGTAAAGGAACATTACCTGGTGACATCTCTGTGTCCTATAGACTCAGATTTTCACTGAAATGGAAATTGTTTTGAGGATAGGAGCTTTCATTCTGCCCCCCAATTCCCTGTCCCTGGTCTGTTTTACACACAGTAGTTTGAGTGATCATGTCCCTTTTCCCCAAACCAAAGTTGCAGTTTGTCTAACTGAAAAACCAAAAATATTAGAGTCAACTTTGAGTCCTTTCTTAACCTCACACTCACATCCAATGTCACAGCAGATCCTATCAGCTCAGCTTCCTGACCATCCAGAATTCAACCACGTCTCCCACTTCTATGGAAAGAAGTGCTACCCTCTTGGTTGAGCCACCATCATCTCTTATTTGGTGTGGTGATTAATTTTATATGTCACCTTGACAGGGCCAAGGGATGCCCAGATAACTAGTAAAACATTAGTTCTGGGTATGTTTGTGAGAGTTTTTCTAAAAGAGATTAACATTTGAATTGGTAGCCTGAGCAAAGAAGATGGCTCTCACCAATGTGAGTGAACATCATCTAATCGGTCAAGGGCCCAAATGGAAAAATAAGATGGAGGAAGGTGAACTGACTCACTCTCTCCTCTCTGCTTGCATGTCCATTTTCTCCTGTCCCTTATAACTGTGTTTCAAAGCACACCATAGGTTGTGAGGGCAATCTGGCTGTGACATCTGTCAACCCATTGATCTTCAGGGTTGATTGGGCTGATCTGGCTGGCTAGCACATTGATCACTTAGCAGCAACACATGTGACATGGGATTATAAATTATATATCACTAGGAGTTAAGGGTATAAAGGCTGGACATTGATGCTTCTGGTTCTTAGGACTTTGGACTTGGACCAGGACTTACGCTATTGGCTCCTCAGGCCTTCAGGTTTGGGCTATTACTGTGTCATTGGTTTTCCTGACCAGCATGTCGATCATGGGATTTCTCAGCCTCAATAATATGTGTGCCAATTCTTTATAGTTTCTTTCTATGTGGCTCTATATATCCTATGGGTTCTTTTTCTCTGACAAGCCCTAATATACATGATTTATGATAATAGCTTCCTAACTGGCTTCTCTGCTAAAAGCACAAGCAACAACAACAAAAATAGATGAATTGGACTTCGTCAGAATTTTATAATTCTGTGTTTCAGAGCACACCATAGGATGTGAAGGCAATCTGGCTGCAACATCTGTCACCCCATTGATCATCAGGGTTGATTTGGCTGATCTGGCTGGCTAGGTTGGTGTCCCCTTCCTCCCTCACAGCTTTGTATGCATCCCTCCCAAAGCTGCGTGCTCAGTCAACGAGGATGACCATCCCTAGTAGAGCCTCCTCTATTTGGGACCAAAGACTCCATACTCCAGTCTTTGGTCAAGGGTATGCACATAGCTGCGCTCCCCTGCTAGAACTTCCAAACCAGCTCTCAAAGCACACCATAAAAAAGTGAAAAAGTAATCCATGAAATGGGAGAAAAAAGTTGCAAATCATATATCTGATAAGGGACTTGTATCTTAGCTATATAAAGAATTCATACAACTTAATAAAAAAGGCACATAACGCAATTTAAAAACGAGCAAATATCTGAAGAGTTCAAAAAGCATATGAAAAGGTACTCAGTATCATTAGCTGTCTCTGAAATGTAAATCAAAAACACTTCACACCAGCTTAGATGGCTATATTCAAAAAGACCAATAATAACAGCTGTTGTTGAGGTTATGGAGAAGTTGGAGCCCTCGTACACTGCTGTCTAACTGCCGGTAGAATAGTTCAGCCATTTTGGAGACTAGTTTGGCACTTTTTCAAAAGGTTCAACACAGAGTTACCATATGACCTAGCAATTCTTCTCCTAGATATTTACCCAAGAGAACTGAAAATATGTCTGCACAAAACTAGTACACACATGTTTATAGCAGCACTATTCATAATAGCTAAAAAGTGGAAACAAGAAAAATGCCCTTCAACTGTTGAATAAGCAAAATGTCATATAGCTAGACAATGGAATATTATTCATCAATAAAAAGAAATGAAGCACTGACACATGCCACAAGGATGCACCTTAAAAACATGTGAATGTAAAAATCCAGACTTAAAAGACCATGTATTGTATGACTGTTTATGCAGAGGTGGGGGTTGAAGTGACTGTGGATGGATATGCTGTTTCTTTTTGGAGTGATGGGGCTGGAGGGTAGGAGGAGGGAAAGGATCAGGAAAGATAAAAAATTGGTAGTAGGCTTAATACCTGGGTGATGAAATAATCTGTACAAGAAAACTCCATGAGACATGTTTACCTGTGTAACAAACCTGCACTTGTATCCCTGAACTTAAAAAAATAAAAATAATAAGAAAGAAGGTGTTTTAAAGTTGACTGTGATCGTGATTACACACTCTGTGAATATACTAAAACCCATTCCACTGTACATCTAAGATGGATATGATAAGCCAGTTATATCTCAGTAAAGGAGTTTTTTCCTAAAAAAAAAAAAAGTAAATTAGTTGAGGTCATTTCTTTGTGGGGATCATCAAAAAATCTGGAGCTAATAGATGCTGGAGAGGATGCGGAGAAATAGGAACACTTTTACACTGTTGGTGGGAGTGTAAACTAGTTCAACCATGTGGAAGACAGTGTGGCCCTTCCTCAAGGATCTAGAAATAGAAATTCCATTTGACCCAGAAATCTCATTATTGGGTATATACCCAAAGGATTATAAATCGTTCTATTATGAAGACACATGCACACATATGTTCACTGTAGCCCTGTTTACAATAGCAAAGACCTGGAACCAACCCAAATGTCCATCAGTGATAGACTGGACAAGGAAAATGTGGCCCATATACACCATGGAATACTATGCAGCCATAAAAAACAATGAGTTCGTGTCCTTTGTAAGTACATGGATGAATCTGGAACCATCATTCTCAGCAAACTGACACAAGAACAGGAAATCAAACACTACATGTTCTCACTCATAGGTAGGTGTTGAACAATGAGAACACATGGACACAGGGAGGGGAGCATCCCACACTGGGGTCTGTCGGTGAGGTGCTAGGGGAGGGACAGTGGTGGGTGGGGAGGTTGGGGAGGGATAACATGGGGAGAAATGCCAGATGAGGGGGATGGGGGGATGGAGGCAGCAAACCACCTTGCCATGTATGTATCTATGCAACAATCCTGCATGATCTGCACATGTGCCCCAGAACCTAAAGTACAATAAAAAAAATTACAAAAAAAAAATCCAGTGGTTTCCCTTCTCTTTCCGAGTAAATGCAGACTCCTTCCAGCGGCTCCTGGGGTTTCCTGACTTGAAGACCTGCTGCCTTCTGTCTCATGCACCCCACTTCTGTTCCTCAGAATGTCACTCTTCTAACTGACAGCTTAGGAATCTGCTGTTCCCTCTGCTGGGAATGCATTCCCCATATTCAGCTGACCCTCCAACAATGTGGGGGTTGGCGTGCTGACCACTCTCATAGTTGAAAAGTTGCATATAACTTTTGACTCCCCCAAAATTTACAATAAACTCGAGTGAAGAAAGTGTTACAGGAAAATAAATCATCAGGAAGAGAAAATGCATTTTTACTATTCATTATGTGGAAGTGGATCGTGATCATGTCTTCGTCCTTGTTGTATTCAAGTTAAGTAGGCTGAGGAGAGGTTGAGGAAGAGAAGGATTTTGTCTTGCTGTCTCAGGGGTGTCTGAGGCAGAAGAAAATTTGTGTTTAAGTGGACCCGTGTAGTTCAGACACATGCTGTTAAGGGTTAACTGTATATTACACAGCTTCCTCCCTCACCTTCTTTAGACTTTATCCATCACTTTATCTAACCATCTTATTTGTTAATAAAATACAACCTCATCACAACAGCTCTTTTCTTATGTTATTTTTCTCTATTGGTCTTAGAATCATCTAACCCGTGCACATATTTATATTTATTTAAATAAATATATTTATTATTATTACATTATAATAATAAGTATTATTTGAGACACGGTCTCACTCCAGTTGCCCAGGCTGGAGTGCAGTGGTGGTATCTCAGTTCACTGCAGCCTCCATCTCCCAAGCTCAGGTGATTCTCCCACCTCAGCCTCCCAAGTAGCTGGGACTACAACTGCATGCCATCATGCCCAGCTAGTTTTCTGTGTTTTTAGTAGAGATGGAGTTATGCCATGTTGCCAACGCTGGTTTTGAATTCCTGGAAATCTCCCTCTTCGACCTCCCAAAGTGCTGGGATTAGAGGTGTGAGCCACCACACCAGCCAATATATTTATTATTAATTGATATATTGTGTTGACCTTCCAAGAAGGAAAGAATTGTGGCCTGCTTTTGTTCAACAGTATATCCCCAGGACTTAGAAAAATGCTGGCACATAGTAGGTTTGTAGTGGTTATTTGCTGAAGGAATGAGTCAGTGTAAGATTGTTAGTGAATAAATGGTATCAATTAATCTGATTAACTAGTTGGAACCTAGGAAACAGTTGGTGGTAGAGGAAATGGGAGATAGGATAGAGTTTTTTTTTTAGTGTGTCCTTGCAGATTTGTCAATTTTGGGAATGGTGGGTATTGTCCGTAAAGGGACAGTCCCACTAAGCCACGAGTACGGAGGGTAAGGGTCCTGGGTGCTAATTGAGAAAAAAAGTTCAGAGAGGAAATGGAATGGAAGGACTATTGAAACAGAACTGGGCTGGGTGAAAGGCCAAGACCGCTTTCTCTGCCGTTTTATTTGGGATAAATGCTGGGCCTTCTTAAGAATGAAGTTACTGATTAGCAAAACTAGCATGAATAGGCAACGTGGTTTCAGAGTTTTTGAGAACAAGAAATCTGTATCTATATTCCTATAATCAGATATCAGTGTAAAGAACTGAGCAAACATTACCCAAGAAGAATCAGTTAATTTCCTTTATTTTTTTCAAAACCTTTCTAACAATATGTAACTAAAAAATTATTGTTTGGAAGACCCCTCTCTTTGAAGAGTAGTAAATGAAAACATTGTTTCTATTTAATTGTGAGTGAGAGGCAGATTATTTAAAAAGAGACTGTTAATATTGACTAATTTTTAAAATTGATAATCTAAGAACTAGTTCCTTTGTAATTCTATACAAGGCCTGAGAGAATGGTAATTAGCCATAAGCTAGATATTTTGAATGTAATATATTATTTACTTTATTCATTTAATGTCAGAGAACTTTAAATTACTGCATTGTTTATATACTTGGCTGTATAGCTACCTACATACTATGTTGAAAAACTGATTAAAGTCATACGTTAAAAACACTGTGGCCTAATTTATAAAATTATTTTCCTCTAGGTGGTATCATGTACTATGTACTCTTTATGCTTGGGTAAAAGGGCTTTTGTGAAGGTATTCGTACTCTAAAAAAAGACTGTGGTGTTTCTAATGCTTTAAGATATTGGAAAATACCATTTAATTAAGAACATTTTCCTACACATTTCAGTTACATATGATTTTTCAAGGAAACTAATTATTGTGATTTGGGACTAGATTAAAGTAGGAATTCTTCAGAAGGAACAAAAAAAATGGTTTAAAATCATAGCTCAGATTTTCCTGTCAGAAGTTATTTCAGCGAGGCTGATTTTCTGGTCTGCTGTGGGAGACACAAAGTAATAATTAGACAGCACATTCGTAGGTATGTTTGCTGCAAAAGGGCCTATTGTGTGTTCCGTGTAATTGGCAAATTGGCTGTATGTGTATTTTAAATAATAAAAGCCAAGGTGTATGCATGACAGTCACAAATTATGACTTGTTTGATGACGTGTATATTTGTGGGTACCAGATCTTGAACCACGGGGTTCCTTTTAGAAGGTCAATCCTGGTCTCCTTCTTTGTTGTGAATGTGTTATTCTGCTTTTCACTCATGGTCTAGAAATAGGTTGCATGTGCATTTTGGGTAATGTATATAACTTGTGCAAATGGGTAGTGTTCTTGGCTCGTGAGATCAGTTCTGAGGAAGGATTCCCATCTATCTGGCATAGTTCTTTGAAGGGCTGAACCGAACAGAAGCAGCATTCTGTGGCCGCAGGAACAGTGAGACTTGGAAGAGAGTGGAACCTGACAGGCTATTCAAGCATTTGTTGCCTCTGCTGAGCAATGCAGAGATTCAGAGCAACATTTGCTTGAGGATATCTGCTTCTGTCACTGGCCCAGTGCCCAGGCTTTCTGGTATTTACCGTGAGTGCTCCATGTTAGATGTGTGACCCATCTATTCATATTCAGGAGCATTCAGTCCAGAAATGGCAGATCTTCTTGTGATTGTCTAGAAATGGAAAAACCTAAAGGACTCTGGAAGGTAGCAACACAAATTTAAATTATTATTTCAAATTCTGGGGTGTTTTTTAGAGGTTATACTAGATTTTATTATACACATCATTGTCTTGGTATTGGAAAATATAAGGTGCAATGGCAAACATATTTGCTGGTCAATATTCTAAAAGAAATTTAAGTGTAAAGCTGGCTTGACTAGAAATGATATGTGGCAGGGTAGAATCAAGCCTGCATTAGGACCGTATCTTTCGATCCAGTGGATTCAGCCAAGTTTACATGGACTCTATATAAGGCTAGCTAAAGAGGTATTTAGAGGGAGAAATGGGGGAAAAGATGACCATCAGCGTTTCATCTCTTTCCACCTTGAACCTAAATGTCTTTTCTGCGTCCTGTTTCTTCAGTAAGAACTCGGCACCACCCCTTCCACTTCTTCCAAAGGCTGCAGGATCTGCCTTTTGATCCGGCCTTGTGGCTGGTTCTGCACAGCTTTCCACCCAGACAGCCCCTTAATTTTCATTTCGAATCTAGTACAGAGTGTCTGGTTGAGAATGTGTCTTTCCCCAGGTCTGGAGGGCTGTACTGTAGAGATGAGTGGGATAAAGTAATTCACTAGACAATGCAGGCCACTTCACAGGATGTCCACCACTGGTAGCACAGGGACCTATCTTGTGACCATTTTGACAGACAGCTTGCTCACCTGATGGCTCTGTGCAATCCGAAAATGGCCACACTGGAATGGAACACTTGCTTCCCATTCCCAGAGCCAAAGTAAGGGCATCACAGTCATCATTCTAGAAATTAAAAAAGATTTCATCCAAAGAACTGTTCAGGCTTGTATAATTACGACTTTAGAAAAAAATTCTGATTGACAGTACACTTGATAGGTAACCTGTCGATTAGCCTTTTTACAGGGAATAAGCGAACTACCATGTTTCATTTGCCGACAATTTTTGAAAACTTTCTTGTCATAATTTGAGAAAATAAAAAATACTTACAATAAAGCTCTTCAGGTTTTGTCGCTTACATTAATAATTAAAAGATCAATAAATGCACTGTAGCAGAAGTTCTGCACAAGTATAAATGTGTGCAATTGAATCAATAAGGTACATTAAACGATGTTCCCTGCACCCAAGCTGACTGAGAGAGTGCAAAGTGGGTTTAAAAAAATCAATGAAAGAAGGGAAATGGAAGGAGTTAGTCCTGAAGATGGGTTTTGATCATCACTCTCTGTTGCTCACTTTACCTTCTGTAATGTTGCACTTTTACGGGAAGTTTGTGGAAGCAAGGATTCTTCCCGTCTGTGCTGTGGTCACCACCAGATGGAAGGATACATGTTTAAAGCCTCAACCTTGAGTGATCTTCCAGTGTGATTATATATGTGTTTCAACTGTCCTACCGATGGAGAGATTATCCGTGGTCTTTTATCGCTCACATTTTAGTTTTGCTCCACATTGGCCTTTCTTGTTTTTTGGAGATGGAGTCTTGCTCTGTCACCCAGGCTGGAGTACAGAGACACAATCTTGGCTCACTGCAACCTCCACCTTCTGGGTTCAAGCAATTCTCCTGCCTCGGCCTCCTGAGTAGCTGGGACTACAGGAGCATGCTCCCAAGCTTGGCTAATTTTTTGTATTTTTAGTAGAGACGGAGTTTCACCATGTTGCCCAGGCTGGTCTTGAACTCCTGAGCTCAGGCAGTCCGCCTGCCTCAGCCTGCCAAAGTGCTAGGATTCCAGGCATCAGCCACTGTGCCCGGCTCACATTTGCCTTTTCCGTTTTACCCTGCCTGATTCCACAGTACTTGTATTATTTAAAATGGGTGGTAATAAATTTTATTGTTTGTCTCAGTTTGGTAAATACAATAATATGTTTTACTATATGATTGTTCTGTTATATACAGCAGAAAGGAATTTTTTATGTCTATTTAGAAAAGCCAGGTTGTAACTGTGGTCTTTAAAGGCCCAGTTACTAGCTTGTTACCCTAAATGTCGTGCTTTCTGATACATGTAAACATTGAGTATTTGGGGATTTTAGAACATGCTGATATGTTCCCCATTTTCCACTTTAAAGTGATAGAATTTCTTTTCTTTTTTCTTTCTTGCAAAACTCGTTTTTCAAACAAAATGAGTTTCAGTTGGGATATCTGAAGCACATAATAAACAAATATTATCATCCTCCCTTTGGAGGAGAAGCATTGGGATCACAGTCTTGTAGAAAGCCTGCCTAAGCCACGGATCACAATGGTGTCTCAAAGATGTATCTCGAGCATGATTTTTCTCAACTGTAAAATTATGGTATGGGATCTCTAAAAATATAACTAGCTAACAACAAGTTCTCTGATTCTGTCTTCCAGAGCTGTCCTGTGTTTTTGTGACTACATCTCATATATCTTTGTTCCAAACAGAGCAAACCAGAATCTCCTTTATAGCACATTTTATTATAGCACCTTCAGTAGGAATGCTCCATCTTCCCAGTTGCTAGTGGTGAATACTGTGATTTTATTAAGTGGTAGAGAGTTGTCATTGCCTATGTGCTCATACCTACAGATGTTGAAGCATCCAGTTTTTGGGATCTGGGTGTTTTGAAAAATACATGACAAGAGTGAAAAGTTGCTTGCTGGTCCTTCTGGATTTGCTTCATTGCCCCTTCCAGGAGGATTCCTTTAGAAAGGAAGGCAGGATGAGAGAAATTTTCAAAGCTACTTTCAGGTGGGAAAGTGGTGAATTGAAGTAACACTTTTTTGTTTCTGTTTTGGATACTGATAAGAATTTCTAATCTGGGGAGTCTTGTTCATTGGGATCGTTACAGAAGGTTCTATATAGCCTCTAACACAGTCTGCCTATCAGGATTAATTTTCATGCAGCCCTGCTTGCAGGTAAAAGAATGGAAGAGACAACCCTTATATTAGCTTTTTAGGGTTTCCATGAAGTGCAAACTAGGTGGCTTAAAACAGCAACAACAAAAACAAAGTTGTCTCCTAGTTCTGGAGGCTGGAAGTCTAAAATCAAGGCGTTGAAAGGGTCGTGCTCCTTTGACCCCTGTCGGGAGAAGCTCTTCTTGTTTCTGGTTTGTCTGAAGTCCTTGAGACCTTCCTTGGCTTACACAGAAGCACTTCTATCTTTGCTTCCACTGTCACAGGGTGTTCGGCCTGTATCTCTTCTTTCTTTTCTTTGTTTTTCTGGTGGGGTCGGAGGGCAGGAGCAGGGTCTTGCTCTGTCACTCAGGCTGTAGTGCAATGGCACAATCATAGCTCACTGTAATTCCTGGGCTCTGTTCTTTCTTATAAGTTTACCAGTCAGATTAGACCTAAAGACCTCATCTTAACTTGATTATGTCTTGAAAGACTCTTTTCCCAAATAAAGGTCAGATTCACAGGTACTGAACATTTGTACTTTAATATACGTTTTTTGGGGGAGACAATTCAACTTTTAATAACTCTGAAGCTTTTTTTTTATGTCAAAGTTGCAGAAAGTCTTCTAGTGAAGGGTTGAACCTTAAGATCAGCAATCTGAACAGGGTATATTTGGAAAACAAGTGTCTGGTACAAGGCAAGATGAGAAGGCTTTTTAAAGGGCAGTGCTTTTGGTGTATTGAAAAACTAGGTTTCTCTTTCTATGGAGCATTCAGACAAAGTCAAGGATAAATCGCCACATAGGATGTGGCTTACTCTAATGCCTTTTGATGCTTCTGACATGTTTGTAAAGCCCAAGATTCATTTGTGCATAGAGGTTATTATCTCTCAGTTCTTTGTGTGGCAAATAACTGAACTGATGGTGTTTTTCAATAGCACCGTTACTGTGACTTTCATATGGCCATTGCGATCTGGTCTTTGCTCTTCTCTCGCACAGGAGGTATTTTACCCACCGTTTGCTGTATTTGGCAGGGGGTGGGGGGTGTTATCACTGTTTCCTTACATGGATGGTATAAAATTATTTGGCGTGCATGAAATCCTTATATTTTTGTGCTCTAACATCATAACATTCACATGTTGCGGGAGATGGGTCTGGTTAGGCAAGTATGAAGGTATACTCTTCACAAAGGAAGGAGGTTAACTCTTCTTCAGGTATGGAGGGAGGTTTCCAGGAAAGGACTAGACACTAGTGAGATCTGTCTTGCAGCTGACCCAGCTAGTTAGGTGTAGGCTTTTACCTTCCATGTGTGCCTCTGTGCCATTAGATGTAATTTGTGTCAGTGGTATGAACTGTCACTGTGTCCAGCGTGGGCACTGACTTTGCCATATTCAGAGCAGTCTAATGGGCAAGCGGAGAACTTGCTTTCTCTTGCATTACTGGGGCTGAATGAAAGGCCAGAGACAATTCAGTGAGTGTCGAGGGCCGGTAAACCAAAAACATTAATAGGAAGCATTATTGAACCCATGCTCTGCCCTCTGACCTTTTAAAATCTACCAACTAATTCTTGTGTGCATTCTCATTTAAGAAAACCTTGGAGCGAGATTTCCAAGGCAGAATATCTTAGTATTCTTTGATGTGATTGTGCATCATCTTTTTCTCTAAAATACTGTTTTGGGTATTGGTTCTTCAGTATTTAGCAGTGGGAAGCTAGGTTTAAAAAAATTTTTTTTTTTTAAAAACTAGGGGGCTGATTGGGCACTCACCATTGCTGGGTACAAATTTTTCAATGACATGGTAGAAATTGAAGTTAATTGTCTGAGAATGGAAATACATTCTAGAGGCTTACATTGTTTATGCATCAATTCCAAATAGTCTTTGGTAATGAGGATTCGAAGGTATATACTCATGAACAAACACAGTGTGAGATGAGTACAGTTTCCACGTCATTGCCTGCTTAGTCATAAGGAGTGAGGAAGTCAGAAAGCCAGGAGAAAATTCGTGTGTCATAAAGCAGGAAAAGGTCCTTGAAGTTCATCTTATCCATCCTGTGTCTTTAGGGAGTTCTGCCTGTTGCCTGTGTGAGGCTGCACCAGAATCAACACACACATAAGCTGTTTAGGTGACAGCCGAGTAGGAGCAGGAGCAAGGGGCTGTCAGGCAGGCTCGGTAGTGTTGTAAGCTTCTGAAATTATATTCACGTTCCAGATGACTCCTGTAAGGCTGAAGTACATTCTGATGCTGTTAATATTGATTTTAATTTTCTTTCCCCTTTTCCTTCACTGCTTGGGATAAAATGTTAATTAACTCTCACCTGTGAAACTCGTGTGACTCACACTGCTTGTTTAATTTAGATTACAAGCCCAGGGGGCAAGCTCCTTTTTTTTCTCTGCAGTGCTAAGGACCTCAGTGGCAGAAATGTTTATTACTATTATGTATTATAAATCGTGATGTTTTGCTAAAATATTTTTGATTGCATTTACTCAGAAGTGATAACTTTAGTTCTTTTTCACTTGAACATATTTTATTTTGCTTTAAGCTAAACAGTGATTTCGTGAGGAAGACTATGCTAGGTACTAAATTAAAATGTGGTTTGAATATAGTTTTGAAATATGTTGGTTCTTCTGAGCCAAAAGCAGTTACACCTTCAATGTGAAGTATGTTTTAATAATTTTCAATCTCCTCTTACTCCGGAATGGCAATTTGATTTTTTTTCAAATTCTTCCTGAAAAAAATAAAATAGGACTGGGACCAAGCTTTAAAAAGCTTGGCTGAGGAAAGGAGTTATGATTGAGTGAAAACAGGTGGCTATACTATTCTGCTTAGAAATGTCGACTGGAACTTTAAACAATTTTTAAATTAATATTTTATTATACTTTAAGTTCTGGGACACATGTGCAGAATGTGCAGGTTTGTTATATGGGTATATATGTTCCATGGTGGTTTGCTGCACCCATCAACCCATCATCTACATTAGGTATTTATCCTAATGCTATCCTTCCCCTAGTCCCCAACAGGCCCTGATGTGTGATGTTCCCTTCCCTTTCAACAAGAACTTTTTTAAAAATTATAAACTTTGTCATTTACTATACAAAGCTCTACCCGTGGAAAGTGACAGAGAACTGAGACACATAGAATAATTGAGTGAAAACACTCTGTGTGAAATATCTCAACAGAGGGAACCTCATTAATTAAAACTGACTTGGAAAGGCCAGCCAAATTAGTGAAGTTTAAATTAGAGTAATTTTTAGTGTATGGCAAATTGATGTAATTACCCAGGGTCATGACCTAGAATCTGGAAGGGGTTCTTGGGACTAAGGAGGAACTCGGAGAGAAGTTGGACTTAGTGGGTCTGTCCTTGTCGTCACTGGTTACTTGTATTATTCATTAAGTAGGCATTTATTTGGCATCCATTATGTCATAGGAACTGGGCATACGCAGATGAGTAGGACACTACCTCTGCCCCCAAGGATGAGACACATCATGAAGAAAGGGTTGGGAAGCAATGTTGGAGAGCAGCAGCTCTGCAGGGTATCATAGGAGTGCTGAGATTGGCTAGCTAGACTAGTCCAGAAGGCAGGGAATGCTTCCTGGAGGAGCCGGTGCCTGGGCTGAGTCCCACAGAATGAAGGTGAGGACGAAGGAACAGCTGGAGCAAAAGCATGCAGGTCAGAAGTTGCACAGACATGGCAGGGAGCTGGAAGTAGTTCCTGGATCACACAGAGTAAGGGTCATGATGGTGAGGCCAGGCCATGGGCAGATGCTGGATGTGAACCCGGGCCAGGGAGTTTGAGCTTTGTCCTGTATGTGACATGGTACTACCGAAGGGTGTTAGGCAAAAATGTGATGGAGTCAGTATGATGTTTTACAAAGATTTCTGGGTATTTCTTGATTAGAGCATGGATTCGAGGGTAGAACAAGGTCAGAGGCATGCAGACCAGGTAGGAGACTTATGGATTTCTCCAAGCAAAACAGAAGAATTATTGAAATTTGGTTGGTAAAAGAAGAAGACTTTGGAGAGGGATTGAATGTAGGTTTTCAGGGCAATTGAGAAACGTAGAAGGAACCCCAGAGTCCTTGTCTGACTCTCTGGTGGGTGCCTGTTGCTAACAGCAGATTGAGAATCAAAGTGGAGAATCAGGTTTATGGCCAAAGACGAGAAGAAGCTTCATTTGATGTGCTCGTAGGGTATCACCAGTACTCTGGTGTGAGGCCCGTCCTAGAGCCACCACCTCTCCCCCCGTCTTTCTTTATTTTCTTTGCTGCTCCCCTACAGAAGTGTTTAAGGTGGCCAGCTACAGCAAAGGATGTTGGAGTCATTAACATACGGATGGTAGATAAAATTGTGAAAGTGGAAAAGATTTCTCCTATCCCACATGGGTAAGAGGGAATACCCCCTGAGAGTGATGAGGATCCCCCCACAGGGTGGAGGAGATCCTCCGTAGTTAGAGTGGAGATCCTCCGGAGAGGGGGGAGGGATCCCTCCCAGAAATGAATGGGAAGTTCTACCAGAGTAGGAGCAGAGGAGATGTCCCCCACACAGTGAGTGGTAACTCAAGAAGAGATCCAGCGCTCGCTTCGGCAGCAGGTAGACTAAAATTAGAACGATACAGAGATCCAGCGCAGGGGAGAAGGCCGTTTACACACCCAGATTCAGCTTACAGAGCTCACTTCTATGGATAAAGACAAAGGTATATTCTTTCTCATAAGAGAGACACTATTGTTTTCAGCCTATTGTTTTGTCATCTGCTTCCTTTTGTAGTTTCCTTTGATGTATTAACTTTTGCCAGGCGTGGTGGCTCACGCCTGTAATCCCAGCACTTTGGGAGGCCGAGGCGGGCAGATTACCTGAGGCTGAGAGTTCGAGACCAGCCTGATCAACACGGAGAAACCCCATCTCTACTAAAAATACAAAATTAGCTGGGTATGGTGGCACATGCCTGTAATCCCAGCTACTCGGGAGGCTGAGGCAGGAGAATCACATGAACTTGGGAGGTAAAGGTTGTGGTGAGCTGAGTTCACGCCATTGCCCTCCAGCCTGGGCAACAAGAGTGAAACTCCATCTCAAAAAAAATAATAATAATACATATATGTATACATATATATGTGTGTGTGCATATATAAATTTTTAAAACTTGATTCCACTTTGAACAAAACATTGACTTCAAGGGGTTGATGGGGAGACATGGCAGAGAATGCACATGTTAACCCAAGGCTGCTGTTACTAAGAATACTTCTAACGCCAGTTTATTTTTCAAGATTTAAGTACCACAATAAAACATTACAAAAATGTTTTAATAAATAGATGAAAAGTAAATTAAAATGTCAGTTCTTGGTAGGTTACTGTTAAGATGTTTCAAAATCGTTTTTTGACTGTCATATATGAATTAAGTGTTCCCTATGCTAATTGTGTTTATATTAGACATATTCCTTCTTCATAAATAATACAAGAGCACATTTACCTAGACCTAGCTGAGATCACAAATGCCAATTTTGCAGAGTAGAAATTAATAGGCTTTACCGTAATTTAATCAGAAGAGTGGTTTAATCTGAGTTAAATAGATACTTATTTAGATTTTATACTTTCTCTTGACATATATAATTACATCATGTACATATTGGGTAAACGCAATATGAAGGATTGTTGGATAGGAGAACACTGAATTTTCTGTTGCGTATCCGGCCACTTTCTCACTGAATGACCTCAGCCAAAGCAGATAACTTTTTTGGGCCTCAGTTTTCTCATGTGCAAAACAAAGGGATGGAAGGAAGTGGTTTTTGTGGTAGTTATTATTACCAATCAAATGAATACAGCTGAGAAAGAACACATCCGAAGCTTAGCCATAGAAAGGGCAGAATTTTTCTCCAGGTCTTTCTTTCCCAGTCAGTCAGATTTTTAATGATACGTCTCCTACTTCAATTTGCCATTTAGCATAATTCAGAGAAAATATTTCACAAATATGCATGATCGGATTGTAGTATGTTGTCCATTTTTTCTCCAGCTTGTGTTTTATAGAACAGAGGTTAGTGACACATCACCCCAAAGGAGTTAGTTGTCAGCTAAGCCTTGGGAAATGCTACTTGCCATATCCCCCCTTAGAAATTCCCAGTGCATCTCCCAGTCTCCAAGAAGCTCTGCTGTAAACAAATATGGTTAAGTTTTTTTTTTCCAAGCAGAGCAGTTCCCTAGTGAATTTATGAGATTCTTGTTTTCCTCAGAATCTATTACCATCCCAGAGAGCCCCTGGTCTCGGTGCACATTTTGGGAAATAATGATCTGTTTGCCCAAGCTCTCCAGATGTTCGCCGAGGGGACAGGGTATTAACTGCCGGAGAGATGAGTAGTGCCGCGGTGGACCCAGATGTGCATCCTTGCGGCGTAAAAAGGCCTGGAGGATGGATATGCTGTGGAAAGAAAGAAATGTTTTTTTCCTCCCCTCAAAATCTCTAAACTGCCAAGTGCTGCCATTTTGTTCAGATTGTCTTTAATGTCGCATTGGGCAAGAGAATGGAGCTAAAACTTACGATTTTGAGGTTTTCACTTTTTTCGCTTACTCTGAGGGCAGTTCTAGAAAAAGAAGGTTCTCTGACTTGTGGAAATCTGACCTGGTTTGATTCACGGGTCACTCGCCCTAACCCCACCTCATTTCCGTTCCTTCACCTCTCTCCAGAGAAGGAGAAGAAAGATAAAAAGAAAAGAGCAAAGGAGAATAAGAGGAGGGAAGATTGGATTTATAAACGACCGAGGGGCATTAAATTCTGGCAGCTGCTGCCATAGCCTTTAAACTATTGTATATTTTCTATAGTAGAAAATAGTGTTGGGGGAGCTTTTGTTTTAAACTTAAAATAATTTCTTGGTATGGGTTTGCAGTATCGCTGTTTGTACCAGATGTGTTAATATGGTTGTTTTGGATCCACAAGTAGCCTTTTTCAAACTTCGACCGCTTTAAAATCAAAGTATCAATAAGCAAATGCATAACGTTAATGGCAATAATTTTAGTAGCCAAAGTTATTTTAAAAACCTCTCAAAGTTGTTAATATTTTTCAAATGGTTTTATACATTTACTTAGAGGTGGGGCAGTAGGAAAAAGTGGGGTAGAGGGGAGAATGGAAAGGGGCTGCCTAATTCTTTTTGACTTAGCCGTTTAACATAAGATTTAATTTATAAGCTCTGTCTCCATCCCATCTGGCCCTTTCTCTCCTCCCGCGGCCCCCAACAGCAGCTGTACATGGACTTCAACACCTTTTCCAGCCCAGTTTTCTTCATGGAAGGCCAACTGACATCAGGAACCCCATGCCTAAAACGAAGTTTCTGGAACAACATTGTAAAGATGGCCCAGTTCTGTTGACTGCTGGCTGAACGGAGAAGAACACGGATGGCACTCATTTATCTGTGTCTAAGTTGTCTGCTGAAAGTGTTGGACTGTGCAACTTGGGGTATCCTGGCAAAGCTGAACCTCAACTGGGGGTAGAGGGGACCCATTATTGCCGAGTCTAGAGGAAGATTTGGTCTCATTCCCACCTGGTTTAACATGTGTTGAGGAATTAGCCCCAGGATGGTTTTAAAAAAGGATGTACCTCGAGTCTGTTAAAAACATTTGGGGGACATCTGCCTTTGCTCTGGAGTCTGAGATAGCGAGAAGTGCCTCATGAAAGCGCTGGAAATTCGGCTGGAAATTCTCCTACACCCATGAAGGAGAGAACAAACGCTGAGAAGTACAGGCTGTTCTTTGGTGCATGGCTTTGGCTTTGAGATAAAAGTTAGTGCATAAGCCTATAATCCCAGCACTTTGGGAGGCCGAGGTGGGTGGATCACTTGAGGTCAGGAATTCGAGACCAGCCTGACCAACATGGTGAAACTGTCTCCATTAAAAATACAAAAATTAGCTGGGTACGGGGGCATGTGCCTGTAAGCCCAGCTACTCAGTAGGCTGAGACATGAGAATTGCTTGAACCCGGGAGGCGGAGGTGGCAGTCAGTGAGCTGAGATCACATCACTACACTCCAGCTTGTGCAAGAGTGAAACTCCTTCTTTAAGAAAAAAAAAAAAACCATGAAAAATTGCATAACAAAAATCAGAGTTTAAAATTTTTAAGTTTTGTTTTTTGGTGTGTTCTTTATTGTGGATTTATTTTTTAAATTTATGATCATGGTTTATTTTTTGTTTTTTTGTTATATAAGAATGTGGCTTGCTAAAAAAAGGTATTATTATCATGTGCTCCTGGGACCCCCTATCTGGTTACCAAAAAAGGCTAGCAAATCAGAACTTTTTTTTTTTTTTTTTTTTTTTTTTTTTTTTTTTTTGAGACAGGGTCTCATTCTGTGGTCTAGCCTGGACTGCAATGGCATAATTTCAGCTCACTGCAGCCTCGACTGCCTGGGTTCAAGCAACCCTCCTACCTCAGCCTCCTGAGTAGCTAGGACCACATGTGTGCACCATCATGGCTGGCTAATTTTTGTGTGTGTGTGTGGAGATGAGGTTTTGCCATGCTGTCCAAGTTGGTCTCAAACTCCTGGGCTCAAGTGATCTGCTGGCCTCGGCCTCCCAAAGTGCTAGGATTACGGGCGTAAGCCACCATGTCCGGTGAAAACTATCTTTAAGTGGCTTCTAGCTGGTCAGGGAAGAATGTAGGCTGTAGAAATAACAGCGGAGAGCAGCAGTCACTTTTCTTGCAGAAATTTCATACTTGTGGAAGTTAAATTTGATATAGGAGTCGAAAGATATGGTCTTATTTATGAAATTCTCACATCCAGTTCTTGCCCTTGTCTCAGGGAGAGGAGCACTTTGGCTGATACTGTGTTAACTCTTTAGGTCCCTCTGTCTGGGTCCCCTGACAACAAAAGAATAACACTACTACTTAGTGAGCTCTGAGGCCTGTATTCTTCAGCTTGGCAATGATTATACAAGTCCAGTTAGTCATATTGTAATCCCTTACCATTCAGGCATTTCAGGGAACTAAGGTCCTTTGTAGTCATTGCATTTGGCTCAAAGTGATTGACTTATAGTTGCTCAACCTATTTGGTTTCATCAAAATAGCAGAATTTAAAAATAAAATGATTCTACTCTTCTTTCTAAATACCCTTCAGAAAAAGCTTATCCTTTCCTGCTGGCCAAATATGCTAGAGTTATAACTTAATAATCAAAAAAAGTGAGACATACGTCCATGTAATCATGTCTGAATTCCAGGTATGCCAGAGAACTTTACCTTGGCTTTGTCATGCCCAGCAGGAGGGTATTCCATGGAGGCAGCTGTGTGTGCCCCTCTCTCCCCTTGTCCCAGTGGGTCCCAGAGAATAAGAGAGTTAGATGCTCTTCCTTTCGTAGTGACCTCATGCATGCTGCGTTCATAGCAAGATGAAGCGGGTAACAGTGACTAAATCACCGAGGCAAAATGTACTTCTCGCATAGGTTCAGATAGAACCTGTGTGAGAGAGAACTGGAGAAAGGGAAAGACAGGCAAGAGCTGACAAAGAGGAAGAAAGAGAGAGCTTTCTTTTGAGAAAGGGCGAATGAGATAGCTATGGATTAGGAAAAAAATCCGGACTCCTTAAGTTCATTTTAGTTTTTGGTTGAATTTCCTCTAAAACCTATTACCAAAGTTACAATACAAAGGCAAGCTTGACTGGTTTTTGTTTAATCTATATTTATGGATTTGGTGTTAATTGTTTCTACTATCGTGCTAGTCGGGGAAGATACGCAAATGAATGAAATGGTCCTTGTGCTCAGCTATAGGCAAGTAGATTATTTCGTCAATGTGGTAAGATCGTGTTGCCAAGGAGTGAGGGATGCATAGGTTCTAGGGGAATTCCCTCCCCCGTCCTTCCTGTCCATATGTTGGAGGCACTGTTGAAACAGAGTTGTCAGAATGCGGACACAAGGAGAAGCAAAGTGTCAGACCTCTAAGAGGCAGAGCACTTAGGGGCAGACCAGGCCTGCTTGAACTCAGCGTTCTGGGTCCTGGGAAGGATAGATATGCCTCTCCCATTTGCGCAGAAGCATGTGCCACCTTTCATGCATGAGAAGTCCTTTGTATATATTTGATTTATTTAATTGAAAAGGACCGGTGGAGGGGCAAAGTAGACACTTCCATTTGGGTAATAGTGAAAAGAAAGAGCATGAAAAATGGATTTCTATAATCTTTTCCTGGTGTTCACAACATTATTTAAAAGACCTGATATGATGTCATGTATGATTTATGCTGCATAGGTGTTTGTCTGCTGTGTTTGAGCCAGATAGGTATTACAGAATAATTTATGATGCGGTTTCAAATATAAAAACTACTCTAGTGATGCGAGGAGATAAGGGGTTGTACTGCTGATCAGATATCCCAGAATAACTGTTTTCAGTAGCAGATCTTATATTTGGACGTTTTTATCCTAATGAAATATTCTGGAGTCTCATTTTCTTTTTTTCTGCAGCTTAAGGGTTTGGTCCATTCTTTCTGTCATGTGTATACATGTGTCTGTGTGTAGGTTCTGGCATTTGTATAGATGCTTAAAATGCCACCACCGGTTTGAAATATAGCAACACCTGGGCAGGAAGTGTCTTGGGTCTCATTTACGGTGTGATCAGCCCACTCTTAAATTTCGAGTATGTTCAGTGACTCTCCCTTTGTCTTGGCTTTGGGAAAAGTCTGTGAAGATGCATTTGTACTCATAGAGTGCTTGGTTACCTGCTCGAAATGAATATAAGAAGATTAAGAGTGTGAAGTGCTTTTAGGAATAGCAGATAAAGTCGGCTGTCTTCCAATTTTTAATTTTCAGTTGAAATTTGTGGTGATGTCATTTCAAAACAACCCTAATGGGTAGAATACAGAGTATTTACAAGGCTCCTGAGTAATTTTTTTTTTTTTTTTTTTGAGAATGGAAATGTTAAATGAATGTTACAGCTTTGCTTTTATAGTTTTTGATTTCAATCATGCTCTGGGCTTAAGTGGTGGGGAGGTGAACAGAAATTCCCTCCCACCAAGAGGTAATTTCACACCTGCTATATTTCTAAATACCCCAATATGGCTTTCTTTAGAGTGACTTTCAAGATGCTTAAGTAATAAAAGCTATATAGTATATCTTTAAATGGGACAAAGGTCCTGTCTGGCAGGCCCAGGCTTCCACTTGCTCTGCCAAGGCGGGGCCTGAGGTCTGTGTTCAGGAATCCTCTGTGTAGAGCTAAAGCTCTAGAGCCCCAAGTGTTTCTTAAGGTGGGGGAACAGTTTGGGAAGGGCTAGAAACTCACAAACTGTGTTGATGCCCTGGGAAGGAAACCTTTTGTCTCCCTGATTTTTTTTTTTTTTTTTTTTTTGAGACGGAGTTTCGCTCTTGTTACCCAAGCTGGAGTGCAATGGTGCGACCTCGGCTCACCGCAACCTCTGCCTCCTGGGTTCAGGCAATTCTCCTGCCTCAGCCTCCTGAGTAGCTGGGATTACAGGCACACGCCACCGTGCCCAGCTAATTTTTTAATATATTTTTTAATAGAGACGGGGTTTCACCATGTTGACCAGGATGGCCTCGATCTCTTGACGTCGTGATCCACCCGCCTCCGCCTCCCAAAGTGCTGGGATTACAGGCTTGAGCCACCGCGCCCGGCCTGATATTTTTAAAACTCTGTTTTACCATGATGTACTTTTCTTCGTATATCTTTTAGATTTTCTCGTGATTCAGATGATTATTGTCGTGTTTGTGTGGAATTGAGGACGGCATTTTGGTAGTCTTTCACAGATAGACCTGGGATTTGTCATCATTCGGATTTCCTTAAGCAGCTGCGATAAATGTTCAATATTGACTTTGAATTCAGTGGGAGGTGGTTAATTTTGTGATCTCCAATAAATTAACCTATTTTTTTTTTTTACTTTCAGAGTAATGGTGATGAATAATTTTACCTACTTTATGGATTTGTTATGATTTTAAAAGACAGTACATGTAAAGTCCCTCTCGTTGTGTCTAGTGTTTAGGATGCACCAGTAAACAATATCTGCCACCATCATTCTGATTATTACTTTATGTCCAGTTGTTATCTGATGTTACATGTTTCCTAAAACCTTAGGTAGTCCTGGACTCTCTCAAGGGACAGGAGCTTACTGTGTCCTCAGACAGGCCCATGTTTGTGTCTTTGGAAAATTTTCCTCATGCTTGTTTCCTGCCTTATTATAAATTTCTTCCAGAGATGTTTACTGTGTTCTCACAGGTCACCCTTAAACCTGCATCCTCTGTGAACACTTAACTGTTAGAAGTCATTGGCTGAATTCCTCTTAGATCTTCTCTGCTGCCTAAGGCCCTGCCGTTATGCCGTCTCGTCCTTCCAGTTAATCTCCTGTAGATACCTTCTAGTTAGGATCATAACAACTAACGTTTGTATAAAGCATTAGAATTTGCAAAATGCTTTCACTTACATTGTCTTTTAAAATACCCTTTTATCCCCATTTTGCAAAAAAGGACACTGAGGCTCACAAAAGCTCATCAATTTCTGTTTGCTTACATTGCTAGTAAGCTGCTGAAATAATTTGAATCCAGTACCTTTTGATGAGCTCTCCTCTACATTTCTGTTCAAAGGTGGCTCCAAGAAGTGGACATTATACCCCAGGTGTGGTCTGTTTGTTTTGTCGAGAGCAGGGTTATTGTCTTCCTAGCTTGGGGTGCTAAGATCTCTTGTTCTTTACGATATGCACCACATTCTATGTTTAACAAGTGTTTACTGAGCACTGAATGAACATGAAGAAATAGCCTAGGTGCTGCAGTCATAGAGCCGTGTGTGAAGCAGAGTCTCTATGCTCCAGAGACTGATGACTCAGTGCAAGGGCTGTCGACCTAACTTGCAGGGTACACTGCAGAATGAAAATGTGGGGTCCCTTGTTCAAAAAGCAGGGGAAAAAGTGCCAGTAAAGGTATGAAATATATAAAACCATTTTTTCTTACTTATGTAGTCTCTCCATGTATGGTGTTTTAAATTTGCTATTTGATATCCTAAGAAAATAGTAATTAAAAATTTAAATATTAGCATGAATTTTACCATCCACCTGTATACTGTGTAATTTTGGTTTTAAATGTAACTGTAAGGGTACTAAATGTGTATGTGGAATCACAGAAATGACACAAATCCGTTCTTACCAAACCAGCAGAAACGGCACAAAACGAACTCAGTTGTTTCTATTTTACTTCTTGATATGTGCACTTTCTACCCACCACTCTCCTTTTGGACTACTGATAAATAAGGAAGGACTGAAAAGAAAATGAATAATGGGTTGCCCTGTGTTCTTCTTCCTTTTCTTCTGTGTCATTATTTCCAGCAAGCGGTTGACTACTATTTAGAACAACGTTGCCTTCTTTCTACCTGTGAATCGAGTTCTGGTTCAAGTGGAGAGCATGCCCTCCTGGGGCTGTCAGTGTCCCTGTTTATGCACTGCTTAGTCATATGTTACCTGGTACTTGGCTTTGAGTCTTGATAGACTCCCTCCCACCCATTGTGGAACCACTGGAATTCTGTCTTCATGGGGCATCAGGAAAGCTATATACAAATAAAGTAGAAACAAATGGGGACGCACTTGTGCATACCCCTCTGGTCGCGCCCATGCTCCAGTGTCCCATCAGACTTCACTTACAAAACACAAGTTCAAAAATAACGTTCTGAAAAATGTCACGATGATGACAGTAGAGCATTAAACTCAGTTGGGTCTTTCTAAGAGTGAAGCTTTCTGTGGCTGCACAAGTCACGTGCCCATAACTCCAGCACTGTGAGTAGTAGAGAATAATTGAGAGAGCTCAGAGGGCTTGGGCACCTGGGAAGAGCAGGCAGAGTTTCAAGGAGAAGGTGCTGTTTGAGCGGCCATTGAGGAAGGAAATGATAGAGAGAGGCATTGAATGAGCTTCTGTGTGAAGGAAAACTTGTGGTAAGTCACTGAGCGATGGAAGTACGGAAACTGGTAGGTTCAGGGAGCAGCCCTAGTCCGGGACTGCCTTATTAAAGAGAACATAGTGTGTTTATAGAATGTTTACTTGTGTGGCACAAGAATATTGAGTAAGATCATTGCTTTCTTATTGATATTGCATAGGATCGGCAAGCACAGTCCTGAGAGAAACATCAGACTTATGTACGTGATTTTTCAATAATAACATATGTAGTTTATGTTAACTCCAGACAATTTCCCTTCAAAATGAAACACTGTTCTGTCTTGCTTTTAGAATGATTACAGTTAAAGATATACATCTGGAATTTTTCCAAATATATCTGCTTGAAGAGAGAATTAGGTGAACCTGCTATAGGTTCTTGTCTTTACATTTCAGTACATTTACAAATGGTGACAATTTCAGCAAATTGACAAATCTTGCTCTTATGATGTCTCAGAAATGAGATCTGATAGCTTTCTAGCAGTCTTAGAAGGTCAGAAGTGGGAAAGAGACTCATTCATTTGGACAGGCTAGAGGTTGGGAGGGTGTATGGCCCCTTAGGTGAAAAGCTCTATAGCCAAAGGGTGCAGCAAGCTTTTTCAGGACTTTGGCCGGTCTTTTTAGGGTTCTGGTGCTCCACTGCCTGCTCCGAGACTGTCCACACTTGCGCTGCATTAGAGTTCTCTGGCAGTTGGCTATTCCTTTCGGTTACTTCTGTTGAAATGAGGGATTAGTCAGGTGTTTTGTCTGTGAGTCCCCAAGGACTTGGTGCATTTCTAGTTTCTAGAATTTCCCTTTCAGTCTTCTCATCTCTCATCTTTCCAGCCACAGCGTTAACTATGACCACTGGGGCATAGAGAAGTCAGGGGGAGACTGAATGCCCAGGCACTGCAATGAGCAGCTCAGCACCCAGCCAGAAGGGCAGGCTGACAGAGTCACAGGAACCAAAGTCCACACCTTACCTTGAACGTGTGTGTGTGTGTGTGTGTGTGTGTGTGTGTGTGAGAGAGAGAGAGAGAGAGAGAGAGAGAGAGCGAGAGAGAGAGAGAATCAGTGTTTACAGAGTGCTACAACTCAGTGGCAGGTATAAAAACAGTTATCACTGCTGAAGGACATCTGATTTCTAATAGGCAGCACATATAAGAGGCTTAAGAATGTTTGTGGAAACAAATACCTGGAAGAGCCACTAGCTCCAGACCTTCAGGGAATGGTTGCCAGTGGAAAGTAAAATGCTGATTGTCTTACATCTAGATCAGCTTGGAATCAGGCCCTGAGCCTTCAGGGGATAAATCAGTTGCCTCCCTGAGAGCTGGAAAAGAATAGCGGTAGGAAAAATAAATTATAGGATGATGATAATTTTTTCCCATATATGGAATATTTCTTGGTTAATTCATCATGTCCATTGTAGCTGATCTTAATGTAGTTTTTAAATAAAGTTTCTCTAGAGAGATCTTGTGCATTCTGTTTTAAAACTGTAAATGTGTAAAACCTTTATGAAGAAATTTTAAAATACTGCTAAAGGACATGGTAGAATACGTGCACAAGGAAGAATATATAACAAACTCTTGTTTGAAGGGTCCTACATCAACATTATATCATTATTCCTAAGCTATTTTACCACCTTTATTATGATTCTAATTTTTAACTAATTTCACTTTTATTATAGATTAAAGGGTACATGTCCAGGTTTGTTACATGGGTATATTGTGTGATGCTGAGGTTTGCGGTACAAATGATATTGTCCCCCAGGTAATGAGCATGGTACCTAGTATCTGGAGAAATAGGAATGCTTTTACACCACTGGTATAAAAGCTTATTCAGCCCATCCCCTCTTCTCTCCCTCCCCCCCGCATCTAGTGGTTCCCAGTGCCTGTTGTTCCCACATTTATGCCTAGGTATATTCCATGTTTAGCTCCCATTTATAAGTGAGGACATACTGTATTTGGTTTTCTGTTGCATTAATTATCTTAGGATAATGGTCTTCAGCTCAATCTATCTTGCTGCAAAGGACATTATTTCACTTTTGTATGGCTGCAGTGTATTCCATAGTGCATATGTACCACATGTCTTTATCCAACCACTGTTGAAGGACACCTAGATTGAGTCCATGTCTCTGCTATTGCGAATAGTGCTGCAATGGGCTTCTAAGTGGCTTTCTGATAGAATTGATTATTTCCTTTGAGGTATACACCCAGTAGTGAGTTGCCAGGTCAAGCGGAAGTTCTATTTTAACTTTTTTGAGAAATCTTTAGACTTCTTTCCACAGTGGCTGAACTAGTTTGTATTTCCAGCAATATGTATATGTGACTCTTTTTCTTTGCAGCCTCGCCAGCATTTTATTTTTTTATTTTTTTTATTATCTCTTAAGTTCTGGGATACATATGCAGAATGTGCAGGTTTGTTACATAGGTATACGTGTGCTATGGTGGTTTGCTGCACCTATGAATCCGTCATCTACATTAGGTATTTCTCCTAATGCTATCCCTCCTGTAGCCACCCACCCCCAAACAGGCCCCAATGTGTGATGTTCCTCTCCTGTGCCCATGTATTCTCATTGTTCAGCTCCCACTTATGAGTGAGAATTGTAGTATTTGGTTTTCTGTTCCTGTTTTAGTTTGCTGAGAATGATAGTTTCCAGCTTCAGCCATGTCCCTGCAAAAGACATGAGCACATTCTTTTTATGGCTGCATAGTATTCATGGTGTGTATGTGCCACATTTTCTTTATCCAGTGTATCATTGATGGGCATTTGGGTTGGTTCCAAGTCTTTGCTGTTGTGACCAGTGCTGCCATAAACATACATGTGCATGTGTCTTTATAGTAGAATGATATCTAATCCTTTGGGTTGATACTCAGTAATAGGATTGCTGGGTCAAATGTTATTTCTGGTTCTAGATCCTTGAGGAATTGCCACACTGTCTTCCACAATGATTGAACTAATTTACACTCCCACCAACAGTGTAAAAGCGTTCCTATTTCTCCATATCCTCTCCAGCATCTGTTGTGTCCTGACTTTTTAATGATTGCCATTCTAACTGGCATGAGACAGTACCTCACTGTGGTTTTGATTTGCATTTCTCACATGACCAGTGATGATGAGCTTTTTTTCATGTTTGTTGGCTGCATAAATGTCTTCTTTTGAAAAGTGTCTGTTCATATCCTTTGCCCAATTTTTGATGGTGGTGTTGGTTTTTTTCTTGTACATTTGTTTAAGTTCTTTGTAGATTCTGGATATTAGCTCTTTGTCAGATGAATAGATTGCAAATTTTTTTTCCCATTCTGTAGGTTTCCTGTTAACTCCAATGATAGTTTCTTTTGCTGTGCAGAAGCTCTTTAGTTTAATTAGATCCCATTTATCAATTTTGACTTTTGTTGCCATTGCTTTTGGTGTTTTAGTCATGAAGTCTTTGCCCACACCTCTGTCCTGAATGGTATTGTCTATGTTTTCTTCTAGAGTTTTTAGTAATCTTCATTCTGACTGGTATGGGATGGTATCTCACTATAGTTGTAATTTGCATTTCTCTGATGATTAGTGATAAGCTTTTATTTTCATGTTTCTTGGTCACTTGTACATCTTCTTTTGAGAAGTGTCTGTTCATGTCCTTTGCCCATTTTTTAAATTGCATTATTTTTGCTTGTTGACTTGTTTTTGCTTATAGATTCTGGGTATTAGACCTGGTCAGATGTGTAGTTTGTGAATATTTTCTCCCATTCTGTTGGCTGTTTACTCTGTTGATAGTTTCTTTGGCTCTGCAGAAGCTCTTTAATTTAATTAGGTCCCACTTGTCAATTTTTGTTTTCGTCGCAGTGGCTTTTGGGAACTTAGCCATAAATTCTTTGCCAAAGCCAATATTAAGAAGGACTGCCTAGGTTTTCTTCTAGGAATTTTATAGTTTGAGGTCTTAAATTTAAATCTTTAATCCATGTTAGATTAATTTTTGCTATGCTGAGAGGTAGGGGTTCAGTTTCATTCTTTTGCATATGGCTAACCTGTTATCCCAGCACCATTTATTGAATAGGAAGTCCTTTCCCTAATGCTTTTTTTTGTTCATTTTGTTAAAGATGAGATGGTTGTAGATATGCAGGTTTATTTCTGTATGCTGTTCTTTAGGTCTTGGTATCTGTTTTTGTACCAGTACCATGCTGTTTTGGTAACTGTAGGCTTAAAGTGTAGTTTGAAGTCAGGTAATGTGATATCTCTTGCTTAGTTCTTTTTGCTTAGAATTGCTTTGGCTATTCAGGCTTTTTTTGTTTGTTTGTTTTTATTTTTTTGGTTCCACGTGAATTTTAGAATAGATTTTTCTAACTCTTTGAAAAACCATGTTGGTATTTTGATAGGGATAGCACTGAATCTATATAGTGCTTTGGGCAGTATGGCCGTTTTAACAATATTGACTCTTCCAATCCATAAGCATGATATTAATATGTTTTTCAATTTATTTGTTTCATCTCTGATTTCTTTCAGCAGTGTTTTGTAGTTCTCTCTGTAGAGATTACTTAGGCCTCTTTGGTAAGATGAATTCCTAGGTAGTTCATTTTTTTGTGGGAATTGTAAATGGGATTATGTTCTTGATTTGGTTCTCAGCTAGAACATTATTACTGTATAGGAATGCTATTGATTTTTGTACATTGACTTTATATTCTGACATTTAACTGAATTAGTTTTGATAAACTAATTCATAGTCTTCAGGATTTTCTATGTATAGAATTATATTGTCAGCAAAGAGAGATCATTTGACTTCTTCTTTTCCTATTTGGATATCTTTTATTTCTTTCTCTTGCCTGATTGCTCTGGCCAGGACTTCCTTGAGCATTCTACTTTCAAGTTAATTTCAAGATATTTCTTTTACTGTGGATACTATCTTATTTTCTTTTATATTTTTCTACTTGATAATTGTTTCTGTAGAACAATGTTGTAGATGTTGATAAGTTTATCTTTAATTCAACTACCTTGTTCAAATTTGTTATTATTTTTCTACTTATGTATTGATTCTGTTAATTGTTATCTATTGGTTTAGCTTACTTTTTTATGTTGGGCACATTTCCCTGTATCTATTGATTGTGTTAATTTTTCCATGTTGATAGACACTTTATACTGACCACATTTTTCTCTCCTCCTTCAATTATTATCCTTCTGGTTTCTTTTTGTTTTCTCCTATTGTTGGCTTGAAGTAGTGAGAGCAGATAGTATTATGAGTTAAAGTTTTTAAATTAATTGAGCACTTGCTGTAGATTTTGGTATAGAACGTTTATCTTATTAAGGAAATTACCCTCATTCTTAGTAGTCTGAGAATTTTTAACATGAATCATTGTATACTTTTCAAATGTTATTTCTACATTTATTGAGATAACCAAGTGGTTTTTTTTCATTTAATCTGTTAATGTGACAGATTACTTTAACAGGCTTTCTAACGTCAAACCATCATTGAATTATTAGGAAGTTTGTTTTCCAGACATTCAGAGGATAGATCTGAACATCAGGATAAACTTTATCTGATCATGATGTCTTTGTGGTCTTTGTCATAGTCGCCTTGCCCTGCCACCGTCTTTCCCTCCTCCTGCCCTCTTTTTCCCCTTCCCTCCTATTTTAATACTCTGTTGGATGTGATTGACTATGTTTATATTAACATATTTGCATCTATGTTGGTGAGATTTTCTTATATTTTCCTTATTAGGCTTTGGAGTTAAGGTACCAGTGTCCTTATCACATATGCTGGGCAGCTTATCCTCTTTTTCCATATATTTTAACAACTTATATAAAATAGAAATGATCAGTTTGTTGAAAGTAACACTCACTGGCAAAATGAGTTTTGGGCCTAATCTTTTTTTTTTTTTTGAGACAGACTCTTCTTCCTCTGTCAACCAGTCTGGAGTGCAGTGGCACAATCTTAGCTCACTGCAACCTCTGTCTCCCAGGCTCAAGCAGTTCTCCTGCCTCAGCCTCTTGAATAGCTGGGATTACAAGCATGTACCACCACACCTGGCTAATTTTTATATTTTTAGTAGAGATGGGGTTTCACCATGTTGGTCAGGCTGGTCTCTAACTCCTGACCTCAGGTAATCCATCCACCTCGGCCTCCCAAAGTGCTGTGATTACAGGTGTGAGCCACCACACCCAGCTGATCTGGGCTTAATCTTTTCCTTTTTTGGAAGAGATTTAAAAATTATTATTTCCAGTTCTATTTTTAATAGTTATTGTTTTATTCAAGATTTCTATTTTATTTCAAACAATTTTGAAGCTTAATATTTTCAAGAATATTTGATATTCCTTTCTTCTTTAAAAATCAGTTTGTAGTTATTTCTGTTTTTAAATTTAATTTACGACTTCTACATTTTTATCATTTTCAGATTTTCTTTCTGTATAATTTAGCAATCTTTTTCAAGAACTAGCTCTTTCTTCTCCCTTCTTCTTTCCTCCTCTTTCACTTCTTTCTCTTTGTCCTCCTCCTCCTCCTTCCTTTATGAATGTTTTTTACATTGATCCCTGCCCTCATCATCATTTCTTTTTTGTGTGTTTCAATTTGTTACTTGCTTTTTGCAGATTCTTGTGTTGACTGTTTAATTTGCTTGTTTGCAGTCTTTTTTGTTTCCTTAAAAATGTACTTAAAATTATAATTTATCTCAATATCTCCTCTGTAATGGCTAGTTAATATTTACTTTGCCAACTTTTTTACTTTTATGTTTCTTTGTTATTAATTTCAGATTTTGCTACATATTATGGTCATAAAAATTTTCTATATGATGTTGATCCACTGGAATGTATTGTGTTTTTCAGTATTGTGGCCAATTACCTCATCAGTTTTTGTGGTTTTAATTTGCATTTCTCAGATAACTAAGGGTGTCAAATTGAAGCCATTTCTTATACTAATTGTCCATTTGCATCTTTATTTCTTGAGGTTTTATTTAATTCTTTTGCCCATTACTTATTGTATTGTCTCTTTATTATTAAATTGTAGAATTAAAAAGTATATTTTGGAAAGACATAATTTGTCAGATATGTGTATTTTAAATATTTTCTTCCTTTTTACCCTAGTAATTTTATATTCTTATTTAAAAAAACCGTAATTCTCATAGACAAGCTATTTACTTTTTAAAGCCACTCTGGGAATGCCTTGCCTTTTCATTTTCTTAGTGATATCATTTGAAGAGCAGAATGTTTTTGGTTTCGTTTTGCCTAACTCTTAACGGGTTTTGTGTATGGAAAGATCTTTGCCATTCTAATGTCATAAAGGTTTTTTCCTCTATCAGCTGTTATTTTTAGTTTTATATGTAGCTCATGAATCGTCTTGGGCTATGTTACCTGTCTATTGTGAGCCTATTTATTCAATACAGATTTACATTTGTTTCAGCATCATTTGTCGAAAAGACCACAGTTTCTGTGTCTATTAAATTACCTTGGTGCTTTTGTTGAAAATTAATTTTTCATGTTGTTAGCAGCAGCAGCAAATCCATATGGGGCTGCAGCAACCTTAACTCTTGCCTCCTCAGAAGAAAGAATTTGTGGGAGCATAAGGAAAAGCAAGAGACTAAGGCAAGTTTTAGAATAGGAGTCAAAGTTTATTAAAAATTTTAGAGTAGGAACAAAAGGAAGTCAAGTACACTGGAAAAGGGCCAAGCAGGTGCCTTGAGAGATTCAAGTACACTGTTGACCTTTGACTTGAGGCTTCATACATTGGCATGATTTCAGGGTCTATGCTACTTCTACCCTGATTCTTCCCTTGGGGTGGGCTGTCCCCAAGCACAGTAGCCTGTCCACACTTAGGAGGGGCTGCATGCACAGTGTGCTTATTAAAGTTGTATGCTTGCTCACTTAAGGCATTCTTCCCTTCCCAGATGAGTGTTCCTAGAGCAAGCTCATATACCAGTTAAACTTGCCATTTTGCCTCTTAGTGTGCATGTGTGAGCCAATTCCTGAGATCTTATCGGGGAGCTGCTGATCACCAGCCTCAGGTGTTCTCTATCTGTTGGAAAACTGCCTTTCCCTGGCACCAGCAACAACCAATTATTAGTTTAGAGAGACAGTTTAACAACTGCCTGGTCATCACCTGATAGTAGCCTGACATTCCTAGTAAAAGGGGCCCCTCTCCTACCCTGCTCATGTCTGCCCAACCACCTACTCTAACAACATACGTCCACTTACATTTCTCAATTCTTTATTTCTTTTGGTTTATCTCTTTTTCTGTCCTTATATCAAAACCACATTTTATGATAGCATTTTTGTAAATTTCGGAATCAGTTTCTATAAATCTTTCTACTTTGTTCTTATTGTTTTAATAACTATAGGTTCTTTACCTTTTCATGCAATTTTAGAATCACCTGCCAATTTCTCCAAAAATCCTGCTGTGATTTTCATAGGGATGGCATTGAATCTACAAATCAACTTTGGGGCAGGTCATAGTTTAAGTTGAGACTTCCATGAAACATGAAACATGTATTAATTTAAATAGGTCTTTATTTTTTCTCTAATATTTTTTGGTTTTCCTTACAGAGGACAAATGCATATTTGTCATTATGCTTTTCCCCTATTTAATGTTTTATTATGCAGTTGTAAATAGTATTATTTTAAATTTCATTTTCAGATATTCATTGCCAGTATATAGAAATAGAGTTGATTTTCATTTATTCGCCTTCTGTCATCTGACCTTTCTAAAGGAATGTTTTAATTCCAGTAATTTTATGTGTATGTAAATTGCTTAAAATTTCTACTGTAAGCAACCATGTTGTCTGGGTCAAGGGTGAGGATGGGGGCAAAAAACCGTTTTACTTCTTCCATTCCAATGTTTATGCCTTATATATACTCTTTCTTGTCTCACTGCACTGTACAGGGCTGCTAGTTCCATACTGAGTAGACGTGGTAAGAGTGGATATTTTCCTGACTTTAGGGGAAAAACGTTCAATGTTTCAACATTGAATGTGATATTAGAGTGAGATTTTCTTTGTTTTATCAGGTTTCCTTCTATTACTAGGAGCTTGTTTTTTTTTTTTAAATTTCTTGATCATGTGTTCAATTTTGTAAAATGTCCTTCCTGTATCTTTTACCATGATCATAATTTTTATTTTACCCTTTATACTGTTAATATTTTTGGTAATCACATGAAGTTTTGAATGTTCTAATCTTGTATTTTTGGGATAAATCCCATATGGCCACGCTGTGTTGTCTGTTTACGTGTTGCTGGGCTTGATTTGCTAATACTTTGTTATGGCTTTTACATCTTTATAAGTGATGTTGGTTTGTAATTGTCCTTTTTTGTAATACTGCTGCCATGTTTTGTTATTCGGGTGATAATTACTAAGTGTGGTGTTGTATGTTCCCTCCGCCTCTTTCCTTCTTCTATTTTCAGGAACCCAAATTGCTTTGCTGAAATTCATTATTGTCTCTTTTCTATTTCATTGTTTTCTGCTTTATTTTATTGCTTCCTTGTTTCTAATTACTTTGTATCATTTATTCTATTTTTAGCTTCTTAACTTGGCCACATAGATCATTCATTTTAAACCTTTCTTACTTTTAAAAATACACGTTTTTTAAAGCTACAGATTTTTTTTTAAACATTGACTTAGTAAATCTTACAAATTTTTATATGTTATTATTAGTTAGTCTGAAGTATTTTCTGATTTCACTTATGATTTCTTTGGACCCATGGATTGTTTAGAAGGGTGCTGCTTAATTGACAAATATTCGGAGAGGCCTGGTAATTTCTCGACCTCTTAATACTGATATCTAATTAAATATGTGTAGATAGAAATCATTCTATCTGATTTTTAAAAATTTATTGAGAGTTGTTTTTGTTCCAATATATGGTCTGTACTATTATTCTTCAGTGTACTTGACAAGAACGTGTGTTATGTGAATTTTGCTCTGTTGAATTTTGTATTCAAAACCCAGTTTAAGTTGAAGTCCACTGACAATGTTAACATCTCTACATTCATACTGTCTTTCCGGTTCATTGTTTGATCGTTTCCTAAGAGAGGGGTGTTAAAACTCTCCAACTATGTGAATGTTTCCATTTTTCCCCTTATTCCTTCTAAGTCTTTATTTCATATATGTTAAAATTCTTAGGTGCCTACATATTTTTGGCCATTATACTTTATTAATGAAATGCCTCTCTATAGTAACACCCCATCCTTCCCAAATCATTTTATGAGACCAACATCAACCTGATACCAAAACCTGGTAGAGACTCAACAAGAAAAGAAAACTTCAGGCCAATATCCATGATGAACATAGATGCAAAAATCTTCAATAAAATACTGGCAAGCTGATTGCAACAGCACATCAAAAAGCTTATCCACCATGATCAAGTAGGATTCATCCCGGGGATGCAAGGCTGGTTCAACATACACAAGTCTATAAACGTAATTCACCACATAAACAGAACCAAAGACAAAAACCACATGATTATCTCAATTGATGCAGGGAAGGCCTTTGACAAAATTCAACAGCCCTTTATCCTAAAAACCCTCAATAAACTCGATATTGATGGAACGTGTCTCAAAATAATAAAAGCTATTTATGACAAACCAACAGCCAATATCATACTGAATGGGCAAAATCTGGAAGCATTCCCTTTGAAATCTGGCACTAGACAAGGATGCCCTCTCTCACCACTCGTATTCAATATAGTACTGGAAGTTCTAGCCAGAGCAATCAGGCAAGAAAAAGAAATAAAGGGTATTCAGATAGGAAAGGAGGAAGTCAAATTGTCTCTATTTGCAGACGACATAATTGTATATCTAGAAGACCCCATCGTCTCAGCCCCAAATCTCCTGAAACTGATAAGCAACTTCAGCAAAGTCTCAGGATACAAAATCAATGTGCAAAAATCACAAGCATTCCTATACCCCAATAACAGACTGAAAGAGAGCCAAATCAAGAACGAACTGCCATTCACAATTGCTGCAAAGAGAATAAAATACCTAGGAATGCAACTAACAAGGAACGTAAAGGACCTCTTCAAGGAGAACTACAAACCACTGCTCAATGAAATAAGAGATGGAGAAACATTCCGTGTTCATGGTTAGGAAGAATCAATATCATGAAAATGGCTATACTGCCCAAAGTTATTTACAGACTCAATACTATCCCCATCAAGCTACCAATGACCTTCTTCACAGAACTGGAAAAAACCACCTTAAACTTCATAGGGAACCAAAAGAGAGCCCACATAGCCAAGTCAATTCTAAGTAAAAAGAACACAGCGGGAGGCATCACACTACCGGACTTCAAACTATACTACAAGGCTACAGTAATCAAAACAGCATGGTACTGGTACCAAAACAGGGATATAGATCAATGGAACAGAACAGAGGCATCGGAGGCAACACAACATACCTACTACCATGCAATCTTTGATAAACCAGACAAAAACAAGCAATGGGGAAAGGATTCCCTGTTTAATAAATGGTGTTGGGAAAACTGGCGAGCCATGTGCAGAAAGCAGAAACTGGACCCCTTCCTGACACCTTACACTAAAATTAACTCCAGATGGATTAAAGATTTAAACACAAGACCTGGCACCATAAAAACCCTAGAAGAAAATCTAGGCAAAGCCATTCGGGACATAGGAGTAAGCAAGGACTTCATGACCAAAAAGCCAAAAGCATTGGCAACAAAAGCATAAATAGACAAATGGGACCTAATCAAACTCCACAGCTTCTGCACAGCAAAAGAAACAGTCATTAGGGTGAACAGGCAACCAACAGAATGGGAAAAAATTTTTGCAGTTTACCCATCTGACAAAGGGCTGATATCCAGAATTTACAAAGAACTAAAACAGATTTACAAGAAAAAAACAAACAAGACCGTTCAAAAATGGGCAAAGGATATGAACAGACACTTTACAAAAGAAGACATATATGAGGCCAACAAACATATGAAAAAATGCTCATCGTCACTGGTCATTAGAGAGATGCAAATCAAAACCACATTGAGATACCATCTCACGCCAGTTAGAATGGCGACCATTAAAAAATCTGGAGACAACAGATGCTGGAGAGGATGTGGAGAAATAGGAACACTTTTACACTGCTGGTGGGAGTGTAAATTAGTTCAGCCATTGTGGAAGACAGTGTGGCGATTCCTCAAGGACCTAGAAATAGAAATTCCATTTGACCCAGCAATCCCATAACTGGGTATATATCCAAAGGACTATAAATTATTCTACTATAAGGACACGTGTACACGAATGTTCATTGCCGCACTGTTTACAATAGCAAAGACCTGGAACCAACCCAAATGCCCATCGATGATAGACTGGACTGGGAAAATGTGGCACATATACACCATGGAATATTATGCAGCAATCAATATTGATGAGTTCGTGTCCTTTGTAGGGACATGGATGAATCTGGAGAACATCATGCTCAGCAAATTGACACAAGAACAGAAAATGAAATACCACATGTTCTCACTCATGGGCGGTGATGAACAGTGAGAACGCATGGACACAGGGAGGGGAGCACTACACACTGGGGTCTATTGGGGGGAATAGGGGAGGGACAGCAGTGGGGGAGCTGGGGAGGGATAGCCTGGGGAGAAATGCCAGATGTGGGTGAAGGGGAGGAAGGCAGCAAATCACACTGCCATATGTGTACCTATGCAAGTATCTTACATGTTCTTCACATGTGCCCCAAAACTTAAAAGGCAATAAAAAGAAAAGAAAAAAAAAAGAAATAACACTTATTTTCTTGGGTAATATGCATTGTCTTTAAGTCTACTTTGATATTTATATAGCAATACAGACTTTCTTATGTGTGGAATAATTGATGTATTTTTTTTAATTCTTTTTTTAATGTTTGTCTATCTTTACATTTAAATGCATCTTTTTAAATAGAGCATATATTTGTTTGCTTTCTTACCTAGTTTAACAATCTTTGCCTTATCATTGGAGTGTTACATATACATACACATATTTTAGAAGTATATGTATATACACATACATATATTTTTTGAGACAGAATTCCCGTCTGTCACCCAGGCTGGAGTACAGTGGTGCAATCTCAGATCACTGTAGGAGTGTTATGTGTATTTAATTTAATTTTTTATGTTTATTTTTAAGTGTGCAGTTTGCTATTTGGTTTCCATTTGTCTCCTCTATTTTGTTCCTCTGTTCCTCCTTTCTGAATTTTTTAGGTTAATTAAATATTTTTAGTATTGTGGTTTATATCCTCTGTAGTCTTTTACCTATATCTTTCGTGTTATTGGATAATATCCGACATCTAGTTATGTTACCAGTCAATTGTATTAAATTTGGGGAGGCTTGGTATTAGGCTTTGTTAGGATAGGACTTTTTTTGTTTTGTCTTTAGTCGTAAGGAGAATAGTTCTTCAAATAAGTATTTTTAACTCATGACCCTTCTATGATGTCACTAGAAAGTCCGAGTTATTTCCCAAGCCCCCACTAGTTGGCAGGACTTAAATTGCAAAGTTAAGATTATAATTCTCAGCAGGTGAAATATACTGCTGCTGAAATCTCTATTTGGTTCCTTCAGCCTTCCATTGGTTGGTGTCTTCTCCTATGCATGCCTGTATGCACAATTCAAGTGATCAGCCAATGATTTATAGGCAGGTTTCAGGTGTTAGGTATTATTTATATGCGTTTCTTCTTTTTGGATTGCCAATCCCACCCCCTATTGCTTTTGCAGTGTTCTGACAACCTCAGACTCTGTCCTCTGACACTTCATACCAACACCACTGGATTTCTGCTTGAATCTGACCTATTCTGTCCTAAGGGAAAAGATGTGTAAAAGTAGATCTTACTCAGTGTGCTTTCTTTCTTTCAAAGGTCAGTTTCCTTCTTCATTTGGTTTCTCTTCAGTGCCTTGAAAAAGTGGTTTTTATGTTTTGTGTGGCATTAGTACCTGTTTTCAGCAAGGGTTACTCTGTTATAAGCTACTCCACCATTACTAGAAGTTAGAACTTTTCTGAGGGTCGTGATTGGTGGGCTTCTAACATTTATAATGACTTTAAATACTGTTACATCAGGACTTATTCCTGATATCTTAGTTATATATATTTTCTGTTTATTATTTTTTCTTTTTATTAACTTTCTCTTCTTTTGATTTCCTTTGTATAGTTCACATTTTATTTTGTTTGGAAGACATTAATTCAACATTATGTGATTCTCCCTAAACTATTGATACAGGCTTCTCTTTTATTTTTGTCCATCAGTATCTTAATTTGTCATCGTAATTCTATGAAGAAGAGTACAGTGGCATACCTATTCTTGGTGTCTCTCACCATCCCTAGTTCTATGAAGAAGAGTACAGTCGCATACCTATTCTTGGTGTCTCTCACCATCCCTAGTTCTATGAAGAAGAGTACAATGGCATACCTATTCTTGGTGTCTCTCACCATCTCTAGTTCTATGAAGAAGAGTACAATGGCATACCTATTCTTGGTGTCTCTCACCATCCCTAGTTCTATGAAGAAGAGTACAGTGGCATACCTATTCTTGGTGTCTCTCACCATCCCTAGTTCTGTGAAGAAGAGTACAATGGCATACCTATTCTTGGTGTCTCTCACCATCCCTAGTTCTATGAAGAAGAGTACAATGGCATACCTATTCTTGGTGTCTCTCACCATCCCTAGTTCTATGAAGAAGAGTACAGTGGCATACCTATTCTTGGTGTCTCTCACCATCCCTAGTTCTATGAATAAGAGTACAGTGGCATACCTATTCTTGCTGTCTCTCACCATCCCTAGTTCTGTGAAGAAGAGTACAATGGCATACCTATTCTTGGTGTCTCTCACCATCTCTAGTTCTGTGAAGAAGAGTACAATGGCATACCTATTCTTGGTGTCTCTCACCATCCCTAGTTCTATGAATAAGAGTACAGTGGCATACCTATTCTTGGTGTCTCTCACCATCCCTAGTTCTGTGAAGAAGAGTACAGTGGCATACCTATTCTTGGTGTCTCTCACCATCTCTAGTTCTATGAAGAAGAGTACAGTGGCATACCTATTCTTGGTGTCTTTCACCATCCCTGTCATTTTCAGTTCTTTGCTACTAAGGACTTTTTTTTTTTTTTTAGGTTTGAGCATGAGGAAGGAATACAATAGCCTGTTCTAGTTTACCAATTTGCTATAAATTGAAAAAAGCTGTTTTTTAAAAAAACATATATTCCATTAGATACAGGATCATTTGTCATTTTTTAAAATAGGAAAAGCTAATAAAGAGACAGCTTCCAAAGGCAGGTTGTTATAGAACTGGTAAGCATAGTGTATTTTGCTAGTCAGTTATTCCTTTTTAGTCAAACATTAGGGAAAACGAAACAGGTAGAGTCTTCATTTGGAAATTAAGGTAATTTACAAGTTCTCTTAACTTTTAAGTTCTCTTAACTCCTAGCATATTGCCTGTTTATTATATATTTGCTTTAAATTTGTCACCTACTGAATAAAATCTACTCTCAAGAAATATGATTGAGATATTCTATAAAACTAAGGAATAGGACCATGAGTAGGACTTCTGAAGTGGAAAGGAAGATAAGCATATAACATTCCAGAGATGCCTCAAAGAGAGGTCTAAGAAAACCCTCTAAAGCTGCCTGGACATATGGCCCTGAAAAGCAGTCTTCACTCAGGGGAATAGCAACATTACCGGCTACCCATAAATAGAAGGGAAAAGCTAAGAGACAGTGAAAGGGATGGGGGAAGAAAATCTAGACTGTTGGCTACAATGTCTTTTCCATACTCCTTATGTTTCTACAGAGGAGAGAAGGTGCACACTGCCCCTGAGGAAGGGAAAATGTGGGAAGAACACTACCCATTTTTCTGTGCCTCCCAAGTCATTCCTCTCCTGTGTTTGAGGCTAATCTTAGTCTGTGCCTGGTACTATAACAAAATACCATACAATAAGTAATTTACAAACAATAGAAATTTACTGCTTTCTGTTTTGGAGCCTAGGGAGTCCAACTTCAAGGTGCCCACAGATCTGGTGTCTGGTGAAGGCCTGTTTCTCACAGATGGTGCCTTCTGTGTGTCCTCTCATGACAGAAGGGGCAAAAGAGCTTCCTCAGACCTTGTTTTTTTTTTTTTGAGACAGAGTTTCACTCTTGTTGTGCAGGCTGGAGTGCAATGGCACGATGTCAGCTCACTGCAACTTCTGCCTCCTGGGTTCAAGCGATTCTCCTGCCTCAGCCTCCCAAGTAGCTGGGATTATAGGTGCCACCACCCCACCCAGCTAATTTTTTGTATTTTTAGTAAAGATGGGGTTTCACCATGTTGGCCAGCCTGGTGTCGAACTCCTGACTTCAAGTGATCCACCCACCTTGGCCCCTCAAAGTGTTGGGATTATAGGCATGAACGACCATGCCTAGCCCAGACTTCTTTTATAAGAGGACTAACCCTGTTTTATGAGAGCTCTGTCCTCATGACTTAATCACTTCCTAGAGGCCCTATCTATTAATACTAAGTTTCAATATATGAGTTTTGGGGGAACACATTTTGACCATAGCATTACCTGAAATGTGAGTTAGACAGTAGGGATTCAGCATGCCCTGGGCTTCCAGATCTAGCTGCCATAGAGTATTAGCCAACCCCTGAGGCATCGGATATAAAACTACATTCTCCAATCAGACTGAAGAGTAAAACATTGATATCTTTTTATCCCCTATCTGCCTACTTCATTTACCTTTTAATTTGTTTGGAACGTATGAGAAGTGCTATTTATCTATCTATTTAAACCTCAGCAATGTATTTCTGTATCCAGTCAATTTGTATGATGATCAAAACGGAAGTAATATTTCAAAGCACTAAAAAGGATACAAATGAACTATTGATATGTGCAGCAACTTGGCTGGGTCTAAAGGGCATTATTCTGAGTGAAAAAAGCTAGTTTCAAAAAATTTCATAGTGTATAATTCCATTTATATTACATTCTTGAAAGGACGGAATTATAGAGAGGGAGAACACATTAGTGGTGGCCAGGGGATAGGGTTAGGGTGGAGGGAGTAGCATGAGGGTGTTCTGTGGTGGGGCTAGAAGAATGCTGTTTCCTGATTATAGTGATGGTTTCCAGAATCTATACAGGGACTCAACCTATGTAAAAGATATACATACATACATACATGCAAATTAGTGCATGCAAAAGCTGGTAAAATCTGAATAAGGTCTGTAGTCGGTATAAGGGTATCATCATACTATAGTGTCTTGGGGAGATGATTGTAATTCCAAAAGACACAATCCCAAATGCCATATCCCAAAAGAATAAAAATTCCTTCAGTCTAAAATCCCCAAAATCACAATCCTGAAAGATCAAAATCCTCAAAATATAGTTCTGGAAAAAATAATTTTAAAAATAGTTAAAAGATATTTATTTGCATTTTTAAAAGGAGATTTATTTATGAAACATGTAAAAACATGACAGAACAGTTCATAGGTTACCTGACACAATAAAATATGAAACTCTAACAGATATTTTGTGTAAACACTCAGGTATACACACGACAGTTTCATGGGTATAACAATTATGAGCAGATAAACCGTATTTGTAAAGGAATAGGTTAAACGGGAAATAATGAGTACATACATTTCATTATGGTGTATAACCGTGTGTACCAGCTTTGTACCTGTGGTCATCTGAAATGTTGTGATGAAGCTGTCTAAGTCTTTTGAGGAGATGGATAAAAAACCAAGATGGGTCACTACAACATATAAGGTCACCCAAATTGCCGAGATCTCGAGAAATGTTATTTTTTGCAAATGAACATGTACAAAAAGTACATCTCTTTATTGAGTAAATTTCAGTGTTTTTACATGCATGTACAATGCTTACAAAAATATTAATATTGTGATAATGCACTTTTGTGGAGTCACTTTTGCAAAAAAAAAAAAAAAAAGCATAAAACTAATTGGAACTCTCTAAAGGTATCTACAGAATGAATCTAAGGGTATCTACAGAATCTCCAGTATTGAAATGATGTAAAGATGAAATACACAGCAAATGAATTATAGAAATGAATGCTGATAATTTAAAATAGTAAAAAAACTAAAATAAGAAAAATACTAACAAATTCTATGTATGAAAAAATATATTGAAGGAATAGATTATGGGCAGTTGCAGGGAGACAGTTTGTAAGAGTTGGGCGACTTTCACAGTGATTATATTTTCAAGTCTTTATCATGAATAGCTGAGGTTTTTCTTTAGGGGCACAGCTCTCTTTAAACCATATTCAGTTTCCAGATAAAGACAGTAACAAGGTAATAGTTTCATCGAACATGATGAAACTTTCTTGTGACTGTAATTTTCAGGATTTGGGACTTTCAGATTTTGATTTAAAGGGATTTTGATATTTAGAGATTTTGATCATTCAGGATTTCAATGTTTGGGATTCTATCTTTCAGGATTACGATCCAAACTAAGTTTCCTGGATTTGATAATTATGTTAAGATGTTACTGTCCAGGGGAAGCTGTCTAAAAGTACACAGAACATTTGCAGCTTCCTGTAAATTGATAATGGTTTCAGAATAAAAAGTCAAAAATAACTGTGCAAACACTGTCCCTTAATCTCAATCCCTTCTCACCTAACAGATAGCAAGCAGGGAGATGAACTATAATTATGAACTATAATTATGAACCATAATTATAAATATGAACTACATTATATGGTTCATTATAATTGAATAATAACTATATAACTACATAGTTATTATTCAATTATAATGAACTATATTGAACTATATAGTTATAATTCAATTATAATGAACTATAATGTGTAAAGGGAGACGTGCTACTGGACTCTTTTTAGAAATCAATTTGGTTCCAGCTTAAAGTCATGACATAAACAATCTCAAAAACCCAAGAAAATATACCACTAAAAAATGAATTTCTACTATTCCATTTATCTCTTCTTGAAGTTTGTTCATTTAACTCAGAAGTTTTATTTTTCCCCTTCTAGATGGAATTGTTGGCTGTCTGTCTTCCTGGTTAAAAAACCCAAGACTTATGAAATTCAAACTCGTTTGCGAATGTCCAAGTGCATTTTCATTTAGTATTCACTCTAATAAAAGTCAAGATGCTTTTTAAAAACAAGGGATTGTTGACAGGTTCAAAAATACATTTGGCTAGAAGGAATAATATCAAGGGTTTGGTAGTACAGTAGGGTGACCATAATGAACAATTACTATATAGTTAAAAATAGAATTGGAAGGTTGCCAACATAAAGCAAGATAAATGTTTGTGGTGATGGATATCTCAGTTATCCTGATGTGTGTCACACATGCATACACATTGTAAATATGTTTCAAAATATCACGTTCCCCCAAAATATGTAAAACTATTGATTTAAAAAAGAAAGAAAAGAACCAAACAAGTGATTGTTTGTGGGAAAATAAGTGCAGACTTTAAAACAATTAATCGTTTTGGTAATTATTCTTCTCTGCACAAGTATTAACCAATGTTCATTCTTTAGCAATAATATATACTTCAAGACCTAAATATTCAAAACAGGAACTAATTTTTCTTCATTATTGAAATCTCTGTATGCAAACCTAGTAGCATTTGAAAGCTAATCTCCCTGTGTGCCAGAGTAATTACAGCAAAGTAAATAATCTCCGGTGCTCTGATTCCCTACAGAAATGGTTTAATATCTCATCTTTCAAAACTGGTTTTCAGCTCATTCAAAAAGCTTGAGAAAAGTTCGTTAGTATTCAGAAAATGGGTAACTTTAAGAACGCTCTGTTGCCTATCTGCCCTCTAGCAATTCTGATTGTGCTGGGGTACCATTCTAGGAGAAAATAATTCTTTCTACTCCCTTTTGCTAGCATGGGGTTTGTGTTCCTCTGTAGAGCCCCAAATCAGACTCCTGAACCAGAAGTGAGTAAACACGAAGTGATCGGTTTGACTTGAGATGATTCCGCAGGAGGCATTCTTCCCTAAAGTCATTTCTTAGCTGGTGCCCCAGCGTAATATTAGGAGCCACTGCACTTTTCCGGGATGCTACTTAGAGGGCCTGAGCAACCATGCCGATTTATCACTACTGGGATTTTTTTGTCTTTTACAAGGTTTGCAGTGTTTGTCCCAGTGTCTGCAGAAGTTCCAGAATTAGTCATTATGCAATTGCTTCGCAAGTTGTAAGGCAGTCGTCAGCTGGAATGAGCTCTTTGCTTCTGTATCTGAAATGTTGGGCATCAGTGCCAAAGCGATGCTTGCTTTTTAAACTGTGAAATTGTTTTTCACAGGCTCTTTACTAGCGTATAGGCTGGAAGTTATGCCCTTTTTCCCCCAAAAGGTTAAAACTGTAAGAAGAGTTTCTCAGCATATATGACTCATGTTCCTTCTAGAGTAAGATCGTTGGGAGACATTTGTTTTGAATAAATATATCTCTGGTGAAGTGTGCAAAGACTTGACATGTGCTATTTGCAGTTTTCAGCCTGGTATAATTTTGTGAAAAGTGTGGTGTTGATTGAAAGTTTCTATTTTTGATCATGGTGTTAAGATAATTGTTTTGTTTTACTTCTTGCCTCAATAAAATATGAGGTAAACAAACTATTCATTTTTTGTGAATTTTTATGTGTTAAAATGAAAATATTTTAAATTTTCAAAAGATGCATTTCTATAATATAATTTAATTGTTTAAATTTTAGCTCACAGTCTATAACCACTGAGTTTTACATTTTATTATTTATGCTGTGACTTGGCATTCTGTAAAATTTCTGATATTTGCCAGCTGCTATAGCAATTAGGGCTTTGGAAGTCTTTATTTCCAACTTCATATAACTGATTTTTTTTTTTTAGCTATAGCTTCCAGGTCAAGATTGAATGTGTTTACCAAAAGGAACTTATGTAGGTGTTGCAATTCTTACATATTGGTTGCTGAAAACAAAAGGGGCTTTTGGAGGTGGGATAACAAGCAAAGCATTATATGGTAAAGTAAAAATTTTAGGTGAAAACCAGTGACACAAAGGGATTCCCTGATGACTCACCCATTTTCTTCTGAGTTCACTCATTCATTTTTCTCTGATCTGCTTCTCTCCTGCTTCACTGTTATTCTCTGCCGATCTACAAGTGTTTGAATGTATTCTCCACGGTGTCTTCTTTTTCTCTCTTCCTCCTTGGCCCCGCCGAAAGCGGATGTACTGTAAGGCTCTGTCTTTTGCTTCCTCAGCGATAATTCTGGTGTAATGGAGCATCTGGAAGCTTAGCTGAATTCATTCATTGAGCCTTTCCTGAACGGGGCAGAAAGAACAATAGAAGCTTCATCTACAGTAAGTAGCATTTGGGGACTCAAACCAGTCTTGCTCCTTTAAGGCAGGTGTTGACAGATGGGAGGTAGAGTGAATTCTAGTCACTCATATTCACACCATCGTGTATCCTTCCCGCAAAGCCTATCAGATCTGTCTGATTTCTGTGAACTGGAGCCTTCCTGGAATCCTATCCCCTTGGATGGAACTTGGTTATTTTGCCGAGCTCCCGCTAGTCCTGGAGAGGCCAGGTTCTGCCCTTCGCCTCCTGATCCAGTGGCAGATCTGTCCCGATATGGCTAGCCTCTGACTGGAAATTCCTGCTGCTGTGCCTGACTTTCTAGATTAAACTTCCTATGTAGTTTAACCTAGAAACACTAGCCTGATTAAGCCTGTGTTTGCTCTGTCCTTTCAAACATTGTAGTCGAACAGCCAGCTCACTTCCTCCAGGTTGAGCCCTAAAATTGGGCCAGTTTCCCAAGCCCTTGCGTGGCCTAGTCCTGGTCTCCTTTGCTTCTCGGGTGGACCGAGTTTCCTGTTTGAGGGTGAGTTGTAATAGGCCACTTTTCTCCCTCTGCTCCCACCCTGGAGGCTTCAGCAATGACTCTCTTAGGAAATATATTTCTTAAGCTCCAATTCTATATTTTTATATGCTTAATGGACCCCACCTACCTGTGTTCCCCTGATAGCTTAAACCCAATCTATGTAAAATTGAACTCATTTCCTTCTCGCTCCTGTGAGTTCTTCCTTCAGACTTGACCATCCTTTCTGTTCGTGGCACAGTCGTCTATCCCATCTTCCATGCCAAAAACCTGGAGTCATCTTGTATCCTGCCTTCTACCTCACTTTTCACATTCAGTCAATGTTAATTGTTTCATTTCTTTTGTATTTTTCCAACTTCTCATTGGTATTTTTCACTCTGTGCCTTACTTTATACAGTTGCCTCTGTCTGAGATGCAACTCCTCATTTCTGCTTGTTTAAAACTCCTTTATCCTTCAAGTGCCAGTGAAGATGTTTTCTGTTCCAAAACAATCTTCTCTGATATGGCCAGCTGGAAATATTCTTACATATTCTTAAAAAAGGAATCTCAAAAATGTATCCTGTCATTATTTACGTATGTCTTGAATTGTCCTGGTTATAGTATAAGCACCTGAGATAATGGTCTAAGTGAGTGTATCTATGTGTCGTTTATTGCTATATCAAATCAAAACCCACCCAGATCTTCTTAAATTGGTCCCCGAACCCCAGGCATCATTGCTAACTAGCACGGATATGCTTTCTGTGTGCCCTAAAGCACCACATTCTGTGGCTCCCAAGCCTACCTGTAATGGCTTAAAATTGTCCACTATGTATAAAATGTCTTTTGAAGTATCCCAATTACTTTCCCAGCTGCGGCCCCCAAAACCAGAAAGCAGACACAGAAGGAACCAAAATAAATAGCAAAGAAAACGGCACAACCACTTTGAAAGTCAATTAGGTAGTTCCTGAGAAAGTTAAGCATAGATTTAGCACGTGACCCAGCATATCTCTTAGATATGGATCCAAGAGAACTTACAACATAAGGCTATGAAATTACCTGTACATGAATGTTCGTAACAACATCAGTCATAATAGCTCAACCACGGGAAGAATCCACATGTCCATCGGCTGATGAATGGATACACTGAATCTCGTATTAATATATTCATGCCATGAAATATTATTCTGGCATCAAAAGGAATGAAGTACCAACATATGTTGCAGCGTAGATAAACTTTGAAGACATTATGCTAAATAAAAGAAGCTAGTCACAAAAGGCTACATAGTCTATAATTTCATTCATATGAAATGTCTAGAATAGGCAAATTCATAGAAACAGAAAGTAGAGTAGTGGTTACCGTGGGTTGTAGTGGGGGGGATGGGAGTGACTGCTGATGGGCGTGGGGCTTCTTTTGAGGATGATGAAAATGTTCCGGAAGTAAATAATGCCCAACTCTGTGAATATATTCAAAACCACTGAACTGTACATTTAAAAAGGAGGAATATTGAGGGTGCATGAATCATATTTCAGTAAAACTGTTACTTTGTAAAATGAAGAAAAAATTAGGCAGGGTGCGGTGGCTCACACCTGTAATCCCAGCACATTGGGAGGCTGAGACAGGCGGATCACCTGAGGTCAGGAGTTCAAGATTAGCATGGCCAACATGGTGAAACGCTGTCTGTACTAAAAATCCAAAAATTAGCTGGGCACAGTAATGTTTGCCTGTAGTCCCAGCTACTTGGGAGGCTGAGACTGAAAAATCGCTTGAACCCGGGAGGCGGAGGTTGCAGTGAGCAGAGATTGTGGCACTGCACTCCAGCCTGGGCGACAGAGTGAGATTCCATCTAAAAAAAAAAAAGTGAAGGAAAAAATTAGATAATTTTAAAAGTAAAAAGAGAAAGGGTTTGAATATGTTTTGTTGAACCAAGATGAGCCCTCTGGCTGTGATTAGGTCAGTTAAAGCACTTTGATGGATAGGAGATCAAGGCCCAGAGAGGTTAAGTAACCCCTACTTAGACTCCTGCAGTGTGTGGTGGGAATGGAGTAAGGACCATTTTGTAAAAACATGAGCTTATTCTGCTAATTATGGGTTACCTTCTCAGAAGAGTATGCAGTTCACATCGGGTGTGTCTTAGTGAACATATCACTATGGGGCCTGGTGACTGCAGGAGATCGAAGTCTAGATGTGCCCAGGAGTAAGTCTGCCTTGCAGGGCCTTGAAGGGTGCCATAGATGTGGGTGGTCAGTGCTTGTGCTCTTCTCACTGTGATTTGTGTTTTCTGTCCTCACTAGAAACAGCATGGTTGCTGGCCTTGCCTGTGAAAAGAGAATGGTTGGGGCACATGTTTAGGTCTAGCTTCAATTTCTTCGACAAAATGCAGCAGACAATTAAGGAGATGATTTTCATTAAGCTCTTTCAAGGGGGAGAATGTTCACTAATGAGGATTGTCTCAAAGAAACAGGAGAAAACTTGGGTTTTATAAAACAAGGAAGTCACTGAGGACGCGTAGAAGTGAGTCTTGCGCTGGAATAGGAGAGGGCAAAGTGGTCCTTGCAGCCAGCCACTGATTTCACCATATCTCTTCTAAGATTAATCATAAATTAAACGTTTGCCTCCTTCTACCATATGTGGCATTATAAAGGTAACAGCAATCTTGAAGTATCACTCAAGGGGATGTATTGTCGTCCCCTTTTTACACAATTTGCAGAAGACCATTTACTTCTCAGTGATCAATTTTAAAGGAAACTCAAAAGACGACCTACCAGAGAGTAAAAGAAAGAAAAGGACTGACTTGTGTGAACTGCACTGTATGAGTGTCCTGGCAGAGTGACTGCTAAGCCAGACCCACGGCAGGTGGGAAAGCAGAAACTCAGCAGGAGAGGAACTTTGGAGGGATGTGATGGAATGATCTTTTATAAAAGCTGAGGAGAGTTATTTTTGAACATAACAAGTGGTCAAAATTTCCAGGTTTGGGGTTGTTAAGACCGATTTTCTTCTAGCAAAGACTAGCTCAATAACAAATTAGTCTCTCTGCCTCTCTCTCTTTTTTTTCCCTGTGCCCAATTTCCATGATTTTACTATATGGAAACTCTGACTTTTAAAAGGAACTTGCTCCATTGAGCAGGCTTGGTGCATTTTTCAAATGTTTCTTGACATTAACAGCTCTATTTCTCAATTAGCAAAGGGAATGAAGTTGATTATGCATATCCACGGGATGACAATTTACATCTGATTAGCAGCTCCAAGGTAAACATTAAAAGGTCACTATAAATAACTTTTACTTCTTTTGTTCTCGTAAAGACCAGTCACCAATTCCTATCTTCCCCATATTCCCTATGGTTGATAAACCCTATTTTAAAATGACGGACTTAAATACTGGGTAATAAAATATGTAGAATTTATAATATTGGGTAATAAACGATGTAGAATTTAAAGCTTCACTGACATTTTTGTTTGTTGGATTTTTCTGCCCATGTTCTGATAACCGTCTGTTTTGTGAGAATTCTTAACTCATCATTGACATGATTACTGTTAGTCTGAGAACACATGTGTAGGCCTGCAGCATCCCTGGTAAACTCTGCAGGCATCTATCCTTAGAGCTGCAAGGTCATCCAGCACTTTTGTGACAAAAGATGGGCAAACTTTCAGAGAGATGGTGGGAGGAAATTAGCTTCACCTTTTCTATTATAAAAATGATCAGAATTGAATGAATAGGAAACAGTTCATTCTTGTTTCATAACCACTGGAATTAGAATAGCAGCTGTTTTGTGTATAAGAAAGATTCAGAAAAGGAAGTCTATAGTGTTAATTGCTCAGGCAGTCTATGGTATTTTGTTCATTGTATTTGGCAAACTTGTACAAGCTGGACTTTATGAGTGTTCCTTGGTTGTGATTGGTATAATTTAGTTAAAATGGCAGCTTTTTTAGACATGTGACTCCGCTCTCCATTTACACAAACACTGGTTTTCTCCTTTCTCTATTCTTTTTAAACAGTAGAAATAATTATATTGATGGTAATAAATTTAATTTTAAAAGCATACATGCTTTTCATAAAAAAATCAGATAATGCAAAAGTCTATGAATAGGAAAGAAGGTATAAAGAAGGAATTCATAGCTCCACCTCTTAGAGATGATGATGATTTACATTTTGATAAATATCCTTCTAAGAGTGTTTTTCCTTTTCTACACGTAAACACACATATTTAAGAAGATGACTGTGTTTTAAATTGTTTCAAATACAGTTTTTAAAAGAAATTTATTACATAAGCATAGCTTTCTTGTAAATATGCATGTTATTGATTGTGATGTACATGATACTATAAAGAGCTACTATAATTTAAGAATGCCTCATTAATAGACATTTAAGTTGTTCCTTAGGATAAATTCTGGTGAAAATGCTGGGTCATATTTTTGATATCTACTATTAAACTAGTTTCCACAAATTTTTATCAGTTTACTCTTAGCAATATTTAACAGAACCCATTTTCCCACATCTTCAATAGGTCAGAGTGTTTTTTTAAATCTCTGTCATTCTGTTATACAAACATCATTTAAAATTTGAATTTATTTGGGAGTTTGAAAACTTTACATAAAGTTAGAGGCAATTTGTATGCCTGCTCATGTCATTCACTTTGCTTTTTCTAATAGGAGGTTTGTCTTTTTTGTATTGGTTCCAAAGAGTTCTTTATATATTAGGGAGATGATCCCTCTGCATATGCATCAGTTTATACAAAGCAAAGTAGATGTCTGGCAGTGTGCTAAATATGCAGTTTTCTCCATTTGTTGATTGTCGTCCTACTTGGATTTATAGCATTTTTTTTCCCAATTGAAAAGCTACTATTTATGTAATCAAATGTATCAATCTTTATGGTTTCTGGCTTTTAAAATTATACTTAAAAAATCCTTTCTCTCCTTGGATTATAGAAATTGTCCTCTGAATTTTCTTCTAATTCTGTGATTTTAAAAAAACACCTAAAATTTAATCTTTCTGGAATTAATTTTGGGGGAAGATACTTGGTAAGAATCTAAAATGGTTTTTTCTATGTGTTAACGTGTTATCCTAACACCACTATTTCAGAATCCATGGGTTTTTTAGTCATCATACATCCAAGTTCCCCTGGATCTTTAGGTCTAATTCCCTTTCCTGTATTCTGTTCCATATGTCAATTACCATTGACTGATTCAGAGACACAAAAGTAGACTCACATACAGAAATAATAGAGTTCACTCACAGAGTTAGGTAAAGAATGTTTGGAGAGGGATTAAGAATGAGTCCAGGCTGGGTGCGGTGGCTCATGCCTGTAATCCTAGCACTTTGGTAGGCCAAGGCAGGTGTATCATGAGGTCAGGAGTTTGAGACCAGTCTGGCCAGGAAGTCTGAGACCTGTCTGGCCAACATGGTGAAACCCCATCTCTACTAAAAATACAAAAATTAGCTGGGCACAGTGGAGCATGTTTGTGTTTCCAACAACTTGAGAAGCTGAGGCAGGAGAATCGCTTGAACTCGAGAGGTGGAGGTTGCAGTGAGCTGAGGTCTAGCCACCACACTCCAGCCTGGGTGACAGAGTGAGACTCCATTTCAAAAAAAAAAAAGAGAGAATGAGGTTTCCAGGTGGTGTCCCCTGAATGAACATTAAAGATGTAGTAGGTGGCCAGGCGTGCTGGCTCACGCCTGTAATCCCAACACTTGGGGAGGTCGAGGTGGGCAGATCACGAGGTCAGGATATCAAGACCATCCTGGCCAACATGTTGAAACCCCGTCTCTACTAAAAATACAAAAATCAGCTGGGCCTGGTGGCATGTGCCTGTTGTCCCAGCTACTCAGGAGGCCGAGGCGGGAGAATTGCTTGAACCTGGGAGGCGGAGGCTGCAGTGAGCTGAGATCATGCCACTGTACTCCAGCCTGGGCAACAGAGTGAGACTCTGTCTCAAAAAAAAAGAAAAAGAAAAAAAGGATACAGTAGGAATGAGCCAAGTGAGGGTGGGGTAATTAATGAGGAGGTACATACTAGGCAGAGACTTGAGTGTGGAAGTCTCATAGGTGAGGACTAGCAGGTGCGTGTATATAGTGTGAAGTATGTGGCAGAAGTTGTGAGAAATGAGGTTGTAACCATGGTCAGGAGCCTAATATCTGGACAGTTTCTTCTGCCATGGGATAAATGTAGATTTATTCTCAGATGGTGTACTTGTTGTGATGGTTTATACAGAGGCATGATGCCATCTGATTGGTGTTTTAGACAGTTTTTTTCTTTCCATGCAAGATGAATAGGATGGATTCTAGAGAAACTAGACAGTAGGCAAGAAGGTGACGAGAGGTTTCTGTAGCAGTCTGAGTCAGGAGTCACAGGCACCCTGCCTAAGATGGGGTGGTGGAGGGAAGGAACAAAGGCAGATGAAAGACCTGTTCTGCTACTTATGAAGAATGATGCTGATGGGAGAGTGAAAGGTGGTCCTCAGTTTCCCAGTGTTGGTAAGTGGTTTCAATTTTCTACACGTAGAGGAGACAAGATTGTCTTGTGAAGAGAGGGAGATGTGGGGTTGACATGGTGACTTTAGAAGAATGGCAGGGGTGAGAGAAGGATCTGATTAAAGAAAATTTGATGGAGTTCCAGCCCAGTTGCCATTTGAAGGCTACATAAAATGTCCAAATTGTGAATTTTGCATTCACATATTCTTTTGAACAAATGCTTAAGAATTGTCACGGGCTATGTACACATGGTGTGGGCAAGCTCATGCCCTTCTTCCTCCTCAGACTAGCAGAGAGGTTCTGGAATCTTCTAAAGTGCATATTTAACCTAGCCAGTGGGAAACAAGTTGTGGCTTCTCCGTTTCATACATTATCTGCATCAGCCCCTATATTTCTAGATGTGCTTTGCAGATGATATTGGAAGCTAGCAGACTTTGAATGATGGTGACCCTGTAAAAGTAGTGGTAGGAAAGACTTGTTGGAGCTGACAGAAAATCTCCTCACAGAATCCAGAAACGCTGCTTGCAGAGTTTTTCCTTGCTTATATCCACTGGCTGGTCTCTTTGAAATCAAAGGAAGAATTAATTTTGCTAATTGGAAGGCTATTTCCAGTGGTTAAGTTCATCCCTGATATGAGTGACAGTGTGAACGGAGTAAGGAAGAATAAAATGCATATGAGTTGTGCTGCTGAACTGCCAACTGGGTGTCATTAAGTGAGGAAATATGGGTAGCATTGTCACCATCCTCAATTTATAGTTATTGAACACCATGGTGTTCAGGCTTATAAGTAGTCACTTGGTCAGGCTGAGTACACTAATAATTTATGCTGGACAAGTAGAAGCGGTTACTAATTTTGTTTTCTATATGAGTGCCTCCTGGGCAGTTTTTTTTTTTTTTAAACCTGCTTTTTTTTTTTTTTAACTTATTTATAAGCAAGGCTGGCTGTTCTTTGCCAAAAAGAGTGTTCTAAATACAAAAATCTCAGAACCCCCATGGTTGCCCTGAATATCTGACATTCTAAAGAGAGAAAAGAGGCTAGATTAATGGATACCACTCTGCTAGCTGGTAACATGCCAGCAAGATTTCAGATCTCCCTTTTTCTAGCCGAGATCTCTTAGAGGAAGAGCCAAGGAAGGGGGCACGGGTGTTCTGGCCTGGATTTTTCATTCAGGCTACAGACTCTGTTGTATTCTGTAATAATAGAGAAGGGCTTAACATGTTATCAGGGTGAAATCCAGCTTCTTTTCCTTGGTGTTTCCACTGAGAGCCAAGAACAGACATGCAAAGTAGGGTGGGATGGGAGGTGGAGAAGAAGCCTTGGGCAAAGCAGAGCGCATGGAAAATTGCAAAAAATGGAAGTGAAAAAGAAACGCATTTGGCGATGAATCCTGTGAGTGTTGAGTGTATGTATACAACGACAGATGTATAGTCACATGTATATTATGTTTCTGTGTGTATAAGATCACATACAATTTTTGATGCAGAATACACATTTCACTTGTAGTGGTTGACTTATGGACACAGAAGTAAATGGAAAGAATGGATATTATGACACTAGCCCTAAAGCAGTCTTCCTGCATGATAATGAAAATCTGGCTTTTTTGAGAAGCTGATTTTGCCGTTTTCTCTTAGATCAAATTTGGCTTACTTTTCATCTAAATATCAGAGTCACCAAACAAGGTCAGCCTGTCAGAGATGTGCTCAGTGCTTAACGATGAGTCTGCGCTCATTTCTACATGCATTCATTGAGTCTCGAATACACAGTCCTGCTTTTATTTTCCTTTTGACATTCTTCCACTTTGCTAAATCTTCCTGTCTCTTCAGTGCATCTCCTAACACCGATGTTCTTCAGCGCTCTGACCTTGGCCTCATGCGTTATAGTTGCCTGAGTCACTTTTATTCATTTTCATGCCTTCTCGACCTCTCTATGTATTTTTTACTGGGGTGGCAGGTCCTGGGAGCTGTTCACCAAAATCCAGTCTACTCCTCATCCTAGAAACCCAGCTAAACTGCATTTCCCCACCTCTGGCAGTTGCGATCTCTCCGTATAAACCTCCTCCAGTGCTTGTCCTTGAACTTTTCTTCCTTTGGCTGAGTAGGATGGATGCTGCCACTGGACAGGCTCCAGGGATGACTGTCCTCTCCCAGCCCTGGTCTGAGTTCTCTCATCATATGAAAAACAAACTAAACTTCTTATTACCAAAGTCACTGATTTTTGTGGTCTGTTAGTAGATTTTAGATGACACTAACTAGAACAACTCCCACATCTATATATGTTTACCTCGAGCCCAGGTCTTTGTCCTGAAACTGAGATTCAGCTATCTAACTGCTTATTAGACGCATCTTGGGTGATATATTTCAGATATATTAAACTTAGCTTGTCTGAAAACCGGCCACTGCCTCCTTCCCTCTGACCCTGCTCCTTTTCCTGTGCTCCTTTCTCTGCAAATATTAGCCCTGGACAACCAGATGCCGAGTCCACATACCTGGGAGCCATTTTTACTGTTCTGATTGCCACATTCCTCATTTAGTCCAGCAGTTGGCATGCCCTAGCCTTGGGTCAAATTTTTCCTATGGCCTGTTTTTTTGTAAGTAAATTTTTATGGGGACACAGGCGTGTTCATTCATTTATACATTGTCTATGTCCACTTTCTCACTAAAACAGCAGAGTGGCGTAGTGGTGACAGGAGCCATATGGCTGGCAAAGGCTAAGCGTTTCTTATCCGGTCCTTTGCAGAGAAACGTTGCCAACCTCTCATCTAGTCAATTGCCAAAGCCTGCTAATTCTGTCATCTTAGTATTCTTTTGAACCCATCCCCTTCTTTCCATTTCAAATGTCACCATTACCATCTTCATCTGGACTACGGAAATAGCATCCCGAGTGGTTCCTACATATCTAATCTCACGGTTTTATAAGCCAGTCTCCATATGGCAGCCACAGTAATCCTGCTAAAAGGAAGTGTTGAGGGTCTACGTGCTGCTGCACTTGACCCCCCGTAGTGATGCCACTCCCAAACCTGTGTGACCTTGCCTATAACCCAGGCCTCTCTCCTGAAACTCAGATCCGAATGTCACTACCTTGGTTAAAACCCTCCAGAGGCTTCCCACTGCCCTTAGAATAAGGGCTGGGAATTGAGTTAGCCTTCTTGCTTCAACTCTCTCCTCCTCAGTGACCTTGACCGTTTTGTTTGTATTGTGTTCTCTCTAGTCTCTGGGTCTTCTCCCCATTCTACTTTCACTTGGGTAAGTCTCACTTACCTGAGCTCAAAATGTAAAAGGTATGTAGAGGCTCCTCCTGATTAGCTTTGGTTTCCTTCCTATGTGCCCCACAGCACCCTGTGCTGCTCCTGTCACAGTTACTACATTTTACTGACCTTATGATTTATCTGTCCTCCTCCCACTGTTTGTAAATTCTGCAGGAGGAAGGGGCTTGGATGCACTGAGTCGTGCTGAATATCCAGCTTCCCTTATACTTGGAACATGCCATGCACCAGCGGGTAATATGAAGTCATGTTTCCTGCCCTCCTCTCTCTCCAGGAACTTAAAATAAGAAGAGCGCTTTCCTAGAGTAGGGATTTTAATTGACCTAATTAGGTCAAAGAAAATAAGTGATTAAGGGAGCCAGTCATGAAGTAGGCTGGCCTGGGGGGTGCGGATAGGGAAGAGACAAACTGTAGAATACTGTAGCAGAGGAAATTGGGAGATACACGTGTAACTGCACATACGACACTTATTCAGCAATGGCCGGAACATCCGAGACACCCAGTACTCCACACCGATGTGATCCATTCCCCTGTCCAATGTAACCATGTCAGCCATCTTCAGTCACAAAGAACAGAGGAAAAAATCATTACTTTTTGTCCTAGTTAGAGAGCCCTTGAGCAAATGTCGTTTATTCATCATTCCATTCAACCTTTCATTCGTTTGTTTAGCAAATATTTGTTAAATGTGATACCAGATGCTTGGAATACAAATAGTAAGGGAAAAACGGAATTATTACACTAGTGAGAAGGCAGACACCTACAATCTAATTATAGGACAATATGGTAAGCACTGTCATTTAGCAATTTGTACAAAGCAGCATGAGAGCACAGAGGAGGAAGCGAATTCCGTGTTACCTATTTCTGGCAACATGAAAATGGAAATGTATGTATACTTTTTATGAGGCGTGGAGGAAGTGAGTAGAGTTCACCTCTCTTGTGCTTTGGTTTTGCATGAGTAGTTTCTCATGGCTGCCTTTCCCACTGTTCTTTGGGGCTGTGTTGGAGAGAGGATGCTGTTTTCCACATGAATCTGCTTGGCAGATCGGATAATTCATGCTGCAGGCCTAGCAGTAGCAGCATGTCTTTGACATACTCGGGTGAGTCATAGGAGAGAAGGCAGACACTGTTCCCATGATGTCACCACCCCTCCCTAACCTCCCCAAGGAGACACAGGAGGAAAACTCCGTTTCTGTGTGTCTACTACTTGAAATAGCCAAATGGAGCAAATGGCACTTGAATGAGTGTGATAGCATATGCGTAAGGTCTCAGAGTCTACACGAGAATCTTTAACTGAAGACTCACTTAGCTAAGAACAGACCCTGGCCTTTGTGGGCCAACATTCAGATGGTTGGACTTCCGAACCTCCTTTTGCCTCAGTAAGCCAGATAACACAGACATGGGCTGACAACGTGTTCTTTCCCTGTATTATCTTCAGTTTTTACAAAATAAAGAACTCCTGTATTTTTCTTCCTGCTCGTCTTTTCCTTCATCTTTCAAAACGTATTGGAAGTAGGCTAATGCTGATAGGAAATCTCATTGACCCCTGATAAGCAGAAGTAGTTGATAGCATGCATTCACATTCCACCTCTGCCGCTGAGTAACTGGGAAGATTGACTAAGTTACTGAAGCTTGCTGAGCTTTGATTGTTTTCATCTTCAAAAATGAGAATATTAATACTACCAGTCTAGCTCAAAAGATTATCGTGAACATTACATGAAATAACACAAATAAAGTCCTGGTATGTCCCAAGAGTAACTTAAGGTTATCATTTGTTACTAAGCACCAATATCTAAGCCTTACCGGTTATTTCTTCTTTGTTTAGAAGGTTAGGCACTTTTCCTTTTCTATTCCAATCATGACAGTGGCAAGAGCCTCCTGAAAGATTATGCTAAGGACTCATACATGACTTTTGACTCCTTGGTTTCTGTATGTTGGCAAAGACTTCACTTATATTAAGAGATTTCTGAGTGTTTCGACCATGTTGTGTGTGTGTGTGTGTGTGTGTGTGTGTGTGTGTGTGTGTGTGTGTTTCCTTCTGGGTTTTCTAAAAGGCAGCAGCAAGTCTGTTAGATTCTTGAGGAAGGCTGATTTGATAAGTATGGGTGTGCCTCCCAGAACAGCAGGCAAAGGTGTTCTCATTTCTCAGAATGCCTGGGAGAGAATACTAGCCGAGCTCAGAGTTGAGCTCACAGTCATCTGAATGTCCAGAAGGAGGAGGACAGCAGAATAACACACATGTTCATACTTCATTAGCCTTGATTATACCACCAGCACCTTAAAGAAAAACAACCTGTCACCACGTAATGCCTTTCTTTCAGAATTCCCTATTCAGTTAAGGCCTTACATAGTTTAGGGCATGAGTTGCCAAGTGCACTAAGTCATTTCTTCATGATGTAAACCATGAACAGGTTCCTGCTCAGAGGTTGGAGGGCCTACTTTGTGCACATGGCTGTCCGCTGTGCCTTTCCACTTTCACTCACCTGTGCTCCCCTGAGAAATGCCATACTCAACTCCTTGCCATGAGCTGTGAGTCCTACACAGAGGCCTTGTTAGCATCAAAAAACTTCCCTTCTCCTCTGCTTTCCTGGCAGCAATCTACCCAGGGGAATAGGAGGAAACTATGCAAGATACAGACTGCAGTTGCTGGGGAGTGAAACTTTGTGCAGAAAATGTGGATCAACTGTATCCGGTTATAGGGAAGTATGAAGAGACCCATTGTGGGAAAGTGTCATCTGGGTGAGCTTTAAGGCTGTGGCATACACTTTGGCACCAAGTGTCATCTGGGTGAACTTGAAAGCTGTGGCACACACTTTGGCACCAAGTTTTGTTTAAAGCCAACACTGTAGAGAACAGCCTTGGAGAGCCTGAGAAACTGAGGAAGAGCAGCATGATTTACACAGTGAGGCTAAAAAGAAAGCAAATGCTTATGGGGCAGTAATTTCTAAAAACTGTCAGCTCTAAAGAGACATTCTAACTACTATTTCTTTTCGAAAACCATTGTGAAGTTTAAGTATTTATATTGGTACCATAGAGCTATGATCAGGATTCTTTTTTGTTTGGCTGAGTATAATATATGCATTCCTATTTTGTAATTAGGAAAAATATTGCTCAAAACATCTGTAAAAAGGCATGATTTTTTTAAATGGTTGAGTATGACTGCTACGCAGAAGGGAGCATTGGCTTAATTCAGCTCTTATCCATTCCTTCCCTCCAAAGAGGTCGTAGCAGTTGCGGTGGTAACAGTCACATGGGAATTAAATTGCTTCTGAATGTGACCTGTTCTCTATAGGGTGACAGTCCTCAGAGATGGGACTCAAAAACAAATATATTCTTGTTCCCCAGTCATTACTGTCACTGGTGTGGATTAGAGGTGCCATCGTGGAACTGACGAATCTGCTGTAAAAGAACTTTTCATCACCCTCATGGCTACTCAGAAGATTGTCAGAACTTCCTACATTTTAAATATCCGTGCTAGGAGACATCCTGGGACATCTGACTTTTGCTCACCTTCTTAATGAATTTAACATGCTCTTCGTTCCCTTTGACAATTCAGTTTTAGTGTCCCATCAAATATAGCCGAGGGAAATCCTTTCTGACCACTTCGGTTCCTCAGTAATTGAGATGCTTATGTCTAGCACACAGTCGAGAACTTGACATTCTCTCACATACCCTGCCCTTACCAGTTATTAAAATATCACTGCTCAAAGAATTTAAAGGGGCAATAAGACAGTTTCAGAAATGGCTAAAGTAGAAGATAGACAAGGACATAGGTGCTTAGGTGAGGGAGATGTTGTTTCTGGTTAGGACAATCTCGTGGAGGAGGTTACACTTTAAGGTAAGCCTTGAACATAACTGAGCTTCAGCAGGTGAAGTTGCTTCCTTTACAAACTAATGTGCATCTTCATTAGTTTAGATGGTAATCTGTGGAGGCAGAATATGAGTTCTCTTCCCATAGTATCCTTTGTGACACATGCTTCAGTGGCTGACACAGAACCATGTCTAAATATATATTTGTAGACTTGAATTCCAGCCAGAGGCAGTGAAATAACCACTTCTTTATGGCCCAACAGAAGGTTGTCCTTGTCCAGTAGCCCTGGAATGTTTTTCAGATGGGTATGTACCCCTATGCTGGCTTCTTGGACCTGACTGCTTCGATGCTATATTAAAGAGAAGGTGAAGGAGTAAATGGGGTTCTGAGGGGAGAGCCTGGGTGAGCCTCCACTCATCTTTGGAGGTGGATCTGTGGCTGCTTCATTTTGGGATGAAAAGAAATCACTCCAGAAACCCAACTGAAGTTGGTGAATTTTTAAATCTCACTGTCTTTTGTGTGCTTCTCTTGTCTTTGATGGATCTGCTTTGCATCTCACTGGGAAAGGTTATAATGGACTGACAAATAGCCATGGCATTAGTGTAGCGCATCTCTCCCCATCACCAGCTGGACACCAGACCTGCTTCTGTAACTGTGGAGGCACTGCAGTCCCTTAGGAGCTCCCCACCTCCTTCCCAACCCCTGCCTCTCTTGCCATAGGATATCGAAAGGCAGTTCAGGAGCTTGTATGGTGTTGGCGGGGGGTCTCAGTTTCTTTTGCCTCGCAGTTCACCCCAGAGAAATGCTCGACAGGTGCCAGAAACTCAGAGTACCGCACACAACAGCCAATTGTAAGAAGAGAGTTTCTCAGTAGAGTGTCTGCCACTGACCTTGGCCTAATTTGTCATATTTTGGCTGATGATTCCAAAGATAAAGGATGGGATACCTTAGATTTGACATGCCACATTCTTCTTCTGAAGCTGTTTGTTTCACTAGCTAATGATTTTATTCTGTTATGTCAAAAACCCAAAGTTTTTTTCTAAGCATGGCAACTAGCCCTTATATGAATAGTATTCCATAGGCCCTAAGCGGAACACGTAAAATGACATTTCAAGTGCCAAGTTTTTTCTAATGCCTTTTTTTTCTCTTACAGATTTTTGAAAGCAGCTTAAATCTAATTGGCTCCCCCAGGATCTCAACTCCTATTATATTTGTGGCATTTCTTTTTCCGAGAGGCATCTGGAGAGACTGAGCTGACACTGCTCGCTGGCATGCAGGGTGGGAGGGTGCAGCAATGGATTTTTTCCCTTTCCTTGGAAACTTTCAAATCTTGGCTCAACTCTTTCTGAGCATTGAGTGTTTAATTTTTGCAATTGTTTTTGTAATGTCGAATTCTACTTTTTCTTTTACTGAATTTCATATGAATGAGAATGGCAGCTACAACTGCCACCGCCCATGGTGGCCAGTCTGCATTTGCTATGAAAGAAAAATAAAGATAAAAAGGAAAACAAAACACATAATCGTAGTATAGATCCATGTAAATAATACTGACCCAGCATGGTTCTGATAAACTGGCTTTCTGCAGGTCTAGTCTGCTAAACGTAAATACTTCCTTACACCATAGAACTGAGTCAGTTGATTCAGATGTTCCTATTACCTAAACAAGTGTGAAGAGACTGCCAACACCTTTGTCAGTCACAGTGAGTTCACACCTTTCTATGAAGCCCGCATAGTGAATGGAGTAAATGGGAGGGAAGATAGCTACCTTGAATACCAGAGAAATGAGGAGAGTATAAGCCCACCAGGGGCTTTGTGTCAAGATGTTTGCTTTATCCAGATCGTTATACTTAAAGATCTGAGATAGAACAACAGAAAAGTACACTTATCGGGTCCATTTAAAAAATATGTTATTAGAAGGCTCTGCTTTCAGAGCCTCAGTCATTCGTTGTGGAGTTGAAGGCTGAGAGTAAGGAGTGATGAACGTTTAGGAGGCCATAGACTTGATTTGGGCAAAGCACACTGAGGACATTCTGAGGCCAGATATGAAAGCTTGTTGAGCACAGGGGGCCGGCAGTGGGGTTAGAAATAGCAGATGGAGAAATGGCAAGAAACTTGTTCCTCCTTTGGAAGATAAATGATTTGAAGTCTGCATATGAGAAGAGCCTTAAAATATTTGATATCTCCTTCTTCTAAACACAGGCCAGAAAAGTGACAATGAGAATAAGCTGAAACTTTAAGTGCCTTTTTTTTAGACGGCGTCTCAGTCTGTCACCCAGGCTGGAGTGTAGTGGTACAGTCTTGGCTCACTACAACCTCTACCTCTTGGGTTCAAGTGATTCTCCTGCCTCAGCCTCCTGAGTAGCTGGGATTACAGGCATGTGCCACCACACTTGGCTAATTTTTTTGTATTTTTAGTAGAGACGGGGTTTCACTATGCGAGTCACGATGGTCTTGATCTCCTGACCTCATGATCCATCCACCTTGGCCTCCCAAAGTGCTGGGATTTCAGGCGTGAGCCGCCGCTCCCTGCCTTCAGTGCCTCTTGATGTGTGTATGTGTGTATGTGTGTGTGTTTTATGACCCAAATGGGAATATCTGTTTAACTGCAATCTGGCTGTCCTGTTATTGGTTAGGCAAGATCTACTCAAACATAGAGAAATCTAATTTCAGGCTTAGCAAGCAATAAAGTGAATAATAAAACATATTTATTAAATTAAAAACAGTAAGATTCTTGTTAACCCATTAAAAAAAATTCTTGAGGTTTTCTTCCCAAGAGAAACATTTAAATATCTGCCAAATGGAATCAGGGCCAGCCATATTGCGTTTGAGTAAATGTGTACATGTTGTTGTCCTAAGGGAGACAGCATGAATTTAGGGAGTCCAGTGTTCATTTTATTTGTGCCATTTATAGAGCTATACAACCCAGGGCAAATGTCTTTGTCTCGTGAGCTCTTAGTGTTTCTCACGTATAAATTGAGAGGATTTGGTTAGGTGGTGATTTCTAAAGCCTTTTCCATTCTATAAAACATATAAAGTCTTTCCTTATATTCTATAAAACAAAAGTATAAACAGGGGAAAGAAAAGGACAGAAATGGTTAGGACAAAAGTGAGGCTAAATGCTTGAGGGAGGAGTTTCTGGGAGGAGAAGGGAACGGGGCAGGGCAGGGCAGGGCTGCAGCAGGTGTGGGGATCTCTCCAGCTTTAGTTCACTGTCTGCCTTCCTGATGGCTTGGATGATGCAGAAATGCACCTCCTGTTTGTTCCCTCTCTCTCTCTGTTTCCTGTCATGTGTCTCTGTTTCTTCTTTCTTCACCCCTCCATTCTCTTACAATCTCTATATCTCTCTGAGGAATAGATGTAGTTAGGATTTGTCAGGAAGAAACAAGAATAATGATGAAAGTTGGAAAACTGATTTTCCAGATTGTTTTTGTCTTTCGTTTCCTGGCATCTGTTATAGCTTCAGTTTTACTTAGAAAAATAAGTTCATAGGTTGTATGTTCACGGTGATGATAATGATGATGACAGTAACCTGAGTACTTGCTGTGTGCTTGGAATCGTTCCTAATGCTTTAGGAGTAATTCTGTATTTCATCCTCATAACAACGCAATGAGGTAGGTCCTGTTATCATCACCATTATGCAGATAAGGACACTGAAATCAGAGAGGTCAAATTACTTGCCCATAGTTAGTTCTGGTGAAGTTGGGATCTTATCCTAAATCATCATTTTCAGTATGCGCTCAGTCGTGCTGCGTCTTCTCCAAGGCAGACATGATGTGTCGTTTTCACTGTAACTTTAGAATTGGTATCCTGCTTGGAGAAGACACTGTACTTTAAACTGAACTGAAGGGGCATCACCCTGTCTGGAACAGGGTTGTCCATGGCTTCTCTGGCCCTCGGCCTCCAGGGGCAAAGCTGTGCTCAGAATGCCTTCCCAAGGTCCTTGTTGAAAACCATTTGACTTTGAAATGTTTGAAAGCATCTACTTCCTTTCTGTGTGCGACTTATGAAACTTCTTTTAATTTAGAAATTTCAGTTTTAATACAGTTAAACCATAGTTTAAGAAAGTTTGATTGCATTTCTGTACAAATAGTAAAAGTGTAACATTAAACAAATGTGAATAAATTAATATATGAACAAAGTAAGTGGCGTTCAAGGAAATAGCAAAGAAAAAAAGGTCAGTGAAGCACTGCATTTAGTTATTAGAGAAAAACCCTTTAAGGTTGTATTTGCCTGAGTGCAGTTGACCTCTTTTGAGATATAGTAGGTTTTTCATTCATTATGAACATTTGACACAAGGAAAAAAAAAGTATCAGTACATTTACACTCCAAGGTCAGTATGTCTACTCCTCTATATGGTATTAAGGTGAGAGAAAGAAGTAAGAGAGCTGATCTTTTGGGCATTTGTTTCCATGGCACACAGATAATATCTTTTTGGTAGGATTTTGCATTTGAAGGCAAGGGATGCATTGTTTATTCTTGATGTCCTCTAATACCTCACTTACCCAGTGGTCATATTTCCAGCAATTCTGTCATCTGGAGCTTAGGAGTATTGGATCATAGAGTATCAGTGCTGAAAGGATGTCAGGGATAATTTAACCCAATCGTCTTATCTCACTAAGAAAGAGTGTAGCTGCAAATGAGTAAAGGGCCTAGCCGTGGATTCGAAAAACATCTCCAAATAGAAACTAATAATTATACTGTTTACTCAGTTTGCTTCATAAATACTCGTTGACTAGGTATTATGTGTAAAATGAGGGACAGAACAGTCCTCCTTTGAGTATGATCCCTCCTTAAAGCTCTTACCAAAATGTGTGTGTGTGTGTGTCATGAGGCCACAGGTAGGAAATAGCTGGGAATTGTTCCACGTGAACCCTTTGAAGATGACAGGGACTTGATCTTGTTAATTCCCCAGGGTCTCATGGTGCTTATCACAGGAAGAAATGATCACAGTATAGAAATCTGGGAATATTTGCTATGAGCAAACCTACTGACTTAAAAAACCCTCAAGGAATTATTATTTTTCATTACAGTGTTAAGTCTAAGTTCATGTTGATAACTGAGTCAAGAAGAGGTTAGAGTTCCTTCAACCTGCTGCTTAGCATGGTTGAGTGTGTATTACATTCTTGAAAGCATTCAAATGAAGAGAGTGTTAGTGCCCAAAAGAGTGAGCTTCAATTCCCTGGGAATTTTTTCCAAAGTTATAAAAATGTATTGAACACCTGCTATGCATAACAACCTATCTCTAGACCATGAATAGATAAGTTTAATGTTAGTAGAGGGGAAATTGAGTCATTGTAAATAAACTTGATGTTTGGCCATTAACTTTACAACAGGGTTTTATATACTGAAGCACCATTATCAAGGTCGGTGTTATGAAAGGGGTCGTGCTAAATGTGAGGCAGAGAGAGGAGAGAGGGTAAGTAAGCTGTATTAACTGCTGCAGCCTAGGCGGTGTGTCAAGTGTGTGACTTCATTTCATCCTCACAGCAATCCTGTGTGGTACTCAGTGTTGTTGCCATTTTGCTGATGAGAAAACTTGGAATCAAGAGGTGAGGGAATTTGCTTAAGATGATGTAGCTGACAGACAGCTAGATTGGAATTCCAAAGTCCGGGACTGGCCCACTGTGCCTGAAGGAGGTGGCATTTAACTCTCCAGCTGACATGCAGTATAACTTGCAGACATATGCATTCATCCATTTATGCATCCATCACCTATTTAACAAATATTTGAAAACCAACTTCATGCCAGACTTTAAAAGAAGAGGCAGAGCCAAATTCATAGAAAAAATTGAACTACAGGATACTATATTACATAATAAAAATATGTGACAAAATCATAAGAATGTGGTGTTTTGTTTTTTTTTTTAAATTTTTATTGGATTTTAGGTTTTGGGGTACATGAGCAGAGCATGCAAGGTGTTGTTTTTTAAAAAAAATTAGCCTGTAGACTCAGTACCATTACTTTAAGATTATATTTTTTATATTGGGGGAAATTTTTTTTGATTTTTATAAAATATTAACTGATATAAATTCAAAATTGCATCATTTGTAGTTAGCAAATCCATTTTTAAAATTTCATATTGATGTTAAACTGCTGATGTTGGCCCTGACGTCTAACAGAAGGCAGGCTTTCTTTTCCTTCTCACTTTCAGAATGGTAGCGTCCCCATTCAGCCCCCTGGATATATTGGATGCACATTTAGCACCTCCCAGATTTCCAAGTAAATCGAGTATCAAATGATGTTTTATTGCCTCACCAATTCTGAAGTCTTAGTGAAGTCTGAACTAGTAAAATGTACAGAACAGACAGTTAGAGAACAAGACAGACTAACATAAAATATGTAATTATTCTTTGTCAGTTAAAGGAAAGTGAAACCTAAAAATAAATGAAAATGACAAGAAATAGACTAATAGTATATTCTAGAAAGCACAGGATCGCAAGTCGGAAGACCTGGATTTGGATACAGATTCTTTCACTTGTGTAGCATTGTGCACAATTCTAAATTTCTTTGAGTCTGGATGTGTTTGTTTGTTTATAAATAAATATATAAAAGAATGATATAAAAAATGCTTTGCAAAGAAAGTTTTAGTGTTATAAGACCTATAAGGACCCATAAAGAGACTTAGACTCAACGAGGCAGAAAATTAATAAGGATATCCAGGACTTGAACTCAGATCCGGAACAAGTAAATTTAATAAATATTTATAGAGTGCTCCACTTTAAATATACAAAATATACATTCTTGTCAATACCACATCACACCTACTCATAGGTTTAAATGAAATATTGATCGGCCATTATTAATACTCATTTTTAGAATAAAGCAACATTTCCATTCTCTCTCCCTCTTTTTCTTCCTCTTTCTTCCTCCCTTCACTCCTTTTTTTCCTTTCCTTCTAAAAAACAAAAAGAAAAAAAAAAGAAGAAGCTTCAACCAGATCACTTTTTGCCTCTTTCAGTCTGCCTCCTATTAAAAAAAAAAAGAAAAAGAAAATTAATGAATTCAAGGAATCTCTAATGAAAACCATACAGCATGGTCCAGATACATTGTAATCTTAGTGACAATAATGTCCTATTTATTACGGCACATTATAAATTTGTCTTCCCTAATAGTGTGCTTTCATTTTGGAATGGACACATTTTGGAGTTTATTAAGCAATTGAAGTCAGATGCCCAAAATGAAATTGGTACATAACAATTCATTGAAATCTGATAACTTTTCTAAGCTGACCCTTGAACAACATGGGTTTGAACTATGGGCCGCCACTTATATTTGTATTTTCTTCCACCTCTGCCACCCTTGGCACAGCAAGATGAATCCCTCCTCTTCCTCCTCCTCCTCCAGCTACTCAACAAGAAGTTGATAAGGACAGAAGACCTTTATGATGATCCACTTCCACTTGCAGAGTAAATATTTTTTCTTCCTAATGATTTTCTTAGAAATGTTTTCTTTTCTTTAGCTGACTTCATTAGAAGAATATAGCATATAGTACATATAATATACAGAATATGTGTAATTGACTATGTTCTCGGTAAGGTTTCTGATAAACAGAAGGCTGTTAGTAGTCAAGTTTTTGGGGAGTCCGAAGTTACATGTGGATTTTTTACTGCACAAAGGGTCAATTTATTTATTTATTTATATATAAAAAGTTATGGTGTCAAATTGTATAAAGATCTAATTTATAGAATCATCATTATAATAATTGTCACCTCAAGGTGTCAAGTGAGGAGACTAGGGATTTGACATGGGGCTTAAGATGTGAAGGAAAGAAGAGAAATAGAGCTCTAGAGAGAGGTTGTTTTGTGTGGGAAGGGAGAAGATCGTCAGAATTTGTCTTATTTTCGAGTGCTCAGTTTCTTGCCCTTTTTAGTTTAGGTGGCACTAGCACCCTACAGCCTCAGAGACACTTGTACAGTGTCTCATAGTGGCACCAAAGGCCCCAAGTTGAATCTTTCTCATTCTGACCCATTGCTTCCTTTTGGCCACTCCCACTCATGTGCCGTTTGCTCTCCCTGCCTCCCACCATCAGTCCATCTCCATGGCTGACTCCAGCTTTTCCTGGGAGCAGGCTCTCTGAACCCTCCAAATTACTCCCAGTTCGCCTTCATTCTTGCCATCTGCCTTTCCTATATTCTCTGCAAATCTCACTGACCACACTCCCAGAACGGAAAGAAAAATTTAATGATATGAGAAAATGGTCAGGAAAGTGATGTGTCCAGAAGTCAAAAGGGTTGTGTAGGGCAGGATGGACAGGGAGCTAAGGCCTTGATGGAGGATCTTGGCGGGAGACTCGGTGGGCAGTTTCCGGGGGTGACCCACCTGAGTGTTTAATAGCAGGGCAAGTTTCAACTCTACTTCACATGTGCTGAGAGCGTATTACTGTGTACCTGTGTGAAAGTACCGGCAAGACAATCAGTAATAGATAGAAATGACTCCATCTTCATAGGCAACACATGTGACCACCGTGGTTTCAGTCCTGACAAGTGATTTTCTACATGTGTAGGCCGGAGGCCAGGGTGCAGCTGATCAGGTATCTGAAGCTTCTTTTCAGTGAACCCCTTTCTGTGGGTGTTCTCAGTCCAGTTATATGATGCCCCAGGAACTGGGATCACTGTGATTGTGCATAATTGCCTGTTGTTCCTTAGTGGGACTGTGCTTGCAAGGTGGGGGTGCTTTGGAAAAACACCGTTAGAGAAAAGCAGCAGAGGAAGTCTGCAAGTCAACAAGAAAAAAGCCAACCCACGTTTAGTAGGAACAGAAAACGTGTGACTCACAGGGACAAACACAGAGGCAGACGCCCCTTCATTGTTTCTCTGTCAGACTTCTAAATATGAGGTGGGAGTCCTCACAGCTCCTAAGGAAAGTCTGGTAGATGAAAAACGAAAGCATGTTTTTGAAACTCGTACAGGTAGGATACAGACTAAAGTGTGTCCAGGCTTCCCAGTCCTGCCCCTAGCATATGTCTTCTTTAAATATGATCTGACCGATTTTAGTGGTAATTTCATCTAGATAAATTGTATTCCTTTAAATAATGTTACAAACACCAGATGTGTGAACTCTTTGATTCTAGTGTTTTTGTCATTTTTCCTAAAATGTGTGCTGGCTGTGCTTTTGATGTTCTTCGAGAAACCTAAAGACAAGATGAAGAATTGCAGATGAGGCTACTGAAAGGCCCGTGAGCCCTGGGCGTGCGTTCCTTACATTCACGAGGAATCTCCCCCTATGCGGCCCTCAGAGGGATTTCTGAAGAGCCTATGCAGTAAAGGCCTTGTGGTTCATAATTTAAATATCTGTCTAAAAATCTATGCCACAATATACCTTAGCATTTGATTTGCTCTCTGTAAAGTTTGCTTTGGTATTAACGATCTTTCGGTTTTATCAGCCACATTTTATGGATTATTAAAATAGTGTCTGTGATGGAATGAGCAAAAAGAAAATGACACGGGCGAGGCAGCACCCCCACCCTTACCTCATCTGAAAATGTTCTCACGCTGAGGATAGAGCTTGCAGGGTGCCCCGTGTGCTCCAGATGATGGACAGAGCGCGTGAGGTACTGCAGGGACTCCTGAAAGGAAGCTGGGTCCCTCCTTTCAGCATTGCTGACTGCTTGCTTTGTGACCTTCAGAAGACCCTTCACCTCATTTGCCATCAGCTTCCTTACATGTTAATGGGGACAATAACAACCCTGGCTCTCTGTTCTTCAAAAGATTGCTGACAATTTAAAATTTGCTTCGAATTGCAAAAAAGTATTAAAAATCATGTATTTACATATATTCATGTATATATGCATATACATGTGTATATGTGTGTACACACACACATTTGCTATTCATGCTAAGGCAGAGATCAGGCAAGCTGAACTTGATTTCCCTTAGTGGGCTGAACACTTACACTGCATCCAGAGATCTGTACCATGGCCCGTGGCACCTTGTGTGGTTTTGTAGCCAGGGTCTTCCCCATCTCAGCGCATGGTCTCTTCTCCCATTCGGAAATCATCTCTGATTCCTTTCTCCTTCATCCCCTACATCCAATCTGTCCATTACCAGTCCCGTCAGCTCCTCTTTCAATTCCATCTACTTCTACTGCTCTGATGCTGCTAGATGGTGATCCTAGGCTACACCACATCATCAGCCCCTGTCGATTGCCGCACTGTGATCCGTTTTCCATACAGCAGCCTGAGTGACCTTTCAGAAATGTAGAACGCATAATGAGAAGCCCTGCTTGAAACTATTCAATGGCTTTTTGGTGCTTTTAGGATGAAATTCAAGCTTCTAACCGTGGTCTGCCTGGTTTACTCTAGTCACACTACTGGTTACCTCGCTCACTGTGCTTTAGCCAAGCTGGGCTCTTCAGTTCTTTAGCTCACCACATTCTTTCTTAAGGATTTTAAAAACAGACTTTATCTTGGAGGGCACTTGTAGGTTGACAGCAGAATGGAGTGGAATGTACAGAGATTTCCCGTGTAGCTCCCACATGCATAGCTTCCTGCATTATCAGCATCCCCACCAGAGTGCTACATTTGTTACAATCTGTGAACCTGCGATGACACATCCTTAGCATTGAAAGTTCATCTTTTGCATTAGGGTTTGTTCCTGGTGTTGTACATTCTATGGGTTTGGATAAATGTAATAATGACATGGATCTACTCTTGTAATGTCATATGGAATAGTTTCACTGCCCTTAAAATCTTCTGCCCTCTGCCTATTCCTCCTGCTTTCCCTCCCCCATAACCCCCCTGGCAGCCACTGATGTCTTCACTGTCTTCATAGTTTGAGTTTTCCCTCAATGTCATGTAGTTGGAATGGTATAGAATGCGGCCTTTTCAGACTGACTTCTTTCACTTAGTAATAGCTTTGAAGGTTATTCCATGTCTTTTTATGACCTTGAGGATTTGCTGTAGCTTTTTGCTTGGCTTGGCTTTAAATTTTCACCTTATTTATCTAGCCTCTTGTCACCCTGTTGCATTTTCTTCATAGCTCCTATTGCCCTCTGACATTCTTTTTTTGGTTTATTGCCTGTCTTTTTCATTAGAACTTTAGGGAGTGAGAGTCTTGTCTTGTTCCTGGCTTGTATCCCCAGTATCTAGAACAATTCCTGCTGCATGGTACATACTCAGCAGACATTTGAAGAGTGAAAGAGTTAAAACTTGGACATTCGTTCTTTTTAGCTTTACTCTTACGGTGACCAGAGTTTTGTGTTCATTCACTCTGCTCCAGGTTTTGTTCAGAGTAGAGGCAGAAATTCATGTTATGTCACTGAGTCTGGGAATTATTTCTTGTTCACCTTTGGCTTCTGAAGCTCTGCTGGTTTTCTGCTGAATTTAATGGGTCTCCAGCTGAATGGCAGTTTGGTAGCCTTGGTGGGAATCAGTCACGCTGCAAGAGTGAACAGAGGCAGTAGAAAATTATGAAAGGAAAATTGCAGAGAAGTATGATTTAACATTTATTGAGTCACATGTTGTACTCAAAGCTGTGTATAACATAAAAAGCGAATTAGGAGACAAGTCAGACATAAAATGAGTGAACACATACAAGTATACAAATACTGCAGAGAGGTATTTCTCCAGATGCCTTCTTTCGTTTACCAAACTGTAGTCTTATCAAAAAATATAGGCAACTTCAGGAGAGAAATAGTGCAGCCAATGTTTGTGGCCCAGTTATGCCCTTTGGGGCACAGAGAGGCTTGCAATTTCATTACTGGTTTTTAAAGAAACTTTCTCTTAGGCTAACAGACTTCCTAGAGAGGCCAAACCAAGTGAAGCTGAGTTAATGCTCTCATTAAAATGTTAAAGAGGCTTTATTCATGAACAACTGAAGCTGTAATTGCTTTATCCTTGTAAACTATGAAAATATGTGGTGATCTCTTGTAGAGGCATTCACCCAGTCCCTCAGTCAGGAAGAGCCTTGCTTAGTGGAGGCTTGGCTGCACCTGGGGACTGAAAAGCAGATCCTCTGGGTAGTTGGAATCTGTTGGGGGTGTGGTGTAAGTGGTGCTAAGGGTCCTCCATCAATCTGTTTTGTTTTCACTTTGTAGATCTTGTTTTGTAAGCATGATTTGACTATTTGAACTTGAGTTCTAATTTGGAAATCATATGAGAATTGAACATACACACACACACACACACACACACACACGCAAACAAATGTTATGGAAGGAAGCAGGCTTTTTTAAAAAATCAGGTTTATCTTTTCCATAAGCCATAGCTTATTGAGATGAGAATAGAAGAAATTGAAAGATGCTAACATACTGGTGAAACTAGACAAAGAATCGATCTGGAAAAGGATGGCATGTGATTTGCAGGGTGAGAAGGCGCTCAGATCTGGCTTTTGGAGGTAACGGACTTTTTTGTCCGTACTTTTTTCTGTCTTTCAATGCCCCAGTACAAAAACATAGCTGTAGAACTGTAGGTAGTGAAGTCAGATGGCAAATGCAGCTATGTTTTTCTTTCTGGAAATGAAATAAGGATGAAGACAGACTTAGAGGACTGAAATCATCGAGCTATGGTTTTTATATAACTAGGGAACTTACACTGGAAATCTCAAAGTGAAATTTAAAGGGAAAAAGGTTAGAACATTTTCCTTTTCTCTATTTCCTTGTTATTAGAACCCTTTTTGGCTGAGTGGTAACAGAACTAGGCCTCACGACATACAGACGTAATATGAACAGTACCTAGGGATTGCTGAAAAATGATGTCGAAGGAGAAAATAGCTTTTCCTCCTTCAGCCTAAGTTTGTGACTGATGCCCCTCTTAAAAAGACATTAACAAGAGAAGAGCATACAGATTTATTTAATGTAAATTGTACATGACAAAGAAGCTTTCGTGTGGACACAAGGACCTGAAGACATGGTTATACTTGTGTATTTTTATACTAGGTGACGAAAAAGTTGATAGTTGTAGAGAAATAGGAGTGGATAAAGGGATTATTATCTAATGGTAGAAAAGTGGGAGAAATTTACCAAGGCTTTACTTTAGTAAATACTTGCTAAAGTATTTGCAAAATACTTTACTTTGGGTTAGAGTCACACTAAAATACATACATCCTAGAAATGTCTACATTTTCTTCTTCAAAGCGTCAAATCTTTTTCAGATGTAAGTGCAGGGCATTTTTTAAAACTGGCTTAAGTCTGCAGGGATAATGGAGTTGAAAGATACAAGAAGCTCTCTCTCTCTGTGATAGATTGGGTAGGTTTCTAAAGAGTTCTTTTCTGGAGGGGTGATGATCCCAGTCCAGTGATTTCAACGGTATGAATGGTAGAAAGCACCTCTCATAGTTTTTGAACACAAAATAGATTCTAATATCTGGAACACTATTGGTGTTATTTAATAAAATATATATTTTAAATTATTAAGAGATTTAGAGCAAGATATAACAAATTCCTACTACTAGCTCTTCCAGTAAACTCTTGGTTGATTGAAATGGATGACTTGCCATCTCTGTTTTGGGAAACTGCTAACCTAGTTCCTGAATTCAGAAGTGAATCCAGAGAGATAGGGATCCTTGGGTTCTATCCAGACACAGCTCAACTTGTTTTCCCCTTCTGCAAAACGGATTCCAATCCCTTTCCTGATCTTTAGAGCAGGTCTATTCTGGAGGTTTCTTTTTGGCTTGCCTCGGAAATCATAGTGGGCTGTAATCAGGTCCTGATATTCCAGTATAACTCAGAAACCTTTGAAGAAATGTAATGATGTAATGAGCCCTTTGGTAATAATGGGATATGTATAGAGAGCATCATGGGAACAAATAGTAGTTTTTTATAACTTTTGTTTGCTTTCTAGAGTTTTCCATTTCATTTGCTGATAGAACATTGTCACATCTGACTGCTCAGCATTTCTGCCCAAAGCAGCCCCTCTTTTCATTTTAGTTCTTAGAGGTAAGTTATATCCAAGACCCTATGTTGACCTTATGATTAGATGATGTAGTAGTCGGTTCTCACACAGCTATAAAGATACTAACAGAGATTGCGTAATTTATAAACAAAGGAGGTTTAACTGACCGTTCTGCATGTCTGGGGAAGCCTTAGGAAACTTAGAATGATGGTGGAAGGGGAAGCAGACATATCTTACACGGCAGCAGGTGAGAGAGAGAGCACAGAAGAGCAGGGAAACTCCTTTACAAACCATCAGATCTCATGAGAACGAACTATCATGAGAACAGCATGGGGGAATCACCCCGTTAATCTAGTCACTTCCCGCCCTCAACATGCGGGGATTACAGTTTGAGATGAGATTTGGGTAGAGACACAGGGCTGTATCAGCTGTCAGTGCCAAAAGTCTGGGGGAAGTTTTCAAAGCGCATTATTGTGTGATATTTTCCTTTAAATACTGTTTTTTTGTTTTTTTGTTTTTTTTTTGAGGTGGATTCTCACTCTGTCACCCAGGCTGGAGTGCAGTGTTGAAATCTTGGCTCACTGCAACCTCCACTTCCTGGGCTCAAGCAATTCTCCTGCCTCAGTTTCCTAAGTAGCTGGGATTACAGGTATGCCAGCTAATTTTTATATTTTTAGTGGAGTTGGGGTTTCACCATGTTGGCCAGGTTGGTCTCGAACTCCTGACCTCAAGTGATCCACCTGCCTCAACCTCCCAAAGTGCTGGGATTACAGACATGAGCCATTGCACCCGGCCCTGTTTTCCTTCAAATACTTAAGTCAGTTATGTCTTAAGGCTTATGTTGATTGGCCAGTGATTGTTTGGCTAGTCAACTCATTCATTCAGCAGATATTTTGGGAATCTGTACTATATTTCAGGGACATATATAGTATCTAGGGGCTGGGATAAAAAGATTGGGAAATCAGATTTATTTACAAAGTTTTGTTGATAGTTCATAGGTTGAAAATACCTAAAGGAAACCAAATTGCTTTTCTGCAATTCAAAGACTATATGCAAGATTGCCACATCAGAGCCTACTGTGTAGAGTTCTCCATTAAGTGCATTTCATGTGGGAAGTGGTACCAGATGTTTTCTATTTTACGATAATCTTCATATATTTATGAAGCTGTAACTTACCAGGCTTCCTGATGGGGCATTAAATGAGGCTCTTTGTGTGCTACACTGTGTCATTGCAAAGAAGCACTCTGTTAATTCCTGCCTTGTCATTTATCTGGCCCTTACTGGTAATGAAGCACGTTTCACTCATTACAGGAGGGTTTTGGGTATATGCACAGAAAGGAGTAAGTGTAACAAGAGGATTGGTTTCCTGGTGGGTTAGAGGAAATACACTTAGGGAGAACTAGGGGTAGAAAGAAACCTTTTGTCTAATATGTTTACATTTTTATTCAAATAACTCAGAATTGTTCTACATTTTAGGAAATGCAAAGAAAATACTAGGTTACTGTATTTTTGAAAGTTTTCTTTTCTCTCTCAATCACTGACCTGGCAGTGGGTTAGGAGAATCCAAGAACTCCCAAGAATTACAGTAGAGGAGTCAAGCAACTTTCCTATCATTTCTAAGCTCTGTGCTTGGGAGGAATGGTTATATACTGACAACGGAGGTTTCCTCTTTTCTTCCAGGAAAGAAAAGAGAGCATAGAAAAGGGAAATAAAAATGTGGGATGTTAGTGAAGGAAAGGGAAAAGAGCAAAGAAAAAAAGGAAAAAGGATGTTTTATTGTCCTTCTTTCTCTCCCTTAGCTCCTTCTTCTCACAAAAGGAAGGGGTGAAAAAATGGACAGATTAAAAGGGTAAAGATGTGAGTTGAATCAGAGATAGGAGGGTACTTGGAGGTAGTGAAGGAGAAGGAAAATGAGTCAGAGAAATCACAAGAATAAGTGAGAGGGAAGGCAATGGGATAAGAGCTGTTTAAATTCAGGAAGAAGAGAGGCTCAGAGAGGGGAGTGGACACTTTGGTCACACTGAGAGCCTTCGATTACTCCCAGCAGGGCATCTGCCAAATAGCCAGTGTCCCTGGCTGAAGACATTTTCCTGACTTTTGTATTAACTTTAATGTGATTCTCTTTACGGTCCCCTTATTGGTGGTGGCAGTTTCATCGACACTCTGTGTGATCAAATAGCAAATGGGTAGGTACAGTTCTGCTATTCCTGCCCCTTACAGTTTGCAGCCAACTTCTGAGTAGTGCATCTTGTGTTTGACATTTGCCATTCCTCCATGTCTTGTAGGAGAGTTGAAAGGGAAGAGAAATGTTCCTAAGGGCTGTCACATTTATAGCTCATGCATTCAAATATTAAAGAAGCTGAAAAAACTTGATAAAATCACATTTTGACATTTTTTTGAAGTAAGATAGTTGACTCCTTGCTGGTCTAGTGACCTGCCCTAACCTAAGGCCACAGTCACTATACCTACAGGTGCATTGCTTCAAGGCTCAGCTCAGGAAGCCTTCCCAGAATTTCCCATCTAGGTCAGGTACTTTCTAAGTGTGGACCAGTACCATCCCCTGCCCCTGGCTTCCTGTGCTGACCTTTTCCTGTTACATCTGTCATGCTGTCTGGTAATTTTTTTTTTTGAGACAGAGTCTCCCTCTGTCACCCTGACTCTAGTGAAGTGGAGCGAGCTCAGCTTACTGCAACCTCTGCCTTCTGGGTTCAAGCAATTCTCTGCCTCAGCCTCCCAAGTAGCTGGGATTACAGGTGCCCACCACCACGCCCGGCTAATTTTTGTGTTTTTAGTTTCGCCATTTTGGCCAGGCTGGACTTGAACTCCTGACCTCCTGATCCACCTGCCTTGTCTTCCCAAAGTACTGGGATTACAGGCGTGAGCCACTGCGCCTGGCTGTTGTGTGGTAATTTTTACCCTTCCACTTTCGGCTCTTTGCACAGTATTCATTATTACTGAGCGCCTCGTTATGAAACGAGTAATGTCTATCTTTGATGCTACAGATGCTGATCTTTAGAGTGTAAAATAAATTATTCTAAATTTGACTATGCTTTTAGATACCTGTTTACAATTAGTCTGCATGTTCTGGAAAGAAAAGAGATGTAGCCAGCTGTAAGGTGTTTCTGGAGACTTTAGTAGAATATTTGTTTCCAGATTCAAGCAACTATAATAAAGGATTTGTGATTCCATTAAGTTTTTTCTTTTTTTTTTTTTTTTTTTGGAGACGGAGTTTCGCTTTTGTTGCCCGGGCTGGAGTGCAATGGCGCGATCTCGGCTCACTGCAACCTCCGCCTCCTGGGTTCAGGCAATTCTCCTGCCTCAGCCTCCCGAGTAGCTGGGATTACAGGCACGCGCCACCATGCCCAGCTAATTTTTTTGTATTTTTAGTAGAGACGGGGTTTCACCATGTTGACCAGGATGGTCTCGATCTCTTGACCTCGTGATCCACCCGCCTCGGCCTCCCAAAGTGCTGGGATTACAGGCTTGAGCCACTGCTCCCGGCCTCCATTAAGTTTTAGATACCAGAGGATGGTCTTGAAGTTTGGGGGCAACCTATTTGTTACGATTCTAGGACTCACAGGCCTGATGGAGAAGGCACTTTAAAACCAGGCTTCCCACACTTTAATGTGCATAGGGATTATCTGAGGATCTTGTTAAAATGCAGATTCTGTTGCACTAGGTCTCAGGTAGGTTCTCAGATTCCGCACTTCAAGCTCCATGGTGAGGCTGATTTTGCTGCCCAAGGACCACACTCTGAGTGACAAGGCTTTAAAACACTTTCTAGAGAATAAAGCTGGGCTTTATCCTGTGAAAATATCTGGAAGCACTTTATAGTTTGCAGAACAACAAATTTCCTGAGGGAAAGCTTATAAGTGTGTAACTCTTATTTCAATTTGGAAACTTGCAAGAATTTCTCACACTTAAGAACAGTACCTCTGATACTAGACAGTACATCTGATACTAGTCAACCCCCAAAACTGCTTTTGAATGACATTTTAGATTGTACTGCCCTTAATTAACATGCAGCTTTATTTTTTTAGGCTTTCTTAGATTTGGGAAGCCCCGGCCCTGGGACTGGCCTTAGTGTATCTACTTCAGCGAGAAAGACTCCTTTTAAAGCAGAAATACTGTTTGAAAGACTGACAGTTCTGAGGCTTTGTTTATGATGAGACCTTCACATTTATTGATTGTTACCAAGTTAGCACCATGCAGAGACCTTCTCCAAGGGCATTCAGCCGCAATGGCCAGAATGGAAAGGGCAATGTTCAGCTCGAACTTTGCAGGTGAAACCCTGCATCTGCTTACACAGATAGGCTCAGTCACCTCTCTGAAATCGATGTTTGAAGTTTTTTTCTAACAAGATGGCCTTTATTTTACAGGTCCTTTGCTGCCAGCATGATATCATATTTATAATATGTGGAGGAGCGAGCGCTCACCGTGCTCAGGTAAAGGGATGGGATGTGCACCACAAACAACACGCAGGTTAGTTGTCGCCAAATGGGAAGGGATTTAGTTTGATTATACCTCTGGCACTCTTAGTTGTGTCTAAGTTGTATCTGGGTTTCAGGGCCTGTGGCAGAAGGTCTCGGCGAACTCACACACATTTGGGGAGCATTTACAAAATACCTATGCAGGGCCTCCATGAGCATCCAGCGAGGAAACAGGACTGGTCACTCGAAATCTCTTTCCAACTTCTACAGAGTTTACATAAAATTACTACCTCTGTTCAACTTTATCAGCTTATCATGAGGCCTTTGTCTTTTTAACATTTAGATAAATAAATGAATACTGAGGACTTCTGATTAAAGTCTTATCTCTGTCCCCTTATCTAAAGGTATCCTTCCAAATTTCCTTTGCATTTTCTTTTGAAATAAATGCATGTCTCACAACTTTGATTTTCCCAAACAGGTCACTGAGATTAATTTTCCATTAACCTTTATTGCTACTGTTTCTTTCTAACCATCTTCTTAGAGGATTAAACAGTACCTGTTGGGTTAGCCTCTCCTTAGGATATGAGCCATCTTTTTCTTTGATGATCTCTATAGAACTGATTTGGATGATGGTGACCTATTGTCCAGTGACTGAACCTGGGCTTGTTAACTGAGCCAAAGCTTCTGTGGATAGACCCACAGTGGCAGTTCCGACGACCATGGGAATGTTGCTACTGGTCTTGCTTCTTTGGTGACCCAGTCTGTATTAGTTTCATCTGACTGCCTTAACAAAGCATCACAAACTGGCTGGCTTACACAGTAGCAATGTATTGTCTCACAGTTCTGGATTCTGGAAGTCCAAAGTCCAGGTGTTGGCAGGGTTGGTTCCTTCTCAGCTGTGACGGAGAATCTGTCCCAGGCCTTTCTCCTACCTTCTGGCAACCTCAGGCATTCCTAGACTTGTAGATGGTATAGTCTCTATGTCTTCACACTGTCTTTCCTACAAGAGTGTCTGTGTCTATGTCAGGTTTCACTGTGGTAAGGACACCAGTCATATTGGATTAGGGCTCACCCTACTGACCTCATCTTCACTCAATCATCTGCAAGGATTCGATTTCTAAAAATGTCACATTCGTATGTATGAGAGATTTAGATTGCCGCAGCTTTTTGGGGTACACAAGTCAGCAGATAACACTATGTGGGTGCTGGCATCCCTCATTCACTGCACTTGGTTTTACTGAGCTTTGCAGATACTGTGTTTTTATACACTGAAGGTTTGTGGCAGCCCTGCATCCAGCAATTCTACTGGCACCATTTTTTAACAGCACGTGCTCATACTGTGTTCCTCTGTCAATGCTGTTTCAGCAATAAAGGATCTCTAAATGAGGGTGTGTACATTGTTTTTTAGATGTCATGCGATTGCACACCTAATAGACTTAGTCTAGTGTAAAAATAACTTTTATATGCACCGGCAAACCAAAAAGTGCATATGACTTGGTTTATTGCAGTGGTCTGAAGCCGAGCCTGTAATATGTTCAAGGTATACCTGAATTGAATTCCTCTAGATACCGCTAAAGCATTTAGCATGGGGCCCGCTGCTTCATATTTGTTGAATTAGTGAATGGCGCGGACCGTAAAGGCCATGGCCAAATTTAATTTGGCAGAGCAAAATGCAGTGACCGAAGGTGGGCAGGTATTATGCCGGCATTTGTCCTCAGTGAACTCTTGCCTTCAGGATAGTCCAGGCTAAACAATATCATAAATGAGATAAGAGTTTTCCTTTAAAGGTAGTAGCCGGTGGGGTTTGTATAAAACACAGCCCTTTGTGTGGGCTGGTGCTGCTGTCTCCACTGGCTTCACAGGCCGAACCTCCAGTTGACATGCTGCCTCTATCAGTACATCAAGATAGCATTCCAGCTAATTCAATACAGTTTAAATCATACTTAGCCAGGCTATTCTTTCTTTCCAGCTGCACCGCTTTGCACTTATTAAATTTAACGTCCTGTTCTCTGGCTTTAATCTCTAAATGCTATCCTGAAATAGATCTGCCCTAATCACGTCTTCTTCCTTCTTTATGCTTCCTTACCTCAACATTATTACAAGTCACCTTTTAAGTGTTCAGATTTGGGTGTTGATAAATTATTAGGACACTGGTCTCAAGGTAGCACTTAAATGATCTGTCCTTTAGAGATGCTTGTTTGGGAAACCCTTTATTTCCTCTTGGGGTAGTGCTTTCTAGCCACGTCTACTGTTACTTCCAGGAAAGGATTACCTTTTTAATAGCAAAAGGAAACCTCATGCTGCGATGAGTGAAAGTCCAGGGGCAGATCTCCTCCTGCGAGGGAGGCAGGCATCTTTCGGAGCCCTGCGAATTCATTCAAGCCCCTGGATTAGTGCTGTGTGGAGCTGCTGTAAGCAGGCAGGCCAGTGTCTAGATAGTGACTGTGCGGGTCAGGCCCAGGCGCCCAGGAAGGATGAGCTGCAGAAAGGGCGGAATCATTTACTTACAAGCTTTTCTAGCCCCACAGGAACTTCTGCGTTCCTGCAGGTGGGGCTGCAGGCTGTCCCATGGCCAACTGATAGCACTGGCTTAGACAACAGTGAATTTATAAGATGATGACAGGCAGCAGAAAATGAAAATAAAAATTCATTTTAGCATTTTTCACACTGACATTAGTCCTAAGAAAATTGGTAAATCAAACAGCAAATATTTATGACGTGTGTGATGCATGCAGGCACAGTTCCACCAGATGCCAGGTACGGATGTATAACCTCACCCTGTGTCGCCATTGCTTACTTTCCTTGTCCATTTTATACAAGAGCTTACTACCCTTCATTAGAGGTCTCCTGTAACTTTTCATGCGAACTCTCCTAAGTGTGGCTTGTGGCATGTCTATAGGCTTTCATTAAAATGGAAACAGTTCATTTGTTTTGGTTAGACAATGATCAAACCAAGTGATGGTGGGACAGCCCTTGCCAGCTGCAGGTAGGGCCTGGTGAGCAATTATGTGCTTGTAATTCAGCTGTCCCAAAATAGCCAGTGAAGTACTCTGTGTGTGTGCTGCAAAAGTTATAACGTCTCAATAAGTCTTATTTTAATAATCAGGTAATCTTATGTGTACCTAATACTTCTCTATTATTAAAGAGAAAATAACCCAGAAATAAAACCTCGGGTGCCTTGAACATGAAAAACGAGTTTATTATTGTCGCTTTGTCTTTACTCCATTTTGCGTCCTCTAATTTCACTAATCTTACTTTTCTGAAAACTCAGCTATAAGACTCTCATGGAATTGATAATTATTTGCTAACTTTTTAGACTCTGATTTTAAAAAGGGGGAAATGAGAAAAATGATTCTTATGTCCTTTTAGTTAATAATTAACATGGTAAGTTTTTCTTAGATCTCTGACATTCGAATGTAATTAGGATATTATGGAAAGCATTTTAATTAAACAAATTATACTTCAAAATTCTATCAACATCTCTCAGAAAATTTTTGTACACAAATCAGGTAAAATATGAATCTTAAGGTCTGCTTTCTGTAGGATCTTCTTCCTCTCCCTCTGATGGTTCCTTCTTTGTTTCATTTAAATCATGGGTTTATGTTAAGTGCTTATGAGCTGATCATATAAAGTGATGAAGAAGAGCAGTGGCTTTTGGCTGGGAACTCAGAAGCTTGGAATTCTCTTCATGTACATTTAGTTGTCACTAAGCTCTGTCAAATTTCTGTAATTCTTTCATATTTTACTTTTTTAAATCTACAGTTATTCTTTCTAAGCATTTCTCTTTTTCTTGCTTGTTCATATGACCGCTCTGTCTTGTTTGCTCGTTGGTTCATTCATTCGTTCATTCATTCATTCATTCATTCATTCATGTGGTACCCTTTTGACAGGTGCCAAACATTGTTCTGGGCATAGTATCAAGTATATTATAATTTATATGGGAGACACCAATGATTTTTGCATGACTATGATGGAGCAATAAAGCTAAGTATACCTTTTATATAGAAAACAGAGCAGCTAAATTGGCTTGGGACAATTAGGAAATACTTTATAGAGAATATTTTATTTGAATGGAAATTAGTAGGACGTGAGTGGTAGAGAGAGAACATTCATTGTAAAGGAAACAGAGGGTGGATCAGCAGAGACATATGACGGGGCCGGGTATGTTTGTGTATTCCATGTTGTTTAGATATTGCTGGAGCATAAAATCGCGAGAGGGATATAGGGCTGGATGAGACTCTACAGGAAGGCAGAAACCAAATCTTGAAGGTCCTTTGACACATCGTTGAGTCCCCCTTTGTATGTCTTCAGTTCATCCTGCTCCTTGCAGGGAGAATGGCTGTGTGAAAGAGTGATTATATCCTGCCAGACTCTTCCTTTATGACCCTTGTCCTGGTCTCACTGCTTCCAAAGGGAAGTCGAGTGTTTTCTCTCTTTAATTCACTCCATTGAATCATTTACTCTCCTAGATTTGCCTGCTTTGCTTTTCACCAGAATTTGTTATTTTGCTCTTTTAGATTCCATTTTCAAAATCCTCCCCTCCTGAAGACCTCACTGAAATTCATATCCTTTATGAAAACTTTTCTCTACTCATGAATGATTTACCCCTTGTGAATTCCAGAACTTTCATTAGACTCTGCAATTTCCACCTGCTTCTCATATGTCACAAGTAATTTTTATAACATTCTCAGACTATCCACATGTTGAAGAGAAGGGCCATAGACCTACCATGTATCCTATTTATGCTGGAAGTGCAGCTTCTTGCATGTATTAGTAGTAGACATTGCATGGATATTTGTTAAAGCAATAGAGGAAAACAGAGTTCCTTTAATTTGAAAGGCTGCTACAGAGGTGGAACTGAGGGATTGATTCATTGTCATATGGAAGGGATAGGAGTTAACATAATGTCCAGATGAAACTCTTAGAGGGAAAAATAATTGTCAATGAAGGTAGAAAGAGTACACTAAACAAAAGGCAGGAATATTTACAGAAAAGAGATGCAGTTTGAAAGTCAGTTACGCTACCCAAAGGTTTAGGCACGGGGAGAAGATACTTAAGAAGCCATTCAGCATGTGTGATTGTCTTTAACAATGAGTGACAAGTGGAATAACAGGTAAAAGCACCTACAGTGCATGAAGATGCTCTGCATTATTAAATAAAATGGCCTCTGGAAAACTTGATTTAATTTAAGAATGCTCAGTTGCAGATCTGGAGACAATCACAAATTCAGAAATATATTTATGAAACTCTGTGGGCACTGAGCTCAAAAGACTGTAATCCTGTTACTTGTGATTTTGAAAAGGGTAAACATGAAAAACTGAAAAGAGTTATTGATTAAAGAAGTAATATGAACAGGAATAATGGAATTAAAGTAATTGAGGCAATATTGGGCCTAATGGACCTTGTTCTCTTAATGCCTTTCTTCTGCTTTTGTATTGAGTTGGCCCCAGAGTCGATAGGACTATGTGCACAGAAAGAGAAGGACATGATGGACGAATTAGCATTGCTGTCTATGAAAAAACCAATCTGTTGTTCTTACAAAGAACATCAATCAGTCTGTGAAATCAATCAACTGGAATTTTTTACATTTGGCTTCCAAGATAATGAGACAAATAATGAGAAAAGACTGTATGCCTTGCATATAGGAGATACTCAGTAAATGTTTCTTGAATTGAAAACCAAACAATATCATGGATTTAGTTTAAAAACTACTTCAGTGTAAGTCCTTTTATCAGTCCTCATTCAGTCCCATTTCTTTTACTCGACTGCGTATGTCTATAGTACTATAAATGTAGATTGCTCATTTTTATTGATTCTTGCTCTGAAGTGAGTTCTCTCACATTTTTACTGCCAGGGAGTCCAGGCCAGCTTCACGTGACTTTGTATCTCTGTATTATTTAGTGTCTTAACTGTTTTCTGTGACCAGACTTTCTGCCCTATCCAGTATTGGCAGATTACATTTTTTGAAATATCATTTTGCCAACACCACTCTCTATTCAGAAAACGTCGATGTCTCTTTGTTGTCTACAAAATCGTGGCCTCATTGTATGTTAGAGTTTATTTCCCACTACATGGCTTTGAAAGCATCTGTGTTCAGACTTGTCCAGCCTCCCGTCCATACTTAACTTCCACCACCCCCTGCCCAGACACCATGGGGAAGACAGATTCGTCTCTTCATCCGGTCTTCCCATTTGGCAGCACGCACAATGTTCTGCATGGAATCCTTCCTCTCATATCTGTATCCATCCAATTAAAGTCAGTTCTGCTCCAGGCAATATAGTCCTTAAAACGGCACATTATCAAAAGCTGTGCTGTAAAGACAATTATTTCAGTAGCATAAATAGTGTTGGGGACTTGAGAGTTGCAGGGGCACAATAACAAAGTTGTTTTACCTGAAGTTATTTAAATAATAATGGTATTTTCAATCTCTGTAAAAGTATAACTTTATAACTTTAAAACTTGAACATCCCAAAAAATTCATTTTTTATATCTCTTTTTATAAGATTGTAGTGAATTAAGCTGGTATTTAAAATAATTGTTTCAATGTCTTAATGACCCACTATTGTGAGAAATGGAGAATAAAGAAACTTAAAGCAACTGTGTTGTAAAAAGAAGAGCTTTTTTCCTTACGCCAGGAGCTCTAGTCTGCATAAAATAAATCTTATTCCCCAATCAATTGATCACTTTATACCTAATACACATTATGCGAACTCTGCAGAGGAAATGTCTATAACACTTTATTTTTCAAAATGTAGTTTAAGGTCCTTTTTCCTCTACCGAGTTTGCCTTTTACCATTCTTCCCTGCCTGGGGATTTTTCTCCTGAATACTCTCTTTTAGGTTAATTATCAATTCAAGGGCTGCTTTAATTTTCATCTTTTTGAGAATTTGTAGAGACTGTTTTGAAATAGAGACATATTCTTATTTTCCACAATGTCCAATAGATTGTTAGCGCAATGATGTACTAGTTTATTAGAGCATACACTTATTAAATTCAGTTTCGTCTATATCCAAAAATTGCTGTTTTCTCTACTTTCTGTTCCTCCTGAGCATTGGCCCTTGTTTTAATGTTTTGGGGTGGGGGAAGAGTAATCCCCATTTTGATGTCAATGTAAAAGTATAAAGACTGATAGGTTTCAGATTAAGGATAAATACATGTGTTAGTTCCTGACCCTTCTTGAAACCTCACTAAAATGATGTTTAAGAGATTTTTATTTATTTATTTTTTTTTGAGTCGGAGTTTTGCTCTTGATACCCAGGCTGGAGTGCAATGGCGCGATCTCGGCTCACCGCAACCTCCGCCTCCTGGGTTCAGGCAATTCTCCTGCCTCACCCTCCCGAGTAGCTGGGATTACAGGCACGCACCACCGTGCCCAGCTAATTTTTTGTATTTTTAGTAGAGACGGGGTTTCACCTTGTGGACCAGGATGGTCTCGATCTCTTGACCTCGTGATCCACCTGCCTCGGGCTCCCAAAGTGCTGGGATTACAGGCGTGAGCCAGCGCGCCCGGCAAGAGATTTTTATTTTAAAAGGCACACAGCGATGGGAGCAAAGAAAGCAACAGTTACAGCATTTGGGGACTTGGTATATAGATGGATGAGTGGTAACTTCAGCAGACCTGAGAAAGTGAAGTTTTAATCTAGCAGAAGAGAAGGGAAAACGGTAACCCAAATTATACTGATGAACTCTGCAAAAACTCAGGAACAAGAATCCCTGGAAGCGAGAGTGAAGATACAGTTGAGAAGCATTGGTTGGAAGTTCAGATCTTGTTCCTAACTTTTACAAGGAGGAAACTGCTCCTTCACTCCAACAGAGGGATCGAGATTATGTTTTCTATAAAGATGGCAAAACAGAAGATTTCTGGATTGAAAAGTACCAGGAAAGGTTAAAAGTGGTATAATATGGTCCTGAAACCTGATAGTTTGTGGATTACATTGCTTTACCAAATCCTAAGAATGACAAAACCTTCTATTCCCTGCTTCTTAGCCTGCAGGCAGCTAAGGATACCTTTCCTACAGGAAACTGCCCTAGGACTCTAACCTAAAAATAGAATTCAAGGATACTGACATCAAGGATTCCCTCAAGGAAAGGCCTCACCTCAACAATTCTAAAATAAATCCTATGTCAACAACCACACTCCCAACCTTTCTGTTGACCTTCTAGTGCCCTGCCCTTATCAGCGAACAGCCACGGATCATAAGGTGTTTAAGGAAATGTCTGATATCATGAGAGACAAAAACTAAAGCACATAAACAAAAAAGGCAATTTGGAGGAAACAACCTTAGTAGAAAGAAGAAATCTTTTTTTTTTTTTTTGAGACAGGGTCTCACTCTGTCATCCAGGCTGGAGTGCAATGGCGCAATCTTGGCTCACCACAACCTCCTCCTCCCAGGCTCAAGCAGTTCTCCTGCCTCAGCCTCCCTAGTAGCTGGGATTACAGGCACGTGCCACTACCATCCAGCTAATTTTTGTATTTTTAGTAGAGATGAGTTTTCACCATGTTGGCCAGGCTAGTCTTGAACTCCTGACCTCATACAGTCCACCCACCTCTGCCTCCCAAAGTGCTGGGATTATAGGTGTGAGCCACAATGCCCAGCTGGAAGAATAAATCTGAAAAACGAAATCACTGGTGTCTCCAGACAGATAAGGCATGGTATTTTAAGCATGAGACACAACAGAATTTATAAGGGTTAGGAGGTAAAGTTAAGGAAAATTTCCAGAAAGTATGGTAAAAAGAGAAAGAATAGAAAATAACAGAAAAAATAAGAAGCCTAGAGGATTGTTTCATACATTTAAAAATAGTAACACCAGATCAAGAGGATACAGAAAACGGAGAACAGAAAACCATCGAAGGAATAATTCAACAAAAGTGCTCAAAAGCAGAAGTTTCCTGTTGAAAAGGGAATAACAATAGATGATCATCAAACTTGACAACACTAGAGTGTGCTCCAATAAATGACATGGTAAACTAATAAAAAGAAAGACTTGGTTTCCCAGAGATGGAGCCAACACAAGAGCGAGGTGAAAAGAACCCCACAGATGATGGTAAAAGATATCTCAACAGCTGTGCACTGGACTAGTGGTCAGCTGATGTAAAATGCAGTAGGTAGAGTGACTCAGGAGAAAGGTCTTCAAGATGGTAAAATTGATTAAACATCTAGTGTGTTTGTGCTGAGAGGAGATTTACAGATCTTAGGGAGGCTTCGGGGATAACATCATGATGAGTACCTAGGAAACTAACACCAGTGAAATAGAGCAGTGATTAATTCCAAGGAAGGTGAAAAGTAAGGCAGAAAAGGAGATACAATCATAGAATACTCCATGATTCTAATGATGTAAATATGGATATTTAACACAACCGAAATTATTCTCAGAGGATGAGAACATGAGGCACGTGCGTGTGTGATAAGAAACCTGACCCTTGGCTGGGCACAGTAGCTCATGCCTGTAATCCCCGCAGCTTGGGAGACCAAGGCAGGCGGATCACCTGAGGTCAGAAGTTTGAGACCAGCCTGACCAACATGGAGAAACCCCATCTCTACTAAAAATTAGCTGGGCATTGTGGCATACACCTGTACTCCCAGCTGCTTGGGAGGCTGAGGCAGGAGAATTGCTTGAACCCGGGAGGCAAAGGTTGCAGTGAGCCGAGATGGCACCATTGCACTCCAGCCTGGGCAATGGAGTGAGACTCTGTCTCAAAACAAACAAAAAAACAAAAAAAACCCCAAAAAACCTAACCCTCATTGTCCTCATTAGGAGGTTAATCAATAATACCTAAAATTGAAAAACTATGAAATAGTAAGAGAAATACGTTATTTAAACCAGTGCATATAAATTTTTGGCTTTAGTATGGCATGCATAGAAACTGACACTAAATAATGTAGGAAGCTGGAGACAATCATTTATAGAATATTAAGTAGATATAAAACTTTAAATATTTTCAGATTTTTCAATGAGAAACCTGAGCTTGCTTTCATAAACGTAAGTTTGTATAGTTCTTATATGCCTGAAATGGCTGGACACAATTCTTGATCAATAGCTTAATGATGCTCTCTTCAAATTCTTTTTAGTCATTGTCAGTGAGACATTACACAAGTAGTGATTTTTTAATAAACAAGCCATTTCACCACTATTTCATATTCTATAACAGTTAAAGTTATATTTAAAACAAATTAATAGTTTTGGCTTCCTTTATAATCCCAACAGATTTCAAAGTAACTGAATTTTTTCCTATGAAGTAATTAAAAATAATAATAAGGCCTGAATTTATAAAGTGTGTGTTTATTGTTAGAGCAGTCACTCCATAGGTAGCTTGGATGCCAGTGAAAGAGGACATTTGGCTCAACTGGAAAGGAATATCTGGTCTGTATAAAGACAGAATTTGGGGGGTTGTCACTTGTAGCTGTGGCTACCAGGCCTTTCTGCCCTCACCTTTCAAGAGCTCTGCTTTCAACCAGCTGTGCCTTCTACACCTGGAATGAAACCTCCTCCGGCCATCACATGGACTGCTTCTGCACAAAGTGAAGGGGTGCCTTCTGCCGCAGTCTGTTGGCATGGGTGTCCATGGATGTTTCTAGTGCTCCTCAGCAAGCCATGAGCACCATGCCTTCGTACCTTGAGGAAGCTGATGGCCAGGTGTGATCTGCCCAGAGGCACCTGCCACCTGAGAACCCCACCTGATTCCCAGAGACTGAGAGACATCCATACATCATTGCATACCTGGAATCAATCTTTGCACAATCGTGTGCCAACACCTACCAGTTGGTAGCACTGATTTCCACATGTGAAAACAAATTCCAAAAGAATTACTTAAATAATTGAAAGCAGTTATCTGTGGACCTAGTCCTATTTACCAGTTGAGGCTGTATTATGAATAAATTTGTTTAAATACAGACTAATTTTTTAAAATCTCTTATGTAGTCTTACTGGATCTTCCAGACCTTTTGCCCTCTCAAAACACTGCACAGAGCTGCTTTCAACTTTGCTTTTCTGAGCTGAGCCGACAAAATGTATACAACTCTGGACTAGGGTCTGCTTCGTAAATGCAGAGGCTGTTTAGTTTGTGGATTATCCGCATGCCATATATTACCCCAAGGATTAAGATAGAAGAAGTCTGAACCTGAAAATAGCAAGCTTCATTTTCTAATACAAGGAAAAAGATAATGATGATAAATACAGCTTGTGTTTTCAAACTTTGTTTTCCTGTTGTCCCTTTACCATGTTCCTAGGGAAGTTTGTAATAATGATTTAGGAGAAGAGGTGGGAGACTGATAGTCATTTTTCACTAAATTAGTTGGAAAAAAAAAAGAAAGGCACTTGAGAATACATAGCAGAGAACACTCTTCTTTGACGGAGGGGACTGAGAGTGTGGTCTGCTTGGTGCCCTCCAGATTCAAGGCTGAAGTTGGAAGCGGTGGTGCTTTAATCTGCTGCACGGCTAATGGACCTGCTGATTTGTCCTCATTTTTTAGTCCTATCGTATGTCCTCAAAACCCTCTCAAGGGTTTACACTTTTAGCCTGAGGTCTCTGTGCTTCATTTTTCCTTTTGTTCTCCAAACACTTAACGTTGCCTCTTCCTGTTTCATCTTCTGAGAGGTTCAGCATAATGTATGGTAGGAATTGAATAATTTGAATGAAGCCTGTGACATGTCTTGATGATGTTAAGCCACTCAGAATCCTAGGAAATAGTCCCAGCTTGCATTAGCAGAAGATTAATGCAGGTGATCTTTAAAGTCTTAATTTTAAAAAATTTACATTTTTGCCAGTGATGATTGAAAAACACCGGCATTCTTTTCGCCTGCCTTACTGATTACAATTGCAAATACTTGCAAAAGTGCTAGAATGGCATCTCATTGTTCCATAAGAAGCAGATTATTATTTTACCCTTTTAATGGCTATCAAATATTTAAAACAACAGTTTTCTAAAAATAATCTGTACCTATATGTAACGTGGGGATAAATCACAATGGGAAATGTATTCTGATACACAGGTATAATAATACTTTCTCAGATAAGTTTATATGTCTAATTTGCCAAGAAGAAATTTAAACTTTTGAGAGGTTTCTTACTGCAGACGTCATTGTGAGAAAAGGTAAAAATAGGGGTTCTTTTTGGATGAAGTCAAGACAGTGATTACTCACATAGTTCTGCCTTTTGACCCAGGATGTCCTGGATGTGAGCCCAAATCTTAGGATTCCCTGAATCAGGAATGGTGGAATACCATGGTAGGGTAGTATTTGGCAGATGGAATCAAGGAAACGCACCAGCTCTTGAACTTTTCCAGAGCAGGAATATATTAAGGGGAGAGGTGATAAGAGCAAAGAGTTTGTCCTGCTATCTGGAGAACAGAGAGGGTGCAGTCAGCTGTGGAGAGCGAGGGAGTGTGGGGAGCAGTGGGGCAGGTGCAGACCACAGCCAGGAAGAGGAGAATCAAGGGAGTTCGCTGTGGACTTGTAGATCTGGGGTTGACATAATTCAAGAAGAAACATTTCGAACATTTGGCGGCAAGTGACATGATCAACATGACATTTGAGAAGATGATTGTTGCTGTGTTATAAAACAGCTCAGAGAGGAGCTCAGTTGGCGCATGCTAAGAAGGACTGCAGAAGAGTGAGGAGAAGGAATTGGACTTGATGGCAGGACTGATAGAGAAGAGAAGATAAAGATAAGGTATAGACAGTGTAAGTCAAGGCTGGATTGCTGCCTTAGAGAACAACTCCCATCTTTACCAGTCCAAAAAAACAAAAAGCAAAATGATCAGAAGAGTATCCAGCAAATGTCCAAATGCCTTGTGGAACAGGTTGGTTCTCTTCCCAGCTTACAAATCATGGAACAGTTAGGAAAAGACAGAAATTTGCTAAACAGATCATTTCTCTTTTGGATGTGCTATGACTGTAGCCGTGGCCCCATCGACTCCCGGAAGATCATCCAGACAGCAATAAATAAGGAATGTGGTAGGAATTCGAGGTCAGGGAAGGAAGCACAGGTCTGGGGATCATTAGTGAGCACAGCACTGGGGTCTGAGTGTGTGGATACGCATTCTGTGTCACAGAGTGAAGGAAGGGAGGAGCAGAGGTGTGGAAGCAAACACTGTGAGATGCTTCATGAAATGGCCAAGGAACAAAAAAGAACCAAGTGGTTGCAGTGGCTCTATACTCATGGAATTGTTCAATCTAAACTTAAGTGGATACTTGCTTCATTGGAATAAACAGTCTGATTTGTGTTTTCAGGCTCTACATAAATGAAGGGATAGTTCCATCTCTCAAGACTTAGCACCGACAGAGAATTCACAATATACATGCAGCAAGGTGAACCCCAAAACCTTTTGGGCTCAGCTACCAGAAGGATTTTCATGAGCCCCTTTTCTTACACACAAATGAAATTCACCCTTATTTGTCTTACGGTTGACTATGAAAATTCTTTAAATGGATATCAAGAAGGAAATCTTCCAGTAAGTTCTGCACTGCAAAGCAGTAGCATTATTTAAACAAAGAATACATTAATTTTTACATTGCAATCAGATCAACCAGCACTTATCCACCCAGAACAATGCGTTATAACAGTGTGTACGTTTTCAGTTCTACACTGAAAATCCCTCTGAATCCTGTATCAGTGCTCATCAGACAGTATCTATCTACCTATCTATATATTAGATACATGAACATATATTTATTAGGAGATTCATTTTAAGGAACTGGCTCATGCAAATGTGGGTGCTTGTAATTCCAAAAACCATAGGGCAGGCCAGCAGTCTGAAAACTTCAGCAAGAGTTGATGTTATATGTAGCCTTGAGTATGAAATCTGTAGGGCAAGTTGGCAGGCTGGAAACTTAGGCAGGATTTCTACGTTACAGTCTTGAGGGAGAATTCCTTCTCCTGGAAACTCAGTTTTGCTCTTAAGGCCTTGAACTGATTAGATGAGGCCTGTTTGCATGATCAAGGGTGATCTCCTGCAGCCAAAGTTACCTGATGATGGCCGCTAATCCCATCTATCAGATACTTTTACAGCGACACCTACACTGGGACTGGACTAAACACCTGAGCCTAGCTAGGTTGACTCACATGGTTTTGGCATCTCAAGTCTCTTTCTTGTTTTTACTGTAGTGGAAAGAGCAGAGTCAGCTACATTTTGCTTCATTTCCCCAATGTTGCAATCTTTATAGGGGAGTAAAGATTCTGTTCCTGGTTCAACGGTGGCAGTTTTACTGGTGCTTTTTGTTCCTGTCAAATTATTAGTTAATTTGTTTGAAAAGCTGGGCCATGTTAGCACCTTACCCGTGTCCTACATGATGCCAAATGGTCTTGTCTGCTTTGCCTGGTAAGCAGAGTAGGCGTGGGATGTGCAAATTTTCATTGAGCAAGGTTATTGACTACTCACGTTCTGTAGTGAGGCTGCTCAGCTGACTGTGACAGTCACATGGGATGTGGGGAGTTAATATTTTCTGGGAAGAATTTTAATGTTAAAATTTACTGTCTTTTGCACATATAAATTTGAAGCCTTAATGTTATGCTCTTCTGGTTATTTGCATTTAATATGCATGCAAATTCACAATATATACTATATGCCAAGAACATAAATTATAAATCGGTACTTTCCCTAGTTGTTAGCAATTTTGGCTGCTTTAAAAATTAATACTTTGAAGAAATAATATGTTTTCAAATTTATTTGTAGTATCTTTAGTTTCCAAAGGAAAATATATATAGTTCACTCTCAGGAAGGTAGATCTCTGCTGTAATGTTCTCTGGATTTAAAAAGTCGTGTGTAATGCTAGAGGTTAGAGTGTTTTTATTCATCTTTCCTGCAGATGAGTTTCAGTTAGGTGTTGCCGATGTTTGTTTCCATTAACAATGCTGAGGAATATGTGTTTCTGTAGCTTGATTGCAGCCTCCAGCCATCCTGTATACCTGGGGGTGAGTCTTTTCAGTGATAAACACACCTCCGGCACCAGAGAGGCATATTGTACTTCCAAGTGGAAGAAGACCGGCCAGTGCTGCACAGTTGACGGCCAGAGACTCCCAGAGAGGGACTCTGTAGCCTCCCTGCCTGCCATTGAGGCTTGTTGTCTTGGCAACTAAAACACAGCCATCCATCCTTTCCCCAGGTAGGGAGCCCAGCCATCCTTAACTTTGCCATGACCTTTTTTCCTCCCGCTTCCAATCTGTTCAGGGTTCTGCCATGCATCTTCCAGGCAGCTTTGGATTTTCTCTCCCTTGGACGTCACCAGGCCACCTCCTGGTTCTGTTTTTCTCCTTTCGATGAATGAATGCTCATCACGGGCATCCTGGCTACTCAGCTTGCTTACTTTTTCCTACATCCAAAGCAAGGCTCCCAAGCCTTCCTGCCCACTCTGAAAGTCAGGTCATCTTGCACCGTGAAACTCTAGAGTGGAGCATTCTCTGCAGGGTGCAAACATTTGTCCTCAACTTCAGCAGTCTGCTCTGGCACACTCTTTAGACTAATGTTTAAAACCTTTTTCTGTCTGTGCTGCACGTCTTTCATGACTTAGTAACCCTCCTTCACCTTACCGACCCTAAGGACCACTTTATCCTCTATGTTCCTAGGTTATTTAATCTCACTCGAAATCAGCCCTCTTCAAGGGGTCGAGAGCAAGGGCTCTCAGCTGACAAGTTTTATTGGTGGCACCATCACAGTAAATATTATGACTACCTTCTGTGCCAGCATGTTAGCATACTACAAGTAGCTGCACAAAATGGGCCTGTGGATGTTGACTTAAACCTGAATTAGGGCCTCTGTGTTATTGTGCAGCCTGGTCAAGGGCTCAAGTTGGGATGAGAATCCATCTTGGTTCTGCTCTTCATGTGTGCCCTTGGGTGTGGCTGGATCTGCCAGGATTAACAGGTGACTTCCACCTCTCACTCTTTTTCCCTCCAAAAAAGTGACCTGTAGCTAGTCAAATGGGGCTAGGTCATCGACCTGAAGAGGAATCATTTCCTGATTCACTTTTGGGCCACATAGGCATTATTTACTACTTTGCAGCTAGGCACCTATAGGCTTATAAAAGCCTTGACTTACAGAATAGATATGACAATCAAAATGATTCAAAGTGAAGTCTTCTTTTTTATTTAGACAGAATCTCACTCTGTTGCCCAGGATGGAGTACAGTGGCATGCTCTCAGCTCACTGTAACCTCCACCATCCAGGTTCAAGCGATTCTTCTGCCACAGCATCTTGAGTAGCTGAGATTACAGATACCTGCTACCACACCCAACTAATTTTTATATTTTTTAGTAGATACAGGGTTTTGCCATGTTGGCCAGGCTGATCTTGAACTTCTGACCTCAAGTGATCTGCCTGTCTTGGCCTCCCAAAGTGCTGGTATTACAGGCATGAGCCAGTGAAGTCTTTTATTACAAGGAGAAAGTACTAGGTGAGGATAACTTAATTTTGTGATCATAATTGCATCCTGGCAAAATTTTCTGCAGTAATTTCTTCTCCTTCTATTCCCTTTTCATCCCTGCTCCTTTTCTCCTCCTTCCCTTCCCCTCCTCTTTTTCTTCTTCTTCATTTTTTGGTAATAATCATAGTAGCTAATAAATGTATAAAATATTCTGACTGGCTCAGAGATGCATTTTTCCCAGGCTTGATTGTATCATTGGGAATTCTAACCCCATAGGTCCCACGTGGTGTGGGTGGAGCAGCCTTCTAACTGTCATAGAAACACGGAAGTCCCATGCTGGATTTACATAGAGCTCAGGGGCTCTGAGTGTAAGAACTGGAGCTGGACTCAGTTTTGGCATCCAGACATGCACTGATCTCTCTCATAGCTCAGGATTCCCCAGAAAAGACTGGACCGAGGGATGTGATGGAGTTCCTGAAGAAAAGCCATGAGTGAGGAAGTCTGCTAACATGGGCCAGACCAAGCTACAGGGGGTTTTGTTTTGTTTTCTTTTCTTTTTGAGGTGGAGTCTTGCACTTGTTGCCCAGGCTGGTGTGCAATGGTGCGACCTCGACTCTGCAACCTCCGCCTCCCGGGTTCAAGCGATTCTCCCGCCTCAGCCTCCAGAATAGCTGGGATTACAGGCACCTGCCACCATGCTAATTTTTGTATTTTTAGTAGAGACAGGGTTTTATCATGTTGCCCAGGCTGGTCTCGAACTCCTGACCTCAAGTGATCCGCCCGGCTTGGCCTCCCAAAGTACTGGGATTACAGGAGTGAGCCACCGCGCCCAGCCGAGCTACTGGGTGTGAAAGTACAAGTAGCAGTGGTTCTAGGTGCCTCCCTTGACCCAATGAGCCTTCCCTCAGTTTCCCCACCTGCAGCAGACTCCTGCTCACACAAAAAGCAAGTATACTATGGCATGAAGGATGACTGCGCCATAAAGCAGAGGTCATTGAACCATGACCCTTGAGGAAAATCCAGCCTGTGGCCTGCTGGATTGTTTTTGAAGAGTGGAAATGGCTTCCCTGATGGTGAGGGCTTGAGGTTTCTTCTCCTCCCTCTTCACCCCTTTTTCTGTGCTGGAGAAGAAGTTGTCTTCCCTGAGAATGTCGTCAAAGGTGTTGATGGTGATTTGTGATGGCAGAGTGATGAAGGCATGTGGAGCAGATGAAAAGTACAAGAGAGTAGGATTGTCAGGAGAGGAGGATTGTCGGGCAGCCGGCCCTAAGTCTGACTCTCAGGGAGTCCTGGAGGAAGTAACTGAGGAAGGGATCCCAGGAAAAGCTCAGACTTGCTGCCATTCATTCCATGCATGGAGCTCAGAGGATTGAGAATTAGGCTGTTGCCTTAAGTGCAGCATATCTGTGGCACCAGGATGCCAGACGACTTTCGGTTTAGACTTGTGTTCTATAGTTTATGAAGTCTTTCTCATTTTGTGCCATTCTGAAGCAGGTAGAATGGGTGTTACCTTTGACCTCAATTCATAGAGAAAAAAAAGGACTGATGCTATGTCAGGGAAATAGTGTCCCTTCTTCAAGGTCATAGAGTTGTTATATGATGATGTTGGAAATGAAATCTAGATATTCAGGCTCTAAAACCTGAGCCCCATTCTTGGAATCTGTGAATTATCAAAGTGTGAACTCTACACCTCTCATCCCCAACAGAAAAGCCATCTTACTCAGTACTGTCTATTTGTAAGCTCAGTAGATTAATATATACAACATTAGAAATGGTTAGAAGAGCTCCAGAATTGGATTTATTTTATACCTCAGCTTATCCACTTCTCACAGGGAAGGCATCTATAGAGCAGACTAACCAGAGTGTGAAGGTAGTTTGTGTGCCCTGCGCTGTTCATGTGTCTCCGGGAGCTCTGGGTTGAGTCGGATTACTTGGATATTCTAGTGCTACTTTTATAGACAAGCTATGAAAGGAGTAATTGTGAGAAATAATTACTGATGCTGTGACAACTTTAATAAAAATTGTACTATTTTCCCATAGATATCAGAGCAAGACGCTACAGTAAACGAATTGAGTGGCCTGTTTTGTGTGTATATGATTTGGGTATCATAAATTGTCATTCCCACATGATATGACAGGAGAGAGGATTTTGTACACTTGTTTTCCACCTTTACACTTGGACATTTTTGTCATAACTAAATGTGCAGTGGAGCCAGCTGGAGTCTGCACAGGCTCCAGGGCTGTATCTGGGTCTTACCCTGAGCGATGCATTTGGTTTCAGAGCCAGTGTTGCTGATACAGGCTGCAGCCAGCACAGGGAAATACATCACAGGAACAGGGAGTCTAACCACATCCATATTCAGATAAGGAGAACACTGAGTGCTCTCACTGAAAATGATATCCAGGGGCTCTGGGATAATTCGCCTTTACACTGTTCATAAAATACGGTAAAAATAAAGCCTTAAAAGTCATGCTTGTGAAGAGTGGAGACAGGAAAATGAGAGTAGCAATTCACACAGTGCACTTTTCCGTGGAGTGAGAAGTCATATCAATTTTTCAAAAATGGATATTTTGCCTCAGACACACCTGTAAGAAGCGAGGTTAGCCATGAGTTAGTGGCTTCTGAGCTCACTTGGACCTTTGCCTGGCCGGCAAACATCATTTCTTAGAGAGCCTTCCATCCACCCAAAGCTGAGGTTTCTGTCTCTCCAGCTCTGCCTTCTGTGTTCTCTATCTCATGATCTTATTTTATTTTCTTCACAGCACTTTCCACTGTTGGCAGTTACCTAATTTATTAATTGGCTTGCTTCATCTCTCTCTCACCTTTGGGTTGTGCGCTGCAGGGTTGCAGAAGCTGACCGTGGCTCTCTGGTTCACTGTTGTCTTCTGCAGCCCAAGGAACAGTGTCTGGGCTGTGGTAGGTGTTCAGTGAACTCACTGACGAATCAGTGAATCAAACGGTAAGTAAATACATGCTTTCCTCTTGCTTAACCCTACAGAATAGTCCCAATACTGGGTTATGATCTTTCCCTAGTGAAAGAATCCAGACATTCTATTGTTGCCTTAACAAATTACCACAAGCCTAGTGGCTTGAACCACACAGATTTATTGTCTTGCAGTTCTGCAGGTCAGAAGTCTAACACAGTTTTTACTGGGCTCAAATCGAAGTGTCAGCATGGCTGCACTCCTTAATGGAGACTCTGGGGGAGACCCATATTCTTGGCTTTTCCAGTTTCTACAGGTCACACACATTCCTTGGTTGTGATCTCTTTCCGTCTTCAAACCAAGTTTGGTGGTACTCATAATTCTGCCTGTCACGTGGATTAACTCACAAAGGAGGTATATGGATAATCAAGCCTAAAGCCTCATTTCTCTTCCAGAATATATATGGCAAAACAGAGAGTCTCCCCAAGTCATTTATTCATTCAACAAGAAATATTTTTAGATCTTGTCACGCTCTTCTTGATAATTTGGTTCCTGGTGGCAGAGTGAGCCTAGATTGCTGTTTTGTAGGGTTGGATATGGAGGCCCTGGGCAAGTTCTCCTGAATTCCCAACCAAGCCTGTCAATCAGAAATTGGGCTTCTAACCAGAAAGAGATCAGCGTGTCCAAAAGGGACTCAAAGCAGTTGTGGTGGTAGCAATAGTGGTGTCAGATAATACTAAGTATAGGCCTCTTTGGAGTAATTTATGTATTTTATTCAGTCTTTATAATAATCCTGTAATAGAAGCAGTATTATTATACCCATTTTACAGATGATGAAACTGAGGTACACAGAGGTGAAATAAATTACCTAAATGACTGAGGCAGGAGTGACTAGCTAATAATGAGTGAATGAGCCAGGATTTAAAATCTCAGGCACTCTAGCTCTCAACTGTGCTCCCTAACCACTGCACTTCCCTGCCCCATATGAGGCCCATTACAGAGTAACCAAAGGAGCCTCCAACAGGGCCAGAGTGGGTGCTGGGGCCATCTATTGGCCTCCTTGGTTTTGTGAAGTAGAGGGAACACAGAATGGTCAGAAGCTTCTGCTTCCTCAGTTACCAGATCTGGGCCTGGATCAAGCCATTTCAATTCATTGAGGCTCTGTGAAGAGAACATAGAAGTTCTGCTGGTCTGCATCTCCAGTGTGGGAGAAGGATAAATGATTATCGAGACGTGCTCTGTAAATGTTGGCTGTTACTATCCATGTGTTTAAATGACGAGGTGAGGAAGGAAAGTGAGTATGATCACCTTCATGCCCCAAGGATCTAGTTGGCTTTTGTCACCTGGGCTAAACTGGAGAGCATAACTGAGACATGAAATCTTCCCATTTCCTCTGTGAGAGAGGGTGATTGATGACAGGGACGTACAGGTCAGCCTGTGACAGCATGTAATCAATCAGGACATGAGAAGGATAGCCTGTCTTTGGTGTACAGCTGAGGATTCTAATAACCCAGCAGTGGCCACCAAAAGGAAAAGCCTCCTGTGCTTATCTTCACTTCCCTCATCTAAATTTCAGGTATGAAGACGGTATTCTTAAGTTTTGCCCTAATTACATGAGCACAAGTGATAGCTGTGAGTTCTAGGCTTCAGAGAGAGGAGTAAAAATTTACCTTGGAGTTAGCCAACATCTGCAAATACTTATTTAAATAATCAATCGTACAGAGCTGTCAAGAGCAGTGAGACATCTGAGATTTTACCCTGCCTGTGAGGCAGCAAGTTAGCCTGCTTGATTCATACATGCTGGCAGAAGACATGAAACTCCTGGATCAGACATAAAGGATGTTATTGCTCAATGCACAGCAGGCAGCATGGCCTGTAAGCTCTTATCTTGGTTTTCCTTGAGGGGAAACTCCCTTGGGGGCAATGCAGAGGGGGCCCAGGTGGATGCTTCATACCTGTTGGGTCTGTGTCACAACTGAGGAATACAGAGTTTAGGAAATCACTGTTCTTATCAACTGTTTCTGGCACACTTGCCCAACCTTTGCCCTGGAGGAAGTCATTATCTTTATAATTCTTGCCAGGAAACAAAATTATCCTCTGTCCTGGAGGAGGAAGACATAATCTTAATCCTTCCAGGCTGTTTGCTTTACAAACATCCTTGAATAGTAGTCTGAGACAAAAGGTACCACAGGATAGAGAATTGTCTCCCAATAGAAACTAGTGCATAATTAGCTAACTTTCTAGTAATGACCACAAACGGTGTTTTTTAAATATATAAAATTTTACAAGTGATTTGCTATAATCTGAATTCTGAGAAGAATTCTTTTCACTTACTGAGGTCTACTAAATAATTTAGAATAGGGATTCAACCAAACTTGTTGCTTAAATACTGTTTCCATGGAGTTCAGAAGTTCCAATGAATGGTAATTAATTGGTATTGTAAAGAAAGATTGTTTAAATAGAATGAGCAAAGGGCATATGATTGATTGTTCCTTTAATCACATTTAGTTCCAGTAGTTAATGAAACTACACATTTTGTACTTTGACAATGGATGATGCCAATTGAATCTTATTAAAGACGTTTGTGGCCCAGCACAGTGGCTCATTGCTGTAATCCCAGCACTTTGGTAGGCTTATCACTTGAGAGAGTCACTTGAGGCCAGGAATTCTAGACCAGGCTGGGCTGGGCAACATAGTTAGACCTTACCTCTCTTAAAAAAGAACTTAGCTGGACATGGCAGCATGCACCTGTAGTTCCAGCTACTCAGGAGGAGGCCGAGGTGGGAGGATCACTTGAGTCTCAGGTATTAGAGACTGTAGTGAGCTGTGATTGCGCCACTGCACTCTAGCCTGGGCACAGAATGAGACCCTTCTCTAAAGATATAAATAAATAAAAATATTTTGGCTAAGAAAAACACATACTTTTATTTGATTTCCCTCATATTTCTTAAGCCAAATTCCTAATGGGAAAATCATTATTTGATACATTTTTCTTTATATTTGATTTTTAAAATTAATTTCCCAAGTATGTTATCTTTAGTTATGGTTAAATATTATAGACCTATTACTGCCTACCCAGTGTGTAGTCAGTGACAAACTGAACCCAAATAAATTGTATAATCTATGAAATAACCAAACCCCAAATATGTTTTTTAGGCTTAAACTTGGTATAATATCCAAAAGGTGCTGTAAATGCCAGAAGTGCAAGGACCCACGTTCTGCCTGGAGTTGGTGTAGTATTGTGAGCATGGCTTTAAATGCAGCTGGATCGGCCGGGCGCGGTGGCTCCTGCCTGTAATCCCAGCACTTTGGGAGGCCGAGGCGGGTGGATCACGAGGTCAAGAGATCGAGACCATCCTGGTCAACGAGGTGAAACCCTGTCTCTACTAAAAATACAAAAATTAGCTGGGCACGGTGGTGCACGCCTGTAGTCCCAGCTACTCGGGAGGCTGAGGCAGAAGAATTGCCTGAACCCAGGAGGCGGAGGTTGCGGTGAGCCGAGATGGCGCCATTGCACTCCAGCCTGGGTAACAAGAGCGAAACTCCGTCTCAAAACAATAAAATAGAATTAAATAAAATAAAATAAATGCAGCTGGATCTGGATTGAACTCCGACTCTGGTAGTTCCTAATTCTGCAGTTTAACTAAAATATATGAGCTTCAGTTTCCTCATCTGTAAATTGTATATGATTACTACATAATAGATTAGTTATGCAGTCCATATGAAATAAGTTATTTCAAGCTGTTACATTCCTTTAATAATGTAAAGAGAATATTGAAGTCAATTCAGGACCATTATAAAGTTTTTTTTATTACTTTCAGCCTGGATGAAGCTTTACATTCTTAGTTAAATTCCTTTGCTAAAGCATTCATTTATTGTCTATTATTTTTCTAGTTATCTAGGTGCACTGGGGATTTAAAGTCATCATTTAAAAATCATCCCATGGATATCAAAAGCTCATAAATTGTTAGATGCTAATGAGAAAGTCAAGAATCTGCTTCAGCTTATAATTGTAGGCGTGCACAGCGCTATCTAGGGAAATGCAAGGGTCGGCTTAAATTCCCAGAATAAAATACTTCGCAGATTTCAAAATATGTCACTCACTATAAAGTTAATTATTTACCAGCCACTCACATACTAATCAGGGTTTAAAGTATGAAAGACCACAGGGAAGAATGGATGGTTCCCTTTCTATTAACAGTGCCGTTATTAAGAAATAACGATAGCTCACTTGTGTGTGTGATGTCCTCAGTTTTATGGGAAATGAGGAACTGAATATTTTAAAACTAATTACAATTAATTAAGATGACCTAAAGAGCAACAGCAGTTTGTGTTTTTGCCAAATTAATCAATTTCTCCAGTGAAAAGCAGAAGAGAGATTTTAGACTTGACAAACAACTTAAAAGCTTTGTATGGGAATGGAAGGAGAAAGCACAATGAGCAGAGAAATCTTTAGTGCAATTCTGTACTCCTTAAAATAAGCAGCTACTGTATTTTGCATATAAAGGTAGACATGACTGAAGAGGTAGGGAGATGGGGAGAGGAAAGTGAATATGTTTCAGCAGATGGAATGATGGAAGATAAGTGCCTTCTCTTGGTTTTTAAATCTTGATTTGCTGCTATGATGTAGACAATAATGTAGAAATTAGCACTATATCACAGTGCCAGCTTAAATCCATATATATTTATATATATATGGATATTTATATGGATGTGCGTGTGTGTGTGTGTGTGTGTGTGTGTCTCCAGGATGTCTTCAGATTATATATAAAATGCTAAGGGCTTTACTTAGTGGAGATTGGGTTAAATATTTACTTCTTGCTAAGTAATACCATATGCCTGAACTTTTTAAATAGTACCTATTTCAAAGGAAGAAACAAACTAAACAATTGGGAAGATATATCAAACCTAGTTTCAGCTGGTGATTCATGGAGATAACTGGATAACACTGATGTTACTTCCCTGCAGTCCAGCTCGTATTAAAGAGGCAACTATCATGAATGGGGAGGGTGCTGTGCTGGATCTGTGGAGACTAAACTGATCATGATCATTAGCACGTCTTCTCAGTTCATTCGCAGCTAGGAGGTAGACAGTAGGGGAACACAAACACTGTGTACCCACCCTTGGTCCTTGGCATCCAATGTAAGAAGTGAAGTTTCTGAATCTAACCCTTGCTCTCAAGAACCTATGGTAGGGAAGCTTGCACATTGGTGAGATAGGACAGTTATAAACATGGAAATCAATTGATAACAATTTTTCTTTATAAATAAAAAAGTATTGAGTTTTTACAAATAATATTTTCCCACATAATTGTAATTATTTTACTTTGAAAGACGTGAAATCACTATTTTTTCCTCTTAGTTTTCTTTGTATTCTTCCTTACGTTGGACTGTATGATCATGGACATAAATATAAATACTTAATGCCTTTCAGTACAAACATATCTGTAGCATAAATGAGGAAGCAGAATATCAGCTGAAGTGAAGGAAGTTCAGCTTCTGAGCTCTGTTAGACGGGAAAGTGGATATTCCAATAAATAGAGTAGTTGAGGCTGTAGCACGTTAACTGCACAAAGCTGTAGGGTCAGCATTTTTTAGATAGTGTCATGGATGAGTAGTTAATTAAGTGAAGAAATCCAATCCCAGTGGAATCTTGGGGGAAATGAAGTTTATACTTTGCTTTCCTTGAACATTGGGGAAACTTGGTCTTTGAGTCTGTCGAAGCCATCTCTTGGGTGCTTCGGCCCTAAGTTCTACTTCTGTTACTCAGAAAAACCTTTTTGTTGAAATGACCTTAGTGTCAGTGACACCTATCAGCTACATTTAATTGCTTTTCTAAAAATACCGTCCTTTTTTCCGAATAATCACTTCACATTCACAATTAATTAAAGTGTAACATGTTGGAAACTTTCTTGTTTAAACTCATCCTATTCTTCACTGTATTGATTAATTTAGTTACTACTAATGACCAACTTACTGTGGATAGTATTTTTCTCACTTTCCAGCTCCCAGCTTTCTTTCTTCATATTGATTGAACTTTGCCATCTTCAAAGCCAGCAGACCATAAAGCGAGACTGGTAAAACCGCACCTGGGTGTTCGTGTGTGTGTCATTGTGGGTGCAGGGTTATCATCCCTTTTTAAAGAACTACTTACAGGATGGTGGCAGGATCTTTTGAAATTGGAGACTGAATTGATTATTAGCATATGTAAATTTAGGTAAGTTATTAAGCAACTCTGAAAGCTTTTTTGTTTTCGCTTCTGTAAAATTCGGATGATAATGATAATATCCAGTGATCTTGTTGTGGATTAAATGATGAAAACCACCTAACAAAGTGGTTTTATGTAGGAAGTATTCAATAAATGTTAACGTGACTATTAATATCATGATTATTTTGATCTTGATTATTTGTGTTTTATAGCTTTGTCAAACTGCAAACTTTCTTTTATTTTGAAATGTCTTGATAGATGTATGAGACTTCTTTTTAAAAAATTTAAAAATTTAAGAGATTTTATACTCTGTTGCTTTTGTGTCTCTGACTTTGGTTGCATTGATTTAAATCGCACAATTCCTTACAGAGGCTCGAAGGCCTTGAGGGCAGGATCGCGTCTTACCCTTGTACAGATCACAAGATGGGTACATCTTTACCTGATTAGGTGCTCAATGAATGTGGACAAAACTCTGGGGCATGGAGTTGAGGGGCTTGGGTTTAGTTCTTGTTTCTTACCTGCTGTGGGCTTTCGTGGGTCACCTCTCCAAACCAAGGATTTTGAGGTGGTAAAGCCAGGTTTGGAAACCAGAAGGCCTGAAATTTGGGTTCCACTTTGCTGAGGGCTGTTCCAAGTTGTGTGGGTTTCCTGCTCAGATCTACTTTGATGCCCCTCCAAATCTATATTGCTTAAATATTTGATCAATATCTATTGATCTACATCATGGGGGGAAATTTTTTTTTCTTTTGAGACAGAGTCTTGTCCTGTCGCCAGGCTGGAGTGCAGTGGTGCTATCTCAGCTCACTGAGATATCCGCCTCCCAGGTTCAAGCAATTCTCCTGCCTCAGCCTCCCAAGTAACTGGGATTACAGGTGTGTGCCACCACACCCAGCTAATCTTTGTAGTTTTAGTAGAGACGGGGTTTCACCATTGTTGGCCAGGATGGTCTCAATCTCCTGACCTCATGATCTACCTCAACCTGGCCTCCCAAAGTGCTGGGATTACAGGCATGAGCCACTGTGTCTGGCTGGAAATAATTTTTAGTTAATAAAAATGTAGTATAGTAATAGATGCACTAAGTCATTTGCTTTCTCTGTCCAAGGCAGGATCAATCATCTGGAGGAAAAATAGTGAAAGATTGTTCTGTTTTACTTAAGGTTGATTTTGCTGTAGGGTGTGTGTGTGTGTGTGTGTGTGTGTGTGTGTGTTAAACAAGTAATTGGGAGGCATATTAAATAATTTAAGTCTTAACACTTAAAAGTTCTCACTTCCTTCAGTCAGCGAGCATCAGCCATGCTTATTTGATTTTAGTTTTAATACAGAGTATTAGTGAGTTATTGAAACATAGATGATGCTGGGCAGGTATTCTTTGTGGAGGTGGGTGGAGGTGGAGGCGATAGACTCTTCCTGTTGAAAATGAGAGTTATAAAAGATTATATAACAAAATTTGAGTTGATTGGTGCATATTACTCAAGTACCAACTTTGACACTCTAAAATATTGCCTCCTGAGCAATTGGCCTTCTGTTGTGAGTGTGCTCCTCATAGATTTCTGTGTACCAAGCATCTAGAAAAACCTGGTGAGTTGTAGGCATGCAGAAAATAGCATATTTTCTCATGTCTGATACACCGCGGATTGCTGGATGCAGTAACAGCGTTTTAGAAGGTAAAAAAGAACAGAGCCACTTTTAATGTAGATACTATTTTAAGGTATATCTTATTTTCAAAAATGTTTAAATGTGAAAAAAGCATGCCTCCTAGAATTGAGGAGCAGTGCAATTAGATATGATAATGAGCAACGTGAAATTTAATTTTTTCTTAGAAAGATAACTTTTTATAATAGGCATAAACTTATTACATGGTTTCAATACTCAAAGATTAAATACAGATGCCCCTGTTAGGGAGTATGTCATCTACTTTTACTGTAATCATTCAGGAAAAATATTATAAGATTAATTTTGTAAGTTGACCAGATTATGTATTTCTTATATAATAATATCAAGAAAAACAATAGGTTTTTTCAACAAATAAAACAACAATTTTTATTTTTAAGACAGAGTCTTGCTCTGTTGCCAGGCTGGAGTGCAGTGGCGTGATCTGGGCTCACTGCTACCTCTGCTGCCTGGGTGAGAGAGATTCTCATGCCTCAGCCTCCTGAGTAGCTGGGCCTGCAGGCACACACCAGCATGCCTGGCTAACTTTTATATTTTTAGTAGAGACAGGGCTTTACCATGTTGGCCAGGATAATCTCAAACTCCTGACCTCAAATGATTCATCATCCTCGGCCTCCCACACTGCTGGGAATACAGGCATTGAGCCACTGCACCTGGCCAAGATTTTTATTTTTTGTTTTGTTTTGTTTTGTTTGAGATGGAGTCTCACTGTGTCACCAGGCTGGAGTGCGGTGGCACGATCTCGGCTCACTGCAACCTCCGCCTCCCGGGTTCAAGCGATTCTCCTGCCCCTGCCTCCCAGGTTCAAGCGATTCTCCTGCCCCAGCCTCCCGGCTAGCTGGGACTACATGTGCGTACCACCACATCCAGCTAATTTTTGTATTTTTAGTAGAGATGGGGTTTCACCATGTTGGCCAAGATGGTCTCGATCTCTTGACCTCGTGATCCGCCCGCCTCAGCCTCCCAAAGTGCTGAGATTACAGGTGTGAGCCACCGCGCCCGGCCTATTTATTCTTAAAGTAGCACTGAAAAAATTCTAAGTGAATCACATATAGATGTGAAGTATGTGTTTTTTAAAGCATAAAAACCATGTTGGCTCAGAGTCATGAATGCTAGTGCTCCGTTCAGTGACACCAAAAGGTACGTTGTGGGAGGGCGTAACTGTCCGTTCCAGTTATGCCTGCTCCTAACTGAGACCCTCCGGATCAGTGCCTTTTATAGGAGTCGAATCTGGTCCTGGTGATTTTATACTGTCAGTGTATCTTCAGGGCAAAACTTTTAAAGAAAATATTAGGTTCCTAGAATTTCGTACAGTAAGCAGTTTGTTCTCAATTAATTTTACCTAATTTTCCAAATTTTTTTTCTTAGTGAAAAACTTTGTATATGTCCCCCTTTTTTTTCTGAGATGGAGTCTCACTCTGTCACCCATGCTGGAGTGCCATGGTGCAATCTTTGCTCACTGCAACCCTTGCCTCCTGGGTTCAAGCGATTCTCCTGCCTCAGTCTCCTGAGTAGCTGGGATTACAGGTGCCCACCATGCCCAGTTAATTTTTGTGATTTTAGTAGAGACGGGGTTTCATCTTGTTGGCCAGGTCTCAAACTCCTGATCTCTGGTGATCTGCCCACCTTGGCCTCCCAAAGTGCTGGGATTGCAGTGAAGCCACCACAGCTGGCCTGTATATGTCACATTATTTTTTCCCGTGAAAGTACTAATGTTCATGCCAATTCTGTGCTGTCATTCCCAAAATTATATTAATGTTCCCAGAACAAAGGAAAAAAAAAATAGGTTTGTAGAAAGTTTTAATCTGAGCCAGAAATCTAAAAAAGTTAATCATATAATGCCATCCATTAAAAGTGGTTTTAAAATACAAAATTCAGATATATTACACGTGCATATAGCATCCTTTATCATCACTGCTTCATCAGAGCCAAAAGTTAGATGAATCTGTACACTGCCCCCACCACTCAGACACATACAGTTTATATAAACAGAGTGTGAAACAGCCTTGGAGAATAAAATACCTAACCATAAATAAATAAAGACCAAGCAATGCTGCTGGGAGACACATGGATTTTTTAAGAATTCAACTATTTGGTTCTGTTATCTTTTACATTGCACTGCACAGATTTAAACTTTTTGTTTTGCTGGCAAGAAAGTTTATTAGGTTAGGAATCGGTTTCTTAAATTACAGTCTTTGTTAGATAGAGCTCAGTGCGTTTAAGGAAACTTTCTCTGAATTAGTCAAATATCACAGTTTTTTGGGGAAAAAAAAACCCTCGACACTTACGATGGTAGTGTGAGTTAATTCTAGTTCTTTGGGTGAGGCCTCACTATGAGGACACAATGCACCAATTTGGCTGAGATGCTGTTTTCAACAAATATGGAAATTATGGCTTCCAGTGCTGTGGCCTGGCATGAAATCTCGTGGGAAACAGCTTGATACTATGTGATAGATTTGAAATTAATTCCTACCCCTTCCTGAAGTAACCAACCTATATTTAACAAGATGTATCATTATTTCTTGGCCATCCAGAAAGATGGGTAAATATAGTCCTATTCTGTAGAATGAGGCTGGAGCAATAAAGATTTTCTAGTCCGTATCCTCTTAGAGCACGCGTTGAACAAAGCAGCAGGCTCTGCTTTTATTTGTTGAACAAAGTGGGTTGTGCTTTTGGAAGTTAAGAGGTGCTCTCTGACCCTTTCCCCTGCTATTGCTTTAGCTTTTTCAATGACTCTCAGCGGAAAATTATGATGGGAGTCTTTGCTATTGCCAGATGAGGATAGTTTTGTAATGATGGATTTCAAACTAAACCCATATTCTCAACTTTGTGAAATTCTGGCAGGACGAAGGAGAATGTGTCTGTCATTTTCAAATTATTTATTAGGGAACAATTAGAGACTTATGCTATAAAATTTGGGGACAACTGTTTTTAAGAGTTGGGAGACATGGGCGCTGAAAAGGTAATTTGAAAATCTCAGTGGATAAAGCAGAGATGATCAGTGAGAATTTGTTAGAGTGCTGTTTTTTTTTTTTTTTGAGCTGGAGTTTCGCTCTTGTTACCCAGGCTGGAGTGCAATGGTGCGATCTCGGCTCACCGCAACCTCCGCCTCCTGGGTTCAGGCAATTCTCCTGCCTCAGCCTCCTGAGTAGCTGGGATTACAGGCACGCGCCACCATGCCCAGCTAATTTTTTGTATTTTTAGTAGAGATGGAGTTTCACCATGTTGACTGGAATGGTCTCGACCTCTTGACCTCGTGATCCACCTGCCTCGGCCTCCCAAAGTGCTGGGATTACAGGCGTGAGCCACCGCGCCTGGCGCTGTTCTTTAAGTCTTAAATTTATATGTGACAACTGCCCACTGAGATCAGAACAATTGAATCCATACATGCTCTGAATTTGCGTTTTGCTATAATAGTATCTGCAATTAGGAAGGACAGAGAGGAGGCCTGGCCTCCCCTGTAGTTTGCTGGCTGCAGATCTTCAGGGGACAAAGATTTGTGGATATGCCATGGATTTGGGACCCTGTCCTTTAGGTGCTGGTGTTTTTGAGTGTCCTTAACTTTCTGTTTCATCTGCGGTAGATAGCCTGTTCTCCTTAAGTCGCGGCTTACCAGTTGAAACAAGACATGAGATTAACTGCTTTGTTCATTTCCAACCAAAAAGAAGGAAACTTTGTAAAGACTTAATAGATTAATAAAAACAAAGGCTTCTGTGGAATATTTTGAACTCTGGTAAGTTGATTCTGACTAAATCTAAACTATGAGCATAGTGTCAGGGTTAGAATTCCATAAAAGGTAAGGAACTCTGGGTTGAACACACTGGGCTTTGCATAGCAGCACTCAGAAAGATACAGCTTTCTCCCTAAAATTAGGTCCAGAGAGAATGTGGTTCTGCTCCATTTGTCTCATTGTATACGAAGTCCACTTATCCTCAACTGTCACCTCAGCAATCCCGATTTCTCATTTTACAGAAAAGAACCCAAAGCTCAGAGTTGTAACTTGATCAAAGTCCCAGATTGAGCTGTGGCAGGACTTACAGGCCAAAGCTTTCATTCATGTCCTGTTTTCCCCAGTGCACTATGGAAAATAGAATATGCGCCTGCCGGCCCGCCTTCTCTTTCTCCCTCCCGCCCTTTTCCTTAGTGTGTTCTCTAAACTGTGCCTTCTTTGCTAGTAATTGATTGCTGTGTCCCAGAATTTCTTTAGTGGCGGATCTCTTCCTCTCCTTAGCACTGTTCCTTCCTGACTTGTCTTCCTGGATCTCTGCCACTCAAGCCATTGGTTATGCTGTTGCCACGTCTACTTTCCAAAAGATTTCTGTGAAGCAAGCTGGAATGTTCTGGACATCTATTTTGTAGTGTGATTATTTCCTGTAGATTTGTTGAATAATTGAACGTGTCAAATATAGGATAATTTTTGCTAAGAGAATATTTGTAGGAAAAGCATAATAACAAAAACTCATGGGCCACGAGAGTTTTCCAAGGAGGCCAGGGAGACTATTGGGATGAGGAGATCAAGGCCCCGAAAGGTTTAATGATGATGCTCAATGTCAAACAGCAAGTTACATTGGAACCTGGGCAGACGCCAGATCATCTGCCGGCATTTCCCGAGTTATCTTCCTGCGGTTCCATGAAACAGTTATTAACCACAGATTTTAAATGCAAAAACTTCACTTTCAAGATTTTATCATTTGAGATTGGATGTGATGTCCTACTATTATCAATAGCAGGTTACCCTTTTATAGTATTTGCTGTATGTCACTATTATTCTCGTGACATATGAGCATAGGGCCCAGTGCTCATGACCCATCATCAGCTCTGCCTACTTGCTGTCTCTTAGTCAGAGCTACATTTCCATGCCTGAGTTCTCCAACCGCAGGCAGCTGAGGTGGTGTAGATCAGAACTCTCTTAGTTATCTGGTCCCTGCTCTAGGAAAGAAGCCCTACCTCGCTGTGCTGGCAGCAATTCTGGCTGCACTTCCCCAGAAGGTCGGTCCCATGATAGGGCCCTGCTTCTTCCCCATTGAAGGATGGCTGTGCTAACTGGTGCAGGAAGGATCATGAGAACTGCTGGCCCCCTTTCCGCATTTTGCCCTGGTTCCTGAAACTCTAACTGTCCTTTTGCCCCTGGATTGAGGTCAAAGTGAGCATTATGCTTTGTCCATTTCAATGCATGTGTGTGCATCCTCTCTCTCTTGCTCCCTCCCTCCTCCCTCCCTCTCTTCCCCCTCCCTCCCTCTTTCTCTCCCTTTCCCTTCCCCCCTTCTGTCTCTTTAACTGCAAATCTAATGCAAGTTTTAGCCCCTCCTCTCCTGCCTTATCTGCCTATGAGTCGCTGACAAGATCCAGCAAAACCCTGATATGCATCATATTTTATACTGGATAATTTTAGACATTATTTCTCACTTCTAACATGTGGAAATTACAGGAAATATATGAACCGAACATGTATTTTTACATTTCAAATAGAGTGGAAGATTTCCTTCTAGCACATTTGTCTCTGTCAAAGACCAAAAAAGTCAGACATTCATTCTTTTTATACTTTTTCCTTAGTTTCTTTATAGGAAACAGCACTAGGTACTGAGAAGTTAATACAATTGTGGCTTTGCTTTTTGTAATGGACATTTGTTGAAAGAAATGCTCATCGGTAGAAATGATAATTTCGATAAATTGCTTTAGCTTTCATGCTTACCTATTTTCTGGTGGCACTAAATCCCAGTTTTAAATCTGAATAAAACTAAGCTGAATGACTCCTCCAGTGGAGCTTCCATTTCCCACTGATTCTTTATAGAGTTTTTCTCTTATACCCCCTTTTGGAGTCTGTTCTCTTTTATCATTTCACAGATATTATCCCCTTTTGATCCCCTACTGTTTACCTTTATTTCTACCCAGATTTCAGGCTTTCTGTATTCGTTAATGCTTTCCTTCATTCCTTTCTCCCGCCTTGCTTCTGATCTTCCGGGCAGCTGCCATAGAAACGTTTCTCTGTTCTCTGCACATACACAATAAACGGGTTCTTGGTCCTCGGGGGAATTAATACCCAGGAGAGCCACCATGCCTGATTACTAAGCAGCAGAAAAAGCCCCCATGGTGTGGAAACATGTTCTAAGAGTAGTATGTGCCCACATACACCTTCTGTGTTTATGGCCTCTTTTGCCCATTAATGTATTGTGGCTTTCCTTGTGTTCTTTGTTTGAGGGGAGTTTGGGGTAAATAAATATGCCACAGTAGGAAATAATACACCTCAGCCCAGTTGCTTAGGTTAGTCCAGGATAAAAACTTGCTAAACATCAAAACCTGTGCTATAGCATGGAGCCCAGAAGGGGATTCAGAAGCTACTTCCGGCAGGAGAGTACAAATATGATCTGTTGGCCAGTTCAAATATGAATGACTTTCTGCCACTTCAACAGTAAACAAACACACAGACACAGAAAATGATGACCCAGGTAAAGGTGATGTTATAGTGAGTAGGTGTTGCTTTTAAGTCTTTAAAGTTAAAATATGCAAATATATTTAAAATTTGCTTATTCATTATAAGATTACATTTATGTATAACTTATATATTTTAAATGAAAACTTTAAAAAACAACACCTACATAGTACTCAATATTATTTAAATACTTAGATTAAAAAGTTATCAGCTCTTTTTACTCTAATCTCTCCTCCCCAAAAGTAAACACTACTATCATTTTTGTTCTTATCCTTCTAAATATATTTATACAGATACACACTATGAATCCACCTGTCTACACACACACACACACACACACACACACACACACACACTTTAAAATGTAAATAGCATTAGGTTGCTCAGATTGCTCTGAAACTTGTCTTTTTATGTAATAATATATCTTGAAATATTTTCCTCATATTATTATGCATATATCTACTTCATTATTTTTAATAACTCTGCAACATTTCTTGGTATGGATGCTTCATAATTTACTTTTATCAGTCCTTTACATATGGACGTTTTTGTGGATTCAAATATGGGATTATTACAAACAGTGCTATGGTGACCTACCTTGTATCTTTGTGTGCATGTGTAAGAATGTCTATGGGACAGTTTCCTAGAAGGGGAATTTTTGGATCAATGGATGCTCACATTTTGCATTATGATAGATACTGGCAAATTTCCTCTAAAGTAACTCTACCAATTTCCTTTCTCATTAATGGTCTATGAAAATGCGCATTTTACCCATATTTATATCAACATTGGACATTATCAACCTTTAAAATATTTTGCTTATTTAATAACAAATACTTTATAATTTCATGGTTAGTAGTGAGGTTGAATGCCTTTTTACATATTTACTGCTATAAACATTATATTTGTCATGAAATTTAAGTCTGACTTGAATTGTTGACCCTGATGTTCATTTAGAAATTTTGAAACTTGATTGTCAAATCTAAAGTCATTTAGAACAAATGGGTGAGCTACTTAAAATTTTGGGGAAAAGAAAAAGTAAATGATAGCAGGAGAAAATACTTGTTTTACAAGATATTAAAATATATGCTATACTCCCAGCAAACAGTCTAAGAAACAGCAGATGTCACGGTACAACTAGCAGGGTATAAAAACCTAGTGTATGAAATAATTTCGTACATGATAAAAGTTGTGTCAAAACCAATGAAGACTCAAATCTCTCAAAAATGATATTTAATTACTGTTTAAAATTATAAAACAATTAAAATTATAAAAAACAGGCTGGGTGTGGTGGCTCATGCCTATAATCCCATTACTTTGGGAGGTCGAGATGGGCGGATCACCTGATATCAGGAGTTCGAGACCAGCCTGTTCAACACGAAGAAACTCCATCTCTCCTAAAAATACAAAAAATTAGCCAGGTACCCGTAATCCCAACTGCTTGGGAGGCTGAGGCAGGAGAATCACTTGAACCTGGGAGGCCAAGGTTGCAGTGAGCTGAGATTGTGCCACTGCACTCCAGCCTGGGCAATGAGAGTGAAACTCCATCTCAAAAAAAAAAAAAAAACAGAAACAAAAACATTAAGATTATAATAGAAATACACTATTATATCTTATTTGATTGTATAGGTAATGCTCTAGAAAAGGAAAATATAATTGATGAGGATATATATATATATATATATGATTTTCAGGTTGAGATGATGTCCTAATTTTGAAAATAAAAACAAATGCTAAAGTAGACAACATTATATAATGTACTAAATTTAAACATTTCTGAATGGTTAAAAGAAATCACCATCTATGAGATCATTTGGCAATGAAAACTGGGAAAAATTATTTTAAACAAATATGACAGACATAGACATGGAGTTAATATAATCAGTACTTAAAGGGCTTTCTCAAATTTAGAAGAAAAAACATAACATAACATCTAAATAGAAAATTGAACAAAGGGCATGAATGGTTAAAACATTAACTCTTTCCTGCTCAAGCTACTCCAAGAAGGGCAAACAGCTGATGAATATTGGGTGTTTTAAAGTATGGTGACAGATGAATGCTTCTTTTGTGTCAAGTTACTGCAGTTTTTCTTGACTGCAACAGAGGAGAGCACTCTTGTTTTAAAGAAGAGTGTTCTTTATTAATTTTAGAAGGTAGTATACAACTAGCCACATTTTTACAATTTAATAACTTTCCAGATTGATTAAGAAAAAGAAAGCCTCTGAAATGCCTTAATGACAGCAATGTGTGATCAGAGATGAAGCTTCACAATCAGATAATGTGGTAAAACTATGTAGTGCCTAAGTTTTAGCCAAAGAAGAAAGAATAAAAGAAAAAACAATAAAAGTCCATTTGCATATAGATACTGTGTTTTCCCAATTTTGTTTTGAAGATACTGTTTCCTTTAGTATGGAAACTATTATATTTGTTCTAAGATAAATTAGCAGTCAAGGCTTCCTGCCAAAAAAAAAAGCTTCTTACCTTTATACTGACTCACACTGGCAGAATACAAACCAGAGGAAGCACACAGATGTGACTCAGTTTCCCTGATTCCTACCAGTTCTCTTCTAAGGAGCAGAAGCAGCAAATACACCTTTGTGCAAGCTGTAAGAGCCCCAGGCTTACCCGGCTGCACCACTGACGGGAAGTAAGTAATCTAAAGAGAACCTCAACTGTGTCTTGCCAGAGGGGTGCAGAATCTGCCATCTCTTTTCAGTGCTGAGGCCAAGAGTGAACTTGGCCCTAACCCAGAACAGAGTTTCCTGCTGTGGAAGGGAGCCTAGTGTAGCCAGTAGCTGCAATCAGTAATCAAATTCTAACAGTCAACCCTGAGAAAAATAAACTCAAAGATTTATGTAAAAGGATATGCATTGCAATGTTATTAAAAGTGGCAAAAATGTAAAAATTTAAATCCCCACAAATAGAAGAAAGTTTAAGTTATGGCACCTTCATAAGGCAGAATATTACTATTGCAGCCATTAAAGACTCGTGTTTTTAAAGACCACTTAACCAAATGGGAAAATACATTATTATGTTAAGTGAAAAAAGCAGAGGTCAAAGTGGTATTTACGGCATGAGCCCATCTAATTATATGTATTATAAGTATATATACACACAAGTATATATGTAAATATATGTGTGTTTATATATATAAATGCCTAGGAAGAGACTAGAACAAAATATTTCACAAAACATTTTACAGTAATTTATAGCTATATAGTATTATGTGAAGTTACATTTTTGTGTATTTTTTTGTACAAAATATTCTAGTATGGGCAAATATTTTATCAGAAGTATTTATATATCTTTTTTTTTGGTTTGAGAAGTTGCAATATATCTATACATCCACCCTGTGTACTCCATTGAGGCTCACAAGGAGGTGATCCTTTTACTTCATGTGTATGTGTTTCTTTATAGTGAAGGGCAGGAGCTTCGGCTTTTGAATTGAAACAAACAAAAACCCTCTGGGGACTGTGTATTTGTGAATAAGCTTTAACTGGGGGGAGAGCGTTTTAATTATATTCCTATCTTAGATGATAGGGCTTTCTCGTTACTGCTCTCTTGTTCCTGGAATACTCTGTTCACATCAGTGTTGAAAGTAGGGTTTAAGAACTACTATACAGACAAGTCCAGAAAATAAAGATGTGGTATCATCAAGTCTGAGGGACCAAACAGTGAAAGTGGATACTCATCTGGCAAAATTGCTATTGTTCATCCTTAGTTTTTACACATGTAATGGCTTCTTTCTGCCCCTGAAAAGAAACTGCCTATAAAAGGTGTGACTTAACGTGTCTTTGAATGATAGCAGTCTACTCTATTCTTCCAAAATACTGACTGAAACAGACAAAAATAAGCATACATGGTGGGGAGAATGGTGAAACTAGGGAATAGTCCCAATAAAATACCTCAAACTTCAAGGAAGTTTTGTTTAATATAATCTGATTTAGAATAAAATAGAAGACACCAGGAACTGGAATAAAATGTCCCTTTTCAGGAATCTATGTAATGTTCACTTTTGTTAAGTGGAGGAGGCTTAGAAAATCTCCATTAATCACCTTCAAATCAGATGAGCTAGGGCTAGGTGTGAGGCAGGCAAATGAAAGGAGCTCATCTGCTAGAAGCTCACTCCTGAATGTCATTACTTCTTTTCTACCTTATAGGAAGAATTTCCTTTTTTTTTTTTTTTTTTTTTGAGATGGAGTTTCGCTCTTGTTACCCAGGCTGGAGTGCAATGGCGCGATCTCAGCTCACTGCAACCTCCGCCTCCTGGGTTCAGGCAATTCTCCTGCCTCAGCCTCCCGAGTAGCTGGGATTACAGGCATGCGCCACCATGCCCAGCTAATTTTTTGTATTTTTAGCAGAGACGGGGTTTCACCATGTTGACCAGGATGGTCTCGATCTCTTGACCTCGTGATCCACCCACCTCAGCCTCCCAAAGTGCTGGGATTACAGGCTTGAGCCACCGCGCCCGGCCCAGGAAGAATTTTCTATAAAAAAATTCTTAAGTTGACTCTAAAATGGCAGATGTGAGGGCAAAAATAGATGGCCAAGAACAACATCTGGAATGAAAACCAATGGCGTAAACCACTGTCGACTCTGAAGAAATGTAATTGGTTCAACTGAAATGTAAATGTAAATTGATACATCTGTGGAAGGCATAGGTAACAGCTATGTGAATTAAAAATGCAGCTTCCACTTGCAAGTAACTGGAGTGGATGTGATATTCCTATTCTACCCACTAAATACAACAAAAACCCCTGAACGTTCCATACAGAGCAAACACAAGATTCTGAAAGGCAGAGAGGAGGAGGTAGACTGGTTAGGGACATGAGAACCAGAGGAATCTGGTGGTAAGTTCCCTGTGTTGTCTTCTTATCTTTCATATCCAAGACTCGATACTGAAGAAGCCAGCAAGCTGGGAATACCAATGGGCACAGACAAAACCCCCCAGTGAGACCTACTTTCTCTAGCCAGAAAAGTAGAAAAAGGGACACTGTAGCAAGACAGAACACTTATAGACACTAATCTCTTTACCAAAAAACAGAGAACATTGTGGCCCCTCTCTTAGCCATGCCAAGGAAGGCTGAATGGGGAATCTAGACTTCCTTTCACTTTCCAGAGGCTGTAACTGTTCTCCAGGGTAATATCAGAGGTGAAGTAGGGAGCCTGGACTTGTATCTCTGCTGGCTGGTAACAACTTGTTCCTTCTCCTCATTCTTGCTGGAGTATCGATGGGGAATGTAGATTTCCACTTCCACCTAGCAAAAATTATGTACCCTTGCCCCTTCTTCCTGGTGCTATGATATCGGAAACCTAATGGAGACTCAGGATTTTCACCATTGCCAAGAGGTCAGGTGCTCATGGCGGCCACAGAGAGCCTGAAACCCCAACCGTACCCAGCAGTTAAAGTCAGTGAAGGCCAAGTGGGGACCTGGACTTTTTTACCTAGCAATATGAGGTCATGTTCTCCCTCCCTTTGCTGGAGCAGGGTCAGGAAAAGCCAGTGAAAACAGAAGGTCGAAATAAAGTTCAAGGTCGTAGAGCATAATATAAAAATGTTCAGCTTTCAATTGAAAATCTCTCTTTGTACAGAGAACCAGGAAGACCTCAGATTGTATCAAAATGGACAACCAGTAGCTGCCAACATTGGGATGACTGTCAGAATTATCTGAAAAGGATTTGAAAGCAGCCATGATAAAAATGCTTAAACAAGCAATTACACTTGAAATAAATGCAAAAATAGAAAGCTCAGCAAAGAAATAGAAAGTCTCAGCAAGGAAATAAGAAGAGGAACTAAATGAACATTTTAGAACTGAGAATGCAGAAACTGAAATAAGATGCTCAGTGGAGAGACAGCATATTTTTCATGAGAAACAATGAAATGCAGAGCAAAGTGGCACGAAATTTTTCAAATGCTGAAAAAAAAATTATCAACTCATAATCCCAAACCCAGTGAAATTATCACTCAGGGATGAAGGAGAAATAAAGGCACTCTCCAGATAAGGAAGACTAAGGGATTTAGTCACCATAAGACTGCCCTAGAAATGTGATTTGAAAAAGTTATCCAAATAGAAAGGAAACAGTAAAAGAAGGGACTCCAGGAAATCAGGAAGGAAGAAAGAACACAGTGAGCAAAAGCCTGTGCAAACATGGCTAAACATGAAGCTTTCCTTCTCCTTTGAAATGAATATATGTTGTAGTGGAAGTGAAAATTATAATGCTGTCTGATGTAGGTTATAATGCAGAGGAAATATTTAGACAACTATATTTTAAGTGGGGAAGGCAAAAAGACCTCAAAGCAGATAAGAGTTTCTATACTTCACTCAAACCGATAAAATGAAACTAATAGACTGTCTAAATTATATACATGTATATATATACATACATACATGTGATACCCAGAGCAACCACTAAAATATAAGAAATACATTAAAAACACTATAGATGAATCAAAATGGATTCTAAAATGGTTAAGCCCCTAGAAACACAAGAAAAACCAGAAATGGAAAACAGAACAAGCAGAAAACAAAAAGTAAGATATCAGACTTAAGCCCTAACATATCAATAATTACATTAAATGCAGATAGTCTAAAACCATCAAGGCAGAGGCTGTCAAGGTGATTAGCAACATGAACCAGGCCAGGTACCGTGGCTCACACCTGTAATCCCAGCACTGAGAGACCAAGGCAGGTAGACTGCAAGATCAGGAGATAGAGACCATCCTGGCCAATATGGGGAAACACTGTCTCTACTAAAAATATTAAAAACTTGCTGGGCATGGTGGCATATGCTTATAGTCTCAGCTACTCGGAAGGCTGAGGCAGGAGAATCACTTGAACCCAGGAGGCAGAGGTTGCCGTGAGCTGAGATGGCGCTGCTGCACTCCAGCCTGGTGACAGAGTGAGACTTCATGTCAAAAAAAACAAACAAAAAAGAGAACCAACTGTATGCTGTTTACAAGAAACACATCAAATATAATATATATACATTTTAAGTAAAAGGACAGAGGCCAGGCATGGTGGCTTATGCCTGTAATCCCAGCCCTTTGGGAGGCCAAGGCCGGTGGATCACCTGAAGTCAGGAGTTCATAACTAGCCTGACCAACATAGTGAAACCCTGTCTCTACTAAAAATTCAAAAAAATTAGCTGGGTGTGGTGGTAGACACCTGTAATCTCAGCTACTTGGGTGGCTGAGGCAGAAGAATCACGTGAACCAGGGAGGTGGAGTTTGCAGTGAGCCAAGATTGCACCATTGCATTCGAGCCCGGGCAGCAGAGTGAGACTCCGTCTCATAAAAAAAAGAAAAAGTAAGTAAAAGGGCAGAAAAGATACACAAACATTAATCCATGGAATTCAAGAGTGACTACATTAATATCAGATAAAGTAGACTTTAGAGCAAAGAAAATTGTCAGAGATAGAGGTAGACATAATATAATGATACAAAGGTCAATCTACCAGGAAGATATCACAATTCTAAATGTTAATGTACAAAACAACAGAACTATAAAATATGTGAAGTGAAAACTGATAGAATAGAAAGGAGAAACAGGCAAATCTACAATATATGTGGAGAATTTAGCACCCTTTCTCAAAAGTTGATAGGACAATTATACAGAAAATCAGTAAGGATACAGAATAACTCACAAAACCATCAACTAATAGGATCTAATTTACATTTATGAAACATTCCACCCAATAACAGCAGAATACATATTCAAATGCCCGTGAACCATATATCAAAAAAGATAATAGCTTGAGTGATTTAAAAAACCCTGAATATAAGAGAATTGAAACTATATAGATTGTGTTTTCTGATCCAAATAAATGAAGCCTGAGATTATTAACAGAAATATAAGAGGACAATCTCCAACACTTTGAAACTAAACACCAGGCCTGCTTTACAAGAGCTTCTGAAAGAAGCATTACACATAGAAAAGAACAATTAGTATTAGCCATTCCATAAACATACTGAAAGGTAAAAAGCATCACCATAATGAAGAATTTACATCAACTATTGGGCAAAACAGCCAGCTAGCATCAAATGGCAGTACTAAACTCACATATATCAATATCAATCCTAAATTTAAATGGACTAAATGCCCCAATCAAAAGACACAGACATGCAAATTGGATAAAAAGCCAAAACCCATTGGTATGTTGCTTCCAGACCCATCTCACATGCAAGGATACATAAAGACTTAAAACAAAGGGAGGAGGAAGACTTACCAACCAAATGGAGAGAAAAAAAAAAAAAAGCAGGAGTTGCAATTCTCGTCTCTGATAAAATAGACTTTAAAGCAACAAAGACCAAAAGAGACAAAGAAGGACATTACATAATGGTAAAAGGATCAATGCAACAAGAAGAGCTAACGATCCAAAATATATACACACCCAATACAGGAGCACCCACATACATAAGGCAAGTTCTTAATGACTTACAAAGAGACTTAGACTCCCACACAATAATAGTGGGAGACTTTAACACTACATTGTTAATATTAGACAGATCAACGAGACAGAAAATTAACAAGGATATCCAGGACTTGAACTCAGACCTGAAATAAGTAAACTTAATAAACATTTACAGAACTCTCCACCCCAAATCCACAAAACATACATTTTTCTCAGTATCACATCACACCTATTCTAATAGTGACCACAAAATTGGAAGTAAATCACTCCTCAGTAATTGCATAGCATGTCACAGGTTTAAATGAAATATTGGTTGGCTGCTTGTTTGTTATGTTCCTCCCTTATTCCTTCCTGTCTCCATTGTTAAGCACATTTATTAGCATAAAAGAGGTTTTTAATACCCATTTTTAGACTACATTCTAGCCTGGGCAATAGAGCAAGATTCCCGTTCTCTCTCCCTCTTTCTCTTCCTCTTTCTTTCTCTCTTTCATTCTTTTTTTCTTTCTTTCTCTTTTTTTCTTTCCTTTTCTTCCTTTCTAAAGAAAGAAAGAAAGAATCTGAACAATAGCCTTCAGCCCTAGACTTTCTCTCTAACACAGCCTACCCAAATGAGAAGGAACCAGAAAACCAGCTCCAGTAATATGACAAAACAAGGCTCTTCAACACCCCCCAATAAAATCACACTACCAGTAATGGATCCAAGAAGAAATCCCTGATTTACCTGAAAAAGAATTCAGGAGGTGAGTTATTAAGCTTATCAGGGAGGGACCAGAAAAAGGTGAGGCCCAATGCAAGGAAATCCAAAAAATGATACAAGAAGTGAAGGGCGTAATAATTAAGGAAATAGACAGCTTAAAGAAAAAAACAATAAAAAATTCAGGAAACTTTGAACACAATTTTGCTCTGGAAAGTCTCAGCAATAGAAATGAGCAAGTAGAAGAAAGGAATTCATAGCTCGAAGACAAGGTCTTTGAATAAACCCAAAATACAAATAAAGACAAAGAAGAATAAGAAAATATGAGCAAAGCCTCCAAGACATCTGGGATTATGTTAAACAACCAAACCTAAGAATAATCATGTTCCTGAGGAAGAGGAGGATTCTAAAAGCTCGGAAAACATATTTGGGGGAATCATCAAGGAAAAATTCCCTGGCCTTCCTAGAGACCTAGACACCCAAATACAAGAAGCAAAAAGAAATCCAGGAAATTCATTGCAAAAAGATTTTCATCTAGGCACATTGTCATCAGGTTATCCTAAGTTAAGATGAAGGAAAGAATCTTAGAAGCTATGAAACAGAAGCAACAGGTAACCTAAAAAGGAAAACCTATCAGATTAACAGCAGATTTCTCAGCAGAAACCCTACAAGCTAGAAGGGATTGGGCCCTATCTTCGGCCTCCTCAGACAAAACAATTAGCCAAGAATTCTGTATCCAGCAAAACTAAGCATCACATATGAAGGAAAGATAGTCTTTTTCAGACAAACAAGTCCTGAGAGTATTTGCCATTCCCAAGCCACCACCACAAGAACTGCTAAAACGGAGCTCTAAATCTTGAAACAAATCCTGGAAACACATCAAAACAGGATCTCTTTAAAACATAAATTACACAGGACCTATAAAACAAAAATACAAGTTAAAAAGCAAAAACAAAGTACACAGACAACAAACAGCATGATGAATGCAATGGTATCTTACATCTCAATACTAGCGTTGAATGTAAATGGCCTAAATGTTCCACTTAAAACATACAGAACCACAGAATATGTAAGAACTCACCAACCAACTCTCTGTTGCCTTCAGGAGACTCACTTGACACAAAAGGACTCACATAAACTTAAGTAAGTGAAAGGAAAAAGGCATTTCATGCAAATGGACATCAAAAGCAAGCAGGGGTAGCTGTTCTTATATAAGACAAAACAAACTTTAAAGCAACAGCAGTTAAAAGAGGGACATTACATAATGGTAAAGACCTTGTCCAACAGAAGAATATTACAATCCTAAACATATATGCACCTAACACTGGAGCTAACAAATTTTTAAAACTATTACTAGTAGACCTAAGAAATGAGATCGACAGCAACACAGTAATAGTGAGGGACTTCAATATTCCACCGACACCACTGGACAGGTCATCAAGACAGAAAGTCAATAAAGAAGCAATGGATTTAAACTGTACCTTGGGAGAAATGGACTTAGCAGGTATATACAGAACGTTTCATCCAAAACCACAGAATACACATTCTGTTCAACAGCACATGGAACTTTCTTCAAGGTAGACCATATAATAGGCCATAAAATGAGTCTTAATACATTTAAGAAAATTGAAATTATATCAAGCACTCTCACAGACCACAGTAGAATAAAACTGGAAATCAACTCCAAAAGGAACCCTCAAACCACGCAAGTACATGGAAATTAAATAACCTGCTCCTGAATGAGCATTGGGTAAAAAACAAAATCAAGATGGAAATTTAAAAAGTCTTCAAGCTGAACGACAGTAGTGACATAACCTATCAAAACCTATGGGATCCTTTGCTAAAAGGAAAGTTCATAGCCCCGAACACCTACATCATAAAGACTGAAAGAGCACAAATTGGCATTCTAAGGTCACACTTCAAGGAGCTAGAGAAACAAGAACAAACCAAACCCAAACCCAGGAGAAGAAGGGAAATAGCCAAGATCAGAGCAGAACTAAATGAAATTGAAACAAAAATAATATGAAAGATAAATGAAACAAAAAGCTGGTTCTTTGAAAAGATAAATAAAATTGAGAGACCATAGGCAAGACTAATCAAGAAAAAGAGAGGAAATCCAAATAACCTCACTAAGAAAGGAAACAGGAGGTATTACAATGGATACCACTGAAATAGAAAAGATTATTCAAGTCTAGTATGAACACCTTTACATATAAAATAGAAAATCTAGTAGAGATGGATAAATTCCTGGAAAAGTACAACCCTCCTGGCTTAGATCAGAAGAATTAGATACGCTGAGCAGAACAATAGCAAGCAGTGAGATTGCATTGTCAATTTAAAAATTACCAACACAAAAAAGTCCAGTACAGATAGATTCATAGCAGAATTCTACCAGACATTCAAAGAAGAATTGGTACCAAATCTTTTGACACTATTCCACAAGGTAGAGAAAGAAGGAGCCCTCTCTAATTCATTCTGTGAAGCCAGCATCACCCTAATACCCAAACCAGGAAAGGATAAAACCAAAAAAGAAAACTACAGACCAATATCCTTGATGAAGATAGATGCTAAAATCCTTAACAGAATACTAGCTTAACTAAATCCAATAACATATCAAAAAGATAATCTACTATGATCAAGTGGGTTTCATATCAGAGATGCAGGGATGGTTTAACATACACAAGTCAATAAATGTGATATACCACATAAACAGAATTAAAATCATATGATCATTTCAATAGATGCAGAAAAATTACTTGAAAAAAAATCCAGCATCCTTTATGGCTAAAACTGTCAGCAAAATTGGCATGCAAGGGACATATTTTAATGTAATAAAAGCCACCTATGACAAACCAACAACCAACATTATACTGAAAGGGAGAAACTTGAAACCATTCCCTCTGAGAACCAGAACAAGACAAGGATGCCCACTCTCACCACTCCTCTTCAACATAGTACTGGAAGTCCTAGCCAGAGCCATCAGACAAGAGAAAGAAATAAAGTGCATCCAAATTGGTAAAGAAGACATCAAACTGTCACTGTTTGCTGACGATATGATTGTTTACCTCAAAAACCCTCAGGACTCCTCCAGAAAGCTTCTAGAACTGATAAAAGAATCCAGTGAAGTTTCCAGATACAAGATTAATGTACACCAACAGTGACCAAGCAGAGAATCAAATCAAGAACTCAAGTCCTTTTACAATAGTTGCAAAAAATATATATTTAGGTATATACCTAAACAAGGAGTTGAAAGACTCCTACAAGGAAATCTACAAAACACTGCTGAAAGAAATAATAGATGACTAGAACAAATGAAAACACATCCCATGGTCTTGGATGGGTAGAATCAATATTGTGAAAATGACCACACTGCCAAAAGCAATCTACAGATTCAATGCAATTCCATCAAAATTCTGCCATCATTTTCACAGAATTAGAAAAAAAATTCTAAAATTTATATGGAATAAAAAAGAGCCCACATAGTCAAAGCAAGACTAAGCAAAAAGAACAAATCTGGAGGCATCTCACTACCTGATTTCAAACTATGCTATAAGGCCATAGTCACCAAAACAGTATGGTACTTGTACAAAAATAGGGATATAGACCAATGGAACAGAATAGAGAACCCAGAAATAAACCCAAATACCTACAGCCCACTGACCTTCTACAAAGCAAACAAAAACATAAAGTGAGGAAAGGCCATCCTTTCAACAAATGGTGCTGGGATAATTGGCTAGCCACCTGTAGGAGAATGAAATTGGATCCTCGTCTCTCACCTTATCCAAAAATCAATACAAGATGGATTATGGACTTAAACCTAAAACCTGAAACTATAAAAATTCTAGAAGATAACATTGGAAAAACCCTTCTAGACATTGGCTTAGGCAATGATTTCATGACCAAAACCCAAAAGAAAATGCAATAAAAACAAAGATAAATAGCTGGGACCTAATTAAACTAAAAAGCTTTTGCATGGCAAAAGCAACAGTCAGCAGAGTAAACAGACAGCCCACAGGGTGGGAGAAAATCTTCACAATCTGTACATCAGACAAAGGACTAATATCCAGAATCTACAACAAACTCCAAACAGTAAGAGAAAAAAATCAATCCCATCAGAAAGTGGGCTAAGGACATGAATAGACAATTCTCAAAAGAAGATATACAAGCAGACAACAAACATGAAGAAATGCTCAGCATCAGTAATGAGCAGGGAAATGCAAATCAAAATCACAATGGGATACCACCTCACTCCATGAAGAAATGCTCAGCATCAGTAATGAGCAGGGAAATGCAAATCAAAACCACAATGGAATACCACCTCACTCCTGCAAGAATGACCATAATCAAAAAAATTAAAAAAAAACAGCAAATGTTGGCATGGATGCAGTGACAGGGCATACTTCCACACCGCTGCTGGGAATGTAAACTGGTATAGTTGCTGTGGAAAACAGTGTGGAGATTCCTTAAAGCACCAAACCATTTGATCCAGCAATGCCACTACTGGATATCTACCCAGAGGAAAAGAAGTCATTATTTGAAAAAGACACTTAAACATGCATGTTTATAGCAGCACAATTTACAATTGCAAAATCATGGAACCAACCCAAATATCCATCAATGAGTGGATAAAGAAATCATTTTATATAAATATGTATGTGTATATATACATAACACACATATGTATGTATATAGACACACACAATGGAATACTATGCAGCCATAAAAAGGAATAAATCAAGAGCATTTGCAGCGACCTGGATGAGACTATTATTCTAAGTGAGGTGGTAACTCAGGAGTGGAAAACCAAACATCATATATTCTCACTGATATGTGGGAGCTAAGCTATGAGGACACAGAGACATAGGATACAATGGACTTTGGGGACTTGGAGGAAGAGTGGGAGGGCAGTGAGGGGTAAAAGATAACATATATGGTGCAGTGTACACTGCTGGGTGATGGATTCTCACAAAGCACCACTAAAGAACTTACTCATGTAACCAGATACCACCTGGACCCCCAATAACTTATGGAAAAATAAAAAGAAAAAAACAAAAAGGAAAGAATTATTGATATACACAACAACGTGAATGACTCTCCAGAATATTATGCTGAGTGAAAAGCACCAATCCCCGAAAGTTCTATGCTGTATGATTCCACTTACATAACATTCTTGAAATGACAAAATTATAGAAATGGAGAACAGATGAACAGTTGCCAGAAGCTAAGAAGAGCATGGGGAGAAAGATAAGTGGATATGGCTCTGAAAAGGCAAAATGAGAGATTCTCGAAGTGATAGAAATATTCTCTCTCAGCTGTATCATTGTCCATGTCCTGGGTGTGATAGTTTTGCAAGTTGCTACCATTGGGGAAAACTGGGCAGAGATTACACTATATTTGTCTCTATTGTTTCTTCTAACTACATGTGAAGATAGGATTATTTCAAAATTAAAAGTTTAATTTAAAAATACACGTTCATGGCTGGGCATAGTGGCTCACACCTGTAATCCTAGCACCTTGGGAGGCTGAGGTGGGTGGATCACCTGAGGTCAGGAGTTTGAGAGTAGTTTGACCAACACAGAGAAACCCCATCTCTACTAAAACTACAAAATTATCTGGGCATGGTAGTGCATGCCTGTAATCCCATCTACTCAGGAGGCTGAGGCAGGAGAATCGCTTGAACCCGGGAGGCGGAGGTTGTAGTGAGCTAAAATCCCATCTTTACACTCCAGCCTGGGCAACAAGAGCAAAACTTCATCTCAAAAAAAGAAAAAATTAAACATGCACTTTGGCCGAGCACCATGGCTCATGCCTATATTCGCAGTACTTTGGGAGGCCAAGGTGGGTGGATCACCTGAGGTCAGGAGTTCAAGAGCAGCCTGGCCAACATGGTGAAACCTTGTCTCAACTAAAAATGCAAAAAAATTAGCCAGGCATGGTGTCGAGTGTCTGTGGTCTTGGCTACTTGGGAGGTTGTGGCATGAGAATTGCTTGAAGCTGGAAGGGAGGTGGAGGTTGCAGTGATCCAAGATTACACCACTGCACTCCAGCCTGGGCAACACTCCATGTCAAAAACAAAAAGAAACAAAACAAAACACATACAATTGATCTTGAATTGAATTTTTAAGAATTTATTCTATAAATATTTTGTACTCACACATGTATCCAATTGTTCATTCAATGGATATTCATTTCAGTATTAGCTGTAGTAGCAAAAGATTATACAGGATGCTTTAGCCCATCGGGGGTACTTTTTACTAAATTCATACAATGAAATTGTGTGCAGATATTACAAAGAGTGAGATACTACAAATGTATTGATTTATATAAAAATGCACCTCTGGAACTGTTATGGAATATTATATAAAGGCATGTTAATAAAAATATAAGAGTTCACGTGTACGTTTTTATATGCATAGAGCACTTTTGGGAAAGACATGTGACTAGAAACCATGATTGGGCCTGGGGAGAGCAACTGTGCGTCTGACGGAAGATGTGGGAAAAACCTTATTTATTATCTTTATACACCCTGTTATTTCACTTGCATTTTGTACCTTGTGCTTATATTACCAATTGAAGTATAAATTAGCATGTTTTAAAAAAAAGGATGGAATTTCCAGAAACAGGCTCAGGTGTACCTATTCGCATGTATATATACATGTAAATACACATGTAGATATGTATCTTCACACATGCACACATACTCATTATATTGTAATACCTCCAAATGAGGTAAAGCTATAAATGTAACAAATGGAAACAAACATGGTGGCAGAAAATATAGGTAAATATTTCATAATCTTGGGGTAGGAAAAGTCTTTTAAAAGTGGGACATCAGCAATATAATCATAGAGGGAAAATATTGATGAATTTAAAGATATAAAAGTTTAAGGGTTTGTGTGACTGAAGCAGCATCACTCACATATATAAACTGCACTTAGTAATACTTCGACAAGAAAATGCAAAATAACTGTGGTATATTCATATAATTGATTACCCCACAGCAACGAAAATGAATAAACTACAGATACGAGAAATAGCATGGGTGAATCTCATGCATAGAATGTTGAGCCAAAGAAATAATCTACAAAATCAGTCTATGGTGATAAACGTCAGGTTGGGGCTTAGTTTTCAAGAGAATGGAGACTCCCTCACATCCCTGGCAGTGAGTAATTCTGTAACTTGACCTAGTACAGGGTGCTACAGATAGAGCAGGGAGGTGTTTGCTTTGTAATAACTCATTAAGCTGTGTGCTATTTTGTTTGTGTATTTTACTTTAAAATTTAAAAAATAAGCATATAAACAATAATGGATTTTTTTTCATCTCTCAGGTTAGCAAATGATGTTTTTAAAGTGAAATTGTCTTTCGATGGTACTACAAATGGATGAAACTCTTCAGAAGGCACACTGGTGTTGTGTTTCAAAATTTCATCCAGCAATTTTCATTACAGGGATTTGTCCTCGGGACAAAATGAGGAAAGTACAAGAGGGATCATGCATAGGGACATCCATAGCAGCTTCATTTGCAAATGGAAAATCAGAAACACATGGAATGTCCAGCATTGGCAGACTGTTCATATTGAAACCCATACCTACAGAATACATTCTAGCTCATGCTGAGGAGAGCTACTGTATCTGTATGAAAGGTGTATCAGAAGTTTGGTGAGTGAGACACAATTTCTAGATCCCTCTCATATAGTTCTGTATATATACTCATACATACATTCACACGTAACTCTCAAAACCACACTGTTAAAAAAATCTTACCTAGTTTGAAATACTAGTCACTAAAATGTCACCAAGATTTTTCTGTTTTATATGTGTGTGTGTGTCTGTGTGTGTGTCTCTGTGTGTGTGTCTGTGTGTGTGTGTCTGCGTGTGTGTCTGTGTGCGTGTCTGTGTGTGTGTCTCTGTGTGTGTGTCTGTGTGTGTCTGCGTGTGTGTCTGTGTGCGTCTGTGTGTGTGTCTCTGTGTGTGTGTCTGTGTGTGTGTGTCTGCGTGTGTGTCTGTGTGCGTGTCTGTGTGTGTGTCTGCGTGTGTGTCTGTGTGTGTGTGTCTGCGTGTGTGTCTGTGCGTGTCTGTGTGTGTGTCTCTGTGTGTGTGTCTGTGTGTGTGTCTCTGTATGTGTGTCTGTGTGTGTGTCTCTGTGTGTGTGTGTTTACTTGTTTTACCTTTTGTATTCTTTAAAAAATACACGTAGGAATGAGTTTCAAACCTGAGGAAAATAATAAAAGATTAAACGAAACTTCCTGAGGAGCATTTTTGGATGTTTCTGCAGGTTATCTCCCTACCTCTGCAATAGTTAGGTTTCTAAGTTAAAATAGGAGGAAAAGAAGAAGGGAAGAGAGAGAAATGTGAACGAACGATATACTTGTTAAGTTTAATCATGTTAAGTGATAACATTGAAAGGAGGGTGAGATGTGAACCAAGCCGTTACCGTTTTTCTTACACAGGAGCGGAATTATTCCTAGGTCATGTGTCAGTGAAGTTGTTATTTCCATTTGTAGATTGCATGGTAGTGATAAAATTCTAAATGTTTCCTAGTGTATTGAAAGGATTTTAAAATATTGTATATGTCAGCCAGGTGCGGTGGCTCATGCCTGTAATCCCAGCACTTTGGGAGGCCAATGTGGGAGGATCATCTGAGGTCAGGAGTTTGAGACCAGCCTGGGCAACATGACAAAACCTCGTTTCTACTGAAAATACAAAACTTAGCCTGGTGAGGTGGCAGCACCTTTACTCCCAGCTACTTGGGAAGCTGAGGTGGGAGGATTGCTTGAACCCAGGAGGGGAGGTTTCAGTGAGCTGAGATCATGCCACTGCACTCCAGCCTGGGCAGCAGAGTAAGAGTCTGTCTCAAAAAAAAGAAAAAAAATATATATATATTTTATATACACACACATATATAAGTGTGTATATATATAGTATGTGTCAAACTCAAGAAGAGTTTTCATAATTAATTAGATCAGGCATGGTTCCAAGTTCTGTGAAGTTTTAAGATCGTATAATTTTTGAATCTGTCTGTAAGAAAGGAGAACAAAACTTTGAATACAAAGTTAGTTCCTGGTTTTTGGAGCGGGCACGTGCAGGCCCCGGAACCGAAGTTTCCATCATGTTATGCTAGATTCGCCTGTTAAAATGTACGCTAGACACATACATTTTGTTTACTTATGCCTTGCTCCCCTTCTTTGGGGGGCATTATTGCTTACTATTAATTCAGTTATGAAAACACACCACTTGTCACTGATACATTTAAAGCTCTTATGCAAGCCAATTTACTAAAATACAAAGGATAAGAACAAGTATTTAAGTCCTACTGCTGAAGTTTCATTAAGCTCACTGATGTCTCAAGGCCCTACACATAAAGTAACTGGATTTATTTATTTTTCTTATTTTAAAGAAAGTAAATTATTCATTCAGTATTTGCTGAATGTTGTTTATTTACTCTGTAAATAGCCCTGTACAGAAGAATTCTCCCACTTCCCCAACCCCACCAGATTCCACAGTCTTGTCTCAAAATATATTCAAATTTTATACCAAGGCTCCTCAAGCTTTAATGTACACTCAGATCATCAAGAGATCTTGTTAAAATGCAGATTCTGATTCAGTAGTTCTGGGGTGGGATCTAAGGTTCTGCATATTTAGCAAGTTGTCACATGATGCCTTCCTTGTTGCTGGTCCTCAGACCACATTTTGTATGTGGCAAGGCTCCAGAGTCCATATCCTACATCATTCTGGTTGTACCTAACATACCCTCATTGGAAATGGGAGGCTCCTCCCATGCCCTCCACATGTAACTGGCAGGGAAAATGTTTGTACCTGCCTAGTGGCTCTTAGGTGCTGCTGGTGGGTCCTCAGTCATTGAATGTAAGTGTAGAGACTGGATTGGGACCCAGCTGATGCTGAGCAGGGCGAGGAAGAGATAGGGAAAGGAAGACAGAGAAAGAGAGAACACAAGTGAGAAAGTGCTGAACAAGAAGCCCTTTATTTTGGAGAAATGTTTGTGGGGAGAATAAGCAGACTGTTGGCACTTTAGCTTGAAGTCCAAATCACAGGTGAGGCAGTAGTGTGAGTTTCTTACGGGAATCTAAGAGTTAAGAAAAAGAGCCTCAGAGTTGTGCAGTCCTGGTCACACACATAGCAGTACTTTTCTTTTTCTTTTTTTTTTTTTTGAGATGGAGTTTCGCTCTTGTTACCCAGGCTGGAGTGCAACGGCGCGATCTCGGCTCACCGCAACCTCCGCCTCCTGGGTTCAGGCAATTCTCCTGCCTCAGCCTCCTGAGTAGCTGGGATTACAGGCACACGCCACCGTGCCCAGCTAATTTTTTGTAATTTTTAGTAGAGACGGGTTTTCACCATGTTGATCAGGATAGTCTCGATCTCTTGACCTTGTGATCCACCCGCCTCGGCCTCCCAAAGTGCTGGGATTACAGGCTTGAGCCACCGCGCCCGGCCGGTAGCAGTACTTTTTTTCCAGGGTTCAGGGTGTGCTCTGTGTAGTGACAAAACCCTTTCAGCAGGCAGCCTGTCCAATCTGTGGGCTTTTCTTCTGGAACTGTCAAGAGAAACCGATTGTATCCAGTGTTTTTGCATTTCTGATGGCACAATAGTCTTCCCATAGTGACTCTGATATGGCTCTCTGTATGCTGTCAAGCTAACCACCGATTCCTCATGGGTGAGGAGGGTGGAGAGGCTGCTTTTCAATAAATACTATTCCAAAGCAACAAAGACAGAAGTTTTCATTGTCAAAGTCATCTAAGAAACGCACCACAGGCCCTGTTGCCCCACCTTTGATATCCTGTATTCCTAGGAAGCTGACACTTTTATTTGTCATTATGGCGGAAAGTAATGTGTAAATATTTTTTGTTTGTTTGAGACAGGGTCTCATTCTGTAGCCCAAGCCGGAGTGCAGTGCTGCAATCTCTGTTCATTGCAACCTCCACCTCCGGGGCTCAAGCAATTTTTGTGCCTCAATCTCCTGAGTAGCTGGGACTACAGGCATCTGCCACCATGCCCAGCTTATTTTTGGTACCTTAGTAGAGACAGGGTTTCACCGTGTTATCCAGGGTGGTCTTGAACTCCTGACCTCAGGTGATCCACCCGCCTTGGCCTCCAGAAGTGCTGGGATTACAGGCAGGAGCCACGGCGCCTGGCCCATCTACCTTCCTAACGAATGTTTACGTATGTCGTACAAATGATCTGTAATCGCAGTGTTGTACAGCAGATGTCCAGAACTTTTTCATTTTACATGACTGAAACTCTGTACTCATTGAACAGTAGCTTCCCATCTTCCTTTCCCTCCAGCCTCTGGCAACCACTATTGTACTCTCTGCTTCCACAGGTTGGAGTCTTTTAGATAACTTCATCTAGGTGGCATCATGCAGTATTTGTGCTTCTGTGACTGGCCTATTTCACTTAGTGTAATACTTTCCAGGTTCATCCACATTATAGTCTATGACAGGATTTCCTTTGTTTCAATGGACATTTTAACAATATTAAATCGGCCGGGCGCAGTGGCTCAAGCCTGTAATCCCAGCACTTTGGGAGGCCGAGGCGGGTGGATCACGAGGTCAGCAGATCGAGACCATCTTGGTCAACATGGTGAAACCCCGTCTCTACTAAAATTACAAAAAATTAGCTGGGCACGGTGGTGCGTGCCTGTAATCCCAGCTACTCGGGAGGCTGAGGCAGGAGAATTGCCTGAACCCGGGAGGCGGAGGTTGTGGTGAGCCGAGATCGCGCCATTGCACTCCAGCCTGGGTAACAAGAGCGAAACTCCGTCTCAAAAAAAAAAAAAACAATATTAAATCTTCCAACCCCTGGCATAGGACTTTTTCCCCCCCCATTTATTTGTGTCCTCTGTCTCTCAGCAATCTTTCGTAGTTTTTAGTATATAAGTCTTTCACTTTCTTGGTTAAGTTGATTTCTAAGTTTTGTTCTTTTTGATGCTATCATGAATAAGATTGTTTTCTTGATTTCTTTTTTGAATTGTTCATTGTTAATGTATAGCCACACAACTGATTTTGAGCACTGATTCTGCATCCTATAACTTTACTGGGTTCATTTATTCCAGTAGATTTTTATTCAAAAATTAGTGGAATTTAAGTGTTTTCTATATACTGTATAAGGTTATAAACGCTGTGAACATAGATAATTTTACTTCTTCCTCTCTAATAGGGATGGCCTTTATTTCTTCTTCTTGCCAATGGCTCTCGTTAGGGCTTTCAGCAGTACTCTGTTGAGTAGAAGCGGCAGGAGCGAGCATCCTTGCCTTGTTCCGGATCTTAGGAGGAAAGGCTTCCAGTTTTTCACCGTTGAGTAAAATGCTACCAGTGGGCTATGTGGCCATTATTATGGTAAGGTAATTTTTTTCTATGTCTAGGTAGTTGAAAGAGTTGCATTTTGTCATATGCTTTTTCTGTTTCTATTGAGATGACTGTGTGACTTTTATCCTCCGTTCTGTAACGTGTATCACGTTGATTGTGTTTTACGTGTTGAGCCCTCTTTGCCTCTCCAGGTTAAATCCGACTTGGTCATGGTATATAATCCTTTTGCTGTGCTGTTGAATGTGGTCTGCTTATGTTTTGTTGAGGACTTCGGCATATGCTCCTTGGAAGTGAGGCTTCCCATCAGGGATATTGGTCTGTCATTTTCCTTCTTGTAGCATCTTTTTCTCATTTAGCAATGGGAGGAATGCTGGCCTCAAAATGAGTTTGGAAGTGTTCTATCCTCTTCATTTTTTGGAAGAGTTTGAGAAGAATTGGCAGTAATTCTCAAAATGTGTGCTGAAATACGCCAGTGAAACCATCTCGCCCTTGACTTTTCTTAGTGGGACAATTTTGATTACTGATTTGATCTTCTTCCTACTCAGGGTCTGTTTAGACTTTCTATTTGTGGCTCAGCCTTGGTAGGTTGTATTTTTCTAGGAACGAATCCATTTCTTTCGGGTTATCTAATTGGTTGCCATATAATTTTTCATAGTAGTTTTTTATCCTTTAATTTCTGTGACATCAGTTATAATCCCTCCTCTTTCATTTCTGATGATTTATTTGACCTTCTTCCTAGTTAATCTAGCTATTGGTTTGTCATTTTTTTTTTGAACTTTTCAAATAAACAACTCTTACTGTCCTTGATTGACCCATTTAAAAAACAGCTTTATTGGTATATAGTTTACATACCATAATGTTCACTCATTTAAAGTGTACAATTCAGCAGAATAAAATGTTTCATTTGTGTTCTGGGTGTACAACCATTATAATCTCATTTTGGAACATTTTCACCATCCTAAAAGAAACCTTGTACCCCATAACAGGTTGAGCCATTTTTAACTGTATAAATACAGTGGACTTCCTACAACCTGTTTTTGGCTGTAATAAATATAATGAACTTTGGGAACCAATGTCTGACTGTAGTTAATATGATGAACTTTTGAAGATGGACTGGTAAACAATAACATTTATTAAGGCATGTATTCTGTTAACTGGTCTAAATTTGTTATCACACAAATATAACACTCAAATTTAATTTTTATTTGATTTTTTTATTATACTTTAAGTTCTGGGGTACATGTGCAGAATGTGCAGGTTTGTTTCATAGGTGTACACATGCCACGGTGGTTTGCTGCATCCATCCCCCCGTCATCTACATTAAGTATTTCTCCTAATGTTAGCCCTCCCCAATCCTCCAACCCCCTTACCCCTCCCCTAGCCCCTGCACCGCCCCCCCTGCCAACAGGCCCCAATGTGTGATGTTCCCCTCCCTGTGTCCATGTGTTCTCATTGTTCAACACCCACTTATGAGTGAGAACATGCAGTGTTTGCTTTTCTGTTCTTGTGTCAGTTTGCTGAGAATGATGGTTTCCAGCTTCACCCCTGTGCCTGCAAACGACATGAACTCATCCTTTTTTATGGCTGCATAGTATTCCATGGTGTATATGTGCCACATTTTCTTTATTCAGTCTATCTTTGATGGGTATTTGCGTTGGTTTTGAGTCTTTGCTATTGTGAAGAGTGCAGCAATAAACATGCGTGTGCATGTGACTTTATAGTTAAATGTTTTATAATCCTTTGGGTATATACCCAGTAACGGGATTGCTGGGTCAAATGGAATTTCTATTTCTATGTCCTTGAGGAATTGCCACACTGTCTTCCACAATGGTTGAACTAATTTACACTCCCACCAACAGTGTAAAAGTGTTCCTATTTCTCCACATCCTCTCCAGCATCTGTTGTCTCCTAATTTTTTAATGATTGCCATTCTAACTGGCGTGAGATAGTATCTCAATGTGGTTTTGATTAGCATTTCTCTAATGACCAGTGATGATGAGCATTTTTTCATATGTTTGTTGGCTGCATAAATGTCTTCTTTTGAGAAGTGTCTGTTCATGTCCTTGGCCCACTTTTTGATGGGGTTGTTTTTTTCTTGTAAGTTTAAGTTCTTTGTGGATTCTGGTTGTTAGCCCTTTGTCAGATGGGTAGATTGCAAAAATTTTTTCCCATTCCGTTGGTTGCCACTTCCCTCTAATGATAGTTTCTTTTGCTGTGCAGAAGCTTTTAAGTTTAATTAGATCCCATATATGTTTATCGTGTGCAACATGTTTTGAAAACTGTAAACATGCATTACTCCAAATATAGTCATCAAATGTCAAATGTTTTGATCATTCAGAACATTTTTTATTACTCAGAAATATTTATTACAAAATGTAAAGCTTAATATTTATTTGCAACGTATCAGATACGTTTTGTTGATGATATTGACGAAGTGAGTAAATAAAGGTAGTGGTACCTAAATGTTCATCTATTATGTTTATGGAGCAGAAGTAGAAGGCACAGATCATAATGCTACTGATTTATTTTGGGAATCATATGAAAGTGTGAGAAAAATACTGAGGACAATTTATGAGAATTAGTTAGTTACCATACGAAATTTTTGAAACAAATTCTTATGGAGGAAAAGAATCAAGTTTATATTACTGGGAATTCATGGATGTAAACTTCCTCAGAGCCATGAAGTCTGCTTTTGCTTTACTCTTTTAGAAAGTACCCAAATCCTGTTCCTAAGCTTTCTGCAAAAAAAACCCTGACCTTTCTGGCTGATGACAAGTGCGGCACTAACAGAGATGTTACTTCTATTTATGTAGTCTTTTTGCCAATGAAAATTCAGTTCCCTTTTTGATCTTTCTCAATTACCAAGAGAGGCTCTGTTTCTCAAGTAGTGACTGAGAAAATATGAGGGTAATCCATACAGCGGGCATCTGTATTTTCATGACTAGTATTTTCAACTGCTATTATCTGGGCTGGTCACAGTGGAATCTACTCTGTTGGCCCTTCCTAGGTGTAATACACACTGTCTTATTCAAAAGGAGTTTGCCTGGCTCCTTTGTCTGTTCTCTCTGACTGCTCTCCAGAGATCAGCTTCCAGTGTAGTTGAAATGTCTTTCCTTTGGCTTCTCTTCCTGTAATCACCCCTCATCAACTCTACCCACAAGACAAACTACCAGGAACTCTTTAATAATACATTATTAACATTCATATGTGAAGATGCCTGTTGACAGCAATTGGTTGGGTATGAATGACTGAAAAAAACTGCAGAATTATAGCAAGGGGAAAAAATGTGTTAACTCTGAATGTGATATCAGACTCTTGGAAAGCATTTAGGGAATCTGTGTTCATAAGGCCAGTGCATTAGCAGGCTGGAAAGCAATGTGAACTCATGAAGAAGAGCAAGGTACCATGCCAGGGGCAAGCCCAGGCCTCTCGGCCAAGCTCCCAACTGCTGAGAGGTTTACTTGTTTTGCAAACTGTACAAGTAATTGGTTGTTAAGTCACATTCTGTGGTTTCTGGAAGTGTTGTGTAATGTCACTTTACAAAAAAAAAAAAGCATTGCTAGAATTCAGTAGAAATAATCCTTTAAGATTGAACTGGCTCTGTTGAAATAACCTAAATTCATGCTGCAATATTGTTTTTCCCAGGTGGCCAAAATCACTGACTTAAGATATTTAAAATGTCAGTAATGTATGTTCTTAATAAGGTTGAAGAATCAGCCATACTTCAGGGAGTATTATTTATCTTCCCCATCATGTAAGTAGCCTTTGGAGACCACATGGGTCATGACTTGATTTCTGTCATTATACATGAATCCAAAATGACGGATGCATTCTGACATCTAGACAAGGCTGAACCAGATGTGGAATAGAGTCATGTTTGCCAGATCCTTGATTTGAATCCTTCAGTGTATATTTAACGTTTCACATTTAAACATGTACACCAAAGGACTGTTCTTTATACTATTGTAATTCTTAATGCCTAACACATGGATTGATGGCGCATGTCTATGTCTGGGTGAGCAGAGCTGGATTAAGGAATGGCAGTTTCCCCAGGCACCTTGTCTTGGAACATCAGGGGTATAAACGGGAAACATGGCACCTGTTAACTTAGCTTTCCACATATTACACTTAGGCAATTTGCAAGCAAAATTTATTACAAGGCCCCCACAGTGGGATAGGAAGGAGAGAACAGTAAGAGTTGCTGCCGTTGTCGAACTATCTTTATTGAATTCTTTTATGATAGTAACAAAAAATCACTGGCATCCTGAACTCTCTGTTGAATATTTTGCACAGTGTGACAAGAAGCACCACCACCATCCTATTTGAGAATTGCCTGAATTTGACAGGTCACTGTCAGCTGAAATTCTTACACTGAGTAGTATTTTACATAGGTGTGTTTATTGGCAATGAGTGATTTGTTTTTAATATTAAGTTTAAAAGTTGTTACTGTACTTTCCAAGCATTTCCGGGTTTGGTAAGTCATAAGAGAAAACTGGACTGAACAAAGAAATAGGGAAAAGTGAGAAATGTTTTAACAACATGAAAGTAAATAAAAGAACTTTGCAATCTGTTTTGTAACTTTGTAACCATATCTGTGAGTCACCTCCGCCCTCCTAAATATGAATAACTAATGCTGTCCCTTAATGAGAATCACAAAATTGTGAAATGACTGACGCAAGTGAAAGTGATATGTTCATTTAGTGCATGAACTAACCCTGTTTATTAACTAGGCATGAAGAGACATACTTAATATTTAAGTTTTGCCCAACTCCACCTAAGAAATGTTGAATAAGTACTTAAAAATATCATTTTGAATGCGTACCAAACTTTTAGCCTTTCTGCACTCTCACATGATCCAATCTTAGTTGGACAGATTGTATGGGGTGGGTGTGGGGGATGAGTGAGCAGGTACAAGTATACACAGTTGAATACACAGCACAAGAAAAGTGCTCCCATGCATATAATTAGATAAGCCCCAGTTTGAAAAGTTAGAATTTATTTGTCACCTGCAAAATGTTGCGAAAATATTACATAAATGCCAAGAGTGCTTTGACTTTATAATATTACGTTAGAGAACTATCTGGACCTATCCTGATGGCCAGGGCAGATGGTGGATATCATGTGCTAAGGACAGGCACTTTGCAATTCCCAGCATTTGGAAATCTGCCACACAAATTTGAAATGGGTCAAAGTGAAATGCTGAGATTCTTTTATACTTACGAGAAATTGCAAAATTTCAAAACTTAGGGAGAAATAGGAAGTTATTTCCTGATAAAACAAAAGATTAATTTACCTTGCTTTTCTCCAGATGAACAGAAGATGGGAAAAAATCCTACATAAATGCAGTAAGTCCCTAGTAGTGGATTAATGTTTTTCTCATATTTGTAACGGTCATTTTAAATGTTTGTGTTGACACACCTTACATTAATTGTTATGCCATAATAATGAAGTTGTTACCTTTCACTGCAATGATAATATGTGTACAAGCTTTAATGAGAGCCTAAGTGGAAGTGAAAATAAAAATAAAATGTCATGGTTTATTTTACAAATAACAAAAGAACGTTTTTCCAATTGCATGTATGACATTAGATGTGGAAAAATAGTTAGATGCTACATGTGCTGTAATTTATAATTGCTTTGCCTTTTAGATTTGAATCTATCTCTTAGGTTGTCACCATTAGATGAGAGGAGGCAGCATCAGAATGGTGGTGAAATTGTATATCCACAATCACATAACTCAGACCCAGAATTATTCATTATACTGAACATAAACTATTTACAAAATACAGATACAGCCAAAGTGACGAATTTATTAAATTAGAACCACTGGGTGGAGAACATTTATGAAAATAATAAAGAACCTTTAAGCTAGCCAACTATACAGTTGCAAATGAGTTATTAAGGTATAGGGAAGCTAATGCATTTCTCATGCAGGGGTAAAAGAAAAAGAAGCTTTATTCACAGATATGTACAAATAGAAAGTACTAGATTATGATCTGTTGGTTTGCTGACCATAAAGAAGACAAGTATCTATGCATATCCACCTGATTGTAAAAAGACACAGAGACAAGGAAAAATGTCAGATCAAAGATTGGACTAAAAAATACAGGGCAAAGGGCTTCAGCACTTACTGAGTGCCTGCTCTGTGTCAGGCACTGTGCTGCACATTTTATACACATTGTAATTTGAGAACAGAGAGTTCTGAATAGCAGAATAACTGGCAGAACTTAGAAGGGGTGATGCAAGTTGGTGTCGAAATTCAAGTCATGGAAGCGAGGCGGGTAGCTGCCACTGACGTTAGAGGAGCCTGGCAATAAGGAGTAACATTGAGGTCAGCCCTGGACACTCCTCAAGGTGCCCAACAGGAAAGGCCTTCAGCTGTTGCTACCTGTACCTCAGTGATGGCGAGCGGCAGTTTTGTGCTGGTTCAAAGCACATTAGTCATAAAGCAGGTCTTTGGTTCATATATAGGATGGGAGGAGAAAGGAAAAAGACCAGAAAGCAAACTGCCATTGCGGGTATTTATATCTGTTATCTGTCTAGTTCCTCACCCACCCCATTTGAGATGGGAGAAGGTAGTTCTTGGTTAACTCCTATAAACAGTAGCCCTGAGCTCCTGTCACACTCATTTCTAGCTGTGACTGTGCTTATTGCTGTGGCCTAGCACAGCAGCTGGCTCAGAATGATGGCCCTCAGCTATCGAGGAGAAGCTGTATAAAAGTCAGTGTACTCCTTTAACGGAGGTAAGCACAGAGAAAAGTATTCTAGAAAGATGCGTTTCATCTTTTCATTGGATTGGTGATTCCTTGAGGGAAGAAACGATCTCTTATTCATCTTTATATCCTTTGACATCTAACACAATATTTTTTATGTAATAATTAAAATATATGTGACACTAAATATAATAGACATAACTTAAATTTTGGGGAAAAAGTCATATATTGTTTAAAGTCCAGTGTTCTTATTCTCAGGAAATTCAACCAGAAATGGTACCTCACCCTCCCCATCCTCAAACCCATTCTCAGACCTCAAAATAATGATTCTTTCATTTATTGAATTAAGGAGTCAATTACTGAGGTGTCTTTAGTAGTGAAGAGGATATATTTCTAAAGCATTTTTCAGGAACACATAACAAAGGAAGATACTGTAAAGTGGTGTCACGTGATGGAATAATTCCTGGCCATTCTACAGCATACATGCAAGTCAGAGGGTCTCCTGCCCCTGCCATTTCAGGTCAGTGACTTGGTGCTTCCAGCCTTAAGCCATTGCAACTCCCTGAGCTCAAGAAACGCTTAGACAGATAATACCCAGAGATGCAGACCACAGTCTTAGAAACATTACAGAATAAAAAAGCCCAGACATCTTCAGGCCTTTGGTGATTAAATGCACATTAGCAAATCTATGTCTCGTCCTGCTTCACTGTTGTAAAGCATGAGCAGAGGCTAGAAGTATCATCTGGATTGTTGTGAAAGGTTTCAAAGCAGCCGCCCCTTCCTGCTTTTACTCATTTCCCCCATCCTGGTTTAAGTATAAAGCACTGTGAATGAGGGTACTTGTCAGGTTAGCTGCAGGGGTGTGGGTGTTTTTCTTTATTTTTTTGAGGGGGGAGATTTATTTTAATTTTATGGGCTCCTTTCCCCCTTTTATGGTGATCTAATTGCATTGGTTAAAAGCAGCTAACCAGGTATTTAGAATATGGTCTCTAGCCAAGTCTAACTTTATTTAGACGCTGTAGATGGACAAGCTTGGTTGTCTGAACCAAAATGGGAACATTAAACAAACATCACAGCCCTCACCCTCACTAATAACACGTGACTTTGCTGTCAAGTGTAGATTCCCCTCTTCGAAAAAAGCTTGTGACCATTTTGTATGGCTTGTCTGGAAACTTCTGCAAATCTTATGTTTTAGTAAAATATTTTTTGTTATTCTAAAAAAAGAAAGCCAGAGGCTTCATCAGAGCACCCTTGTATCTACCCAGGCCTGACATACACCTCTGACGATTCCAAACTTCCCTTCAAGAGACTCAGCATCACACGGTAGAAAGAGCAAGAGGGTCTTGAGTCTGCAGGATGGGACTTCAGCAACTGTATTTGTCCTAATTGGTGAGCAAACCTCTGTGAGCTTCAGTTTTTAATACTTATCTACACTCATGAGTATTGTAATATTTGAGATTTACAATATTTGCTCTACAAAATTATTGGTAAGATGATATGAAATAACGTATCTCATATATCTGGGGATTTGTAAGCACTAAACGCACATCAAGTGAGGGTTTGCTGTGTGGCCAGACTAACATTTTTGTAGCTTTGCTCCCATGAATGTGTTAACTTAGGGTAATATTTGAAAATAAGGAAAATTGTAGGGAACTTTTAATCAACAAACTGTGCAGTTACAAATAAATTACTTAGGGTATATTGATAACTCTAAAGAAAGGAAAACCAAGCTTGATTAATAAAGAAGGAAACTCTATGCACAATAAGCACAAACTCTGTCTGTACACTCTAGGCCCAGGCCAGTACTCTGGGTTTTTTTTAATTTTTAATTTTTGTGGGTATATCGTGGGTATACACATTTATGGGATACATAAGATATTTTGATATATGCATACAATCCATAATAATCACATCAGGGTAAATGAGGTATCCATCTCTTCAAGCATTTATTATTTCTTTGTTACAAACAATCCAATTACACTCTTATTTTTCTAAATGTATAATAAATTATTGTTGACTATAGTCACCCTGTTATGCTGTCAAATACTATACATATATAATATATAGAATTGTATATATAATATATGTATAATATATAAAAAATATGTATATATAATATGTATAATATATAATATAAAATAATTATATATCATATATATTATATATATATATAGAGAGAGAGAGAGAGAGAGAGACAGAGAGAGGGTCTCGCTCTGTCACGCAGGCTGGAGTATAGTGGCACTGTCTCAGTTCACTGCAACCTCCACTTCCCGGGTTCAAGTGATCCTCCCTAAGTAGCTGGGACTACAGGCACATGCCACCACGCTCTGATAATTTTTCTATTTTTGGTAGAGATGGGGTTTTCCAATGTGGCCCAGGCTGGTCTCGAACTCTTGGGCTCAAGTGATTTGCCCACTTTGGCCTCCCAAAGTCCTGGGACTACAGGCCTGAGCCACCATGCCCTGCCATCAAATACAAGATCTTATTCATTCTATCTAATTATATTTTTGTACCCATTAACTATCCCCCTTCCCCCTGCCCCTACTATTCTTCCCAGTCTCTGGTAATCATTGTTCTATGCCCTAAATTAATTAGTACAATTGTTTTAATTTTTAAATTCCACAAATACATGAGAGCATGAGAAGTTTGTCCTTCCATTCCTGGCTTATTTCACCTAATATAATGACCTCCTTTGCACCCATTTTTGTTGTAGATGACAGGATTTCATTCTTTCTTATGGCTGAATAGTACTTCCTTGTGTGGATGTACCCCATTTGTCTGTTGATGGTCACATAGGTTACTTCCAAAGCCTGGCTGTTGTGAATAGTGCCGCAATAAACATGAGAGTGCAGATATCTCTTTGAAATACCCATTTCCTTTCTCTTGGGTATATCTCACAGTGGGGATTGCTAAATCATATGGTGGTTCTATTTTTAGTTTTTTTGAGGGACCTCCAATTTCTCCTCCCTAGTGGTTATACTAATTTACATTCTTACCAACAGTGTACAAGTGCTCCCTTTTTTCCACATCATTGCAAACATCTGTTGCCTGACGTTTGGATAAAACTGGGGTGACATGATATCTCACTGTACTTTTGATTTGTGTTTCTCTGATGGTCAGTGATATTGAGAATCTTTTCATAGTCATGTATATTTTCTTTTGAGGAGTGTCTATTCAGATCTTCTGCCCGTTTTTAACTGGATTATTAGATTTCTTCCTAGAGAGCTGTTTGAGCTCCTTCTGTATTCTGGTTATTAATACCTATCAGAAGGATAGTTTGCAAATACTATCTCCCATTCTTTGAGTTGTTTCTTCACTTCTTTTATTGTTTCCTTTGCTGTGCAGAAGCTTTTTAACTTGGTGTGATCTTATTTGTTTATCTTTGCTTTGGTTGCCTGTGCTCATAGGGTATTATTCAAGAAATCTTTGCCTAGTCTCATGTCCTGAAGAGTTTCCTCAATGTTTTTTTGTAGTAGCTTTATAGTTTGAGGTCTTAGATTTTAGTCTTTACTCCATTGTGATTTGGTTTTTGTATATGGTGAGAGATAGGGGTCTAGTTTCTTTCTTCTACATGGGTATCCAGTTGTTCCAGCACCATTTATTGAAGAGCCTGGACTTTCCGCCAATGTATGTTCTTGACATCTCTGCCAAAAATAAGTTTACTGTAGATGTGTGGATTTGTTTCTGGGTTCTCTGTTCTGTTTCATTGGTCTGTGTATCTGTTTTTATACCAGTACCATGCTGTTTGGTTATTAAAACTTTGTAGTATAATTTGAAGTCAGATAATGTGATTCTTTTACTTTTGTTCTTTTTACTCAGTATAGCTTGGGCTACTCTGGATCTTTTGTGGTTCCATATAAATTTTAGGATTGTTTTTCCTATTTTTGTGAGGAATGTCAATGGTATTTTGACAGCAATTACATTGAATCTGTAGATTGCTTTGAGTAGTATGGACATTTTAACTATATTGATTCTTCCAGCCCATGAACATGGAATAGCTTTGCATTTTTTGTGTTCTCTTCAATTCTCGCATCAGTATTTTATTGTTTTTGTTGTAGATATTTTTGTAAAATACATGATTCATATGTATTTTATTTCATTGTAGATATCTTTCACATTTTTGTGAAATACACAGTTTCTGTGGATTTCATTTTATTTGTATCTGTTGTAAATTGGATTACTTTCTAGATTTCTTTTTCAGATTGTCTGCTGTTGGCATATAGAAACAGTACTGATCACTGAGTATTAATTTCGTATTCTGCAACTTTACTGAAATTTATCATTTCTAAAGTTTGTGGTAAAGTCTTGAGGTTTTCCAAATATAAGATCATATCATCTGCAACCAAAATAATTTGACTTCTTCCTTTCTAATTTGGGTGCCCTTTATTTCTTTCTCTTGTCTGATTGCTCTGGCTAGAACTTCCAGTTGTGTTGAATAACAGCGGTGAAAGTGGGCATCTATGTCATGTTCCAGACCTTAGAGGAAAGGGTGTCAGTTTTTCTCTATTCAGTGTAATACTAGCTATTGGTTGGTTGTGTGTGACTTCTATTGTATTGAGGCATATTCCTTAATACCTAGGTTTTTGAGGGTTTTTAACATGAAGGGATGTTGAACTTTATCAAATGCTTATTCACATCAATTGAAATGATCATTTAGTTTTTAGCCTTCATTCTGTTCATATGATGTATCACATTGATTGATTTGCTTATGTTGAACCATCTTTGAATTCTAGGGATAAATCCCTCATGGTCATGATGAATTACCTTTTTTAATGTGTTGCTGAATTCAGTTTGCAAGTATTTTTTTGAGGATTTTAGTATCGATATTCATCAGGGATATTGGACTATGGTTTTTGTTTTTGATGTATCTTTGTCTGGCTTTGGTATGAGGGAAATACCAGCCTCATAGGATGAGTTTGGAAGTATTTCCTCCTCTTCTATTTTTCAGAATTGTTTGAATATGATTGGAATTAGTTCTTCTTCATTATTGTGTAAAATTCAGCACTGAAGCCATCTGGTCAAGAGCTCTTCTTTGCTGAGAGACCTTTTATTATGACTTTATTTCATCACTTATTGGTCTTCATGTTTTGAATTTCTTCAGGTTCAATCTTGATAGGTTGTATGTGTCTAGGAATGTCTTCATTTCTTCTGGGTTTTCCAATTTATTGGCATATAGTGGCTCATTGCAGCCTCTAATGGACCTTTGAATGTCTATACATTATATTGTCTCCATTTTCAGCTCAGATTTTATTTATTTGGGGTCTTCCCTCTTTTTGTTAGTCTGGTTAAAGGTTTGTCAATTTTGTTTATCTTTTCAAAAAACCAACTTTTCATTTCATTGATCTTTTGTATTGCTTTTCTCGTTGCACTTTTATTTATTTCTGCTCTGATTATTATTTTCTTCTAATTTGAGATTTAAGTTTGCTCTTGCTTTTTGAGCTCATTAAGATGCATCAGTGGGTTATTTATTTAAAGTTTTTCTACTCTTTTGATGTAGGCTGTTATAGCTACAAATTTTATTTTTTAGTGCTGCTTTTGCTGTATTTAAGAGGTTTAGGTGTATTGCATTTCTTTCATTATTTATTTCAAGAAATTTTAAAATTTTCCTCATAATTCTTTATTGACCCACCAGTCATTTAGGAGCTTACTGTTTAACTTCTATATGTTTGTATAGTTTATTGCTCCTTTATTTCTCTTTCCTACTTGAAGGATATTTCTCTGGATATACTATTCTAAGATAAAAAGATTTTTCCGTAAACACTTTTAATATGTCATGTCACTCTCTTCTGGTCTATAAAGTTTTCACTGAGAAGTTTGCCAACAGATGTATTGGAACTCCATTATATGTTATTCCATTTCTCTTGCTGCTTTTAGAATCTTTTTTTTAATCCTTAACCCTTGGGAGTTTAATTATTAAATGTCTTGGTCATCTTATTTCGGTTAAATGTGCTTGGTGTTCTGTAACCTTCTTGTACTTGAATGTTGATCTGTCTCTCTCTCTAGGTTTGGAAACTCTGTGTTGTTTTCCCTTCGGATAAACTTACTACCCCATCTCTCTTTCTCTCTACCTCTTCTTTAAGGCTGATAATTCTTAGATTTTCCCTTTTGAGGTTATTTTCAGATCTTGAAGGCATGCTTCATTCTTTTGTCTCCTTTGTGTATTTTCCAATAAGTCTGTCTCCAAGGTCACTAATTCTGTCTTCTGCTTGATTAATGCTGCCGTTAAGAGACTGTAACGCATTCTTCAGTGTGTCAACTGCATTTTTCAGCTCCAGAATTTCTTTTTGCTTCTTTTTAATTATTTCAATCTCTTTGTTAATTAGACAGTATTCTAAATTTCTCCTCTGTGCTACCTTGAATTTCATTGAGTTTCCTCAGAACAGATTCTCCGTCTAAATGGTCACATTTCTCTCTCTCCCCTGGATATAATCCTGGTTCCTTGTTTAGCTAATTTGGTGAGGTCATGCTTTTCTGGATGGTCTTAATGCTTGTGGAGATTCATCCCGTCTGGTCATTGAAGAGTTAGGTGTTTATTGTCATCCTCATAGTCTGGACTTGTTTGTACCTGTCCTTCTTGGGAAGGTCTTCCAGGTATGTGAAGGGATGTTAGAGTTGTAAGTTTTTGGTCATTGCAGCCATATCTGCATTAGAGGGCACCCCAAGTCCAGTAATGCTGTGACTCTTGCAGACTCAGAGAACTATCACCTGGGTGGTCTTGGATAAGATCTGGAAGAATTATCTGGATGACCAGGCACAGACTCTTATTTTATTCCCTTACTTTCTCCCAGACAAACAGAGACTTTCTCTATGCTGAGCTGCCTGGAGCTAGAAGAGGGGTGATGTAAGCATCCCTGTGGCCACCATTATTTGGTCTGTGTTGTGTGAAACCTGAAGCCAGCATAGCACTTCATCTTGCTGAAGGCCAGCAGTAGCCACTTCAGCCTGGCTACCACTTGAGTTCACTCAAGGCCCTTGGGCTCTATAATCAGCAGGTGGTAAAGCCAGCCAAGTTTGTGTTCTTCCTGTTAGGATAGCAAGCTCCACCCAGGTTAGAGATGCTGTCCTGGAGCCAGGGCCTGGAGTTGGAAGCCTTAGTAATCTACCTGATGCTCTATTCTACTGTAGCTAAGCTGGCACCCAAGCCACAAGAGAAAGTCCTCCTGAATCTTCCCTCTCCTTTTCCCCAGCAGAGGAGTCTTTCCCCATGGCCTCTGCTGCTCCAGACCTGCAGGGAGTACTGCCTGGCTACCACACTGTTCCTTCAAGACCCAAGCGTTCTTCATTCAACTTGTGGTCAATACTGCCAGCCTAGAACTCTTTCTTCAGGGCAGTGAACTTCTCTCTGGCCAGTGCTGGTCCAGAAATGCTGTCTAAGAGTCAACCCCCAGAATTAAGGACCACCAGAACTTGCTTGGTGCTCTACCCCACTGTGTTACTGTGATGGAGCTGGTTCTCAAATTGCAAGACAAAGTCTCCTTTACTCGTCCCTTTCCTTTTCTCAAGCATAAGGGGTCCTTCCCGATAGCCTCTTTAGCTGGCAATATCCTGGGCCACACCTGAAGCCAGCATGTCTCTGAGTCTTACCCGAAGCTCACAGTGAGTAGTGCCTGTGTCCTCCTGCCGATTAGTCAGAGCCAAAGTGCTCCTTAGCCAGCATGTGATGAATCACCCAAGACCAGTTTTTTTTTTCTTCTGGTTCAGAATCTGTCTAGAAATGTTATCCAGGTGCCAGGGCCTGGAATGGGGGCCTCAGGACTCTGCCTAATGTCCTAGTCTCCTGTGATTGAGCTGGTATCCAAGTTGCAAGTCCTCAACTTGGACTTGCAAAGTATTTACTCTTCCTTCTTCTCTCCTCAAGCAGAAGTAAGGAATCTCTCCCAGAGCTGTGAGCTGTGCTACCTGGGGTTGGTGGAGGAGTGGTGCTCGCATTCCTTTGGCTATACTGGCTGGTGTCTTGCTAGGTCACATGCCCCTCGGGTCCACTGCTGTGGGCCCAGCAAAGCACCAGAACTTGCCTTTGCAGTCTGTTTGGCCAAGACTGCTTTCAAGTTTACTGAGCTCTCTACAGCGCTGTAGCCTGCAGCGATGAGGCTTGCTGGAACTCAAGTTCTGACCACTGGAGTGGATGATTTTTCTCTGGTTAGGGCCAATCTAAATGCTCCCTCTGTGGGTGCCAGTTGAATTCTGCCTAATGTTGCTTTCCTCTGTGACAGGGCAGCACTGAGTTTCAAAGCAAAATCCCACTATCACTGCACTCTCCCTTTTTCAAGTGTGTGTTTGGGGAAGGGAGAGTGCAGTGATGGCAGGATGTACTGCCAGGGGATGGGGAAGGGGTGGCATCAGCAATTCAATAGTGTCTTTTCTACCTTCTTCCGTGCCTCTTTCAGTGATAGAAATTTAAAACCAGGTACTGTGACTTTTTGTTCTTTTGAAGGTGCTTTTTGTGTGAATAGTTGTCCAATGTTGTGTTCCTGAAGGAAGCATGATCGGTGGAGGCTTAAGCCATCTACTTCCCCTTTTTTCTCCTAGTTCAATACTTTGATTGTTATCCTTAATCACAGACTTTCCCACCTGCCCCACAGAATTCTGACCTCTTCCCTCCATGGTGTTCATGAAGCTCAGAACATTCTAGAATTCCCACTTAAACTGAATTAAGGTCCTGTTAACACATTGAAGTGGGTCAGTGACATTCTTTCTCTTTACTTACCAAAGAGTTATCCTCCATGTATGTGACAGAATAACATGTTTCCTCTGCAGATCCTTATCAGGTGCTGTTGCCTTTAGAGCCTCTGTTAAACTGCTCCTTGGATCCTAAAAACAAAACAAAAAAAACAGTTTTACATTCTAAACAGCTTGTTTTTAAAGGGGTCTTGTTAAACACGACCCACAGTTTTAACAACATTTTTCTACAGGTTTGAACATAGCGCACTTCATCATCTGTAGTTTAATATTTGTTTTAGCAAGTTGCAATAAAAATGAAAAACCCGCTTTGTCAAGCTTTCCCCAATGTATTGCTTTGTCATATGTGAGTTAGAGGCATGTGCAGGGACTAGGGGGCACTGGAAATCCTTGTGTTTTCTGCCCATAGACCATGCAAGTGGAGAGAAACCTGTGTTAGGAACAGATGGAGTAGGATCAGGAAAACGGCCACGCTTTCTAAAGCACAGAATGTGCTTAGAGCAGTTCTGAAAATGGAGGAGTGGAGCTCTGGTACTAGTACTTTCAATCTGCTTGAGGATGGGAGAAATGATAAAATGTTCACTCATTTGACAAACAGTTATCTTGCTCCTATGATCTGCCAATCACCAAGGTTCTGTGGAGAAAGCATGGAGCAAAATAGACGAAAACGCTGCTTCATGCAGCACATCTTCTCGTTGGAGGGGGCTGTGTGTCCTTAGGAGGACAGTGCTGTACACTAATTTGGTTGTCATTTTTTTTCTTTAAAGGCCTACTTTGTAATGTTAGCTGATCAAAGCTGATTTCAGGCTAGCAATGTGGTATCAGGGGTTGGGAGGCTGGGAAAAGATGAGCACAGTCAGCTCTGTGGAGCTGGGAGACACAAGAGGCAGCCACTGAACACTTTAAACATGTAAAACATATGTCAGCTGGTGATGTGTGCTACAGAAGGTGATGAGACGGGGAAGGGAGAATGGGATGGCTGGAGGACGCTTGCTGTCATAAATACGGGCAGAACGCGCCTTGCTAAGCTGGTACCACTTGGAAGGGATAAGAGTTCTAGGCAGAGGGAACAGCAAGTAGAGGACACTGATAGGAGAAGAGGCCAGATATGTTTGAGGAACAGTAGAGAAGCCTGTGGGCTGTAAAAGAGCGAGCCAGAGGGTAAGCAGCAAAAGATGCAGTGACCCAGACCCACGTCGCACAGGGCCCTGCAGGCTGATGGAAGGACTCAGCTTTTTCTCTGAGTGACACGGGAGACTGCAAGGTTTTGAGCAGAAGAGTGACATGTCTGACAAAACATTTTAACAAGACCCAAATGGCTGTGTCTTGAGAACAGAATAAATAGAGAAAGGGTTAGAAATGGAGAGGTTAGTTACGAGTAGAGACAATAATCCAGTGGAGAGATGGCTGTGATTTTGACCTGGGTGGGTTAGATGTGGTTGTAATCTGGATTGATTTTGTGCCAGAGCTAGCCTGATTTGCTGATGGATTGGGTATGTTGTGTGTGACAGGAAAAGATGATTAATCCCAGCACTTTGGGAGGCCAAGGCGGGTGGATCACGAGGTCAAGAGATCGAGACCATCCGGGTCAACATGGTGAAACCCCGTCTCTACTAAAAATACAAAAAATTAGCTGGGCATGATGGCGCACGCCTGTAATCACAGCTACTGGGAGGCTGAGGCAGGAGAATTGCCTGAACCCAGGAGGCGGAGGTTGCGGTGAGCCGAGATGGCGCCATTGCACTCCAGCCTGGGTAACAAGAGCGAAACTCCGTCTCAAAAAAAAAAAAAAAATGACTCCAAGGCTTTTGGTTTAGAAGTCAGTCAGACCCGAGGTTTTGGTATGCACTTTGAAGTCAGGTTTAGATTCCATCCCCACCTCTGTCAGTGGCCCTTTGTTTCCCTTTCTTGCCCATGGATGGTAAGCACCATGATATCATTTGGCTCTGTGTTCCCACCCACATCCCATCTCAAATTGTAATTCCACGTGTCAGAGAAGGGGCCTGGTGGGAGGTGATGGGCTAATGGGGGCAGACTTTGCCTTTGCTGTTCTCCTAAATAGTGAGTGAGCTCTCGTGAGATCTGATTGTCTGATAAGTGTGTGGCTCTCCCCCGCTGCCCCCGTGTCACCTTGGAAAGACATGCTTTCTTCCTCTTTGCTTTCCGCCATGATTGTACATTTCCTGAGGTCTCCCAGCCACACTTTCTGTTAAGCCTGTGGAACTGTGAGTCAATTAAACCTCTTTTCTTCATAAATTACTCAGTCTCAGGAAGTTCTATAGAGCAGTGTGAGAACCGACTAATACACCCCATAAGGGTGGGGCATGCTGTCATTCTTACCATTACATTCCCGTTGCCTGAGCATAGGCACTTAGTACAGTGTGAATGTTGTTGTACCTCTCTCCATATTTTAATTTTCCAAAGTATAAGACCTAAATAATAATATTAATTATAAGCAGTTTTGAAGAATGAATGAAAAATAGTATTTCTAAAGTATGTTGTACATCTGTCATTCAGAAAACATTGACACACGGAATCTCTGATTATTATTGCCCATGCTCTATGTTCTTTAGAATGTTGATAAAATTTTGAACACACAGAAAGGAGGGTACTTTATAGAAAAAATAATGATGGGTTATTTTCATCCTTTTCATTAAGACTTTTTCATTAAGAGCCATCTCTTGAGTGACTCAGAAATAGAGGAAGGACTTCCCTGTGTTAAAGCCAGAAAATCCAAACTGATTTAACTGCATTGCTGCAAAGAGAAAGGATCTGTCTTACCGACAGGATTAAAGCAGGATAGAAACAAGAGCTTTCTACATATAAGCACTACTTCCTATGATGATTGTTGTTTTTAAGTGGTGAAAAATGGAAGGACTGTGTGGTGTTAAGTGCAGATGCGCAGAGGCTGAACTCTGTGAATGACAGTACACCTCAGTTGTCATGGTAGCCAAGAGCTCCCAATAGCTCCTTTCCCCTGTGCCCAGATGTTTAGCCTATATTAACATGCCCTAAATGATGACAGAGACAGTTGTGAATGTATAATGTCATTTTTTTTAATCATTGGCAGTTTAGAAAATCTTTTTAAAGCTCAGAGATTGAGTTTAGCTGGGAGTAAGCAAGTGAGAATTTGGTATAACATCTGTGTTGCTGAAGTTTGTATTTTTAAGCCATATATGAAAACTCAGTTGCCTTTCCATGTGAATGCATTACTTCCGCACATTTTGCAGAGGAATTCAGAGAAACAATTAATAAGATCATATACGGTAATTGAGACTACAGAATTTAAAAGGGTCTATATGAGTCCTTTATTTTCTCGTGTCATGGCTTGGGTACCAATTCAGGCTAATGACTGGCAAAGAAAAGAACAGACACTAATTTGCAAGTAGCCCCTGAAAGTTGATTGATTTAAGAAAAACCTTTGCCTTTATTATAGCTCTTTTAGTAAGTGAAATTATATATAGATATTTTCTAAGTGCATTTGGTTTTTACTACTATTTTAATTTATAGGATAAAGCTTATGTTAGCCAGTATTTTCCTATGAAAATACCTCTGATGAAAGTGAAAAGTGTAACCTCTTCTTACTATTGACCCTATGACTCTGTGAAAGCCTGTTAATTGAGGGCCATGATACACGTTAAAAGAGCACTTAACTCTTCTTGAGAAAGAAGAATTTTAATCTGTATGGAGAACAATAAACATAAAAGTCTAATACAGAAGAGAAATCAAATGTTCATTGCAGTTAGGTTTTTCTGCAGACTGGAGGATGAAGAAAAAGGACAAGAATAAGTTTTTATAAAGAGATTAGAGTTAGATAATCAAGGAGGAAGAAGACAGGAGACACCAAAAAAAAAAAAAAAAAAAAAAAGAAAAGAAAAAGAAAATGTAAATAATTCCTTCTACCTGCAATTGCTCCACAAACTTCTATTCATCCAATATCTATACCTCATTTGGGTCCTGGCTTCCCTTCTCACTTAACAGCCTCTTAAAATCTGGTACACTAAGCCCCTTCTGATCTAGGTTTGCCATTCTCCTCTCTGAGGCACCATCTCTTTCCCTAGATGTGGGTTCACCCAAGGGAGCCCTGGTGTCTTTGAGGCATCTGAGATCCACACCACTGTCCTTCCAGATCCTCGCCCACCTCTCTGATAAACCACTTGAGTTTTTCACCTCTGACAACCTTCTTAGTGCCTGCTAGTTTTTCTCAGACTACTGTCTCAAAAGGAAGTGCCTCTGAGGTAAGTCCGTTTTACCTCCTGTTTGGAGCTGTGCATTCAGCCAGGTAATTTCTCTGAGCAAGTTTTCTCTTTGGGTTAATGCTGTTTAACAGAACTTTCTGCAGTAGCGGAAATGTCCTATGTCTGTGCTGTCCAATATGGTAGCCAATAGCCACATGTGACTACATGGATTTTAATGAATTAAACTGAAATAAAATTAAATATTCAGTTTCTCAGTCATTCCACTCCCATTTCAGATGCTCAGCAGTTACATGTGGCTAGTGTCTACGAGATTAGACAGTGCAGCATTAGAGGAATCCCAGCTTTAGAGCAGTGGGTCAGGTCTAGTACCCCACCATGCTTAGACATGGGCTGAGAGAAGCCCTGGAAAATCTTGGCCTTGGAGTGAAAGCTGTGGGGATGCAAAGGTATGGAAACTGGAAGCTCTTCATCACCCATGCTTCTTGAAGCAGAGTCTCCTGAAGGAAAGCTGGAGCCAGGAATCTCCCTGCTGCCTCGTGCACCATCTCCTAATAAATATTGGTTCGACTTTGGTTGTGAGGTTTGGAGTTAGGCTGGTGTTTGAACGTTGGCTCTGCCAATAGTTAGCTATGGGTCCATGAGACATTAAGTTCTCTCTCTGTTTGTTTCTTCACTTACAAAATGGAGATAATATTACCTCTTTCCCAGGGTTGTTGTGAAAATTCAGTGAGATAATAAAGGGAGGGCAACACAGTGCCTGATATAGCCTAACCACCTACTATGTAAGCCAAAGATAGACACTGTGGGTTCTGTGTCAGCCTCAGCCCACTCTTCCTACTACTGACACAAAATACTAATTAGCCTTTTGAACTGAAGTGCTAAGTAAACAAAAGAATAATTCAGGAATTGTTGCTACATTGCCTGTAATTTTCAAACACATTCTTTCTTAGAAATATAACTCTCCTTGTATGAAGATACTATTTTGAGGAATTGTATGTGTGTGTATAGCCTAATCTTTACTCACACTATTCCACCAGACAGGAACAGTCTAGCGAACAGTTTTTAGGAAAGGGTGACCTGACCTCAGTTTGTAGACAGAAGGAACCTGCTGCCTTTACCACTGCCATTCACACTTATCACCCAAAGCAAAGAATTAGACCACATTCCCGGATACCGTATTTCAAACTGGAAAGGGAACTTCTCCTTCCTCATATCTTTGGATGGTGCAGAAGTATTAGACAGGAAGTATCTGTGTGTCTCGGAAGAGTTTCTTTTGCCCTCTTGGCCTTGCAATACCATATGCCTTCACCCATCGGAGCACAATGGGGCCTGGCACTGATGGGTGCAGTCAGAGAGCATCACTTAGGTGGGAGCACATCTCCCTGACCTTGTAGAGATAACTCCAGACCTAGTGGGCAAGAGGATTAGACTCTGGCACAGAATCCCAGGTGGCTTTCCCTGGATGAACTGCCAGTTCTGGTGCGCTTCATAACTTCATGCGGTAGCTTCTCTGATACAAAACAGGTCATTGACAACAGGAGAAGGAGGAGAAGTTACGGAAGCTAATATTTTCCCCGAGACTTTCCACAGAAGAAAGCCTGATAAGTAGCTTCAAAGGGGGTGCCTGTATATGTGTGCAGGTGGCAAGTGGGGGGGGGGAAATACAATCGCAAATCCAGATGGATCCTGAGAGATGAGGGCGCCCTTGTTGGCTACTGCCACGGTTTTGAATTCCTGCGGAGCACGGACACTCTCTGGAGCCTCTCCTTAATTCTGTTCACCTCCCAGCTAGGCTTCGAAGGGCTTCTTTTTGTTTTGTTTTAAGGGTTTCACTGCAGACAGAGTAACCAAGAAAACAAAACTGGAAGAGTTGCAGCTGCCTCAGAGACCTAGCAAGGCCCTCCTACAGTGCCATCTCAGGCTCACTCTCTCCCCACTCACCCTCAATTCCAAACCATTTTATTTCTGATCGATGATCTAGATAAGGCCGTGGGATCATTTATTCCTTTCATTTATTCTCCCCGAAAGGATGTAGGCCTGAGGATGGATTTTGGGCAGAAGAATCCCTTCATTGCCAGTGAAATGGCCCACATAGCCTATAGGAACGTAAGCAGATGAGAAGTCACTCCAGAGAAGAGTCATTGTCAGACTCCAGGCTGCTGGTCTTCTCTACAATAAGTATTAGTAAAAATTTGAATCCAGGTATACAAGCGGTTCTTGGAATTAGTTGGCATTTATTCTGTTACTATATGAAATACTGCTGAATGACTAACGTGATAGTTACTGGATATTTTTGAGAACTTGAAGGGTGCAGAATATTAAGTAAAACTAACAATTTATGAAAGTGTTTTCGTGTGGGTATCTGGCAAAGGAATAATTATAAGCCAATATCTCATTGAGATCGATCTTTAGTGTGCCAAAGAATCGTTGATTGTATCAGATCCAAATTTGACTTTAGGAGAATTTGTGATAAACGTTAGTGTTTTCAGGGCCTTTCTCTGCAAAGGAGGATAGCAGTCTGGTAAATATCCATGCACTTAAGTTAAATTGGCTTTGTTGAATCATGTAGCCTGTCTTTAGAAAAATCTGAATTCCTTCTTCCTTCCTTCCTTCCCTACCTTCTATATTTCATTAAGATAGCATTTGCAGCATAGAAAAATCTATACCAATAAGTTCTGCATTCTGATGTCAAAACAGTGAAAATCCAACCAAACTAATTTTGAGGAATTAAATCACATTCTAATAGATATTGATATTCTATTAATGACAAGCATAAATCAAGCTGTTAGCCTCTAGTGGCCTAGTTCTTACTATGATTTTTTTCTTAGAACTTTGTTCTATTTTTTGTATACTTGTTTTTATTTTAAAAAATGCAATAATGGCATTTTAAAGTATCTATGAATAAAGCTGCATGAATGTTCCCATAAATTACTTAATCAAATATTTCACATGTCCCAGATGCTCAAGATTTTAAATTACTGCAGTATGCACTAAGTTATGCTTACAAGGACCTAATGTTTCAGTAAACATATTGACTAGCTGACATATAATAACACAGTTCTTAAATTCAGAAGTCACTAACATTTAAATAGTAATATAATTACAAGAATTGTCACCTGTATACATTGTTGGACTCCTTTCACATTTTATATCTAGTCAAAAAGTTGGTCAAAATATTTTTTTTTCAACTAGGGTGAATGATAGGAGCTTGTTGACCACACATGTGAGACATACGTCCAGAGCATCGTGATCGTTAGGGGTAACTGGCCCTCTAGAGAGGCTCTGGGATGCTCTTTTAAGTGGTCCACAGGCTGGCCCTCCAGTCACGCCCATTGCGGAGCTTAGTCGTGTGGAGGCTACTGTGAGAAGGTGTCCCCTGGCACGGGGGTGTTTTGGTGCAGGTGTCAAAGCCAGGCTGGTCTTTTGCCTTCAAAGTTTCCGTGGGAAAAGTTACCTCCAAATCTGAGTTGTCAACACCAGGACTGTCACATACTCCTGTGGCAGCATTCACGGATGGGAGCTGTAAGAGGTTGAGACAAAATGCAGGTGGGACGTGTCTGAGACAAATCTGGCCAAAGCTCTAGCTTTTCCCAGGGTTTGCTGCTCATTCCCAACTCCAATGCTCTGTTTAGAATTTTAATACTTTTAACAAAATATTACATGCATATAAAAGAAAGCATATAACAGATATTTATGTTCTAAGACTAGAAAGACGAACACCTGTGTGTGCACTGCCTGGCTGAAGAGCATTGCCAATGCACGGAGTGCCTCCTCTGCACTTTTCTCCAGTTTGCTGCCCCTTTTCTCTCTCCCGCCAAACCTCCCCTCTGTGCCTTTTACGTTCTGTCTTATGGTTTGATTCTACATGTGTGGTCTGTAGACAATACATTATTTTATGTGTTTTTGAAGTTTATATAGATGGATTCATATTCTATTTGGCTTTTCTTTCATTCAACATTTTTTTTCCTGAGATTTTATTTGTATTTATTTGTGTAGCTACACTTCATTAATTTTCACTGCTGTGAAAGATTCCACTGTATGACTATTCAAAAGTTTTTAATGATCTCTTGATCATTTGAATTGTTCATAGTTGGGTGTTTTATTTTTACTTTGCTGCTAAAAACAATGTTGCTAAGCCCTTACATGTCTGTGATACATAGGTGCAGGTGGTTGTCTGAGAAGTACATCTAGTCATTGAAATAATTAGCCAATGGGCATGTGCAACTTCAAATATAATGCTAAGTTATTGTCTAAAGTGGCTGCTGAATTTAAATTCCCACCAGTACAACATTCGGAAACCACAACTTTTCTAATTTCTCCCAATCCTGGGTATCAAATGATACCTCCTGGTTTAAATTTATGTTTTCCTGGTTACTATCTGAGGCATTTTCTCATAAGCTTTTTGACTACTTCCTCTTCTTTGAATATCTGTTTTTGACATTTCCCATTTCTCTGTTGGGCTTTCTTTTATCTTTTGACATAGAGGTATTTTCAGTGCATTCTGCGCAGCACCCTTTTGGATTTCATGCTCCCCGTGTTTGTGGATCAACTCTTCATTTTCTTTATGGTGCCTTTGGATAAAGACAATTGTAACTGTAGTGTTTCTTCCCATTTTCTGTCACCCACGCCTCAGCCTCGAACTTACGTTTTTGTTTTCGTTGTTACTCTGCACTACAATCTGGGGTTACCCCTTCAGGTCTTTCTTTTAGTTCACTGGATCTTTAAGTGTGTGCTAATTTGTGGTATAACCCATCGTTCAGCTTTTTACTTCAAAAGATTTTTTATTTCTAAAGTCATCCATTTTCTTGTTTTTTATGTCTGACTGGATGTTTTTTGATCATTAAAAATTTTTTTCTCTTTTATCTCTTTAGCCACTTAGAGCATAACAATTTTATATTCTGTGTCAGTTAATGCTAACACCTGAGGCCATCAAGCTTTTACATTTGTGGCTTGCTGTTGGCCTGGTTCCTCACCTGCCTATATTAATGTTTGCTTGTGAGCTCATACTTGGCTGAACTTCATCTGTAGGAATTACGAGGGATGTATATTAAGGATATTGTTTTTTTTTCCAGAATAGTCTTGCCTATCCTTCAGTGGGGAACCAGGACTTCAACAAGCAGCCAACTTAGGGCAGCATTTATTTAATTATTTGGCCTGGGCCAGGCATGATGGCTCATACCTGTGATCCCAGTGCTTTGGGGACAAGATACGGTGATTGAGGCCTGGAGTTCAAGACTAAACTGGGCAACATAGTGAGACTCTTACCTCTCCAAAAAAATAAAAAATAAAAAAATAGCTGGGCATAGTGGCATGTGCCTATAGTCTTGGCTACTTGGAGGCTGAGACGGGAGAATTGCTTGAGCCCAGGAGTTCAAGACTGAGTGAGCTAGGATTGTGCCATTGCAATTCAGCCTGGGTGACAACGTGATGCCCTACCTTAATAATAGTTATTATTTGACCTGGAGTTTTCCTGGCAGCCCAAGTAATGTAAACTTCACACCATCTGAGATCTGGACTTCTATTGTGGGTTCTGAGGGAAGACAATTATTTTCTTGTTGTATTTATCCTGAGAGTAGGCAGGGACAGGACAGGTAGGCTTCCTATCTGTTTCCTCTGCAACAGGCTGTTGGCTTTTGGTGACGGTGAGGTTCTTTCTAGAGTCATTTGAATTTAGGATCTCAGACTTAACAGTGTTACTTTTCTGCAGACCCTTAGCTTTTTTAAATTAGTGTCCAAAGCTCTGGGTGCCTGGTTTGGTCATTTTTTTTTCCTGCCTGAAGGTCCCAGCTTCAGGATTTGTTTAGCATTTTGGTTTAGTTTGTAGGTTTCATCTTTTGTTAGCTTCCCTTGTTTTCTGGAGGGCTCCGCAGTGTGTTTACCTGTAAGCTAGTTGTTTATCCGTCATGCAAGTGTTTAATGAAGGGAGAGCTTTCCTGAATATGTAGCCCATCAAGGATTAGAACTCCAAATCTGCCCCAGTGCTGTTTGCCATTAAAATACCACTTCTCCCTCATCCCAACTCTGACAAGTGCACATGGTTAAGAAACACCAAAACTTGATGATTGGAAACAATCATATCTGGATCTCATTCATCGGTTTTAGAATTTCGTTCCATGTGACTGCTGCCGGGGCCACGGAATAGAGGCTTAGAGTGCGAAGCGCCCGCATCTGCTGCGTCGGCGTCACCAGCGCAGCCCTGTTTCGTCCTTTGTTTATGGAGGATCTGAGCAGAATTTCACCTCCAAGAACAAACACTTGAAACTAGTGCAGTCTATCTGATACCATCATGAGGAAACATTGGCCCAGAGGCCGTATCTTTAGGGGAGATATAGGGAATGAGGTTCCAGTAGGACTTTCAACTTCAAATTTCAACCTCAGTTTCCCTATACTGAAGTGTCAGATTATATTTTAGAAATCATACTTGTCCACATTATAGGCTTGTGTTTTAATCTTACTTCTTATTTTTTAAGGGTTTTATAGATTTCTCAGCCACATTCATATCAGAGGAAAGAAGCAGATTGTTGTGAGCATTATGACGATTACCGATTGTCATTATCATGTAAAAGAAATGGAGAATCTTAAAGAGCAATGTAACTTTTTTGATCTTATACTGATTCAATGAGCTAAGACTATGATCCAGACGTTTTCACTCTAAAGCACTTATTTATACACTTTGTTGTAATAAGATAATGTTCAACCTATCATTAAAGATGGTCAAAATATTTTAGATACATTTGTATGTTTTAATTTTACCAGGTCAATATGAGAAGGTGAAATTAACCATGTATGTAAATTAACAGAAACATACTTAATCTGGACTGAAATTTTTTAAGGAGTTAATTAGAGATGAAATTGTTTGCTAAGCTTATCCCATTTCACTTCAGAAGTATAATTTGGGTTTCCATTTCCATTGCTTCATTAGAAAGCAGATCATTTAAAAAGCACTCTGCCTTCAAGTGTCTTTCCTGTTATACAATTTTTTGGAAAATACAAAGAGAATTCCATAAATGTAATTGGAGGATACCTCCTAAAACTATTTCCACATGGTTTATCTAAATCATTGTTTCTGGTATTTATGGCTTCTAAAATGAAGTTGTGTCAACTAATAGTTGAAGAATAAGTGTGTTTATTTTTACTTTGAATGAAATTATTATGTACCCACATAAATATATAACATGTTTAAAAATAAAACTCTTAGAGAATTTTCTGAAGCTCTGATTTGACTCTAAGGGTTCCAATTATAGAAACATCAAGTCAAGATGAGCTCTACTGTCAGTGTATTAGACAGTTCTGTGCAATAGGTGAGGCTTTTATTATTCCAGAAAAGCCTACTGATAGACTACCCCAGCGTCATAAAGATTGCAATTGACATGTAGGTACTCTGTAGGTAACAAGCCATTCTCACCTGTCACTCAGGGAGATGTGTCAGCAATATGGAACTGTTACCAAGAAGGTGAACACGATCCGGGGCTGCGTTAGCTGGAACCTGCGTAGCGCAAGAACCATGAAATTCACTCACCCTGTTCAACATTGATTAGGTCTATGTTAGAGCCTAATTTGAGTTCCATATTTTAAACCCAATATTAGGAAGTTGGAGATGGGCCAGGGAAAAGCAATGAAGATTATTTGAAAGTAGAAAACTTATCTATGCTGAAAACTGAAACACAGTGGAATTTTTTGTAACCAAGAAAGGAAAGCATAAAAGTACTTTTGCGTGTGTCCTCATGTGGAGCAAAATTGAGACTGACAAGTGCCTCTTACCCTAAATCTATCTTATAAGGTGAAGGTCTTAGCATCATTAGAAGCAGCAGCCAGGATATCAGGGCTGATTGTTCTTTAACTATTTCTTAAATCTCTCACCTGCTCACTGAAAATACAGGAGTGTGAGGGCCTGGTGTCTTATCAGCTGTTAATTCTGAAAGTAATTCCAAAGCCAAATCTGAGCCAGAAGTAAAAGTAAGCTACTAATGGGGCAAGAAAGAAGGTAGGTCAGCAGTTATGAGAAACGAAGTCTTGTCCCTCCTGTTCATTCAGAGGGAGACCTGGGCTAGCCACTGCAGACAAAGATGAAGAGAGGTCCCAGCCCTCATGGAGCTCACTGTCAAGAACCCGCCAACACAGTTGGCAGTACTAAAGTACTTAGCTTTAGTATTGAAGTACTTAGCTTTAGTACCGAAGGATATTTAGGAGTTTGCCAGAGGAGCGATGAGAGAACAGCAGACACAGACAGAGTCGTGATGAAGCACCACGTGTGACTCTCCTGCTGGTGAAGCAGCAAGTTTGACCAGGAAGCAAAGATTATAGTTGGATTCTTAGGTAGGTGTCAAACTGTGATTTTTTTTTTCAGAAAGGAAAGTGGTTGATATTCTGCTGTCGGTGGCAAGCCATGTGTCTTATTTCAGACTTATGTCTTAGAAAGACCTTCTAGGGCTGTTTGGTGAATGGCCTTACCCTGCTTGGGGTCGGAGGAGGGCATGGCCTGAGCAGATGTAGGGAGAACAGTAAGGAGCCATAGGCTGAAGGTCTGTCTCAGGGAGTACCTGTGGAGACAAGGAAAGGTGGATGGAACATAGACACTGTAGGAAAAGATAGGCTTGCACATATTCTCACTGCAAAGAAATAAATATTTCAGGTGATACATATTCTAATTAGCCTGATTTGGTCATTTCACAATGTATACATACATCAAAATATCACATTATACCCCATAAATATAAACAACTATTATTAGTTCATTAAAAATAAAACAAAAAATAATTCAGGGGGAAAAATCAATAGGTCTTGGCAAGTCAAGTGACAGGGTGGTAATTGAGAGCAATCAATTAATAAGGATGCTTGGAGGTGGTGCTATAGACCAGGAATGGAATTGTTTATCTATAAATTTCCTGTTACTGCTCTAACAAATTGCCACCAATTTAGTGCCTTAATACAATATAAATATGTTATCTTATAATTCCAGAAGTCAAAAGTCTGAAATGGATTTCAATGGGCTGAATCTTCTAGGGAAGAATCTTTCCTTTCCTCTTCTAGCTCCTAGAGGCTGTTCACATTCTTAGTTTCATGGCCCCCTTCCATCTTCAAAACTTGGGATTGCCAGTCAAGTCTTTCTCACATTAAATTACTCTACACTGATTTTTCTGCCTCCCTCTTTATAGGACCCTTGTGATTACATAGAGTCCACAGGATAATCTCCCCATCTCAAGATCCATAACCTAATCACATCTGCAAAATTCTTTTTGCCTTATGAGATAGCATATTCGAAGATTCTGGGAATTAGAACTTTCGCATCTTTGGGAGGCCTTTATTCCGCCTACCACAGTTGGGATGGAGAGAGCGGTCCCAGTTTGGGCTTGTGGTCTGGGTAAGAAACTGGAACCGCTAGGGATCTCCTTCTTGCCTGCAGATAGAAATTTCGATGACATTAAGACTGATTATAGTCAGGCTGGTCTTAAAGCTGTGGAGAGATGGATCAACAGAGAGAGCAGGAAATGAAAAGTCACTAGTAGATTAGCCTATAGGTAAAGTGCTGGCGATGTCAACTTCTTTGGTTCACATGGTCTCAAAATAAGCAGGAACTCTTGTATTCAGAATGAGCCAGAGATTTGTCATGTCACTGTATTTCATTACTTTTAAAATTGCTCCCAGAATAACAGCTTTATATTGAAAGTCCAGTACTCCAGAAGTGTATCAACAATGGTTGGAATCTGACATTTTCGCACTGTTCTAAGCTAATGTCAGTTTATCATGTTAGATTTGATAGTCTCTGCTTTGTTTAATATTCTGTTCCTAGGAAACCTTCGGGTGCGTTTCTGATAGGACTGTTGACCCTGCCATGCATAACAAATTATACAGACATTTTGAAACTCAACGTTTTGACTCTCTCACTAGCTTATACATCTTCCCTGAAATTTCAGAACACAGGTCAATATTTTGGCATTATGGAAAAATGGAAACATGAAGCGGAAGAGCGTGTATAGTGAAGTGGGGGCAGATGTGAAATAACTGCTTCCGAACCAAAAACCTAATGAAACCAACAGTTCCGTCCTGACTTCTTTACTTGCTGCTCCCTCCGCGCCTGGGATGGACAGTTGTAGCTGCTTCTGCCTCCTGCAGTAGCTGTTACTGTCAGTTTACTTGCTCGCTGAAGGTAGAGTTTCTCGGTCTGGGGCTTGAGTGCAGTTCAGGCTGCTGTGATTCTGCCTATGGGAAGACAGAAGGGCTGGCCTGGCTAGTGCCCGCTGGTTTTCGGATTCTAACTCTTCATTCTATGCACATGCTGTTGCATTTTAAGGGAAACTATTCTTCTCAAGTCTTCAGTTTGCTTTTACAATCTGGGTTTTGGTGTGCTCTTGCACCGAAATGCTTACATATGGAAGGATTTGTGCTTGGAGTGATTAGAATATAAAGGTAAATATGACATGGCCCTTACCCTAAAAAAAAGTTCATGTCTAATAGGAGATGTAGAGCCTTTACACAAATACCTGTAGCGCAGGGCTAAAAATAACAAGTGTTGACTTGATGACTAGAGGAGATCTGATATATTTTTTTAAATATAATGAGTGCCATAAGGAAGATAGCATTTTGGTTGTTTAGCAGAAGATAGGCATCTGTGGGGAGAATCAAGGAAGCTTTTTTGAGTTAATATTTAAATTGTTTTTTTATGGCTAGATAGGATATTTAGAACTGGGAGGAAGTTTAGACAGATGGCATTCCAAACATAGATACAAAATTAGCGGAGGTTAAGAGATAGGAAATAGCATAAGTATGAGAAAAAGTGAGTAATATTGTTTGACTGTCATTGAAATAGTGGGATTAATGTGGAAGAGAAAACTATGTCATCTATAAAAGGCTTTGAATGCCATAATGAGTAATTTGGTGTTAAGTTTTGGTCTTTTAAAAAAATTATTTTGCATTCCTGAATAAACTAAACTTCAGTCAGTCATGGTGTATTATTTTAATTGCTGTTGGATTCTGTTTGTCAATATTTAATTCAGAATTTTAGCATTGCTATTCTTGGATGAGTTTGTTCCATAATTTTCTTTTTGGTGCAATCTGTCAAATTTTGGTATCAATGTTACTCTTTCCTTGTAAAAAGAACTTGGAATCTGTCCTAGTCTTTTTGTGTTTTTCCTTTATGCTTTGAAGGAGTTTAAATGGCATTGGAATGTTTTCTTATTTTAAAGGGTTGGCAAGTTATGCTATGAAACCATCTAGGGTGTGTGTGTGTGTGTGTGTGTGTGTGTGTGTGTGCACGTGTGTCCAGTTTGGGGGATAACTCTAACAGTCTTCTTTGTGTGATAATTAGTGTAATATATTTTCTCTCTCTTCTGGAGGCAGGTTGACATATGATATTTTCTAGAAAATTATCTTCTTCAGGCGGGCGCGGTGGGTCATGCCTATAATCCCAGCACTTTGGGAGGCCGAGGTGGGTGGATCACGAAGTCAAGAGATGGAGACCATCCTGGTCAACATGGTGAAACCCCATCTCTACTAAAAATACAAAAATTAGCTGGGCATGGTGGTGCACACCTGTAATCCCAGCTACTCGGGAGGCTGAGGCAGGAGAATTTCTTGAACCCAGGAGGCAGAGGTTGCAGTGAGATGAGATCGCACCATTGCACTCCAGCCTGGGTAACGAGCAAAACTACGTCTCACAAAAAAAAGAAAGAAAGAAAGAAAGAAAATCATCTCCTTCATCCATGTTTTGAAATTATTTGCACAGGGTTGAGCAAAGGAATCAATTATAATTAAAAAAAATATCTTTAGCCTAGGCAGCATAGCAAGACCCTGTCTCTTCAGAGAAAATTTTAAAATTACACCTATAGTCCCAACTGCTTAGGAGGCTGAGGTGGGAGCATCCCATGAGCCTGGAGGTTGAGTGTGCAGTGAGCCATGATGGTGCCAGTGCACTCCAGTCTGGGGGACAGAGTAAGACCCTGTGTCCAAAAAGAAAAATAAATAAAATGTCTTCTGTGCTGTTTATCTGCCTCTTAATTTTATTTTGTGTAATTGTATTGGCCTCCTTCCTTATCCCCTTCGATTTGGTGAACTAACCAGGTTAGTTGAAATTGAAACTACTAGCTTTTCAATTTATTTATTGAAAATAAATAATACCCTTTCTTTCAATTAATTTATTTTTCTATATATTAATTACTTTTTCTCCTTTCTATAGTTTTGTTTCCTTTAACTCCCTAAGTGGAATGTTTAATTTAGTTTTTATTATTTCATGTTTATTAATAAACTATTTCAATCTATGGATTTTCCTTTAAGCATGACTTTTGCTATCCTGTGTATTTTTTTTAAATAGTTATTTTCTGCATATGATTATTTATTTTCCTTTCATGACCTCAAAATTATGAGGGAAGTTTAAAATTTTCAGAAGGTAAAACTTTTTTATTCTAGTTTTGTTAAATATTGATAGTTTTATTGTATCATGGTGCAAGAGTGTTTTCTATGCTTTTCTATTTTGGGGAATTTATTGATGTTTTATTTGTGGCATAGTAGATTGTCAAATTTTGTGCCTGTTTAGTGGATACTGGAAAAGAAGGTGTGTTCTGTTTCCAGGTGCAGATATGACATATACATGCATTAGATCTTACTATATAGGATCTACCCTTTTAATTTGGTTATTTGAATATTCTGGATAATTCCTTATTTTTTATCCACTTTATTGACCACAGACGGAAAGAGGTAAATAATTTCCTGCTGCTAGTTGGTTTCTCTGCTTTTCTCTGGTGTCCCTGGCATTTTGGGTGGCACAGTCTTTTGTTGTGCACGGCTGCCATGTACATTGCAGGAGGTTTTGCATCCCTGGCTCCTCTGCACAGTGAAGGTCAGCAGAGTCTTCCAGGTTATTCTGACCATCAAAAATGCCCACTAGGAGACTAGGGAAAGTATCACTTGTAATTGATAACCACTGACGTTTGGAAATGTTTTAAAAACGTTTTTGTCTCACTTGTATGATAATTCTATAATATATGTCTTGTGCCAGAAGTTAAGATTCTTAGAAAATTATTTTTAATTGTACATGTAAGAAATGGACTTTTCCTCCCTGGGGATGGAACAAAACTGATGAAATATTGATGCCAGAGGAGTCCATTAAGAATCAGGTAGTGCTACAGTTATTTAGGTCAGATACCTGAGTCTCTCCCCATTTTGCTCTATGTTCAGGTATAAGAGACTACAATGTATATCAAATAAACTAGCTCTTCCAATAGCCTTAAAATAAATTCACCTATCATATTTCAACACAAGGTCCTAACTTTTATTACCACCTGCTGCAATTAATCTCCTAAAGGACAAGCTATATTAAATTGACAAGTTCTTGGATGTAAATATGACTTACTAAGTAATATGTGTGTACATTTAAAACTTCTCAAGTTTCTAAAATAAACTTCAGCAAATTTCTGTACATACAGTACAAAAAATAAGAATTCTATTAAGAGAGGGTGGAACCATACCTATAAAAATAAACTTTGAAGTTCTTTGAACTCAAAATGAGCTTAGCAAAAATTGTGTGCAAACAGTGAGGAAGGACTGTAACAATTTTGAAGCAGGTTTTGGCTAGCTCATCAGAATCTGAAAGAACTTCCCCAAATGTATATGTAGGATTTGCAAGAGCTTAACTGAGGCTAACACACACTGACATCAAAGTCTTTTGTAGGGTAGGTGAAAATGACTTTCACTGCTGTAGAAAGAAGAATGTGTGTGTATTTTTAGGTATTCACCTGAGCATATAAGAACCATTCTTAGTGTAGCTATTCTGGTCAGCACTTGAAAATACCTCACTGAGAAGCTGCTCCAAATTTACCACTGGTGAGAATTAAGTCATACTATGTCTGGGAATGCTACATAACATTACTTATTGTTGACAAAAGTGTCCACTAATGTTTACCACAAAACCTAAATGGCTAAGGGTCAACTAACTGCACACATAAATTGGTAATTGTTAGACAGTTCGAATATGATAAAATCCAGTTAACATAAATGTTAATGTAGAGTGTCATTGAATTGGTCTTTTCTGGTGTAGCAGGTGATTTGGAATCTTTTGTAGAGCTCAAGGACGTAAATATCCCAGCTAATGTTCTGATGAAGTACATTTAGAAGCCCACTGACTCATTCTCATTCTCAAGTCTTCACCTGGTTTTAGATTTTCCAGGTCTCTCTTCTTTTTAAAAAGGCATGCTTACTATCTGCTTGCGTGTGGGTACAGCCCTTTTCACAGCCCTTATCACCCTACCCCTGCCCTCCTTGCTGGCTTCATTGGTGGGCATTTGGAAGAACACTTCGAACTCTTTCCTACTCTAGGACCACTTTGGGAGATGTCAGCTGGTTCCCAGTTCCTATCCCTCTACTTACAGTAGAATATGGGCTGCTTTGAATTTGGATAAATTTAAATTCTTCCTTTCTGAATAAGAATTGTGGCGTTTTTGTTGTGTTTTGTTTTTTGACTTATTTGAAGATGTCTAAGTCCTTACAATTTCTCCTCTTCAGGTTTACCCTCAATTTTCTTTACCAGGAGCCTTCTAATCAAGCAGAATTCTCAGTGTTCTAGTTTCCAAGAATGGTTGTGTTGCGTTTCCCATGTTTCCCCCACCCGCCCCCGATTCTTTGTGGTCTCATGGGGAGATCAAGAATATAGACACCGACAGTGAAAGATAAACAGGAATTTCTCCAAGTACAGAGAAGACACCGAATCCCTTGTGAAAATAGTAGAAATGCATCTGCTGGATATTGGAGACTGAAATGCTCTTTGTCTTTGCATCTGGGAATTGTACTGTGTACTTCTCAGCTTCAGTTTACAATAGGAGCTTAGCGTTGCAAGAGTAGAAAGGAAGCTGTTAAAAGTTATCCGATGTAATTGGATTTCAGATACATAAATCTTCTTTCTAATATCTCCATCAAGCGGATGATTATCTCTGTTTGAACACCTCTGGGTAGAGATAACTTACTCTAAAACCATCTGTTTCTTTGTGAGGATAGAAAATCCTACATTTTGTTAAGCCACCATTCTTCCTCATTTATGACTTCAACCTATTATGGAATTTACATTTAATGTGTACTTAGTAGGTCCCAGATACTGTTCTCTACACTTTGAGTCTTCAGGTAACTCTATGACATAGCTAATATTAATAACTTGATTTTAATGATGAGACTAACTCATAAGAAGGTTAAGTAGCTTACCCAACGCCACACAAGGAAAATGGAAAAAAAAATGAAGGAACTAGAATTCCTATCTAGGAATATTATTTCTGGTCCCATGTGCTTAATTAACTCTATAATACCTATTAAATCTAGTAAGGCTTCTAGATTAAAAATAAAATTAACAAATTTTCCATTTATAAAGTTTTATATATCATTGGGTGAAGAGATCAAAGGTGGAATTAAGTCAAGCAATAATATTTTGATTTTTCATTCGTTCATTCATTCTACAAAAGAACCTACTAAGGGTTGGCACTTTACTAAGGATGGTTGCGGACAAAGCCGTGGATAGGACCCTACCAGCTATGCTCTAGCAGCTTACATTCGAGAGAGAAGAGGCGAATGTAAGCAGAAACGTGGACACACTGTGAACAGAAAGTGTCAGATAACAATCTGAAGGAAATAAAGGGGATTCGGTTGTATCTCTTGAGTGATGTTACTTATGATGGGAAGGCCTTTCTGAAACGATAACACATAAACTGAGGATAAATTTCATTATTATTAGGGATTAGATATATTTTGTTATTAAAGTATTTTAAGTATGAATTAATAGCATTTTATTATTAAGAATTAGAGATTAAAGTTTTCAAATGTGTCAAAAAAACTTGTAAACAAAATCATTCTAGAGCACAAATAGATGCTTTTTAAAAATTAGCACTTCTTTTTTAGTGTGCGGTTGTTTGCATCAAGTCTTAGTTGAAATAAATTTCATTGATATTCCCTCTTCTCAACCACGAGAGAAGCCAAGCGGCCCTATCCACCCTCCTTGGATTTTGACGCCCTCTTGGTTTTCTTCCCAGATTGTATTTATGGCTCTACATCTTACCTGTATTAGAATTGAGATCATTTCAAATGGCTGTCCTGTGTTGTCAGCTGCAGTCTAAGCAAACCTAGTTTTTGTCTTCCTTTCTTCTCTCTAATTACATATGCATTTTATTGTATTGCCATAGAGCTGATCAAGTCTCTGGATCCTACTCTTCTTTTTTTTATAGTATCCCATTTTGAACAGCTTTTTGTTCCGTGGGCTCTGTGACTGTGGGTAATTATGGTGGCTATGACTTCAAGGATTCAGGCTTTACTCTCTAAGAACTGTCAATTGGGATGGCAGCAAGGAAGCAGAAAGTTGTCAGTTAATAGAGAAGGCCAAGAGTTTGAAGAGCCATCTAGAGATGCTATAAACGAGCTTTCTGTCTGGAACACTCCTCCTCCTGCAGTTTGCGTGGTTAATGTTATGGTCTGGAGGCCTCCCCAGAATTAATGTGTTGGAAACTGAGTCCCCAGAGCAGTAGTGTTGGGAGGTGGGGCTGTTTGTGAGGATTTGCGGTTGTGAGGGCTTCAGTCTCATGAACCGGTTAGTGCTATTGTAAAATGGCTCAATGGAGGGAATTTGTCTTTTCTGCCACTTGAGGGCACAGTGTTCCTCCCCTTAGGGGGATACAGCCATAGGGTAGCATCTTGGAAATGGAGACTGAGCCCTCTTTAGACACATGGCCCGCTATCTAATTTGAAAAATACTGAAGCTGGGCGCTATGGCTCATGCCTGTAATCCTAGCACTTTGGGAAGCCAAGGCGGGTGGATCGCCTGAGGTCAGGAGTTTGAGACCACCCTGGCTGAAACTCCAGCTCTGCTAAAAATGCAAAAATTAGCTGGGTGTGGTGGTGCACGCCTGTAATCTCAGCTACTCAGGAGGCTGAGGCGGGAGAATCACTTGAACCCAGGAGGCAGAGGTTGCAATGAGCCGATATCGCACCATTGCACTCCAGCCTGGGCAACAGAGAGAGATTCCATCTCAAAAAAAAAAAAAAGGAAGAAAATGTTTTTATCATTCTAAAAGGACCATCCAAACCCATGAAGCAGTTACTCCTTATTCTCTTCTTCCCCCTTCTCTGGCAAACACTTATTAGACTTGTATCTTGAATGCCTTACATAATGTGTGGTTCAGAGTAAATGCTTAATAATTTTTATTGGAATAACGAGTGTGAAGTATTTGGATCGAGTATAAAATTAACATCAAGACAAAAGTATGCCAAGTTGCAGGGTTTTTATTGCCGGCGACCACGGAGGACTCACGTCTCTCCAACCAGTGGCCCCGAAAGGAGGGTGACAAGACCCTTTTATGCCCGTAAATCACCTCCGGGGTGAGGGTGTGGGGCGGGGGTGGGGGTGAAGGGATTCAGACATTCTGAGGGCCAGGGGATTCCATAAATCACCTCCCAGGCAGAGAGGAGGGTGCGGGTCTCTGGACATTCCAAGGGCTAGGGGACTTGCTATCACTTCGATTGTTACCTATGTGGTTCACGGAAGTCAAGATAAGCGTTAGTTTACACATCGTCTGGGCAGTGGTGGAATCCACAGATCTTAGTTACTTATTACAAGTCACAGGGGCCAGGATGGAATTAGCTTGGGCTGCTTATTCTGGTCATTACCGGTAAGCAAAGGCCAGCAATTCGGGCAGTTTTATTTACAGAAGCCAAGGCCAGCCGTTATTGTCAGCCGTTACAACTTATTTCTGAAAAACAGCTTCGTCTTGCATAACATGGTGTTGTTCAGGCTCTAACTCTAGGCCAGCCATAGCACAAATGAACTGTGTATAAAGGGGTAAAACCTTCTTTAAGTTACTTCATTTATCCACACTGTTTTGGACTAACTATGTGTGTCAGGAAGCAGGCTGGGTGCAGAACATGGAGCAGCTGACAAAACAGACGAGTCCCTGCCCTCATGGAGTTTATAATCTAACCTAGTGCTGTTCCATAGAAATATTACATGATCTATATATGTAATTTAAACTTTCTGGAAGCCACATGTATTAGTTTTCTATTGCTTTTCTTACAATTACCATAGACTAATGTCTCAAAACAATGTAAATTGATTCTCTTATGTTCCTAAATCTAAGAAGACTAAACTGTATCTCATGGGCTAAAATCAAGGCTTCTGCAGGGCCACATTTTTTTTTTTGTAGCAGTGTGTACCAAGTTCGTCAGCTGGCGTGTGTTTTACGCTAGAGCACATCTTAATGTGAACTAGGGTCATTTCAAATGCTTAAGAGCCACGTGTGGCTTTTGTCTACCATATTGGTTATCACAGATCTGAGGAGAGAGACACTGAAAAAGTAATTATAAGTCTGATAAGTGTCAAGAAATCCAGTCCTACAAGATGATGCTCTAAGGGAACCTAACCTCCTTGTCAGCTATGGAAAGCCTTCCCAGAGAAAGCAGAACATAGCCGCCAGTGGATTGAGCCTTAGAAGTAGGAAGACGGATTGCACGCTTCCCTCCCCTCCCAGTTCGAAACCTTTAATAGCTTCTGCTGTCCTGTCGCAATAGTCTGTGTTAAGCATTTGGTACCAATCTGAGTAGGGGAGTGATGGGGTTAGATATGCGTTTCTTAGACAGTTAATTCTGGTTGCTTTTTTAAAGAGTCCTTGATTGTCATTCTTAATGTTTCTTCCTAATTGAACAGAATATTTTTTGTTTCATTGTCTTCTATTAAGTTTCTCATTAGACCACAAAAGCCAGTACATTTTAATGGAGTGTACATTATTTTAGTTGTTTTTAGTTTTTAGAAATGTATGTATTACAACACAGTTCTAGGATGTGGTTTCTTATATTCCCCTCTGCCCAGGCATTGACCTCCAAAATCCAGTCAAAGAAACATCTTCATCCCTTGTCACCATAATGACAGTCATGCCACCTGTGTTGCTTGACTTTCCAGAAGAAGAACCTAGAGTCAAATACCAAAGGGCTGGCCAAGCATTTTACTGGGCAAGGAATGCTACAGCTAGAAATCTGCTAAATTACCAAGGACTCTATGTCTTATTCTTTTGGTAACTATCCTCGTCCTATTGTTTTGACCCTTTGGAATAAATGGCAGCTCTTAATAACCACAATGTAAAAGCATCTTGTGTTGTAATCTTTTGAGATTTTAAGGTCAACAGGAAGGCCGAGGTTCTTCTTAGGAACAGTTTAATAAAACCAATTGTTCAGGAAGGTGTGACCTGAACACTATCTACTGAAATCCTCTGTGTCACTTAAGTGCAGTTGATATATTTCCCATCTGTCAGGAGCAGGGCATGGAGACAGAGAAAGCAGTAGTGGTGTAGCTTCCTGAGACTTCACTGAAATTTGCTTTCTGAAAACTGTCTCACTTTGGCAGACTTTCCACTCAACCCTCACTTGGGAAGGTTCCGTTATGCTTCCTTTTGCAAGGAGGACTCAGAGATTTAAGATGTCAAATGGAGTCAAACCCTAATGGTTCTCATTATACCATCAATTGAGAAAGTTCTGTGCAGTCCCCTGCATTCTTTTAAGAGGTCTCCATGGGGATTCTTTTCCAGTGAAGTTAAATATTAAAGGGCCAAGTGATTCACTCCATGCTGGACACTTGTACCTTTTCTCCCAAACTCTAAAATGTTCTTTTATTACAGGTGCTTAAAACAAATTTTAGATTCAGTCTTAGGTGAACTTTTAAAGCAGTAAGCTCCTAAGCAGAATGTGGCTCTCTCACTTGTCATGCTGTCTCCCCAGGCATGCTGCTTTTCCTTCCCCGCCTCTGAATTGGTTAAGAAGAGGCATGCAATTTGGTATCTCTCCATGTGGATGCCAGTCATTGTGGGAAAATCTTAAATAACTTCAGTCATACACACCCAGTGTCTCTGCTGTGAATCCTTGTAAATATCTACACAGCGGCTCTAGAGGGAAAGTCCCCTACTATGATAAAGTATGTTTGCAGGAGACCAGTGGTTTCTCTTTTCTGATCATTCAGGCATGGCACAGATGCCCTGACTGGGCAGATTAAAATAGCACAGACGCCCTAACTGGGATTAAGGTGGAAAACCAAGTGGTGTGTTGTAGTCAGCAGTGGGAGTTTTGGAATTCTGAGTGTTCTTCCACCTCTCATAATTTTGGTTTGTAGCGAATTAGAAAGATTAAAAACTTTTGAAACAGTATGCGTGACACACATATTAAATCATTTCCATTCATGTCTCTAAGCATTGATTTTAACCCAAAACATTAATTTTAGTAGAAATGAATGTACAATGAAGGTCAGTTAATAGAGTGGGTATACACCACTGAGTGCTCAGGCTGAAAGAGGGTTCTTTCATTGGTAGAACTCGCTGACAATACTGCACTTTTACTAATCAGATGGGAAAAGCTGTGTGGTGGCTTGCTTTCCTGACTGCCATCTTTATAACCCTTCAGGACCCGTGTCTACCTGAAAAGTCCTTCGAGTGGCCTCTTGTTTTTTCCTATCAGATTGACAGATATATTATTACATTTTAAATAGCACTTAGTCTGTCATATGCAGCATTAGCCTTGAAGATTTGCAGTCCATGTTGTAATTTTGAGAGGGAAAATTGGTTAAATGACAGGAGAAATATGGCAGTTCATGAACAAAATTCTTTCTGAGTTTCCTTCTCTGTTCTAGTCATCCATATTCCTGTCACTAACCTCATTAGGTCAAGGGCTTAAAGGCATTTTGTACAGAATTGGCACATTTTACCATCCAAATAGTGGTTTTCCTTCCTGTTTAGGGAAGCAGTGGTTTTCAAATACCTCCAATTTTTAACTTGAAAAATTAATATTGCACAACGTATTTTGCCTCGGGAAGCCTTTAATGCTGGATACTGAAGTTTATCTCACTTTCTTCACAAGTCTAGGAAATCATCAAACTTTCACCAGCAGCTGCAAAGATCAAGCAACTGAACTCACTTCTTTGGTAAGATGGGTTTTTTTTTTTTCCAGTTTGTTTTTATGTTTGTCCTAAACTTATCAGGCATCGGAAGTGAACAATATATTATGAGTTTGAGTCTTTAAGGAATGCTAGCCGTATTTATACTGAATGGGGAATATAGAATGAAACATCCGTAGCCCTCCGCGGATGTCTGGGTAACATAGTTGCACTGCTGTGCCGCCAGCTTACGTCTGTGAACTCATCTGAATGGCAGGACATGAGAACATACACAGTTCTTCATTCTTCCAGTGAAAGCCATTGCATTTTCTTCATGCTAATGTCACCCTCTCTCTTTAATATGAATGCATGTATGATAGTGAGCCTTGGACACATCTAGAGATAAAATCGAACAAGCTGCAGAGGATCATAAGACACTATCTCCATGGTACAAACAGATAACTCTCTTAATATCAAGGCATGGGATTGGAGGAAGAAGCAGGAATAAGGACACGTGGGTTCAATGATGGACATTTTTGAGCACCTTCTTGGTTGTAGACACTCAGGTGCCAATTCAGAGAAGTATCAGCATCAGTCCCGTGAAGGAGAAGTCACTGAAAAATGAAGAGCATGAGGATGCGAGGCAGTGACATTCAGTGAGTCCTTGTCACCAGCAGGCATTAGCATGCAAGCCTGCCGTTAGTTTTCCATGCTTTATGTGATTTCCTCGACCAACCAGGGACCCTTTGGAACACTAGTAGCAGTTACTATCACACAAGTTATTGTTTCTTTCTGGAATGCCTTATATTTTTAGTACCAATGAGATCCTTCACTGTCCCCATGTGCCTCTAAAAATTTAAGGAGAATCAAAGAATGCATAATTTATATATGTCCCAGAGGTCATGGAGTGACTCAATGATATGTATGAGGAGATGATTTTAAATTTCATGTCTTATGCAGGAGGTGATTTTTATGTGAAAGCTGCAAGAACTGGCCTCTGGGATAATCAGATAATTACCCCTAACAGCAGGGTTGATTCCAGGAGGATTACAGCTGAATGCTGTGGTAGCTCAGCTGTGCCCTTGCGAATTACAGTTGCCACAGTGGACCACATAGCAACTGACGCACTGCACAGAGCACACCTTCCTTCCACCTCTGCAGAGTACCTGCCGGAGACCTTGTGTGTCTCAAAAGGCAGATGAACAGACATTTTCTGTGAAAGAATTCAGTGCAAGACTGAGTAAGATTTCTGTTTAATAGAAGAAAAAAATTGCTTTCTCCACTTTGGTCTGAGAGACACTCACTGATGAATCAGCTGAAATCCATTGGTCTCGAAGACATGAGTGTAATGACTCCCCTGGGTCATCATTGTTTTCAGAGCTGTGAGCCTGGAAACCCTCTTCTCTTAAGCCTCTTGGTCTATGGAATATTGGAATTGGAAATGTCTTAATACTTCCAACAAGAGAGCAAAATAATATTCCACTGTCCTCAGCTTAGTTAAGAGTCTATGTTTAGGGCTGGACGCGGTGGCTCAAGCCTGTAATCCCAGCACTTTGGGAGGCCGAGGCGGGTGGATCACGAGGTCAAGAGATCGAGACCATCCTGGTCAATATGGTGAAACCCCGTCTCTACTAAAAATACAAAAAATTAGCTGGGCATGGTGGCACGTGCCTGTAATCCCAGCTACTCGGGAGGCTGAGGCAGGAGAATTGCCTGAACCCAGGAGGCGGAGGTTGCGGTGAGCCGAGATCGCGCCATTGCACTCCAGCCTGGGTAACAAGAGTGAAACTCCGTCTCAAAAAAAAAAAAAAAAAAGTCTATGTTTTGATATTTGAGCCAAACAATTCCTAACATTTGCTTTTAGGCACTTTGTGGCCTATTCATTTTTTCTCTTGGAAAATTAAGGTGCAAAAGGTACAAAATCTTATAATCTAATGAGGGAAGGGACTTATGTAAGCAGAGAAGGGCTGGTGAATTGGGGAGAACTTTTTTCCAGCCTGATTCAGTATTTTGCTTTTGTTTATCTCTGTGTATCATAATGTATTTGTGTGTATATCTATACTTTTTGTTTTTATATAGCAACTTTCATTTTTGTCTCAGAAAATGCTCTTAATAAGTAAGTTGTCCTCTAATCTCTTAATGTGTCTTCAGCCCCGGAGACCTTTCTGCTTACTGCACCGGTGGCTGCCCGCTCCTGCTTTGAATCCTCCTTCCTTTTGCCAGAGATTGCCTGACTCCTTGCCACCTCCCCTCCTACCCCGGGGCCACCTTGTCTGCTATGCACACAATAGCAACAAAATGTGTAGAGATTGCTGGGAGGGACTCAGAGGTTATCTACTTCAGCCCCTTTATCTCACAGATGAGGAATTGGAGGCCTTATATTTCTCTATTTTTAAACGATCTCCTTGACATATAATTGTAAGGTTTTAAGGCAGTGATAATTAAGCACCAATTCCCCCCTTGAGTTCACTTTTAGTTGAGAAGCAAACGTGAAAGTGAGACAAATGGAGTGTGTCCCATGAGCTTTATTACCAACGTGACTGCATTGAGGAATATGACTTACGTCTGGGACCACATGGACTTAATAGAGCTCCCTTTGATGTAAACCGAGGCCTCAGTTACAGGCATTGGTAGACAGCCGTTATCCTCCCCTGGCAGTCTGCTCAAAGCATAACAGAATAGGACGTTCTGTGCCTGTTAGGAATTTAACGGAGGAAGATGATGAACTGCAAGTTCAATTCCTTCTCCCAAGCTAAAAAGTCAGACAAATTATTTCATCCCGAGAAGAAATGAATGAGAAGCCAGAGCCTGTATCTTCTGGTAGAGATGATGTTCCCTCTCCTTTATAGAAACATGAGGAATGAGGGAATAGGCATTTATCAACAAAAGGGATTATGGAACCGTTTGCCTAGGGACATCTTGCCTAAAATATGCAGTATATAAAATGGTGCTGTGCGAACAGTAGAATCCTCCCTGCTTAGCCCATTTGCTAATTCCTTCTCACTGCACCTTTCCATCCCTCTTCCCCTCCACTCCTGCCCAAAGGGCCACTGAAGTCTTCCTGCTCGAGCCATGGTTCCTGTAATGAATTTGGATGAAAGGCACTCATTCACTCCACTGACTGCAGTCTCTTCAATCCTGGGCTTTTGCCTCCACTGAAATTGCTCTCAATGATGCCTTGATTTGCCCTGCACGCCCCCTTCTTTGTACTGCAGAATTCATCTCCTCTGTTTTTCATCCCACTTAACCATTATGGGACGCTACTACTATGATTGACACCCCTTCTTATTTTTTATTTTCATGTCCTCGGTCTCTGAGGTCCTCGAGGTTCTTCCTTGTTGTTCTTCCTAGTCTCCATCTATCCACAGGTTCTTCATTGGCTCCTAAATTTGAGGCCAAATTTTTAGTGATCTACAGGGTTCTTGCCACTTTTTAAAATTTTTCATTAGGTTCTCTTTATCCATCTATGGCTTCTGCTGCTGACTCCCAGATGACCATTTTCAACTCCAACTCCCCTTTCCGAGATCGAAGCCCAGATTTCCCAACTCTGATTTCTTCTGTGGTACATCTAACTGGGACTTTGAAATGTGACTATCTCCAAATGAAGCAAACGGCATCTCATGAGGCTGCTCCTGTTTTTCATTCTCCTTTCCTGGATAATATTGTCACTATTCCTTTTTTCTCCCAAGTGGAAAACTTCAAAGATATCTTCAGTTATATTCAATGTGTCCTACACTGTGCTGAGTGCTAAGGAAACAGAAAATTAAGACAAAGTTCCTGCTCTCAACCAGTTCACAGATACTAATTTAACCTAACAAAGCACATGATTCGTGTAACTATAGAAATGTTCATGGGAACGGTGCACAGCTAACCCCGAGAAGGGAATGATTAACTTTTTCCAGGGTGTGGTGTAGGATGATTTATGAACCAAGTCAGAGTTTGTCAAGCAGACAAAAAAGCAAATACACCACGTGAAAAGATGTAAAACCTAACATCATGGGGTAGTGAGGGAGCTTTAAAAGGCTCATTCTAGAGAATGGGAATTGGTTGTATGAGGCTAAGCAAAACAGCAGGGACCCAGATGGAGAAAGAGTTATTTTTTTAAAACCTCTAAGGAACTTGCCCTTTATGTTCTAAGAAAAAGATTTTAATAAAGGATGAGGTATTGTCTCAATCTGCCTTTCCATGCAGTAAAGCCAGGGGACCTTTCCTCTTCTGAGAGTGTCACTGGGAGTCTCTTTTACCTTAACCTGTGGGCTACAATGAAGTCAAGGTTTCAAGAGAACCCAGGTCTGTGAGCCACAGCAAAGAGTCTGAGATACTTATGCAAGGGGGCAGAATGCAGATAATAACCAGCAAATTGATTAATGAAGATGCCCTAGTTCTGTCTGTCAGTCTCTACTTACCTACCTACCTACCATCCATTCACCTCTCTAATTTATCTATCTATTCGTCTGCTCTAGGTGGCTTTTATATGCTTGTGTGGCATGCTTCCTAAGAGAGCCTAATGAGAATAAGGAACCAGGGCTAGAAAAAGCAACCATGATCCAAAGTAGAAAGGTCATTTTTATATCAGTTTAGCTTGGAAAGAGGCAAGGAAGGGCTATTGAGTTATTTCAGATGCAAGGTAAGTGAGTGAATGGCTGCATTTATATCTAAGGGCATACAGCCATTGATTTTCTATTACCTTTGTTTTTAAAGCTTCTTTTCCAAAGAGACCTCAGCCATTTTTCATAAAACCAAAGTTTCAACAAACATGTTTTTGATTACCTACACCTGCTGCAAGCCCTGGGCTTGGACACACCTATAGCTAGAAATCATTAGGTTGTAGAAATCATGAAATCATTAGGTTGTACTTTCTCACCATGCTCAACATCAGAATTATGCTCAAATCAGACCCCTAAGGCAGCCATTAGTAATAGATAAAAATGGCTTTTGAAATGAAATCTGCTTGCCTTCTTCTGTTTACTCTCATAGAATGAGTTTCAAATGTGGGGATAAAAATAATAATTATACTAATAGACCCAAATCGACAAATTAGTGTAGGAACTTGAAATTTGGCAGACCCAGAAAAAAAAACCTCCGGAGTTTTAGGACCCACTCTAGATAAAAGAATGGCTGAAGCTGGAAATGGTAACTGTGCTAGGGATGCCTCGTTTTGGGTTATTTCTTATTTGCACTGCCCTCCCTCCTCTCAACTTGTGATCTGGCTTAAGCCCTAGCAGCTCAAGTGGAGTGGGCCAGTCTAGCAAAATGTTTCAGGGAGGAGGTAATCACCACCACACTAGTTTTGTTAAAGTATGATTTTCACACACTTAATAACAAAAAAGTCAGAGGAGTCTCTTTCTTCCGAGGGCACCGTGACATGGCTGCTGAAGACAAGTCTTCTTTGGCAAAAGCTGAAATTTTAAGTCAGATGTTGTGTGTTCTCAGTGTGTGCCACTCTCTGTGGGCAGTGTGCCTCATGCCTCTTGGCTACTCAGGAGGTTTCATACAAAAGAAGTGGAAAAAGTTTTTTGGATTAGCCTTTTTAGGCAAAGCATTTATCTGGCACCTTTTATCAAAATACTGTTGCTGTAGTTATATATACTGTCTTATGTAACTCAAGTTTATAAATAATAGTGCCACTTGTCAAAGAATTGAAAAAAGTATTACTCTGTCACAAATAAAGATTTGTCAGCTAGGGATTTTTTGCATTATGCTTTGAAAGTTTACAGATCAGAATTTTTATAGTATAGGAGCATTTCTGTGTTTTTTAGAGATGCGAAGTAAACATCTATAAATGTCATAAAGCTTTAAAGCCCAAACGAGTTGTCGAGTTGTCGTCTCATTAGGGAGCAGTCTGGCTAGAATTCACAAATCTAAATATCCTGCCATAAAATGTATTGTAAACAAGAATCCAGGAAAAGGCATATATGAAATTCAATAAATATCAAGCTCTGGGTTTCTAGCTTGTTAAATGCAGAGAATTTGAAGTTACATAATCATATCCTGACTCAGGTTATCAGGATTTACAAATCTGCTTTATGAATTCTGTTTCTCTTCCCTGCAGACTGTGGGAAGCAAGTAGTCATGTAGATGAAGCACTGATCCCTCATCTGCAAGGTACTCATCTCGCTGTATCTCACTTCCTTTCCTCTAAATTATGAACATTTATGATTCTCTTTCTCCTACTTTTCATAAATATAAGATTAATTAATTATCAAGCCACATGTAGAAGGGTTGAAATGAACTCTTTGAGAGTTAAGTTAATTACTCCAGGCAGTTAACTTTTTTTTTAAACAAAGTGCCTCTTGGTAAGCAGTTTATTTCCTGGATATGATTTGTCCCATTGTAAAGCATATTAAACATTGGAAATTATGATAAGAGGGCTAGATAAAAGGAAGAGTGATAGAACTCTTTGGACTGAAGATCACATTTTAAAAATAATGATACAAGTGAATTCGATAAAAAAACAAATACTGACATAGGGAAAAAGCACTTGGTACTGATTTGCATGAACATGTGTATTTTGATAGCTATTCAAAGTATAATGAATATGTCTTAATATTGACCTTCCCGTTAAGGATTTGGTTACGTGGTTTTTATCCCAAGCTTCCAGGCCACTAATTATGCTATCAGGTTTTAGTTGTACATATTTTTTCCTCCATCTGTTATGATGAGTTTTTTTAAAAAAGACCTTAGAGAGACCAATCAGGAATTGGCATGGAAATACTTGGTTCAAATTATAAATAAACAAATTGATTTCTTGGATGGAATAACATTTTCTGTTGGCTGCCTCTTCCTCTGGGAGGGCTCATTGTTCTGCTCATTCTTATTTTGATGGTCTGGACCTGGTCACTGAAAAAATAATAATTGACAGGGCTTCAGCTAAAAGAATTGCCATAATAAACTAACTCCAAAAATAATAATGGTATGCCCTTACATTTTATGGTAGTTTTTAATTCACAAAGCATTTTCACATGCATGAACATATAAACTTATTTAGAATATAATTCAAGCTTTCAAAGATCTATACCTTCTCTTCTGAGAGTGGGGACAATATCTTATAATTATTTATCTCTCAGATGATACTAGATAACATTTAGTACAAATAACTAAAAGTTCTTAGCTTTTAGTCTTTGCTCAATTTTTTTCAGAACTAATTCTTTTCCAAATAACCAGTGTTTCTTCCGCATTGCTGCAGATAGAAGTATTTTTAAAAATAACATCATAACACAAGATAGATATGCTCTTGCCACTGAAAATAACAATTTGTGTATTCTAAACTCAGAAATAAAATAAATACATTTATTTGCCCTGGGTGTTCATTTTCCTTAGAAATACTAGTACAGTAGAATATATATGGTATAATAAGTATAAAATTTATTGATCTATGCATTGATGATTTACGTTAAAATAACTATATCTGAAATATCAAAATACCTGTAATTTGTGGCCGAATTCATTGACTGTGAGATAATCATCCTTTTCAATAAAGCAGTATTACCGCATAGAGCAATGTCTTATTATTGCAAGAATAAAAAAAATCTAGTGTCAAATACAAACTGGCATATTAATTCATGCTAATAAATAACAAATGGGAGAAAAATGTAAACATTAACATCCCCAGAGAAACTTACTTATATTCAACATTTGTATATGAAAGCATAATTTTAGTAGCAAAAACATTTAGTTGAAACTTGGCTCAGGAAAACATGCATTTCTTAAATTTCCTTTTCTTAATTATCATCAGTCACAAGTTAATTTGCCAATGCAATGCACATGGTGATTATGAGGATCAAGAGTTTAAAAATGAGGCCAATAAATAGAAAAATCTTGTTAAAAACTGCCATAATCAGCGAGATTCGTTTTCTATCCGTCAGTGGATCTGTTTTATTTTTCAGAATGATGCTAAGGGATGTTTACTCGGATGGTATGGTGGGGTTTTTGCTTGCTTGTTTTCTAACGTAAATCTTAAAAGATTAGTTATGCACTAGCAACTGTCCTAGCTCTCCTGGTCTTGATTTACACATAGGTCACCCTTGGATTTTCCGCTGTTCTAACTGATTTTGTCCAAAGTGCTCATTTGGAAGCTCACAGACAAACTAAGGAAACAAAAGGCAAGAATCTTTCCCACATCTAAATAAATTAACTAAACTTAACAGAAAGTCTGCCAGCTGGATCGAAATCCCCTACTTTCTAAAGAGCGTCTTTGTGGGTACTAGATCTGCGACTGCCCTGGTTATCCTTCCCTCCCCTACGCCTTTCCCTTTCCTCACATCAGGCTCTTGATCCCAAGGCTTCCTCCCGGATCCATGAGAGAGAGCCCTAGGCCATGGGAGCTGCTGAGGCTCTCAACACCATGCGTTTTGTGTCCAGAGCGGAGGAGCTGCTAAAGCTCTGGCAGCCAACAGAAGGAAGGGAGAGATGTGTGTTTGACATTCACAATTACTTTTTGCTTAGGACCCTGGCACTTGGCCCCAGCCTCGCTGCCGTTTCTTTTGTTCTGCGAACACATCAAGCTCTTTCCAACCATAATGTCTTTGTTCTTGCTGTTCCATCTGCCAGGGACTTCCTGCCACTTACCTTCTGCCTCATCATTCAGCTCTCAACTCAGGTGTCACTTCCTCGGAGAGGGCTTCCACCTCATGACAGCATCCGCTTTCTTTGTTTCATTGCACCCTGCACTCTCTGACGGAATCTTAATCTTACTCATCTGTTTATTTTTATGCTACTCCCCTTCCCCACACTAAAATAGAAGCCTCACGGGAGTAGAGAACTTGTTTCTCTTTGTCCACCACTATTACTTCGTCTTTAGGAGAGTGATGGACTGCTGGTAGGCATTCGTCAGATGCTTACTGAATGAAGGAATGAATGAGTGAATGGGACTGATGACAGTGTAGTATCATTACTCTGCCTTTGCATTTGTAGTCAGGGGATGCAGGGGCCAGCCTGGAAAGTCCTTCAACCTGGACATCAGGATTTCTGTGGGAAAGGTGTTTCTTTTTAAAAATATTTGCTCTAAAGTTTAACATTTGAAACACAACTCTGATAACAGCTGATTCAGTTTATTAATTCAGAGCAAAGAATAAGCAAACATTTTCATTTAAATAAAGAGTTTGAGAAGTTGGCAATCTGGATTTTTAGAGTAATCCCTTCCTGCTATCCAATCGCAGCTTTCCCGACACTCCCAGTGGTTTATTCATTGTCCCTGGGGTGTTTTCCTAAGGTTCTTCTCTTCTTTTGGAATACACACAATACTTGATTTGGTTTATTTTAGGTCTCCTCCTCAAATCCTGTCTATTCCTATTCCTCGTTGCATTTTTTTCTCTTCTATTTTTGTTATTATAAATTTTTATATTTAATTTTTGTGGGCACATAGCATACATATTTATGGGGTACATGAGATTTTTTGATATAAGCATGCAGTGCATAGTAATCACATCAAGGTAGATGGGGTATCCATCACCTCAAGCATTTATCCTCTGTGTTACAAGCAATCTAATTATACTCTTTGGGTTATTTAAAAATGTACAGTAAAGTATTGTGTCACCCTGTGGTGCTATCAATAGCACCTTATTGATAAGGTATCAATAGCAATACCTTATTCTTTCTGACTGTATTTTCGTACCCCTTACCCATGCACATCCTCACTACCCACATCCTGCTGCCCTTCCCAGCCTCTGGTAACCATCCTTCTGCTCTGACTCCACAAGTTCAGTTGTTTTGATTTTTAGATTCTCAAATAAGTGAGAACTTATTTTCTCATTAGAGACAAGAACCAAAAAGATCTCATTAGAACTCATTATGTTAAGTGAAATCTAGGAACAGAAAGACCTCTAGTTCCATCATGTTGTTGAAAATGACAGGATCTCATTCTTTTTATATATCGTGCATATATACCTCATTTCATATATTGTGTATATATACCCCATTCTTTTTATATATTGTGTATATGTAGCCCATTTTCTTTATCCATTCATCTGTTGCTAGACACGTTGCTTCCAAACCTGGCTGTTGTGAACAGTGCTGCAATAAACATGAGAGTGCAGATATCTCTTCAAAATACTGATTTCCAAAGTCCTGGAGGGTTTCCCCAAGGTTTTTTTTTGTAGCATTCTCATAGTTTGAGGTCTTAGAGTAAGTCTTTAATTCTTTTTTATTTGATTTTTATATTTGGCGTGAGATAGGGGTCTAGTTTTGTTCTTCTGCATATACAATTTTTTCAGCATCATGTATTGAACAGATTCTTTTTCCCCAATGTATGTTCTTGGTACTTTTGTCACAAATGAGTTCACTGTAAATATATGGATTTATTTCTGGGTTCTCTATTCTGTTCCATTGGTCTGTGGGTCTGTTTTTATGCCAATGTCATGCTGTTTTGGTTACTATAGCTCTGTACTATAACTTGAAGTTGGATAATGCGATTCTTCCAGTTTTGTTGTTTTTGCTTATGAGAGTTCTGCCTATTCTGTTTTTTTTTGTGGTTCCATATAAGTTTTAGGATTTTTTTTCTATTTCTGTGAAGAATGTAATTGGCATTTTGAAAGGGATTACATTGACCCTATAGAATGCTTTGGGTAGTATGGATATTTCAACAATATTGATTCTTCTAATCCATGAACAAGGAGTATCTTTTCATTTTTGGCGACCTCTTCAATTTCTTTCATTAATGTTTTATAGTTTTCATTGTAGAGATTTTTCACTTCTTGAATTCAGTTTGCTAGTATTTTGTTAAGGATTTTTGCATCAGTATTCATCAAGGATATTGGTCTGTAGTTTTCTATTTTATTTTACTTTTTTAATGTGTGTTTGTCTGGTTTTGGTATCAGGGTAATAGTGGCATTGTAGAGTAAGTTTGGAAGTATTCCCTCCTCCTTTTTTCTTTACAGAAGAGTTTAAATAGAATTGGTATTCTTCTTTAAATGTTTGATAGAATTCAGCAGTGAAGCCCTCAGGTCCTGGGCTTTTCTTCACTGAGAGTCCTTTTATTATAGCTCCAATCTCATTGCTTGTTAATTGTCTTTTGAGGTTTTGGATTTCTTCGTGGTTCAATATTGGTAGACTCTATGTGTCTTTATCCATTTCTTTTAAGTTTTTCAATTTATTAGCATACAGTGGCTCATAGTAGGTTCTAGTGGTCCTTTGCCTTTTTTTCCATCTGATTTTATCTGGGTCTTTCCCTGTTTTTCTTAACTAATCTAGGTTAAGATTTGTCAATTTTGTTTAACTTTTCAAAAAAAAAAACTTTTAATTTCATCAGTCATTTATATTGTCTTCATCTTAATTTCATTTATTTCTGCTCTGGTCTCTATTATTTATTCTCTTCTAATTTTGTCTTAGGTTTGCTCTTGCTTTTCTGCTTAACTAAGATGCATGGCTAGGTTGTTTCTTTGAAGTTTTTGTTCTTTTAAAATGTACCTATAAACTTTCCTCTTCTAACTGCTTTCTCTGTAACCCATAGGTTTTAGGATGTTGTGTTTCTAGTATCATTTGTTTCAAGAAATTTTTCAGTTTCCTTCTTAGTCTCTTCACTGACCCACTGGTTATTCAGAAGCATATTGTTTAATTTCCATGTGTTTGTGTGCTTTCCAAAATTCCTCTTGTTGTTTGTTTCTAGTTTTGTTCCACTGTGGTCAGATAAGATACTTGATATGATTTCAATTATTTTAGAAATTTTCCAGACTTGTTTTGTGGCCTACCATATGCTCTGTTTTTGAGAATGATCCATGTGCTGAGGAGAAGAGTGTATATTTTGCAGACATCGGACAAAACGTTGTGTAGTTATCTATGAGGCCCATTTAGTCTACAGTGCAGATTAAAGCTGATGCTTCTTTGTTGATTTTCTGTCTGGATGATCTTCCTAGTGCTAACAGTGAGGTGTCGAAGTCTCCCCGATGACTGTATTGTGGTCTCTCTTTAGCTCTAGTAATATATGCTTTATATATCTGTGTGTGTGTTCTAGTGTTACATTTAAAATTATTATATCCTCTTGCTGAATTGACCTATGGATCATAATTCTTTGTCTCTATTTATAGTTTTTGTCTTGAAACCTGTTTTGTCTGGTATCAGTATAGCTACTCCTGTTCTTTTTTTTGGATTCTATTGGCTTGGAGTATCTTTTCAGTCTATGTGTGTCTTTATTTTCAGTCTATGTGTGTCTTTATAGGTGGAGTATGTTTCTTGTAGGCAACTGATCATTGGAGCTTGTTTTTTTTATTAAGGTTTGTTTTTTCTATTCAGCCACTCTGTACCTTTTGATTGGAGAGGTTAGCTCATTTACGGTCAGTGTTGTTATTGATAAGTAAGGACTTATTCCTGCCATTTTATTATTTGTTTTCTATTTGTTCTGTGGTCTTCTCTTCCTTCTTTCTTGTCTTCCTTTTAATGAAGGTGATTTTCTCTGGTGGTATGTTTTGATTTCTTGCTTTTTAATTTTTATGTATCTATTGTATGTTTTTTGATTTGAGGTTACTATGTGGCTTCCAAATATCTTATAACCCATTATTTTAAATTGATGACAACACTAATTGCTTAAGTAAACAAACAAAGAGAAGACTATTAAAAAGCTCTACATGTTAAACTTCATTCCCCACTTTTTAACTTTTTATTGTTTCCATTTATCTCTTATTGTACTGTCTATATCTTGAAAAGTTGTTATAGCTCTTATTTTTGATTGGTTCATTTTGTCATCTCTCTACTCAAGATATGAGTAATTTACACACCCAATTATAGTCTTATAATATTCTGTGTTTTTCTCGGTACGTACTATTAGCAGTTAGTTTTGTACATTCAGATGATTTGTTGCTCATTAATGTCCTTCTCTTTGAGATTGAAGAACTTCCTTTAGCGTTTCTTTCTTATAGGACAGGCCTGGTGTTGATGAGGTCTGTCAACTTTTGTTTGGGAATGCCTTTATTTCACCTTTGTCTTTGAAGGATATTTTTGCTGGATATACTAAATTAGCATAAAAGTTTTTTTTTGTTTTGTTTCTTTTTGAGATGGAGTCTCACTCTGTTGTTCAGACTGGAGTGCAGTGGTGAAATATTGGCTCACTGCAGCTTCCTCCTCCCAAGTTCAAGTGATTCTTCTGCCTCAGCCTCCCAATTAGCTGGAACTACAGGCACACACCACCATGCCTGGATAAATTTTTTTTGTATTTTTAGTAGAGACAGGGTTTCACCATATTGGCCAGGCTGGTCTTGAACTCCTGATTTCATGATCTGCCTGCCTCAGCCTTTCAAAGTGCTGGGATTACAAGTGTGAGCCACTGCACCCAACCCATGAAAGGTTTTTTTTGAAGCACATTAAATGTGCCATGTCACTGTCTTCTGGCTTATAAGGTTTCCACTGAGAAGACTGAGAAGTCTGCTATCACATGTATTGTAGTTCCATTTCATGCTGTTTCTTTTCTTACTGCTTTTAGAATCCTTTCTTTATCCTTGACTTTTGGGAGTTTGATTATTAAATGTCTAGAGGTCATTTTATTTGAGTTAAATCTGCTTGGTGTTCTGAAACCTTCTTGTACTTGAATATTGATATCTTTCTCCAGGTTTGGGAAGTTCTGTCTTATTCCTTCAAATAAACTTTCTACCCCTATCTCTCACTCTGCCTCCTCTTTAACTCTTAGAGTTGGCTTTTTGAGACTACTTTCTAGATCTTATAGTTATGCTTCATTCCTTTTCATTCTCTTTTCCTTTTGTGTTACTCACTGTATTTTCAAATAGCCTGTCTGCAAGCTCACTAATCCTTTCTTCTGCTTGATCAACTCTGCTGTTAAGAGACTCTGAGGCATTCTTCAGTATGTCAGTTGCATTTTCAACCCTAGAGTTTCTGCTTCTTTTTAATTATTTAAATCTCCTTTTTAAATTAATTAGATAGAATTCTGAATTCCTTTCTCTGTGTTATTTTGCATTTCGTTGAGTTTCTTCAAAACAGTTATTTTGATTTTCTGTCTGAAAGGTCACATACCTCTCTCTCTCCAGGATTTGTCCCTGGTGCCTTAGTTTGTTCGATGAAGTCATCTGTTCCTAGATGACTTTGGTGCATGTGGATGTTTGTCAGTGTCTAGGTATTAAAAAGTGAGGCATTTATGGTCCTCTTTCCAGTCACGGCTTGTTTGTATGGGGAGGCTTTCCAGATATTCAAAAGGACTTGGGTGTTGTGATCTTAGTTTTTTTGTTTGTTGTTTGTTTGTTCGTTTGTGTGTTTGTTTGTTTTGGTCATTACAGCCATATCTGCATTAAATGAGGGCATCCCTAGTCTAGTAAATCTGTGACTCTTGTAGACCTGCAGAGGTACCACCTTGATGGTCCTGGATAAGATCTAGAAGATTACTCTGGATTACCAGGTAGAGACTCTTTCCATTTCTTACTTTGTCCCAGATAAACAGAGTTTCTCTCTCTGTGCCAAGCTGCCTGGAGCTGGGAGAGGGATGACATAAGCATCCCTGTGGCCATGATTATTGGGACGGCATTGGGTCAGACCTGAAACTAGCAGAGCACTGGGTCTTGCCTAAGGCCTGCTGTAACCTGGCCACTGCCTGTGTTTACTCAAGTCCCGAGGTCTCTACAATCAACAGGTGGTGAAGCCAGCCAGGCTTATGTTCCTCCCTTTAGGGTAGTGAATTTTCCATTGTTCCTGGGGGGTCCAACAATGCCATTCAGGAGTTAAGGACTAGGTTTGGAAACCTTAGGAATCTACCTTGTATTCTCTTCTGCTGTGGCTGAGCTTACACCAAAGCAATAAAACAAATGCCTTCCTCCTCTTTCCACAGAGGAGTCTTTCCCCAAGGCCATCACCACCCCAAGCCCACGGTAAGTACCGCGTGGCTGCCATCAGTGTTCATTCAAGGCCCATGGACTCTTCAGTCAGCTTGTGGTGAATGCTGCCAGGCCTGAGAACCTCCCTTCAGGGAAGTTGGCTCACTTGTGGCCCAGGGCAGTTCCAGCAATGCCATCCAGGAACCAGAGCCTGGGCTCAGGGACTCCAAGAGACTGCTCGTTCCTCTGCCCCACTTTGGCTGAGCTGGTAACTAGCTAAGTTTTGGTCCTTATGAAGGTACTTTTTTATGTGAATAGTTGTTCAATTTGGTATTCTTATGAGGAGGATGAGTGGTGGAGGCTTCTCTTTGGCAATGTTGTGCCCCATCTCTTCTCCTTGCTGCAACCTCCTCCCTCCCTCCCTCCCTCCCTCCGCCTTCCCCTTATCCTTCCCCTTCCCCTTCCCCTTCCCTCTTCCCTTCCCTTCCCTCCTCTCCCCCCACTCCTCTCCTCTCTGCCTTCCCTCCCTTCCCCTTCCTTCCCCTCCTTCGCTTCCCTCTTCCCTCCCCTGCCCTTCCCTTTCCCTTCCCTCCCCTTCCCTTCCCTTATTTTGACAGAGTCTCACTCTGTTGTCCAGGATGGAGTGCAGTGGTAGTATCATGGCTCACTGCAGCCTCAACCTCCTGGGTTTAAGTGATCCTTTTACCTCAGTGTCCCAAGTATATGGAACTATAGGCACACACCATCCTGCCTGGCTAATGTTTGTATTTTTGTAAAGACAGGATTTCTCCATGTTGCCCAAGCTGGTCTTGAACTCCTGGGCTCACATGCCTCAGCCTCCTACCTCTGCCTCCCAAAGTGTTAGAATTACTGGCATGAGCCACTGTGCCTGGCCCTCACTGCATTTCTTCACTGTTCCTTTGGGCCTCCCTTTTCTGTGGTCACATAGTGCTAATTCTTACTTGATCGCAGTAAAGCCTATTGGATTTCATCACGCTCTAACTTTTCTATTGCTATATATATATAATTACTCTATTGACATGCTACATTTCCTTAAAATGTGCCATGTGTATGCCAGGCACTGCTTTATATAATAACTCCATTCACCCTATAGCGGTCCTGTGACGTAGCTGCTCATCTGATTCTGATGGCACCGTTCCTATATGCATCATGTACATTAGGAATCAGAGGCCCTGAGAGGTTAGCTGGCTCTGAGCACACAGTTACCAGGTAGGAGGGTCAGGATTTGTACTTTGCAGCTCAGCTCCAGGGTATCTCCAGGTATCTGACAAGTACAGGGAACTCTTTGTCAGCTGTGCTTCTGCCTTGGCATTTTTTACATACCAGTGGTGAGTCCAGTCAGTCCCTCCACAGAGTACTCTAGTTAGTGGTAATGATAAGAGGTAGGTAGGTGCAGGACCCTAAAATATAAAACCTAGGGTAATCGCTGTGAAGCAGGGATATTGGGAATTTGCTGAATTATTTTATCAATAAAATAATAATTTGCTAGGTCTGCCTTTTGGTTACGCACTGTTCTCTCTCCACTCCTTCCAGAATTACTCATACGGAAGCAGAGGAACAAATAAAAGAGAACAGAAAGTTCGATTCCTTTTTTTTAAATGACTTCTAGATACAAGGAGGAAGCACTTTGGGGTTAGCATCCCAACTGAGATTAAGAAAGGAGGCTGCCAGGTGAGTGGGAACACTTTATAGAGGGCCGCTGAGATGGTCTGAAACTCCGCGGGATTTCCACTAATTAATGCTGGTGACCTCGTTACCTAAGATGACGCCATACAATCCGCGCTTTACAGTCACCGATATATTCTTTGATATGTCTTATTTTCTAGAAGACTGTCTCCTCATTCCAAAACAAAACCAAAGCCAACAGAAAAACGAAGAATTAGGAACTGTATTTGTAGCACATCTGACAGATGATGGGCTAATTTCTCTGTGAAACAAGGGACTCAATTAGTAAAAAGTAACAACTTAATAGAATAAAACAAGTAGAGAAGATGAATGGGCTATTCAAAAAATATATAATGGCCAAACAAAGATGGCCTCATTAATGATGGCAAAAATTAAAATAAGAGAGTATTTTTCAGTTGTCACCTGGACACAAATTAAACAGTTGATACTGTATAGTGGTGGCGAGAAGTTGTTACTCTGTTGGAAGGAGTGTAGCTTGGAAAAGTAATTTTTGGAGACGTTTTAGTTCTATCTATTCAAGGTTGGAAGCTATAACTGTAAGAAGGCATATTGCATATTTTTTTATTTTTAAAACTCAAAGTAACCTAAAAGCATACCAATAGGAATAGAGGTATTATAGCATACCTGTTCAATAGTACATAATACAGCCATTAAAAAGAACAAACCAATCTATGTCAATGAGACAGAACAATGTTGCATGAATATTATATGTGGTATGAGCACTTCGGAATAAAATAGCAAATGCTTCCATATTTTAGGCCAGTACCAGCAAATACACACATGTGTAAATATGCAGGTATATATGCTTGTATATGTGTGGACTGCACATGAAACTTTTGTGGTTATTATCTCTAGCAAGTGGGACTGTGGTTGGAGAGAAGCCAACATTTCCTGCTTAGTTTATTGAACTACTTGAAAGTTTTAGTTTAATTGTACCATACTTCTAAAAAAAAAAAAAGCCCTAGTTAGAGCATATTAAACCATTTTACTAAAGGAGTTTGTGTTTTAGTCTTTTTAAAAAGTTACTTAGCCCCTCATAATAGCAGTTTTTCCTGAAGGGGCATGCTCTTGGCATGTTGGGGTTTCTGTCGGAACGCAAGTTTGATTATAAACGCATCTCGCTAACTGCCTTCGTGATGCCAACCCCCAATATTGCTCTATATGGCACCGTTCCTACTGTCTTATCTTTTCCGTCTAGGTTGAAGGGAAAAACATTCCACACATCCTCTGCAGTTTGGGGTTTTGTTCTCTCATTCACAGTTTTGGGGAGCTATAACTTGGGATGATTTATGCATACATCAATAACAATAAAATGAGTTTATTTAAATAAGTACTTTTTTCCAGAAGTCATCTAATCTGCCTGAGAGACTGTAAGGCCTAAATCTGCAGTTTGGGAATTGGGATCCAGAGACTTTAAGTCCCTCTGATTCCCATCCTGTTTTCCTTGTCATACAGAAAGTCAGGTTGTGCACAGAATACTGAATTCCAGTGCAGCTTGTAAAGTGACAAAGGACAAACATTCTTCTGATTAAAGAAGAAGATGGCTTAGCACTGAAAAGAGAAGGTGTAAAAGCACCAAATGAGTGTGCATGTGTTTGGAGGGGCCACGTTTTGTGAAGCATTTTGTGAATAGATCCCTTGCATATTTGAGGAGTCAGCAGGCCACAGGGCTGAAGAACTCAGTGCTGTTCCCCTGCTTCCCCGTACAGGCGCAGCTGAATTCGAGTCAGACTTGCCAGCAGGCCAGATGTGTGTGAGTTTGCCAGATTCAGCTGATTGAATTCTGCCATGAACTGAGAAAGTCTCTAACATATTTTTACTCTGTTTATGTCACCCTTTTTGTTATGGAAGCTGAGTGGTTTGCAGAGAAGAGAGAAAAGAAATTGCGAGGCTGAGGAAAACACAATTTTTCTCATGTTGCTTTGTCCTCACTAAGAGGACAAAGTGTGACAGAGGGTATAAGTAGAGGATTCAGTGGCAGAAAAGACATACTCTCATCAGAAAGGTATCTCAGTTCCAAAGATTATATTGCGAGCCTGTAAAAGGAAGTTTGCTACTTTATAAAACAAATCCAGTCACTTGCTTATAAAACTCTACATCTCTTTAGTCTCTGTGTCTTTCATTGATCTCTCATCTATAATTCACCATAAAGATTCATTTTTTTCCTTTACCTGGAAGAATGAAAAAAAGAAAACAAATGAATTGTCCAGTCTGTTTAAAGCTGAAAGGTAGAAATGTCTCCTTGTCACCCAGGCAAAAATAAATGAAAGCCTGCCAGAGCAACCAAGGGAAATCGCGACTAATTCACAGTGATCAGGGTCAGAAATGCTAGACTTCCCCTGAAGCCAACGCAAACCATTCCCATCCTAGAAACATTCTGCCTCCTTCAGAGTGTTCTGCAGGAATCTTAGTCCAGCCTGACAGCCCATCCAGTCATGCTTTGCTTTAAGGAAGTGAACAACCAGCTAACTGTTTTCAAATTAACTGCTGCTTGAATAAGGACACCCAGAGGAATAGTTCAGACTGGAGACTGCAGAATTCTTCCAGCCAGTGAAGCCCCATCATCAACACAACAGCTGATGGCCTTTCTGCTGAAAAACTGACAGTAATCTGAAAGGTGCTTATTCGGGAGCAGAAGGGGCAGCTGCTGACTAGCAGCCAGTTGCCTAGCAAAGAGATACCTTGTTCTCCCCAGTGGTACCAGAATCAGCAGACGCCGCCTTCTTGACAGCTCAGCACCAGGATGGTTCCCCAGCTCTCAGACTGACCACAGAAGTCGCCTTCCAAGTAGCATATATTCATGGTGCCATGCTCATGGATGGGACCCCTCTAGGTCTTCTTGTGATTTCACTCAGTGGGACACGGGGCCTAGATTTGCTTAAACTTCACAAGACAGGAGATAGTGTGAGTGGTAGTAGGTAGTACAGACCCTATCAGCCATGATCTCCTCACCAACAACCTTCCTGTATATTTTTTCTCATAATTATTGTTTTTTTTTATACTTATATCCACAAAATGAATTTTAAAAAATATTTAAAGCTTCTGCTAGAGACCAGATCTCACTGTGTCACCCAGTCTGAAGAGCAGTGGCATGATCGTAGCTCACTGCAACCTTGAATGCCTGGGCTCAAGGGATCCTCCTGCCTCAGCCTCCTGAGTGGCTGGAACTATGGGTATACACAAAATGAATCTCCTCTTTTCAGCTAACGTTCTCATGCTGTTGGAATCTGGCTGGGTTGACTGTAAAGCATCTTAGCATATTACCCTTGTCAGTGAAGGGTGAGGTGGGAGTGGGGTGCTATTTCTAGCCCAGAATGAAGCTACTGAACCAGCAAGACACAGGATTCCCTTTAGAACAGGAAGGTAAGTCAAAGCCATTCTGCTTCTTATGTCTGCCTTTCTTGCCTCTCCCAGGCAGGAGCTCCTCCCTTAGGTACTCATCCCTGTTTCTGTCAGGAAGTTTCTGCTAAAAGAACCATCTTTTAGTGCCCCTTTCCTGAAATTGTGTCTTGTCCCTGCTGAAACCCCTTTTCTATAAGAAACAGGCGTCCTGATCGCCTCGGACTGCTGTATAGAAACCCCTACCACCTTCTGGCCATAAATGAAATCTGCTTCTTATAGAGAGGATATTTCTTTCTATAAAATTTTGACTCCCCACGTGATCTTGGACTTGGACATGGTATCAGAATTCTCCTGACTCTCCATTTTTCTCCCATCTGAAGTAAAAACTTTCCTACCTTAAGATATGCAGTCCAGCCACTGTCTCTTCTGGTTGTTGGGTGAGACTTTTCTGTCCTGACCCACTGATCTGCACTGTGAACTCTCTCCTGCTCCACCCTGGACTGTGTACTTGCACTGACTTGTCCAGGCTTTTTCTACTGATTGAGATATGTGCCCTTTTCTTTTTCACATATTCAAGTTCTGTGTAGCTCAGGGCTTTTACTCTCTCCCCTAGTTCCTTCCGTGGTAACCCCTGCCAATAGAGATTTCTTTATAAGAGCTAACTGTAGCCCTTCTTTGGCACCTAAGCATTTATGGCACTTGTGACAATGAACTTTTATATAATTTACATCTTCCAATGTTATCTAACTTTTTTTTTTCTTTGAGACAGAGTCTCACTCTGTTGCCCTGTCTGGAGTGCAGTGGCACCTTCTTGGCTGACTGCAACCTGTGCCTCCCGGGTTTAAGCCATTCTCCACCTCAGCCTCCCACATAGGTAGCTGGGATTACAGGCAAGAGCCAGCACGTCCAGCTAACTTTTTGTGTTTTTTTAGCAGAGATGGGGTTTCACCATCTTGGCCAGGCTGGTCTTGAACTCCTGACCTTGTGATCTACCCACCTCAGCCTCCCAAAGTACTGGGATTACAGGCATGAGCCACCACAACCAGCTGTTATCTAACTTTTTAAGTATTGGGTGACTTATGTACTCACTTAGATTGTCAGACTCTTTTGAGAATAGAACCTTCTGAGAACGTTCTTTGATATAATTATCATCACACCCAAGCCTGATTCTCAAGTGTCTAATGATATTTGTGAAATGAAAGAAATAATCATGAATGAATGTTTCAAGATGTTGGGAATCCCTGCCTTCTTTTGTTGTTGATTCGCCAGCTATGACCTATCTATATAAATTTCCCAGTGTGACCTCTTAATTCTCAGTTTCAACTTACTATGAGGTTTGAGAGATCTACAGTAAAGTAATTTGAACTTGTACGAAAAAAACAGTTTTTACTTAAACAGTATGACTACAAAGCAACAGCTGTGGTGGAGTCTAAGTAGGGTCTGTATTCACTGTGATCTCTGTAAGTGAGGAAATACGGTAGTGTCTGTATTCACTGTGATCTCTGTAAGTGAGGAAATACGGTAGTGTCTGTATTCACTGTGACCTCTGTAAGTGAGGAAATACAGTGTCCTTAAAGGACAGCCTAATGTTCTATAATATTAATCTCTGCAAATATCTTTTGTCTTTTGCTACATATTAGAACAGAGAAATAATTACTTGTAGAGTTAAAAAAAAAACTGTAAAAGTTAGCCTAGTAACTTCTTTTAATTGCTTGCTTGTTTTCCTGGAAGCATCAAAGAGAATGGGAGCTATTAAAGATTTAGAAAAAATACAATTATTTACGCCCCATGTTGCAGTGAGAGCTCACCATGGGATGCTTTTTGCTATATATTGAACATTCATTGGTATCAAAGTTCTTTTCATTTTAGAAAGCCATCCCAAAGGAGAGCAATTTAAGTAAGGGGAGATTTGAGAAGATTGAGAACTGTTAAATGTGGGAGGAGGTAAGTTATAACAGGCAAACCTTCCTCTACTTTGATTCTTCTGCCCTCTGCTATCTCTAAAAAGCAGTATGTCATCCCTAGCTGCAGTGGAGCAGATTCATACATATTTACCACTTGTGAATTACGAATGTACAGCCCAGAGAGTAGCAGTGTTCTTTGCCTTTCTGCTCTTCTCCCTGCACTAATGATTCAAAACTCTTAACACATCCAGGATTTGGAGACCGGTTTTGTAGCTTGTCATTTCCATTGTACGCAAATTGGGCCTTTGTAATTTAAATGAAATTTATTTCCCAATTTGGAAGCTTCCATATAGGTAGACTGAGGTTTTCTCCGTCCTCTGTCGGAGCTTTGATGTAATGATTTATTAATGTACTAGGAGAGCTATTGATCCTGCTAATAGCTTCTGCCTTGCCACGTAATGTTTTACATTTTACTCAGCTGAAAGACCATATTCCCCTTTTCCTCATCTGATTGACCATAAATGCTTTGGCCTTTCCTCAGCAATTATCTCCCTTACCAAAGCAGTGGGTAAAAGTCAAGTATTTATAGACTAATTAGTGAAGTCAACATGTCTAAATAGAGTACTTCACATAATACCAAGAGGTGTCGTACAGGACTGTGAAACTAGCAGAGTTTGCCACAAGGCCAAAAAGCAAGGGTTGAGAACACAGATGGTTGAGGACACATGCAATGCTGAGGGCAGTTGTCTGTGTGTGATATTAAGACGCAGCTAGGGTGATGCTTTAATAACAGCACTTTTCCTCTGTAGTTTCTCTCCTTAATCCTAACATCTTTTTACTCATGAAAGCTTTGGGATATTAACAGGTTCGGAATTTGTTTCCAATTTATTTTTTATAGTTTACTATCTTGAGATACCAATGGACAGGAAGATGTCATTTGACACTTGAGCTCTTAGAAAGACAGGATAAAAATGCAAGAATCACTTTGGTATTTTTCTAGCTACTTTGTATGTTTAGAATGTCTTAAAAGTATTCTTGTCCAAGATATAATTAGCTCAGTTTTGAAAATAGGGAAACAGTGCTGGTGTCACAGTGTAGCGGGCTAGGGGTCAGAAAACCTGGTTGGGGCCAGGTGCTGTGGCTCACACTTGTAATCCCAGCACTTAGGGAGGCCGAAGCAGGTGGATTGCTTGAGCCCAGGGGTTTGAGACCAGACTCCTGCGCAACATGGCAAAACTCCATCTCTACAAAAAAATATGAAAATGAGCTAGGTATGGTGGTGTGTACCTGTGGTCCTGGCTACTTGGAAGGCTGAGGTGGGAGGATCGCTTGTGCCCAGGAGGTCAAGGCTGCAATAAGCCAAGATGTTGCCACTGCACTCTAGCCTGGGTGACAGAGTGAGACCCTGTGTCAAAAACAAAAACAAAAAACCTGGTTAGAGTCCTAGCTTTGAAACCAGTTACCGTTAGTTACTATGTGTTCTTGTATTGGCTACACAAGTCCTCTGGGTACCACTTCTCTCATTTTGGAACTAGAGATACAAAAAAATTAAAAAGTGAAAGGAGATAATGAATGCCTAAGTACTTTGTAAATTGTATAGCACTATACAGATCTAACCATGTTTTAAAATCATTTGAATTTACATAAAGGGCAGCAAAGGATTCCTCTCAAAGTAAATGTAGACGGAAATAGGATTTTCGCCCAGACTGCTGTTGAGTCTGTAATGTGCCTTCCTATTTTTGCCATAGTCATTCCTTCTGATTCAGTGTGTACGTGGATTCTCATGTATACCTGCCTTTTGCATCTCATTTGATTTTGGAGGGATGGAAAATCTCCTTGGAATCTCCAAAGATTATGGAATTTCTTTGGAAGGAACAAAGAATGTCTCTTTATCTAGGATCCATCTGTAATTATTTGTATTTTCCCCAAGTAGCATTAGCACACTTAGAAAGATACCGTGTGATTTCTCAGCCAGGCATGGTGGCTCATGCCTGTAATCCCAGCACTTTGGGAGGCCGAGGCAGGCAGATCACTTGAGGTCAGGAATTTGAGACCAGCCTGACCGACATGGAGAAATCCTGTCTCTACTAAAAATAAAAAAATTATCTGGGCATGGTGACAGCACACCTATAATCCCAGGTCCTCTGGAGGCTGAAGCAGGAAGATCACTCGAACACGAGAGGTGGAGGCTGCAGTGAGCTGAGATCATGCCGCTGCGCTCTAGCCTGGGTGATAAAAGCTAAATTCCCTCTTAAAAAAAAGAAGAAAGAAAGATACTTTCTCAAAATACTCTAGGACTGGAATGGAAAACAACAGTTGATTCTCCCATGTGTCTGCCTTAAGTAAACATCAGCGTGTGCCTGATTCATGCCATGCCTTTTGTTTGCTTGTCATCCTGCACTTTCTTTAATCCCCCACTTGTCATTACCTGCAGGAACTAACGGTTTGCAAAACCAAAAACCAAAGCAAAACTGAATTGTACAAATGATATCACAAAGGGCTAAGGCAGATATATTTAAGTGAGCCAGTCTGAAAGAAGCAGTGAGTACTCTGACATCAGTAAAATAGGAACTTTTTCTTTGGGCCTTTGTTCTCAGAGCAACCAAGTGTCAAGCCCGGTCTGTCTTACGGGATAGCGTTTTTTCTCCCTGCTTGTTTTGAGAATTAAAATACCGGAATAGTGATGGTCCTCCCTTCACTGTTAACTTTAGTTATTACTTATTTATCGACTCCTCAATGCAAGATTTCCCAATTCAGCACATATGAATTGGTGCTATGACTATACTTACATAAGCCTACATTTAATCATAGTACTCGTGTTCCATTTTGTTGCTGTATTTCATTTTTGTGCGCCATTCCCACCTCCTGGTGCCTCCTCACACCTGTCTTTAGGTACCAGTGGTGTCTCTAGGTTGCCTGATTTCCCAACCCCCATCTCCGCCTCCAATATTTCCCAATACAAAATATTCCAGGCGCCAAAATTGCCTCTTCCTCCTCCTCAATATTATTACAAACACCCACTTTTTATTATGACTAGTTCTGTTAGGAAGGAGTAATATCCTTAAATTCGTTTGTAATAAGATATCTGTGACCAGGGAAGCTCCTCCCATCATTCTCCTAGGGGTATGTTTTTACTTTAACAGAAAATGGTATGCTATTTGCTTGGAGAAGCAATCACTTGTTCATCAGCTCAGCAAATAACTGATTGCCTAGTCCTACCTTCATGTATTAAGCCCACAGGAAGTGGGCTACAAGGTTAGGCAGTTCTTTTGGGGTAGTTCCGTCCTGGACCCAAGTTAATGACCCGGGCAAAACCATTCATGTCAGGCTTATCTTGGTTCTACTGTGTATACCCAGGAGTGTCTACCCTGTAGGCAGCAGCAATTTCAGAACAAATTCGAGGAGGACGAACAGTTGCAGAGATGAGGGGGAAGCAAGCTGGGGCACGGAGATGCAGAGAAATAGAAAGGGAGGAGAACGTAGAACCAGCAGAGCGGAATTATTTAACCTGCAAGGTTTCTTCTGACCCTGAGATTCTGTGTAAATGAGAAAGAGAGGGAATAAGCTAAGGAATGAAAGGGAAATGAGAAGGGTTCTAGGAATATACTAAAAGGCTGCATTTTTTTTTTTTTAGTTAAAAGCATCTAGGTTAATAAACATGTTATGAAGTACTGTTTACCTCCTACAGCAGAGGTGAGGCCTTTCCTATGGCTTCTAGGAATTTTAAAAATCAATTGGTGGATGGCATGCTCCTTTCATGACATCAGAGAATGGCTGTCACAATGAAATTGAGGTTGTCAATGAATAATTCAGTGTTTTATTTTTAAGCATTTCTTTTTCTTAAGTCAGGGTCCTCAAAGAGGGTTGGTAAGAGACCAGAAGGCTCTGACAGGGCTAAGGGTCCCTGCTTCTTCCTGAAGAGGTTGAAGATGACTCAGACATCAGGATATCAGGTAGAGACCAGGTCAGGCCAGCAGGACATGAAAGTACAGAGAAGCTAAGAAAAAAAACCCAGCTCCTTATAAAACAAGTGTTTTCTCAACTAAAGAAGCAAATGGAGAAAAATTAAAGTCTGTGTGAAGATTATTTAAATACATTAAGCTTATTACAAACCCTTTAAGTCAAAATAACCTCAGCTTGTCTGAGTTAGTGGGTGGGAACAGTTGTGCTGGGCCGTCCTCTCCTGCGCTGGCTGAGTGTGCTGTAGAAGAGGAGAGGCGTAAGAAACAGCTAGAACAGCTTTGTGGGCAATTGTGCCATCATGGTTGGGTGCGATTTAAATTGATATTAAGATACCAAATGTTCTTTTACTTTTCAGTCGTGTTATCAAATGCAGCTTATGAAACCCATGTCTCTCAAATTTGACTAAATTATAATGTACCTTTTAAGGTAAATGTTTTTGGTGTACAAAAATGTTTTTATCTTAAAAGATAAAAAATGGGTCAGTAGCTTCCTGAAGCAGAAATATTCTGAGTAATTTTTACTTTTTTCTCTCTTTATTGTTATTTTTTATTCCGACAGTTTTCAGGCCAACAGCACCTCAAGAAGGTAATACATCATGACCCAGCAGGTTTCAGCCCAAGGATGCAGGGATGCTTTCGCATACGCAAGTCAGTAGATGTGACGCATCCATAGATAGAATTAAAACTCCATGTAATTTTTAGAAAATAAATTATCCCCTGAACTTGATCTAATTGCTCCACCATGGACAAATGTAAACTACGTTCTGTGTTAGGTATGCTATAGTTGGAAAAGTATTGAGAGAGCATATCTTGAGATAGCATCCGTAATTTTTATTTTATTCTAAAAATCCAAGTGAAAGTAAGTTTAGGATTGTGTATCTTTTTCATAGTTACGCAAAATTTCTTTCTTTCTTTCTTTTTTGAGATGGAGTTTCGCTCTTGTTACCCAGGCTGGAGTGCAATGGCGTGATCTCGGCTCACTGCAGCCTCCGCCTCCTGGGTTCAGGCAATTCTCCTGCCTCAGCCTTCTGAGTAGCTGGGATTACAGGCGCGCACCACCATGCCCAGCTAATTTTTTGTATCTTTAGTAGAGACGGGGTTTCACCATGTTGACCAGGATGGTCTCGATCTCTTGACCTCGTGATCCACCCGCCTTGGCCTCCCAAAGTGCTGGGATTACAGGCTTGAGCCACCGTGCCCGGCCGCAAAATTTCTTAAGTTGTCTCTTGGGTATGATAATATTTGAAGGATGTTACTGTGAAAAGCACAATGACACGAGCGTTTTGCTCTCTAAATGTGGGTTACTTGTGGTCTAAACTCTTAAATAAGAGGTGGCATATTTTGTGATATGAACTCCTTACTAACAAAAACTGCTGATCTAAATTGCTATTGTAATGTCCGTAAAAGGTTCATTGGTTGGAGATGATTGTTTATTTAACAGAATGCAAAGTACAACTTCTCTGCTGTGTACACATACCCTGAGGATAGGCCTTAGAAACTTTGGCCTGAGGATAGGCCAAAGTGGCTCCCGCTGGAGGTCGTGGCACTTGCGAAGGCAAGGTCATGAGTTCAAGGCTAACCTGAGCAACCTTATATGCTCAAACTGATTGGAAAAAAAAAAAAAAAAGAAACTTTGTAAGGAGGAGACTTTCTGTAGCGTTTGAGCACATTATGGTGGGAAAATTACTTAACCCCTTTGAGACTCTGTTTTCTCACCTATAAACTGGTAGTAATGTAACCCTCTCGGAGTTTTTGTGATAGGTGACTGAGGCACTGAGCAGTGCAGTCATGTCTAATCTCAAGCAGTATTAGATGTACCTTATCTGCAATCAGGTAGAAGATGAGAAAGATGTGTAGGCAAAACTATTCTTGAAATCTGCCTGAATTCTCATTAGGAACAGCAAATGTGGTTCTCTGCCTACTTGTGCCATCTCTTGGGAAGTCCTCACAGACCATTGTCCCTCCAGTATGACACCCAACTGCCGATGGACACTGAAGGAAGAAACCATGTTGAATGAGCGATTGCATATTGTGGGGCTCTACCTGCATGTAAGAGACCCAGCACCATGCCTCACACAGCTCATGTTAGTTTACCTTCCCTTTATTAATATTAGTTCACGTTTCTCTGGACCCTAGGGCAGGAGTCCCCAATACCCAGGCCATGGACCAGTACCAGTCTGTGGCCTGTTAGGAACAAGTCTGCATAGCAGGAGGTGAGAGGCCAACCAGTGAGCATTACTGCCTGAGCTCCACCTCCTATCAGGTCACCGAAGGCATTAGATTCTCATAGGAGTGAGAACCCTATTGTGAATTGTGCATGTGAGGGCTCTAGGTTGTGCACTCCTTATGAGATTCTAATTCCTGGTGATCTGAGGTAGAACAGTTTTATCCCAAAACCATGTCCCTGCTCCCATCTGTGGAAAAATTGTTATCCGTAAAACTGGTCCCTGGTACCAAAAAGTTTGGAGACCGCTGTCTTAGAGCCTTCATATTAGTCTCTTCTGACCCAGGGGGACCCAAATGTGGAATTCAGGGCAGCTTTGAGGGCCTTGATCACAGGAGTTCAACTCGAAGTGGAAGATTCTGAAACCAGACAAGTTGGAACTGGATTATTGTGGGATACATCTCATTTTTATTGGAAGCTGAGAAGGAGCCACATGAGCATTAGGCTCAGAGCATTTATAAATTTGCAAAATAGAGAGGAGTAGTTTCCAGAATCTACTAATGCAGTTAGGGTATTTTAAGTAGTGGTAAATTTCAGCAATGTTAAAAATAACATCACCTGAAAAGTCATGCATTGCTGTGCTGTATACTATTTTTACAGGAGGTATTGATCATAGTAGAATACAAAACTTCCATTTTTGTGAAGTCAGAAGATGAACTGAAAGTAGAAATGAAGTTAGAGATGAATTAGTTATTTTATTAGGTTTTCTGTTGAACAGAGGGACTTGCACTTCTTAATGAGTCATTTTAAAGTACTTTTAGCGGTTGTTATTTTGCTATTCTTGTTTGAGCTTGAGTTCTATTGACTAGGTAAAAATGCATTTCTCAGTGGCTGAGTTTTCAAATTTCTGTTTACAAGATAGAGACATTAAAGATGGGAGCTTTGCTAGAGACTGTTGCATTGTTATTTCAGAATAAATTCAGTGTGACTGATATTGTGGTGGACTGATTGATACACCCTGAGAGAGAAGAACTGTCTCTGTCAACAGCAACAGTCTAATTCCATAAATTTTTACTATTTTGTGCCACAGACTTTTCTACCTGGCAAGGATAAAATGCTTTCTGGGAATTTATTATGCTTAAGACAAACATATGGACAGAGAGTTTCAAAAAGTGTAATAAATTCAATGACAGAAGGAAACATAAGAGTTTGTGGGAGGATCAGAAGGGCCTTCTACACCAAAAGAAGAGACTCTAAGGATAGTTTTTTTGTTTTTATTTATTTATTTATTTTTTTACATTAACCATTTTCAAGTGAACAATTCCATGGAATTTGGCAAGCACTTTTGCAGAAGGTAGTATCATCTGAAGCCAGTTTTGATAGACTTTTGATTGAAAGAGGTGGAAACAGGTAACTAGAGGGAGAGACATGGACATTTCATTACTGATATCTTGCATTCCTTTCCTGCTAGCTACAACTTGGGTTGTCCCTCCTTAGCTTGTGGAATCCAGGTGGTACATCTGCAGGAATAGGCCTGGCCATTCAGACCACAGGAATGGCAGAACATAGGGATGGCATGCAGACCCAGCCAGGTTAAGGAGACCCAATCCTGAGACATTCGTTGAACTCCCAGAAGTTTTGTTTTATAAAACTGAGGTTGCTGTATGATGTAACATAAATCTGGAAGTCCTGAGAGTCATTTTGCCTCTAGTTAAAGATAATCTACTTCAAAATGAAGCCAATATAGAGGGCAGCAGAATTAAGAGATGGAGAAAAGTTCTCATAATTTAAGCACCTAGTTCTACCCATACCTGAGCCCCTTATCCCTTGAACTTTCCATTAAGTGTGCCCCTACATCCCTATTTTTACTTCAGCCACATTGAGTTTGGTTTCTGTTATGTGCAACTGGAATAGTTCTAAGAAAGATTTCTACGGAAGGTTGAGGAGGGAGGGTATTAATTGTTTTTCTTTTATGAAATTTTGTTGTTTTTGACTTAAGCTGTGGCAGTTTCCAAATAACTATGTCTTCTGAAATAGAAACTCCTTTTCTTTTTCTAGTGTGTTCAAATAATCAAAAATTTAAGCTTAGTTCTAAAGCTATTATCTTATTTTAGAGCAGAATTTTATATCACTAACACTCAAAAAGAACCTTTAGCCAAATTCTAGTCATAGAAAGGCATTGTTTTTCGGTGAACGGTTTATTGTGTTTGTATATATTCTCTAGCCACTTTTTTGGGGGAGGACTTGAGTTTCTGGACAGGAATGCCGCCAGCAGGGGACATCAACCCTGGACACCGAGTTAGGGCCTGATTCTGCCTCTCCTGATCTCACGGAGGTCAGAGTTCTCTCTCTCCTTTGGGGTTCACAGTGCGATGTCCCTAGTACCAGAGAATCCCGCTTTCCAGAAGAGCCTCTCAAGAGGCCATGTCTTGTTTGAGGCTAGCCTCAGCACTGGGTTTGTAGCCATCTGAAGATGTGTGGATGTGTTTAGACAGAACACGGTTTCATAATATCTGGTCATTATTGTTAACTCAAACTACTCATTTCAAATAGTAAAGTTCGCTGAGCTTTTTGCTGACAAATTACTGAAAATGAAAGTATTCCCTTTAGACCTACAACAATTTAAAAAATTGCCCCTTTATCTGTTTTATCTGGTGAGTATGTAGAAAGAAATTTCACTTTCAGATCCTTCTCTTTGATGTCTTTATCAATCACCTTTTTCCATCAATGATAACTTCTATCTTCATGCATCATTAATGAATTTTTTTAGAAGTTTGCTTGTCTTATACACATATCTTGTCATTTATCTGGAAGTACTTATTAAGTTAGTGGATTCTTCCACAGGGCTCTCTGCTGTTTGAAACGATTTCATTTCCATACTTTTATCTCTGGTTTGCTTTTATTTAAGGAAACCAAAGCAGATAGAGACTTAAGAATGCGAATGTGTCAAACATGGTGATTGTTTGTGATTGTAGTTGATTGTGTTAGAGAAATCTTTCCTCATGGAAACAAAATTCAGACTTTGCACGAGAGCTGTATTCCCCAGTTGGTCTGTGGGCCTGGGGTGGAGCTCTCAGAGATACTAACTGTGATCCAGTTCAGAGGCAAGAGAATGGGCCAGGCCTGACTCTCCTATGATTTTATGGTTGGCTGAGCTGGCTTAACAAACAATTAGCTTACATGTATTGTTGAAACCATAATCCCCTATTGGCCCGGAGGGAGGTGTTGACAACTCAAATGGGAGGAAAAGCAGTTTAGTCCTGCCCGCATTATCCATGTCTGAGATACTCTGCAGAAGGCACGCACTTCCAGAGAATCCAATCTGACAGCAAACAGGATTTGGCAAGTCAGTCTCAGGGATGTTGTGAGAGGATAATTTAGATTAAATTGTACTGTGTTGATTATTTTCTGGTTCTATTTCTTTTCATTCAAGTCACTGGGATGTAAGAGAATGGCAAGTGAGAAGTATGGTGATAGGTGAGAGACCTTGCATTTTTTAATGGTTGGTTTATTTATATATAAGTAATTTGGCATCAGAGTTCTGTTTTGATGCTCACACATAATGAAAAAGCAGAAGTTGGGGGTATGAGGAGCAAATATTGGCTGTTGAAATCCACAGAGCTCTGGAAGATATGGATCCTTCAGATGTGGTGAGCAGGACTCTGGCAGTGAGGAGGCAAAAGAGATTTATTCAATTATAGCTCAGGGATTCCCTTTACAGTCAGAGTGACATAGGAACTCCTCCCACCATCTTCAGGCTCCTATGGGGTCTGGTCCTACCACCCTACCCTGTAACCGCTTCTCATGCACCTGCCTATAGTTGATCAGGCTCCAGGCACACGGCCGAGCTATCCTCCACACCGCCACAGGGCATTTGCACCTCCTGCCTGGGACCCTCTGGATGTGGCTTGGCAGCTCTTTCTCTTCCTTCACCTTTCAGTTTAAATGCCGGCTCATCTGAAAGGCCTTCCTTAAATCTGCTGAAATCTGCCCCCTCCATAGCCAGTCAGTCTCTATCCATGTTTAGTCTTCTCCATAGCACTTATCACTCTGAAAATTTGTTTTAGCTTGTCTGTTTTGTCCCTTCCTACTAGAATACTGGTCTATGAGGGCAGAGACCTTATTCAGCACTGTATTCTCAGCATGTAAATATTACCTGGCACAATATAGAGGCTCAGTTAACACTGAACATTTTATCTTTCAAGACTTGTTCGAGTGCCAATTCATTATTTCATGTTTGAAACATAAACAATTATCTCTACTGCCTCCTGCCATTACAGAGAAAATGACAAGCTATGGAAATGGCATCCCCTCCGACGTCCTCCCCTCCAACGTCCTCCCCTCTGACATCCTCCCCTCCGACGTCCTCCCCTCCGACGTCCTCCCCTCTGACGTCCTCCCCTCCGACGTCCTCCCCTCTGATATCCTCCCCTCCGCTGTCCTCCCCTCCGCTGTCCTCCCCTCCGACGTCCTCCCCTCCGTCCTCCCCTCCGACGTCCTCCCTTCTGTCCTCCCCTCCGACGTCCTCGCCTGCACCTGTCAGAGGTCTCTGTAGCTCCGATAAGGTGGCTCACTTTATTGAATGAAGGAGCAGAGAGGACAGTAGATGCCAACAGCCAGACATAGACTACCTGCTTGAGGAGACATCTTCCTCTGAAGCATCTCTCTGACATAGACGGCAATCTCCTCCCCACTGGAGAGCATGCACACGGTTACACAGTGCGGACATTAAGTTTCCAAAATCAACAAGTCCCTGGAAGTTCCTTGCTATTTCTCAGTCTGTGCCATTTGGCTTTGCTTTAATGAACTGTGTGTTCCTGCTGCTTGGCAGAAAGCAGGGAGAGAGGCAGGATCCTGGGAAGCTCCGAGCTCCCCGCCGACCCCTGACGGTGACTGGGGCCCACGGACCAGGCGTCTGATGGAGGCTATTCCTAGGAGTCCCGTCCATTCCTCCCCAGCCTAACACTGCCTCCACGCCTGGGGCCTCTTACATATATATGAGAGAGGAAACAGAAAGAAACTTTACAAAAATGATGTTTGTGAGGTAGTTTAATAGAAGAATAGACAGCAAATGCCACCCCAGGGTCAGCCGGAAAGGCTCTTTGCATCAGAATTGCATTTTCTCTATCACTTTGAAGATGGTAGGATGGGAAACTCAGTAGCTGCATACACCTCGGGGTCCTTTAGGGAAGACCGTCAGTTTACTAAAACACTTCCGGCCTGTTGTATTTAGAGGCACAGACACATTGTTTTAGTGATACCTGGAATTCCTTTGAGACAGCAGAGATACCACTGAAGGCTGTGCCTCCACCTCCGTTGGACGCAGCTGTGTGGTCAGGAGAGCATGTGCTGCCAGTGAGGCCAACTGGGACTAAGAACTTAAGAGGACAAAACGATGGAGGGGGTTTACGATGTGTTTTGTTTATGTATAAATGGGAGCAGAAGGAAGGAAGTTTTTGAAAAAAATAAGTACTGACCTATGGTTTGTCAGGCTGGTTTCAGAGCAAACCACTGTTCTCTCTTATCAACTCGTTCTTTCCTTTTAAAGATCAGCAGAAACAGCACTCGGTCTTCAGCCTAGATGCTCTGCTTGTCTTGACCAGCAGCTGCTTTCCGTTACTGGCTTCTTCCCAGAGCAGAGAGACGCAGTAACCCCGCCAGGGAAGGCGATGCTCACTGGACAGAACGCGACTTTTGTTCTCTTTTGGTTGGATCGTTTGGGAAATAGGCAGTTCCTATTGTGATTCTTCTCCCAGCCTCTAAATTAACGAGCTAATTTGAGCATAGAACTTAATTTCTATAATTATTTTGGCAATAAGTGTACTCTCTTATCAGGAAAACACAACGGCACCCTCCCTTAATTCAATTCTGTCAACTTTTATCAAGCATCAACTGTGCGTCGGGCCATGTGTTGGCCCTTGGGGGGATGAAAGGAGATTAAATGTGCTCTTCGATCGAGACCATCTTGGTCTACATGGTGAAACCCCGTCTCTACTAAAAATACAAAAATTAGCTGGGCATGGTGGTGCGTGCCTGTAGTCCCAGCTACTCAGGAGGCTGAGGCAGGAGAATTGTTTGAACTCAGAAGGCGGAGGTTGCAGTGAGCCAAGATCATGCCATTGCACTCCAGCCTGGGCAACAAGAGCGAAACTCCGTCTCAAAAATAAATAAATAAATAAATATGCTCTTCGAGGCGGCAGACAACAAGAGGCCTGCTTATATATGAGGTTACAAGAAACAGTTGTGTGCTTGGGTTCTCATGGTATCGTAATTCAAAATATCATTTAGCAAATGCCTAATTTGGGTCAGACACTTACATGAGTCATCTTCACTCCTTGCAACAATCTAGTTAAGGAGATAATCTTAGCTTTAGTTTACAGTCAAGGTAACTGGCGCTCAGAGAGAACGAGTAACTTTCCAGGTTTGCACAGCAAGAAAGTGATTCTGATTCACCATGGACTTTTTTTTCCCTGTAGACAATAACTTAGGCTGGACGCGGTGGCTCACGCCTGTAAGCCCACACTTTGGGAGGCCACGGCAGGCAGATCACTTGAGGTTAGGAGTTCAAGACTAGCCTGGCCAACATGGTGAAACCCCATCTCTACTAAAAATACAAAAAAATTAGCTAGGCATGGTGACACATGCCTGCAATCTCAGCTATTCAGGAGGCTGAGGCAGGAGAATTGCTTGAATCCTGGAGGCGGAGGTTGCCATGAGCTGAGATCATGCCACTGCACTCCAGCCTGGGAGACAGAGCAAGACTACCTCTCCAAAAAAAAAAAAAAAAAAAATGTAGATGGGAATGTGTAAGTAAAGGCTCCTCACATGCCAGTTTTAAAAACCATCTGCAAAAGAGATAAAGGAGATAGATGATCTTCATAATCTCTAAAAGCTCAGTGATCTAGTATGGCTAGAGAGTTGAAAACTAACAGGGAATCAATTTGTGACAGGAAATGAGAATAAGAATTTCTGAAAAGTCAGAAGAAAGGGTTTTTTTCTTTGTAGCATTATGGGTAACAGAGATAAAGAAAACACTGTTTTGTTCTAAAGGCATAAAACACAAGTAAAATATGAGCATCAGATATTCATATAACAGTCTTGTACTATGGGAAGCAGGAGAAGGGAACCTTAAATTCTCTAGTTTAGTGACTCAACTACAAACCGTGATATGAAAAGCATTTTATATGCCAAATCAACACACATATATTTACATACACCCACAAAATAAGATTCATTATATGTGAAACAAAATATTTCATGAAATGTTACCCCTACTACATGTCACCTGAGGTCAGGAGTTCAAGACTAGCCTGGCCAACATGATGAAACCCCATCTCTACTAAAAATCCTTAAAAAATTAGCCAGGCATGGGGACACATTCCTGTAATCCCAGCTACTCGGAAGGCTGAGGCAGGAGAGTTGCGTGAACCCTGGAGGCGGAGGTTGCCGTTACATACAATATACTCTGATATCTTCTGTTCTAGCTTACCAAAACAAATTCTGTTTCTGATACATTCACTACTAGCTCAAAGCATGATGTTTGGAAAACAGGGCTTTCATCTGATCCCGTAGTTTTTTCCTCTCCTCTCTTTATTCCTTCCCCTCTTCACTGCACAATCCCAGGAGAAACATCACTATAACAAGCAGAAGAACAAGAACTTTCTTCACACCCTTCCCCATCCCATGTCCCCATATGTAACATATACTCCCCTCCTCCCAGCCCTCTTGTGTACTTTTCTTACAGACTGAAAGTTTTTCCCCCGCAAATTCATAAGTTGATATCTTCATCCCTAAGATGATGGCATTAGGGGTAGGGCCTTTGAGAGGTGATTGGGTCATGTAGGTGGAGCCCTCATCAAGGAGACAGGACCCTTATAATAGAGGCCCTAGAGAGCTCCCTTCCACCATGTGAGAACTCAGCAAGGAGACAGCCGTCTATGAACCAGGATGCGAGCCCTCACCAGCAACCAGATCCTGGACTTCCCAGCCTCCAGAACTGTCAAAAGTTGATTTCTGTTGTTTATAAGCCACTTGGTATGTAGTATTATGTTAGAGCAGTCTGAATGAATGATGACACTTAGGGCCCAGCGAGGTGACTCACACCTGTAATCCTGACGCTTTGGGAGGCTGAGGCAGGTGGATCACCTTAGGTCGGAAGTTCGAGACCAGCCTGGCCAACCTGGCGAAACCCCATGACTACTAAACTACAAAAAATTAGCGAGGTGTGGTGGCAGGTGCTTGTGATCCCAGCTACTGGGTAGGCTGAGGGACAAGAATCACCTGAGTCTGGGAGGCAGAGGTTGCAGTGAGCCAAGATCGTGCCACTGCATTCCAGCCTGGGTGACAGAGGGAGACTGTCTCATTTAAAAAAAAAAAAAAAAAGACCCTTATGCTTTAAATTCCAGGGACCGCTGCCATCTCTACTGTTCATTTTTGTAGTTGAGGGAATTGTGTGATTTGTTATATTGATTGCTAAGGGGGTTTTCTGGAACCCCCCACAGTGAATAAAACTTTTCTAGTGTTCAGAAACCATTCTCTTTTTTTGGGAGAGATGCTTTTTGACATAAAGTTTATCACCAGAGAAAGAAGAAAAATGTTCAGTCTTATGATTCCATTAGAAACCTTATCTTTTTATTTTGCAGAGACCTCAAAACTTGAAAACCTAAATGGAATGCAGGCCCAATAATGATTTGACATTATTATTTCAATTACAAACATGATGATTGTATCATAGAAATGCTTCTTTTGAAAGCAACGGTACTGGAGTATTGTGTTAGGGAAAAAACAAATGGTGTTTTGTATGGACTGCCTATTTCAATTTATTTTCTTGTGAAAATGCAATACAATGAAACTTTCATGTTTTAATTTTTTTTAGAGACAGTGTCAACCTGGTCTGAACCTCTGAAGGTTTCTGACCAAATCTTATAGTGTGCCTTTTGTGAAAAGAATGATATAGTATGTGGTGAACTGTTCAGTTTTATTTGAAATCATTTTTATTTCTTATTTTTTAGAAACAGTTCTTGTACTGTTGCCCAGGCTGGAGTACAGTGGTGCAGTCATAGCTCACCGAAGCCTCAAATTCCTGGCACCAAGTGATCTTCCCACCTTAGCCTCCTGAGTAGCTGGGACTAACTGTAGGCACATGTCACTATGCCTGGCTAATTTTTAAATTGTTCTTTTGGCTTCACTGTCTTGCCCAGGCTGGCCTCAAACTCCTGGCCTCAACCAGTCCTCCTGCCTTGACCTCCCAAAATGCTAGGATTACAGATGTGAGCCACAGCTTATGGTCCCTGAAATCATTTTTAGCACAAAGCCACAGAGAGAAAAAAAAAATGTAAGATTGGAGAGTGTGGAACTGTGAAAGGTTTTCATAAGCTTATGATATTTGTAATGTATTAAAGAATGGAAATAAGACCACAGAATGATATGCAGTGGATTTGATAAATGGTCTGTAAGTATTAGACTTTATTTACTGCAGATATGAATTTACTACAAACACCTCTCATCAGCATGTTGATTGATTTTGAATTCTGGACATCATCCTTGACATCACCCTCTCTCTTATTCCCCACATGAGATTCTCATCTGCTGTTGATTCTACCCTCAGAGGCATCTCAAAGCCACCTGCTTCTGTTTCTCCAGTTAAAGGCACCACCTTCGTTGAGGGTGGTCCTTTAGAAGACTGAATGGTTACCATGTCCACTCCACTTCATTCTTGCCTCTTCTAATTAGTTTTTGCCACAGCTGACTGAGTAAAGAAATAAAAATGTAAACCCAAACTATTGCACTACATACTGGGAAGTGCATTTCTTACAAAGTCAACAACCCCTCAAAGCTCTGAAGGACTGAGCCCATACCTGTCTCACCATTCTCACCACACTGGCGTCTTTACCATTCCTTAGACTCACCAAGTCCTTTCCTCCTGAGAGCCTTCGAACATACTTTTCTATCCCAAATGTCACGAGCTCTCTTTCTTTTAAAAGGATCATCTTAGGAGTCTTATCACGCTGCCAATATTCGTTGATTTTGTTTTCAACTTGTCCGAACCTGCATTTAAGAGCCTACATCAGAGATCTTTGGAAAATCTTTAATAGACACATATTTAGTAACACAAAGTTTGCTTTAGGACATTGTAATTTTCACAGCTTATACAAATCTCATATAAATTTGTTTAATCCTCATAATACACATTTGAAGTTGATACTGACTAATGTTAGGGGAAAAAACAAATTGTGTTTTTCTGAACCAAATTTTATACTTTGTTCAGAATAGCTGAGTAGGTTTTAAGATGGTAGACTTAAACTCAGTAATGGTAAACTTTGTACTTGTATTAATTGTAAATAGATGTGTGTTTCAATTAAAGGACAAGATTGTAAGACTGGATAAGTTCCAACTCAGTGCTACATTCAAGAGATATATATAGAAAATGAGTGTGTAAAAAGGCTGAACGTCAAAAGATTTCAGAATGGATAAGATATAAATCCTAATGCTCTCTGCCCGGCAGAGGTGATGGTAGCAACACTAACAATAAGATTTTAAATCAGAAAACATCACCAAATACAAAGAGGCTATTTTACAAGTATGAAAACTTTAATACACCTGGAAGTTAAAATGATCTCAAAGTTTTAGTCATTTAATGATAAAAACTAATGAAATCAAAGATTGACAGAACGAAGAGGAAAAACAATAATTCAGATAGTAAGAGATTGCAATATCTGTCTTTCAGGAATTGAGAGTGCACACAAAACGTTAGTAAGCATTTAGGAAGTTTAAATAATATGCTAGACTTTATTTATGGCCACATAAATATATTGAATACAGAAGTGCAGAAAAACACTTTTTTCTAGTATACATAAAACATATAAAAAACTTGAGTCAAAAATCAAATCTAACAACATTTCAAAGGATTAAAAATTTACAAAGAATCAAAAGTTGATCATAATTTATTTAAGCTGCAAGACAGTAACAGTAATCCAGAAAACAACAGCAAAATCTTGAGTATTTCTATATTTAAAAATTAGGAAATATAGTTCTATATAAATACTGGGTTAAAGGAGAAAACACAATGAAAATTAGAAAATATTTTGACCTGCATGATATTAAAATGTTGACATTCAAAATATATAAAATGCAACTAATGCCATCTTTGAGGAAAATATATAGCCTTAAGTGCATATGTTAGAAGGGAGACCAAAAATTAATATATACCCAGTAATAGGGTTGCTAGGTCAAATGGAATATCTATTTCTAGGTCCCTGAGGAATCCCCACACTGTCTTCCACAATGGTTGAACTCCCATCAACAGTTTAAAGTGCTCCTATTTCTCCACATCCTCTCCAGCAGCTGTTGTCTCCAGATTTTTAATCGCCATTCTGACTAGCATGAGATAGTATCTCAATGTGGTTTTAATTTGCATTTCTCTAATCATGATGAGCATTTTTTCATATGTTTGTTGGCCTCATATATGTCTTCTTTTTTAAAGTGTCTGTTCATATTCTTTGTCCACTTTTGAATAGGTTTGTTTTTTTCTTGTAAATCTGTTTTAGTTCTTTGTAGATTCTGAATATTAGCCCTTTGTCAGGTGGGTAGATTGCAAATATTTTTTCCCATTTTATTGGTTGCCAGTTCACTCTAATGATTGTTTCTTTTGCTGTGCAGAAGCTCTGGAGTTTAATTAGATCCCATTTGTCTATTTTGGCTTTTGCTGCCAATGCTTTTGGTGTTCTAGTCATGAAGTCCTTGCCTGTTCCTATGTCTTGAATGGTTTTGCCTAGGTTTTCTTCTAGGGTTTTTATGGTGTTTGTCTTATGCTTAAGTCTTTAATCCATCTGGAGTTAATTTTAATGTAAGGTGTCAGGAAGGGGTCCAGTTTCTGCTTTCTGCACATGGCTAGCCAGTTTTCCCAACACCGTTTATTAAATGAGGAATCCTTTCCCCATTGCTTGTTTTTGCCAGGTTTGTCAAATAACAGATGGTTGTAGATGTGTGGCACTGTCTCCGAGGCCTCTGTTCTGTTCCATTGGTCTATATCTCTGTTTTGGTACCAGTACCATGCTGTTTTGATTACTGTAGCCTTGTAGTATAGTTTGAAGTCAGGTAGCATGACTCCAGCTTTGTTCTTTTTGCTAAGAATTGACTTGGTTATGCTGGCTCTCTGTTGGTTCCATATGAAGTTTAAGGTGGTTTTTTCCAGTTCTGTAAAGGTCAATGGTAGCTTGATGGGGATAACCTTGAATCTGTAAATTACTTTGGGCAATATGGCCATTTTCACAATATTGATTCTTCCTAACCATGAGCATGGAATGTTTTTCCGTTTCTTTGTGTCCTCTTTTATGTCCTTGAGCAGTGGTTTGTAGTTCTCCTTGAAGAGGTCCTTTACATTTTTTGCTAATTGCATTCTGGGTATTTTATCCTCTGTAGCAATTGTGAATGGCAGTTCGTTCTTGATTTGGCTCTCTTTAAGCCTGCTATTGGTGTAGAGGAATGCTTGTGATTTCTGCACATTGATTTTGTATCCTGAGACTCCTGAAACTGCTAGAGTTGCTTATTAGTTTCAGGAGATTTTGTGCTGAGTCAATGGGGTCTTCTAAATGTACAATCGTGTTTTCTACAAATAGAGACAATTTGACTTCCTCCTTTCCTAATTGAATACCCTTTATTTCTTTTTCTTGCCTGATTGCTCTGGCTAGAACTTCCAATACTATGTTGAATAAGAGTGGTGAGAGAGGGCAACCTTGTCTCGTGCCAGATTTCAAAGGGAATGCTTCCAGTTTTTGCCCATTCAGTATGATATTGGCTGTTGGTTTGTCGTAAATAGCTTTTATTATTTTGAGATGCGTTCTATCAATACCTAGTTTATTGAGAGTTTTTAGCATAAAGTGCTGTTGAATTTTGTCAAAGGCCTTCCCTGCATCAATTGAGATAATCATGTGGTTTTTGTTTTTGGTTCTGTTTATGTGGTGAATTATGTTTATAGACTTGTGTATGTTGAACCAGCCTTGCATCCCCAGGATGAAGCCAACTTGGTCATGGTGGATAAGCTTTTTGATTTGCTGTTGCAATCAGTTTGCCAGTATTTTATTGAAGATTTTTGCATCTATATTCATCATGGATACTGGCCTGAAGTTTTCTTTTCTTGTTGAATCTCTGCCAGGTTCTGGTATGAGGATGATGTTGGTCTTGTAAAATGATTTGGGAAGGATTCCCTCTTTCTGGATTGTTTGGAATAGTTTCAGAAGGAGTGGTACTAGCTTCTCTTTGTACTTTTGGTAGAATTCGGCTGTGAACCCATCTGAACCTGGGCTTTTTTTCATTGGTAGGCTATTAATTGATGCCTCAACTTCAGACCTTGTTATTGGTCTTTTCAGAGTTTTAACTTCTTCCTGGTTTAGGCATAGGAGGGTGCAGGTGTCCAGGAATTTATCCATTTCTTCCAGGTTTACTGGTTTATGTGCATAGAGTTGTTTGTGGTAATCTCTGATGGTAGTTTGTATTTCTGTGGAATCTGTGGTGATTTCCCCTTTATCATTTTTATTGCATTATTTGATTCTTCTCTCTTTTCTTTTTTATTAATCTGGCTAGTGGTCTGTCTATTTTGTTGATCCTTTCAAAAAACCAGCTCCTGGATTTGTTAATTTTTTGAAGGGATTTTTGTGTCTCTATCTCCTTCAGTTCTGCTCTGATCATAGTTATTTCTTGTCTTCTGCTAGCTTTTGAGTTTTTTTTATCTTGCTCCTCGAGCTGTTTCCATTTTGATGTTAGGGTGTCGATTTTAGATCTTTCATCACTTCTCATGTGGGCATTTATTGCTATATATTTTCCTCTAGAGACTGCTTTAAATGTGTCCCAGAGATTCTGGTACATTGTGTCTTCATTCTCATTGGTTTCAAAGAACATCTTTATTTCTGCCTTCATTTCATTGTTTATCCAGTAAACACTCAAGAGCCAGTTGTTCACTTCCCATGAAGTTTTGCAGCTCTGAGTTAGTTTCTTAATCCTGAGTTCTAATTTGATGGCACTGTGGTCTGCGAGACTGTTTGTTATGAATTCCATTCTTTTGCATTTGCTGAAGAGTGATTTACTTCCAATTATGTGGTCAATTTTAGAGTAGGTGTGATGTGGTGCTTGGAAAAACATATATTCTGTGGATTTGGGGTGGAGAGTTCTGTAAATGTCTATTAGGTTTGCTTGGTCCAGATCTGAGTTCAAGTCCTGGATATCCTTGTTAATTTTCTGTCTCGTTGATCTGTCCAATATTGACAATGGAGTGTTAAAGTCTCCCAGTATTATTGAGTGGGAGTCTAAGTCTCTTTGTAGATCGTTAAGAACTTCCTTTATGTATCTGGGTGCTCCTGCATTGGGTGCATACATATTAGGATAGTTAGCTCTTCTTGTTGCATTGATCCTTTTACCATTATGTAATGATCTTCTTTGTCTCTTTTGATCTTTGTTGGTTTAAAGTCTATTTTATCAGAGACTGTGATTGCAACTCCTGCTTTCTTTTTTTTTGCTCTCCATTTGCTTGGTAAATCTTCCTCCATCCCTTTATTTTAAACCTATGTGTATCCTTGCATGTGCGATGTGTTTCCTGGATACAGCACACCGATGGATTTTGACTTTTTATCCAATTTGCCAGTCTGTGTCTTTTGACTGGGGCATTTAGCCCATTTACTTTAAGGTTAAGTTTGTTATGTATGAATCTGATCAAGCCATTTTGATGCTAGCTAGTTGTTTTGCCCATTAGTTGATGCAGTTTCTTCATTGTGTCGATGCTCTTTACCATTTGGTACGTTTTTGGAGTGGCTGGTACTGATTGTTCCTTTCTGTGTTCAGTGCTTCTTTCAGGAGCTCTTGTAAAGCAGGCTGGTTGTAATGAAATCTCTGAGCAATTGCTTGTTCATAAAGGATTTTATTACTCCCTTGCTTATGAAGCTTAGTTTGGCTGGATATGAAATTCTAGGTTGAAAGTTCATTTCTTTAAGGATGATGAATATTGGCCCTCACTGTCTTCTGACTTGTAGGGTTTCTGCTGAGAGATCCACTGTGAGTCTGACGTGCTGCCCTTTGTGGGTAACTCGACCTTTCTCTCTGGCTGCCCTTAGCATTTTTTCCTTCATTTCAACCCTGGTGAATCTGATGATTATGTGCCTTGAAGTTGTTCTTCTTGAGGAATATCTTTGTGGTGTTCTCTGTATTTCCCAGACTTGAGTATTGTCCTGCCTTGCTAGGTTGGGGAAGTTTTCTTGTATAATATCCTGAAGAGTGTTTTCTAGCTTGGATTCATTTTCTTTGTCACATTCAGGTACACCTATCAAAGTAGATTAGGTCTTTTCACATAATCCCATATTTCTTGGAGGCTTTGGTTTAATTCTTTTTAGTCTTTTCTCTCTAATCTTGCCTTCTCATTTTATTTCATTGAGTTGATCTTCAATCTCTGATATCCTTTCCTCTGGTTAGTCAATTCAGCTATTAAAACTTATGTATGCTTTGTGAAATTCTTGTGTTTTTCAGCTCCATCAATTCATTTATATTCTTCTATAAGCTGTTTATTCTCAGTAGCATTTGGTCAAACCTTTTTTCAGTGTTTTTAGTTTCTTTGCAATGGGTTAGAACACGTTCTTTTAGCTCAGAGAAGTTTGTTATTACCCACTTTCTGAAGCCTGTTTCTGTCAATTCATCAGACTCATTCTCCATCCAGCCTTGTTCCCTTGCTGGTGAGGAGTTGTGATCCCTTGTAGGAGGAGAGGCATTATGGTTTTGGGTGTTTGCATCCTTTTTGCGCTGGTTTCTTTCAATCTTTTTGGATTTATCTGCCTGTGGTCTTTGTAGTTGGTGACTTTCAGATGCAGTCTCTGAGTGGACATCCTTTTTGTTGATGATGAAGTTACTTCTTTCCATTTTTTAGTTTTCCTTCTAACAGGTAGGCCCTTCTGCTGTAGGACTGCTGTAGGTCCACTCCAGACCATGCTTGCTTGGGGATCACCTGCACCGGCTGCAGAACAGTAAGGGTTGCTGCCAGTTTCTTTTTCTGTTATCTTTGTCCCAGGATACCTGTCAGATGTCACCCTGAGCTCTCCTTTATGAGGTGTCTCTGTGAATATACATGGGTCAGGGAGCTGCCTGAGGAGACAGTCTGACCCTTACAGGAGCTCAAGTGCTGAGCTGTGAGCTCCATTGTTCCATTCATTCAGAGCTGCTGGGCAGGTACGTTTAAGTCTGCTGCAGCAGAACTTACAACTGCCCTTTTTTTTCCCCAGGAAGGTGGGGCTTTATTTATAAGTTCCTGATGTGCTGCTGCCTTTTTTCAGAGATGCCCTGCCCAGCGAGGAGGTAGCCTAGTCACAGTCTGGCAGCAGAGGCGTTGCTGAGCTGCCGTGGGCTCTGCCCAGCTGCTGTGTGAACTTCTTTGCAGTTTTGTTTATAGAGATATAGTTAGAACCACCTCGGTAATGGTGATCTGCCTCAGTAATGGCAGACTGCCTGGGTGGACTGCCTCGGTAATGGCAGACTGCCTGGGTAATGGCGGACTGCCTCGGTAGTGGCAGACTGAATGGTGGACTGCCTCGGTAGTGGCGGACTGCCTCAGTAACGGTGGCTGCCCTTCCCCCCACAGAGCTGGACCATCTTGGGTCCAGCTGTGCTTGCTGTTAAACTCTCAATCTAGAGCATTTCAAATTGCTGGTCTTTGTGGGGTGGGACCCGCCGAGCGAGATCACCTGGCTCCCTGTTTCAGCCTGCTTTTTTTCAGTTGAATGGGCAGCTCTGTCTCCCAGGCGTTCCAGGCACCAGTTGAAATGGCCACCCAGATTTGTGTGAGTTTTTGTGTGGAGACCCACTGCACCAGCTGAAACAGCCATGCTGGAGACTTGTGGCACTTTTCCACCCAGAAATCTCCTGGTCTGTGGGCAGTAAAAATTCATTTGGAACTGTGGTGATCACTCACCCTCTACATTCTCACTGGGACCTGCACTCCAGAGCTGTTCCTATTTGGCCATCTTGGATCATAATTTTTCATACTAATTTTATAAAGAAGAAAAGGCACATGATTACCTCATATGATGATAAAGTATTTATTAAAATTCCACAAATTCAATATTAATTCAAATAGTAATTTTTAGTATAAAAGCAATGAAAGAAAGTTCTCTTAATCTGAATATTATTTTAACCCACCCCTAAATCTACAGTATAGTTTACTTATGTGTATCCCAGGTCTACAGTATAAAATGTATGTCACATTAATGTCATTCTAGCCTTATTCAGACCTGTGCCATACAATTCCACATTTAGTTTCTTATCTTCTCTATGGTTTTTAAAAACGATGAAATAAAGAGAAGGAAATGTTTTATTTCTGAAACCATACAGAATGTCTGTAAAGATGGGAGAATTAATATATCATTATGATGTTAAGTTAGGCATTACCTGAGAGAGTGGCTGTATCAGTGTGTACACACCTGGCAGAAAGGCTAGGCTCAGAGGCAGCCTGATCAGGTGGTTTGAACCCTGGGACAGGCTGAAGGAGGTCAGCTAGCACTGAGAGGACCATGATCGTTTTAGAGACCATGGAGCTGCTGGGTCCTGAGTCCAGGAAAGGCCAGCTCACTGAGAGGCAGGACTATTGTGTGGTTGAAGGACAGATGCTAAGTACCCTGTAGGATGTCTTCTGCCTCCAGGTATGCTTGAGGAGTGTTGGGCAGATGCTGGGGGTGCCCCCACACAAACCTGAGACTCCAGGAAAATGAGATAGCGTTTTTCCTACTCCTTAGTTCAAATCAGTAATAAGCCAGTTAATGTTCTCTGTCTGTGGTTTTTCATGAGAAAATACAGCAAACAGCAAACACTGACGTTCAGCAGTTTCCTCCACCTGGTTTAGTACTTTTGGATAGTGGTCTCACATCACTGGATCTTTTATAATTTCACTTGAGAGCTTATTAATTTTTAGTGAAATATTTTGATACAGTTGTCTTACTTCGCAGAAACAATGCAGAGAATGACATAGAAAATAAAGTAGCTGTTATCACAGTCATCATTATTACTTCTGCAAGTTTCCTGTATTTCCCAAGCCACTTCATCCTGGGGATAAAAACAAATCACAGGAACAGAGACAAAATAGCATTTGTTTGGCTCCAGCTGGCTCGCTCAGATTTCTCCCAAATAGCTCTGGGGACTCCAGTGAGTGTCTCACATACATTCTATGAATGAGGCCTCTTACTTACCACTAATCGCCAGCAAGTTATTCCCCTTCTACCCTGGGAATGTTTCCAGTCGCTGTGCCTTCACTTGTCCTTGGTAGCTGGGAGTTGTTGTGACTTCTGCTGATACCCGTCCAAGGTGACAGAGCCACATGTCTAGTGGCACTTACGTGTATAGCTCAGTAATGAGTATTATCTCCCATCAGTGTACAAGTGCCAATGTCTTGTCTTTCTAGTGCCCCACTGAGATTCAGATAAACTGTTCTTAATATTTAGCTCTGCATTTGTTGCAGTTTCTCTACCAAGGACTCGTGAGTGCCCACTGGACCAGTCTCTCAGTGTTCAAAGACTTTACCTGTGTGTGTGTGTGATTTCTTTTCATTACTTCGTTTTTCTGGCATCATTGTTTCTTATCCTAGAAGCAAATTGTTTCCTTGTCACTCCATTTTCTTCCATTCCCATCTGAAGAGGCTCCTTGGTTTTTTATGTAAATTGGTCCAAAGAGAATCCACCTTATAGTCTTCATATGTGTCAGATAAGTTTGATAGAGAAAGATACAAATAGAGCATCTACTCAGATACAGGACAGATATACCACTAGCACTGCCCCAACAAAAGGGTGAACAACTGGCTACTTTTTACAATTAGATCTTATAAATATTTCTTTCTGAGCATATATAGTTGTGAGTGACCAGAATGATAGAGCAGATGTTACAGAAAGTCATGATATATTTTGAAGGAAGAAGGCTGTCATGCAGATATTTTTGTGCCCCCTTTATCATTCTGGTTTGGAATGTATATTTTTCTTGAGGAAGGGTTTATAGAGTTGAGAAACCATGGATTTTTTTAATGAAACTCCCTGCTTCCTAAATTGTCCAAAAACTAATTATCTTGTATCCTCTCATGGTTTGAAGCCTCTCAGCAAAATGTGGGATTTTTGTATTACATGCAAGTAAATCAGCAATAAATTTCTCCAAAGCAAATACTATAAACTTTTCTATGCAAGAGGACTAAAATTCTAAAATGCAAGACTAGTTACCTGCTTCATTAAAAAACATGAATGCAAGCAAATTTTATGAAAAAATTATGGAAAGCAATTGTCTGGAGAGTGATTATGGAGGTTAATCTCTGTGCTGATTGGCTTGTTAGGTATGTACCACCAAACCCGATTCACCAATCATTTGTAGTTTAAGTAAATTATGCAGCATTATAGCAATTAAAACATGATTCATTTTTCCACAGTGTTTTCACATTAACTTAAAAATAATCATTTGGGTTTAATCCAAATCAACAACAACAAAAAAAATACAGCATCTAAACGGAGCTTTTTACTTCCAAGTAATTTTTCCCACCGCTGAACGTGTAGAACGATGCAAGACAGAACCTCATTTCTGAACTGCGCAGCTTAAAGGATATTCTCCGAAGGCATGTACCTCCCTTATAACCCCTATTTATTTATGCCGCAGACCATTATTCCAGTGAATGTGACACTGCAGTCATTCTTACAGTTACAAATTATAATGTGTATGTGTGAATTATAACTTTCCTGCATAGAACAAGGAGCAGAACTGTATCAGGTGACATAAGAAGGGTCAGTAAAAGTCACTTGATACAATAAGGAAAATAAATGATGAAGAATATTTTAGCAGGGATTGTTTTTCCTTGAAAGATGCTTAGTTCTTCTAAATTAAGAGTTTCCACCTGACAAATGCCAAAAATGCCGTGGGGAGCAAGTAGCCTGATGATACGTGCTGACCATATGCTCCTCCTGGGCTGAAACTTTTCACACCTGAATCTTGAACATGAAGTTGCTCACGGGAAGTCATTCACTTGCCTGCTATTTTCTCTTTGCTGTGAGACTAACTCTTTGCCACAAAGTGCCTAAGGTACTAGAGTATATGGAGTTATGATAGAGGGAGTGTCAGTGGCAGGCAGGGTATGAGAAGACCTGAGAGGGCCCAAGCATGGCTTCCTGGGATGCTAGAGGCAAATGGAAAGATGGCACTTACTGCACAGATAGGTATTCTCATGCCTTTGCTCAGCTAGCTGTGTCTGTGAGCTCTTCAGTGATAGGTTCTAAGTCTTCATTCTTTATTGTATTTTCAGGTCCAAACACAGTGTCAGGCACCTAGTAGTTATTAAGTCTTTTATGAGAATGGTGATGATAATGACAGCGGCAGCAGCTAAGCTTGATCACTAAGCACTTTACGGGTACTACGTAGTGTAATCTCTGTAACACTTGTGCGGAGGAGCTGTTTTCTCTATTCATAGATCAGGTGTGGAATATTTAAGCTCCTTGCTCAAGGTCACACAACTACTAGCTGTTAGAGCCAGGCTCAGATCTCTGATAATGAAAACTGCACGAATGCAAATAGTTAAATGACTAGTGAGTGATGCAAGCAGTGTTTTCATTTAAATCCATAGATCAGAAACATGGGTTTTACATTAGACTGGGACCGGATTTCTTACCCTGTTGTCATTTTGGGCTAAATAATACTTTGTTTTGGGGTCTGTCCTGAGCATTATGGGATGTTTAGTAACATCCCTAACTTCTGCTTACTAGTTGCTAGTGGCAACAACCCCCACCCCCATTGTAAAAACCAAAAATGTCTCCAGAAATTGCCAGATGTCTCCTGGAGAGAAAAATTGTTGCCAGTTGACAAATACTGAAAAGACCACCTCAGGCATCTGTGCTCTAGGAGCAGCCATTCCTACTGTGGTCATCTTGGAAATTTGCAATTTGCAGAGACTAAAAGCATCATTTTCCACAACCCCTAGAACACTTACCCTAGGTACACCTACCATCTTCAGTCTATGATAGTATTGTCTTTACACTCTAGAAGTTAGAGGGCGGGGTAGCAAACAGTTTTTTTCCTTTTATCATAGAAGTGAGAGAAGGTAAAATATTATCCCTGGAAATGGATCAGACTCTGCACCTGGCATGGAAATCAGTGACCTATTCTGGGAAAGGAAAGGGGTAGACATCAGGGCTGTGGACGAGGAGTGTTGTGATTGGAAATTTTAACTCATTGGTTGCCAGCAACACTGAGCCTATGCTTTAGAACACAAGCATGTAGCCCAGATGCAGTCATCCTAGGCTCAGAGGAACCTGGGTAAGGACCCGAGTGGGTGGCTTCTTACTCCACTATGTTTTCCTGAGAAATTGTTTCTTGAGGATCCAAAGTACATTAGTGGTTGGACTCATACAATGAAAAGGGTGTGTTGGATAAGGAGGTTGTGATTTAGTTTTACATAAATAAAGCCAGTGCAGATTTTTAGAGGACACATTCAACTTTTGCACTTGAAAATCACTGATAAAGATTCCCACACTCATTTTACACTAAATTATGGAATCAACGGCATCAGTGTTCACAGTTTGAGAACCTTACATGGCTGTACTTTCATTTAGTTCTATTCTCTTTAGCATTCTGGCATGGATGTCCTGGCCTGCTAAAAAAATGGGCGCTCAAATGCCTCCATAGCAATGAAAATTCCTCAGTACTTCAGAATACATTTTAGGGAATCTACTGTGCTTCAGAGTTACCTAGGTAAGTCTCCCAGAGACCATTTGCGTTTAATGAGGCTAACTCTGTGTGTATTTAATTCGTTAAGAAGTAATATAATGCATGAGAGAATGGCATTTTATAGAATTTTTATACTTTCTAACTCTGGGCAGACTTGTTTTTTAATTTCTAAATTAAAAAATAATTAGTGGTCGGGCGCGGTGGTTCACGCCTGTAATCCCAGCACTTTGGGAGGCCGAGGCGGGTGGATCACGAGGTCAAGAGATCAAGATCATCCTGGTCAACAAGGTGAAACCCCATCTCTACTAAAAATACAAAAAGTTAGCTGGGCACGGTGGCGCATGCCTGTAATCCCAGCTACTCAGGAGGCTGAGGCAGGAGAATTGCCTGAACCCAGGAGGCGGAGGTTGCGGTGAGCCGAGATCGCGCCATTGCACTCCAGCCTGGGTGACAAGAGCGAAACTCCGTCTCAAAAAAAAAAAAAAATTAGTGTAGGTAATCTGGTTTAAGAAATCTAAAATTAGAAAGCATATAAACTGGGCCATGTCATTAAGGGCCATGTGTGTCACCAGTGATTGACTCAGAGGTAGTGAGGATGGGAAGGTAGTTGGGTGACAAAAGTCATGTACCCAGGACTCAATCTGATAGAATGTCAATGAGAAATGGAGAAAGTATATCAGAGGCTTCATGTGAGCCAAAGGAAAATATTTGACTTACTGAAGTAAATTTGTATTCCAGCTTCTCTCAGTATATTTCTGTGGCAATCCTAGAAAAATCACACAAAATATTGAGAAGAGAGAAAAAAAACTCAGCAGGCAAATGAATGTAACCACCCGTAGCTGAGGGAGCTTTATCTACTCCTAGATCCTCTTCTTCAGTCAATCCCACACCTGGGGGAAGATACGATGATATGAGCTGTGGTTCCAAAATCAAGTGATTATTCACTGGGTGCAGATTTTTCATCAGGCCCTTTAGGATTTACGGAGTAGTCCTCGTTTTCAAGAAATGTGTATTCTAGGGTTAAAGCCTACTTTGAGAACCCCTGTCGTAGAAGAACATTTTAAAATGTGAAAAAACACCACAGCATATTGTTAAGTGACAAAAGTACAGAATTGTTATTAACATTATAGTTTTAAGAGTATAGATTTTAAATTAAAAATATGAATAATAAAGATGGAAAAGTATATACTAAAATGTTAAACTGGATAGAAAATAATGCCATTTTATTTTCTTCTTTTTCTTTAACAGAGCTATTTATTCAGTCTTTAACATGTTAAAAATTAAAATTTTTTTAATTAAAAATTTAAGGAAAGTACAAAACCTCCTACAGTACTGTTACCTTAATAATTCTATTTTTACTTCTTATTTAAAAATTTTATTTTAGTTTAGTTTTTTGTATTATTTTTTGCCTAATGTTTTTCATAGAGTAGGGCAATTTGTTTTCTCACTTACTATTTTATAAGGACTTTTCCAGATTGTCTATGGCCAAAAACCTTTCATTCTAATTATATGTAAATTACTAGGACTCTTATTACTAATACAGGTTTGGTTATATTGAGATTAACTGGCTAATCTAAATGGTAACCAATGATATAAGTTAATGTAATTTTTTTCTTAAAGGGTATAAGAGTAATTTTTCATTAACTGAGTTTAAAGAAATGTAATCACATTAATACTCTAACAATTTTAGATCCTTAATTATGCTAATTTGATTTTAATGATTTAGCAAATTTCTGTTTGTTCTTAAAGATTTAAAGGTAGCCGAAGGTACTTTCCGTTTAGACAGTTTTGTTTTATACGATTGTTGCTATAACCATATTGTTGGTGTAATTTTTTAGCTTTTGATCATTCTCAACCAGTTTATTCCACACACAGCACGGGACTAGTATATAAAGGTAACTATTTTCAAATGCTGGGGTTGCATAATATCTGCTCATGAGATAGTTCTGCTTGTTGACATTCTGCTACAACCATTTTTTTAAGCCATATGATTTTCATTTCTTAGTGCCACTTGCATGATGAGCTAGCTCTCTGTGAAGAAACTTAACACAGGTAGACTCCGCCGGTCACCCCCAGGTGGGTTCCTATCAGAGATGATAAGTAGGAAATAATTGGATGGGCAGCTTTGTACAGCTTTGATTCTTCAGGAACAATTCTACTCTATCAGGAAATAAATATTTTAAGTATTTTGTCAATTCTAATCATATACTTTAGTTCTTAACAATATCAGTGTCAAGCTTGTTACCTCCATTGAATCAGAACATTTATGAAAGTTGATAGGTATTGTTTGAAATACTGCTATGAACATTGGATGCTCTGTTTAGTTACCTCCCTTCTGCTTCAAGGTACCCTTCACTCACATTCCACATAAAATATTAGGTGCATGTTGAAACAGCACACTTGCACAGGAGAGTCATCTGACTTTAGTCACTGATTCCGAAGGATCCTGAGTTAGAGGCATTCTTGGCATTTAAACGCAGACTACCCTGGATTGAACAGGTTAGTATGACAGCAGCATTCATAGTTTCTTGTTTTAATAGCTGTGCAAACAATTTTTAGTTAATAGCTTTTTATATTGATTGGGCCGTAGAGACAGTTGGCCTGGGAGTAAAGTTGGCCCTTCTACTTCTAATAGTATCATTTAGGAAAGCTTCTTAGCCTCTGTCAATGTCTTCATCTGTAAAATGGGAGTGCAGTAGTTCCCCCTTAACCAAGGGGGTATGTTCCAAGACTCCCAGTGGGTGGCTAAAGCCACGGACAGTACCAAACCCAACTGCTGTCAACTGGAACACATTTCTGTACATGTCCTCCAACCACACATGTAATGCTTTTTCTATCTTAAGGAAGCATTTATCACACACTGAGGCCATAACTTTTGCAGTTCGAGGAGGTGTGACAGCAAAACTAGCACGAATATTTTCTTCCTTCTTCTTAATTTCACAGGTAGATTCTTAGCATAGATCTTAGCAACCTCAGCATGTGATTTCTTTTTCCATATTAAGAACTTTTACCTTTTCACTTAAAGGAAGCACTGTCTGCTTTCTCTCTGGCATCTCCACATTGCAGAATTGCTACTTTGTGCTTTGGGGCTGTTAGTAAGTCCAGGAGGCAGCTCTGAGATACCAGTGATTCAGCAACTGAGAGGGCTACTAAGTGACTAACTGGGAACAAGTGCCTACAGCGAGGATCTTCTGGACAAAAGGGTGGAACGGTGCAGGGTTTCATCATGCTACTCAGAACAGCCTGCAGTAATCCTTTGGGACTGTAGTTGACTATGGGTAACTGAAGTGCAGAAAAGTGAAACTAAAGATGGAGGGACTACTGTAACATGGATTCAACGAGGATTCAATGGCCTAATATATGTAAGATATTTAAAACAAGCAGAAATGTTTAACATATATTAGCTTCTGTTATCCTTATTAATATTATTATTATTACTTGAGAAATTGAAGCACTCCTCCAGAAATACAAAACAATTATCAAATAAATAAGATAATTTCTCAAATAAGATAAGATAAATCAAATAAATAAGATAAATTGGAGATAGATTTGTGTCTTCAGATTAAGCGGGTCAATCGCTTTCCTAGCATGATGAAAGAAAGATAAACTATATATTTAAAAATCTACCTAAGAAAGAAAGAGCATTTTCTTAGTGGATTTTTTAGGGGTTCTGTAACACAGTGAAGCACAAGACTTTAAAATTCTCATGGAAAACTTTTTGAACCTAGAATTCTCAAACATAAAGGCAAAATACGTTCAGAGGTACAAAACCTTCTGTAAAAGAATAACTTACAGCTCTACTACAGCAAAATGAAAAATAAATATTCAAGGGCAAGATAAGAGATATAATTTTTTAATGGGCAATAAAATATTCAAACTCATAATTTTAAATTTTTATTTTAAAATAAATTTTATTCAATAGATCAATAGCATTCAGTGTTAATAGACAATAGGCATTCTCATCTATATGCTTTTGGTGAGATTATAATAATGTAGTCCAGCCCTTTTGGAATCATACATTATTATTTAAAATGTACCTTCTATTTGATCCAACAATTCTGGTTCTTGGTTTCTATGGTGACAGTAACCCTATGTATACACAGGGTATGTGCTGGGGACACATTGTAAATAGGGTAAGACTGGGGGTACTGGGCAAAGAAACATATTCTCTGTTGGCTTCTAGACCATTTATATCACTTAAGTAATTATTTTAAGTGCCCAAGGATTCAAAAGTAAGGTGAGTCTTGAAGTCTGTCGTAGGTTTCATCAGCCAAATTAAGCCTGGTCTACTGTTAAAGGAAACACACCTATACGATCAACAGAGAAAAGCCTGAATTGAGTCTTTTCTACATACAAGCAAATGAAAACATTCAGTTCGAACTGAAATCGACTTAGAAAATTTTAACCCCAAAGGAAACTCTCTTGGAAAATTATGACAGAATGAAAATTGGATTATAATGGAAGTCTATCTACTCTATAATTTTATGGTTTTCCAAACAGTATATCATCTCACTTTGTAATGTGTTTACTTAATTAGATGTTTGAAATATGGAAAACAATATTTAGAAGAAAGTAGAAACATAGTCTTAATGAGACTCAAACAGCATATGTAGAAAAGTTCAATTCAGGTGTCTTTATGTTTTAATCATACAAATAATAATTCTGGTATAGAAATTCCACTGCTCACTTTTATTCCTTTCTGTCAGATTCTTTTTCACACACATTATATCAGATTTTTGTTTCTGTAAGAGGCGTCAGGCTGAATTCAGTGACAGAATGAATGTTTCGATGATGAAATAAAAAAGCATATTATTTTTAGATTTCTTCTCAGCTAGGCTGATATTAGCTATGTAATGAACTCTAGTTGTATAAAAAGATTTAGAACTGTAGGCTCCAAAATCAATATATTTTTTAAGAATCAAGTCTCTTTTCCTTAAGTAGCATGTGCTAGTATTTTTAGAGGAGAGAAAGTCTGTAACTTGGGTGGGGGGAGTTATGGGGGAAGTATACAATTAGGTGTACTATTGTATGGTGCTCACCGAGTGACCACAGCTGCCGCTGTAGTTGTTGTGATGTTGTGAGTGTGAAGACACAGTACCAGGCTTGGCACAGAACACACAACAAATTACAGCTCATGTTTTTAAAATTATTAATTTATTTTTAAAACCTTTGTTAAGTGTCTGATATTTGTGAGGGACTGTTGTGGACATGGGCCTTTGGGAGGAGGGAGCTGAGGTTGAGGGAGGTTATATCTTACCGTGTGTCTTGGTTCATTAGTGTTGCTATAACGAAATACCTGAAACTGGGTAATTTATGAAGAATATAATTTTATTTTCTCACAGCTCTGGAGGTTGGGGAGTTCAAGATCAAGGCTCTGGAAAGTTTGGTGTCTGTAAAGCTGCACTCTGCTTCCAATATAGCGCATTGTTCCTGCATCCTTCAGAGGGGAGGAAAACTGTGTATTCACATGGCAGAAGGGGAAGAGGGACGAATGTGTGTACTGCCTTTCATATGGGCCTTAATCCCATTTATGAGGAGATGCTTGTATGACCACGTCACCTCTTAATCTTACCACACTGGCCATTAAGTTTCAACACCTGAATTTTGGAGGGGTCACATTCAACCCATTGCACCGTGCCACTTACTTCAAAATAAATAATGATTCCAAATTAAGAGAAAAGTAAAGTAGGCTATAGTATAACAATGGCTGTCCACTTTAGGACCTTGAACTGGTACCCCTAAACTGTGGTATCTTTCAGTTAGTGTGAGTGGGAAGGTGCAGAGAAATTATATATTAGCATAAATTCATTTTAAAATATAAAAGAATATTTAACTCCAAAACATTCTACTACACACTTCGTTTCTCTAGTTCAAAGAACCTTTTTTTTTTTCAGTATTCTAGAAAGCTGTGCTTTTTTATTATTACAGCATGAAAAGCTCATTTAGAAACTTTTTTGCTTTTACCGTTTTTCCTCCTGGTTTTTCAAGGCCAGAATAAAGAATGAAAATAATGAGTATGAAACAAAGGCTTTCAAGTGGAAGATGTGGAGGTTTTAATTAAAGGATGATGAAAAAGTGACTAGTCCTCCAAATCTTTAATAAAACTAGTTAATTCTCCACTAACGCTGTAGGAATGATGCTCTAGTGAGCTGGGACGTTTTACTCATAATCAGGCAACATTATGTGTTTTAAATGAACAGTTATACTTCCATTTGTCTGACACTATTTAAAGAAAGGTGATACCAAATAGTACACCATATTGTTGTATAATCTTCAGAAAACTTTAACCATCAAGCCTGAGCAGAGCATTGTTTGTTGAGCATTGCAGGGATCAAGTCAACAGGCACCGTCTCTCTTCTCTGTGAGTACACCGTTCAAAGTAGAAACCATGATGGATAGATTAAGAGAACACAACCAAATGGAGAAATGAAAAATATAAATGATTTAGTAACCCCACTGAATGGGAGAAAATATGTGCAAATCATGTATTTGATAAGGGGTTAGTACTCAGGATATATAAGAATCTCTACAACCCAACAATAACAAAAACTCAGCCTGATTTAAAAATGGGCAAAGAACTGGAAAAGACATTTCTCCAAAGAAGATACACAAATGGGCAATAAGCACAAGAAAAGATACTCAGCATCACTAAAAACTAGGAAAATGCAAATCAAAACCACATGGAGATATTATTTCACACCTGTTAGGATGACTACTATAAAAAAATGTTGGTTAAGATGTACAGAAATTGAAACCCTTGTGCATTGTTAGTAGGAGTGTAAAATGATGCAGCCGCTTTGGAAAACAGTAGGACAGTTCCTCAGAAAAGCAAAACAGAATTGCCATATGAGCCAGCAATGCTGCTTCTGGGAATATACACTGAAGAACCAGCATGGATGGACTTTGAGAAAATTATGTTGAGTGAACTAAGCCAGTCAAAAATTGAATTGAATTGATATAAGCTTTAAAGAGAATTATTCAAGTTTTGCAAATAATGATTTGTAGTTTATAGGATTCCATTTATATGGAGTACGTAGGGTAGTCACATTCATAGAGACAGAAAGTAGTATGGTAGTTGCCAGAGGCTGGAGAAGGGAGAATGACGAGTTATTGTTTCATAGATGTAGAGTTTCAGTTTTGCAAGATGAAGAGAGTTCTGTGGATGGGTGATGATGATGCGTGCACAGTGTGACTGCACTTACTGTTACCACTATACAAACTTAAAAACGGTTAAGATTGGGCTGGGCACGGTGCCTCACGCCTGTAATCCCAGCACTCTGGGAGGCCAAGGCAGGTGGATCATGAGGTCAGGAGTTTGAGACCAGCCTGGCCAACATGGTGAAACCCTGCCTCTACTAAAAATACAAAAATCAGCCAGATGTGGTGGCGGGCATTTTTAATCCCAGCTACTCAGGAGGCTGAGGCAGGAGTATTTTACTACAATTAAAATTTTTTTAAAATATACATTATTTAAATGTGAAGGAATAGTTGCTAAAATGAGGGATTTAAAGCCGGGTTCAATTTTTGTTTGATTGAGTGATTGACTTACTGAAAACCTACAGAACGCCCTATATCGTTCCAGAGATCAGGGATACTGGGTCAGAAGCAAAGTTACCACTCAGACTTCATGCTGCTCAGCAACCAATGAGAGCAGAATCAGATAATAAATGTGTCAACTAATGCATATATAATTGAATTTCTTTTTTTTTAATTGCATTTTAGGTTTTGGGGTACATGTGCAGAACATGCAAGACAGTTGCATAGGTACACACATGGCAGTGTGTTTTGCTTCCTTTCTCCCCTTCACCCACATATGGCATTTCTCCCCAGGCTATCCCTCCCCAGCTCCCCCCCGCCCCCAGCCCTCCCCTTTTCCCCCCAATAGACCCCAGTGTTTAGTACTCCCCTCCCTGTGTCCATGTGTTCTCATTTTTCATCACCCGCCTATGAGTGAGAACATGAGGTATTTCATTTTCTGTTCTTTTGTCAGTTTGCTGAGAATGATGTTCTCCAGATTCATCCATGTCCCTACAAAGGACACGAACTCATCATTTCTGATTGCTGCATAATATTCCATGGTGTATATGTGCCACATTTTCCCAATCCAGTCTATCATCAATGGGCATTTGGGTTGGTTCCAGGTCTTTGCTATTGTAAACAGTGCTGCAATGAACATTCGTGTGCATGTGTCCTTATAGTAGAATGATTTATAGTCCTTTGGATATATACCCAGTAGTGGGATTGCTGGGTCAAATGGAATTTCTATTTCTAAGGCCTTGAGAAATCACCACACTGTCTTCCGCAGTGGTTGAACTAATTTACACTCCCACCAACAGTGTAAAAGTGTTCCTTTTTCTCCACATCCTCTCCAGCATCTGTTGTCTCCAGATTTTTTAATGATCGCCATTCCAACTGGCGTGAGATGGTATCTCAATGTGGTTTTGATTTGCATCTCTCTAATGACCAGTGATGATGAGCATTTTTTCATATGATTGTTGGCCTCATATATGTCTTCTTTTGTAAAGTGTCTGTTCATATCCTTTGCCCATTTTTGAATGGGCTTGTTTGTTTTTTTCCTGTAAATCTGTTTGAGTTCTTTGTAAATTCTGGATATCAGCCCTTTGTCATATGGGTAAACTACAAAAATTTTTTCCCATTCTGTTGGTTGCTGATTCACTCTAGGGACTGTTTCTTTTGCCATGCAGAAGCTGTGGAGTTTGATCAGGTCCCATTTGTCTATTTTGGCTTTTGTTGCCAATGGTTTTGGTGTTTTGTTCATGAAGTCCTTGCCTACTCCTATGTCCTGGATGGTTTTGCCTAGATTTTCTTCTAGGGTTTTTATGGTGCCAGGTCTTATGTTTAAGTCTTTAATCCATCTGGAGTTAATTTTACTGTAAGGTGTCAGGAAGGGATCCAGTTTCTGCTTTCTGCACATGGTTAGCCAGTTTTCCCAACACCATTTATTAAACAGGGAATCCTTTCCCCATTGCTTGTTTTTGTCAGGTTTATCAAAGATTCAATGGTTGTAGATATGTTGTGTTGCCTCTGATGCCTCTGTTTTGTTCCATTGGTCTATATCTCTGTTTTGGTACCAGTACCATGCTGTTTTGATTACTGTCGCCTTGTAGTATAGTTTGAAGTCCAGTAGTGTGATGCCTCCCACTGTGTTCTTTTTGCTTAGAATTGACTTGGCTATGCGGGCTCTCTTTTGGTTCCATATGAAGTTCATGGTGGTTTTTTCCAGTTCTGTGAAGAAAGTCAATGGTAGCTTGATGGGGATAGCGTTGATTCTGTAAATTACTTTGGGCAGTATAGCCATTTTCACGATATTAATTCTTCCTAACCATGAACATGGAATGCTTCTCCATCTGTTTGTGTCCTCTCTGATTTCATTGAGCAGTGGTTTGTAGTTCTCCTTGAAGAGGTCTCTTACGTTCCTTGTGAATTGTATTCCAAGGTATTTTATTCTTTTTGTAGCAATTGCGAATGGCAGTTCGCTCTTGATTTGGCTTTCTTTAAGTCTGTTATTGGTGTATAGGAATGCTTGTGATTTTTGCACATTGATTTTATATCCTGAGACTTTGCTGAAGTTGCTTATCAGTTTCAGGAGTTTTTGGGCTGAGGCGATGAGGTCTTCTAGATATACTATCATGTCATCTGCAAATAGAGACAATTTGGCTTCCTCCTTTCCTATTTGAATAACCTTTATTTCTTTTTCTTGCCTGATTTCTCTGGCTAGAACTTCCAGAATAGGAGTGGCAAGTGGTGATGTTATGAAGAAAAAGTAAGCAGGGTAAAGATAGTCATAGAAGTACTCTTTGAAGTAGGGTGCTTAGGGAAGCCCGCTCTGAAGCAGTAATACTGAAGCAGAAACCTCAGTGAAGAGACAGCTATCTCCATGCAGACATCTTGGGGAAGAGTATTCCAGGCTGAGGAATGGGCATGTACAAAGCCCCCGAAACTGGAATGTGCTTTGTATTCGAGGCCAGCAAGAAGGTTGGGAGCTGGAGCAAAGCGAACTGAGTGAGAAAAAAAGTAGAAGAAGATGGGAGCAGAGAACAAGCCAGGGAGGCATGATGGTGGCCAGGGTGGAGGGCGTGAGGAGGGGCCATGTTTCATGCATGTGGATGGGTAGGGATGTGGGAGAAGTAAACGTGTCCACAATGACTATAAGAATTTGATCCCAGCCCCTCGGCAAGTGGTGGAATCTGTCACGTCCTGAGATAGGAACCCAGAAGAGAACAGGCGTGTGAGGTGTGGAGCAGGAGCTTGGACCCTGATGACTCAAAAAGTCCCCTAGGCCAGTGTGCTTATTAATGAGAGGAGCTAGGAAATTCGAATGGCTGGAAGTAATGAGTTGGAATTGTCTCTATGAAGACCATGGGGTGAGAACTTATTTTCAGATGTCACTATCAAGACAGTGAGTTGGCAAGGAGATTTGAGATGGACTAAAGGGGTGAAGGTGAGGATCAGGTGAAGTAGGCAATTTGGGTGGCCGTCCTGAAACTTGTACGATGGCTGTAGCCATGGAGGATGGAAAGGAAGTGACAGATTCCATAGGTCCTGTGAGGAAAGAAAGGGAGAGATTCTACGTTAGAAGAACAGTAATGGATTAAAAAAATTAAGTGTGGTACCTTTTTATTGATCATGTTTGTGGTATGCCACGCTGCTTAGGATGTCTTTCACATGAATCACTTGTCAAGGAGAATCTGGTGATTGGGTGGCTACATATTCTGTGCTGATTATATTAAAACACATGGCATAGGTTAATGGTGAGACCTGCCTTTTCTGGAATCAGAACAGTATCTCGGATAGCAAGCAGTTAGTTCACTCAATTATCCTCTAGCAAAGGGGTCTTGGAAGCTACCAGGGTGATGGAGGGAATGAGAGAGGGAATTGACCAGACAGAACTCTGGGCCACTTCTACTAGGGCAGCGCTGCCTTTGTCAGCAGACATTATCTTCTTAAAAGATTTATTTCCTTAAAATATTTTCTTTGAAAATAGTTTAGGTGCTAACGGGGTGGTTAAAATTACTTATCTAGTTCACAGTCCTTGTTCATCAAGTGAAAAAACAAATTTGAGAATTTTGCCTTCCTCAAATCTTCGCTTTAGTCCTTGTTCTTGTCTTCCTTTCCCTTGTTCTCCTCTTTTCTACCTCTATAGTTATTGCAGTTTTCCAAAGGAATTTTATCTGCATAATCTTACCAACAGCCTCTGGTAATTAGAGCAGATGTTGTAAATCATCATTAAAAAACAAGTCAGGCTTCGTGCCTTCTAAACTAAACCACTTAAAACAAACCCCGTTTCTTGGAAACCTCATCTGGGTTAGGGTCAAGGACCTTGGGTTTTTAATGTGCACCTCAGATTATTCTGAGGCAGGTAGTCCTGAGCCCACCTTTTGAGAATAACAGAATTAGGTATCTTTGAAAGGACCAGCTCTTGCAGAGGATGGGAGTGGGGAACAGTGGTGTGTGTCAGAAAGTATTATCGAACTTTATGAATAAGAAACAAAACTTAGAAATCAAAATGACTCATTCAGGATGCCCTGCGGCTGTGATGTGGTTGACATCCAAATTCTGTGTCCTCACCACAAAACCACTGCTTCTCAAATGGAGGGCTACAGAGTGACTTTCCACATTGAGGATTTTTCCTTGTTATTCATAGTGAAATGAGAAAAATGTGGAACCGTGTTGTGTTTTATAAATAGTTTTTGTTTATTCTAAGATTCTGTCCTCCAAATGTTTTGAGTTTTAAAATATCCCTTCTTTACAACATGATAGTAATTGTATGTAGTCGTTATTTTTATTTATTTATTTATTTTGAGATGGAGTTTCGCTCTTGTTACCCAGGCTGGAGTGCAATGGCGCGATCTTGGCTCACCGCAACCTCCGCCTCCTGGGTTCAGGCAATTCTCCTGCCTCAGCCTCCTGAGTAGCTGGGATTACAGGCACGCACCACCATGCCCAGCTAACTTTTTGTATTTTTAGTAGAGACGGGGTTTCACCATGTTGACCAGGATGGTCTCGATCTCTTGACCTCGTGATCCACCCGCCTCGGCCTCCCAAAGTGCTGGGATTACAGGCAGTTTTTTAAAGTAACATGGAATCCATAAATCTGGGTACCAGTGTGCCAAAGCACAGGGGTCTGCATGAAATGACAGCATGATGCAAAGAGAGGAACTGTGCCCTCCATTTTCCCTTAGCCGCTGTCCCAGGATCCCGGAAGGGCTTCTGCTGGGCACTGTCTGGAAATCACTGCTGTGGCAGAAGTGCACCAGACAAGGCATTGCGAGACCTTGGTTCTAATCTTTTCTTCTTCATTAATTAGCTGAGTGACTTTGGCAACTCACTTCATTCCTTTGGCCTGTATTATCATCTAGGATTCTGTGTGCTTAAGGACAAGTTTCTATATTTTGAAGTATGGGAATTATTAGAATGGATTAGGGGTTATTTTTCTTTATTATGAGTAATTCATCAGCTCTACTCTATTTGTATAAAATGACTAATACAATTTTTTATTAAGCCCAGTACACAAAAAGCTCATTAAGCCAAAACTGGCTTACCCAGAGTGGTATTTAATTCAAAGCAATTTCTGTTCCCTAGTAATCTAGATCTCTGTGGTTTAGTAGTAAAAATATTGAATTATCTGAATCGAGTTAATGCAGGACTCATTTTTTTCGATCTCCCTACTTTTCAATAGATTTTCCTCAGATTTTAAGAAGCAGATGTGGCTGAGAGGCACACTCCAGTAAGCACCAGCCTCTGACATTAGAAAGTGAGCCCACCTTGATATCCAGAATGCTGCTCCAAGATCTTGTCTACAAATACACTATGATACACATGGGATGGATTCTATTCATGATTCGATACAAAGCAGTTTCTGTGATGTCTTTTAAGTTCTTATATGCCATAACAACTTTAAAACTCAAAGTTTCATTCAGGGCCACTCTCCTTCCTCTAGCATTTTTAATTTTATTATTACTATTATTTTTTGTATAGTTGAAAAAGCAGGCAGTGATCCCACACTGTCCACTGAGCACTGAACGAAGCCTTGGAGACACCATTTAGACTTGACCTCAGGGAGCTCCCCATCCAGTAGAAGAGTTAGGCTTACAAATAAATCATTATAATACATTATAAATGCAGTATTAGAATGTCTATATTCTCAGTAAGTCATTGCATTCAAAGCCTTCTATTTACATTCCCAGCAAAGACTTTCTGGGGCAAAGTATCTTTCCTATCCCTTACTTTTCAGGGGGAAGGACGTGAGAGTGGTATTATAGGGCTCAGTAACAATTGCTCTGGCCTCAAAGGACTTCAGTTGTGTGCAGTCTGTCTAAAGTACAGGGGAGACTTTTCTGTGGAATTTGGGCACACACCCTCTGATGAGAGCGGGAATGCGCAGCCCAAATGGTGGTTGTTAAGTAGCCTGGATGAGCCTCTGATGTACGTCTTGGATTATTCCCTGCACGGAATGTGTCATCACGTCGCGTTGTACACAGACGCATCTTACGGTGACTGTCTCATTGGCCTACACTTGAACACATCCTTTGGAGTTTAGTGATTGGTGTTTTTAATAATACATTCATAAAATATAAAATGTGTTCTCTTACTATACAGATATGGTCAGTTTACCTGATTTAAAATGTCTGGGCAGAGGTTAAATTATGTTTACTTTTTCACACAGCTCCAAATAAGAGAGTAGGGCAGAGTATGCTGTTCTGGATTTTGTTTGAAAAATAGTGATTGCTATGTTAAGGAAAAACCATTGTTTCCTGCAAAGTGTACATATACCACCAAATTTCTAGAAGTAGCTATACTAAGAGCTTCCCTCACTCCCTCCCTACTTCCCTTCCTCCCTTTTCTTAGCTACGTTGGAAGAATCATATTATTTGGATGTGGTGGGTGACCACCATGGATCTGAAACAGAGTCTGTTTTGACGCAGCCTTTCTACTGGGCCAGATTCTGGCCTTTTCTCACTCACGTCTGGGGTTGCTGCAGAGCATTCCAGATCCTAGACCTGCTTGCTGCCACTTTCCTGACCCTTCAGTGCTTGAATCATGTCTTCTGTCTCAGTACCCCTCCCTTACATCCTCACATGCCATCTCTACCTGACCCACAGCCACCCAGGCAAAGCCTCCCTAATCCTCCATCTGCATAGTTTGTGTGATGGTCATTCAGTTCATGGGTCTGTACCCCGTCCCCCACATAGATAAAGAGCTCTGGGAAAAGAAAGATGATGTCATATCATTTTTGGGCCCCACCCAGCTAGCCTAGTTTCTTGCATATGGTATTTATTAGTGATGCTGGAGAATTTTTAAGAATTTAAATAAAACATAGTCATAAAATTGAAAAACAAACAAACTTGCCCTTTACTTCAGGGAACTTATTCGTAAGATAATGAAAACATCAGGATACCTTGCGTGTGTGCAGCGTGACTGTTGTACTTACCAAGGATAACGAAAACCAGGGATAACGAAGCGCATGCTAATGAAGTTTGTTGGGGAAGGGGCTCAAGGGCTTGCTTTGGAGCCGCTGTGGAAGAGTTTAGGAATGGGTACTATCCAGGGTCATGCTAATGAGAATCTAGATCAACAATCCCCGCAGCAATGAGGAAGTGCTATTACGTTTCTAAACTAGAGGGCATTTGTTTATTCAGTTACTTGATGAACATTTTAAAAAGCATTTACTATGAGCTAAGCACTTTGCTGGGTTCTCGGAGCACTAAGATGAAGGAGGCCCAGGCTCATTTAGAAAGTGTATAGCCCAGTGGGGAATCAGATACATTAGTAGATAGTTAAAAAGCAAAGCAAAACATTCAAGGAGGGAGACTAATGCATATCACAGGGGGCCTGGGAGGGACATTGAACCCACTGGAAGTCCAGACCAATTCTGCAGTCTAAGTCAAGGGCATAGAAAGCAGAGGAAGCTTGACAAAGGCTTTGAATACAAGTCTCGGACTGCCAAGAAAGTTGCTGATGGCACAAGACACTTCGTGCTTCACAGGGTAAGTCAGAGAAGATCGCAAGGGATTCAGAGTTGCCTGGACTTTCTTTGCTTGGTGCTGCCTTCTCTTGCTGATCAGCTACTTTGTCTACCTCAAGCCTGCTCCTGGGGTCTGCTCTGTGGTCTGGGGTCTCCTGCTCTGTGGGTGGCCCAGTTTGTCTGGCTGCCAGACCAACATTCAGTATAAGCTTTCTGCCAAGTACTGTGGCGAGGCTGAGATGAATTTACCACATCCCCAGAGCTAGCTAAGGGTGGGTCCTTGAAGAGGTGTGAAAAGTCATTTTGGTGATTAAGATTAGCTCATGCTGACATTCTCAATGGAATAGGAAGAAATGGTCAAAGGACTCACCAACCAGGCTGTAGAAGCAGGTTGAAGTTTTGTTCTGAGGCTAAAGAATTGTTATTAATAGTAGGCAAATAAGTTTTTTTAAAACAGGCAAGTGATTAATTCAGTCCTATAAGCTGATAGTTCAAAGGTGAAATATAGGGTTGATGGGAGACTGGGAGAGGCACAAGCATGTGCCCCATAATGTTATCTAACTCAACTGAATTGAACCTGTTGCATTTGTCTGAGGATGAGCTAATATGTGTCTCACCTGACCTGGCAATACTTCTTGGGGAAACTTCAGCACCAAAATTCCTAACTAGATGGACTTGCATGGCTATTTGCATACCTGGAACTAGCACTCCGGGTTTTTGTTGTTGCTGTTCTCTATCCATGCACTCTGGACCCCCAGGCTTTCATATACCGTAGAAAGCAAACACGATTTGCTAAGGACTCTTGACCTGAGTGGGGAGAGTTTTGTCAAGTACTGCCTGGAATCACTCGTTTTGATGCTGAATTTAATGAAAGAACGTTAAAAATAGATCTTCAGTTTGTTTTTATTTTCTATAATTTACAATTCTTACATGTGGACACTGTGGAGCCTGTGTATTACATGTGAATTATTCTATCTCCCAGAGATGGTAAGCCAATTTCGGAAGCACCTAATTGAGAGTATTAAATTCAGAGTGTTTGGTATTTGAAAGATGCATGAGATGGTCACCATAAACACTTCAATTATCAATATATTTGATCAACAAAGAAGGCTTAGAAATACATTTTTTTTTTTACAATAGTTAAGTGGAGTTCAAGATTTGTGGATTCTGCACTATGGCATGGGCAAAATTTGGGAATCTTGTAGTGATACAAGTCTGGAAACTCAGTCACCTTTTTAGTGTCACTGTAGCTTTATAGTCTTGACCATTCTGCATACAGGATTGTTCCATGGTAACTAAAATAATGCTGAGTATTTGCACCAGAACATTAATGCATCTGCCTCCACTGAACTCTTGATGCAAACTGCTAGGGGGCCACCGAAAAGAACGGAGACCGTGACTTATCATGGAACTGATGACCTGTGTTGTATCTGCTTGCTAACAGACATTTGCACATACGACCAATTTGGTAGTAAGATACGGGAGAGGACACCTACATATCTCACCTACCAGAAGGAACCTAATATTGATGATGAGATTGGCTTAGATCTGTTCTCACAACAGACTTCCTGAGATATGAACTGATTGAAAAGGAGGAAAAAATAGAAGTTTAAAAGAGAGGACATGTTAATATTGATAAATCCTTCTTGGTGAGGAATTGCTTGGTTTTGTTTGGTTTCTTAGATTGGTTTTGTTCTGGGGATGTCGCTTCTTTGAACAAGCATCTATGTTTCCTGACTAATTGTGCCGTAGGATCCATGACAAGAGAAAATAATAGTACATTCTTTGACCATTGGACAGAGGGGATATCTTAGTCTGTTCAGGCTGCTATAACAAAATACCACAAACCATATGGCTTATAGACAACCGAATTTCCCACAGGTCAAGATCAAGGTGGCAGCGGATTTGATGTCTAGGTAGGGCCTACTTCGTCGTTCATAGATGGTACCTTCTAGTTGTGTCCTTGCATCGTGGAAGGAATGAGGGTTCTCTTTTGGACTTCTTTTATAAGAGCACTAATCCCATTCTCGTGATGCACTCACCGCCAGAAGGCCCCCACGACGGAATAATATCACCTTGGAGGTGAAGATTTCAACACATGAATTGCACACACATTCAGACCATAGTAGCAGAGATAATTGGCCTACACTGGAGTGGATCAAACCTGTGACCGCAGGCAGAGGGCATTCACGCCTAAACTTCGGTCAAGGACACTGATTGGGATTTATTCCATGAGATACGGTTTTCACAGAACTCCATATTTCACATGAATCTTGTAAAGACCTACAAACTTAAGGGCTATTTTTTTTTTTTTTTTGAGACGGGGTTTCGCTCTTGTTGCCCAGGCTGGAGTGCAGTGGCGCGATCTTGGCTCACTGCAACTTCTGACTTCCAGATTCAAGTTATTCTCCTGGCTCAGCCTCCTGAGTGGCTGAAATTACAGGCACATGCCACCATGCCCAGCTAATTTTTGTATTTTTAGTAGAGATGGGGTTTCACCATGTTGGCCATGCTGGTCTTAAACTCCTGACTTCAAGGTGATCCACACGCCTTGGCCTCCCAAAGTGCTGGGATTCTAGCCATGAGCCATTGTGCCTAGCCTAAGGGCATTTTTCTTAAATGACCAGGCCAAAAGCTCTGTAAACATATATTCCACCATAAAATATAATTATGAGGCACAATGTAGTCTGTATTGTGAGTCATATTGTTTGTTTGTGTGGTAATCTGAGCCCTCCATCGCTGGATTAGCATAATGTCTTGAGCCTGTTTTCATCTTAGGGTAATGTTTAGATGGAAACATTAATATGCTCTGTTTCTACTAATCACAAATTCCATTTGTATTTCTTTGATATACAATCTTTGAAGTGAGAGAAAACTCAAAATCTCTTTCAAGGAAGAAAATGGCAGCGAATGTGTTTAACGTACACTATCTCAAGAGCTCAGTACACTGCACAAAATGGGGAAGCCAGCGTTCTGCGTGTTTGGGGCTGCTTTGTTTGAGGAATTTAATTACAACTCTGGTGGCTTTCTAGGCATGTAAGAAATGCTTCCCCGAGACTAAGAACATTTTACAACTATCCTGTTTGATTTACTACACCACTGAGAGAACAAGCAAGATAAAATACCAACTAGAGTTTTCCAGAAGTAGGAGCCAAAGAACCAAAGTACTGCAGCTTTGTTCTTCCCTGTTGCTCCCTGTGTTCTTGTGAAAAGAATTTCGTTTTTCCCAGATGGCTGTGATGGTCATTGCAGAGCAGGGAAACATGATCCTTCAGTGGACAGGAGAACAGAGTTCTCAAAATCCTTGCCTCTGCCAGGAGAGAAAAGGACTGAATCCACAAGCTAAGTTTCCTGCCCCACCTGCTTACATGTTTATAACACTGAGGCCAACCTTCTGTAATGTGTACGCTCCCTGAAAAGCTGTGTCTAAGTCACATTTTCAGATCCCATAGAAGCTTTCCCACTGATTACATTATAACTTCAAAGATGTTTTATCTGATATTGATCTCCAGTTGGCAGTGGCTTTAACTTTCTGTCCTTTAGGGTTTCTGTCAAGACATTAATGATATGTCAATGAACACAGGGATTCAGAAATTTTTAGCAAATTCTGTTATAAAGTGAATAACCGTTCTTTACTGTATATTCCATCATTCACTTATTCCACAGGCATCTATGGAGTTCCTGCTGACTGCTAGGTACCTAGGGCAGAAAATAAGTAAGGTTCAATATCTAGGAAGTTCCTAGTTTCCAGTGGAAGAGGGGCTTAGATTTTCAGGTATAGGTCAGTATAATTAGTGCCATGAGGCTTGTGTGCACTAGACCCTGGGACAAAAATGAGGGGCATCTGGCTCACTCTGGACGTCCAGGAAGACTGTCCAAGTTTTGTCAGATTAGGAGGGCATACAGGGCATGTTAGCAGGAAGAACAGCTGTGAAGGCACTAGAGTATGGAGCAGGGCATCTTGGAGGAACTCTGATCTGTTCCATGAAGCTCACATCAAAGATTTCCATGAGCAGTTGCTCTCTAGCACGTCTCAGTGACTGTGACTCTGCTTCAAGCTGCAGCTCTTGCATAGTGCAATGGTTGACAAATGGACTCTGGAGCCGCATGGCCCAGGATAGCATCTTGTGTGTGATTTGAGGGAAGTCCCTTTAGTTTTTCTCTGCCTAAGTCTCCTTATCTATAGCACGGGTATTGTAATATTATTATCTACCTTGTAAAGCTGTTGTGAGAATTTAATCAATTCACAAGAGTTAGGATGTATCAAATATTATATAGGTATCTGGTTTGTTCATAAGACAACTCAGGCAATGAATTTAAAAATCCCAGAAATGTTTCTGATGAAAAGCTAACTGATACTCCAAAGTTTAGCAATAGAAGCAAAGACTTAGCCATTCTGTAACTCCACTGTGAATAAAAATTACCTGGGAACCTCATTAAAATGCAGACTCTTGGCCCTACTGTCAGAAAATGTAATTCTTAGGTCTTGGCTTGATCCAGGAATGTGCATTTTAAAAATCACCCACAGCAATTTCATGCTGATACAGTCTGAGAATTTTTGAGAGCTATTGCCAGAGACGTTGCCATTTCGCAGTGTGTAATGCCAGGAACCCAGAAGTCCTGTGTTTTGGTCCCACTCCTGCCATGTACTGGTGGCATGACTTTGGACAAATCAGTGAGTGCTCTAAGCACCCATTTCTCTGTGTGGGGTTAATATTGTTGCATTGCTGTGAAAATGAACAAAATGTGTATCTGAAAAGTTACTGATGAGGCTACCATGGATAAATCATCTTGTTATTGAAACTGTGGGTGCCTCAACCTGCAATCTGGCATTTAGAAAGCCTCAATCCTGGTGACAAAGATATTTTAGGAAGGGGAGCTGCAGTTAGAACCGGACCTCTGGCAGCTTTTCTCCAGAGAAACTACCTGTCCCCTCCATGGCATCTTGACAGTCCCACTGATATTCCAATGCTCAGCAGATGTAGGTGATGGGAGTTAATTTGCAGAATGTTCATATAACAAGAGCTGTCTAGAAATAGGACTGTTTGCCTTGTAAAGACACAAATAGTCTACAAATAATTCAAAATGGGACTGCCAGTAAGTTTTGCGAGATCACTTTAGATAACTGAGTATGAAAGAGTTAATTTGAAGAGACTGGTTGGATTTGGTGAAGCCAAAACCTAGAACGTGGGTGGGGAGGAAACAGAGGAAGGCTGGTGGCTGATGGGCTGGCCAAGCATATGCATGATTCCCTTCCGGCTGTTGAAGATAATACTCCCAGCTCAACCGATGTGTTTGGCAACAAGTACAAGTTCATATGCCAAAGTCAAGAGAGAAGCAAGAGTGGACTTAGAAAAAATAAGGGATAGGAAAGACATTGTATAATGTGTTAAGACAGAAATATATTTGGTGCTAGACACAAACATTTAAATGACTCTTTCCTGAAGTATAAGAATATAGCAGCTACCCTGAGGGACTTACTGTGATGGAGCCAAAATATTTAGGGCTAAAAACAATAAACTCTCAATTGAAAATGTAAGATATGTAAAACTGGTTTGAATTGCATTTTATTCTACCTCAACTTGAGCAGAATCCAACAAGAAAAAGAGCTGAAATACAAAATTGCCTCTTTGTCTCAAGAAATGAACATGAAGTAGATATTATTGTTCTACTTAACCCAGAAGAATAAAAGCTAATTATTACTGCTCCCCTAAGTGCCTGCTGAGAGAAATAAATGCGCATGCAAATGTGTATATGAATGTACTTGAACGTAAACAAACATTGCATTAATATATACGTTTCACCGTTATATATTGATGTTTTCTATGAAAACATTTATATAATAAATTAATGCAGAGTCATAGTGTTGAGATTCTTATATTTCTTTGAAACCTGTATTTTTTTTTAAACTATGTGATCAATAGCTAAGGGTTAACTTTTCCTTAAAGGTAAAGGAGTACTTGTGATTTTTCTCCTTTTTTTATGGATTTTAAATGTATTACTTTTGTGTTGTCCTCATTATAATAAATCTCATAAAGGAAATGTCAGTCACAAATGTAGATATGATCATAAATCCTGACCTATCATCTATTAATAAAAAATTCAAAATTTCCCAGTGGAGTAGATGGATAGTTGCTTTGGATTTTGTCGTAGATGATTCACTGGGTTACGAGGAGAGGTCTATGTTAAGAATAATGGATAATAGTTTTATTGTGTGTTGCTAGTTATCCAGCCCAGTATTTATTAGAACCGTAAATGATCATAGAAGAGGGACCAGTGGCAAAGAATGGATCTTATAAAAACAGTAATAAGCCCGTGCTCACCTCTCCAGTCTTTTTCCTTACAACTTTGCCCTTGTTCTTTCTATATTCCAGCCACTGTTTTCTGAGTTGTCTTTCTTTTTAATGTTCTACACCCTTTCTTCCCCTGCTCTATGGCCCAGGCTGGAGCACAGTGGTGTGATCTTGGCCCACTACAACCTCTGCCTCCCAGGTTCAAACCATTCTACTCCCTCAGCCTTCCGAGTAGCTGGGATTAGAAACTTGTACCACCACACCGGGCTAATTTTTGTATTTTTAGTAGAGACAGGATTTCGCCTTATTGGCCATGCTGGTCTTGAACTCCTGGCTTCATTTGATCTGCATGCCTCGGCCTCTCAACGTGCTAGGATTACAGGCATGAGCCACTGCACCCAGCCACGAATTATGATTATTATCCCTTTACCTGTGACCCTTCCCAGATAGGCTGTACACTTTATGGTGGCAGAGACATTATACTGCCCATCATTATCTCCCTGGCATCTAGCACAATACTTGACATGTCTTAGGTACTTAATAAATACTTGCTAGAAAGATAGATGGATGGAAAAAAGCTCATAAAAAAAGGACAGAGGCTGACCTCGTGAGGGAGGATCTTATAGCAATTTGAGCCAGGATATCTATACTTCCGAGGTTCTCAATAAATACAGGTTTATTACCGACTGGTGTGATTGCTTTGCAAAAATGCAGTAGGCAGCAGGTCAAATATGGAAGGCAAAGTGTGATAACTGAGAATATCAGAGTTATTTCTTTGGCCCCAAAATGGGGAAAAAAACCACACACACACATTGGTTTTAGAAGCTCTCTAAAAATGTACTTCTAACATTCAATTCTTTTATGTAAATGATTTTATTATGTAGTATGTTAAACATCTCTGGAATAGTGCTGGCAAGTCCTTCAGTCAATTATATGCTCATTGGCAAAGTGTTTCAAAATATTATGGTAGACTTAGGAGTTGTGTGCCATTCAGCAACTCACATGACATTTCCATGTCAGAACGTTGCTTTTTTAATTACATTTTGTTCACCCATCACTTGAGTGCTTCTTGCCAGCTTTTGTTCTCAGGATGGAGTAGGTTTGGATTTTTGGATGAAAATATGCAAAATGGTATGAAAGCCGAACCATGTTGGGTAATTAGAAGTATATAGTACACAAGAAGGAAAGCAGGTTAGAATTAGCTGCTTTCCTAATTCCTAATTTCCTAATTAGTCGAAAATCTCAACTGATTTTATAAAATCATAAATGCATGTGTATGTATGTATATTAGCTATGTATCTACATATAATATTCATAGATTATGCATATATAATATCCATAAATACTTTATATATATAATATCCATAGATGGCATATATATAGTATCCATGGATAGTGTGTGTGTGTGTGTGTGTATATATATATATATATATATATATATATATATATATATAAAATATCCATAGGCCGTATATACATAATATGTATCAGTATACACACACACACACACACACACACACACACACACACCTCAGCCTTAAGCTAGGCATGATTGCCTGTGGAAAGGAAAAGAAATATCTGGTGCTCGACTTTTGGATTCCCTAGAATGAACCTGGAAGATTATTACAGTTCGAAGCAGTTGCCGGTGACAGTTTTTCCCCTACAAGGAAGTGAAATGATACAGACCAATGGCCTAACATTTCCCAAAGCACTGTAAAAGAAAGAATAAGAATCAGTGACATGTTACAGTGCTGTATGCCTTATTTTGGGAATTTTAGAATTACTTTGGCAAACTCCCTTTTCCTAGGAGAACCTCTTGACCTAATTAAGTAAGTTCTAACTGAAAGATCTAGCTCACAGCACAGAATACATGGTTCAGCGGTGGTGCATTGCTGCATTTTGGGGTTTGCCTTTTAAATGTTCTAGAGCAATTCAGGTCAATCTGATATGCTTATACTACAGTAAACTGACATCTGGGTCTCAGCACAGTGGAGCACAAAGTCAATATGAGCGTGACCGTACAGACTTTATCATGCAGTTCATCTATAAAATAAGGTCTTCTGAATAAAATGATCGTCTGAAAATATGACCAGTCCTAAGAACGTTCCTAAAGCAATTCTCAATAAAAATTAAAATTGTTTTCCATTTAAAGAAGCTTGTCATGTGCAAGAAACTTTTAAAAAATTTTATGAGAAAACGCATTTAGCGATATGCTTTGAGAAACAAGCCAAGAATGCACAGAGAGCTGAGGCCGCTTCTGTGATTAAGTGCCTCAACTCATATCCTCATTTTATCCCCAACACATAACTTCCTGAGATGTAGCTCCATTGAGCTCTTTAAGAAACTAAATATGAGGCCGGGCGCAGTGGCTCAGGCCTGTAATCCCAGCACTTTGGAAGGCTGAGGCGGGTGGATCACGAGGTCGAGAGATCGAGACCATCCTGGTCAATATGGTGAAACCCCGTCTCTACTAAAAATACAAAAAATTAGCTGGGCATGGTGGCACGTGCCTGTAATCCCAGCTACTCAGGAGGCTGAGGCAGGAGAATTGCCTGAACCCAGGAGGCGGAGGTTGCGGTGAGCCGAGATCGCGCCATTGCACTCCAGCCTGGGTAACAAGAGCGAAACTCCGTCTCAAAAAAAAAAAAGAAAGAAACTAAATATGTAGAAAAATAGTGTGTGACGTTGAAACTTCAGAGGAATTCAGCAATATAAAATATACCCTTAAACTCGCATGTGGCTTTAGTAGAAAAAAATCACAGTATGGAAATTGCTGAATTTCCTTATATTTTTTCTGCATCCCTATACTAACAGGAGTGTTAGCACCAGCACCAGCAGCATTCAGTGCTTACTGTGTACCAGCCCTTGCTTTCAGTGAGTTACAGATCGTAATCTATTGAAGTCCCACAACGCTGTAAGTCAGGCACTATTACCATCTCCCAATTTACAGATAAGGAAATTAAGCATAGAGAGGTTAAATAACTTTCTCAAGATCATATAGCTAGTGAGTCAGTTATAGAGGTGGGATGTGAACTCACAGAGCCCAGTTTCAGAGTTTATACTTTAAACAACCGCATTATCCTGGGTCTCCCATGTAGATGAGTCTAATTATGGCCCAGCAGCGGAATCAAAATGCAGGCAATGGCTTTGTCAGAGCCCTTAAGGAACAGGCCCCAACAGGGATTGGATTGTACAGAGTAACAACTGCTCACATCTCAGAATGTTTTGGAATTTAACTTGCAAACCACTTTCACCTGTACTTGTTCCTTTGCTCTTTATAAATTTACGAGGTTTTAAATTTATTTAAAAATTGTACAGGATGCCTATTATATGTCAGACACTCTTTTAGGTGATTGAATACGGTAGTGGATGGTATAACATTCTTGCTCTCTGGAACTTACATTTTTAGAAGGATTGTTTAGTAATTATAATGTTAGTAACAACCATCACTGTGTATGAATGCATCAGAAATAGGAGTGCAGGCTGGCAGGAAAGCAAAACTTTGTTCGTTACCAATTCTAGAAAACTTGTAAAATCTCACATGGATCGATCTGGAGGCTTTTTGAGCACTGATTTTGTCCACCCCAACACAGTCCTATAATATTTATAGATTATTCCTTTTGTTGTTGTTGTTCTGTCACAAAAATATTTTGGTGATTTCCATCTCCTGCTTAGATCTATACATACATATAGAGAAACCCTTTCCACAATAACTTCCAGTAGAGATCTGATGTGTATTACTACTCACGAAATTTTCCGAGCCCTAATTTTGCTAAAAATGAGTAAAATATAAGGCTATCCAACACTCAGAACAGAGGTCTGGAAACTTCCAGCTGCTGGGAAATTCTCATTCAGGAAAGGGTGGGTGTCGGGGGTTGGGGATACTTTTTTTTTTCTTTCTTTAGGAAAAGCAAGCCAGCTGTCATTTTTACAGCTCCTGCAAGAAGGGGAGTTTGCTGTTGAAGTTCAGATGTTTGCCCGTATCAAATGGCATTGGATCAAATGGCATTGGAAAACCTCTTCATTTGGTTTAAACACAAAGCAAAGGAAATTTGAAGATGAATGAGAATACCATGTGTAGATTCTATAACTTTCTTTTTTGGACATTTGTCTTAAGGATTTCCACTTCATTTTCACATTTTCCAAATCTCTATTGCAGAGTAGTTAACACATTTAGAAAGTCCAGTCCATGCTACATCAGATATATTCCAAATTTTAAGTGACAATTCGGTTGTGTCCCACTATGCTTCAAAAAATTTGAGCTGTGCCATGATTGATGGCAGGAGTATTATGTCCTAGAAATGAAAGTTGAGGATGTGGCTCACAGACCCTGATTCTAGTAGGCAATTTGTAATCTTACTCATGGGAAATCAGAGGGAATAAATGACAGACTCAAGGTATTTCAGGATGGCTGCAATGTAAGCAGTCTTCCATTGTTGTCCTAGTGAGCAGAGATGCCAATGTTTCCCTTTCTCTGATTTTTAGTTCCCACTAGTATTAGATACTAGTGGGGGCACTCATTAGGACAGGCATTTATTCATCTCTTTTCTTTTTTCTTTTTTGAGATGGAGTCTTTCTCTGTTGCCCAGGCTGGAGTGCAGTGGTATGATCTCGGCTCACTGCAACCTCCTCCTTCTGGGTTCAAGCGATTCTCCTGCCTTAGCCTCCTGAGTAGCTGGGACTACAGGCACCACCACACTTAGCTTATTTTTTGTATTTTTAGTAGAGACAGGGTGTCACTGTGTTAGCCAGGATGGTCTTGAGCTTCAGACCTTGTGATCTGCCCACCTCAGCCTCCCAAAGTGCTGGATTATAGGTATGAGCCACCATGCCTGGCCTCACCTCATAATTTTAGCTTATATTTTAACCATAGTTTTATTTAACACTTAGTGTATTTGAAATCAGCTATTTTATCTTCTGTTCTAAAATGTTACTGTGATATTTTCTACCACAGGGTAGAATGTGTAGAAGACATTGCTATTTGAGCTTAAAAATGTAGTAATTTTTGCATTATCAATAAGACCTTATTTAAATGCTGAGAGCTGCATTATGATGAAGAATGAGTTTAGCTGGCTGATTTCCAGATGGATTTTTAAACATTAATAAATGTTTCACATTTATTTTATCAATAGCTGCATATGAATGCTTTTTAAAATTTAAAGAGTATAGGAGGGCTTATAATGAGAAACTGTACATCTGGATCCTACCTCCAGACATACTGCCCACTAAAAAAAATACAAAAATTAGCTGAGCATGGTGGCGCGTGCCTGTAATCCCAGCTACTCAGGAGGCTGAGGCAGGAGAATTGCCTGAACTCAGGAGGCGGAGGTTGCGGTGAGCCGAGATCACGCCATTGCACTCCAGCCTGGGCAACAAGAGTGAAACTCCATCTCAAAAAAAAGAAAGAAAAGCTAATACTTTTTTTAGCTGTTTCTATGTTTATATATATTTTTAGTTTCTTTATAGTTCTAACTGTATAATATTGGCTGAATCAAGTATATGCATGTGTATGTGGTCACAATTTCTTGATTTATAAAATTTCAATATTATCTGTTGACTTAACCACTGTAATATTTAGTGATTCAGCTCATTTGTACTGCCCCATTGCTAAACTACCCTCAGATGTTGGAGAGTAAAACCTCTAAATATGTTAGTGAGTAAACCACAGAGGTTCTTGTTACCTCTACACCTTTAAATAATATATTTATTCCTTTATTTCTGTCTGAATCATATGCACTATCAAATGATTCTTTTTTAAGATGAGACTATTACTGTCTTAGTCTGTGTTGTACCAAAAACACCTGACACTAAGTGATATATAAAGAACAGAAATTTGTTTCTTCTAAGTTCTAGAGGTTGGAAAGCACAAGATCATGGTGCTGGCAGGTTCTGTGTTTAGTGAAGGCCTGTTCCATCCTTAGTGTGTTTTCATGGAAACATCCTCATGGAGAAGAGGAGGAAGGGCAAAAGGAGAAAATGCCATATCCTCACATGGCGGAAGAGCAGAAGAGCTAAAAGGACCTACGCTAGTTCCCTCCAGCCCATTTAAAGGCACTGATCCCTTTATGAGGATGGAGCTCTCATGACTTCATCACTTCCCCAAAGTCTCCATCCACCTCTTAATAAAAGCACAATGAAGACTGAGTTTCAACAAATGAATTCTGGAGCAATTTAGACCAGAACAATTATCCTTTCTGTAACTCCTTTTTTAATACCTTCCAGTTTCTCTCAGATGTGCTTTTAATTTTAAATTATGAAGGTTGATGTAATGATTTTCACATGGATGACAACTCTAGTCGTACTATTTGTAGGTTGATTCTAATGGTTAAAAATCAATATGTGTGAATATGTAGTTATTACACTGATCCAAGTTTTATACTGTGGTTATATTGCTTTATGTCCTTGTTTTTCCTAGAGTTTCTAATTGCTTTTACTTTCCTTTGCATAATTTGCCTGTATTGCATTCTTAAACACTTTCACTCAGGAAATGGAATAAAGTATTTAGAAATCCCCTTTTTCCTAAATGCCTCCCTCCGTTCCCGGCTGGGGCAGCGGGCACGCAGGCATCTGGCCTGGCTTCCGCTCGCGTTCGTGCCTTTTCTTACTTCCATTTTATTCACTGCTGAGGCACATCCTCAAGAGTTTTCCAAAGAGGACATGTGGGAAGTAAATACTCTGAATCTTTGTATATCCAAAAGTGACTTCATTAACATTGCTGCTAGATTTGGCTAGATTAAGATTTGGAAGTTAGAAACAAATTTCCTTTGGAAGTTTGGAGGCATTACTCTATTTTTTAGTATCCAGTCTTGTTGACAAGAAATTTGATTCCTGTCCTTTATAAGTTACTAATTTTTTCCTCCTCAGTTTTTTAGAAACTTATCTATAGGATCTTATAAAAACATATCTGGTTATGATTCCTTTCTTCATTAATTATGTTTACCTCTTGATGAGCCCTTTAATTTTGAAAACTTCTGATCCTCAGTTGGTGGAAATTTCTTTTCAATTCTTTAATTCTTTTCCTTTGCTTTTCTTACTGGAAATTCCCCTTGGCATTCTTAGTCTTCTGGTTGGATTCTCTGTATCCTTTGTCTTTTGTCTTCTGTTTTTCATTTCCCCTTCAATTTTTAAAAGCTTTTTGGAAGGATTATGAAACACAATTTCCTTTATATTGACTTTTTAAAATTGATAATTTTATAGAATTTATGTTTTTAGAGTTTTTAAAGTTTTATTCTCACAATTACTCAAATTTCCTCAAGGGTTATTTTCATTTGTTGATTGTAGATTTCTTCCTTTATCTTTCCAACTCTCTTCAAATGCCTGTCAGGGCCTGTTATGCAATTATATTTAAGAATGAAAAGTTGATTACACACTTTGCATCAGAGATTATAACCTGCTATCTTGCTTTTCAGGGTGTCTTCTAGAAATCTGGTTGTTTCCCTACAGAAGTCACTCACATTTCTGCATTCTTTTGATCCTTTCTTCTCACGTGTACTTAGGCTGTGGCTTTCTCAGTCCTATTCAATTCCATCATCTAGGCTTTTTCTAGCATTTCTTCATTCACTCCAATTTTCTTGGCTTTGTATATTGATAGCTATGTGGGAACCTGAGAAGCCATGGAATAAACTGATGTTATCAGAGTACCATGTTGAACTGGAAGATTCTAGAGCAAGTATCAATCTCATGTCTCTTCACATGAGATTTGAGAGTTAAAATGTAAAATAATTTGATATTACCTTACCAAAAGATAGCTCTAAGTTTCTTTTATTTCCTAAAAGAGTCAGAACTATCTACCTGACTTTTGAAGTCAGTGGTTTTGGATTTTGATCTTTTTAAAGAGAAATCATTTGAGGTAAGAATAATGCAAAATTTTTACATATTTAATATATACAACTTGGTGAGTTAGAGGTAAGTATATAACAATGAAGCCATCACCATAATCTATACCATAAACATATTAATCACCTCCAAAAGTTTCATATTATTTTACAATATGAACATTTGACATAAGATCTAGCAAATAAGGTCACTGCGAATTTTTAGTGTTATAAAATATTAACTATAGGCACTGTAGAGCACTATGACTTTCCTTTTATAACTGAACATTTTTGCCCTGTGACTAATACCTCCATACTCCACATTTTACCCTTTCCCTACCTTGGCAACCACCGTTCTATCTGCTTTTATGAGTTTGATTATTTTAGATTCCTCATATTAGTAATATCATGTGGCATTTTTTCTTCTGTGCCTGGCTTAGTTTAGTGAGCATAATGTCTTCCAGATTCATCCATGTTGTTGCAAATGACAGGATTTTCTTTTTCAAGGCTGAATAATATTCTAGTGTATGTATATATCATATTTTCTTTGTTTGTCCATCTGTCAACAGGTATTTAGGTTGTTTCTGTATCTTGGCTAATGCTTCAGTGAGCATGAGAGTGCAGAAATTTCTTTGTGATCCAGACTTCAATTCTTTCAATTCCTTTGGGTATATACTCAGAAGTGGGATTTCTACTCTCAAGTGGTAGTTCTGGTTCTTCAAGGACTCCCCATACAGTTTTCCACAGTGGTTGCACCAATTTATATTCCCACCAATAGCTTATAAAGGTTTCCTTTTCTCTGCATCCTCACCAACACTTATCATTTTTTTTATAATAGCCTAACAGATGTGAGATGATGTCTCATATTGGTTTTGATTTGAATTTCCTTGATGATTAATATGTTGAATATCTTTTTATATACCTGTATGTATTCTTCGGGGAAATGTCTACTCAGTTTCTTTGCCCATTTTTATTGGACTTTTTTTTTTTTGCTATAGAGTTGTAGAAATTCCTGATATATTTTTGACATTAACCCTTTATCAGATAAATTATTTTCCCCCATTTTGCAAAGATTTTGGCCCATTTTGTAAGTTACCTTTTCATTTTGTTGATTATTTCCTTTGCTGTATAGAAGTTTTCTAGATTGATATGATCCCATTTATCTATTACTTGCTCTTGTTGCTTGTCCTTTGGTATCATATCCAATAAATCACTGCCAAAGTCGACATTATGGAGCTTTTCTTCTGTGCTTTCTTCTAGAAAATTTATGGTTTCAGGTCTTTTGTTTAAGTCTTTATTTCATTTTGAGTTGCTTTTTGTGTATGGTGTAACCTAAGGGTCAAATTTCATTCTGTTGTATGTGGATGTCCACTTCTCCCACCACCATTTATTTATAGTATTGGCACTCTTGTTGAGGATCATTTGATCTTATGTGCCTGGGTTTATTTCTGGATTCTCTCCTTTGTTCCATTGTACTCTATGCCAGTTTTTATGCCAGGTGATTAATGTAGCTTTGTAATAAATTTTGAAGTCAGTAAATGTGATACTTCCAGCTTTTTCTTTGATCAAAATTGCTGTGGCTATTCAGGATCTTCTATGGTTTCACACACATTTTAGGGTGGTATTTTTCATTTCTGTAAAAGATGCCACTGGGATTTTGATAGAGGTTTTATTGTGTATTCCTTTGGATAGTGTGAACATTTTGATATTCTTCTAATCCATGAACATGGGATTTTTACTTGTATGTGATTTAATTTGCCTAGTCAATGTTCTACTGTTTTTGTGTACAAGTCTTTCACCTCCTTGGTAAGGTTTATTCCTGAGTTCTTTGTTCTTTTTGATACTATTGTAAGTGGATGGTTTTAATTTCCTTTTCAGATAATTAATTATGTATGTATAGAAACAGAACTAATCTTTCTATGTTGATTTTTACATCCTGCAACTTTACTCAATTTATTAGTTCTAACACTGTGTGTGAACTGCTTAGTTTTCTGTGTATGAAATCATGTCATCAGCAAACAGATGATTTGATTTGATTTTCCCAATTATTTCCTTTACAAAGTAAAAAATATAAATTCTTTTTATTGCCTGATCAGTCTGGCTAGAATTTCAGTACTCATTTGAGTAGAAATGTTAAGGGTGGATATCCTTACTTGTTCCTGATTCAATAAAAATCTTTCAGGTTTTCACCATTGAGTAAGATGATATATATGGGCTTTTCATTTAAGGCCTTTATTTTGATAAGGTAAGTTCCTACTATACCTAATTTGTTAGGTTTTTATTATGAAGCCATGTTTAATTTTATAAAGTGCTTTTTCTGCATCTATTGATACTATCATGTGATTTTTATCCTTTATTAATATGATGTATCACATTGATTGATTTTCATATGTTGAACCATGCTTGCATCCCAGGAATCAATCCCATTTGGCCTTGGCGTATGACCCATTTAATGTGCTGTTGACTTTGGTTTGCTGTTATTTTGTTGAGGATTTTTACATTAATGTTGCACAGGGATATTGGCCTATTTTCTTTTCTCATGGTATCTTTGTCTTGGTTTGTATTGGTGTATAGGCCTCATAAAATGAGTTTGAGAGTGTTTCCTCTTCTAGTTTTTGAAAGAATTTAAGAATATTGGAATTAATTCTGATAGAATTCACTTGTGGAACCATCTGATACTGAGCTTTTATTTAGTAGATGGTTTTTGATTACTGATTAGGTCTCCTTATTTGTCATTGATCCAATTAGGCTTTCTATTTCTTCATGATTCAGTGTGGTATGTCCTGTGTTTCTAAGAATGTATTCATTTCTCCTAGGCTACCCAATGTGTTGGTATATATTGTCATATATAATAGTTTATTATAATATTTTTATTCATGTGGCATCAGTTGTAGTGGCCCCTCTTTTATTTGACTTATTTGAATCTTTTTTTCTTAGTATGGGTAAGAGCTTGTCAATTTTATCTTTTCAAAAAGCCAACTTTTCATTTTATTATTTTCTAATGTTTTTCCGTTTTCTAGTTCATTTATTTCTGTTTTAATGTTTAATATTTTCTTTCTTCTGTTAGCTTTTGGCCTGGTTTGTTCTTTTTCAAGTTCTATAATGCATAAAATTAGTATGTTCATTTTAGTTTTTGGTTAAGGTAAGTGTTTATCACTATAAACTTCCCTCTTAATATTTCTTTTGATGCATCCAATAAGTTTTAGTATTTTTTTATTTTTCAAGATATTTTATAAATTTTCTTTTTATTTCTTTTTTGAGTCAACAGTTATTTAGGAGTGTGTTTTTAAATTTCCATATATTTGTGAATTTTCTTTTTTTGTTATTGATATCTTGTTTGTTTTCATTGTGGTTAGAAAGATTCTTGGTATGATTTTAATCTTTTTAAAATAAAGATTTGTTTTGTAACCAAGCATGTGATCTATCCTTGAGAATGTTCTATATGCACTTGAGAACAATGTTTATTCTACTGCTGCTGGTTGGAATGTTCTGTACATTTCTGTTAGGTCCATTTGGTATATAGTGTTATTCAAGACCGCTGTTTCCCTTAATGATTTTCTGTATGATCAATCCATATTGAAGATGAGTTGTTGAAGTCTGCTATTGTTATTTTCCTGTTGAATTGACTCTTTTCTTCACTATATAATGAGCATTGTCTCTTGTGACAGTTGACTTAAAGGCATTTTGTATATTATAGAAATCACTACCCCTGCTTTCTTTTGTTACTATTTGTTTGGAGTATTTTTTTCATTCATTTACTCTTAGCCTTATGTGTCTTTAAATTTAAAGTGTTTCTCTTGTAGACAGCATATAGTTGAATCTGATTTTTATATTTTTTATTTGGTGAGTTTGATCCACTTAAGTTATTGATAAGTAAAATACTATGATTATGTTGTTAGTTGTCTTCTGTTTTATAGTTCTTTTGTTCCTCTTCCTTTTTGCTGTCTTATTATTTGAGTTTTTGTAGTGATAAGCTTTTATTCTGTCTTTTGTATCTACTATACTTTTGTGATTACCATGAGGTGTACATAAAACTTAGTCTATTTTAAGATAACATATTTTCAATTACCTACAAAAGCACGTTTATTACACACTGATATTGACGTGATAATTTACTTTTTATATTGTGCATTATTAATATTTTGGTTGTAGTTATTAAAACTTTTATCTTTTTAATTTCTGTTAGGATTAAAAGTGACTTATACATCTCCATTACAATATACATTGTAATGTATTAGTCTGTGTATTTCCATTTACCAGCAAGATTTATATTTTTATATACTTTTATATAGTTGTTTGGTATTCTTTTGTTACAACTTGAAGAACTCCCTTTCACACTTCTTATAAGGAGCACCTAGTGTTGACATACTTCCTTAATTTTCATTTGCCTTGGAATATCTTTAGCTCTCATTCACTTTTAAAAGATATTTTTACCAGATATAGTATTTCTGATGACAGCTTTTTTTCTCTTTCAGCACTTTGAATATATCATCCCACTCTCATCTTGCCTGCAACAGTTCTGCAAAATCTGCTAATAGCTGTACGGAAATTTATTTACATGATGAGTCATTTTTCTCTTGCTTTCAAATTTGTCTTTGGCTTTTAAAAATTTAATAGAAATTTCTCCTGGAGCTCTTTAGGTTTTACCTATTTGAGTTCTCACATGAATTTGCTTGTCCATTTTCATCTTCAGATTTTAAAAAGTTCAGCCATTATTCCTTTAAGCTTTCTGTTCCTTTTTCTCTTCATCTTCTGAATGTCCCATAGTGCATATATTAGTTTGCTTCCTGATTGGTTTGCTTGCTGTAAGTCTAGTGGGATTTTCTCACTTTTCTTTCTTCTCTCTGACTAATAATATGAAATGATGTGTCTTTGAGTTTATTCCTTCTTCTGCTTGATTCAGTCTGCTGTTGAAACTGTTTTATTTTTCAGTTCAGTCATAATAACTGCAGCTCCAGAATTTCTGTTTGGTTCTTTTTATGGTTTCTATCTCTTTGTTGAACTTCTAATTTTGTTTATTTATTTTCCTGATTTGTTGTCTGTAGCTCACTGAGCTTCTTTAAGGTAATTGTTTGAATTCTTTGTCTGGCAGTTATGGATCTCTGTTTCTTTAGGGTTGGTTACTGGAACTTTATTTTGTCTTTTTGATGGTGTCATTTTCCTGATTCTTTGTGATCCTTGTATCTTTGTTTTGGTGTCTATGCCCTTGAAGAAGCAGTCACCTCTTTCCATATTTATAGACTGTCTTTGGCAGGGAAAGCTCTTCACATGTCATTTTGAAAGATTCTGGGCAGGACATTTGGCAGGGTCTACAGGTGGCCCTGTTGATGAGGTCCATGGGTGGGCCAGGTGTCAGGGCCTGTGGGTAAGTGGATTTGTGTCCAGAATGTTTGTATTGTGAATATCGCCATTTATTATTTATTTTTCTGTTCGCAACCTGTGTCTTTTTTGGAAGTAGTTGTTACAGCTGTTACCAGAGATGTTTCTGAATTACTCTTGCTTATCCTTGCTTATCCCCTTGTCCATTTCATCTAAGATGACTTTATTTCTTGTGGCTTCTGATATCCTGTAATAATAATTCCTGCACTTGACTAAACCATATATATTTCCCTGGACCTCCTTTCTTGGCATATTAAACTCAGTGGTATGTGTTTCCTCTTCTGAAAGCTTCCCTAGCCCTTATTGATATAATTTGGCACATCTGTGTGTTTTCAGTCATCTTTGTTAGTTTTACCTTTGAAAAATAGATTATAATCTCCTATAAGGCAGAAATATCTTAAATTTTGATCTTTTTCCATGGCATTTAGCATAGTTTGTTAATATTTAATATGTGTTTCTGAGATTACTGATTTGTCCACTCTGTTGGTTAGCTTGATATCTATTACAGATATGCTTGGAGCATCTTATAGTAGCAGGAAGCATGAAAATGTCAAAAAAAATAGTGATAATAACTAAGATTGGTCACAGTGAACTAACAGGAGCCAACCTGAAAGATCTCCCTATGGCCAAAACTGCAACAATTTGAGAAGCATTAAATAATAATACTGGCCTATATACCTCAAATAATAAAATAATTGTCCATGAGTCTATAGTATTGTCAGAAGTCAACTGAATGAGTCAATAAATGGGTGAGAATAAACAAGTATCTTTTCTTGCAGAATTCTAAATAAAAAAAGATGGTATGAAAGAAACAATAATTAGAACATCTAGTTAGAACTCCTACAGGCAAACTCAATGATGAATACTAAAAATGAGTGGCCAAAACTTTAACAAGGAGCAGGACAGTTAAAATGACTCCAAGTAGTATCTCTAACATATTAATTACTACTGTGGCTTTTCACATATGTCTAAATGTTTTCATATTCTTCCATCAGGAGATGGAACTTAATTTTTTCCCCTTGACTGCATGATAGAATTAGTGACTTGCTTGAAACTAATATAGAAGAGGAAAGTAGTAATTGTGAATAAACCTGGCAAGCACCACCTTAATCAAGTAATCAATGTTCACATCACCTTTTAAAGTCATGTTGATATCATATACCTCTGATATTATGATAAATGTACTTTACCATTGTGATTTTTTTCCTAATATCCATAACGCACATCTAGCTGTGACAACACAGTAGGAAAATTCTGAATATTCTATGAAATATCAGACCAGTGCTCTTAAATATTGCCAAGGTCGTGAAAAGCAAAGAAAACCTAAAACTCTCACAGTTCGGTGCAGACTAAAGAAATGTGACCTCCGTGGCATCCTAGACTAGATCCCAGGTCAAAAATGGGACACAGTTGAAAACCTAGTTTAAAAAGAATAGAGTATAGACTATAGTTAATTGTAGTGTATAAATATTAATTTCTTAGCTTGATAACTCTACCACATTGGGGTGGGGGAGAGAGAAAAAAATATTTAAGATAATTATCTTTAAAAAATTTAAGATAATAACATCTGCAGGGTAGGCCAGCAGGCTGGAGATCTAGGGAAGAGTTAATATTACAGCTCAAATCCAAAGACAGTCTGGAGGCAGAATTCCCTTACCTTATGTGCTTCAACTGATTAGATAAGGCCCACCCACATTATGGAAAGTAATCTGCTTTACTCAGTGTCTACTAGTTAAATGTTAATTTTAACATCTTCACAGTAACATCTAGACTGGTGTTTGCAAATATCTGGGTACCATGGCCTAGACAAGTTGACAACATAAAATTATCACTGCATTAAAATTTAAGGCATAAAATTTTAAAGACCTTGAGTAAGAAGCAATTTATGGTTGGGCAAATACCAGATTGCAAGAGGCTTAGTATCTCAGATAGAGAATGAGGTGAGTATTTATTGGGAAAATGCAAAGGCAAAATAAAATTGTTTGAGTGGTTTGCGATTACAAAATGGCCTTTTCTTTGATACCTTCTTGGAAAGTCCCTAGTCACGTAATCATGTTTGTTAGCTGCTTACGATGCACTGGGTTAAGTTTTAGTTTTAATGTAAGCATTTATCCGAAGTGACTCAAGTTAAGTTTTGCTCAAGTTGGCAATTTAAGCAAGATGAAGGTTATTTTGAAGGCCTCTGGGTTTGCTTGCTCAGGAATTTTTGAGGTCTGGCCCCCACCTTAATTTTGCTTAACAGCAGTCGGGAATCTGACCATGCCTCGGCTGGGTCCTCCAGCTGCGAGTCTTCCAAAGCAATGGCCAGGCCTGCAGTAATTTCAACCAGAGCAGGATCTACAGCAGCTCTGCTCAATTGGAGCAGAATGTATTCCCAAGTTCAGTGTTTGTTGGCAGGATTTAGTTTCTCATAGGCTAATAGACAAAGGGCCTAGGTTTCTTACTGGCTGTTGGCTTAGAAACATCCCTCAGATTCTTTCCAAATGGGCCTCTCCATAAGGTGGTTCAGAAAGTAGCCGCTTATGTTAGAGAAAGAGGACAAGAGAGATGTCATTTCTCACTTTTGTCATAGGTGACATCCCATGCACCTATGATGCACCTCTAGTTGAGATTCACTATATAACATAATGAGCAGACTATTTCTTTTTTTTTTTTGAGACGGAGTTTCGCTCTTGTTACCCAGGCTGGAGTGCAATGGCGTGATCTCGGCTCACCACAACCTCCGCCTCCTGGGTTCAGGCAATTCTCTTGCCTCAGCCTCCTGAGTAGCTGGGATTACAGGCACATGCCACCGTGCCCAGCTAATTTTTTGTATTTTTAGTAGAGACGGGGTTTCACCATGTTGACCAGGATGGTCTCGATCTCTTGACCTCGTGATCCACCCGCCTCGGCCTCCCAAAGTGCTGGGATTACAGGCTTGAGCCACTGCACCCAGCCTGAGCACACTATTTCTACTTGATCTAAGGGTTTTGGTCAGAAATAGTCTGTTTTGAAATGACAGAGGATGCTGGGAACTGATATTTCTGGTGAAGAACTTAGGTCTGATCCTTGGAAAATAGGGAGCCCTTGCACGTCCTTGAGTAGTGGATGTACACAGAGTTACATTTTAAGAATTATCTCATCTATACACTTACTTTTTTATTTTGAGACAGAGTCTTACTCTGTTGCTCTGGCTGGAGTATAGTGGTGTGATCTCAGTTCACTGCAACCTCCACCTCCTGGGTTCAAGCCATTCTCCCGCCTCAGCCTCCTGAGTAGCTGGGACTGCAGGCACGCATCACCATGCCTGGCTAATTTTTGTCATTGTAGTAGAGACAGGGTTTCACCATGTTGGCCAGGCCGTTCTTGAACTCCTGACCTTAAATGATCTACCTGCCTCGGCCTCCTAGAGTGCTAGGATTACAGACGTGAGTCACAGTGCCCTGCCTCATTCACTTTAGTTCAAATGTTTGTCACCGTTATAGTCTGAGGATGACCCATTTGGGGCTCTTTTCAGGATGAACTACAGGAATAAATACTGGGTAGAAGTTTATGGTTGATAATGGTTTGGATGTTTGTCCCCTCCAAATCTCATGTTGAAATTCGATTCCTGGTGTTGGAGGTAGGGCCTGGTAGGAGGTGATGGGATCGTGGGGATGGATCCCTCATGAATGGTTTAGCACCATCCCGTTTGTGATGGGTGAGTTATCAGTAAGTCCATGCAAGATCTGATTGTTTAAAGGACTCTTGGACGTATACCTTTTCTCTCTTGCCCCTGCTGTCATCATGTGAGGGACCTGCTCCTATTTGTTTTCCACCATAGTAAGCTTCTTGAGGCTGCACCAGAAGCAGACACCAGCACCGTGCTTCCTATATAGGCTGCAGAACTGTGAGCCAAAATAAATATTTCCTTATGAATTACCCAACCTCAGGTATTTCTTTATAGCAACGTAAGAATGAGCTGACATAATGGTGGTGCATAAATTGTGATGTCATGAGTTGCAATGAGTGGAAAACGGTGTTGACAGGTTTTCAGTGACAGGGATAAAGAAAGCTTCTCTATTTTTACTGCGGGCTCACTCTTAGTCCATTTGTGCTGCTATACCAAAATACCATAGATGAGGTAATTTATAAAGAATAAGGCTGGGCACGGTGGTTCAAGCCTGTAATACCAGCACTTTGGGAGGCCGAGGCAGGTGGATCACAAGGTCAACAGATCGAGACCATCCTGGTCAACATGGTGAAACCCCGTCTCTACTAAAAATACAAAAAATTAGCTGGGCATGGTGGCGCATGCCTGTAATCCCAGCTACTCGGGAGGCTGAGGCAGGAGAATTGCCTGAACCCAGGAGGCGCAGGTTGCGGTGAGCCAAGATGGCGCCATTGCACTCTAGCCTGGGTAACAAGAGTGAAACTCTGTCTCAAAAAAAAAAAAAGAATAAAAATTTGTTTGCTCACAGTTCTGGAGGCTGAGAACTTCAAGATAAATGCACTGGCCGCTTCAGTTTTCTGGAAAGGGAAGCTCTCTTCCAAGATAGTTCTGGACGGGAGGAACCCTTTGCCCTCATATGGCAGAAGGCAGAAGAGCAATTATCTAAATGTTGTGTGAAACATTTTTTAATAAGGGCCTTATTCTCATTTACCTGGGAGGAGTACTCATGGCCTAATCACCTCTTCAAAGACTAATTTCTCATGGTAAAACCCCATCTCTACTAAAATACAAAAAAAATAGCCGGGTAGGGTGGCATGCACCTGTAGTCCTAGGTACTTGGGAGGCTGGGGCAGAGGAATCACTTGAGCCTGGGAGGCAGAGGTTGCAGTGAGCTGAGATCACATCACTGCACTTCATCCTGGTAACAGAGCAAGACTCTGTCTCAAAAAAGAAAAAAAAAGACCAATGTCAATACTATCACATTGGCAACACCTGATTTTTGAAGGGGACACATTCCAGCAACGGTATTCCACCCTGGCCTCTCCCAAATTTGTGTCCTCTCACAAGCAAAATGTATTGATTCCATCCTAGCAGCCCAATCTAAACTTGTTCTAGCATCAACTCAAAGTCTAAAATCCCGAATCTCGTCTAAATTCTATATGGGTGAGACTCAAGACACAATTCATCTCAAGGCAAATTGCTCTCCTGCTATGAACCTGTGAAGTTAAACAAGTCATATGCTTGTAAAATATTAATGCAATCGTGGGGCTGGGAGCAATGTTTAATGCCTGTAATCACAGCACTTTGGGAGGCCAAGGCAGGTAGATCACTTGAGGCCAGGAGTTTGAGACCAGCCTGGCCAACATGATGTAACCCTGTCTCTACCAAAAATTTAGCCGGTGTGGTGGCAGGAACCTGTAATCTCAGCTACTCGAGAGGCTGAGGCAGGAGAATTGCTTGAACCCCAGAGGTGGAGGTTGCAGTGAGCCGACATCCTGTCACTGCATTCCAGCTTGGGTGACAGAGCGAGATTCTGTCTCAAAAATAAAGTAAAATACAATGGTGGGACAGACATAGGATAGACATTTCCATTCCAAAAGGGAGAGATAGCAAAGAAGAAAAGGTAACAAGTCCCAAGTGAGTGTAAAACCCAACAAGGCGAGCGACATTAAATCTGAAGACTTGAAAGTGATCTTGTACTTCGTGTCTTGCCTTCAAGACATACTGGGGTGGGTTGGATCTCCAAGGCTCCAGGAGACCCTTCTGTGACAGCTTTGTGGGCATGGCCTATGAGGCAGCTCTCACAGGTTGGAGTTCAGCCCTTGTAGTTCTCTCAGGCTGGAGTTGCATGCTGTGGCTCTACAATAATGGGGGACCTGCCCCCATGGCTGCACTGAGGATTGCCATACTGGGGCCTCTCTGCAGTGGCTCCAACCCCACAGTTCTACTAGTTATTGAGCTAGTGAATGCTCTCTGCCATAGCCTTGCCTATGTGGCAAGCAGGTCCTGCCTCGGTCCCAAGGCTGCCTGAGACATCCTTTAAAATGCAGGTGGAAGTAGCCATGCCTCCACAGCTCTTGCGCTCTGTAAGCCTCAGAACTACCACACATGGAGGCTGCCGAGATTTACACCTACAGCTGGGTTCACTCAAGCCACAGCTGGGGAGGCTGAGGAATGCTATGCCAGAATGTGGGGAGCAGAGACTTGAGACTGTCCTGGACAGTGAGCCCCCAGATACCCTGGGCACCCTGGGCCACTTCCTCAAACCCTAGCACTCTGGGCCCGCGATGGGAGGGGCAGCCTCAAAGATCTTCGAAATGCGTTTAGCGCCATTGGTCCGTTGTCTTGATGAATAGCACTTAGCTTCCTTCTGTCCATACTCATCTAACCAAACAGTCACTTGGTCATGCCCTTGGTTTTCTCTTCTAAATGCACGTTTAAAAATTCTCCACATGGCCAAGCTAAAAATTTCCCAAATTCTCAGGATTTGGGATAATGGAAAATTCAGAATTGACTCCAGCAAATATTCTAGTTAATTGCTTTTGAGTTCTGCATTCCACAAAGTCCTGGGACAGGACAGAAGTCAACATAACTCTCTGCCAATTGATAACGAGGATGGCCCTTCCTTCAGGTTCCACTACCTTGTTCCTTGTGTCCATCTGAGATCTCAGCAGAATAATCTTCACTGTTCGTATTTATACCAGCATTCTGTTCACAACCACTTAAGGCATCTACAGGAAAGTCAGACTTTCTCTGCAGCCTTCTGCCTCTTCTTAGCCTGCACCAGAGTTGCCCTCAATGTTCTGTCCATGATGGTAGAGGCTCTATCCAGCATTTACCCATTACCATTCCAGCTTCTACCCATTACCCAATTCCAAAGCTGTTTCTACATTTTTAGGTATTTATTATAGCATTATCCCCTTCCTCTGGTTCCAATTTCTGTCTTTGTCATTCCTGTAACAAATACTATTGATTAGGTAATTTATTAAAGAATAGGCCGGGCGCAGTGGCTCAAGCCTGTAATCCCAGCACTTTGGGAGGCCGAGGCGGGTGGATCACTAGGTCAAGAGATCGAGACCATCCTGGTCAATATGGTGAAACCCCGTCTCTACTAAAAATACAAAAAATTAGCTGGGCATGGTGGCGTGTGCCTGTAATGCCAGCTACTCAGGAGGCTGAGGCAGGAGAATTGCTTGAACCCAGGAGGCGGAGGTTGCGGTGAGCGGAGATCATGCCATTGCACTCCAGCCTGGGTAACAAGAGCAAAACTCCATCTCAAAAATAATAATAATAAAATAAAAAGAATAGAAATTTATTTTCTCACAGTCCTAGGGGCTGGAAAGTTCAAGATTAAGGCACCAGAAGATTCGATTGTCTGTGGTGCAGGCTGCTCTCCGCTTCCACGATGGTTTATCTGGAGGGGAGGAATGCTGTGTTTGCACGCGGTGAAGGCAGAAGGACCACCTGCCTGAATGCTGTGTGAGCCTCTTTTGTAAGGGTCTTAATCGCTTTCATGAGGGAGGAGTCCTCACGGCCTAATCATGTCTTAATGGCTCTATCTCCTCATACTATCATTGGCAACACCTGACACATTCAACCCCCTAGCACTCTCTTTAATTAGACCTTCCAGGGCGAGGAAACAGGGAGGGTGTAGGGGAATTCAAGTCCCTGTGGGCTTTTAGCTCCTTTGTTCGGTACTATATTGTGTGGGTCTGGCAAGGACAAAGCAGTGTTCTCAGTGAGCCATTGCAAAATGAAGGTATGCAGAGGAACTAGATGTCAAATCCATAAATGATGAGATTCCTGACGAGCTTCTTTTGAATTAAAGTACTGAGTATGGGGGAAATACGAATGCTTATTAGTGCCATAAGACAACATTTCTAAATGAACATTACAAATCAAACAGTCTTTGTTTCTATTGCTTCTAGGGAATTGTAGCCACCATCATTTTGTGGCTCTGCGCTTGTAAAAGTACAGTACATTTTTTCATTGTACCTTCCAGAGTAAAAGGGCGTATGGTTTCTGTCCACAGTGACAGACATGTTTTCTTGAGCAATGCCAAGGAAAGGCCACATTGGATATCTGAGTCTCACAGCCTGTGATTTAAATTTGAGGCTAAGTTTACAACTGGCATGTCTGGAGCTTGCCGAGCTCCGTAAAAAGCCGTGGTGCCATTCTGGACTACGGTTGGACAGAACAGGACCCTGTAGGATCATGTACCTCTCTGGTAACAGGACACTGATTTTCTTTGTACTATTACCTGGCTGTGTTGTTAGGTACACTATCTACTTTCACACCAAACCCTGGAAAATAATGTCCAACTTCATGAAGTGATTTTTTTCCTTTTTTTTTTTTTGTCAACTAAGGTATGGAAAACCTATTTTTTTCTAAAGTGTATAATCTGGCTTTTCAGTTATAATAGAAGAATTTCTGTAAATGTCTAATCATGTCTGTTTGTTTAGTTATACTTGATCTTAAATGCTACCTTCCTCACTGAAGCCTCCTTGATTCCATTCATCCCCAAAAGAGAGGATCTCCGACTCCTCTGAAGCTTCAGACCACATTTTCCATCACTGACATCCCCCATGATCTGTTATACAATAGTAACTAATCTTTCCTAACCCTTTTGTTTTTTTGAGATGGAGTCTTGCTCTGTCGCCCAGGCTGGAGCACAGTGGCATGATCTCAGCTCACTGCAACCTCCACCTCTAGGGTTGAAGCAATTCTCCCTGCCTCAGCCTCCCAAGTAGCTGGCATATGTACCACCACACCTGACTAATTTTTGTATTTAGTAGAGATGGGGTTTCACCATGTTGTCCAGGCTGGTCGAACTCCTGACCTCAAGTGATCTGCCTGCCTCAGCCTCCCAAGTGCTAAGATTACAGGCATGAGCCATCACTCCGGCTAATTTTTGTATTTAGTAGAGATGGGGTTTCACCATGTTGGCTAGGCTGATCTCAAACTCCCGACCTCAAGTGATCTGCCTGCCTTGGGCTCCCAAAGTGCCGGAATTACAGGCGTGAACCACTGTGCCCGGCCAACATTTCCTAACTTTTGATGACTTCATACTATATGCCACTCAGTGCACAAAGCACTTAATATGGCTTATCTTACCTAATCCTCAGACAGCCTTTGTGGGAAGTAGTATATCCTGCAGATAGTTATAGGGTTTTAGTACCTCGCCCAAGGCCATACGGCCAGGAAGTACTGAAACAGGAACACCCCCAGACAGACCCCATTATTACAAACAGCTACTGGTGCCACCTTGTTATGGTTTTTGACACCCCAGTTGTATCTCCCTACAAGACAGTAAGATCTTGGCTAAAAGGCTGTTGATTACTGCAGTGCTCCTGGCATTTCTGACTTACTGTTTGGCTCGTAAGTATCTAATAAATAGTGACTGAGTGAATGTTTGAAAATTTCCATTAGGATTTTATAGAAAAAGGGCCTACTAGTGTAGGCATTTATTCTAAAAAAAAAATGTTTTTGTTTTGTTTTTTGTTTTTTGAGACAGAGTCTCACTCTCTAGGCCAGGCTGGAGTGCAGTGGTGCAATCCTGGCTCACTGCAACCTCTGCCTCCGAGGTTCAAGTGATTCTCAAGCCTCAGCCTCCTGAGTGCCTGGGATTGACAGGTGTGCACCACCACACCTGGCTAATTTTTGTATTTTTTGTAGAGACAGGTTTCACCACGTTGGCCAGGCTGATCTTGAACTTCTGGCCTCAAATGATCTGCCTGCTGGCCTCTCAAAGTGTTGGGATTACAGGCGTGAGCCATCGTGCCTGGTCTGAAAATTTGTTTTTGAATGGCGTGTAGTAAACAGAATGCTAGTGTATGAGGTTGTAAGAAGAGTTGCTATTCATTTCACATTCCCCTCACTTAGTTCAGATCCATTGGTTCAAGTATTTTTCCCCATTCTTTGTCAAGCTCTCCTTTCTTCTTTGATGCAAAGATAAACTCTCTCTGCTTTCCTCTGTTCTTTTTCTTTTTTCTTCAGGTAATAATTCTAGGCTTTGGTTCTGTGGAACGTGAAAATACAATCAATCATTTCCTTCTGTTTCTCTATTCATGACTTAAGCTTCCGTGGCCAAAAGTCCCATAAACTAAAAATGGTTTCAGTCACGCATGGCCTTCCTGACTCCATCGTGTTCTAGCCTACCGGGGGGACTTTTGGTCATGCAGTTGTAGCCATGAGCCAAAAGTTTCATGACAGATGAAAGTCTATGGCATCCAAAGCTATCATTTCAAGGGATGTGCAGAAGCATCTATTTGGTCAGCAGTGACCCTGGACACAGAGTGAGAGTGGGTACTAGGACAGCTGGTGGAGGGTAACGGTTGGGGGGGGTCTCTGGAACCATCAGAAACAAATGTGTGGATAGTTGGCTAAAAGCGAGAGTGGAATTCCAACTAGAGCCCTGCCTCTGCCACCCTCAGCCATTAAGGTGGATGTAGCCACAAAGAGATACAGTAATATCACTCCGTGATAGCCACAGAGGATGCGGCTCCATTCCTGATCAGAGAAACTAAGTGTTCTCATTCATCGGGACAGTAGAGGAACTGTGGGTCACATAGAGGAGCCAGAGAAAGACGAGAGATTTGCAGCGCTAGCCTTGATGCAGCCCCGCACACAATCCCACAGCAAACACAAGGGAGCTCCTCAGTTTCCACCAGCTTTCTCTCTTTGCATAAGGAAGAAAGGTTGGGAGAAAAAAATATACTGCTTAAAGCTGGGCATTTGTATTTATGTGGGCCTGACTGAATAAGACAATATTTAATATAAAACTAAAGCAAATTAGGCAACACAAGTTCTTAATTAATGAGTAAAATTTGAATTAATTTCTTACGTTGCACTGTTATCTGTTCTCTTGTAAATTCAGTTTGTGAAATATTTGTCTAAATCACCAAGTCCGCAGAGTGAGATGAGGGAATGTACCTGCCCTGAGGCTTTGAGACTTTGATGGTTGCAGGTTCTAAGCCTGAGGTCAGCAATCTATGCATTGAGTTTCCTTGTCTGTAAAATGGAGCCAATACTTTTCAATTGCAGGGCTGTTTATATTAAAGATCTCAGATTTAAAAGCCACTTGCACAGTGCCTTATATCTGGTAGGCACTCAGTAAACACTGCCATTGCCCTTGTGTTCATACCCTGCCCACAGTTATTCCATCCCAGCCTAGTTAGATAAGAGGAAAAGCAGAAGTTTGCTTGGTTATAAATACTCCTGACCTTTAGAAATTTCTAAATGCAATACTGAAAGGTTACTGTCCCACCCTGCCATCCATGAATAAGAAGATTTGGGGTACAAAATTGATAGAAATTAATAGCATCATGCTGATAATACATACAGGTGATGATGGCACTTTAGACATTTCCTGATGATGCGCTTTTCTTTGCTTACGGAAGCCTCTGGTACGTCAGCACCACACTGTCTTCCGTGGGACTTCCTTTGTGAACAGTGTCCATTTGAAAGACTTTTGTGAATACATTGTTTCAATCAAGTCCCCAGAGAATACACTCATCTTCTGAGCTGCTAACAGTTTGAAGGTTTGTTAATTTTTCATTTTTTTTTTTTTACTGAAGATACTAATTTTGAAGGATATTTTAATGGAAAATATTTATATTCTATTTCAATTAGAACTCTGGGAGTAGATTTTAAATGGATTTTCATTTCTTAATCTCATTGAAACTTAGATATAAATGAAAATAAATATCTTGTCATACTTTGTTGTGTATACCGTGTGGAATGTAACAAGGATATTAGAAATAAAACATACCCCATATTGGCTTAAAACAAATTTCATTTTTGCATTTATAAATTCTAACTGAATAGATTCAATCAATTTATACCAAGGGTCTACATGTATCAGATTTAGTTAAGTACATTGAATTATTTAAGACCTTATGGGTAAATTATATTTTGAAACATTGGAAATCAAAACTGCATTTGTCAATATCAACTAGTATTATCGTTTTTCAAATTGTAAAACTCGGTGGCCAGAATGTTTGCAGTCAGTCCTACCAGAGGAAATCCACCCTATGATTTATAAATGATAGAATAGGATTTGTTTGGGGTTTTGTGTGTATGTGTATTAACAGTTTGAAAAATTACTAAAACTGTTGTTGCTTACTCAAGGAAAAAGCTTGCTGGCAGAGCAAGCCTTTCATTTTGGAAATACATGTTTGCAGTTGAGATAGTACCAAGTAAAGTACTTTTATTTTGAAGGTACTTTCTGACAAAGACCTAACCAAAGGCTAAATTCAGTCCAGGCATCTTTCAAAGCTGGAAAAAGAAACAGGATATAGGGTGAGGCTTGGTCCATTGAGTGGATGAAAACTAAATGAAGAGCAAACGGGAAGGAACACAGTACTTTCTAGAATGACCTATCTTTTCCCATAGGCATTTATTTCATTTGGAGGTACTTTTATTCTGTCCATGGTGACAAATGCTTTCTCCCTTCATAGCCCTTTACTGTGGTTTTAATTTTTTTAATTTCTTTTATTTCTACTAAGAATCAAAGTAGATTTTATGGTAGTGCTGGGCTAGACTCCAGTTTCCCCACTGCACCCCACCCTTTGCTGTTGGGCCTTATGATTAACCCCATTGAACAGTGAGGCAGGGGGTATTTACTAGGGTATGGGGTACATGGGAAGTTGTGCCTCCATCCTCAGCTCTCCAGCCTGTCAATTCGGTAGGATATCACAGTGTGTTGGAACCTAATAACTGTTTCCATAGAAACAGAAGGGCTGGGAAGGACGTGAGAAGTTATCTAAGTGCTTCTCCCTGGTATACAAGCAAGATTCTGCATGAACTGTCTGAAACCAATAAAAGTCTATTTGTTTTCTTTTTTTTTTTTTTTGGAAACAGAGTCTTGTTCTATTACCAGGTTGGAGTGCAGTGGTGCGATCTTGGCTCACTGCAACCTCCAACTCCCTGGTTCAAGTGATTCTCCTGCCTCAGCTTCCCAAGTAGCTGGGATTATAGGCATGTACCACCATGCCTAGCTAATTTTTGTATTTTTAGTAGAGATGGGGTTTCATCATGTTGGCCCGGATGGTCCATTCTCTTGACCTCATGATCCACCTCCCCGGCCTCCCAAAGGGATGGGAAAACAGACATGAGCCACTGCACCTGGCCAATCTATTTGTTTTCAAACCTTCATACCCAGGGGTCCAAGTTCCTTTTTTCTTAGTTTTAAACATTTATTTATTTAATTTATTGTGGTTGAAGAAACATACATATAAGACATGAAATCTACCCTTTAACAAATGTTTAAGCGCATGCGTTAGTGTCGTTAACTCTGTGCGTGTTGTACAGCAAATCCTGACAGTTTTTTCATCTCGAATAACCAAAACTCTACACCTGTTGTAAAGCGACTCCCTGTTTCTCCTCCCTTCAGCTCTGGCAACCACAATTTTACCAGATTCTATGAGCTGACTGCTTCAGGTACTTCATATGAATGAACTCACGCAGCATTTGTCCTTCTGTGACTGGCATGTTTCACTTCGCGTAAGGACCTTAGTTTATCTGTGTTGTCACTGGTGACAGGATTTTCCTGTTAGGCTTCACCATCTTCTGTTCCATACACAGACCGTGTTTACTCATTTGTCACAAGGCGTTTAGGTTGTTTCTACATCTTAGCTATTGTGAATAATGCAGCAGTGAACTTGAGTGTGCACATATTTCTACAGGATCTTGTTTTCAGTTTTTTTGATATGTACCCAGAAGTGAAATTGCTGGATCATATGGTAGTTCTATTTTTAAACTGTGGAGGAATCTTCATACTGCATAGCAGAAGTACCATTTTGCATTCTCACCCTCAGTGTACAAGGGTTCTAGTTTCTCTATATCTTTACTAATACTTGTCTACTTTTTTTAAATAATAACCATCTTAAGAGGTGTGAGGTGACATTTCATTGTGGTTTTGATTTGCATTGATAATTAGTGATTCTGAGTATCATTTCATGTATCTGTTGACCATTGGTATGTCATCTTGGGAGAAATGTCTGTTGAAGTCCTTTGCCCATATCTAAATTATATTATTTGGATATTTTGCAGTTGAGTTGTAGGCATTTATTATACATTTAATATATTAACCCCTTATCAGATATATGGTTTGCAAATTTTTTTCCATTCCATCAGTTGCCTTTTCTTTCTGTTGATTGCTTCCTTGGTTGCATAGAAGCCGTTTGATTTGATATAATTCTACTTGTCTATTTTTGTTTTGTTACCTGCGCTTTTCTTGTGATACCTAAGAAATCACAGCCAAGACCAAATGTTATAGAGCTTTTCCCCTGGGGTTTCTTCTAGTAGGTGTGTAGTTTCAAATATTGTATTTAATTATTGAATTCATTTCGGGTTGGTTTTGGTGTGTGTTTTAAAATAAGGATCCAGTTCCGTTCTGTGGCATGTGGCTCTACAGTTTTCCCTGCACGACTTATTAAAGAAACCGTTCTTATACTTTTGTGGAGTCTTGGAACCCTCGTTGAAGTTAATTTGACCCTGTATGGATGGGTTTATTTCTGGACTCTCCTGTTTCATTGGTCCATGTATGTGCCTTTATGTCAGTACCATGCCGTTCTGACTACTGTAGTAGCTCTTTATAGTGTACAATTTTTCCATCTTCTTGACTGAAACTCTCTATATAACATATAGAAAGTCTGTTGTCGTGTTTTGACATCAGGAAGTATGAGGCTTCAAATTCAACACCACACTGCTGCATGCAGCATACTACATACTGGCTGGAATTTGGTCTGCTAGTATTTGTTGCTAGCAAAAAAATTGCTAATGTTTTCTTGAGAATTTTTACACTTATATTCATTAGGGATATTGGCTTGTAGTTTTCCTGCGGCATATTTGGCTTTGGTAACAGGTGTATGCTGGCCTCATAAAATGAGGTAGGAAATGTTCCATCCTTTTCAATTTTTTAGAAGAGTTTGAAAAGGATAAGCATTAATTCTTTTTTAAATGTTTGGTAGAATTATCTTGTGAAGCTATCTGATATGGGACTTATCTTTGTCGGGAGATTTCTAACTATTGACTCAATCTGCTTACCAGTCAGATTAGTCTGTTTAGGCTTTCTATATTTTTCTTTATTTAGCCTTGGTAGGTTGTATGTTTCTAAAACTGTATCAATTTCTTCTAGGTTTGTAATTCGTTGGCATGTCATTGTTCATTGTAGTCTCTCGTAATCCTTTTTACTTCTGTGATATCAGTTGTAATGTCCCATCTTTCATTTCTGATTTTGAATTTTTCTCAAGAGAGCCAGTATAATTTTTGGCCTCATATCATGTTAATTTATTTCTTCTTCTGTGGAATAAGAAAATTTATTTGTCAGAGTTCCCCTGTATCATCATACTCTCAGTTCTTAAATCATCCTTTTTCTCCTTGGGAGAGATAAGCCCGTTTTTTAAACTTTTCCTATAAATTTACATAATCCAAAATTTTAATTATCCTCACAGTTCTTTCCTGAGTCCCTTAAATCCCCTACATTTCGCTTAAGTTTAGGAGCCCAAATAGGTTGAAGGAGCATTAAACATCATCTACTGATGTTTCTTCATCAGGGCAGTATTGGCATTTTAAGTGGGACAGTTGCAAGATTGTCCCATGCGTGTTAGAATGTTTAGTAACTGTCTGGGCACAGGGGCTTATGCCTGTAATCCCAGCACTTTGGGAGGCCGAGGCAGGTGGATCACCTGAGGACAGGAGTTCAAGACCAGCCTGGCCTACATGAAGAAATCCCATCTCAACTAAAAATACAAAAACAATTAGCTGGGCATGGTGGCGGGCACCTGTAATCCCAGCTACTTCGGCAGAAAGGTGGAGCTAGGAGTACCCCCTTTCTCTAACTCTGGGTACCATTCTCTTTCCACTCTGTTGTACTCTTTTACTCTGAGCTTACATTTATTTTTTAGCTGCCTAGAAATACACTAACATACGTACATGGAGGGATAGACTGTTTTGAAAAACCAGAAATTCTGGTTTGGTGTTTAAAGGAGATCATTTGCCTTGATATAGGAACATGGATGAGGGAAAGATAATGTTAGAATTCAGTACAGGAAAACGGCAGAGAGAGGACAGCTCTGGGGATGGAGGGAACAGCCAAACTTGGACCTCAGAAAAGTGGTGGGGCTGATGCCACGAAGGTAGCACATCAGTTACTGAGAGCAGAAGGGGTAGAAAATCTGAAATCTGGGAGAAGACTAAGAAAAGGTAAGTCATAAGATAGTATTTTATTTTTCACTTGCTTTTCACCAAGTACCATAGTTTCAGCTCTCTGCTCTAGGTCACAAGCTGCCTCAGAAATTCAAGGATTCGTTTGTGGGGAGCTCGGAGCCCTGGATTACAGCCTAACCTCTCTCTCCCTTCAGTCCCAACATCCTTGGCCTCACCTCCTGCTACCTCCCTTAACATTCCTGCCTGCTGCCTCACTTACTGTTGCCAACACCCAGTTCCATCTTTATGCATGCGAAGTGCGGGGAAATGACTTGACAACTTCTGTTTTCTCCTGATTCCCCAAGGGCTCAAGGGCAATTATGAACTAGAAGGAGAGGACAGAGAAACAATTGACCTTTGGGGAATTTCTCCACCAAAAGCTTTGGGGAATTCCTCCCACACCCCCAAATGGCTCTGACCTCTTGAGGCTTTTAACATAATATAATATGACTACAGCCTCCCCACAAATGAGAAGAATTCATGAATTAACAACACAGTTTCCAATAGGGGTATCTCAATTTTTATAGTGGAATTATACTTAATATCTGCCTTAGCTTCCACAAAATACACATAGTAAGTACAGTGTTGAAAATGAGAACTGGACTAAAGGGTCCTTTTCTTTGATTTCTAGTAAAATGTGGAACACTACGTGGTAAGATGTATCATCTATGAATAGGCTGTATTTGTGGGGATAGAAAAAATAATATCAAAAGACTTTCATTATGTTGTGTTATTTAATTATTTTAAGCTTTTTGAGTGAGTTCCTGAGTCAGGTTTTTAAAATACGGGGGTTTTCCTGTCTTGTCTTCTTTTGTGCATAGGACATCAAGTTATATTTGGCTTCTCATATTTCTCATTTCCTGAAATGCACTACTAGCGGTATAAACATACCAGAATAAATATTAGCTTTATGAGAACACGTTCCTCTGCTAGTTGAAAAATAGCATATAATAAAAAATACAAGGATGTAATATTGAAAATTATAGATCAATATGCCCTCTTATTGTGGGTGTATATCTAATCCTCATGCATGGAGTCTACTTTTTTCAGAAAAATGCACATTGTATAATACCACTTACCTCTGTGATTTATTTCTACCCCTCATATTTAATAATATATTTCAAATGACTCTTTCATTACTAGTGAAATGTTTCAGGCTTATTTTCTACTGCGATTAAAAAAAAAAAACCCTCTCTGGCTCCTTGCCATTAATTCTAAGAATTACATGTGATCCAAAATTAATAAAATATTAGTAGGTTTCCTTCCTGCTGGAGTCACCCAGCATCCAATGAATGAGCTCCTTACAGATTATATTAGAAAATGTTTATTGGCAATTTTGAAAGAAAAGGGAGTCTTTGTGAGAAGCTTAAAAAAGTAATATTAATTGTAGTCTCGCACAGCTAATCAGGACTTATAAGTGTGCAGACTGTTATTCCAAAATCCAGACTCTACATTTGTAGAAACAATGAAAATTTGACATCTATTAACTGTAAACCTCATATTCACACCCCATAAAGAAGAAAAAGAGTAACTCACATAAATAGTGTATGAGTTCAAACATTTTTTTAAAACTAGAGGACTCAATGTAACTATATTCAGGCAATTCACTTCCATCTGGAAATAACCATCCATTTGTCAAAAGTGCCACTGACTTCTCATTGCAAGGACAGTCTTTTCTTCTGCAGCATGTCTCCAGGGTTTCTCTTTCTGAAGTTGGAAAATAATCATGCTTGTATATTCTCAGCTCAGCTCAGAAATAAGAAAGTTAGACTTATTGAAACAGCTCCTTCTAATTGTCTCATTTTCTACAGCTTTCTTTTTTTAAACAACAAATTTCAACAAATATATTAATTTTTATTGTCAAGTAACTTAAACCTACAGACAAGAGCAAAGCTTATGTATCCACTCCCATATTTAAAAATGTTTAAATGTTCTTCAGATACCTATTTCTCCTTTCCCAGAGGTATTATCACGATAATAAGGTTGTTATATATTATGCCATTCACCACATATATATTTATAATTAATCTATATATACGTATGTGCAGTTTTTTAAGTTTACATAGATGGGATCATACTGAATATAAACCTTTGAAACTTGTTTTTTCTCAATACCATTTTGTTTTAGAATTCTCTCTGTCAATATATGGAGATTTGCTTCATTCCTGGTGGTTAATTGTTACATAGTTTTCCACAAATGAAGTGTGTCCACTTTCTCATAATAGAACCAGTCTGTTGCTTTTTCTGGACAATCCCCTGCCTGCACCCACCATCTCTTCTTTTACAGTGGATATACGAGGTGACTGTGGGGTGCTGCTGTGTCTCATCTACCATAGAATAGGCACTTGGGAAATACCTGTTCTGTACATTCTGCTACAAAAACCTCTTACTCCCCTCTTCTCAGTGTTGTTTCTGTTTCATTTTGTTGTTTCTGTTGAATGTGCCTCTATCATTTTCTGTTGAGTTTTCCATGAGCGGTTTCTAATGTGGCTTTACTCATTGCATCTCAATCAACTATAATTGTATCTGAAGAGTAGGAAATGACAAGGGAAACAGAACAAAGACAAACCATAAGAGTAAAAGAAGGAAGAAAGGGTTACTTTCCCGCTTTAACTTCTAAAGGTTCACTTGGTGTCCAGGAGAGTTACTTTTTGAAGTTGCACATTCTCTTACACTTCATTATCTGGGAGGTCAGCTAGGTTTTGAGGCCTTTCTCTTTTGTTAGACAAATAAAAAATTTCTTTTTGTCTCTTTGTTTCAGACCCACATAAGAAAAATGTGCATGATTTTTTTTTAAAGTTTGGTACATTGTTAAAGCTTTCATGTCTCTCTCAAGTTAAATGTTGTTTAGTGTCTGGTACATTCACAAAATGAAAACTATCAAAAATTCTCAAATGAATACATATTTGTATTTTTGGTAGATTTTAGGCTTGTTTTATGGTGTATTTTACCTAGCATGTGCTCAATAAATCTTTTTTTGAATGATTGAGTGAATAAATCAAGTAACAAATATTCGTAGAGATTACAGTAATATTCGTAGAGGTGACATGGTCATTTGACTTGCAGATATGTTAAAATTTCTATTAATCACCTTTCATCTCTTAGAACATTTCAATACTTCAATGCTTAGACCTCCCGTAATTGAAAACTCAGGTCTATAAACAAATGGAATATTAGAGTTAACTCAGACCATCATTCCCAAAAGTATTAAAATTAGAGTCTGTGAGTCTGTGTTTAGGGTTCCCATCTTATTTAGGGCTCCAAAAAAATGTCCTGGCCGGGTGCAGTAGCTCACACCTGTAATCCTAGCACTTTGGGAGGCCAGGGCAGGTAGAAAACAAGATTAGGAGACTGAGACCATCCTGGCCAACATGGTGAAACCTCGACTCTACTGAAAACACAAAAATTAGCCGGGCGTAGTGGCGTGTGCCTATAGCCCCAGCTACTCAGGAGGCTGAGGCAGGAGAATCACTTGAACATGGGAGGCAGGGGTTGCAGTGAGCCAAGATCATGCCACTGCACTCCAGCCTGGTGACATAACGAGACTCTGTTTCAAAAAAAAAGTATCCTCTATGTTAAAAATTTAAGAGCTGTATATCTTAGAGTTTAGGCTATTCTCATATTCTGTTTTGCTATTCTAAGAGATTAAAGCCCTTTTCTTTTGGCCGGTTATATTTTTGTATATGACTATGGCCTGGGCCAGTGCCATCACTAAGAAAATGGAACTTTTAAAAATTCAAGAGTAAAAGCAACTATTTCTAGAACGGACACAGCCTTTCCTAGGTTCAATCATTACCCTTTTAAATTATTTATTCCCTTCCATATGCTGGAAATTATTAGACTGTAAATGATCTTACCACTTTCCCAATGTGATTTGCTTTATGAAAAGATTTAAGTAGGCTGGGCGCGGTGGCTCAAGCCTGTAATCCCAGCACTTTTGGAGGCCGAGGCGGGTGGATCACGAGGCCAACAGATCGAGACCATCCTGGTCAACATGGTGAAACCCCTTCTCTACTAAAAATACAAAAAATTAGCTGGGCATGGTGGCGCGTGCCTGTAATCCCAGCTACTCAGGAGGCTGAGGCAGGAGAATTGCCTGAACCCAGGAGGCGGAGGTTGCGGTGAGCCGAGATCGCGCCATTGCACTCCAGCCTGGGTAACAAGAGCGAAACTCCGTCTCAAAAAAAAAAATACAAAAAAAGAAAAGATTTAAGTATTGAGAACTTCCTTTGGTTTTCCTCAGCAGTGCTCTGGTCTTTTCTGAAAGTTGAGTTTATAGGGTTTCTCTCTACTTAATCTTTATTTTTGTTGTATTTGATAGAATTCTACTAAGCTACAATATTTATGCCAGTTTTCATTTTCAGCAGACTCATAATTGAGCCCAAATCCTCAGAAAAGAGACTTCCTGTCAGAAACATTGGCATACATCCCTATCGCTGCCCCGCTGGCCGTCCCCACACTGCTCAGGCTGTTGTGGACATGTGGAATCAGCAGGGAAATGCGTTCCAGTCTTAGCTCACATATGTTTTTAAGTAGAATTTGTTCTGTGGTGGTACTGAGAGCCCCAGTATTGAGATAATTAGTGCTATTTTCTTAATGGTCAATTTTTGATATTTATTAATAGCTATCATAATGATAGATCTGCTGATGGCCTTGGGTTCTTCCGTGGCACATTTGTTTATAAATGTGGTAGAATTCCAACAGCTTGTAAACTCTACTTCTGGTGGATTTTACTTCAGACAATCAACTCGCTGCTCTGCCACTCTGTCTGCCTTCAAGTTATTGCATGAAGACTCAGCCAGATCACCAGCAGACCTGCAGCTTCCTTGCTGCCCTCTCCCTTTCTCTGTGGGCAGGCCCATTCTCTCAGGAATACCAGCCAGGAGGGTCAAGCTACCGAGGAACATGAGAAAACGTGTCTCCTGAAATCCCTCTATATTTGTTTTCCTTTTCTTTGTATATCAGGGTCCATATTAATTTTTTAAGAAAGTAAAAATTAGGCTACCAATGGCTTAGCAGAAGGAAGATTGGTACTGGTTCTGGTACTGGATTCTAAATCTTTCAAGTACAGTTTGAGAAGGTGCTCATCAAACTTTGAAATACAATAAAGAAGAGTGGAAAAAGTAAGTGTAGTTCTTAATTCCAGTGAGAGGACCAGCAACTTCGTTTTGAATACATCAAAACCTGAATTTGAAATCTTCCATACAGAAACTGCAATGAAAAATGGAAGGGTAAGCAATGTATTATTCCCCAAAGTGTCTAGAAGACAAAAGTAGATCAACAGGTCTAAGCAGAAAACAAAGCTACTAAGTGTTGGGAACTTAGAAAAATCTTAAATTTCAAGTGTGCTCTTAACACTTGAGACAAAGACATAAACAATTAAGCCCAGAGAATCTCAAGGATGCTTGTATAAGGGACAAAATTAATATAAGAAAGCCTCCTTAATTAGGGTGAACCAGGGAGAGAGCACACCTGTTGGAAGCAGGTGACGTTTCAGTTCAAGGCCGGTTGTACACTCTCGAGTAAATCCAGTAATACAAGCTTGTTCCTGAAGGAAACCTCAACAACAATAAAAATCCTCGCTATCTTGCTTCACGAATCCCTCATTTTCCCCTAAGAGTTTTGCTCCAGGATGATACATACTGGAAGGAATCACAGAATTTGGCCTTTCACTGTCTTAAGCAACCTGTATTAACTTAGAAAAGCTAAGCCAGTGATAAACTTAATTTGAATATAGCTCTCCTACTACACTTTTTTGACAAATTCATTACTATTTAAATTAAAAGGATGTTTCAAGATTACAGGTGTATTGGTGCTGTAAACCAGAACGATGATTTCCAAGTGACGATTTTCATTTACATATAGCATTTTATTTCCCCTTAAAAGTAAGGTTTCACTCAAGGGGAAGAATAATAAAACAGGAACGTGCAGGTCACCTGCCTTCCTGCTTCTGTCTCCACTCAGAGGAAGAGGTTACAGACTGCAGACATCCAGCTCCCCTAGCACAGGGGAGATAAGCGGAGGAGAAGATAAGTACCAGGAAGGGTGATTGCCAGCCAGCTTTCTCTTCCCGATTAACCCAGAATTTGGCATGCAGCCAGTGTTTCTTGAGCCTTTATTGATAGCCCAGAGATGACGGTGTATGCTGGAGGTAGGAGAGGGAGTTCCTTTTTAAATAGATGCAAGAGAACTATCGATTTTTATGAAAAGGACATTTTTCTAAATTCTTTCCTAAAATAGGGACAACACGTGAATAAATACTATAGGCAAATATTTTCAAGATAAAATTTGTGAGATCATTTCCATTCATTTAGAATTTTCCACACACACACACAAAAGACTGTTAGTTACTGAACAGTGCCATCGCTGTTAGAAATTCCATCCTCAATTTTAGCAGAGAATGTGCAATACCCCCCCTCAAAAAAAAAGATGAGCTAAGGGAATGGAATGTACTTTTCATTATTTAAAAGAATTTTTTGTTGCTTTAAAATTCTGGATAAAAATCCAATAGTCATAGTTTCTTAGAATTATCACAAGAATATATATTCAACAAGCCAAAGGACGGCGGTCTTCGTAGGATGAAACAATGTTCAACATTTTACAGCTCAGTTTGCTCAGCAGAAAGATTACTAAATTGAAAGATCATGTGATGAAATTCCACTTACATGGAAAATATCTATTTATAAAAAAGATAATACAAGCCCCACAGGAAATATAATATATAAAAAGCTATTTTCACTTCTGCCCTTCTTAGCAAAATAAGACATTACCCACTTAAGAAATTCTACTCTCTTTTTTTCCTGTCTGAGAATTCCTGCCATTTGAGGAAATATGCTGTTGCTTAATTTATTGGTTGGAAATGCTAAAATTGTATTTGTGAAATTAATATTGTAAAAAGAGATGGCAAGATGTAAATGGTATTAACCTTTCATTACACTGTACTTAGAACTTTTCTCTTCCCCTGAAATTTCCATACCCAGCTTTAGTCTGTGGAGGTCCTGGAAGGCATTCGTAGAACTTGGCTCATATATTAGGCTACGATTTAAATGTTTGCTGAACAAATAAACAAGAAAAATAAAGATAGCCTACAAAGGTGAATTTCCAAAAATCCCGTAACTTCAGTGGGCTAAATACCAGATGGAGAAGGGCGCTGCAGATATGATGCTCCACATTTTCCTTTTATGCTTCGTCTCCAAGGCCCTACTCTATTTATTGCTGTGGCATCTGGTAGGCTTTCTTTTCTGGGCTCCACATGCTCCGTGCCATGTGTTAGAATTTTCCTGGAACGAAAGTCAAGGAAATACCGTTTCTAAAAATATGCCTTATGGAGTTTTTTAAATATAATATTTCCTTTCTACTAGCTCATTCACTTAGGGAGCCTAATAAATGGTATTCACATGTAGAAAAAAATCACGGTGAGTCTGATTTTGTCTATGCAACAAACATAACAATTATTTTAACAAAGAGTGCCAAGATTGTTCTCTTTTTCAGGAAATTTTATTTTTGTGTGTTTATGGCTACAGACATTCTGTGCTTACTAAAAATAGTAGCTAAAACATTTATTCAGTGCTTATTTATACCAGGAACTGTATTTTATATATATTGGCAAGTATAATCCTTTAACAGTCCTGTATAGTAGATATTAGTTTTTATATTTTATAAATGAGGAGATCTAGGCTTAGACCATTTGTGAAGCATGGCTAGTAACTTACAAAGCTGGAATTGCTTTCTCTTTTTTTCTTTTCTTTTTTTTTTTTTTTTTTGGTAAAAGACTCAGTTTTAAAGGATTTTTTCTTTAAACATTTTATTATGCAAATATTTAACTATGCCAAATAGTTTAAAGAAATGTACAGCAAATACTCACACCCACCACTGTGCATCATTCTATCCCTCTATCTATTCATGAATCTTACTTTTGGATACATTTCAAAGCAAGTTATAGATATTACAGCATATCTTCCTAAATACTTGGATGTGTGCATGACCAGAATTTAAATTTTATGATTCTGTTTTTTCCCTTGAGGTAAAATTTACATATAATAAAACACACAGCTTTTATGAGTGAATTTCCAGGAGTTCTGACAAATGTATCTACCTGTTGTACCCAAATCTATATTACTCCAGAAAGTTCCTGCAGCCTCCCCCCCACCCCCCATATCCCTTCCCCACCAAGAGCAAATTGCTTCTTCTTTTAGGGCTTTACATGAACGATACCACACTATATATACTCTTCCGTGTCACACTCCTTCCATGTAGCATAATGTTTCTGAGATCGATCTGTTCTTGAGTTTATCGGCAGTTCTCTATTTATCTCTGAGTTGTATTCCATTTTACCAGTTTGTTTATCCATTCTTCCACGTTTCAATTAGTATGAATGAGCTTCTATAAACATTCTTGTACAGACGTTATTGAAAGCATATTAGGTCAACATCTAAAAGTAGGATTCTAGTCATAGATAGGTGTACCTTTAGCTTTTGAAGAAATTGCAAGATCTTTTCCAAAGTTAATTGTTTATATTCCAACCAACAAGATATGAGAGCTTTAGTTCTGCATCCTCAGCCATATCTGGTGCTGTCTGACTTTTTAGGTTTAGCCATTTGGGTGGGTTTGTGGTGATGTTGCATTATGATATAATATGCCTTTTCCTTAATGACGAATATCTTGATATCATTTTCATATGCTTACTGGTCATTTCTATAATTTTCTCTGTAAAGTGTTCATTGAAATTATTTTCTAATTTTTAAAATGTGTTGTTTGTATTTTTATTAGGGAGGTATAGAAGTTCTTCGTATGTATGAGCCATATATGTAAATGTATAAACAAGTACTTTATTAGATATATTTTGTAAGTATTTCTTTCCAGTCTGTGCCTTGCTAATTTTTTCTCTTAGTGACGTCTTTTTTTTTTGAGATGGAGTTTCGCTCTTGTTACCCAGGCTGGAGTGCAATGGCGCGATCTCAGCTCACCGCAACCTCCGCCTCCTGGGTTCAGGCAATTCTCCTGCTTCAGCCTCCTGAGTAGCTGGGATTACAGGCACACATCACCGTGCCCAGCTAATTTTTTTGTATTTTTAGTAGAGATGGGGTTTCACCATGTTGACCAGGATGGTCTCGATCTCTTGACCTAGTGATCCACCCGCCTCGGCCTCCCAAAGTGCTGGGATTACAGGCTTGAGCCACCGCGCCCGGCCAGTGATGTCTTTTGATGAGCAGAAGTTTTAAATTTTGAGGTCTAATTTATCAGGGCTTTTTTTTTTTCTTTTGTGGTTATTATTATTTTCTGTATCCTGTCTAAAACAAGGTTATCTCTAAGTAATATATATATAAATATATTTGTATCCATATTACCACACATACTATATATATATGTCATATATAGTTTGTCTGCAAAGCTTTATAGCGTAGTTTTATCTTTTATGTTCAGATTTGTGTTCCATAGTGAATTAATTTTTATTTATCGTGTGAGGTTCATGTACAGTTTTTTTATTTTCTATGTGGGTATTTAATTCTTCTAGCACTATTTGAAGATGTTCCTTCCCCCCACTGGAATTTCTTAATGTTATTCTTAAAGATCAAATGACCACATAAATGTACATCTGTTTCTGAGCTCTCTGCTCTGTTCCATTGGTTTTTGTGGCTTTTTTTTTTACCAGTACCAGATTACCCTGATTGCTGTAGCTTTATAATAAGTCTTGAAGTCAGATGGCATAAGCCTTCCTTCCTTTTTTTTTTTTTTTTTTTTTTACAAAATCGCTTTGTATATCCCAGTTCCTGTAAAATTTTAGATTTATTTTAGAATTATCTTGCTTGTCTCTAAGAAATTAGCTAAGTGGGATTATGATTTGGAATATATTTATTCTAGGGGTCAATTTGAGAATAATTGACTTCTCACTAATATCAAGCCTTCCAATCCATGAACATACACTATTTCTGTATTTATATTGGTCTTCTTTAAAATCTCTTAGCAATATTTTATATAAACATCTTAAATGGCTACTATTATATTTATTACTCAGAATTCCATTTTCAAATATTGTAGATACAATTTAAAATTTTGGTTTTCAAACTTCCCTGTTAATATGTGAAACTACAATTATAATATTACCCTGATAGCAAGACCAGACAAATACATAAGAAGAAAGGAAACTGTAGACCACCATTTTTTATGAATACAAGTAGAAAAATTCTCAGCAACATATTAGCAAATTGAATACAGGAACATATAAAAAAGACTATTCACCAGAACCAAATAGGATTTATCCCATTAATACAGGGTTACTTAAACATTTGAAAATTAATCACTGTAAACTCCATATTAATAGAATAAATGAAAAACATACCATCATCTCAATAAACTTAGAGATAATATTTTCATAATAAATGTGCTCAACAAACTAGAAATATAAGGAAAGCTTTTAAGCTGCTAAAGGACGTCTATGGAAAACTCATAACTAACAGTACAGTTATTGTTGAAAGACTGAAAATTTTCTCCTGAAGATTCGGAACAAGACAAGGATTTTTACTCTGCCCACTTCTAGTCAGTATACTGACTAGAAGCTACTAAATGAGTTCTGTGAGGTGGCAACATATAAAATCAATATACAAAGACCAGTTATATACACTAGCAGGGAGCAATTTAAAAATGAAATTAAGAAAACCATTTTATTTATAATAGCGTCAATAAAAAATACTTAGGAATAAACATAACAAAAGGACTATAAGACATGCACACTGATAACTGCAAAGCATCATTGAAAGAGATTAAAGATGACCTAAATAATGGAGAAACATACCATGATCATAGAAAGCTTCAGTTCGCAAAATGTCGGTACTCCCCAAATATATCTACAGATTCAATGCCATGTATCCCCAAATGTACCTAGAGATTCAGTCCATCCCTATCAAAATCTTATTCGGCTTTTGTCCTTTTTCCCCCACTTTTTGTGGAGAATGGGGTCTTGCTATATTGCTCAGGCAGATTAGGCCTTCGTAAGAGCTAGGATTACAGGTATGAGCGAGCCACTGTGCCTGGCTTGGCTGGCTTTTTGAAAGAAATGTATGATTCTGAACTTTATATGGAAATACAAAGACCCAAAATAGCCTAAACAGTCTTAAAAAAGAACAATGTTAGAGGACTCACAGTTCCAAATTTCAAAACTTCTTTTTTTTTCTTTTATTTTTTTCGTCTCAGTCTTAAAATTATTTCTTCAAAGTCATCGAAACTTTTTACAAAGCAAGAGTAACCAAGAGTCTTTGGTTAGACAGATTAATGGAATAGAATAAAGAATCCATGAATAAACGTATACATCTATGGCCAATTGATTTTCAAAACGGTTTCAGAGCAATTCAGTGGAAGAAAGAATAGTCTTTGAACAAATGGTTCTGGAACAACTGGATTCCCACATCTACTAATAATACAAGATAGCGAATTTGGATGCTTGTATCACACCGTGTACAAAAATTCACTCAAAATGATCAAAGATTTAAATGTAAAAGCTCAAACTATAATTTTTATAAGAAAATATATATCTTTATAACCTTGGATTAGGCAATAGTTTTTGGATGAAATACCAAAAGCATATACAACCAAAGAAAAATATAGATAAATTAGACTTTATCAAAATTTTAAACTTTTGTGCTTCAAAGGACACTATCAAAAAGTGAAAAGAGAATTCAAAGATGGAAGAAAATATTTGCAAATATTATATTTATTTAGTAAAGAGTATACAGGACATGTGAAGAACTTTTACAATTCAATTAAAAAGACAACCCAATTTAGAAATGGGGAAAAGATATGAGCAGATGTTTGTCCAAAGAAGATATTATAAATGGCCAATAAGTACACAAAACATTCCTCAACGTTATTAGCCCTTAGACATGTAAATCAAAGCTGCAATGTGGTACCACTTCGTACCCACTTATATTACTATTTTAACTGTCAAATTATTATAGTCTATCTTTTTAGACAGTAAATATAGTAATATAGTATATAGTAATGTAGTAATCATCTTAATGACAGACAGTAACAAGTGGTCACAAGGATGTGGAAAATTTTGAACTTAACATGCATTTTGATGGTATTGTAAAGTGCTGTAACCACTTTGATAAAATACCTTGACGTTTTCTCAAGAAGTTTATCATAGAGTTATTTCATTCCCAGGTGTAGACCTAAGAGAACTGAAAACATACATTCATGCAAAATTGTACATGGGCGTTCATAGCAATATTATTCCTAGTAACCAAAAGAACAGACAACCCAAATAGCCATCAGCTAATGAATGGATGAACAAAATATGATATATGCATGCAGCAGAATATTATTCAACCTAAAATCAGAATGAAATACATTTGCATGCTGCCAAATGGATGAACCTTGAGAACATTAAGAAGGCAGACGAAAAGACTATATGTTGTCTGACTCCATTGATATGGAATGTCCAGGATAGGCAACTCCATAAGGACAGAAAGTCGAGTCGTGGTCATAAGGGACTGGGTTTTGGGGAATGGGGAGTGACTGTTGTACTGTTAATGGGTACAATACTTCATTTTGAGTGATGAAAGATTCTGGAGTTAGAAAAGAAGAATAGTCACACAGCACAACTCTGTGAAAGTACTAAAAAGCATTGAACTGTACACTTTAAAAGAGTGAACTATACATCATAAAAATTATATCTGCAATAAAAAAGTTTTTGTAAATATATAATTTTTGTAAATATACTTAATAGTTCTGATAGTTGTTTGGTAGGTTTAATGGGATTTTTTATATAAAATATACCATTCAGTCAGTTTGTTTCTTTCTAATTGTTGTAGCTTTTCTTTCTTTTTATTGTAATGACTCAAACTTCCTGTAAATGCTGAGTAGAAGTGGTGAGAGTGGACATCTTTGTCTTGATCCTGATTTTATGAGGAATTTTTAAATTAACAATTGAGTATAATTTCCACTGTAGGATTTTCCGAGATGCATTTTATTGTGTTAGGGAAATTCTCTACCATTTCTAGTTGATGAGCATTTTTTTAAAATCCTTAGTGGAATTTTACTTTTTTCAAGTTATTTTTTGTTTCCATTGAATTGTCATATAGTTTTTCTCTTTTACTATTGGAATTTTCCACTGTCTCGTATACCTGATATCAAAGAAATGGACAATATAAGTAGAGAATTCCACAACAGATTATAGAGGCTGGGGCTACAAGTGGCTAGAATCGATTCTACCAGCATTCCTTTAACTGGAACTAGACCAAAATACAAAGGGTATGAGAATTATAGTCTTCCTGGGTGCCTTGGAGAAGTATGAAGTGATTTGATGAAAACAGAGCAATTAGAGTGATGGTAATTAATAAAAACAAAGCCCTTTTATATATTATTATTTTAAAGTAACAGAAATCTGTCTTCAAAAGAACACCCCAATACTGAGGTTGAACAAATCAATGAATGGTTGGTAGGTGGCGCAAGCCAAGTTTCTCATTGTCAGGGCAATCGCAGTAAGTTAGGAGACTGGGCTGCAGCTAACCCTGTAATGCTGGGTCAGAGTTGGACATGTCAAATAACTTCATGTTAGCCTAACTATTGTTTAGTCTCATGAAGATACATATGGTCAGATGCAGAAACAATTATAGGTATGTTTATATACCTGGGTTGGAATATGTATTTATACCTCTTGGCTCTTTCTGCTGAGGGGGCCTGGGAGCAGTGATACCTCAGTAGCATCAAGCACATGCAGTGCCCAGATCTTGGTTTCTAAACATGATTCTCCAATAATAGGAACTAGGGATCCTCAGAGAAATGACTGAGTCTGTGGCTGGGACAGTAAAAATGCAAAATCTTGGAGCACGTGGTATGCCTTAAAAAAAACAAAAGGCATACAGGAACCAATTTAATAGAGCTCCCAGAGACCAAAGCTGGAAAAGTTTGAGCCACAAAATAAATAACATCATATTTGATTATAACCCATGGTATAAAATAAATATGTCTGAGTGATCCTAATATTAATAAGTGATTGAACCAATAAATTAAGAGTCTTTCTTCTAAAAGAATTCCAAATAGTACAGGTAGATATATCCCCCTTCAGATAATGAAGTTTATCCTCTCCCTTAAATGTGGGCTGGATTTATGACTGGCTTCCAAAGAGGGGAAACAGTAACTTTACAATGAAAAAGCCTAGTAAACATTACCTTAACCAGGTGATCAAGGTTCACATCACCATAAGTCAGGCTGATGTCATTTGCCCACCCCCGATGTGATGTGAGGAGACGTTTACCTGGGTGACATTCTTCCCAATAACCCTAATCAGTCAAAGGGCAAAACATTAGCAACCCAAAAGTGAGGGACGTGCTGTAAAAATACTTGGCTAATACGCCTCAAGACTGTCAATGTCATGGGCAGTCAGAGAAGACTGAGAAACTGTCAGACCAAAAAAGACTGAAAAGACATGATGACTCAATGCAATGCGATATCCTAGACTAGACTGGATCCTGGAACAGAGTAAGGACATTGGCAGAAAGACTGGTAAAATCCAAATGAAATCTGGAGTTGAGTTACTAGTAATGCATCAATGTTGGCATCTTAGTTGCGACAAACGTGCTGGCCATGGTAACGTGAGATGTTAACTCTGGGAGAAACTAGGGCAGGAGTTGTAGGAACTCTTTGTATTATCTTTGCAACATTTTCTGCAAATTTAAGATTATTCCAATATAAAAAATTGTTAAAACTGTAATACTAAGAAGGCCCCAAAGATGAAACAGATATCGGCAAAGCTCTTGTGGCATGAGTAGGGGTGCAAGGCCTGAGTCCTGACTGCTCAGCCTCTTCTCACTCCTCACTCCCTTCCAGGCTCCCTCCCTCCTTCCTCAGGTCTCGGGGTTCTCTGTCACGCACTGTGAAAAGTACTGCCCTACAGAATTAAATGCAAACTCTTCATGCAACATGTCTTCTGGGGCCCTTCGTATTCTCACCCTTGTCTACCTTCCATGTTCATCATCTGTTGACTTCTTGCCTCCTATATTTATTTCTGTATTTTTATTTCCTTCATATATTTTGAAGGCGCTGTCTTTTCCCCAAGCATATCATGGCCTTCTTGTTGATTTTGAACATGCTATTTTTTTTCAGCTTGGAAGACCATTCTCAAACTTAGTCACCCTCCAAAACTCTTCAGAAATCATCTTAGAATTCAGTTTAAGAGTCAGCCTTCTCTTGAAAGGCTCTAAGGCAAAGGGACACGTATCTGAAACATTTCTACAATAGCACGTGAGTCTTGCTAGTTGCCTGTGTGGTGCCTGTAAGCATTCCCCTTGCCTGCAGATAGTCCACAGTCTCCTTAACGAGATGCCATTCGTCTCTCTCTGCCAAATATCAAGCACATTACTTGCACATAGTAGGTATTCAATAACTGTCAAATAAATGAATGAATAAGTGAAGAGTAGCAATTTATTGAAATTAGATTTTTTTGTAGGCTTTTAATTTATTTGAACCTAGTTGTCATGAAAATACAAAGTCAACATTTGAATAAACAAGTTGATCCCAGTTTGCCAGTTTAAAAGAAAAGCAGTGGCTTTTCAGGGGTAAGTGCTAGCCTCCATTCAGCCAGCGTGTAAACAACATATTGAGAGTGGTTGGGTATTTTTTTCCTTAAATAACAAAAATTCTACATGGGGCATACTTCACAGCCAATGAAATAGGTACAGTAATGTTGCTTTTTCAGTCTGCTGGTGTTTGAACTAGTTGTCAGTAAAGCTAACTGCATCTATCTATCTTCATTAGACATTCCAAGGTGATGCTTTTTGATGCAGGTGGCCCAGCTCTTCCCAGGCACTTTAATTTGCCAATGATTGTACCCGCTCTCTGTAGAACAGAGAGTGATTAGTTTCACGTTTTGCTCAGTGGGCAGCTTAACGTTCTTGTCACCTTACATTGAGTTTTAAGTGTGCAAAGCGCAAAGAAAGTGAAACGTGTTTCTCAGACTTGGGGGCGGTGGTGGCTGGCATGCCTGGTAACTGGAATTACTCCTGGATATAGACATTTAAAAGCCTGGTTCATTAACCAAGAATGAAATAATCTGACAAAAGGGCATCAGAAAAGGCACCACGAGTGTGTGTGCAGAAAGGTTAGATGCATCTTTTCATTTTCCTTCACAAAAGCGTCATTTGCTAGCATGTGGGATCTGAGCACTAGTTTGCTGGCTTAGATTACTACCGTTTAAGAGAGAGAGAATGGCAGGATCTGGTTTAGAAAATAGCATTCCATCTCCAGAACTTTTTTCTTTGAGTATTCTAAGGCAACATGTCACCCAAAACAGAGAACGAGAGGCATCGATGTTTAATGTAATGACTATTCAGTACCTTACGTCTTGGACAATTTTGCTCTATTGCCAGGGGAAGTTGAGAAGTTCCTTTTGGAACAATCCAAAACCACACTTAGCAGTTTCGTCTGATGTTCATTTGTTTAATTTCCTGGGAGTGAGGTTGACTCATTTATGGGGACTTAACCTAATGTCATTATTAGCAGAAAAGCTTATTTAACATTTTAAGAAAACATGGGAAAACGCCAGGCACATGGCATCCCAAACATACACTTTATTTGCTACCCTCTTGAAGAATTTGTTTGCATATAATGTTCACACCAGTGATAACAGAAAATGTATTTAATAACTACTCAGAATTAATATGCTGCAGTATGCATGGCTGCCTAATTTAATTTATCTCTGATTAAGCCTATTATGTTTGAGATCACTTTACAGAAGAGATTTTTTTGCCAGCTGTAAGCTTATTTGAATTGTAATATAAGTTAATAATGTGTGAAATAACCAGTGGGCCTACTTCTAAATGTTAATTTTTGCCAACTGACTTCCTGAGTTGCATACCAAGACCATTAATGGGCATTTAGTTAATATCTTACATGAAGACCAGCTATTGGAATAAATACGAGAATATTTTAAGAGGCAAAGACAAATGGCACAGAAATTCTCTAATTCTGAAATCCAGAGGGAAGGCTCTTGCATTATAAAAGTAATTGGAAATCAGTGACTGATAACCACATGACATCACATATAAGGTGACACATACCTTTTACATAAGTTGTGTTCTAAATTTATAATTTATTTCCTCAGCACTAAACCATCTCACTGGATCAGATAGATGGGACCCTCAGGTGTCTGGCAGTGACCCTGCAGCACCTGCCTCACTGTCTGGGTCATCAGGTCTCTCAAGTGGGCCCAGCACCAGAGGGAGGGGACTTGGGCTATTGCTGTTCAGTGGCTTGTTCTCCACGTTATAGACCAAGCTTTGTATGTTTACCCAGAACCAGTTGTTCCATCCATCAGTCTAATCCCCTTTTTCGATGTCTTCAGTAAGAAAAAGTGATTGGGCTAATTAAATTCCCTTTGCTCAGCGGTGGGCCTCATACAGGTCCTGTGCATCCTTAGATACAGTCTGTATGGCTCAGAATGTGAGCTGTATTGTTTGTATACATGCTTGACTGTGGTGAACTGATTCCTCCCTACCCATTCTCAAACCGCTTTTCTCCCTTTTTATATTTCTTTTTCTGGCTTTTTTTTTTTTTTTTTTTTTGAGACACAGCTGTGCTCTTGTCACCCAGGCTGGAGTGCAATGGCACAATCTCACTTCACCGCAACCTCCACCTCCCAGGTTCAAGCGATTCTCCTGCCTCAGCCTCCTGAGTAGCTGGGACTACAGGTGCCCACCACCACACCTGGCTATTTTTTAAATTTTTAGTAGAAATGAGATTTCACCATGTTGGCCAAGCTGGTCTCAAACTCCTGACCTCAGGTGATCCACTTGTCTCGGCATCTCAAAGTGCTGGGATTACAGGCATGAGCCACCACACCTGGCCCTTTTTCTGGCTTTCCAATTAAAATTCCACCCAGTACTCAAAGCCCCTTAAACTCATACCTGCTCTGTGAAGATTTCCTACCCATCCCAGGCCATGAGCACATACATCCTCACTCGTTGGCAGTGGGGTCACTTGCCTTGATCATGTGGTCACCTTCCCTGTACTCTACTCATAGACTGTATGAGGACAGAGTACCTGTAATTTGAATTGTTATAGCCCCACGTTGCCTAATACCATTTCTTGTAAGAAAGAAACTATCAATAATGGTAGTGATTGATGTTCAGAATACAAACATGGCAAGGGGGAAGCTTATGTATCATGACCCCTAGGGGAATAAATAAATGCAGGGAATCCATAAAGTCAGTTTGCGGCTTCTCATTTGTTTTAAATTTGAGGTAGAAATTTGCATGTCATGATTAAAAAGTTGGAGATCACAAAGTGGCTTTCTCCGGGCTGGGCACGGTGGCTCACGCCTGTAATCCCAGCACTTTGGGAGGCCAAGGCGGGTGGATCACGAGGTCAAGAGATCGAGACCATCCTGGTCAACATGGTGAAACCCGCCCCTACTAAAAATACAAAAAATCAGCTGGGCTTGGTGGTGCGTGCCTGTAATCCCAGCTACTCGGGAGGCTGAGGCAGGAGAATTGCCTGAACCCAGGAGGCGGAGGTTGTGGTGAGCCGAGATCGCGCCATTGCACTCCAGCCTGGGTAACAGGAGCGAAACTCCATCTCAAAAAACACACACACACGCTAAAAAAACAAAAACAAAAAGTGGCTTTCTCCTTGCTTTGAACAGCTCTTGCTACGCTTATAGTTTGAATCTCAGAATGCGTGTAAAGCAGTGTTTCTAACCCTGACTTACATGAGGGTTGGCTGGGGAACTTCAGACACGTATGCCCATGCCAAGGGCTCACCTTCGAATAAGTTAAATCAGGGAGCACTGTCTTTCTTAGAAAGCTAACCAGATGATTTTAGTAAGAAACCAGAATTGAGAACCACTGGTGTACAGGAAACGTAAAGGCGTTAAATTCATGTATCCTTCTAGTGTTGGATCACTGTATACAGCTGCTTAGCAATGAAAGAAGAGTGATTTTTTGTTTGTTTGTTTGTTTTTGAGATGGAGTTTCACTTCTGTTACCCAGGCTGGAGTGCAATGGTGCGATCTTGGCTCACCGCAACCTCTGCCTCCTGGGTTCAGGCAATTCTCCTGCCTCAGCCTCCTGAGTAGCTGGGATTACAGGCACGCGCCACCATGCCCAGCTAATTGTTTGTATTTTTAGTAGAGACGGGGTTTCACCATGTTGACCGGGATGGTCTCAATCTCTTGACCTCGTGATCCACCCACTGCGGCCTCCCAAAGTGCTGGGATTACAGGCTTGAGCCACTGTGCCCAGCCAAGAAGAGTGTTTCTAATCGGATTCAAATTGGAGCTCTCTGGTGCAGGTTTCCGTGCCATAACACCCAAGGTGACCTGCTCCCTTTGTTTGTAGAGTACTGTCCCATTTTTAACACAGAAAGTTCCGCATAGTAGGAAACGCCTCTCTACTGGGCAAACCAGGGCAGTTGGTCATCCTGCTACCTACGCACTTATTACTTGGATACCACGGAGGTATTTTTGTATAAATTTCCTCTTCAAAAACAGGAAGTGGGGTTTCTGATATAATTTTTAATGGAAAAATATAAACAGAACACTTTAAAACCTTAGCAGCCTTGAGGGGAAAGAGATATATCAAGAGAAAAATGGAAAACATTGCAATAGGTTCTCATTGAATTTCTGCAGTTAAGATGAAGAAGGGGGATTATGGCATGTAATTAATTAAAGAACATAAAAATATTCACTTTTATCTCTGCTATGTAGGTAAATTAAGGATAACTTTGTTAACATAAGAAGGCATGGAGCAAAAATCCCAAACTTGTAAATATAATTAGACAGTATGTTCCTTGAATATAGTTTTTTGTTTTGTTTCATTTTGTTTTTGAGATGGAATCTTGTTCTGTTGCCCAGGCTGAAGTGCAGTGGCACAATCTCAGCTCACTGCAACCTCTGCCTCCCGGGTTCAAACAACTTTCCTGCTTCAGCCTCCCAAATAGCTGGGACTACAGATGCGCACCACCATGTCCAGCCAATCTGTTTTGTAGTTTTAGTAGAGACCGGGTTTCACCACATTGGTCAGGCTGGTCTCAAACTCTGACCTCGTGATCTGCCTCCCTCGGCCTCCCAAAGTGCTGGGATTACAGGCATGAGCCACTGCGCCCAGCCGAGCATAGTTATTTTTACAAAGAAGAAAACAAAGGGTTATTGACAGCTGCATGGAAGGTTACTGACAGAACTAACGTGTGGCTCCTAGATCATTTTGCGGTAGGATCTTTGACTTTTTCCTACTACACATCCTTTTCAGAACCGTCTAACCACAGAGCTCTGTATGATCGAGGTGTGTCTCACAACCGTCTAACCGCGGAGCTCTGTATGATCGAGGCGTGTCTCAGAACCGTCTAACCACAGAACTCTGTATGATCGAGGCGTGTCTCAGAACCGTCTAACCACAGAGCTCTGTATGATCGAGGCGTGTCTCAGAACCGTCTAACCACAGAACTCTGTATGATCGAGGCGTGTCTCAGAACCGTCTAACCACAGAGCTCTGTATGATCGAGGTGTGTCTCACAACTGTCTAACCGCGGAGCTCTGTATGATCGAGGCGTGTCTCAGAACCGTCTAACCACAGAGCTCTGTATGATCGAGGTGTGTCTCACAACTGTCTAACCGCGGAGCTCTGTATGATCGAGGCGTGTCTCAGAACCGTCTAACCACAGAACTCTGTATGATCGAGGCGTGTCTCAGAACCGTCTAACCACAGAGCTCTGTATGATCGAGGCGTGTCTCAGAACCGTCTAACCGCGGAGCTCTGTATGATCAAGGCGTGTCTCAGAACCGTCTAACCACAGAGCTCTGTATGATCTAGGCGTGTCTCAGAACCGTCTGACCACAGAACTCTGTATGATCGAGGCATGTCTCAGAACCGTCTAACCACGGAACTCTGTATGATCAAGGCGTGTCTCAGAACCGTCTAACCACGGAACTCTGTATGATCAAGGCGTGTCTCAGAACCGTCTGACCACGGAACTCTGTATGATCGAGGCGTGTCTCAGAACCGTCTGACCACAGAGCTCTGTATGATCAAGGCGTGTCTCAGAACCGTCTAACCGCGGAGCTCTGTATGATCGAGTCGTGTCTCAGAACCGTCTAACCACGGAACTCTGTGTGATCCTGGGTCACATACTTTCTTTTATTGTTTCTGTCCAGACCTCCTTTTCCTCTACTTTTATATTTTTTTCCTCGTTTTCTGTAAAAGCTCTGCACACCCCTTTGCAGTGGATGACTGATGTGTTGCTTCCAGGATCCCAGGTTACCGATGACGGGATGCCAAAAAATGGAAATGAAAAACTAGTCACTTGGAAAAGATGTACTTTTAGACAGTTTAAGGTTTCAAGATCATCTCATATTCTGATTTCAATAGCTTTTTAAAAATTGGGTACCTACAGTATGCCAGGTTCTTTTTATGCATTGTATGATTTAATTCTCATAAAATCCTGCAAAACAGAGAATATGTCCATTTTCCTGTTGGGGAGTTTATTTAGTACACAGGCGACTGGAGATTGAAAACAAGGTCAATCTGACTGAAAGTTGAACATCTTGTTAAACTCAAAGATATGATGACAGCTACACTGGAAGTGATATTGTCGATAGCATAGTTAACTTTTTTAAGGAAGTTATTGCTCCATAATTGAGTATGACAAAGAATGGAGAGACTGGAAGTGATACTGTCAATAACATAGTTAACTTTTTTAAGAAAGTTATTCCTCCATAATTGAGTATGACAAAGAATGGAGGACTACATAATTTGAAGTAGACACATTTGTAAGAAATATACTCAGGAAGATGAACATATGTTCAAGTTAAAGGATTGCCGACAAGCTGACTTAAATTTCTTTGGGGGATGACGGGAGGAATACACGCATCTATACCTTGGTGCATACATATACGCAAACCTTCTTGAGCCAAAAAATAGATACATTTCAGAGCGATAGGAATCAGTATATAGTTAAAAGCTAATCTGGACATGTAATTGTGAGAATTTATTGTATAATAGGTTTTGTTGCAGGCTATACTGCTTTTCATATGCATTTGGGTATATTTTTATTGAATGATAAAATGGAGTTTGACCATTAACATTCAATGGTATAAATTGCTCAACTGCGTTCCAAATCAGTGATCATTGTTTGGAGTTATCTTAAAGCCAGATGATTTTATGAAATTTGTCTTCTTATTTAGTGAATGTACATAGCTTTTCTTAGTATAGTTATTTAGATGGGCCAGTCTTCCTGCTGTTCTCTTTGTCCTTCCTTCCTTCCTCCTTCCTTATGTCCTTCCTTCCTTATTGATAAATTGATGTGCATCTACCTCAAATTGATTATTTGTCCAAACTTCTGGAGCCAAGATAACAAACTGCTGTTATCTTGATAAAGGTAACATGTATAGAAAGTCAACTTGACTTTGCTTGATAATCCCTAAAAAATAGCAGAGAAGGAAAATGATTCTGTGAATACCTCCTTAAAAGTAGTCATGAGATGGTTAGTAGTTGTTTCAGGAAACACACACAGTTCTCTGGACAAACTAGACCAGAACAAAATACATATAACTATGAAGTGAAATGTCTAACACTAGAAGCTTCTGGTTTTATTAGATCGAACACATGCTTTCATATCTTCCTGTTCCAGAAATCTCACTAAAATTACTCTCTCTAAAATTAGTAAAGAATAAAAAATAAATCTCACTAAAATTAGTAAAGAAGTTAAACTATAAAGCAGGGATACAGAGCAAACGAGAGAAAACAAACAGAGGAGATGCTACTGCACGTGAGATACCAGCCAACCTGTGGAAGACGGCAGAGTGAAAGAGGAAGAAAAGCTGAGGTTCCCTGAGTCAAGCCTTCAGATTCACGCATGGGACACTGCAGAGGCTTAGGAGTCATGAGACTGGAAGAAGGGGGATTGATTGCCGGGAGTTTCAGAGCAGCATAGTATATGGAGTATTAGCTTTGCCCTCCCTCGCTCACACTGCCACTACCGGTTCCCCTATCCCTATGTGAGGCATTGGGGATGGGCTACGTTGAATCAGAGATACTCTGGACTCCAAAAGAGAGGAGAAACTCCACAGAGAGAACAGGTGAAACCCTCCTGGACTATTTCCCTGACATAGCTCCAGGAAACCCACATCTAGGGACTGCCTCCTTAGACAGGGGTTTAGGGATTCTTATCTGCAGAAACTTAGTCCAAAAAATGACTGATTGGCAGAGTCCCCATTGAAATGTTTAGATTCCCCACTCTGTTACCTCAGAGGGATGTCAGTCAAGGAAAAACCACACCCTTTCTACACTCAGGGTTTCCCTGGGAAGTTAGACCCACTGTTTTTAAATACAAATGAATTGTTTGTTTCATATATAATGTATATATGTAAAATAAACATATATATTTCTTAAATATAAATGAGTAATAAAGGGCCACCAGATATTTGAGAATATCTACTCACATAAAATGTAGATTAACATATAGAGATCAAAACAGAGAAAGGGACTAAAGGGGCTCAGAGAAGATACAGATATTTCAGGAAACAATTGAAAAGATTTTTTAAAAGCTTTTGAGGCTGGGTTCGGTGGCTCATGCCTGTAATCCCAGCACTTTGGGAAGCTGAGGTGGGTGGATCACCTGAGGTCCGGAGTTCAAGACCAGATGGAACAATATGGTGAAACCCATCTCTAAAAAAAACAAAGAAAGAATAAAAAAGCTTTTGAAAAGCAAATGAAAAGCTTTTTATAGTAACTTCAGAAAGATGAGAGACACTGTTATATCTATAAAATAAAAAATATTATATAAAACAGGAACAATTAGAAAATAAGGAGGTATTGGAAATTAAACTTATAGAACAATGTAAATGATTCAAAGGTATAGAAGTCAAACTTTGTAGAAAGTAGATAGTCCAAACATTTTCACGCTGCTGATACAGACACACCCGAGATGGGGTAATTTATTTTTAAAAAGAGGTTTAATGGAATCACAGTTTCACATGACTGGGAGATCTCACAATCATAGTGGAAGGCAAGCAAAGAACAAAGTCACATCTTACATGGTGGCAGGCAAAGAGACAATGAGAAGCAAGCAAAAGGGGTCTCCCTTTATAAAAGCATCAGATCTCATGAGACTTATTCACTCCCATGATAACAGTGTGGGGAAAACCACCCCCATGAGTCAAGTATCTCCCATCGGATTCCTCCCACAACACATGGGAATTATGGGAGCTACAATTCAAGATGATATTTGAGTGGGAACACAGCCAACCACATTAAATGGAGATGGGGTGAGTGGAGGTAAGACATGGAGTGGATTAATCCACGAGGTTCCACATTTTGCCATAGGCAGCCAGAAGGAGAAACAAGAAGAAAATGGTTAAGAGACGAGTAACAAAGAATAGTAGAAGAATAATAGTCAAAATGGAACAATGCTATTTTCCAGATTTTAAGAGACCATAAAGAGCCCAAAATGATAGGTAAGAAAAGAACCATTAGCTCATCATGGTTCTTTATTTTGAGACTTCAGAATACCAGGATTAAAAAGAAGATTCCAAAACCTTCCAGAGGAGTAACACGGGTCATATGTAAAAGTTCATACGTGGTACAAGGAATAGTAGCGGCCCGAGGCTGCCGCACCGGAAGCCAGAATACAATGAAGCACAGCCTAAAATTCTGAGGGAAAATCACATTTCACCGAGCATTCAGTTACAAGCTTAATCACAAACAAGTATGAGCGTAGAATTAAGACATTTTCAGACACACAAGGTCTCAACAAATTTACCTCCCATGTACCTTTTCTCAGGAAGCTACTAGAGAATGTGCTCTACAAAATGAGGATGTAAACCAACAAAGAGGAAACCATGGGATCCAGGAAACGGGGGCCCCAACACAGGAGAGAGGCACAGGGATTTCGCAAGATGGTGTTAAAAAGAAGCCCCAGGACAACAGGTGGGCAGCTGGCCTGGAAAAACCCTAGACCAGAGGGATGGGACGGGAGGCTCCTCCAGGGAAAAAGAGATCCAGTAGACTAACAAGTTGGACTAATTGCGTGAAAAATGGTTTTAATATAAGTTTTGTAGTTCTTGTGGATAGTTCACGAACAATTTATGATAGATACAGAAAAGAGGTAAGCACAATAAAAGACAACACCAGGAAGAACAAGGTGTTGGACAAGATTGAACACAAACTCTTTACTACTTGTCTCAGTAGTAAACAATATTACATGGTCATAGTAAGGTAAACTAGAATATCAGTTTAACCCCAAATTGCCATTTAACCCACTGGAAAGGTCAGGGAAGAAAACTTGGAAGCCTGTGAGAGCATCGGAGTGCCAAGTTTTCTTTATTTTGCACAGTAGTAAGGCAGATAATCTCTAAAAAATGGGAATGTTTTTATGAACAAGCAGGTACTCAGAGATTTTATTACCACCAGGCCTGCTTTACAAGAACTTCTGAAAGAAGCATTATACATAGACAGGAACAATCAGTATTAGCCTTTCTAAAAATATACCAAAAAGTAAAGAGTATCAATATAAAGAAGAATTTACATCAACGAATGGATAAAATAGCCAGTTAACATCAAATGGCAGTAACCCTAAATTTAAGTCGACTAAATCCCCCAATCAAAAGATACAGCCAAAACCTAATGGTATGCTACATCCAGACCCATTTCACATCCAAAGATACACAAAGACTCAAAACAAAGGTTTGGAGAAAAATTTACCAACCAAATGGAGAGCAAAAATAAATAAATAAAGAAAAACCAGGAGTTGCAATTCTCACATTTGATAAAATAGATTTCAAAGTGACAAAGATACAGTGGTAAAAGGATCAATGCAACAATAAGAGATCTTAATACCCAGATACATAAGACCCATAACGAGATTTAGACTCAACGAGACAGAAAATTAATAAGGATATCCAGGACTTCAACTCAGATCGGGAACAAGTAAACTCAATAAATATTTATAGAATTCTCCATTTTAAATACACAAAATACTGATTGGCCATTATTAATACCCATTTTTAGAATGAAGCAATATTCCTGTTCTCTCTCCCTCTTTTTCTTCCTCTTTCTTCCTCTCCTTCTCTCCTTCTTTTACTTTTCAACATCCTAGTTCCTCACCTCTACTCAATACATTCCTCTGAACACCTGATTCCTTGTGATTCTCCCGTCCGACTGAAACCTCCAATCCATAAAAATAAATAAATAAATAAATAATAATAAATGGTAACGTAGTGTCAGTATACACACCATACTTACGTAGAGGGCTGCGAATATGATGGTTAAAAGCGGTTTCCTCTCCCGTGGTGAAATTCAACCTCCCAACTTACGTTTGCTGGATGGTGCTAGTTTTCCTGCGCTGGAAAAGACCAGAGATTAACCAAACCAAGAACAGCTGGTTGCAGCCTATATAGGAGGTTACACACACTGGAAAACAAGGCTTTTTCATAATAAAAGCAAACAGCAAAGTAGTTTCCTTTGAGGAGCAGGAAGAGGGAGTGGTCGGTAAAGTGGGGGGACGGGAGTACTCTTTTTGATTATAGGCCTTATAATGCTATTTACCTTTTTAAACTGTGGGCATATATTACTTTCATAAATACTACGCAGATTTCTTTTTTTTTTTTTTTTTTTTGCCAATCAGTTTGAGCTTATGAGGTTAGCCTTGAACTGATGACCTCGCCTTTGCGAGCGCCATGACCTCCGGTGGGAGCCACTTTGGACCCTACTACGCAGATTTTTTTAAATTACTGGAATCAGAAGTAGAAATTATAAAACCAGCATGCTAAATGCTCCCACCTCCCCCTGCAAATAAAACAAAAACAAAAGAGGAAGAAGTGGATGGTGATTTTTTAATCTTTCAAAACTCATTTATCTTCTCATATCTCATAACAAAGTAGGACCCAAGACCCTCTGCCAGTCTGACTCCCACCAACATTTCCCGTCGTCTACACCCACCCCCCGCATCCTTTCTTTAAGCTAAACAGGGCTACTGAGGTTTCCTGTACAACATGACATTTTCCTTTGTCTGGGCCTTTGCTTGTACTGCAATTATTGTTGGCCTTCCATTCATACACATTCCTGACACACACTCTTACCCTCACATAGTTATCCCTTACCAGGTCCCCTTGTAGGACCTCCGTCCCTTGAACACTTCCCTGCTGTTTACATGCCAGCTCAGATAGCTTTCTGAGGGGTCTTTGAGGGACCCCAGATAATAGCGTTCTCCCCTTTCTTTTCATTTCTGCTGTATTGCCTTCAACAAACACCAGAGAACAGGAACCGTATGGCACTGACACTTGCTCCTCCTACAGTGCCAGGCAGAATGCTGGCATATTCCAGGGATTGCCTCAGATATCACTCAAATGGACAAATTAATCTTCCGTTAAAGGTGAAATCCACTCTGTCATTTGGCCCAGTGCTAAACATCTTTATCTGCAAAAATAAATATCACCAGCTTCTGGTTGTTTTAAGGAAGCTCATATGCTTTCCTCCTAAGTGGGGAGAATGTGCGCAGAGCCCAAAGGGTCGATGGCTCCCTAAAAGTTTTGCTGGTACTTCCTTCGTGGGGAGTGTGGAAAGCTTGTAAGTTTTTATTTGACTCTGCAGGGTTACAAGTAGCTTGGCACTGATGTTGCTGTGGGCAGCATGTCGCTTAGGTCTCCAGCTGAAGAAGCACCTAGACATTACCCTGGGCCTGGTGGGCAATAGCACAACCGAAGATATGGCAGAAAAATGGAAACCCTGTTATGAGGTCAGAACAGGAAAATAAAAAAGGAAGTGCGCAAATACTCAATGATATAGCAAGGTCACCTGTGTAAAGCGTAGTACAGCTAGGACTTGCATTCATTGCTTCACATGCCCAGTTTAGGTTTCCTTCTATTTCATCAGGCTTTATGCTATAAGCCCAAGTCTCTTTTATAACCGTTCAAATGATCATCTAACAGACTATAACAGGATTCATCTAAAACACCCACCTATGGAAGTAACAAAAGCCCATATCATGATACAGGCAAACAATGGAGTAGAGTAGAGCCTTTAAAAAGAATGAGGCAGGACTGGTGCAGTGCTCACGCCTGTAATCCCCACACTTTGGGAGGATGAGGTGGGCGGATCACTTGAGGTCAGGAATTCAAGACCAGCCTGGTCAACATGGGGAAACCCAGTCTCTACTAAAAGTACAAAAATTAACCAGGCATAGTGGGGGCCACCTGTGATCCTAGCTACTCTGGAGGCTGAGGCAAGAAAATGGCTTCAACTTGAGAGGTGGAGGTTGAAGTGAGTTGAGGTCGTGCTGCTGCACTCCATCCTGGGTGACAGAGAGAGACTCCATCTCAAAACAGGTAGGTAGGTAGGTAGGTAGGTAGGTAGGTAGGTAGGTAGGTAGGTACGTAGGTAGGTAGGTAGGTAGGTACGTAGGTAGGTAGGTAGGTAGGTAGATAGATGATGATAGATAGATGATAGATAGATGATAGATGATAGATTAGATAGATAGATAGATAGATAGATAGATAGATAGATAGATAGATAGAAAAAAGAGGAAGGAGGGAGGAAGGAAGGAAGGAAAGAATGAAAGAAAGAGAAAGAAAGAAGGAAAGGAAGAAAAGGAAAGAAAGAGAGTGAGTGGAATAGGATTACCTCCTTCAGGTCTGTACTCAACTGTCACCTTTCCAAAGAGGCCTTCCTTAACCACTGAATTCATACTTGAAAACATTTTGTCCCCCTCTCCCCTTCTTCTCCATTAGCATTTATCCTCATCTGACATAATCTATAACTTATTTGTTTGTGATGTATCTCCACACTGGAATATAACATACACTAGGGATTTTGTCTGTTTTATTTACTGCTTTTCCCAAGTGCCTAGAATAACCAAATGAATGCAGTTATATGAGAAAGGTTTATATTTGCATAGAAATGGTTGTGGAAGGCTAGACAAACTTCACAGTAGTTATCCGTGAGCAGTGGAACTAGGGGACGAGGAGAAAGACTTTTTATTGTACATGGGTAGATCATTTTTTAAATAAAAACACTAGTTTTATAGGGAATCCCATTTAAAGTGTTTTGTGAAGGCCATGAAAATCAGTTATTAATAAACACTATTTCTAATTGTGAGATAATAAATACCATTCTGAATTTCTCTTCTTTGTAGAAGCAAAGTTGTAAATGGATGCTATTCAAGTTCATGGGCTTTATATTTTATGAAACCTTTACCAACAGCCTTTTTATTTTCCATCAGTGCAGTACTTACACTGGGATGGGGAAGAAAATGGATTTTTAGGCCAGATAGATTTCTACCTGCTACCTTTTAACTAAATGACCTAGGGCAGGTTACTTAACCAGCATGAGTTCCCTTACCTATAAAATTGGGCTAATTTTCCCCCTAGCAAAGGCTACTCTTAAAGCAAAACAAGACCACATATATATTCAATGGCTTACAGCGTCTGGTCCAAGGTAGGTCTCAGTATGCAAGGTTCTTCCCCTTTCCTGACAGAAGATAAGCCAGAGGGAAGACCCTTCATGATATTTTACTTCTAGCTGCTCAAAATACGGTCCCAACATCACCAGGAAGTTCATGAGAAATGCAGAGTCTCAACCTTTACCTGATTTCGTGAATCAGAATCTGGAGTTTAACAAAACACTGAAGTGGTCCCTGTGGACAGTGAAGTTTGAGAAGCTCTGTTTTCATGCTTCTTACAGCAGTGTTTCAGACAGGCTTCTATTAATCATGTTTTTTTTAAATTTTCTATATTTTACAATGCTTTGACATCTTGGGGCCTTGTGGACTTGGCATTCTTAACCTTCCAGGATCAGCTAATTCCTAGAGATAGCAAACATCCTGCCTGTGAGCTCACCTTTGATATCCAAACCAACCAACCCTGAGTCCATGCCACCACCTGCTCTCTTTTATCAGGCTCCCGCAATGCGGAAGACTCTTTACCCTCCCTAAGTCACTCCAGGGCCAGATACTGCATAACTAGGAACCACCCCTATACTGCAGAGCCTGCTGAAATTATTTAAATTAGCTAATCCTAAAGCTCCTTACTCTGTCCTGCGTGTCCTTTCTGATGGAAACCAAATAAAGGCCCTTACCCACATTTTCCCTTCACTTCCTCTGCCCCTACTCATGCTGGTGCCTTTCCAGGTGACCCAGTGTGGTCTGGCATGCCTGCTCCACTTGGGAACTCTGACAAACTATCCTCTCAATAGTGGTCACCTGATTGTTGGCCTCCTCATACCTGAATAAAACCCAAGCCCCAGGTACCTTTCCTTAAAAGGCGGCCCTTGTAAACTCCTTTTTTATTTGAACTCCTCCTGCCATCCCCTGGCCCTCAGTTCACCTTGCAAATTTGAGGTTTATTTGGAGAGGTGAGAGGGTGTCCAGCAGAGCCAGATTTTCTGTCAGTAGATGGGTAACAAGCCAAAATCTATGAGGATACTAAGCCACCCATCAGCCTGAACTTACTTTTAAATAAAGATGATCGGCTGGGCGCAGTGGCACAAGCCTGTAATCTCAGCACTTTGGGAGGCTGAGGCGGGTGGATCACGAGGTGAAGAGATCGAGACCATCCTGGTCAACATGGTGAAACCCCGTCTCTACTAAAGATAGAAAAAATTAGCTGAGCATGGTGGCGCGTGCCTGTAATCCCAGCTACTCGGGAGGCTGAGGCAGGAGAATTGCCTGAACCCAGGAGACGGAGGTTGTGGTGAGCCGAGATCGCGCCATTGCACTCCAGCCTGGGTAACAAGAGCGAAACTCCGTCTCAAAAAAAAAGATGATCAGAGATAACTATATAGAAGGCTGTAAATCTGCTTAATATCGTATGACTATTTTGAATGCCAATAATACTCCTAAGCACAAGCTTTGAACACTTCTGAAACTACTCTTGCAAATGATTAAGACCTCCAAGGTAATGGGCCCATATGAATTGAAACACACAAACTTATTTACGGTATTCTAAAACGTCAAAAAACAAATTAAAACCTGCCATTCCAGCCTTTCGCTTTTCTGTGTGGCTTCTGAAGATGGTGTGTATGCTTTAGATAGAAATAGCGCCTGCCAGGGAGCAGCTATTACGTGACCAAGTAGCTTCCCTTCCCACATCTGCATTTACCTCTTGTCTCTTCGGTTGTAGAAAGAATCTTGATATATGGAAGTGAGCTAACTGAAACTAAAGTTAATAAAAGCAAGTATTAAAAGAACATAAAAGGGACATTTCTCCCTGTGACTCAAGGGGAAGAAAATGCAATAAGAAGTATCTATTTTAGAAGTATTTCATGTTTGTTAGGTAAGGTTGTGAAAATAAACTGGGTTGTGATACGACCTTTTGTTATTTTACTACAGTTTTGTTAAGAAATTAAAATTTAACAGCTTTTAATTGGAAATATTAGAGAACTTTCCATTGATTGTTTTATGACCATCACTTTTGTTTCCATAAGAAATACACTCATTGGTTATTATCTTAAAAAGAAACTGCAGAGAACAGGATTTTCTCCCTATAACTGGCCCTATCAGATTCCATATTACTGCCCCACCAGTGTCTAAAATTTGACTTGTAGTTTGCAGGAATCACAATGTCCCCTGAAACTGCTTGTTTCTAGTAGGTATTTTATTTGATTGCTCCTTGACCCTATTCCAGGAAACCTAATTTGCCCAAGGGAGTCTCACACTGGAAAACAGTGTTTGCGTCTGCTTAGGGAAATGTGCCTGAAATAATGACTTATTTAGAACTGAGAACAGAAATGGAATGGAATGGATTGATAAGCCAGTTTGAGCAGGCGGAGAGCAACTTGGGCTTCTAAGTTCTTATAAAAGGAGCTGTGCAGCAAAGCACTTTGCCTAGACTGTATCTGGCAAGGCCCATCTTCATTCAACAAACATTGCTTCTGTGAACTCTGTGCAAAATTCTTACTCTTATAAATGCCTTAAGGCATGCTATTTCATCTTAAGTTTCACTTACACTTCTAAGATGGTGCGGATTTCTCGATTCAGCCCTGCAGACCCCAGTGTAGAAATTGCTCTGCAAGGTATGTTACCCGTTTTAAACTCCGTCGCGTCCTTTTAGATGGTTGCGGAGTGCTTGTTGATGCCGCTCTGAGTTACAGTGCGTTCTCGGTTGCCAGGAGAGTTGGAGAGTGTGCTGATGCATGGATTACCCAAAGAGAGGGCTTGACTCAGCTTCTTTCTCACTGAACTGAAAATGAACCAGCAGTCAAAAGTAGGGAGCTGACATCTCATCTAGAGGAATGACGAATGAGTTGAAGCAAAAAAGAAAAAAAAGGACTCTACCATTGTGTTGTTCTTTGTTGCTGCGTTTCCTGTTTCTTTTGCTTTTTCTTTTTCTGTTCACTTTTCTGCCAATAAAATACAGTTGATTTGTCTTATAACTAGAGCCTCAAAGCTAGTAACTCTTTGAAGTGGCAAAGGTGCAAACAAAAATGCTCTTAAATTTTAGAAACCTGGAGCTAGGGTGATTGTCATCTTAATCTTTCTCTGCCGTTTGAATTTTTTTTAAAAAAATTGAAGCATTGACAATATTTTAAATAGGCAAGGCTAACCTTAAACAAAGTCCTATTTAGGTACAGTGGTAATGAGAGTTGACCTTTTTTATTTTTAATTTAAATCTATCTTTGCACAATTAGCAAATTATTAAATGACCTCTCCTGCAAAGTCCGCAAGCAATGCCTGTTCCAACTAATAAGAGAACATGTTTTACAAGGTTCATGTTGATTAATTGACAAATGCTGATGAAATCAAAGCAGTGTGGAAATGCAGTGCACCAGCTGCAGCACGAGCTACTTCTGTTCAATAATGCTTCCAGTGGCTTTACGTTTACAGGCTACCTTTCAATAAGTATTACTGTCTTAATTGAAACATCCATTGTGGAAATTTCTCTCTGAAGAGGATCGTCAGGAAGCACAGCTAGAACTAAACGTTTCTGTATCTGTGTATGCTTTTCTGCTCGATTAAAGGCATTGATTGCTATGAACATTTTAAAGATGGATGTTTTATAGGTTGTATGAAAGGAATACAAACACAGTTTAATATGCTTGGAAAATCATATGCTCTTGATTGACCTCAGTGTTCCCTACATTTCTGATAGCTTCAACAGTAAGTACAAAATATAAGTTCTAAACCACCAAGCAAGCCATCAGCTGTTATGGCAGCTCTATAAGGCTCCATTAGAAGAGCTGTAAGTGTGTTTCCAACATCGGAGACACTTGGCCAGACCCAGATTTCTCCTTTTGCATATGAATGAGTAGCTGTCAAAAAGATCTCCTGCATCCTGGATGAAACCCAAAGGTCCAGAGAAAGGTCCAGAGAATCCCAGCAGAGGGGAGATGTAAGTCAGGCACAGACTACCCTGCAGAGTTCCTACCCCTCCCCTGTTGTGGTCCACGTCCGTCTGATAGACTCCCATACCCTAGTGCCGTAAGAACACCTTGGCATGTAAATTGAGGGGTCCAATTAAGCTGATCCTTTAGTTTGGACATCCTGAGATGTCCTGCTCATTCACACTCCTGGGAAAGCAGATATCCTCCACAAAGTGACATTGACATACTTTTCCCAAGAAAGTCATTTCAGTTCAACAAATATTTATCAAGCCTATTATATGCCAAGCACTGTGCTGGGCCCTCGGGATATACACATGAATCAAACAGTTTATCTGGAAAAGCTTACAATAGGCAATCATATCTCTGAACATTTGCAATGTGTTATTTAAAAGACATCTTTCTATCAGTTGCCAATTTTTTGAGCTTCTATTGTGTACCAGGCATTACTCCAGGTGTCCAAGAAGTATTCTAGATGTTTTCTTTCTTTGATGCTAATAAGAGACCACTGTGTTCTCATGGCCCTTGAAGGCAAATCTCATTTGCTGCTGTTCTGCTTGAGCTATCCCAGTTGCTGATGACCAGTTTATAGTTGTACTTCAGATTATTGCAGCCGCCAGACCTGGATTGAGATTAAGTTTTGACTAGTACACCAGGACTGACCAGAGACTACCATTCTAAACTTTAGTCAGAGAGTACTGCGACCCCCAGACGGTCATGATGATGGTGGAATAGGACTATGGGACTGTGGGGTGAAGGAGTTAAGGGCCATTTAGGGCATGTGAGAACCAAGCTGATTTCAGGACACGGATCACAGTAGAAAGAGATTAAACTGGCAAGGTTGGGCAGAAGGTGGATGGGGCTTATAAATGGGAGAATTCCAAGTAATTGGCTAGAAGGTAAGCCCAGAAGGCAGAATAGTGATGGAGGGTATAGAGAGGCAGCCACTTAGGAGAGATCAACGCAGGTTAATAAGTAGGTGAGTTAGAGCAGTCAGCCCACTTGGCATTTAAGCACTGAGAAGATGAGGAGTTAGAGCAGTCAGCCCACTTGGCATTTAAGCACTGAGAAGATAAGGAGCCACTGGGATATATGCCACCATCAAGAAACTCAGTTTTTTGTTTTTCTTTTTGAGACGGAGTTTTGCTCTTGTTACCCAGGCTGGAGTGCAATGGCGCGATCTCGGCTCACCGCAACCTCCGCCTCCTGGGTTCAGGCAATTCTCCTGCCTCAGCCTCCTGAGTAGCTGGGACTACAGGCACGCACCACCATGCCCAGCTAATTTTTTGTATTTTTAGTAGAGACGGGGTTTCACCATGTTGACCAGGATGGTCTCGATCTCTTGACCTTGTGATCCACCCACCTCGGCCTCCCAAAGTGCTGGGATTACAGGTGGGAGCCACCACGCCCGGCCCGAAACTCACTTTTAAGAAGAAAACAAAAGGAAATCCTTGCCACTGAAAATTCTGGTAATTTAGGCCACAAAGCCCTGAGCAAGTCTGGCAGCATGATGGAGAATTTCTGAGCCTGGGCTCATTTTGTTCTCTCAGCCCAGACATCATTAACACAGTGTCTGGGCTGCTGTAGTCACTCCACAGATATTTCGCTGAATTAACCTGGGTTCCGAGAGGGAGGCAGGTTTCAAATGAGGCAACTTTTATGTGTCAGTATACAAATTAAATTGTCTTGGCACTTAATGAAAAAAAGGCGCAGGACAGACACACAAGAAGGAAGGTGATCATTCGTCTCAGTATTTACATTTGTTTCCTCCCTTGATTTCTTGTCCTGTGGGATGGCATTTAGGAAGAACAGGGACAGACTACTGTGGAACCTGGAAAGTTCTATGAATGTGTGCTTAGCTATCACCCAATTGGAGATGTTTTCCTCATGGGAGCATTCAGAAGGAAAGCAATGAAAAGGGAGGGCTGAAGTGATTAAACCCTGCTCAACTCCCAGGTTTGTGTCTGTGAAGATTTCAGTGAGGAACGAGAGCTTAGCCGAATTGCTTGTGTCACACCCAGAATCTCTTATCTCCCCACAGCAAGGGGCTGCCTGATGACCTTCATCCCCAGGAGGCTCTTTGGCTTTTGGCGATAGCTGCCAGTAAAAATAATAGGAAAGATTGTTCCATGTGCCCTTGGTAACAGTCCTGTTGTGCTGGTGGTGTGCATCACACATAAAAGTTGTAAAACACAGTCTTTTTTAAAATGCCCTCTTTTCCAAAGTTGGGTCATTGAGATTCAACAAAAACCACCTGGGCAGCAGCCATGCCCTTCAGTCGCCATTCAGAGCCCCCATGCCAGGAAAGACCCGAGCGCCGTTCCTTCTTCTGCAGTCGTGGACCACGTTCCCTCTTTTGACACTAGGTGGGGCATTGTTGTTATTAGAGTGGCTCTTAAAAAAAGGAAATGCCTAAGACCTAGAAAGAAGAAAATATTTCTTTAGAACATAATGTTGTTCTGTAGAATCAGAGAGCACTGAAGCAGAAAACAGCCAGGAAGAGAGTACAATGCACATCCTTGCTTCTTACCTGAGAAAACTGTGACCAGCCCAAGTTCACATAGGAGGTCAGTGGCAGACTCAGAACTGGAAGCCAGAACCCAGGTCACCCTAGGCCAGGGCAGCCCCTGCCCCCTGCCTCATGGCCACACACCCAGGGAAGGGGTGCGGGTGGCACGTTTTCTTTTATATGGAAGATAATAAAAGAAAATCCCGAAGACCTGTCGTCCTGAATTCATTCCTCCTGTAACTTGACCCTGCACGTAGATGACTCAAAGAAAAGTGAACAATGAACACAATTCAATTTTTTAACCTCTCTTACACACATATGTTTTTTAAATGCCAATATGAACGAATGAACTTGATACCGTAAAATGTGAGTAAATGAAATATGTTTCCAGCTAATTTGAGGATTTGAAATTCTGGTTTAGTGAGGCACTGTGAAACCAGTCACAGTCTGCCCTCTTGGTCTTTCCAGCCATTTCCGGCCATCTTCACTTGAGCCATCGTCACCCCTGGTCTTTATGTAGAGCCCAGCTGAAGACAAGGGATGTCTCAGAACATTTTTCTCTCTCCAGGTTCACCCAGGGGACCTTGCTTTTCTACCCTTCCTTTGCCCTCTGTGAAAGAAGTAGAACATGAAGCCTGCAGCTGAGCCTTTGCCCCCATACACACCAGTGTGATTAAGTTATTGAAAGAAAATGATCCGGCTCTCCTTGCTCTCCTTGCTTCTGGCCAACAGGTCCCAGCACAGAGCATAATCCTTGCAGACCCTGTACTTAATAGGCCTTGGCAAACTATGTTTTACCAGATCTTTCTTAAGAAGGTTAAGGCTTGTGTTTTAAGCAGACTGAAAAGGGGTGCTATTGTGGTCTGCTTTTTCTTTTTCTCAGTTCACTGTTGGCCCTCCCCACTCACAGGCCTACAGTGCTCCTTCTCATCTTCAGTACAGTTTCTGCAGCGTTCTCACTTTCTCAGTATCTACCAAGATACTTCACATTCTCTTCTTCTTACTCTCTGTACTTCCTAAACAGGTAGGGTCCTTGGGAGAAGAGCAGCCTAGTCATGAAGAAACAATCGAGATTGTAATTTTTGCCTCATGTTAGACATTGCACACTTAAACCTTTTTGAAGTAAAAGGCTTTTAAAACCTGGCATGTGTGGATGATTATTTTGTCTTCACTTGGAATGCCTGTCCTCTGCCTGCTCTGACCCTATTCATCCTTTACAGCCAGCTCAAATGTCACCTCCTCAGGTGAGCTTCCACTCCCCCCATGCCCACATTGCCTTCCGGGGTCCTCACTGTGTCCTCCATGCTGCCAGAGCCTCTCGTTCCTACCACCAGAATATTTCAGTTATCTCCAGCGCATTATACCCCGTTATGTTCCTACCACCAGAATATTTCAGTTATCTCCAGCGCATTATACCCCGTTATGTTCCTACCGCCAGAATATATCAGTTATCTCCAGTACATTATACCCCGTTATGTTCCTACCGCCAGAATATATCAGTTATCTCCAGCGCATTATACCCCGTTATGTTCCTACCGCCAGAATATATCAGTTATCTCCAGCGCATTATACCCCGTTATGTTCCTACCGCCAGAATATATCGGTTATCTCCAGTACATTATACCCCGTTATGTTCCTACCGCCAGAATATATCAGTTATCTCCAGTACATTATAACCCGTTATGTTCCTACCACCAGAATATATCAGTTATCTCCAGCGCATTATACCCCATTATGTTCCTACCTCCAGAATATATCGGTTATCTCCAGTACATTATAACCCGTTATGTTCCTACCACCAGAATATTTCAGTTATCTCCAGCGCATTACACCCCGTTATGTTCCTACCACCAGAATATATCAGTTATCTCCAGCGCATTACACCCCGTTATGTTCCTACCGCCAGAATATATCGGTTATCTCCAGCGCATTATACCCCGTTATGTTCCTACCGCCAGAATACATCAGTTATCTCCAGGGCATTATACCCCGTTATGTTCCTACCGCCAGAATATATCAGTTATCTCCAGGGCATTATACCCCGTTATGTTCCTACCGCCAGAATACATCAGTTATCTCCAGGGCATTATAACCCGTTATGTTCCTACCGCCAGAATACATCAGTTATCTCCAGCGCATTATACCCCGTTATGTTCCTACCGCCAGAATATATCAGTTATCTCCAGTACATTATACCCTGTTATGTTCCTACCGCCAGAATATATCAGTTATCTCCAGCGCATTATACCCCATTATGTTCCTACCGCCAGAACGTTATGTTCCTACCGCCAGAATATATCGGTTATCTCCAGCGCATTATACCCCGTTATGTTCCTACCGCCAGAATACATCAGTTATCTCCAGCGCATTATACCCCGTTATGTTCCTACCGCCAGAATATATCCGTTATCTCCAGTACATTATACCCCGTTATGTTCCTACCGCCAGAATATATCAGTTACCTCCAGCGCATTATACCCCGTTATGTTCCTACCACCAGAATATATCGGTTATCTCCAGTACATTATACCCCGTTATGTTCCTACCGCCAGACTATATCAGTTATCTCCGGCGCATTATAACCCATTATGTTCCTACCGCCAGAATATATCAGTTATCTCCAGTGCATTATACCCCGTTATGTTCCTACCGCCAGAATACATCAGTTATCTCCAGCGCATTATAACATGTTATGTTCCTACCGCCAGAATATATCAGTTATCTCCAGTGCATTATACCCCGTTATGTTCCTACCGCCAGAATATATCAGTTATCTCCAGCGCATTATACCCCGTTATGTTCCTACCACCAGAATATATCAGTTATCTCCAGCGCATTATAACACGTTATGTTCCTACCGCCAGAATATATCAGTTATCTCCAGCGCATTATAACATGTTATGTTCCTACCGCCAGAATATATCAGTTATCTCCAGCGCATTATACCCCGTTATGTTCCTACCGCCAGAATATATCGGTTATCTCCAGCGCATTATACCCCGTTATGTTCCTACTGCCAGAATATATCGGTTATCTCCAGCGCATTATACCCCGTTATGTTCCTACTGCCAGAATATATCGGTTATCTCCAGCGCATTATACCCCGTTATGTTCCTACTACCAGAATATATCAGTTATCTCCAGCGCATTATACCTTCCTACCGCCAGAATATATCAGTTATCTCCAGCGCATTATAACACGTTATGTTCCTACCGCCAGAATATATCAGTTATCTCCAGCGCATTATAACATGTTATGTTCCTACCGCCAGAATATATCAGTTATCTCCAGCGCATTATACCCCGTTATGTTCCTACCGCCAGAATATATCGGTTATCTCCAGCGCATTATACCCCGTTATGTTCCTACTGCCAGAATATATCGGTTATCTCCAGCGCATTATACCCCGTTATGTTCCTACTACCAGAATATATCGGTTATCTCCAGCGCATTATACCCCGTTATGTTCCTACCGCCAGAATATATCAGTTATCTCCAGCGCATTATAACACGTTATGTTCCTACTGCCAGAATATATCGGTTATCTCCAGCGCATTATACCCCGTTATGTTCCTACCGCCAGAATATATCAGTTATCTCCAGCGCATTATAACACGTTATGTTCCTACCGCCAGAATATATCGGTTATCTCCAGCGCATTATAACACGTTATGTTCCTACTGCCAGAATATATCGGTTATCTCCAGCGCATTATACCCCGTTATGTTCCTACTGCCAGAATATATCGGTTATCTCCAGCGCATTATACCCCGTTATGTTCCTACCGCCAGACTATATCAGTTATCTCCGGCGCATTATAACCCATTATGTTCCTACCGCCAGAATATATCAGTTATCTCCAGTGCATTATAACACATTATGTTCCTACCGCCAGAATATATCGGTTATCTCCAGCGCATTATAACACGTTATGTTCCTACCGCCAGAATATATCAGTTATCTCCAGCGCATTATAACCCATTATGTTCCTACCGCCAGAATATATGTTATCTCCAGCGCATTATACCCCGTTATGTTCCTGCCGCCAGAATATATAGTTATCTCCAGTACATCATAACCAGTTACGTGTGTGTCTGTCCTGCCAGCACAGTTGTGGACTCCTTAACAACAGGGACAGTGGATGGTGCCTGATTTCTCTTGCATCACACAGGCAGAGCATAATAGATGATGTGCATTGGGACTTCTTTGCATATTTACAGGATTAAATCAAATTATGTCAGTGCCAGCTCTTTTAATAAAAGGATTCTGAGCTTTTGGAAGGTGGATCAAGTAAAAGCGTAATTTAAAAGTCAGAGTCCTCTGAAATTTCTTGAAGACAGTTACTGAAGATTTTAAAATTCTTGTATTCTTATTTTAATTTGAATGTTTATATAAAATTAGCCATTTATTACTATGTATATGGGGACACTGGTCATTTATTTGCTCCCCACATCTGAATTGGACAGAATTTTTGGTCACAGATTCCTTTTGCTATATACCAAAGATGTGTACTGGAAACGTGTGTAAATCTAATGTCTGTAAATAAAAGTATACATTAAAATGCACTAAGGGAGCTGTTTATAGAGAACATTTTTCCAAATGAATAGTATTTATATAAAAAGAATAATTTCTGAACTTATCAGAGAATGTGCCTTTTATAGAGTAGTATTTTTTCCCAGAATGATAAAGGTACTTCTGTATTCCAGTCAAAATTCTCCTGGCATTAATTTTGTTTTTCCATGGTATATTTAAAACACTGGACTGACTCTTCAGAAGATTCTTAATTTATACAATAGATAGTCTAAAGTTAATAACTCCTCTTACTGTCATAAAATTGGTATGTATTATTTCTCATCCCATGAATAAAAAATTACTTGTGTAGGCATTTAATGATTTTAACACAAATATTATTTGAAGGAATCAGTGTATTATACCCTTGATTTGCAAGAATTGAGGGCTTATATGAATGCTGACGCAGAGCTGGGATATGGAAAAAGACCCTAGGCATAAATCTCAGCGAAACACTTAGTGTCCAAAGAACCAAAAATGTTGTGCTTGGAACTGAAATTTTATATGAGTTTTGTGTAAATGTTTCCATTTTAATTTTTTCCAGATTGGCCTAAATCAGAGCAAGGTATGGGGTAGCGTGGGTTTGGGGATATTGTGATTGGTATTTAGAGTGAGTGACTGTCTGTCTCTGTGCGTTCAGAATGCAGGGCCACTGCTGCCTCTTGCCCTATCTCCCAGTGGTGGGCACAGCAGAGCTCTTTTAATAATGCATTCACTAAGTTGCAAAATAATATTCTTGGCTCTGGAACTACATATTGAACACATTCTCCTCATATGCCATATGGAAAGCCTAGTGCTTTTAGACTGAGCTTCTGCCGTGCATAAATAAAACACTTGAGAGTTGACCTTTCTCAGTAAACAATACTAGAAATGTTGAGTACCTTTAAAATTCAAATGCAAGTTTTAAAATGTGTTCTCATTTTCCTGGGCAGCTGAGACCAGCCTGCACTAATACCCGGCTAATCTGGGGGCTGTGAAGAGCCGGGGAATCAGTCTGACTCGGTTCCTCTATGCTTGTTTTAGCTCCATGTGTGGAGGCTCTGCGGCCCTGGTCTGTTCAATTCTCCCTACATGTAGGCGTTTTAATTTCCCAGGAGATCTCTCTTGTGTCTGGGCATTCGTATGGTGAGCATCAAATTTAGACCCACGTATGTGCTTCCACCCAATTTTAATTAAGTAGTAAAACTGATCTTTATTTATTAGAATTTTATTTCAAACGCCTACATCCCTCCTTCTACTTCTACATTTAAAAACATTTCTATTGGCTTTAAAAAAAAAGTCTAAAGTGCAAAATACATATATATTAAAAAGTATCTTTTCTTGCTCCTAAAAAATATCTAAGCGGAAAACCTCCACCTCTCTGTGAGATCTTGTCCAACTTTTATTACTTGTTCTCGGGATCACAGCATGCAGAGCAGGAGTAGCTGACTGGAGGTTGCATTTACCCAAAGGTGTTACCAGCAGACCCGCAGTGCTGCCTTGGGGCAGAGAGGTTCTAGGACAGGACCTCCAGGTGGGAGAGCCGTATCTGACCTGTTCCACTGAATTAAAAATTAAAAACTGTTTAGAAGCAGGCTGGTAACTTCTAGCCTAGAGCATCTAGTAGCAGTCCGAGGTTAATGAATGTGTTTTAGAGTCATGTTTCCTTTCTCCTTGCTTCAAATGGCCCCTCTCTCTTTGTTTTACTCCTCCTGTCTTTTTTCCTGTCTGAACAATTGAAGTAACCATGATAATTCTAACAATTTGAGCTGAGATACTGATTTTAAAAAAGCATGCAGCCCTTGTAAGAAATGACATGAATATTTAGCTTATTAGAATGTAATTTCAGTCAGTTACCTAGAGTCATTAAGGATTAATAAGGTTATAAGTTAATAAGTTATATTAGGATTATATGTTATATTTTTATATAAGTTAATAAGGATTTTTTTTTTCTTATAACTCTCGGGGGAAATTGCAGCTAATAGGAAAACAAGTTTGCATCATAACACTTAGTTAATACCCCGGATGTAACATGAAATCATCCCAATTTCTTAAGCCTATATCTGTACATCCAATAGTATATAACGACTACTGATCTTAAATTAGAAATATCAGAAATCAGTAGGACAGATCTTCAGTATCTGCTTTTTGTCCTTCATGACTGTGTCATTTTTGAAGCATACTAGTTATAGAATATCCTTGATTTGGGTTAGTCTGATGTTCTCTCATGATTAAATTGAGGTTATAAAATTTTCGCAAGAATACCACAGAGGTGGTGTAACCTTCTCAGTGTGTCATGTCAAAGGGTCTGTCCTGTCAATGTGTCTTACAACTGCTTCCAATATCTGCTCAATAACATCAGTTGAGACAAGGGTTTCTCCAGTTAGCCAAATTATATCATTAATCAAAACATGGTATTCTTGTATCATTCTTATGACTGAGGTTCATATTTAGTATTTTTTAAAATATGCTTTTATAAATATTATAATTTTACCTGGAAAAATGATACTTCAGTGTTTTTTATTATAATTAACACTTTTTACAGCATTCTAGTTTTAGGCATTCATGTAAGGTTGCTCTTGTTTTTAATTTTCTTGAATAATCACAATCAATGTAGAGATGTTTGTCATTTTTGGCTTCAAGTTAGCCACTTGTTTCTACTCCTTTAATTGCTAAAAGACACTTTAAGTCTCTCAGTAATTCATCTTTTCATTCATTTAGTGGTTTTTTTATTTAACTGTTAGAATTGATCGTTAGATATAAATGTCAGGAAAGCTCTAGATTTATCAGACTTCAAGGCTAAGGCTTCTGAGATCTATTAATAGATAGGGCCGAGGCGGGTGGATCACGAGGTCAACAGATAGAGACCATCCTGGTCAACATGGTGAAACCCCATCTCTACTAAAAATACAAAAAAGTAGCTGGGCACGGTGGCGCGTGCCTGTAATCCCAGCTACTCAGGAGGCTGAGGCAGGAGAATTGCCTGAACCCAGGAGGCGGAGGTTGCGGTGAGCCGAGATCGCGCCATTGCACTCCAGCCTGTGTAACAAGAGCGAAACTCCGTCTCAAAAAAAAAAAAAAAAAAAAAAAAAAAAAAGAAACAGGAACTAGGTTTAGCTTCTGTTTCTCAGGCTAAATATCTATGCCTAATTCACCCTTTTAGATATTTATTCCCTATTTTAAATTTTATTTGTTAATGTAAGGGGCTACCTTACATAATAGCAAAGTTCTGGGAGTCAAAGTGTTTCCTCGAGGTTAAAAAATAAATAAAAATGTTTTGCCTATAGCTATATGCTTTTGGTTATTTCTGAATCTATAATACACTCATGGACATACCTGTAGGACTATTGAAAATAATGCATTGTGGCTTAGAATATTTCACAAGAAAAATCTGGCTCATTGCTCATTTATTCACTGAACGTGTTTGTTTCACTAGGTCAGTGCTCATATGTATGATAGTAAACAAAAGAAACGGAATGCCTGCTTTCGTGGAACATCAGTTTAGTCGGAGGAATAGACATCGAGAAAAAAGTAAATGAAGAAAACCATGTAAAAGCACATAAAAATGTTACAGAACGAGTTGCTATAAGAATGTTCATCCATAATATAAAAAATGTAAGAAAAGATTGAATCTGAGTGAGACCAGTGGCCTCTCAGCCAGTGTTTTGTCTGCAGGTTTAAGCCAGGAACACTATGACGTCACATGTGGACCCTTAAGATTAGAAAATAGGAAGGCCGGGTGCAGTGGCTCTCACGCCTGTAATCCCAGCGCTTTGGGAGGCCGAGACAGGCAGATCACATGAGGTCAGGAGTTCGAGACCAGCCCAGCCAACATGGTGAAACTCTGTCTCTAATAAAAATACAAAAAAATTAGCTGAGCGTGGCTGCAGGCACCTGTAATCCCAGCTACTCTGGAGGCTGAAGCAGGAGAATCACTTGAACCCAGAAGGTAGAGGTTGCAGTGAGCCCAGATCCTGCCACTGCACACGATCTTGGGCAGTAAGAGTGAAACTGTGTCTCCAAAAAAAAAAAAAAAAAAGGTGAGAAGATAGAACGTTCATTTTGTAAATTTCTCACTCAGTGCTACACTGCTGAACGTAGAAAGTCAACTAGCTGCTTATTCAAAAATTTCAAGAAGCCTTCTCTTTCCCTTCCTCCTTTCAACTAATTACTCAAAGAGCTATGGATTGACTATACTACGGTGGCTGTCAAATTTGGGTGCATATCAGAATCTCCTTTGGAGCTGTTTTAAAAAATGCCTGTGCCTCACATCAGACCCACTAAATCAAAATCTCCTGGGGGTGAAGACCAGGCATACGCATTTGGAAAAGCCTCCTTAGGCAATTTGATTCAATTCCAATGCCCATCAGAGGTTGAGAGCCACTGTGTGCCAGGCACACAACATAGCTTTGTGGCTACTGAGAGAAGCAAATAGCCATCCAAGGGACAGACACGTTTTTGTATGGTTTATAAGTTTAATATTGAAGCATTTGATTACTCTGTGGAAAACTGAAGTTTTTTTCCTGAACTAAACTAATCCTTTAAGTGTTCTTGTGCCATGGAAATTCCTATTTTTATCCACCAATTCCTTTGAGGTGGAAACCTGGGATCCATTTTTGAATGTGTTTGTTTTACACCATCACACATGTCACTCACTCCCTCTCATTTCCACATTCCACTTGCTCACCAAATGCTACCTCCTGTGTCTCCAGAAGCACCTCTCAAGTCTGCTCCCTCTTTTCATCTCCACTGCCACTGCCTCATCTTGCCTGGTCTCTCATAATTACCTCTGAATAGGTTAACCCTCCTCGGGATTGAATTCCTGCAGAGTTTACCCTGTACTTCTCTAAAAATTATCACTGTAACTTACAAATATGATCTTGTCACTCCCCATTTAAACGATTCCATTTGGTCCCCGCTGCCTGTGGGAATTAAGCTCCTTAGCATGGCCCCTGCCCACATTTTTAGCATCTTTCTCCACTTTTTCACCATGTTCCTTTTAAACTACAGCCAAACAAAAATACTCATTTTCTGTGCCATGGCACCTACTTTTCACACGTAAGTATTTTTGATCATAGTGTCGTCAATGCTTAAAACACATTTTAAGGTGTGTTAATATCCCTCCCCACCCATTTTTTTCTTCTGTTTAACCTTGGAGAAAATCTAAAATTACCTTCAAAGTGAATTGCTTTTTCTTCGGTTTTATTTCTATCAACCTGCATTTTAATGCATTCACCCATTTATCTGTATACCTGCCTATGTACTGACCTGCCTACCAGGCCTCCCTTCTTGGGAGTGAGTTTCTTCTTCACCTAGTATTTAAAATGCTGCTGCACATCGTGGAAGTTACTAAATATCCACAGAAAGAATGGGAAAAATAACGAACGGCCCTGAAATCAGTCTGCCATAAACCCTACCTATTGGCAGTAATTCCATTCCTTGGCATATTGCTTAACTGATCTAGTTCACCTCCTATATCTGCTTTACTTCTAATATGTGAAGATCAGTCTCATCCTTTATCTTTGCCCCAGGTCACAAACCTAGTAAGTTTTCATTCTAAAACTGGCACCAACTCTGGAATTCCAGTAGTCGTGCTGGGTCATTTCTATAGTGGCACTAAGTTCTCAAGGTGACATGATTGAATCCTGCTGAAGTTGCCACAAGCTAGGATTTTGAGAAAGTAAAGTGGAAGCATTTAACCTAGCGTCATACTATGTTGGTTCCAGGACTGGGTCTTACTGGCTTGTTCTGTGAATGTCTGATGCCAGTTCTGTGTTGCTGAGTAAATCCCCCTGTCACCACCTAAAGCTGAAATTCCAAGGTTATTGTGTTTATACTGCCCTTCTCAATGTACGGATTCTTTTGCTTGCACAGAATGGGGGTTGAACAGTTCTGTCATCTCTGCTGTTTATTGTTAATGGCCTTCCCCAAAAGTATAGCTATTGTTTCCTTGTTCTTTTTTTAACATATTTTAAAATATGTTCTATAAATACCCCTTTAGGATGTTTTTCGACATGTTCAATCCCAGTCCTGTATTTAGGCCTCTTCGGCATTCTTCTAGGAATTATTCCCACATACTAGTGTTTGTCTTTGCTCTTTTGTCCTTGCTTCCATTTATTACCTGTCATTTTAGAATCAGAATTCATCAGAGAAGTTCTTGTAAGACACAGTGATTTCTACAGTGGCACCACCTTTTCTTTCATTAGGATTCCAGTTGTGGAATCAACATTTTATTTTTCGAAATCTCTCTTATACTTATTAGCCCTATTACCTGTGTGTTCATATCATACGTATATTTTCTGAACCTCAAAAAAAATGTTTTCTGTAAGTCGATGGTGTGGATCTGATTAGAATTAATGTTCTCTGTCCCCACCATTATGAACTCCAAGCTGTGTAGTAACTTTCTTCCAAGAGTCCTGTCATCTTCATGTTGTTATTGACTTTTTTTGCAGCTGGTCAATATCAAGGCTGTTATATAGCTCTTCTCTGCCATGAAAGGTGAACAGACTCGTGCCATTCCTATCCTGCTTTAATTAAACCATTGTAAATCTGTTCTCCATGACTTTATTTAAGGTTCTCTTAAAATATATAGTATTTTCTGTAGTGTTTTTGGTCTTTGGGTTAGTGAATTCTGAGATGACTTTCAGTGTTGTAAGAAATGTACTCTATTTTCCTTCTACTGAAATGATCTCTTTTATGCTTTCTTTGAGCAGTAAAACCTAGTTTTAGTATTTCGTGAGTTGGTGAGTAAATGCATGTTTATATTGTCGAGACTTTCTTAATCTTTTCAGTCTATCTTTTATAAAGAAGCGCACTTTAGTTTTCTAGTTGATAAACCAGCATCTTTATGTAGGAAAACATTGTACTTTAAAAGCATGAATTTAAATCCCTTGACATTTTTCTCAAAGCAACTTTTTAGAGAATAAACTACTGTTGTCATTATATAAATACAGAGACCAAATAATCTGAATAACTTGACTTAAATGTAAAATAGTAAAGAGGCAGCTATGTCCCTTCAGCAGCCTCCAACGCTCCCGATTTCACGCATTTGAGTTTACCATTTCCTGCCTGAGCTGCCCGCGCACTCTCCTTCTCTCTCCCCGCTTAGGTTTTTGGTTTTTTTATTTTTTTATCCTGTGATATTGAGTCTATATTCTTCTCTCTGTTCAGGGTGCTTTCCTGATACCACAGATGAAAATAACACCTTTCTTCTGCCTCAACCACACACTTCTACAATAAATGTTCTTTAATATTATTTGTTTCAACATCTGGTTATTGACCTCCTAGGCGTTATTGAGACATATTTTTTATGAAGGGAAATAAAGACTGATTAGTAGGCAGAATTTTGTTTCTGAACCATTATATTTAAAAAAAGCATAAATGACAAAAGCTTTCAAAATACCAACAGCATGTAAGCATTTTGTTTTTAAAATAGAAATGAAATACGTAGGTTGTGTGAGTACCGTGGTTTATTTTTTGAAGTATATGAATCATAATTATCCCTATCCATTTCAAAAGACCCAGGCATCATTGTGTAAAGGACAGTATTAAGCAGAATCTGAAGCTTGGTACAGTGGTCAGTAACTGGGCAGAGAAGACAGGTGCCAATACGATATCCTGGTAGGTACCAGCTTCCCACAGCCTCTGCTTTCTCACCTCTTGGTGGCATTGTCAGCTGGAGTAGAGAAGTGGAGGACATAATGTACAATCACGCTGCTGAACAGAATGAATCCAGATGGTCAACCGTGTTCTAGCCAATAGACCGCACTGCCCCCAACACTTCCCAGTGGTGAGGTGAGCTCCAGCGTGCGGTGCTCCATAGGAGTCCTGTGTTTTCAGTTACTCCAGGTTGTAGGTTTCCTGGCTGAACGGCATACTCCATTGCACGGCCCATCAGTTTCCGGTTTTAGAATGACCACAAGGAAAACAAATGGTGTTTCCTGGTAGGATCTCATCACAAGTGACCAGACAAATCCCTATAACAGCTCCGTCTGCTGCGTGCAGGGTATTATGTGAACAGGTCTGTAATCTCCCCTTGCCTCTTGTGTACAAATATCTGGGAAATTAATGGAAGAGAAAACACGAATACATAGATATACAAAAAAAATACACAATAATGTGACAAGTTAAAGGGACACATAGAACGGTGTTTGTCAAAATACATTCTGTTCAGTGGTTCGATGGTGTATACAAGCTTAATAATTTTTGCTGTATCTGTACCATCAAAACATTTAGATACTTACTCATTTTTACATAGTTCAATAAAGTATTCATTCTAGCCTGATCCTAAACAATGATTTAATATATTTTTCCTGACACATATTAGGTTGAACTATACAAAACTGCCAATATTTGACCATTTTAAAAATCCACAGAAACATCAATTTCACATGACTGAAAAGCAAATATAGCTATTAAAAATTAAAATAATGGTTTTGGGTCCCACAGTAAATCCTTTGACATACCACCCTTGGGGACCTCTGGAGTTCAGAGGAGCAAGTGGTTGTGGAGAATCCATCTTACACGGGTCTTGGAGGAGGTGGGCCTTTATGTGAGCCTAAAAAGAAGCCTAGAGAAGAGAAGGAGAAGCCATACCCACAGTGGAGCAGCTGTGAGCACTGGCGCATAGGAGTGCAACACCGGGCAGAAAGGAAGGCTGAAGGACTAGAGGGAGAGTGGCTAGCTCCTTTGATGTCTCAGCCTTGCATTTATTTGAAAACCATGTTTTCAAAAAAGCATATGAGCACAGTTTTAAGACCTCTTTCAAGTTTCCTAAAAATTATTCTCTTATTGTTTCTTATACCTTGAGCAGGGTGAGGCACTTCTGTTAGAAAGAAAATGGGTGTCACCAGGGTGACCACTGTGGCAAGAGCTCTGTAAGGTAAGCAAAGGAGGCATGACTCTGACTGCATGAAGGCAGCTGCACAGGCTGTCAAATCCCACGGAAGGTCCTCCTGCCAACATGAGCAACTGACTGCATTGAGGCTCCATCCAGGGCATTCTAGAGGCTCCCTCGGCCACTCCTGTGGACATCTTTCTATCTTGCTGGCCCATCTCTACTGTGTAGAGACTCCGGCTTTAGGCCTGTGTCCTTACCAGGTGCAAGTAATGGGTAACCACCCAGCACATTCCTCTGAGCTTATTATGAAAATAGATTGAAATTCGGTTTCCCAGGATCAGTTTCCGTGGTTGCCATGGCCCTGGCAGGCCCTGGCTTAGCCCTGCCTGACGTGTGTTCCAGCAGGGCATGTTGAGGCATCTGAAAAATTGGCCATGGAACAACACGAACCATAGTTTTTGGAATAAAAAAGGAACAAATGTTTTGAAAAAAACTCAGAATGCATCAAGTCATAGAAATGTACCCCATTACATTTAGAGCTAAGTATAATTTAAGAAATTATGGATAGGATTTATTATTTTCTTATATTTAAAAAGAATAAACGTGTGTGTATGCATTTTTTTAAGACTTAATTCTTTTACAGCACTTCTAGGTTCACAGCACTCTTGAGCAGAAGGTACAGACATTTCCCGTACATATGCTATGGTTTGAGTTTGTCCCCACCGGCACTCGTGTGGAAACTTGGTCCCCAGTATGGCAGTGCGGGAGGTGGGCCTTCTAAGCGGTGTTTGGGTCATGGGGTCACATCCCTCATGAACGGCTCGCTGTTGTTCTTGAAGTAGTGAGTTTTCTCTCAAGTAGTTCTCCGAGGAATGTTCTCATGAGAGTGGGTTATTATACATAGGATGCCCCTGAGGTTTTGCCTGTTCATACGTGTTCCCTTCCCCCTGGATCTTCTCTGCCATGTTATAATCCAGCATGAAACACCCTTACCAGAAGCCAAGCAGATGTTGGCACCATGCCTTTTGTACAGCCTGCAGAACCATGAGATCAATCTTTGTAAATTACTCGGCCTCGAGTGTTCTGTTAGAGCAACACTCAACAGACTAACACGCAGCTCCAGACCTCAGGCATGCATCGTCTCCCTCATATCAACATCCTCCTCAGAGCTGTTACAATTGATAGGCCTACACCAGAGTTCACAGTGTATGTGTGTTCAATTGACAGTTAATTGCTGTCTAGTGAATAGGGTTAACTATTTGTGTCTGGCAAAAAGAATAAGGCAGGCTGCTCCCTTGAGGTAACAGTGTCTGAATCCCCCTAAAAAAACAAACAAACAAACTTAAAGGGTGAAAGTAGAAAGCAACATCAATAACCACAGAAACAATCCATAAATGAATCTTAGGGCTAAGATGGAGTTTAAACTGTACACAGATCTTTAAAGTGTCAAAGTCATTTTTTTTTTCTATTTTTATTGATTTATTTATTGTTTTCTGTGTTTTTTTTGAGACAGAGCCCTCGCTCTGTTGCCCAGGCTGGAGTGCAGTGGCATGATTTTGGCTCACTGCAACCTTTGCCTCCCAGGCTCAAGCAATTCTCATGCCTCAACCTCCAAGTAGCTGGGATTACAGATGTGTGCTACCACATTGAGCTAATTTTTAAAAAATATATTTTGAATAGAGATGGGGTTTCACCATGTTGGCCAAGCTGGTCTCAAATTCCTGGCCTCAAATTGATCCACCTGCCTCAGTCTCCCAAAGCGCTGGGATTACAGGTATGAGCCACTCTACCCTGCCTCATTTTATTTCTTATGAGTCCAGGAAAATCATAACTTTTGGCGATTAGTATATTTCATTGTCCTTGAAAATACTGTGAATTTTGAGTATTTATGTGTTTACATTTGAAAATTTTGTTTTCAAATGCAAACACATTTTATTATTATTTTTTGTGTTTGCATTTTATTATTATTGGGCATGATAAGGCCAGCAGATCAGGAGATGACTGCCACAGAAAAGATAGTTTGTTACTCACAGTTCCCAAGAGAAGGGAGCATGCCACCCCACAGCACGAGGAGCCACACGGGGAGGCACCAGCGTCAGTCAGAAGCGGGAGGAAGTGAGAGCACCTTTATTGTGATTTCTGCAAAAGAGGAGGCAAGGCAAGGTGGAATAAACAGGCATGGGATGGGCTAGTTTGAATAATTTAAGCTCTAGGGTACAAGGACTCTGTCAGGTACAGAATACTTGGCTCTGGGGTGATTAGGCCAGAGGAATAGTGGTTTAGCATCTGAGAGCCAGTAGAGGAGGTGGTTGAGGGTCTGGGTCCTGGATGGGTTGGTTTGCCTTTGAAGTGTGTGCTCCCAGGTGAGGTGTTTGCTCTTCTGGATTGTCTAGCCCTGGGAAGGGTGATCCCTCCAACGTTGGCAAGAACCCAGATGTCAAAGCGTCGGGAATACTGAAAATCAAATGGTAATGATTAATACAGTGTGTGTATCTACACCCACTCGCTCATAGTATTTAATCAATGAATTTGCGCATGTGGGAGGGAAGGGTGTGTGTCTACTAAGTACTAGGCACTGTTTTGGCTGACGGCAATTTACCAAGAAAAACATCTTTAAAAGGTTAAATATAAGCCTGCTCTCATGGATGTGTAACTTATCAAAGAAATGACTATGTAATATAATCTCAGATGCCAAGAAATCCTAGAGAGAAAGGAAATAAGACGAGTAGAAGGACAGAAGGTAACTGCAGTTGCTATTTTAGGTAGAGGTCAGGGATGACATTTCGTCAGAGAAGGACCCAGGCGAGGAAACCAGGGTGTTTGTGCAGGTGTCTGGAGGAACCGCAGGGCAAAGTCACTAAGAGAAGATCACATTTGCTAGGCTCCAGGAAGAGTAGAAAGACCTGTGTTGTGGCAGCTCGAAGAGAAGCAGAAGCTTTAGGAAATGATGTGCCGAAGTGACCAGGAGCCAGAATCTGAGGGACTCTGGAAACCGTCTAAGAAGGACGGGAAACCGTTCTTTCTGCGAAGCTGGAAACCTAAGCCGTATGAAGACAAAAGTTAAGCTTTAGAATCAAAATGCAAATGAAGTATCCATCAGCCCATTCTATTTCTTTATTTTCTACACTTTTAGATTTTTTTTAAATGTTCATTTGAAATGGTTTAGTTTGCAAATAGGGAAGCTTAATATCTTTCTCCCCAAAGGTCTACATTTAGAAGTTATTTTTACAGTTTAAAACAAATCAAACAAAAACTTCTCCACACAATGCAAAAGGACAGCTTTAGGTCATGACTGAAAATGGCTTTCTGTGCCACTGAGTTGCCTTGGCATCTGTGTGGTATTTAAATAAAATGAAATGCCATTTTTTTAGCTGCTAAACTTTTGTAAATCTAAGAGATGAAAAAGGAGCTATGAGCAACCGACAATTTGTTTTTATTTTCTATTAAATTGTATTGTTTTTTGCGGTTGGTATCGTTTACTGAATATAAAATAAATTCACTTGCACACCACTTACTGTAAGAGCGCCTACAAAGAAAACCTCATTTCTAATCTAATTGTGGACATTCTGCCTTCATTAAAAATTCATAGGGTTTGTGAATGTGTCGCATAAGTACGAGTCTCCATTATTTCCTCAGCTCTTTTCCCACTGCCAGTTCTGATCAGAATTTTAAAACACCCATATCAGGAAAGGTGTTCTCTGAAGAAGAACAACAAAAAAGGGAAGAAAGAGGAGAACTTATGAATGGAAATAGAAAGACTTTGTGACCAAAGATGCCGCAGTTTCCCGATCTCGCTTCAGTGTACGTAGGTCAATGGGCAGGAGGAAAACAACCTTCCCTTAACCTCTACATCTTGGCTTTGCCTTTTAACTACTTCCTCTCAGTAAATTTAAGTGTGTTATTCACGAGTAGCTGATCAGTTGTTTGTTTTGTTTTAGGTAAAGGGAGGATGCTGAAGAGTAGACTGTTGGAGTTAGCGTCTTCTCCATCCTAGTTCTCACACTTCTTCCTCCACATCAGCCAGACCTCAGTAACATACAAAATGTATGTTTTTTGCATGTTGCTTGCACAATGGACAAGACAAGCAATGCTACACAGTTAAAGCCTTTGGGTAGGCTCCACATTGAGGTCCTGTTGTTTACACTTTACATCCGTTCACTGGTTTGCATCAAGAATATGCAAAGACAAGAAAACCAGTAGATAGCATAAAATAGAACATACAGCTATAACAAAACTGACCACATGGCATGAAGGAAATACGCTTTTCTGGATTTCATATATAATTGCACGGTAATTGTATTATGTTTCGTATATTTCAGAAATTACCTTTTCTTCTCATCCAATCCTATTTTTGCAGTTTAGCTTAGCAAGGGAGCTTCCAAATCTAGAAACAATTTCAGCGAAAAACAATTGGAAGGCTATGACTGTGAGCTTCATTTTACTTTGTATCACATTTTTAATGTTAACTCATGTTTTCTCTTCTTGCTGCCCTCCCTAACATGGCCTGCCCATCCCTTTGGTTCCCAAGCATGTGCTCTAACAGCAGATTGCATATCCAGAAGGTCCCTGCTATTGCTGGCCACTGCTCTGAGTATCACATTACACAAGTCATTTCCCATTTGATGACCTGTACCAGAGGAATATACAAAGCAAACCGTGATGCAGGTGCTGAACCCCCGTCACACGCAGGCTCAGACTACCTACTTTATTATTCTGCTCTCATGTGCATCAACAGTGAATCAAAGCAAAATACCGATAGAAAAAAAGTGCAGACCAGAATATGTACTTCGCAGGTGGGAATAGTGGCTGGGAAGTTGTGCTCATGAAGCTGTCCTTAGCAGAGCTTTTGCTGCTGCTGCAGTGAAAAGAATTTCTTTCAGAGGGCCTATCTAAAGGGATCTGCATTTTAACTCTCAAAATATATGACGGGTTTTGCTAGTAATGTTTCATTCCCTTCAGCTCCTCCAAAAGGCATTATACGTTAGCCTCTCCAGTGACTTGTGAGATGAGGACTGAAAGCATCAAGTGGAAAGGCTCAGGAAACTGGCCCACAGGGTCCTTGTGACAGGAGCTCTTCTCTGGAATGCAAATTGTCCTGCCAAACTGCTTTGCACGTTTCTTATGGAGAGTCAGAGAAAGCAGCTTGCCCAGATCAGCTCTCAGGGTTTCAGTTTATCTCTACTGGGTATGAAAAAGTAGCTGCCACAATGGGTGATGATTCTAATCAGCACCTAGGGGGACTTCGATTTGAGTGTCCCACATGATAACTGACATAGATCCTCACTCTCCCAGCACCTTCAGAATATCAGCGATTCCTTGTGATAGGAGTCAGAAGTTGGGTCTTCTGGTTTATTCAGCTTGTGGCTTTACCCAGGTCTACAGTACCTCCCACCCTAGTTTCTGTAGCTCCTGTTCCCAGTGACAGGTAGGAAAGAGAACTGCTTTCCAGGCCTCTTCCTTGTAACTAGCTGCCAACATGATGAGATAGCTCGTATTAGAGATAGTGTATTTGGTACAATTAAGAGAAGTAGAACAGAAAAAGGTTCTGGCAGAAAGGGGATGAGGTAAGAAAAAGTAATAGTAACCCTACACCACCTCACAGCCTTTCTATACATAAAGCTGGGATCAGACTTTCTACCTCGCCATCCACCTGACTCACTACTGCATTCCATCAGGCAGCATGGCTGTGGTGAAGGTGTCTGCATTCCATCAGGCAGCTTGGTTGTGGTGAAGGTGTCTGCATTCCATCAGGCAGTATGGTTGTGGTGAGGGTGTCTGCATTCCATCAGGCAGTATGGTTGTGGTGAGGGTGTCTGCATTCCATCAGGCAGTGAGGTTGTGGTGAGGGTGTCTGCATTCCATCAGGCAGTGTGGTTGTGGTGAGGGTGTCTGCATTCCATCAGGCAGCGTGGTTGTGGTGAGGGTGTCTGCATTCCATCAGGCAGCGTGGCTGTGGTGAGGGTGTCTGCATTCCATCAGGCAGCGTGGCTGTGGTGAGGGTGTCTGCATTCCATCAGGCAGCGTGGCTGTGGTGAGGGTGTCTGCATTCCATCAGGCAGCGTGGCTGTGGTGAGGGTGTCTGCATTCCATCAGGCAGCGTGGCTGTGGTGAGGGTGTCTGCATTCCATCAGGCAGCGTGGCTGTGGTGAGGGTGTCTGCATTCCATCAGGCAGCGTGGCTGTGGTGAGGGTGTCTGCATTCCATCAGGCAGCGTGGCTGTGGTGAGGGTGTCTGCATTCCATCAGGCAGCGTGGCTGTGGTGAGGGTGTCTGCATTCCATCAGGCAGCGTGGCTGTGGTGAGGGTGTCTGCATTCCATCAGGCAGCGTGGCTGTGGTGAGGGTGTCTGCATTCCATCAGGCAGCGTGGCTGTGGTGAGGGTGTCTGCATTCCATCAGGCAGCGTGGCTGTGGTGAGGGTGTCTGCATTCCATCAGGCAGCGTGGTTGTGGTGAGGGTGTCTGCATTCCATCAGGCAGTGTGGCTGTGGTGAGGGTGTCTGCATTCCATCAGGCAGTGTGGCTGTGGTGAGGGTGTCTGCATTCCATCAGGCAGTGTGGCTGTGGTGAGGATGTCTGCATTCCATCAGGCAGTGTGGCTGTGGTGAGGGTGTCTGCATTCCATCAGGCAGTGTGGCTGTGGTGAGGGTGTCTGCATTCCATCAGGCAGTGTGGCTGTGGTGAGGGTGTCTGCATTCCATCAGGCAGTGTGGCTGTGGTGAGGGTGTCTGCATTCCATCAGGCAGTGTGGCTGTGGTGAGGGTGTCTGCATTCCATCAGGCAGTGTGGCTGTGGTGAGGGTGTCTGCATTCCATCAGGCAGTGTGGTTGTGGTGAGGGTGTCTGCATTCCATCAGGCAGTGTGGTTGTGGTGAGGGTGTCTGCATTCCATCAGGCAGTATGGCTGTGGTGAGGGTGTCTGCATTCCATCAGGCAGTGTGGTTGTGGTGAGGGTGTCTGCATTCCATCAGGCAGTGTGGTTGTGGTGAGGGTGTCTGCATTCCATCAGGCAGTGTGGTTGTGGTGAAGGTGTCTGCATTCCTTCAGGCAGTGTGGCTGTGGTGAGGGTGTCTGCATTCCATCAGGCAGTGTGGTTGTGGTGAGGGTGTCTGCATTCCATCAGGCAGTGTGGTTGTGGTGAGGGTGTCTGCATTCCATCAGGCAGTGTGGTTGTGGTGAGGGTGTCTGCATTCCATCAGGCAGTGTGGCTGTGGTGAGGGTGTCTGCATTCCATCAGGCAGTGTGGCTGTGGTGAGGGTGTCTGCATTCCATCAGGCAGTGTGGTTGTGGTGAGGGTGTCTGCATTCCATCAGGCAGTATGGCTGTGGTGAGGGTGTCTGCATTCCATCAGGCAGTGTGGTTGTGGTGAGGGTGTCTGCATTCCATCAGGCAGTGTGGTTGTGGTGAGGGTGTCTGCATTCCATCAGGCAGTATGGCTGTGGTGAGGGTGTCTGCATTCCATCAGGCAGTGTGGTTGTGGTGAGGGTGTCTGCATTCCATCAGGCAGTGTGGTTGTGGTGAGGGTGTCTGCATTCCATCAGGCAGTGTGGCTGTGGTGAGGGTGTCTGCATTCCATCAGGCAGTGTGGCTGTGGTGAGGGTGTCTGCATTCCATCAGGCAGTGTGGCTGTGGTGAGGGTGTCTGCATTCCATCAGGCAGTATGGCTGTGGTGAGGGTGTGGGTGATTTAGCGATTGCAAAGAAGCAGTTGACACAGGGAGAATGGACCTGGACAGTCCTTAATAATGATGATGTTTATGCCTTTTTAATCCCAAGCTCTCAGCTCAAATTACCAATTTACCCTCAGTATACATATTTGGACAGAGTTAAGCCCAATTTGGGTTACAGATCAACCCTAAGTAGACACTTTATATGTTTGTTCTCTCTTTCTCTAAATATGCAATTATTATTCTGACTTATTTAAGAAAAATATGCCTCTTAATAAAGCACAGGTCTTGAGTTATTTTTCAGCAGTGATTTCTGCTCATTTGCCTAGATTCTTTCACTTACCTATTTCTAGAACTGAAGTCGAGGGTTTGAGAAGGCTGACTGGGGTAAGGGCCATGTAAAGGTGTGACAAAGCTCCAGGTCCTGATTGCCACAGAACCTCCGACCAGTGTTTGACCTTGCCGTGGCAGGGTATTGCCTGGTGCATTGCTGATGTTGGCCCTTTCCCTCCAAGCAACTCAACTTAATATTCCTGGCTCATCCTTCTGCTTTCAGCCAACTTTTTGTTTTCTTTTCTTTTTTAGAAGCAGATGTCTAACAGAGTTTCTTTTACCAAACCTAGTAGAAAGTAATACACAAATAAGTGGTTTTATCCAGAATCTAGTTGTTGTTTTCTTATAAGAGGCATGCTCCTAAGAATATCTAATTTGCCATGCTGTGAAAAGTTCATGTCTGACAGTGCTTTTTAGTGTTTTTATCCCTGACTGTATTATTGCAATCATTTCGAAGACACAGTCTATGTCGTGCTTACTATTAATATGTTCTCAGTATCAAGCACGATGCTACATACAGTCACATCTAATAGAGATCTGTTGCATGAATGCATCTCCCCCCAGAAATGGAACTTTTACCTTAGACTTCTTTCTTTCATTAGAGCCAGTTAAACCCAGAGGGACCTTCTAGTCTGACTCTTTGCTAGAGAAAGTTGGAGTTCTCCAAATCTATAACAGAGATCCAGGCTGGGACACATTGAGTCCTGGGCTCTGCCATTCACTGGTTTTCTGACCTTGAATAAAAATCCAAAGCAGTAGCCTTCTGGACCTTAGTTTATTTCTTTTGTAAAAAGTTGGAATAACATCTGTATCATAGGTTGTTGTGAGTCTTTTTCATGAAATAGAGGATGTGAGCTGCTTGCCGCAGTGGCTGCTGTATAGTGAGCTATTTTCCTGGTGGTTCCTCTGGGGAGTGTGGTTGACTGGCAGATAAGGAGTAGGGGAATGGCATTCCCTTTTACTGTATAGACTTTAGCTTCGTTTGAACTCATTACATGTATTGGCAATAATACTTTAAAAATAAAAAAAATTCCCAGCTCTCTAGTGTGTATTGATATTTATTCTCAGAATGAAGAGAACTGTGTCATTGCATTTCTGTGCAAATTTTACCCCTAGATAAAAGGATGGTGAACTAGCCAGTAGTTAAGAATAGTAGCAAGAATTTGGGGAGTGTGTTGGAATGAAGGTGCTGACCCCTATTAAAATAAGGGTATGTTGTTAGGGGATCATACAGTGAGAAGTCAGGACATGATGGTGCATTTCGTTCTATGTTAATTGTGTGTCTCACTGTTACGTCTACCTTATTTGTACCTTATTAGCAAAACTCTGTCTGTGGTAGACGTTGTGTCAAGTTAACAACTTGGATGAGTAGTCAAAGACATGTCTACTTCAGTATGCAAGTAATAAAATGCTCATCCGAATTCCGTAATGGTCAAGGCCTGGCCAGTGTTTGGAGCTGATAGACGCTGCGGTTCTCACACGCCCGCACGTCACACGCTGCACGGTTCTCACACGCCCGCGCGTCACACGCTGCGGTTCTCACACTCCCGCGCGTCACAGGCTGCGGTTATCACACGCCCGCACGTCACACGCTGCGGTTCTCACACTCCCGCACGTCACACGCTGCGGTTCTCACACTCCCGCACGTCACACGCTGCGGTTCTCACACTCCCGCGCGTCACACGCTGCGGTTCTCACACGCCCGCACGTCACACGCTGCAGTTATCACACGCCCGCACGTCACACGCTGCGGTTCTCACACTCCCGCACGTCACACGCTGCGGTTCTCACACTCCCGCACGTCACACGCTGCAGTTATCACACGCCCGCACGTCACACGCTGCGGTTCTCACACTCCCGCACGTCACACGCTGCGGTTCTCACACGCCCGCACGTCACACGCTGCGGTTCTCACACGCCCGCGCGTCACACGCTGCGGTTCTCACACGCCCGCGCGTCACACGCTGCGGTTCTCACACTCCCGCGCGTCACAGGCTGCGGTTATCACACGCCCGCACGTCACAGGCTGCGGTTCTCACACTCCCGCACGTCACACGCTGCGGTTCTCACACTCCCGCGCGTCACAGGCTGCGGTTATCACACGCCCGCACGTCACAGGCTGCGGTTCTCACACTCCCGCACGTCACACGCTGCGGTTCTCACACGCCCGCGCGTCACACGCTGCAGTTATCACACGCCCGCACGTCACACGCTGCGGTTCTCACACGCCCGCGCGTCACACGCTGCGGTTCTCACACGCCCGCGCGTCACACGCTGCGGTTCTCACACGCCCGCGCGTCACACGCTGCAGTTATCACACTCCCGCACGTCACACGCTGCGGTTCTCACACTCCCGCACGTCACACGCTGCAGTTATCACACTCCCGCACGTCACACGCTGCGGTTCTCACACGCCCGCGCGTCACACGCTGCGGTTCTCACACGCCCGCACGTCACACGCTGCAGTTATCACACTCCCGCACGTCACACGCTGCAGTTATCACACGCCCGCACGTCACACGCTGCGGTTCTCACACGCCCGCACGTCACACGCTGCGGTTCTCACACGCCCGCACGTCACACGCTGCGGTTCTCACACGCCCGCACGTCACACGCTGCGGTTCTCACACGCCCGCGCGTCACACGCTGCAGTTATCACACTCCCGCACGTCACACGCTGCGGTTCTCACACGCCCGCACGTCACACGCTGCGGTTCTCACACGCCCGCGCGTCACACGCTGCAGTTATCACACTCCCGCACGTCACACGCTGCAGTTATCACACTCCCGCACGTCACACGCTGCGGTTCTCACACTCCCGCACGTCACACGCTGCGGTTCTCACACGCCCGCGCGTCACACGCTGCAGTTATCACACTCCCGCACGTCACACGCTGCACTGTTTCACCACCACTGGCTGCTGGTTCTTTTCTTAAGCTGTCATTTTTCAATCAACATCATATGACAACCCATAAAACTGAGAATTGCTCAAGAGTAAAGATATCAGAGGACTTGAAAAGCAGAAGATCTTTTTCATTAACACTAGAAAGAAAAAAGTAATAATGCTAGTGGGAATTCTTTTAAAATATTTGTTTAGGTCGGGTTTAAGCCACATAGCTGTGAAAATAATAAACCGTGGTAGCAATAGCCATGTACTGCGATTCCCACAAAGTACCTTCAGCACGATTTCTTTTTTATAAATAATAAAACCATGTCTACATATGATGACTCCAAGCTAATATGAAATTGCAGTTAGCACCATGAGCCAGATGTTTTTCTCTCTCATATCTGTATTCTTTAAGGTCAGTTTTTGCTCATGCCTCCTCCTTCTTTTCCACAATTATTTATGTCATCCATGAATAAATAATGGAATGGCATTTGACCTAAACTGAGTCTGGCAAATTTGAGAGGAAATATAGCTTTGTTTATCTTACACACAGTAGGCAGGAAGGAGACAGTGCCCCAGAACACAGTCAGTCATTTAAAACCTGTATAGGCAGCAGCAGATGTATTTACTCCATATCAGATCAAACATAACAAGAGCATTCCCATCTGATGTTTAAGTGTAAGTTTCTCTATAGAAATTTTGGAAATGACTTTTTTAAATCATTTTGCTTTTGAAATTATTTGCCTACAAAAAGTTCGTTCATTTAAAACCAGCTCTGATTTCTCTACAATTGTGCAGACTCAGTAATTTCTGCAAAGTGAGATAACCCAGTTGCAAATGCTTTCAACTATAATGACTTTCATGTGAATACTAAATTTGATAATTAGAATTGTCATAATAAGCAATTTATAGACATTTAGTTAAGTATGTGTTTTAGATAGCATGCTTTTCATTGCATGTTTTCATTGCAAAATATTTTCAGGTCGCCAGTATTATTGTAGACCCTACACCGCTAATGCCTAGTCGAGAACACAGCCCTAGTTAGCTGAATAGACTCGTGAGGAAGACGGATCCTTTGGTCTGGAAGACTGTAGTAGAAAAGGAGACGATTTGAGGGGCTTAGTCCTCCAAATGCCATCCCCTTGTAAGAAAGGGTTTTTATGTGGCATTCTCAAGAGGCAAGTACCTCCTCCTGTTGACAAGGAGAATGTGTTCATAGGGGACTGTGGGGATGGAGGACAGGGCATTGGCAACTTTTTATGCAAATCTGTGACTAAGACAGAGGGTAGAGGGCTTGGGTCTGTAGCAGCAGTGTTTCGTAGTGCCCTTCAGCTTTGCCTTCAGTGCTGGAGCCTTTCCATCAGCATTTATTCTCTTTTGATGGGGGTAGGAGCCTCCGCGGAGGTTTTCTGGGTTATGAGGAACTGCTGAGATCACTAGGTGTAGCCAATTTCTGTTTCTCATGATGCCTGTCCTCCAAAAGCAGCTAGAACATAAAGACCTTTTACCAAGAAATAACCAGGATTCAGCTTCTGAATCATGTATGTCCCTGGAGGTTGGAACCACCTTTCTGTGCTCCCTAATCTGCCTTTAGCCTCAGGAGCCTAATTACCTTTTGGACACTCAGGCCTTTTTCTCTTCTGAGCACCTGCATTTAAATCTTGCTGGGTACAACAAGCAGCACTAACGGTTTGACCCATTTCCTCAGAACGCTCACTGCTGAACTAGAACTTTCCAACTGGATGTCCTGCCGTGCAGGCATTGGCGTCAGGCTCCTGTGTCCCCGTAGCCCTCCCCCAACCACCCCGCCAGGCCTTCTGGGTTACCCCTAATGATATCGCCATACCATTTATGAGGCCCTGAGAAGTACAAAGGACCATCGCAGGGGACCCAAGGCTCCACTGTTGTTGCTCACTGGTTACGGAGCATGAGCAAGGACCCTGGGTAGTCATTTGGAGAAAGATAAAGCAAGGTCTCTGGCCCAGGGCAGTCCGGGCGAGGTGGGTGTGTTCTGCTCAAGCTCCCTGTCCCCGGGCGATCATGACTGCAGGGCTAATGCTTTACCCGTCATGTTGCAGTGGCATCAGTAAGAGCACATTTGTTTAAAGAGTAACTAACATGTTCTTTGTGACCCTGCTAGGGGAAATGTTAAACAGGATGAGCAACTGGCTCCGGCTGGTCTTGGTCTGATCTGGGTTTTATTGCCGGCAGATTTCCATAAATGAAAGGGCTGTAACCAGGGCTTTTTGGAGAATAGATAACTAATTTGCAAGGGTCAGTTATTTATCCACTACAATTAAAATGTTCCACTTTGTAGCTGAATGTTTTCCACGGTTGGGTCAAGGTATAAAATGAGTTACATAATGAAAAAACTGAGCACAAAACAGCACAAATTATAGAATTACATATTGTCGGATTTCCTTTATATAAGAAGACAGTAATGCTTACAGAAATTGCTTTCTGCGTATCAGTGCAGCTGAAGAGGCGAGGATGTGACCAACATTACCGTTCTGTACTGTGCATGCATACAAAATTATTCTTAGATTTGTGGCCGTGTGTATGGTGTAGAAAATTCACCTCTTTGAAGCCTGAAATCCACCCCAAGTCCTGTCCCAGAGGCGTTATCCCTTCCTCAAGCCAACTCTTCCCCGTCTCTCTTGCTCTGTCTCAACAGGCCCGTCTCTCTTGCTCTCTCTCTTGCCATTTTAGTTGAGGCTTTTATTTAGTTACTACATTCTGTGTACATTGTCTACTCTTTAGGACTTTTAGAATATGAATGTGAAGAGAACAAGGGAGTGCAAACGCAGAAAAAAGGTGATGAGGGGAGGCAAGAATTATCTGATGTGTCCTTAGTTACTTTCATAAATGTGCCTGTGGCTAGGTAAGACGGTAGTTAAGCCTCAGTATCCCGATTCCAGGGATAGAAGAGTCACTTTTCCAAGGCCACATATCACTGCAGAAGTAGGATTTGAGGACAGAATTTAGATTTAGATCTCCCGTTCTTCAGGTAAGTGCTCAGGAGGGAGAACAGTGAACTCTCAGGACTGTTTGGCACAGTGAGCTGCCACACCCGTCACTAGCTGAGGCTGGACAGTTGCCTGTCAGACACATTTTAGAAACATGTTTAGCTGGGAGAAGTAAGAATTGATAAACTCAGGTTTTACCTGATTCTCCAAACCTGGGTGACTTGCTCTATGAACCTGTCTGTGTTTGTCCTGAATCCCAGGGGTTTAGAAAACCTTTGCCTAAAGTGGGACTTTTCTAGCTTTCATGGATCCAGGCTTGTGTTTACTGATGATATCTCTTTCTTTAATAATTCACTCACCATCAGAGTCTAGCAGTGATCACTTTTTTTGTGGTCGGTGTATTTTGGAAAGTAGAAAACAACAGCATATGACAGCAGATTGTGTACGTGGTTGATGGATATCCATGAATGAGGGCAATGAGTTGAGCCATTACATTTTTAATAAACTGTCTTCAAGTATAATGTTGCCCTTTTCAGAAAACCTCTAAAAGCCTAAATGTGAAAGGGCCTATATTTTAAAACCTGCCTGTATAAAGACTTTAAAATCACACGCAGTAGTCTCCCTTCCGCACAGGGGAGAAGCTGCACAACCTCCAGCTGATTCCAGAAACCTCCAGTTGTACCAATCCCTGTCTCTACAGATGGCCATAGAAGCATCAAAGCCTGTTTTCTTTTTTGTTTTTAATAGAGAGGTTCTTTATTCTTCAGGTCTCAAGATTTTTTTGTTATTTGTTCAATTTAGAAATATAAAGCATTCTTTTTTCAAAAGCAAAGTTTTTCTGAGAAAAGTGATCTTACCTGTCATTTCTCTACAATTGTATTTGTAATGCCGAATATTATTTTTCTTTGTGTCAAAAGAAAATTATTTTTATCTACTGTCCTGCCCATGCTAGTTGTCTCTTTGGCAAACTTGGTCATCTTCTTTGATTGCATGATTTTAGAGGGGGCCTTCAGGTCATGTCTCCTTCTTTCTCTCTCTCTCTCTCTGAATATAGAGTTCTTCAAAGATAGACATGTCGTGGGTAAAACCTTATCCGTGTAATAACCATTTCCTCTCTAAGATGGAAAGGTGACGATTTATAGTTTAAAATTGGCTGCTGGGCCAGGTGCAGTGGCTCATGCCTGTAATCTCAGCACTTTAGGAGGCTGAGGCGGGTGGATCACGCGGTCAGGAGATGGAGACCATCCTGGCTAACATGATGAAACCCCATCTCTACTAAAATTACAAAAAATTAGTAGGGCGTGGTGGCATGCACCTGTAGTCCTAGCGAATCAGGAGCTAGGCAAAAGAATCTCTTGAACTTGGGAGGCAGAGGTTGCAGTGAGCCTAGATCATACCACTGCACTGCAGCCTGGGTGACAGAGCAAGACTCCATCTCAAAAAAAAAAAAAAAAAAATGGCTGCTATACAAAGTAGAAAAATGGAGGATGTAATCACAAACCAATAATGGAATTTCATGTTTGAGAAATGGTCGTCTGCTTTTCATCCTCTGCAATGCATGCAAATGGAAATTCTCCCTTCTTCCAACAATTTCACTTCTTTAGTACTGTACATATATGCCTTTGTTACACTAATGTACTGCTTAATGGGTCTGGAGATGCAGTTATTTATAGATTTCAGCTCATTCAAAGAGCAGCTGCAAGAAGTCTCACAAAAGGAGAACATCAGTGTAACCTGCTCATGACCCTACATTGGTTGCCAGGGAGGTGTGGAATCTTACAGCTTAGAGGGTGTCTTGTTAAGTGTATCAAAAGCTTATCTTGAAAGATCTGACAGATTTTTTTTTAATTGTCATTCTTTAACACTTTAAATTCATCTGTGTTCTAGTTTACAGGAAAAATTCTCCCACCCCCATTATGTTCTTTGGGACTGCGGAACTGAGATTTTTTTTTCCTTTATTCATTTATTATTTCCTTTTACCTTTTTTTCTTCATTTGTACTTTCGTCTCTTAGCTCCTCCGTGCATGAATTCATTTGAAATTGCATGTAAAATGTTTATATTTTATATAAAATTTAAAATTTATTTTATAAATTTGTAACATATATATATATATTCACAATGTATTTAACACCTACCACATTTCAGGTACTTTGCTAGCAGCGGGGTATGCACAGATGGCTAATTTTCTTGATCATCCTAAGCTTGTAGTTTATTAGGGAGCTAGAAATAAGCTAATTACAGTATGAGTGAAAGTGTGAGGATACAGCAAGGTACAGAGTGCTATGAGCACATGGAGGAGAAAGTATATATCTCCTTTATCTTTTTGCCTTAATGGAAAACTGGAAAAAGCATAGGAATGGCATCAATGTTTAGGTGCAATGTAGTATGATGTATATAAAACTGTGACACTTCAGGGAAAAGTTCCGTGATTTTCTAAACACAAATCGTCCTTGATTTAGGCTGGTTCAACTTATGCTTTGGGGACAGAACTCCATTGGGATGTAACTCCAAGTCAAGAAGCTCCTTACAACCTGTGAGGGGGTTATGGTTTCTATAGATATAGTGCTTTCTCACCATCATAAAGTTGAAAAATTGTAAGTCAAACTATCGTCATTTGGGGACTGTCTGTTGTGTTGCCAGGATTAAATACATTTTCATTTACTATTTTTTCAACTTAATGGGTTTATGAGAACATAACCTTATCATAAATAGAGGAGCATCTGTATATGAGCATCACCCCTGTCTGAACTGATCTCTGCCCAACTCCATCTTCTGCCCATACTGTTTCCAAAAATGGCTTTTCTCACCATCTCTGAGAAAGAGCTTTTTAGTGTTATTTGACATAATATTCCTACTTTACAGTGATCTCATCAGAAATTCTCCATGATATGCCTAATCTAAATCTCTTTCCCAACACCTTAATCCTATTATTTCTCATCAGCTGACATTGATCATTAACAAATAATCACTCTCCTCTATATTTAGCAGATTTGAGACTTTATTATGCATTATCATGTAGGATGTTATGTAATCTGCATTATGAGCCACCTTTTTATTCTTTTCTTGAAGCTCTCCAAGTGCTTCCAATCCCCCCAAACCTACTCTTATCTAAGAATTAAGGAGCAACATAGACTTAGCTGACATTTCTGAGGAGCTGAGGAGAGATTTACACTGTATGCTTCCCAGACACCACCTGAAGTTCTGCATAAGTCATTGGTTTTCTCTGCAGTCATTTTTTTTTTCATGAGTGGGTACCAAAGATTCCTTATTTCTTTCCCTTCAAAACATTCAGTTTTTGTATTTTCTTTTACCATACTTTGCAGAGCAATTCCTACTCTGCCCCTAAACTTGCAGATTCCACTCACCCCCCCCTTAACAATAAAATGAAGCACCCAGTAGTTAATAGGACCCATTCTATTTAGAAGCCAGATTAGTAACCCAACACAATAATCAGAGAATGTCCTTTGGACTCCTTTTGTATTTGAAGAGATGATAGTGAGAATTTTACAAAACTGATGGAAGATACTAAGATTTTTAGTTGTTCCTCAGTGGGAAGATTGATCTGCAGTTACCTAGTTTACCGTTACAGAAAGCAGAAGTATCTCCCTTACTATTCATAGATCGTTGCTTAAAAAATCCAAGAGTTGGGGGTCCAAAGTGGCTCCCGCCGGAGGTCATGGCGCTCGCGAAGGTGAGGTCATCAGTTCAAGACTAACCTGAGCAACCTCATAAGCTCAAACTGATTGGCAAAAAAAAAAAAAAAATTCCAAGAGTTCATACATAAGCATACCTATTTCACAATTTTCTATATTGCTTTAAACTGTGGAATATTTCTGTAACCTCAAGAGAGTATGGTGCTGACTATGTGAAGATCAAAATTCAGTGTTTCCTTAGTGATGGAATAGGAGAGTGAATTTTGGATGGAAATGTATCTTTATTTTTACTATAAATATATACCATGATAATGCTAATGAAGAGTTCTTATAAAATAAGAAAGTTGCAGATACCATAGGAAATAAGCTTCCTTTGGTATCAACTCTATTTGGTTTTTGCTTTTTTTTTTCTTTTTGAGATGGAGTCTCACTTTATTGCCTAGGCTGTAGTGCAGTGGCTCGATCTCAGCTCACTGCAACCTTCGCCTCCCAGCTTGAAGCCATTCTCCTGCCTCAGCCATCCAGGTATCTGGGACTACAGGTGCACATCACTACACCTGGCTAATTTTTGTATTTTTAGTAGAGACAGGGTTTTGCCAGGTTGGCCAAGTTGGTCTTAAATCCTGGCCTCGAGTGATCCACCTGCCTCAGCCTCCCAAAGTGTTGGGATTACAGGCATGAGCCACTGTGCCTGGCCTGGTATCAACTCTTTACAAGACATTAACAAATATGATTCTTTCACTGTAATTATTTTGTTACTGAAGTAGGTATAAACCTGAAGACCTAGATCAAACCAAATCATGCTTTTGTTTTGTTTTGTCTTTTTTAAGACAGGGTCTCACTCTTGCCCAGGCTAGAAGTGCAGTGTCTCCATCTCGGCTCACTGCAACCTCTGCAGCCCCACTCCCTAGCTCAAGCAGTTCTCCCACCCCAGCCTCCTGAGCAGCTAGGACTATAGGAGGGCACTACCATGCTTGTCTAATTTTTTAAGGTTATCGTAGAGACAAAGTCGCTCAATGTTGTCCAGCCTGGTCTCTAACTCCTGGGTTCAAGCAATCCCTCCACCTTGGTCTCCCAAAGTGGATTCCAAACAGGAGCTCATATTTGGGATTATGTATATGAGTCACCACACCTAGCCATTTCTTTTTTTCAATAAGAAGGATTTTCAATACCTAGCTGATCTCTACCCTCCTGTAATAGGAATCTGTGTTTTGTGGACAGTTACTTATATTCATGATGTGTGTATCCCTGGAACCTGTTGAAATTGAAGAGGGTTAGAAGAAGTTCTATTATTAATAGTGGGAGTATCCTGTGCAATTTTTTAAGCCAAATAGTATTTTCCTAGACTTGGTAAGTTTCAAAAACTATTTGCCCCATTATATAGCCCAGTGAAATACTGAGCATAAATATATTTTGTTGAACAGTTATGAAATTGGTATGATATTTTATACTTGACTAGATCTTAACAGGAAACATGTTAGATATCCATTAAGCCCAAACAAAGCTGTACTTTTATCCTTGCTATTTTGCACATCAGGTTGTTTTGTGGTGCTCTGACTTCATTAAAAGCTGTAAGTACAAACTGCCAATTTCATAATTGGTCATGAATCTCTTGAAAGTTTTTGTAGTTGCAGAAAAGGCCTAGAGAGAAAACAATTATATATCTTTTAAGTTACATTACATTATTTATTTATTTTTATGTTTTTGAGACAGAGTCTGGCTTTGTCACTTAGGCTGGAATGCAGTGGTACGATCTCGGCCCACTGCAACCTCTGCCTCTTGGGTTCAAGCAATTCTCCTGTCTCCATCTCCTGGGTAGCTGGGACTACAGGTATGTGCCACCACAGCCAGCTAATTTTTCTCTTTTTAGTAGAGACAGGGTTTCATCATTTTGTTCAGGCTGGTCTCAAATTCCTGACCTCAGGTGATACACCTGCCTCAGCCTCCCAAAGTGCTGGGATTACAGGCGTGAGCCACTGCACCTGACCCCCATCATATTATTTTATAAAGGAATGGTGGAAAATGAAATATTGTGCTACAACTGAGGTGTGGCACAGAAAACTAGGGCAACACTTACTTTTAGAAATATCAAGTGTTATTCACTGTTTTAGAATTAATTACATAATTATCTACCACAACACAGAGATCCCAGGGTACCTTAATGGAAACACTACATTTCCAAATAAAATAAAAATAATTATCACCTACGGTATTCAGAGTGCTTTATTAGCTATCATTTTTAACTCCCCACCTCTCTGTGTGTAAATAAACATCACTAAGAATATTAAACTTTTCTATAGTTTAGAAATAATAAAACTAAGGCAGAGAAATTTATGTGAGTGATAAATTAGGCATTATGGCTTGAATCATTTAAAGAGGCAGGTATTCAACAGGAACAGTAGATGGTAACGAAGTACAAAAATCATTCTTGCAACTATGCATCAATCACTAGTTGGTAATTAATTAAAAGTATTACCTTTCTTCCAAAATGAGTGATCGAATTAATTTAAATTTTGTAAACAAAGTCACAATGGCAGCCTTGAGACTATTGGAAATTCCTAAGATGTGATGGAACTTACTTTAGAATCACCATCCCAGGCACGTGGTAGCCACACAAAGTTGTATGTCATTAAAACCATTGGATTGGGAGACTGAAGAGATGTAATCAATTGAATGTCACAAGAGTTCGATGGGGGGATAAATCCAGGTTTACACGCCTCATCTTTCCAACAGAACAATGCTTTTTTTCCAGTGGAACAGTATCAGTGTGTTTCTGTTTTCCGTGAAACACTTGCAGTTTGTTAAGATGGCCGTGAAAATGTTAGGTAGAAACTATGGGTCTCCAGGACACCGGATGCCCCTTTATAGGACTGTAGGCACTAAGGTGAAATGGCCGTTGGAAAAGACTGTTACAGAGCCAGGAAAAACTAAAGCCCTCCCTAAAACACTGCAGCGAAAAGTCAAGGTGAAATGCGATGGGTCAGGCACGAGTCATAAGCCTACAAAGTAGAGGGATGTTCTCTGATATAGTGTTTCAGAACTGCAGACTCATTAGAGAGAAAAAAAAATGTGTGATTAATGCCCATTTGGGAAGAATCTGAGGCAGAAGGAAGCCAGCCAACTAAACTTCATTTGGGGAGGTAAGTAAGACAAATCGTGACCTTGCAAAGATCTGAAACAGCTATAGGGCCATTTGAACAAAAGAATGAACACATTCTAGCCTGACTCTGCCTTGCTGCTCTGAAATGGTTGAAGTGGAGAGAGAAAGTGCTTGGAGATTTCATCATAGAAAGATCACTGGTGAATGGACAGCCTACGGACCAGACATTTAGGTTAGGTACGCGTTTCTTATGCTATTGAATTTATTTTTCCATGGTAAGAATCTCTTTGTCTGTTGGCACCCATTTCCTAGGATAATCGATGCACGATACATATGCAGGTTCTGATTCATCTGGACAGTAGGGTATAGTGGGAATAAAATATACCTTCTCAGTACAATTTGCTCCCAAAGATTCAAAAATGATTTGCTCCAAAAATCATTCACTGCTGGGTGATGATGATGATGATTCATCTTCCCGACAGGCAATTGGAAAACATTTCCATACTATCTTACTTACCCCTCTAGTTGAGGACTAGGGACTTGTTGAGACTATAGAAACTTTTTGCTCATTATTCACCTGTCCTTGAGAATTGCACCTTGAGCTTTGAATTCAACTTCTGTTCAACTGATAAGAATTTTTGACTGTACAGTGCTCAGGAATTACTGATTCTTATACCTAAGAATGAAAGAAACAAAGAGACATGCCATAAGAGTCTCACACTTCATGTTGGATACACTGTCCAACCATAACTTCTAATTCTAAAATCATCATTAACAGGAGCGTGGTTTAGAAAAGCTTCTAAATTTATACTAAAATAAAAGTAAATATTTAGACTTAGTTAGATCTAGTCTACTTAAGATCAGAGTTGTTCTGTCACTCACCTAAGTTTCAAACTGGTGAAAGTGCACTTAAAATACATGTGATAGCTCTTTGTTTTAGCATTTCTAAGGGTGGAGAGAAATCATAGCATTTTATAAATAGTGTGATATCGAGAAGACCTTTGTAACTTTATTTAATGTTTGTTACTTATATTTATAAGTGCTTTTAAAGCTACATATATATGTCACACAGCATATTGTGCACTTCTAAGGAAAATTCAAACTAAACAAGTTGTGGCCGGTTAATCTCTCCAATGAGCTGAAAACACAAATGCTCTTCCTTGGCTAACACCCTCCAGACCGTCCACGGACTGCATGCCATTCTGCTCTTTTGCCTTTCCCGTTGTAGCTTAGGTGCCCTCCTTTCTAGCTGCATGGTAAATGGATTCTTGCTCTTTTCTTCCTCCTCCCAACTTTTTTTCCTCTCTGAATACATTTCACAGACAACCATCTTCCAAAATAACGGCATCAATTAATTTTTTAACTAAAAAAAAAATCTTTAGCCCTGAGTCTGCCCTCTCCATTGATGTGTAGTGTGTGTATAGGAGGCTGTGCAGGGACTGATAAGCCCCCGTTTGTGAAGGTGCTTCAGTAGGAAGCAAGGCCTTTGAGGCCCTCACAAACGGTGCTGTTTACTCAGCCAGCCCCGGCTTCAGGGTGAGTTGATGAGTTGACCCAGGCATCTCACAGGGCTCTAAAACTGAGCCCTAAGACAGCCGCTGGCCGGGCGCAGTGGCTCACGCCTGTAATCCCAGCACTTTGGGAGGCCGAGGTGGGTGGATCACGAGGTCAAGAGATCGAGACCATCCTGGTCAACATGGTGAAACCCCGTCTCTACTAAAAAATATACAAAAAAGTTAGCTGGGCATGGTGGCGCGTGCCTGTAGTCCCAGCTACTCAGGAGGCTGAGGCAGGAGAATTGTCCGAACCCAGGAGGCGGAGGTTGCGGTGAGCTGAGATCGCGCCATTGCACTCCAGCCTGGGTAACAAGAGCGAAACTCCGTCTCAAAAAAAAAAAAAAAAAGACAGCCGCTGAGGGATGGGAAGCAGCTGTTCTTCTGTGCCCAAAACTGGATATCGGTCCTTGTTTTTTATTTTGAATAGGTAACAGTTTGTTCCTTGACGTTTTTTCTCAGTTAACTATTAGGGTTTCTCACTACACTTCTGTCCCCTTTTGCAGAACCCGATGACCTCCGAGGGGACCCTGCACTCAGCCATCAAAGTGCTCCTACCCACCTGGATGCTCATAATTCAATGGTAGATGCAGGTGGAGTTGAGAACATCACGCAGCTTCCCCTGGAGCTTCCTCAGATGATGGCTGCAGGTAAATGCCCGTGGGCAGCAAAGGAAGCAAACAAGGCTTTCTTGAGTTCTTAGCGGAAAAGCTTGCCCTGCCTTGAAAAATGTGCATTAAACCAGGAGCCTGGGCCCTTAAAGAAATCAGGCTGTAGAACTAGTGAAAATGAAAGAGAATTAAGTCAAATTTGACACATTCTTCTGCTTTGGGTTCTTTAAGCTGTATGCTACTTGTTTTTAAATTTTATTTATTTATTTAGAAATACTTCGGAAAAGTCACTTTAGGTGGACACTTGCATTTTCTTAATGTAATAATGTAAAGGTTTATAAAGGAAGGAATATGTTATGAGGTAATAAATTCGGTCAGGACCAGTTTCACTGCCTGACAGCTGTTTTCTTATTAGAAGGCCTTTCTGCTCAAGAATTACACCTGGAAACAGTAAGCCAGTTAACTTGTTTACCAAGAGAGTATTGCTGTTTTGCAGCTCAGCCTTGTGACTTAACTAAGGTTGTTTCACTGGGAGAAGGAAACAATTCTTCAGTTTTTTCCAGGGGTACCTCCTTAATAGCATACTGTGTATCATATAAACTACATGTCATTAAGTTTTCTCCCAGAAAGTATTTGGAAACGCTTTATGTTTAAGTCTGGAGAAAACATTGCTGTAGATTATAGTTCTTTATTTTTTTGTAGTTTGGGAATGTGCTAAATGAAGCCTCATTCTCTAGAAATGTGATTTTCTTTCAGACAAACGCCCTTGCCTGTGGACTCTAAATCATGGTTTGTTTCTCCCCACAGCAGCTGATGGTTTGGGGAGTATAGCGATAGACACGACCCAGCTCAACATGTCCGTGACAGATCCGACAGCCTGGGCTACAGCCATGAATAACCTGGGCATGGTTCCCGTGGGGTTGCCTGGACAGCAGCTCGTGTCTGGTAAGCGTTCTCCTGGTTTCAGAGATACTGGCAGCAGTGCCGAAGGGTGTAGGTGACAGGTGTCTGGTAATCTCTCCGCACCGCGAGTGTCGAACGTGTTCTTTGATTGATGACTAGGGCATGTTTGGCAAGTTGTGCTTGAGATTCTTTTCCTCACCTCCTTTCTTTTCTGCCTAACAGCTGTTCTCAGAAAAAGCCAGCTAACTGTTGTTGCTGTACACAGTCTTGCAACATCAGTTGCATTTTTTAAATAGGCAAATGGAACGGCTAAGATTTGCTTTCCAATTTGCAAAACTCATTCACCTACGTTATCCCATTGGATTGCACTGTCTTCCCTTTATGATGGGTAGATATTTATTTTTGTTATTGCTCTTGTTAATGTTTCCATTTTACAAGTAGAGAAACAGAAGAGCAGAGTTTAGGTGACTTTTCCAGTAAACTCAGCTCAGCTGACACTAAATTCCCTGTTTTCTGTCCACCACACGGTGGAATCATAATACAATGCATGCATTCAGTAGAGAAAATGTTTAGAAATATCATGAAGTCAACAGTTACCAAACAGATTTAATCATTGAATTTAACAGCTGTTTGCTGAGGGTTTTACATATGCCCTGTAAAAAGTGCTTTGAGAATTAGAATAAGTATTATCTATCTATCTATCTATCTATCTATCTATCTATCTATCTATCTATCTCATCTATCTATCTATCTATCTATCATCTATCTATCTATCAGTGTCTTTGAAGAGTCTTTCTCTCTAAATTGAAACAAAATAAAACACCAACACCTGAAAAACAATCATGAACATGATGCGTAGAATCAGGTGTGTTAAGTCGTGGTGCAGGCTGGCAGTGTGACCTGAGAGCAGTCACCGGGGCTCTGAGGAACGGTGTTACCAGGAAGGTAGGGCTTGAGCTAAATCTGGGGAGATGTGTAGGATTTCTATATTCACCCACTCTTTCATTCATTCAACAAATATTCATTGAGCCACTGTCCTGGTGCAAGGGCTCAGCAGTAAACAAGACAGGCGTGGTCTGCCCTCTGAGAATTTATAGCAGAGAGGTGACAATCAGGCCTTATGCAGTAGTCATTGTTATAATGGCACAAGAAAAATTTACCTTTGGCCATCAAGGTAGGTGAGGGTAGACGGTGCTCATGAAGTGGAGACCAATCGCTTTTGGAATGTCACTAATTTCTGCTCCCACATACCTGTGCACTTTGTGCCGCGTCAACCAAGCATTTGTTTTTTGCTGTTTTTCTTTTTGGTCAAATAGTGGCCATAAATGAAAAGTTCCAAATTAATTTTAGTAAATAATATATATGTGTGTATGTGTATATCTGTATATGTGTGTACAGATATACACATACACACATATATATATACAGATGTACACATACACACATATATATACAGACATACACATACACACATATATATATACAGACATATACACACATATATATATACAGACATACACATACACACATATATATACGGACATACACATACACACACATATATATACGGACATACACATACACACATATATATACGGATATACACATACACACATATATATACGGACATACACATACACACACATATATATACGGACATACACATACACATATATATACGGACATACACATACACACACATATATATACGGACATACACATACACATATATATACGGACATACACATACACACACATATATATATACGGACATACACATACACACACATATATATACGGACATACACATACACACACATATATATACGGACATACACATACACACACATATATATACGGACATACACATACACACACATATATATACGGACATACACATACACACACATATATATACGGACATACACATACACACACATATATATACGGACATACACGTACACACACATATATATACGGACATACACGTACACACACATATATATATACGGACATACACGTACACACACATATATATACGGACATACACGTACACACACATATATATACGGACATACACGTACACACACATATATATACGGACATACACGTACACACACATATATATACGGACATACACGTACACACACATATATATACGGACATACACGTACACACACATATATATACGGACATACACATACACACACACATATATATACGGACATACACGTACACACACATATATATACGGACATACACGTACACACACATATATATACGGACATACACATACACACACATATATATACGGACATACACATACACACACATATATATATACAGACACACATACACACACATATATATACAGACATACACATACACACACATATATATACAGATATACACATACACACATACATATTATTTACTAAAATAATATATATAATATATATGGTTTCTTTTTTTAGAGGATCATGGATTAGAAAATGGATTAGAGACCAGGGAAAGTGGGAGACAAAGGAAATACAAAGGCTGAGTTTTAAAACGTTCTATTTAGGATATCACATTCTTCAAAATGCTGTCAGATTCATGCAATTGAAGATGAGTCTGCTCCAGGGAGGAGGGTGTACATAAATGACATTTCTATGGTGGCACATGTGTTTATCCAGGCCCCTTTTCCCTAAAGCTTACCTAGACAGATACTTTCTTCTAACTGGAGGGTGAAGATTTCTGTTTTTTCACCAAGCTTCCCCCGCTGCCTACCTGAAATATCCAGAGAGCAAAAGTTGCCTTACTCATTCGTCTTACCTCCTACTTCTCAGAAAATGTTGTGCAATTCTAGAGTAAGCCAAAACTTCAATAATTCATTATTTTTTCTTGTGATTTTGAGTCTTCTGACATTTTAACTGTGACCAGTTTACGATTTTCCCAGCAACTTGCCATGAAAAGAATCACAGCCCTACCTGTTCCACAAGATTTACCGTACCTGCCCCACATTACTGTTTCTATCTCCTGTATTAACCAATTGCTTGAACTGTTATTGAGCCTTTCAGGGTCTTTCAGGGCTTCCCTCCAGCATTTACACAGGCTGATAATGTAACTGCACTTTGCTTCGTTCTCAGGACCACCAGCCAACTGCATTCCTTGACACAATCTCAGGGTCAGGTTCTGTTGTGTTTCATTAGTGTTTGTGTATTTCATTCCAGTCTTTTTTCTGTGTATTTCAATCATCTTGAATATAACATTTTCTATTATGCATTCTTACCATCTTATTCCATTTTCCGTTGTATTCTTTTATATGAAAAATTTAAAAACAATCCATCAAAGAAGTCTTCCCCAGATTACTTAACAAGTCTGCTATTCACAGTTAGCCTGTATTCCTTTTCTCACTGGTACTAGCCAAGTTTCTGTAAAGAACTTAAGTCTCTCTGAGCATGCAAAAACGTTTTACCTCTTCCATAAAATGGTGATCATATCTATTTCATGGAACTGTTGTAAGATGTAAATGGGAGGCCAGGCACGGTGGCTCAAGCCTATAATCCCAGAACTTTGGAAGGCCGAGGCGGGTGGATCAGGAGGTCAGGAGATCGAGACCATCCTGGTCAACATGGTGAAACCCCGTCTCTACTAAAAATACAAAAAATTAGCTGGGCATGGTGGCGCATGCCTGTAGTCCCAGCTACTCAGGAGGCTGAGGCAGGAGAATTGCCTGAACCCAGGAGGCGGAGGTTGCGGTGAGCCAAGATCGCGCCATGGCACTCCAGCCTGGGTAACAAGAGCGAAACTCCATCTCAAAAACAAAGATGTAAATGGGATAATTTATATAACCGCCATATGGTAAGCATACATTAAATATTCTTCCTACTCCTTTGCTCTTATTCCTTCCTTCCTCCTTTTTGCTTTTTATAAAGCAAAGAATACATTTTGCTTTAAAACATTTCAATGAACATTTTTATGCATGGGACTTTTAGCTGTTAGAATTATTTCCATTGGATAGACTCATATATGTGGAACTAGTAGGCCAAAAGAAATGAGCATTTTCAAGTTTCCTGTTAATTAATTCCCAAAATATACATATGGATTTAACACTTACTAATTTCATATGCAAAAAATGGCATCCTATTATTTTATTTAAAATTATTTTATAACTACCCTTGTTTTTTTTTTTACCCTTTATTTTCTATTCATATGTTATCTTTTATAAACAATTATTCTCACACCATATCCATTTATCAGTTAGGGTTCTTGGTAATTTTTGAGGGGTTTATATTTGGGCATTTGTTAAACATTTTACTCCTCAGACTTCATATTTCCTAAAAATATCTAGTCCATGTTTTGACTCCTAATGTTGGTTCTTTTTTATGGTTTTTATATTTAATTTTTCATTTATGAGTTTTTTATTCCATTTCTAAATACAAAAGCTTTGCCCACTCTGGAAGTTGTTATATTCCCTATTTTCCATGCCCTTATTGACTTAATTCTGCCTTTTTTTTGAAATTAAGTTCTTAAGCATATTTGTCTGTTTCTGAAGTATCTATTCTGTACTACTGATTTATCTAGTTTTATTCCAAGACCACATTGTTTCAGTTCTTATAGTTCTATGGTATGTTTACATGACGTAAATGCCATTTTTACTGTCCCTGGTGTGCAGCACTATTGTTTCTTTTCCACATAGCCACAGAGCCTGGGATGCCACTGCTTGCTCGGTTGCCATGCTGGCCACCTCTAGAGTTCTTCACTGTGAATGCAGAATGTTAGAGGCAGCATTTAATGTTTCAGAAGGGACTTAAAGATTATTTAGTGTAACCTTCCTTCTAAGAAATCCTCTTTAAAACATTTCTGACAGGATTATGGAGAGGCTGGATTTTATGAGTACTTGGCTTTCTCCCAAAGTTTCTGATATTTCTAAATGGCCAAGCACTCTTCCCATATTTGTTAAAATTAAACTGACACTAAATCCCTTTCCTCACTGCTTTTTCAATTTATTGAGAGATTAAAATTATCAGCAAAGGAAGGCGTAAAATTTTTAAATCCTCTGATTTTATCGAAAGAATTTCCTAGGAAATCAAATCGCTCAGACGTGCTGTGCTGTCGTGCACTTCCACAGTGACGCCCCTTCCATTTCCCTCCCCTTTCATCATCACCACGGTTCTGCTCCCACCTTTGTGAACTTCTCTGTTTACCTTCTTCACAGGAAGTGCTACACAAGATCATTACATTGAATTTGTTCCTTATTTCCAAAATACCCCATTAGACTGTTATACCCCAACCCCAAATCCCATACTCCAAAGTCCTGGCTGCTCCGTGAGAGGATATTTGCCTCCATTATCGTTTGCTGTTTGTTGTGTTCCCCATACTTTGTTTTGGTTTTGTGAAGTTTTTTTGTTGCCGTTGATTTGCTTTTGTTCTCAATACTTTGAGCACTGGTGTAGATCTAGGTTTTCTAAACTGGGCTCTTGGACCATTTGTGTTCCGCTGTCGTTGTTAGGTAGGTTACCTAGGTGGCCTAACAATGGTGGCAAAGTCCGGGTTAAACACAGGTAAATTGCTTTCTTTGGGGTTTTTCCAAAGCCTTTTCTGTGCTAATGTACAATAAGTGGTTCTCAAAGAGTGGGACCTACTATGTAGAATTCCCAAACTTCATTTAGCCTTTAAAAAACACCTGCTTTAGGACAAATACCTAATGGGTGTGGGGCTTAAAACCTAGATGACAGGTTGATAGGTACAGCAGACCGCCATGGCACATGTATACCTATGTAACAAACCTGCTTATTCTGCACATGTATCCCGGAACTGAAAGTAAAATGTAAAAATAAATTAATTTAAAAACCTGTCAGCCTCTCATGAGATGCTAGAATATTCACTGTGGAGATCCTTCTCCACTACCACCCATCCTTCTATGCCTCATACGATAACCTCTGCATAATCTAGGGTACAATTTTGTTGGTTTCTGTTTGTGCTGAACAGTGTCACTCCCTAATCTCAAATTTCAAAATAACTCTCCTCTGGTCAGGTGTTACCTGAAACCTTCTTCTCAGTTTTCTGTGGCACACGTTGTCCCTTTCCAGGAGGCCCCACCTCTGGTGTCACAAGCTGAAATCTAGAATATCAGATCCGAGCTTTGGCACTTCCTGTGTGACCAGCTGCCCTCTTCCTGTATACTCTATTTTCTTTTCCAAAGTTATAATTATCAACTGGAAGGAGAGCTGAAAAGCAGGAGCTGAGTACCCAGGTTTTAAATGTTTTGCCCAGGCTGGCTTAGGAACTAGTAGTGCTTTCTGGATATTCTCTGGCCATAAGATAACACCTTGCTTTCCTATAAATTTTTTGAAATCTCCTTTCCCAATGTCAGTGATCTTTCTTTAGCCATTATTGCCTCTGGGGTGATGTACATCTTTTACTCCAAGTTTCTTAGCATGCTGTTTGTGGTATTTTAAACACATGTTCCAAAAAGACATCACACTTCCCAGTTAACTACATAGAGCCAAGAAAAGACTTCACACCTGTAAGGATCTATCAGCACCCTTAATTGATTGTTCCATGGCTCATACCTTGCTGTTTCTTTTTTGTTTCTTTTTTTTTTTTTGAGACAGAGTCTCGCTCTGTCGCCAGGCGCCAGGCTGGAGTGCAGTGGCACGATCTCAGCTCACTGCAATCTCCACCTCCCGGGTTCAAGCAATTCTCCTGCCTCAGCCTCCCGAGTAGCTGAGATTACAGGCACGCGCCACCATGCCCAGCTAATTTTTGTATTTTTTTAATAGAGACGGGGTTTCACCATGTTGGCCAGTATGGTCTTGATCTCTTGACCTCGTGATCCGCCCACCTCGGCCTCTCAAAGTGCTGGGATTACACACGTGAGCCACCGTGCTGTTTTTTTCAGAAGCTCTGGGTTCACAATCACTAATTCTGCTTACTGCCATTCTGAGAAGAACTTAGCTTTCTAAGGCTAAGATAGATTACAATGCCTTCTCTGCCCCCTTCCCTGCCCTCTCCCATTCACTGGTGTTTCCACTCATTTTCATTCTCCGCTGCTTCCTCAGAGTACTTTTTTCTAATGTCCTTCTTGGGTTGTTTAACCCCCGCACGAACACCTTTATCCTCTTTAATATGCCCAGATATGAAGAGGGATTTGTTAAATCCTTTCATCTCCTCAAGCATCACTCTTTTCACTGAGATTTATTGAGCCAGATGTTCTGCTAAGTACTGGAAATGCAGAACACAGACCTTCCTGTCACGCTGTAGAGTGGTGGGAGAATCGGAAAAGAGTCAATACACAAATAGAAATCAACACGATAGATAAAGGGGGCTAGAGAGTGTCACTGAAGAGCGTTAAGCAGGGGCGTAGCAAGATCAGAGCATCTTTGTAAGCCCTATAAAGGACTGGTGGGGGTGTGGAAAGGTTGGCAACCAGAGAGGACATACCCGGATAAGAGATAGTGATGGCAGTAATGCCAGTGATTATCCCGGCAGTAGAGACGGAGTGATCTGAAGGGACTCGGGAGACATTTAATTGTAGAAACCACAGGAATGGATAAGACCACATGGAATGTAAGGAGAGAGAAGAATCAACAGTGACTTGTAGGCTTCTAGACTTGCTAACTGGGTTAACCATAGAGCTGTTTGCTTAGAAGAGAAGGTGGGGAAGGCTGAAAGAGAAGGGTGGGCAAGACGGCTAGTTTCCTTTTGGATATGTTGAGTTTGAGGAACCTGTTGAAAGAAAGCCTGTGGTGAGCAGGGAGATTTATGGGCCTGGCATGCAGGAAGGCAGGCCGGATGGAGATGTGGCTTTGGTGGCCATAGCATAGGGATGGTTGTTGATGCCCTGGGAACTGTAATGCCCAGACACATTTCTGCTGTGAAATTAGGAAGAGGCTCTCAGATCCTCCGTCAGGTGTCAGCCTAACCTGCAGCCAGGTCTCCAGATTCCTCTCTTGTGTTCCACTACATTCCCACTGTTGCAAGGCTCCGATATTTGAAATGAGAGAAGTGGTTGGAGATAAAAAATAGAATCTTGAAATCTGCCTGAAACTGTCTCTTCAGCTTACAAATACACTCAGAACTGTCTGTTGATAAACCATCCCACATGCTCGTTTTTAAAATGAAAATAATACTCATACCAGCAAAGTTGCTTTCTTTAGTCCCTTCGGATATTAAGGGTGACATTCTCTGACACAGGCATGGTGAAGGGATACAGATAGCCTGGTGGGTAGCAGGGGGGCTTTCTAAAGGTCAATTCTCAAAGTTCTCTTTTGTTTTTATTTTTCGTCTTGTTGAAAGATTCCTCACTATTAACTGTCAGAAAACAATAGGCCCTTGACTTCACAATTTATGTACCTGAGTTCATGTACTTGTGACAATTCTGTGACACTCTGTGCAGTTACTTCATTAGGACAGTACATGTTTATTTACTCACCACAGTATTGCAGCACTTTTTACAAGGCCCTAGAAGAACAGCAACTGGCATGACTGACTGGTGATGCTCCTATGGAGAACATGTGTCTCTAAAGACGATGTTCTCCAATAATTGTACAGATGCTAATTATAACTGTGGGGTGTTAGCAAGAGAAAGTGGGGGTGTAACTTTGCTTGCAGGTATTAGAGGAGCTTCGGAAAGGGTTTCTCTAAAGAAGTAATATTCAGACTAAAACCTGAAGGATAAATTAGACTTATCCAGGTAGCAGGACAGAAGAGCAGGATGAAGTGGGGCATTTGAAAAGGTGAGAAAGTTCTAAAAGCATAAAACGTCCTTTTCAAAGACCTGAGATGAAAGGAGCTTAGCCCCTTCAAATAAGAGAAGAGTGGGTGTCTGTGGGCCAGAGGTGGTGACTGGGACGGAGTGGGATTGGCAGGTCGGTGCTTAACACAAATCTGGAGGGATAGTCTGGGGCCAGACCATGCCTTCCAAAGCTTGGAATAGAGATTTTATTTGAAGTGCTAACTACTGAAAAGTTTTAAGCAGAGAAGTGACCTCTGACTCATGTTTTTTGTTTCTTTATTTCTCCTAACAAAAAAGTGTCTGGCTTGTTTCAGAGACTACATTGAAGAATGGCAAGAGAGGAGGCTGGGTTTATCTAGAAGGCTGCTGTCCAAAAGGGATGGCAGAGGTAGATGGCCTAGATATATCCATGGGGACCGGAATATGGAGCGTCTACCACGTGCAGGCACTGCCATAGGTGCTAGACCCACATGCTCTCCTGGACCTTGCATTCTAGTGCTAAGCTGATGTGTGTGTGTGTGTCTTTAGTGTTCCTTTTGTTTCTTTCTGCTTTTTTTTGAGACATGATTTCACTCTGTCAACCAGGCCAGAGTGCAATGGCATGATCACAGCTCACTACAGCTTCAACTTCTCAGGCTCAGGAGATTCTCCACCTCACGTTCTTCAGTAGCTGGGACCACAGGTGTGTGCCAGCTAATTTTTTATATTTTTAGTAAGATGGGAATTCATCTACCATGTTGCGTAGACTGGGCTACAACTCCTGGGCTTGATCAAGCAATCTGCCCGCCTCGGCCTCCCAAAGTGGTGGGATTACAGGTGTGAGGCACTGCACCCGACCTGTCTGCAGTATTTCTAGAGGTAAGAGAATGTGTAAAATCTGTTTCCAAAAGATTTGCTTTGGCCTGTACCGTGCACTATATAAGGTAATTGATATTACTTAAAGCAAGTCAAGGATTGTTCTCAAATAACTCTCCACAAATGACAAAAGCCTCATATCCTTGTTGGCTGGAGAGGTTACAGACTTCTTGTTAAATGCTTAATATAATGAAGTCATTTGAAATAGAGTCACTTTTCTATTCCATATAATGAGTAAGATAAAGTTACTTGCTTAGTACTGGATCAACCTCTTCTGAATTCTTAATGTAAAAATCTTTTCATTCTGTGAGTACTACAACAAAGACATATATATGTAAATTTTATTCTAGTTTTACCTCTTGATTAGCTTAATCTTTATTTGCCCTCTTGTACTCTGGTATATGTACTACTCATTAGCCTTTTGAACTATACTGGCCACATTCTTACTTACTAGACTAAAACTAGAGAAAAAAAATTTGGGGGTGCGGGGGACAGAGTCTCACTCCGTCACCCAAGCTGGAGTTCCTTAGTATGATCTCGGCTCACTGCAACCTTCCCCTCCCAGGTTCAAGCGATTCTTCTGCTTCAGTCTCCTAAGTAGCTGGGATTACAGGCACCTGCCGCCACGCCCAGCTAATTTTTGTATTTTTAGTAGAAGGGTGGTGGGGGGCAGGTTTTCACCCTGTTGGCCAGGCTGGTCTTGAACTCCTGACCTCCCAAAGTGCTGGGATTATAGGCATAAGCTACCGCACCTGGCCAATATTTTTAAATAATTGCATGTATATTTATATATGTACATGTATTAAATATATACTATATAATATATAATTCATCTCTGTATACATCACAAACACATACATTCCCTAATTTTCTTGATTTCCTCTGGAGTAGAGAAGCTTCAGTATTTTAACAGTCCCATGAGCTGAGGGAAAATATTTGCATTCCACACTAGGAAATTGTATCCTCTGCTCAGAGTGGACATTTTAATTCAGCAGAGAATAGGAAGAAAAGCCAGACAATTAAATTTCCATGTTAAAATTAGTTTGAGTGTTCCTATCCTAATATAAGTGTGTGTGTGTGTGTGTGTGTTTGCATGCATGTAAATTATTGTATATTGGATTTTTGCTTTGGGTTAATGTCAAAGTCTTTTATTTGTAACTATGGATTAATTGCATAGGTGACTTCTCTTCCATATCCAATGTTTGCTTTTATTTCCTTTTCTTATTCTGCAGGCTGCCTTAGAGTTTACTGTGTGTTACATATTGCATTCTTGAATTGTAAGCACACGTCATTTATGTGCTTATATAATTATTCTATCATCTGTCTAAATAGACGTGCTGGACTTCTATGGGAAAGAACTATAGCTAATCATCGTTATATTTTCTCTATCATTAAAGCTGGGTGCTTGGTAACTATATGGTTGAATGAATATGTAATTTGATTCCTTTATGTAAATAATTACATAAAATGCAGAATACCTGGAAAAGCCATTTTTGTATTTGGTCCTTAGACTATCTAAAATATAGCTTTCATGTCTTCAATCAGTTAGAGATGAAGAGTAACTATGACCTCCAGCCCTGTTATTTGACGTCCATGATTTATTTTTCTCATAATTGAGCATTATATTTTCAATTCCTTCTTTTTTAAAAATGTGTCTTCCCTGTCTTTCCTTATCATGCTTATGCTTTCATCTACCTTCCTGCACAGATGGAGTGTGTTTATGATAGCTGTTTTAGTGTACTTAACTACTGATTCTATTATCTGTGACATTTCTGAATCTCTTTCTTAATTGATTTTTCTCCTTATGATAGGTCTCATTTTTCTGTTTCTTTGCATGCCTACTAATTGATTATTAGTTGTAAATTTTATGTTGTCGGGTGCTGGTTTTTTTCTTTTTCTTTCCTTTTTTGTCTTCCTTAAAACATTTTTAAGTTTTTTTTTTTTTTTTTTTTTTTGAGATGCAGTCAAGTTCCTTGGAAACGGTTTGATTCTCTCAAGGTTTTGATTTTATACTTGGGTTAATGGATCTAACCAGCCTTTAGACTGAAGATAATTTGGTCCCATTTCTGAGGCAAAACGCTTCTGGGAACTATTTGCTGGTATATTGCAAGGTTTCTTCTCTCTGGCTCTCAGGAACTTGAGACCTGTCCTTTGTGAGCTTCAGAAAGGTTCCATCTGTGTCTTTTGCCCCAGCCTTGGCACTTCCCTCTTATCCTCTCCTGATCAACCTGGAGCCACAGACACTGAGGGGACCTCTGAACACCTCCAAAGCTCTCGCACTCTCGCTGTCTTCGCCCTCTCGCTGTCTTTCTCTCTCTCTCTGTCTCTCTGATTTGCTCCTCCTCCTCTTGTACTCTGCCCTGAAATTTCCAGGGGCATTGGTTTCCCCAGATGTCAAATTCAGACAGACTTTGGGTTCTGTTCTGGTTTATCTTCATTGCATTAAGCCCTGGAAACTTTCTAGACAGTGGCTGGGCCTATCGTAAGTTTCACTTCATTTATTTCCCCTCTCTCACTGATCACCGCCCAGCAACTCTTGTGGTAGTATCTGAAACCCATCATTTCATATATTTTGCTTGATTTTTGAGTTGTTTAAAGTAGGAGGGTAAATTCTATTCTTGTTGCTTCCTGATGGCTGGAAGCAGAAGTTTACAGACAAGTCTTTTTAAAATGAATGTATGTGTTTCCTAGGTATTTAACAAGTAAACATCGTGCATCATTGAATCCCCTGCTAGCTAAATATTATTAAGCCCATTTGGTACAGGAGGGAACTGAGTTCAGGTGATGTGAATTAACTTAACCACGGTCACTCAGAGGGAAGGAAGCAGTGCTGGAATTGATAACCAGATCTGTCTGCCTAAACTGTTTCCACTGTATCAGGATTTGGGGGCAGATGATTAAAGCAAAAACTCCTTTTTTTTTTTTTTTGCCTTAGATTAACTCTATCTTTACACTTTTGTTTTTAAAAATAAATACCTTGGGTGGAAATACATCATTGGTGGCTGGGGTGGGGGGGATCATAGAGATTTCTTTGTATTATATTGAAATTTAAAAGATTTCAATTATTTAATTTTTATGCATGTCACTTTTTGTTGTGCTTGAATGCTAAAGATTTCCACTTCGAACCTGGGTCCAGTGATCTAGATGTTGTACCAGAGTTCAGCCAGGAACAACTTAGTGACATCAAGTAGACTTCTGTGAATAACACCATGGCGAATGCATTCAGGTTTATGACAATAACCAAAAAGTGATGATCAGTATGGGAGAGACTATACACACTGCAGCCTGAAAGCAAGTAAAACTCTCTCGGAGAAAAAAGAAACGTGGAATTTTTAATGATTAACACAGATGAGATGGACTTGACTCAACCTGCGTACGTCCAGCATGGGAAGTCCAGAATGCAGAGCAGGTGGGAGCACTGATTTGGTAACTCAGGTGGAGGGAGTTCCTGGCTAATGGGTTTCACTTCTTATAAAAGGACAGGCAAGGTCACCTGCTGAGGATAAGTGGGCTGATGAGGAAGGGGAAGTTGGAAGGTTTCGCTGGGGGAGAGACGGGAAGCTGACCAGGAAAATATGGTAAGCTGTCTGGACACTGTTTGAGAACTCGGCATGGTTTCCTCCAGCACTGTTGTGTCTTCCCAGGAGGCAGGCACAGAAAAGGAAGGTGGGCTTTATCCAAGGTTGGATTTTAACAGGTGGCGAGAATGAAAGGACAGGGCACAAAGAAGGCGTGAGCATTTTCAGGAGAGTAATTTCAGAGCTGGACTACCCAATCCTACAAGAGTGGGAGGTAGAGCCACGAGAAAAGGGGTGGGCTGATGGATCGAGAAAGTGGAGGGGCGGCTGGTTGGGCAGAGCTGAGGATGGCAAGCGGAGGGTTGGAAAGGTGAGAACGTGCAAGGACAGAGGGGCGTTAGCCCATTACAGCAGCAGGTGGGGATCCTTTCTGTGGTCTTTTCAGGAGAAAAAATATTTCCTTTTTATTTTTTTAAATATTTTTATTTTTTGGAGTACATGTGCAGAACATGCAAGATAGTTGCATAGGTACACATATGGCAGTGTGATTTGCTGCCTTCCTCCCCTTCACCCACATCTGGCATTTCTCCCCATGCTATCCCTCCCCAGCTCCCCCCACCCCGCTGTTCCTCCTCTACTCCCCTCAATAGACCCCAGTGTGTAGTACTCCCCTCCCTGTGTCCATGTGTTTTCATTGTTCATCACCCACTTATGAGTGAGAACATGCGGTATTTCATTTTCTGTTCTTGTGTCAGTTTGCTGAGAATGATGTTCTCCAGATTCATCCCTGTCCCTACAAGGGACACGAACTCATCGTTTTTGATTGCTGCATAATATTGAGGAACTGTCTCTGCAAGAGGCAGATGGTGGTTTTGGAGCCTGAGATCTCAGGTTTGAATCCAGGCTTGTTCCCTTAGCTTTGTAACCTTGGGCAAGTTAGTTCACTTCTCCGAGTTTGTCTGTCTATAAAGAAGGACACAGTTGTCAGATAATTGTTGTCATTTCTAGAATCAGTAAATTATGGGACATATTATAGGGATCAGATGTGTTAGTTTGAGTTACCCTCATTGGAGAGCAGTTAGGAAGGCCTGGGGAAGGGGAGAAGCGTGACCTTGGATGACTTCCTGTTTTAAGGGAAAAGATAGAGAAGACTTGGCCTCTGACGTCTCCTATTCGAGGAGAAGTGACAACCATTCTCTGCAAGCCATGTGGAGGCACCCACACATACCCAGTGCATACCCGCAAATCATAGCTCTGTGACACTGAGCTAACCCTCAGACAAAGCTAGGGTTAAGGTTGCTGACCCCCACACAGTAAAAAACTTACACGTAAGTTTTGACTTCCCCAAGACTTAAGTACCAATAGCCTGATGTTGACCAAAAGCCTTATAATAACGTAAACAGTCTATTAACACATATTTTATATTTATGTGTATTATATGCTATATTCTTACAGTAAAGTAAGCTAGAAGAAAAAAAAAATGTTAAGAAATGATAAGGAAGGGGCTGGGCCCAGTGGCTCACGCCTACAATCCCAGCACTTTGGGAGGCTGAGACAGGGAGATTGCTGGAGCCCAGGTGTTTGAGACCAGCCTGGCCGACATAGTCGTAAAACCCTATCTCTATTTTAAAAAATACAAAAAATTAGTGGGGCATGGTGGCACACACCTGTAGTTCCGGCTACCAGGAGGCTGAAGCAGCTGAATTGCTTGAGCCTGGGAGATCGAGGCTGAAGTGAGCCATGATGACGCCACTGTACTCCAGCCTGGGTGACAAAGACCCTGTCTCAAAAAAAAAAAAAAAAAAAAGAAATGATAAGGAAGGGGAAATACATTTACTGTTCACCAAGGGGAAGTGGATCATTATCAAAGTCTCCATGCTCCTCGACTTCATGTTGGGTAGGCTGAGGAGGAGGCTGAAATGTTAGGGTTGGTCTTGCTGTCTCAGGGGTGCCAGAGGTGGAAGGGGAGGCAAGAGAGGCAGGCACACTAAGTATCACTTTTGTTGAAAAAAATCGGTGATAAGTGGACCTTCAAAGTCAAACCCATACTGTTCAATAGTGAATTAGAGTATTTTCTACAAGCCTTCTGTGTCAGCATTCTCTCCACAGTAGATTTCTGGGCCTGTTTTAGATCTTCTATCTGGAAACTGCAACTAAAGTTTGAGTCCTTGAAGCACCCCAGGTGGAGTGCTGGTGGAGAAGCAAACAACACCTCACTTGGCCTTGGAATGGGTGGGGAAGCCTGTCTGATGCTACGTTTCTGCGGTCTTACCTACAATGTAATTTTACAGCTAAAAATGTTAAATAAAAGTAGCTGAGCTGTGAAGTACCTAAAAGTTAGTTGCATTTACAAATTAAAACTCATGTACCGAGTATCTACTATGCACAAGCACTGTGCTGTGGTCTGAATGTTCGCATACCCCCAGATTTGTATGTTGAAATCCTAACCCCCAAGGTGATGATTTTACAACATGGGGACTTTGGGTGATAATCAAGTCATAAAGGCAGAGCCTTTATAAATGAGATCAGTGCCCTTTTAAATGAGACCCAAGAGAGCTCCCTCACTGCTTCCAGCATGTGAAGATGAAATGAGAAGAGGCCGTCTATAAACCAGAAAGTGGGCCCTCACCAGGCGGCACATCTTCCAAGTGCCTTGGTCTTGGACTTTCTAGCCTGCAGAACATAAGTGTCTGTTGTTTACAAGCTACCCAGTCCGTGGTGTTTGTTACAGCAGCCTCCTCCCCCCATAGACTAAGACACACAGTGTATAATCTCATTTAATTGGTTATTATCTTGAAAAAAGATGTTTTGGGCATCAAAACAAGGTTGAAAATAAACTATATTTAATATGTAATAACTATATTTAATAACTGTGTAATAAACTATATTTTCCTCCTTAACGGGGACATTATCTTGCTATCATAGAAGATATAATTTTGACCTTGAGGGTTTACTTCTGAAAGTTTATGCCTATAGGGCGGAAGGACCCTTTTTCTTTAAGGGGAAGGAAAAATGTAGTCTTAAGGTCCAGCAAGGACATCTTTAAAGAAATATTCCTCACTTCACTGGATGGGCCCCTTGTGACCTCAGTCAGTTAATGCATACTAGCCATGTATTCCATCTCAGCAGGAAAAATAAGCCTCAATACCCTAATGTGAGGTGACTTCAGTCTCCATGGGGACCCTATGCACAGAGTGAATCCCTGCTGATGAGGTTCTAACTGGAGACATTTTCATGAACTGTGCAATCGCTCAAAAATGTTTGTTTCCTACTTTGAAGACTTAGTGGCCTCCTCTTGGAAACCGTGTATTCGAGAGCTTCTTTTTGAATTTGTTCATCCCCAGCTGTGAGAAAATACTGCCTAGTCATGGGTAGGAAAAAGGCAATTTAGAAAAATAATAGAGGAAAACGATGATTTCATCCTTGTCTGAATTTTCTATGTCATCTTTACTGGGGCTTCACCAGGAGAGAGGCAGGCCAGAGATTCTGCCGGGGTACCAGGAGGAGCCCAGTGTGCAGCAGGCCTCACCCAACAAAGAAGACTGGAAAGGGTGTGGAAGTGCAGGAAGGGCCACTCAGTACAGCAAGGGGAAAGCACAGGGCCCTGGGCCCTGGGCCCTGGAGAGGTGGTGTTACTCCTACCCTGCTGTCACACGGAGGTAAAGTGGCTGTGGGCAAGTTGCACAGATGTCAAGGGCCTTGCAGTACCCAGCTGTCAAAGGCAGGTATTTAGGCTCCACTAAAGCTCTGATTTCCTAAGACTTAGAGGGAAATTCTTAAAGATCAAGAACATAAGACGTTAATATACACAATGCTAAAATGACTAACATCCAAGCAGCATGAGAACTTTTTAACAGGAATTGCAGGAAGAGTATCTCTAATAATTAAGGTAGTCTTGGCCCGGCACACTGGCTCACACCTGTAACCCTAGCACGTTGGGAGGCTGAGGCGGGCTGATCACATGAGATTAGGAGTTCAAGACCAGCCTGGCCAACGTGGTGAAACCCATCTCTACTAAAAATACAAAAAATTAGCTGGGCATGGTGGCGCACACCTGTAATCCCAGCTACTCAGGAGGCTGAGACAGGAGAATTGCTTGAACCCGGAGGTGGAGGTTGCGGTGAGCCAAGATGGCGCCACTGCACTTCAGTCTGGGCAACAGGAGCAAAACTCTGTCTCCAAAAAAAAAAAAAAAAAAAAATTGAGGTAATCTTTTTTTGGTGGGGGTGGTGGTTTTGTTTGTTTGGGCATCTGGTCTTTAATGGATGCAGAGAACTCCTGAAGAGTCAGTCACACCTAGAGCCCTGTGAGCGATGTTGGAGAATCATTGGAAGGAACTCAAATCTTGCTAGGCTTTGAAGGAACAAGTGGCAAGAGAAGGAGGGACATTTTCCTGCTGGTTTCTGGGCTTTTGACTTAGCAGTGGCATCTGCTGAGTAACCAGTACCAGAGGACAGACGTGAAAATTAATAGTAATTTAGATGCTAGAGATTAGATGGTCTCTAGAGAAAGAGCAGCGCGAGTGGAGATGTTCTTATCAGTGAAAGGTAACCAGGATACATGCATCCGAAATCTCAAATAGGCGGCCACTGTTTGTTTTTATTTGTATTGTTTTCATCATGGCTCCATCCTATTTCTGAATTTACAGTTCTATAAAGAAACTTTGTGAAAATACAAGCAGGAAAGAACAAGAAATAGATATTTTCTCACCTGCATCCCCTTGGCAAACCTCTTGCTGTGTCTGAGTCTATTGCAGCCTGGGTGGGATGGGCTTCTTCTCAGAATGAGTAAACCAAGTATTCTGCTTTAAGCAGCTTCCTGCTGACCTCCATGCTTATCGATAAGGCCATGTTTCTTCTGATCACATTAATGAGAAGGAAAGCAAGATCAGGGCAAAAATAAGTAGGGGTAATTAAGAATGTATTGTGATATGGTGTCCACTATACAGGAAGATGATCTCACCAACTCAGTATTAGTGGAAATCGTAAGATTTGAAAGCTGGAAAGGACTTCAGATAGTAATAATTGATGCTGGTTTTGTTTTGTTTTGTTTTGTTTTGTTTGGAGGCAAAGTCTCACTCTGGTGCCTAGGCTGGAGTGCAGTGGTACAATCTTAGCTCACTGCAGTCTTGACCTCCCAAGCTCAAGCCATCCAAGTGATCCTCCCACCTCAGTCTCCCGAGTAGCTGGGACTACAAATGCTACCACCACACTTGACTAATTTTTATATTTTTAGTAGAGATGGGATTTCACCATGTTGCTCAGGCTGATCTTGAACTCCTGAGCTCAAGTGATCTACCTGCCTAGGCCTCCCAAAGTTCCAGGATTATAGGCGTGAGCCACTGGTGGCCAGCCCTGGAGACAATATTTCATTTAAACCTTCGTGATCTGCCCCACAGTAGTGAATGTGTCACGCTATCCCCACGCTCATGGCAGACGTTGCTAGTCCATCAGAGGGCCTTCTTGCTGCCGAGGTGGGATGTGTGCTCACATCACAACATAGCACTCCAAGTAGCCAACACCAGTCCATACTGTGAAGAAATCTATCTGCTGATCTTTCTGCTAACACTGATCTGATCCAGCCCTTGCTTTTTTTTTTTTCTTGTAAAGGTTTTATTATGTGGAGAGGGAAGGGATTAGTCCTTCTTAGCAGCCACTTTCCTCGTGGAGGCCATGACCAGAATGTTGCTCAGCTCCTTTCTCTTCCTCCTCCTTCCCCTTTTCTTGATGAATTTGATGGCCTGTTTTTTTTTGGAGACCTGTGGCAGTTCCATGGCAGGTTGCACGGGGCAAAGCCACATACCTCTCGGATCACATCTCCCATGAACTTGGTGTATTTGGTGGGATGTCCATGCCGGTGGCTATGCCTCGGCTTGCTTGTGTTCTTAGTCAGCTTGTGGCCCTTGTTTGAGGCCCAAGTTCCCGGATAAATGCAGAGCCATGGCTGCTGCTCATCAGTGACTGCCAGAGCACTTTCATGTCCTGGACAAGGAGACAGAGGTCTGGAGATTGTCTTGTTTAGTTCTACAGAACAATGTGTCTTGACCGGTTTCTCCACTTTTGATAGATTTGAGAGAAATACTCCAGGCACTCCTGCCTATTCCTTTCTTTGCCTGATGAAGAATATGCTAAGTTAGGGATGCCATTGAATTTTCACTCAGTGAAATTGGCTAGTCATAGAGGAGCAGCCTAACCTTGGGCTGATCAAGAGGGGACTTAATTTTTCATTCATTCTCTGTAAGAATTTTGTAGATATTAAAAGAAAACCCTGTTTATACTGCACAAGTGTATTAGTTCATTATGTATTGCTGTAAAAGAATCCCTGAGACTAAGTAATTTATAAAGAAAAGATGTTCATTTGGCTCATAGTTCTTCAGGCTATATACAAGCATAGCACTTGCATCTGCTAGGCTTGTGGTGAGGCCTCAGGAAGCTTATAATCATAGTGGAAAGCAGTAAGTGTGCCACATTGCAAGAGAGGGAGCAAGAGAGAGAGGAGGTGGTACCAAGATCTTTTAAACAACCAACTCTCCTGTGAATAACAGTGAGAACTTACTACTGTGGGAAGGATACCAAGCCATCCATGAGGATCAACTCCCATGACTCAAACGCCTCCCACTAGGTCCCACCTCCAACACTGGAGATCACATTTCAACATGAGATTTGGAGGGCACATGCATCCAAACTGTATCAACAAGGCAACTGAGAGATGGATCAAATTAATGAACCATGTTCACTTCTTTACATTCATAGAGTCTCAGTTATTATGTGTTTCATTTTTAATTCTCATAACTTTTTTTGTGCTGGAAGACCACACTTACTCATTTGTCCTCTCTTTATACTGTATCTATTTTCCACTCACCCACCCATCCATTGGCCCATCCATCTATCCGTCCATCCACCTGTCATCAGTGCATCCATCCATCCATCTATCTAATCTGTGTGTTCTGCTTACTGATGGGCCTCTTAATGGAAAGAATTATATTTTATCCATCTTTGTGTTTCTTAGGCCTCCCAGAACCATTCTTGTTATACATTGGTATTCAATAAATATGTATTGAATGAAAAAAATCTTTAGCCTGTGATTTCTAGCCCCTTTTACCCAATCTACTTTATTAGAATAGTACAAATCATTTGCTCACTTTCTTTTTAATTTGAAAAGAAGAAATTAAAAAGTACCTTTCTCAAAAGCTTGTGAATATCTTTTATCAGGTCTTAGGCCTAAATACCCATAGCAGGTAGCTCTGAGAATACTTAAGTTTCTTGGAATCACTTGTACTTCCAGCCAAAAGACTGAAGTACTATTGTGTTTTGGCTGAAAATGAACTCCCTTCTGACAGCAATTAAAAAATACAGTGTTTCACGTTATTTTCTCTTATTATTGATCATCCTCCTTTTTATACGAATTATTTCTAATGACTAATATAAAATCGTAGAAATGCCCACAGAGCTGTGCTGGTTCTGCCTCAGACTCTTTGATAATGACTTATAATTGTCAGGATAGGGACCCATCCCACTCCAGCAGCCTCACATCAGTTTCTTGTGGCTGAACACAGAGAAAAGAACATAGCAAATAATTTTTTATAGTAGAAACCAAGGAAGATATGAATTTTATTTTATTTTTTCCTTTTTATAAAATTTGTTTATTTTATTATACTTTAAGCTCTGGGTTACATGTGCAGAACACGCATAGGTATACACGTGCCATGGTGGTTTGCTGCATCCATCAACCCACCATTTACATTAGGTATTTCTCCTAATGCTATCCCTCCCTATCTCCCCATCCCTTGCTATCCCTCCCTAAGCCCCCCACCTGCCGACAGGCCTGGTGTGTGATGTTCCCCTCCCTGTGTCCATGTGTTCTCATTGTTCAACTCCCACTTATGTGTGAGAACATGTGGTGTTTGGTTTTCTGCTCTTGTGTCAGTTTGCTCAGAATAATGGTTTCCCAGCTTTATCCATGTCCCTGCAAGGGACATGAACTCATCTTTTTTTTGTGCTACATTTTCTTTATCCAGTCTTTCATTGATGGGCATTTGGGTTGGTTCTAAGTCTTTGCTATTGTGAACAGTGCCACAGTAAATATACATGTGCATGTGTCTTTACAATAGAATGATTTATAATCCTTTGGATATGTAACCAGTAATGGTATTCCTGGGCCAAATGGTATTTCTAGTTCCAGATCCTTAAGTAATCTCCACACTGTCTTCCACAGTGGTTGAACTAATTTACATTCCCACCAACAGTGCAAAAGCATTCCTATTTCTCCATATCCTCTTCAGCATCTGTTGTCTCCTGATTTTTTGATGATGGCCCTTCTAACTGGCATGAGATGGTATCTCAATGTGGTTTTGATTTGCATTTCTCTAACAACCAATGATGATGAGCTTTTTTCTTATGCTTGTTGGTTGTATAAATGTCTTCTATTGAAAAGTGTCTGTTTATATCCTTTGCCCACTTCTTGTTGGTTTTTTTTTTTTTTTTCTTGTAAATTTGTTTAAGTTCTTTATAGATTCTGGATATTAGCCCTTTGTCAGATGGGTAGATTGCAAATTTTTTTTTCCCATTCTGTTGGTTTCTGCTCCACTCTAATGATAGTTTCTTTCGCTGTGCAGAAGCTCTTTAATTAGATCCCATTTGTCCATTTTGGCTTTTGCTGCCATTGCTTTTGGTGTTTTAGTCATGAAGTTCTTGCCCATGCCTATGTCCTAGATGATATTACCTCGGTTTTCTTCTAGGGTTTTTATGGTGTTAGGTCTTATGTTTAAATCTTTAATCCATCTGGAGTTAATTTTTTTATAAGGTGTAAGGAAGGTATCCAGTTTCAGCTTTCTGCATATGGCTGGCCAGTTTTCCCAACACTATTTGTTGAATAGGGAATCCTTTCCCCTTTGCTTGTTTTTGTCAAGTTTGTCAAAGATCAGATGGTTGTAGATGCGTGGCATCATTTCTGATGCCTTTGTTCTGTTCCATTGGTATCTCTGTTTTGGTATCAGTGCCATGCTGTTTTGATTACTGTAGCCTTGTAGTAATAGTTTGAAGTCAGGTAGCATGATACCTCCAGCTTTGTTTTTTTCCTTAGGATTGCCTTGGCTATGTGGGCTTTTTTTTTTGGTTCCGTATGAAGTTTAAGGTGGATTTTTTTTTTTCCAATTCTATGAATAAGGTCAATGGTAGCTTGATGGGGATAACACTGAATCTATAAATTACTTTGGGCAGTGGCCATTTTCATGATACTGATTCTTCCTACCCATGAGCATGGGATGTTTTGCCATCTGTTTGTGTCCTCTCTTATTTCCTTGAGCAGTGATTTGCAGTTCTTCTTAAAGAGGTCCTTCACATCCCTTGTTTGTTTTATTCCTAGGTATTTTCTTCTCTTTGTAGCAATTGTAAATGGAAGATCACTCATGATTTGACTCTCTGTTTGTCTATTACTGGTGTATAGGAATGTTTGGGATTTTTGCACATTGATTTTGTATCCTGTGACTTTGCTGAAGTTGCTTATCAGTTTCAGGAAAGTCTGGGCTGAGATGATGGGGTCTCCTAAATCTACAATCATGTTGTCTACAAATAGAGACAATTTGACTTCCTCTTTTCCTAATTGAATATCCTTTATTACTTTTCCTTGCCTGATTGCCCTGGCCAGAACTTCCAATACAATGTTGAGTAGGAGTGGTGAGAGACGGCATCCTTGTCTTGTGCCAGTGCTCAAAGGGAATGCTTCCAGCTTTTGCGATATTGGCTGTGGCTTTGTCATAAATAGCTTTTATTATTTTGAGATATGTTCTATTGATACCTAGTTTATTGAGAGTTTTTAGCATAAAGGGCTGTTTAATTTTTGTTGAAGGCGTTGTCTGCATCTACTGAGATAATCATATGATTTTTGTCTTTGCTTCTGTTTATGTGATGGATTACATTTATAGATTTGCCTATGTTGAACCTGCCTTGCCTCCCAGGGATGAAGCCGACTGGATCGTGATGGATAAACTTTTTGATGTCCTGTTGGATTCGGTTTGCCGGTATTTTATTGAGGATTTTTTCACTGATGTTCATCATGAATATTGGCTGAAATTTTCTTTTTTAGTTGTGTCTCTGCCAGGTTTTGGTATCAGGATGATGTTGGTCTCATAAAATGAGTTAAGGAAGAGTCCCTCTTTTTGTATTGTTTGGGATAGTTTCAGAAGGAATGGTACCAGCTTCTCTTTGTATCTCTGGTAGAATTCGGCTGTGAACCCGTCTGATCCTGGACTTTTTTTTGGTTGGTAGGCTATTAATTGCTACCTCCATTTCAGACATTTTACTGGTCTATTTAGGGATTCAATTTCTTCCCAGTTTAGTCTTGGGAGGATGTAAGTGTCCAGGAATTTATCCATTTTTTCTAGATTTACTGGTCTGTTTGCATAGAGGTGCTTATAGTATTGTCTGATGGTAGTTTGTATTTTCTGTGGATCGGTGGTGATTTCCCCTTTATCATTTTTTATTGCATCTATTTGATTCTTCTCTCTTTTCTTCTTTATTAATTTGGCTAGTGATCTATCTATTTTGTTGATCTTTTCAAAATACCAGCTCCTGTATTCACTGATTTTTTTTTAAGGGTGTTTTTGCATCTCTTTCAGTTTTGCTCTGATCTTAGTTATTTCTTGTCTTCTTGCTTTTGAATTTGTTTGATCTTGCTCCTCTAGTTCTTTTAATTGTGATGTTAGGATGTCAATTTTAGATCTTTCCTCATTTCTCCTGTGGCCATTTAGTGCTATAAAATTCCCTCTACATACTGCTTTAACTGTGTCCCAGAAATTCTGGTATGTTGTGTCTTCATTCTCATTGGTTTCGAAGAACATCTTTATTTCTGCCTTCATTTCATTATTTATCCAGGTGTCATTCAGGAGCAGGTTGTTCAGTTTCCTTGTAGTTGTGCAGTTTTGAGTGGGTTTCTTAATCCTGAGTTCTAATTTGATTGCACTGTGGTCTGAGAGACTGTTGTAATTTTCGTTCTTTGCATTTGCTGAGGAGTGTTTTACTTACAATTATGTGGTCAATTATAGAATAAGTGTGATGTGATGCTGAGAAGAATGTATATTCTGTGGATTTGGGGTGTAGAGTTCTGTAGATGTCTATTATGTCTGCTTGGTCCAAATCTGAGTTCAAGTCCTGGATATCCTTGTTAACTTTCTGTCTCATTGATCTAATATTGACAATGGGGTGTTAAAGTCTCCCACCATTATTGTGTGGGATTCTAAGTCTCTTTGTAGGTCATTAAGAACTTGCTTTATGTATCTGGATGCATATATATTTAGGATAGTTCTCTCTTCTTGTTGCATTGATCCCTTTACCATTATGTAATGCCCTTCTTTGTCTCTTTTGGTCTTTGTTGGTTTAAAGTCTATTTTATCAGAGACTTTAAAGATTGCAACCCCTGCTTTTTTTTGCTCTCCATTTGCTTGGTAAATCTTCCTCCATCCCTTTATTTTGAGACTGTGTGTGTCTTTGCGTGTGAGATGGGTCCCCTGAATACAGCACAGCAATTGATCTTGACTCTTTATCCAGTTTCCTAGTATGTGTCTTTTAATTGGGTTAATATTGTTATTACATTTAAGGTTAATATTGTTATGCATGAATTTGATCCTGCCATGTTGATGCTAGCTGGTTGTTTTGCCCATTAGTTAATGTAGTTTCTTCATAGTATTGATGGTCTTTACAATTTGGTATGTTTTTGCAGTGGCTGGTACTGGTTGTTCCTTTCCATGTTTAGTGCTCTCTTCAGGAGCTCTGGGTGGTGACAAAATCTCTCAGCAGTTGCTTGTCTATAAAGAATTTCATTTCTTCTTCACTTATGAAGCTTAGTTTGGCTGGATATGAAATTCTGGGTTGAAAGTTCTTTTCTTTAAGGATGTTGAATATTGGCCCCCACTCTCTTCTGATTTGTAGGGTTTCTGCTGAGAGATCTGCTTGAGTCTGATAGGCTTCCCTTTGTGGGTAACCCAACCTTTTCTCTGGCTGCCCTTAGCATTTTCTCCTTCATTTCAACCCTGGTGAGTCTGACGATTACTTGGTGTTGCTCTTCTTGAGGAATATCTTTGTGGTGGTCTCTGTATTTCTTGAATGTGTACGTTTGCCTGCCTTGCTAGGTTGGGGAAGTTCTGGATAATGTCCTTGAAGAGTGTTTCCAACTTGATTTCCTTCTCCCTGTCACATTCAGATACATTGATCAAATGTAGATTTGGTTTTTTCATGTAATCCTGTGAGGCTTTGTTGATTTCTTTTCACTCTTTTTTTCTCTAATCTTGCCTTCTTGCTTTATTTCATTGAGTTGATCTTCAGTCTCTGATATTCTTTCTTCTGCTTCATTGATTTGGCTATTGAAACTTGTATATATATGCTTCACAAAGTTCTTGTGCTATGTTTTTTAGCTACATCAAGTCGTTTATGTTCTTCTCTACACAGTTATTCTAGTTAGCACTTCATCAAACTTTTTTCAAGGTTCTTATCTTCCTTGCATTGGGTTAGAACATGCTCCTTTACTCAAAGAAGTTTGTTATTACCCACCTTCTGAAGCCTGCTTCTGTCAATATCTTTCAGCAAAGATATTTCTTCAGAGTATTTCTACAGAGAGTCATTCATTTTATACTTTAAATGGAAAAAAAATCATAAGGAAATCAGTAGCTTTTAAAGAAAAACATATTAATAGTTTAAATGTGTCTGTATAAATGAAACAAAAATATGTGGAAAATATTGAAACTTAAATTTTATTCTCAAGGAAAAAATGGATTTTTGAATTAATATTACATTCCTCCTCCACTAATTTTAGGGATTCATACTAGTTTTATGTTTGTTTTGAGAGGGAGTTTAACTCTTGTTGCCCAGGCTAGAGTGCAATGGCATGATCTCAGCTCACTGCAACCTCCACCTCCTGGGTTCAGGCAATTCTCCTGCCACAGCGTCCTGCATAGCTGGGACAACAGGCACCCACCACCATGCCTGGCTACCTTTTTTTTCTTTTTGTATATTTAGTAGAGATGAGGTTTCACCATGTTGGGGAGGCTGGTCTTGAACTTTTAACCTCAGGATCCACCCGCCTCAGACTCCCAAAGTGCTGGGATTACAGGCGTGAGCCACTGCGCCCGACTTCATACTAGTTTTAATGTCAGTTTAGCAGTATCCCTCCTTCACTCCCATATTTGTTATCTACCTTTTATTTTGAATACCTAAAATTATTCCTGCTGTCATGGAGCTCATATTCTGATTGTGGAGACAGATAGTAAACAAGTAAATCAATTAATGAACATATCATTAGAAATGGTAATGATTACTCTAAAGGAAATAACACGACACTGCAATAATAGATCATTAAGGGGAAACTTACCATGGATCTTCAGGTAACCATGAACAGTGTCTTTTTGGAGACAAAATTTAAGCTGAGATTCTGAAGTAGGAGAAGGAGCCGGCTCTGGAAGGCAGGGAAGGAAGAGCACAGAAGAGGACCCCACAGGCAGGAGCTTGACTCACTTGAAGAAGTCCTGGACAACCAGCTTTGGGGTTTAGGTGGAAACGGTTTTGTGAAGAACTCGAGGTGGTTGTTAAAGGGCCTGCAGGTCCTGGGAAAGAGTTTTAAAACTTAATTCTAAAATGAATTGATTGAAGATGATTTATTTATTTATTCGTTCCCTGAAACAGAGGGATTCTGTGATTGAATTTAATGTTAAAAGAGAATGGATTTGGGAGGTGGGATAGGAATGGAAGCAAGAGAATCAGTTAAGAGACCACACATGTGCAGGTCCCAGATGAGTAGGGCTTTGGCTCGGAGTGTGATGGTGAAGTTGGAGAGATAAGGACAAATGGGGATAAGTTCTGAGGTAGAGGACTTAGGATTTTGTGAAGGATTAGATGACACGGGGGTGAGAGGGAAAGAATCAAGATGAATACCAAGTTTTTAGCTTAGGCAACTGGGTAAATGGAATTTATGAAGTGAGAAACACAGGAGGAACAAATAGAGGGAGAAATCATGCACTCAGATTGGTCCCTCCCAGGTTGGAGCTCCTGTGGGAAATGGAAGTGGTGATATTGAGTAGACACAGGGACATATGCGGTCTAGAGTAAGAGATCAGTGGACCAGAGATAGTCACATCCAGAGGGACCTGTGTTCATCAGCATGCCTGGCACCATCGGCATGAGGGAAACGGCATAAAGAGAAGAGAGGGAATCGGAGTAGGCTTTGAAAACTTCCAGCAGTTATAATCTAGGAAGAAGGTGATAAGCCAGTAAAGGGGTTTGAGAAGAAATGAATAGCCAGCAAATCAGAAGAAAAACAGTAGTGTGCAACATCATGGGATCCGAGTCACACATCCAGCCAAGTAGTAGCCAGCATGATTGATGTCCTCTGAGGGGCAACGTAGAAAGACTGCCACGGGGAGCTGGGGTCATTGGTGACCTCCGCAGGGGCCATTTTGGTGGAGTTGTGAGGATAGAGGGCAGGTCGGCAGGTTGAACAGTATCATAAGGAGGGGGTGAAATGGTACCTAGAGCGGTCTTGCAAAAAGCCGGAAGAGCTGGACGAAGAAAAGGGATTTGTAGTAGCCAGTGTCTTCAGGTGGTAATGCATGTGCTAGTTCTCATTTTGTTTTTAAATTGGGCCTTCTTCAAAATGAAAAAAAAACAAAACAAAAAACAAAAGAAGGAAAGGGAGGGAGGGAGGGGAAAGAAAGGGAGAAATAAAGAGAGTAACGAGAAATGAAAAAGAAAACGAGAAACCTTCTTTAGACAACTCATTGAAGTCATTTGTCTGGAAGTCAGGCAGATGGATTGGGAGGTAACTTCAGGGGGAAACGGCAGTGAGACAGGATGAAGATAATTAGGATATGATGAAGATAATTAGGATAGGATAAAGTACACCTTCAGACATGGGTTTGAGTAGGAAGAAGTATTTGATTCAGGGCTTAATATAAAAAATAAAGTCCTAGAGAAGAAAGAGTCCCAACTCCTTGATTTGGGTAAAGGTTTTCCAGTTCTTAATATAAATGGTGAAACTGAGACATAGAAAAATGGTGAATCCTTGGTCTAGGATTAGGTATTCTCATAAGCCACCAAGAGGGAGCATTTTAAAACTCAAAATGCATCATTGGCTGACACAGTCTTGTACTTGCCAAAAGTGTTATAAACTAATTGAACTTTTGCAGGCATTCTCACTGATAAATAATTAAACAAGTGTCATATGTGTCCACTGAAAGTTATCGCTGGAGCCAGCCATCTGGTGCAATACCGCTTCTCCCTTTTGAGTAATCTCTCCCCCTGGAGAATAAGTTTACATGTCTAAAGCTCATTTGTAGGCCATGATTTCATATCTTTGTGCTATAACTCATTCTAAATATTTACTTTGGCTAATTAATTAATGATTGGGAAACCAACTGAAGGCTGCATGGCTTTTAGAAATGATGAGAATGATGATTTCTCCTGCTGTGAAATAATGCCTCACCTCCCCCATTCAAACGTGCTCTCCAAGTATATACAATACATGTAGATAGACCTCTGATAATCCTTACTTCACTTTCAGTATTCACGCTGTAGCTTATATTTGCACATAAGTTATTTTTATTTGTTCTTTCACACAAGCTAGGTCAGAAGACCAACAATTAACTTTTTTCTCCCCTTCTCCCCCTTGCCAAGTGTAGTAGAAGCAGCGTTATCATCCCCAGGGAGGAATAGGAGAGCCATTGTTTCTTCAGACCCTACTGGCTTGGCTCCATGAAATGGGATTGAATGTCTAAACAAAGAGATATTTTCACATAAACAGGATGACTGTATTTAGCCTTGTAAAATTCCAAGCAGTTGCATCGTGATTTTTCAGGCATTCGAACTTAGGGCTAGAGAGAGTTAAATTCCTTTACCTCTTTGACCTTCAGCTTCCTCCTTAGAAAATGGGACTATCAATAATATATATCTATCTTTCTTTCAAAGATCATATGTATTGTGAATGATGTAATTTTCAAAAAAAGGAAATAAGGAGATGCTTTGGACTCGGTGAAACCCTCCAAGTGGATGAAGTATTTTAACTATTGATCCTTCTCAGCGTTTCCGGAGCTGATTCAGAGGAATGCATATTTTAATTTTCGATATTTCCAAAATTGCCCTGTATAAAATGTAAACCCATTTTACACTCACACCAGTAGGGGATATTTAAAATAATTTTAACTTTTACTAATTCCGTGGGCGAATGATATCACACATCTATTTCCCTTACTTTGACGACTCTGTCGGTAATCTTTGGGCTGCTCCCGGTTTTTCAATAGTATCAATAACTCTGCGAGTGGTACCTTTGACTTTTTATTTCCCATTTGGACTATTTCCTTAAGGTCAGTTGCCAGGTCAACAGGTGACATGGTCGTTTAGTTACTGATGAGACGTCACAAAATTATTTCCAAAAGAGGTTGTCTGGTTGTATTCCTATCAGCAGAGACACTCGGATGTTTGCTTTTTGGTATCCCTGCTAAATCTGGGTGTAATTAAAATTACTTTTGTTATTTAGTACGTTAATTTTGTGAATTTAGTAAAAGATGCTGCCTTCTTACTGCCCAGGAACTATCGCTTTAAGGGCCTCCTAATGATCCCACAGCCAGATGGAAGCTTGGCAGTGGCACCAGTGGTTTGTTTTCTGTTTTTTCACCTGCTAGTTAATAATTAGGCAGTATTTCTAGACTCACAGTTGGATCAGATTGAGCTGCTCTTGTTCAGCTGTTAATGATTCAGAGGTACCGTCCCCTGCCTCTCCACCTATCAAAATCCCACCAGTTCCTCCAAGGGCAGCCCCCGGTCCCTCTATTCTCTAATAGCCTTCCTCGGTAGCTCTGGCTATTTCAGAGATGCTCTTTGCTACACACCCCAAGGCAGTTATTGCTCTTACCATAGGATTTGACCCTGGCCTGTAGTCAGTTTGTTCCCGTTGTTAGCTCTGCTGATAAGATTTTTAAATGGATACACTCCACATCCCAGGTGGTCTTAACGTCTCGCCTTTTCTCTTTGGTAGGTTTCACTCTTTATGAGCAAAGATACTTCCTAGTACAGTGCCAGCCACATATAGGTGCATACTTGATACTGTCAGTCATATTGAACTGAGTTCTTTGTCAAGCATTTTACCCCAAAGAGTAATGGAGTACAAAGAAACACTGTATTCTCCCCTCACACGTCGTTTTTAGAACTCTGAACAGACAAACCAAGTTTATTAGTATGGATGACTTTACATATTATTCACATTGTTCTAATTTGCATTTTTTAAATTTAATTTTAATTTTAATTTTTATTTTACTTTAGGTGCATACTATATCTGGCATTTCTCCCCATGTTATCCCTCCCCATCCCCCACTGTCTCTCCCCTACCCCCCCCCAACTTCCCCCAGTGTGTGATACATCTCTCCCTGAATCCACATGTTCTCCTTGTTCAACACCCACCTATGAGTGAGAACATGCAGTGTTTGGCTTTCTGTTCTTGTGTCAGTTTGCTGAGAATGATGGTTTCCAGATTCATCCAAGTCCTTACAAAGGACACGAACTCATTTTTTATGGCTGCATAGAATTCCATGTTGTATATGTTCCACATTTTCTTTGTCCAGTCTATCATTGATGGGCATTTGGGTTGGTTCCAGGTCTTTGCTGTTGTACACAGGGCTGCAATGATCTTTATAGTTAGGTATCTTTCCCTAATGGTCTTTTCCTGTTTAGTCTTCTGGTGTATTCCACTAAGCCAGATAAATTTCTCTTCAAACAAAATATCTTAAGCATCCTCATCCAATGGGTGGAGTTTCATTCTATTTAGATGACGTCTCTTAAGTGATACCAATCCACTTAACTCTGGCAGGCTTCATTGTTGCTGTTGACTCTAAGGTTAGCATTTTCCAACCCTGCTATTTTCAGAATATACCTGTTCATGTCATTCATGTATCTTTTATTAGTAACCTCTGGTTTCGTTGACATACTGAGCTTCTCCAGCTGGGGAAAAGCTTCCACCACCTATGGTTAACTTGGCCTCAGCAGCCTAAAGTACTTCCAAACATTAATATCCAATTTCGCCTCCTATACTGTGATTTCTATGCCACTGATTCTCTGGTAGGGATCCTTGTCAAATGTTCAAAAGCACCACAATGTATACGTCTGTGTTTGTTTTCATATATATCTATATCTATAAATGTTTATATATGTGCACATTTATATATTTATGTTTGTATGCACATGTGTATGATCATATATCTCCTCTAGCAATCAGAATCAAATTCAAACTACTTACAGGGATTTTTAAACCTTTCTTTTTCAACTTACAACACTTTTAAATGACTGTTCAAGCAGAAAGTCAATAGGCATAAAAGACAGTAGTTATTCAGTTGAATGGTGGGATGAGGAGGCCCTTGGGAGCCCTCTGTTGGATCTCACATCCATCACTGCACCCCTTGCCCACCAGGCTCTGTTCACAGTCGCCTCCTCTTAGTTCTGAAATATGCTAGGCTTGCTCTTGCCTCCGGGCCTCTGCTCCGTCTCTTCCCTCTGCCTATAATCTCCTCCGTATCTTCCCACCACAAGCCAGCTCCTTGTTTTTAGGAACTGAACCCAAAAGTTATTTTCCAGAGAAACCATCTTTAACCAACCAAACAGCTTCCTCCCTCCTCTCTCACCCCAGGTAACTCGATAACTCTCCCACATCCTTGTAAGCGGCACTTAGCACTATCTGAAAGTAACTTCCTTCTTTACTTTTTGATTATGTTTATCCTAACTAGGAGGTAAGCTTCCAGAAAATAGGAAGCAAGGCAGTCCTGTTCCAAGTTGTGTCTCCAATTCCTGAAACAATGCCCAGCATATGGAAGGTACTTATTAATACTTACTGGGCGAAAAAATATTTCAATAAAGCATTTGCTTTAGAGGACTCCAAATCTTTTCATATAATTTTCTTCCCCCATTTCTAAATCCACTGGAGTTTTTTAAACATTCCATTTTTTAAACGTGTTCCACAGCATTTTGCTATAATGTTATCAGGTCAAGTTTTGATATTTGAACTCCAGAATTTGAAAGGTTATGGTCAAAAGTTGCTGCAATGAATAAACTGAAGTTTGTTAACATCCGTTCTAAACATTTTAAGAAAACATCCAAGGAGAGATTTTTATTTATAAAGTGAGTGAAATGTCAAAATTAATTTCCCAAAAGGAATCCCCAAGACAATCATATTCTTGAGCTATTTAGATTCTAATATCAAAAATTAGTTTTATTTTGTTTCATTTTCAAACAAAATACTTACCATTTTACATCCAAATCAACAGTGGGTGGTTAAAAATAGTCTTTGGTAAACATTAGTTTCAATTGACTTTCCTCACTTACAGATATATTGAATGGGGAGCAGCTGTCAAACACATTATTTGCTTAGGAAAATAACCTTAATATGATATTGCGATTTGTGTTCTTTTCATTCTTTTATCATAGAAGAGTATGGCCAGGCTGAACTAGACTTTTTAGACCTAAAAATCATTTTATATAAAGTTAAATTTTCCCATAGAGCTATCCATTCTTCTTATATAATGCTCTTGGGAAAACAATACAACATTGTTACAAAGAAACTTCATATATCATCCGCCATGGCCCTGAAGGACTTAGAGGGATGTGTAACATGAATGTCTCTTCCATTTTCCATCAAAGATGAAGTTTTGTTTTGAAGAACCTAGAATGTACCAAGGAAAGTTTTTGTTGTTGTTTGCTTTGTTTTGGTTTTTACCCCATCTCACTCTTCCCCTGAGTGCAGTGGCACAATCTCAGCTCACTACAACCTCTACCTCCAAAGCTCAACTGATTCTCCTGCCTCAGGCTCTGGAGTAGCTGGGATTATAGGCACAGGTTACCACACCCGGCTAATTTTTGTATTTTTAGTAGAGACACAATTCCACCATGTTGGCCAGGCTTGTCTCAAGCGTCTGACCTCAAGTGATCCGCCCTCGTCGACCTCCGAAAGTACTGGGATTACAGGTGTGGGCCACCGTGCCTGGCACAAAGGGAACTTTTAATCGTATAATTTTATTATAAAAATTTGAATATATGAAGGTATAAATAAGAAAAAAGGTAATTTGAAGATGCAGAAATAACTACATGTATCTTGTTGTATTTCCTTCCAGTTTCTTTTTCTACAAATGTATAAACAAATGTGTTTAATCCTAAAAACTTGATGCCATTCCAAATATATTATCATTTTTTTCTTACCAGTGGAGGAAAAAAGGTAAAATTTTCTCATGTCCATAAATACCTTTTGAACAGTAGGCAGACATATTGTTGGTCCAGTCCTCAAATACTTGCCAAAACTGCTATTATTGTTTCTTTAAATATTTGCTAATGAGTGAAAAATACCTTGCTTTTATTTGAACTTTTCCAAATCTTAATTTACCGTAACTGTATTTTTTAAATATCCTGTTTGCTTTTTACTTATGATCTCTTGAAATAGTTTCTTTTTTTTCTTGTTGATGTACTAGGGTTCTTTGTTGTGGATTCCGTCCCTTTACTATAGGTCATATGTGTTGCAAATATTTTTACTTTACGATTTGAATTGATTTAGGCTGTTGTGTTTTTATAGAATTGTTACTTAATACAAAAGTTAATCATTATAAGTTCCCTCTCAAAATTAATCTTGCAAATATTCTAAGTTACTTATAATAAAATTTTCTCCTGCTTATAATTACTTTTTAATTTTTAATTATGAAATATCCCAAATGTGCAGAAAAAGGGACTCGTTTAAGCATCAGAGAACCTCTCCCTCCCATGCAGGAAGCGGAGCACCTTACGCTGGTCCCAGTGCCACAGTCCTTCCAGTTACGGCAATGCCATGATGCCAGCATACCACACACTTTTTTTCTCTGAGCTTTCTGCACAGTATCTTTCTCTGAGAAGGTAACCAATGAACAGCCTGGCTTGAAACTGGGTACCTAGTGGGGGCCAAAGAAAAACCAGGAAACAACTGATCATCCTTTCAAGTATATTATCCTGCCACTGAGAGATGGCCCAGCAATGACGATTGCTATGTCTGTGTTCAGGTGTGACAAGGAAACTGTGTTTCACTCAGCAGTACTTAAGATTGGCCTTTTAGTAGTTTCAAAGACGGTGTGCTGTTGGGTACTCTGCCTCCTGACAGATTTGTTTTCTCTTGAATGCCTTCGCTCAGAACACACCACTACTCTTTGGGTTGAAGAAGTACGTGGTATAGTGGAAAACCCTGGCTAAGAGCCAGGTGGTTCTATGCAGAAATATTTGTCTTAGCCACGTGAACTGAGGGAAATTACTTAATTTCTCTGTGTCTCAGTTTCTCTGGAAAATGGAAGTTAAATCATCTAATTTGTGGGGTAGTGGGAATGAATAAGATAATATATAGATGCATTTTACACACTGCAATGTGTAGAAGGTACTCTGTAATTGGTGGTATTCATACAAGTATTGTTATTTGATAGGCTGGTCTTGTATGGCTCTCTCCCAGAAGATTTTGCTGCATTGTTAGAGAAAGTATTTCTATTTTTTGTTCCTACTGTGCTTGCCATAAGGAGGCAGCTTAGAGTAGCTGCTGTCATTCATTCTCCACAAATGCTATTGTGTCAACAAAGCTGTGTTAATAATAATAATTGCTTGCATTTACTGTGTATGTGCCAGGCATTTTTCTAAGCATCTCATAGTCATTATCTAATCCTCACCCAGTGAAATGGGTACTGTTATTACTTCATTTTTAGGAATAAGCACACCAGGGCACAGAGAAGCTAAGTAATGTGTTTGAAGTCACACTGCTAGTGAGTGGTGCAGCCAGGATGTGAACACAGGCAGCCTGGCTCCACAGCCCATCAGCCTCACGTATTGTGTCCTGCTGCCTCCCTGTTGTGGCAGCCTTTACATTCTGGGACACTTAACTCAGAAAGGTGTGAAAACACCTGCTGGAAGAAGAGAAGGAGGATGCTCAGAATTGAGTGTTATTAACCTGCAGGGCAGTGTCCAGAAGGAGAAAGCCATGGCCAAACAAATCCGTGCATTATGCTAGTAACACACTGCCTTTGTATTTCTTTCAATAAAGAATCTCCACAGTGCCAGGAGATTTCCTGTTGATGGTAATGGTGTCATTGCTCGTTTTGCTGAGAATTCTTTCTGTAATTGCAGCCCTATAAACAACAGCAGCAGGAAGCCACGAGGGAAGTCTTTGTGGAGAGTACCACAGGGTCTGTCGCCTTTGAGTAAATAGACCCTATTTATTGAGCATGCAGAATTTATTTAAAATACCAGTTCTACGGGAAGCGAGCAGAAGCACACATGAATTTCCTATGGATTACAAACCCAAGATAGTAATAGTGCAATATTAGTAATACTTATACTAGCTGTATCTTAATATTCATCTTAGCACCCAGGATGATGTTTCTCTCCTCAGTTCTATTTTAGTCTGAAATACAAACAGCTTAAGGTCCGCTCGCCTTGGACCATCATTACCGTGAAGTTGAGCCACCTGTGGTTTTCTTATTCTGCTCATGGCTCCAAGGAGAAGTCTTGAAATTTAACAAGTTGGGAAAAGAATTTCTGTGGAGTAAATTCAGATATACAGTGACACCTAAAACCCTGCAAGGTTTGTTATTTTGGAGAAATTTCCTCTCTTGGATTGTGTTGAGAGGGAGAGTTGACCTCACTCTGCTAACTCATCCACAGTCTTCACATCCCTTCGAGGTCCGCACCATGTTTCATGCTAGACTTTAGTTCATCCGTGATCCCCAATATGCTGCTTGTTGGCGTCTAACACTATAGAACTGGCATATAACTGGTTGTGTTTCTTTAAATCGAGATCTATTCAGTATCTCTTGTTGGGAAGCTAAAAGGCTTTATATATACATATCTGATGCTTTTAAGTTGATGCCAGGAAGGACAGTCATGCCCTCCCATCATGCGTTCCCTTGTTGAACCCAAGACCTTGGCTGGATATAGCTTGGTTCACTGTAGCACTGTTTTCATGTTTACCTATGACCTAAAGTATCTGTTATATTTTATAGCTTTAATGAATTGACATACAAGAAATTGTACATATTTAAATTCTACAATTTTATAAGTTTTGACTTATGTATATACTTGTGAAATCATCACAATCAAAATAATGGACGTTTCAGCCTTAGCAAAACATTTCCGCTTCCGTTTGTTGTGTCTTCTCGCTGCCTACTCAAACCCTCTCTGCCACTCATATAAAATATACTCAGTTTCTGGTTTCTTTCACCCAATATAGTGACTCTGAAAGTCACCCATGTTGTCATATATCTTGATGGGTGAATAGAAATAGAATGGATGTCCTTGCCTTGTTTCTGACCTTATGAAGAAATAGCATTTTAAGTATGAGCATATGTGTAGTTTTAAAGTATATTACCTTTACTGAGGAAGTTCCCTCTGATTTTTAGTTTACTAAAAGAATGGATGTCAGATTTTCATCAGATGCTTTTTCTGCATCTATTGAGATGGTCATGTGTGTGTATGTGTGTTTTTTTTTCTTTATTAGTCTAGTACTTTGGTAAATTACATGAATTACTTTTTAAATGTTAAACCAACGTATTTCTGGGATAAATTCTACTTGCTCATGATGTATTATTCATTATACTAAATTCAATTTGCTAAAATTATGTTTAGAATTTTACGTCGAAGTTTATGCTGAATATTATGCTGAATATTGCCTGTAGGTTTTCCTGATTCTAACGTTTTAATCTGGTTTAAGTATCAAAAGTAATGCTGGACTCATAAAGCAAATTGGGAGGTATACCCTTTTCTTTAATTTTCTGGAAGAGTTTGTGTAGAATTAGTATTATCTTTTCTTTAATTTCTACTACAGTAGGATTCTCTAACATAGTCATCTAGGCATGAAATTTCCTTGTGGGAATAATTGTAATTACAAAGTCTACTTCTTTAATAGATACAGGGCTGTATAGATAATTTATTTTTCTTTCAATGAGCATTGGTAATTTGTGTCTTTCAAGGAATCTATTGCATCTAAGTTGTCAAATTTATTGACACACAATTTTTATAATGTTCCTTCATACTAATGTATGGGAACTGTAGTTCTGTTACATTCCTTATGTTGAATATTAGCAGTTTGTATCTTCTCTGCTTTCCTTCCTAAGGGTGGCTGGAGGTTCATCAATTTCATTGATCTTCACAAAGAACAAGCATTTGGTTTCATTAATTTTCTTTATAGTTTTTCTATTTCACTGATTCCTTTTCTTGTTTTTTTTTTTTACTGCTTATTTCAGGCTCAATTTGCTCCTTTTTTTGTTTTCTTTTTTAGTGTTTTTTTTTTCTAAGATGGGAGTCATGGTCAGTGATACAAGATCTTTCTTCTTTTCTCCTATAAGCATTTAGTGTCTTACACGTTTTTAAAGTACTGCTTTAGCTGCATATCGTGAATTTTGATTTTAATTTAATGCACAATATTTCTGAATTTTCCTTTTGGTTTCTTGTTTGACCTATAGATTATTCAGAAATGTGTTATTTATTTTCTAATTATTTCATGATTCTCTAGATTTTTTAAATTAATTTATAATTTTTTTAAAGATTTTTATTTTTATTTTTATTATACTTTCTGGGCCCTGGGGTACCTGTGCACATCCTGCATCCTGCAGGATTATTGCGTAGGTCAATACATACCATGATGCTGTGCGGTCTCCATCCCCCTCCCCCGCCACCTCTTCACCTACATAAGGCATTTCTTCTGGTGTAATCCCTCCCCATCCCCTCCGTCCCCACACTGTCCCTCACCTCCCCTCCCTTCCCCACTCCACCACCTAGCCCTGTGAGTGTTGTGCCCTTCCCTGTGTTCAAGTGTTCTCACTGCTCATCACCCACCTAGGAGTGAGAACATGCAGTGTTTGATTTTCTGTTCTTGTGTCAGTTTACTGAGAATGATGGTTTCTAGATTCATCCATGTCTCTACAAAGGACATGAACTCATTGTTTTTTTTATGGCTGCATAGTATTCCATGGTGTATATGTCCCACATTTTCTTTGTCCAGTCTATCTTTGATGGGCATTTGGGTTGGTTCCAGGTCTTTGCTATTGTAAACAGCACTGCAGGGAATGTACATTTGCATGTGTCTTTATAATAGAACAATTTATAATCCTTTGGGTATATACCCAGTAATGGGTTTGCTGGGTCAAATGGAATTTCTATTTCTAGATCCTAGAGGAATCACCACACTGTCTTCCACACTGGTTGAACTAATTTACACTCCTACCAACAGTTTAGAAGTGTTCCTTTTTCTCCACATCCTCTCCAGCATCTGTTGTCTCCAGATTTTTTAATGATCGCCATTCTAACTGGCGTGAGATGGTATCTCAATGTGGTTTTAGTTTGCATTTCTCTAATGACGATGAGCATTTTTTCATGTGTTTGTTTGGCCTCATATATGTCTTCTTTTGTAAAGTGTCTGTTTGTATCCTTCACCTACTTTTGAATGGGTTTGTTTGTTTTTCTTTTTCTTGTAAATGTTTTAGTTCTTTGTAGATTCTGGATATTAGCCCTTTGTGTGATGAGTAGATTGCAAAATTTTTTTCCAATCCTGTTGGTTGCCAGTTCACTCTAATGATTATTTCTTTTGCTGTGCAGAAACTCTGGAGTTTAATTAGATCCCATTTGTCTGTTTTGGCCTTTGTTGCCAATGTTTTTGGTGTTTTAGTCATGAAGTCCTTGCCTGTGCCTATGTCCTGAATGGTGTTGCCTAGGTTTTCTTCTAGGGTTTTTATGCTGTTACTCCTTATGTTTAAATCTTTAAAAGGAATGAGCAAAGTCTTCAAGAAATATGGGACTATGTGAAAAGACCTAATTTACATTTGATAGGTGTACCCGAATATGACGAAGAGAATGAATCCAAGCTGGAAAATACTCTTCAGGATATTATTCAGGAAAACTTTCCAAATCTAGCAAAGCAGCACAATATTCAACCCCAGGTAGTACAGAGAACACCACAAAGATATTCCTCAAGAAGAGCAACCCTAAGGCACATAATCGTTAGATTCACCAGGGTTGAAACAAAGGAGAAAATACTAAGGGCAGCCAGAGAGAAAGGTCAGGTTACCCACAAAGGGAAGCCTATTAGACTTACAACAGATCTCTCAGCAGAAACCCTATAAGCCAGAAGAGAGTGGGGGCCGATACTCAACATCCTTAAAGAACAGAACTTTCAGCCCAGAATTTCATATCCTGCCAAATTAAGCTGCACAATTGAAGGAAAAATAAAATCTTTTATGAACAAGCAAGTACTCAGGGATTTTATTACCACCAGGCTGGCTTTACAAGAGCTTCTGAAAGAAGCAATATACATAGAAAGGAACAACCAGTATTAGCCTTTCTAAAAATATGCCAAAAAGGAAAGAGCATCAACATAAAGAAGAATTTACATCAATGAATGGACAAAACAGCCAGTTAACATCAAATGGCAGTAATCCTAAATTTAAATCGACTAAATCCCCCAATCAAAAGATACAGCCAAAACCTAATGGTATGCTACATCCAGACCCATTTCACATGCAAGGATACACAAAGACTCAAAACAAAGGGATGGAGAAAGATTTACCAACCAAATGGAGAGCATAAATAAATAAATAAATAAATAAAAAGCAGGAGTTGCAATTCTCACATCTGATAAAATAGATTTCAAAGCAACAAAGATATAGTGGTAAAAGGATCAATGCAACAACAAGAGCTAACGATCCTAACACCCAGATACATAAGACCCATAAAGAGATTTAGACTCAACGAGACAGAAAATTAATAAGGATATCCAGGACTTGAACTCAGATCCAGAACAAGTAAACTCAATAAATATTTATAGAGCGCTCCAATTTAAATACACAAAATATACATTCTCCACCTTAAATACACAAAATATTGATCGGCCATTATTAATACCCATTTTTAGAATAAAGCTACGTTCCCATCTTCTCTCCCTCTTTTTCTTCCTCTGTCTTCCTCTCCTTCACTCCTTTTTTTTCTTAAAAAAAAAAAAACTATTTTAATACTCAGTCAATAACACATTGGAACATTTAACAAAAGAAGCTATACAAGTAGCCACTAACCATATGAAACAGGTGTCAAAAAAATTCAACTATGTAAGCATGTCTAAAACCCTTTCTCCAACTTGTTCATTATGTGCAAGGTAGTACCAGAGCTCTACCTTTTTGTGCTCTTAAAAAAATAATAATAAAATAAATAAATAAATCTTTAATCCATCTGGAGTTAATTTTTGTATAAGGTGTAAGGCAGAGGTCCAGTTGCAGCTTCCTGCATATGGCTAGCCAGTTTTCCCTACACCATTTGTTAAATAGGGAATCCTTTCCCCATTGCTTGTTTCCATCAGGTTTGTCAAAGATCAGATGGTTGTAGATGTGTGGCATTGCTTCTGAGGCCTCTTTTCTGTTCCATTGGTCTATATCACTGTTTTCGTACCAGTACCATACTGTTTTGATTACTGTAGCCTTGTAATATAGTTTGGAGTCAGGTAGCATGATGCCTCCAGCTTTGTTCTTTTTGCTTAGTATTGTCTTGGCTGTGTGGGCTGTCTTTTGGTTCCATATGAAGTTTAAAGTGGTTTTTTTCCAGTTCTGTGAAGAAGGTCAGTGGTGGCTTGATGGGGATAGCATTGAATGTATAAATTACTTTGGGCAGTACGGCCATTTTCACAATATTGATTCTTCCTAATCATGAACATGGAATGTTTTCCCATCTGTTTGTGTCCTCTCTTACTTCCTTGAGCAGTGGTTTGTAGTTCTTGAAGAGATCTTTTACATCCTTTGTTAGTTGTATTCCTAGGTATTTTTTCTCTTTGTATCAGTTGTAAATGGGAGTTCACTCATGATTTGGCTGGCTGTTATTGGTGTGTAGGTATGATTGTGATTTCAGCACATTGATTTTGTATCCTGAGACTTTGCTGAAGTTGCTTATCAGCTTAAGGAGGTTTTGGGGTGAGACGATGGGGTCTTCTAAATATCTGATCATGTCTTCTGCAAATAGAGACAATTTGACTTCTTCCTTTCCTAATTGAATGCCCTTTATTTCTTTTTCTTGCCTAATTGCTCTGGCTAGAACTTCCAATACTATATTGAATAGAAGTGGTGAGATAAGGCATCCTTGTCTTGTGCCAGATTTCAAAGGGAATGCTTCCAGTTTTTTGCCCATTCAGGAAGATATTGGCTGTGGGTTTGTTGTAAATAACTTTTATCATTTTGAGATACAGTCCATGGATACCTAGTTTATTGAGAGTTTTTAGCATAAAGGGCTGTTTAATTTTATCAAAGGCCTTCTCTGCATCTGTGGAGATGATCATGTGGTTTTTGTCTTTGGTTCTGTTTATGTGGTGAATTACATTTATAGACTTGTGTATGTTGAACCAGCCTTGCATCCCCAGGATGAAGCCTACTTAATCATGGTGGACACGTTTTTTGATGTGCTGTTGGATTCGGTTTGCCAGTATTTTACTGAAGATTATTGCATCAATGTTCATCATGGATATTGGCCTGTAGTTTTCTTTTTTAGTTATGTCTCTGCCAGGTTTTGGTATCAGGATGATGATGGTCTAATAGAAAGAGGGATTCCCTCTTTTTGTATTTCTTGGAATAGTTTCAACAGGAATGGTACCAGCAATTCTTTGTACTGCTGGTAGAATTTGGCTGTGAACCCTTCTGGACCTGGACTTTTTTTGGTTGGTAGGCTATTAATTGCTGCCTCAACTTCAGTCCCTTGTGATTGGTCTATTCAGGGTTTCAACTTCTTCCTGGCTTAGTCTTGGGAGTGTGCAAGTGTCCAGGAATTTATCCATTTCTTCCAGGTTTACTGGTTTATGTGTATAGAGTGGTTTGTAGTAATCTCTGATGGTAGTTTGTATTTCTAAGGAATCAGTGGTGATCTCCCCTTTATCATTTTTTATTGCATCTATTTTATTATTCTCTCTTTTCTTTTTTATTAATCTAGCTAGTGGTCTATTTTGTTGATCTTTTCCAAAAACCAACTCCTGGATTGATTTATTTTTTGAAGGGATTTTGTGTCTCTATCTCCTTCAATTCTGCTCTGATCTTAGTTATTTCTTGTCTTCTGCTTGCTTTTGAGCTTTTTTGATCTTGCTTCTCTAGCTCTTTCAATTTTGATGATAGAGTGTTGATTTTAGACCTTTCCTTGTTTCTCATGTGGGCCTTTATTGCTATACATTTCCCTCTAGACACTGCTTTAAATGTGTCCTATATATTCTGGTACATTGTGTCTTCATTCTCATTGGTTTCAAAGAACATTTTTATTTCTGCCTTCATTTCATTGTTTATCCATTCGTCTTTCAGGAGCAAGTTGTTCAGTTTCCATGCGATTGTGCAGTTTTGAGTGCTTTTCTTAATCCTGAGTTCTAATTTGATTGCACTGTGGTTTGAGAGACTGTTTGTTATGATGTCCATTCTTTTTCATTTGCTGAGGAGTGATTTACTTTCAATTATGTGGTCAGTTTTAGAGTAAGTGCAATGTGTTACTAAGAAGAATGTGTATTCTGTGGATTAGTGGTGGAGAGTTCTGTAACTGCCTATTAGGTCCACTTGGTCCAGATCTGAGTTCAAGTCCTCGATATCCTTACTGACTTTCTGTCTCACTGACCTGTCCAGTGTTGTCAGTGGAGTGTTAAAGTCTCCCACTGTTATTGTGCGGGAGTCTAAGTCTCTTTGTAGGTCATTAAGACACTTGCTTTATGTATCTGGGTGCTCCTGCATTGAGTGCATATATATTTAGGACAGTTAGCTCTTCTTGTTGCATTGATCCTTTTACCATTAAGTAATGCCTTTCTTTGTCTCTTTTGATCTTTGTTGGTTTAAAGTCCATTTTATCAGAGACTAGGATTGCTACTCCTGCTTTTTTTATTTTGCTCTCCATTTGCTTGGTAAATCTTCCATCCCTTTAAGTCCATATGTGTCTTTGCATGTGAGATTGATCTCCTGAATATAGCACACTGATGGGTCTTGACTTTTTATCCAGTTTGCCAGTCTGTGTCTTTTGATTGGGGCATTTAGGCCTTTTACATTCAACTTTCATATTGTTATGTGTGAATTTGATCTGCCATTTTGTTACCAGCTGGCTGTTTTGCCCGTTCGTTGATGCAGTTCCTTCATTGCATCATTGTTCTTTACCATTTGGTACGTTTTGCAATGGCTGGTCCTGGTTGTTCCTTTCCATGTTTAGTACATTCTTCAGGAGCTCTCGTAGGGCAGGTCTTGTAGTAACGAGATCTCTCAGCAATTGCTTGTCCAGAAAGGATTTTATTTTTCTTTCACTTTTGAAGCTTAGTATGGCCAGATATGAAATTCTGGGTTGAAAGCTTTCCTTTAAGGATGTTGGATATTGGTCCCCACTCCCTTCTAGCTTGCAGGGTTTCTGCCAAGAGATCTGCTGTGAGTCTGATGGGCTTCCCTTTGTGGTTGACTCAACCTTTCTCTCTGGTTGCCCGTAGGATTTTTTCCTTCATTTCAACCCTTGTGAATCTGAAGATTACGTGCCTTAGGGTTGCTCTTCTTAAGAAGTATCTTTGTGGTGTTCTCTGTATTTCCTAGATTTGAGTGTTGGCCTGCCTTGTTAGGTTAGGGAAGTTCTCTTGGATAATGTCCTGACAAGTGTTAAGAGGAGTGTTTTCCAACTTGGATTCACCCTCCCTCTCACATTCAGGTATGCCGAGCAAGCGTAGATTAGGTCTTTTCACATAATCCCATAGTTCTTGGAGGCTTTGTTCATTTCTTTTCACTCTTTTTTCTCTAATCTTGCCTTCTTGTTTTATTTCATTGATTTTATCTTCTATCTCTGATATCCTTTCTTTTGCTTGGTTGATTTGGCTGTTGAAACTTGTGTATGCCTCACAAAGTTCTCATGCTGTGTTTTTCAGTTTCATCAACTCATTGATTTTCTTCTCTAAGCTGGTTATTCTAGTTAGCATTTCATCTAACCTTGCTTCAAGGTTCTTAGTTTCTTCTCATTGGGTTAGAACATAGTCTTTTAACTCAGAGAAGTTTGTTATTACCCACCTTTGGAAGCCTGCTTCTGTCAATTCGTCAAACTCATTCTCTGTCTTGTTTTATTCCCTTGATGGTGAGGAGTTGTGATCCCTGGGAGAAGAGGTGTTCCAGTATTTGATGGTTTCATCCTTTTTGTGCTGGTTTCTTCCCATCTTCCTGGATTTGTTTCCCTTTGATCTTTGAAGTTGGTAATTTTGGGAGAAATCTCTGAGTGGATGTCCCTTCTGTTGAGGTTGGAGCTGTATCTTTTTTGGCCTGTGGAGGCGCTGCTGGGGTGCCTCAGATTCAGTCAGGCTGTTGGCTGGGTGGTCTTCCCCTGGAGTTTGTTTGCAGGTGAGATTAGCCCCGCCTTCCCAATGGCATCTCTCCTTCCCCAAGCTCAATCTTCCCAGTTGGGCTCAAACTGGTGTATTCACTGCCAAGCTCTCTAGCACACAGGCTTCAGTTTGAGTTTTGTGGGGGTGGGACCTGCCAGTCCTTATGGCCTATTTCCCTGCTTTCAACTCTGCCTCTTTCTGTGGGATGGTCTGTCCTGCTGGTGTTAGTCCAAATTTCTGCCCAGGTCCATGCCAACAACTTGTGGCACTGGGTGGGAGCTGTCGCTCAGATTGGCATTGACAGCCCATGGCACCCCTCAGTCTGGCGGGGCTCTTGTGGACCATGGGTTGCAGGAGGGATAAAGTAAGCATAAGATCCAAATCGGAGCACTGAGGAGGTGAAGTCCCCAACCCTCCAAGCTGGCTGCACGTTCCAGGTGGGGACGTGCCCCACCCTGTCTCAGTTCGCCCTCCCTGGACAGCTCTCACCCTGCTTTAGCTCCTTCCCTGGGCAATTTTCAGTGTCCTACCAGTCCCACCGAGATGAACCCAGCACCTCGCTTGGAATCATGAAGTCCTCTATCCCTCTGCATCTCATTCCCTGGGAGCTGCATTCCAGTGTTGCCTCCTCAGCCATCTTGGTGCCCAATCTATAATTTTAATTTTATTGTGGTCTTAGAATAGAGTTTATATGATTTGTGTTTTTGTAATTTTATTAAGGTTTGGTTTATGCCTACAATATGCCCTATCTTGATAAATATACCCATGTAATCTTGAGAAGAATGTCTTTTCTGTTTTTGTTCGGTGAAGCACTCCATAAATGTCAATTAGGTCAAATTGATTGATATTATGTAAATTTTTTATATCCTTACTGACTTTCTGTTTACTTGTTCTAGCAATTATTAGGAGAGGGTTGTTGAAATTTCTGACCGTTACTGACTGTGGATTCATCTACTTCATCTTTCCATTTTATCGGTTTTTACTTCATATATGTTGAAGTCCTGTTATTCAGTGAATAAATGTTTTGGTTGTTACATTTTCTTGTATAATTCACCTCTTTACCATTATGAAATGACTCAATTATCCATAGATATATATACAGAGAGAGAGAGAGAGAGAAGGTCTCATTCTTGTCCTCCAGGCTAGAGTCCAATGGCACAATCTCAGCTCACTGCAACCTCTGCTTCCTGGGTTCAAGCAATTCTCCTGCCTCAGCCTCTGGAGTAGCTGGGATTACAAGTGCCTGCCACCATGCCCAGTGAATTTTTCTATTTTTAGTAGAGACGGGGTTTCACCATCTTGGCCAGGCTTGTCTTGAACTCCTGAGCTCAGGTGATCCACCCACCTTGACTTCCCAAAGTGTTGGGATTGCAGATGCGAGCCACCACTCCTGGCCCATAATTATATATATATATTTTTTATCTGAAATTTACTTTTCCTAATGTTAACATGCCCTCTTTCCAGCTTTCTTTTGATTAATATTAGCATGGTATATTTTTTCAGTCTTTTTATGTTTAACTTCTTTATGACTTCTTATTAGAAGTGGGTTACTTATAAGTAGCATAGAGTTTTAAAATCAATCTTATGTATTGGATTGATCTCTGCCTTTTAATTGGGATATTTATTTAGACTGTTTATATTTAATACGATTATCAGTATGATTGGGTTAAAATTAATCTTAATAATTGATTTTGTTTTTCTGTTTTTTATTTCAGTTTTCTATTTTTCTGCCACCTTTTGGATTATCTGTATGATTTCAATTTTATCTCCTCTGTTGTCTTACCTCTTCATATATAGTGTAAGAACTATATTCTTACATTATGTTTGCTGTCATATATTTTACTTCTACATATTTTAAACCCAAAATACACTGTTAGTATTTTTGTTCTTTCCAGGCAATTATGTTTTAAAGAATTCAAAAATATGTAACAAATTGGTTTTTTCTATTCAGTCATGTATTTGCCATTTCTGATATTCTTTATTTTGTTGTGGAGATCAAGATTTACAGCTCATCATTTTTCTCTGCCTAGAGAAATTCCTTTTTTAATATTTCTTATAGGGTAGATCTGCTGGTGATGGATTGTTTCAGCTTATTATATCTGAAAAAGTCTTTCTGTTATATTCATTTTGAAAGGTATTTTCACTGGATATAGGACTTAGTGAAAGAAAATGTTTTTTTCATTTCAATTCTTTAAAGGTATTATTCTAGTGTCTTCTGGTTTACATTGTTTCCAATAAGAAATATGCTCTTATTTTTATCTTAGTTCCTCTGTATGTAATATGTCTTTTTTCCTGGATGCTCTTAAGAGTTTGTCTTTATCACTGATTTTAAGTAACTTCATTATGATGTGCCCTCATATACTTTTATTCATGTTTCTTGTGCCTTCTATTCTTGAGTTTCTTAGATATGTGAGCTTATAGTTTCTATCAAATTTGGATAACCTTCAGCCATTATTTCTTCAAATATCTGTTTTTGTTCCACCCTCTTCAAGTAATTTAATTACAAATATATTAGGCTCCTTGCAGTTGTCCCAGAGCCCTTTCATGCTCTGTTTGTTTTGTTATCTTCTTTCTCCATGTTTCATTTTGAATAGTTTCTATTGCTGTTCTTTGAGTTTACTGTTTTATAAATCATCTAATCTGCTGTTAATTTCACACAGTACATCTTTTTATTTCAGACATTGTACGTCTCATCTCTACAAGTACATTCTGAGTCTTTTTTAGTCTTTCATGTCTCTATTTAATATGTTAAATCTTCTTTTAGAAGTCTGCCTTCTTCAATACATGGAACACAGTTACGACTATTTAATATTTTTGTCTACTAATTCTGTCATCTATGTGTTATTTATCTTTTGTTCTGCTGTTTTATTTTTTTTATTATTATTGGTCACATTTTCCTGCTTTTTTGTATGCCTGCTGTGTAATTTTTATTTGTTTATTTATTTCTATTGTTATAATAAGTAGCCACAAACTTAGAGGCTCAAAAACAGCACAAATTTATTATCTTGTGGTTCTGTAAGTTAGAAATCTAATGCAAATCTCACTGGGCTAAAGTCAAAATGTCATCAGGCTGCCTTTCTTTCTGGAGGCTCCAGAGGAAAATCTATTTCTTTTTTTTTTTTTTTTTTTTTTTTGATATTCAAACAAATAAATGTTTAATTATTTTATGCTGATACAGTTTTTTTTTATTTAAAATGAGACAAATCCTTTTGTGCCTTTTAAGGTTTCCTTTTAAGCCACATGCCTATATTCTATTTAAAGAATAATTTTTTAAAAATAAAAAGAATAATTTAAGAACTGTACACATAGGGACAAGCCATAAGCTGCACCAACTGGATCCTAGATCCTCTTTCCCCAAGGGCAGCCCATTCTTGGTTCTTGAAAATCTATTTCTTTGCCTTTTCCATCTTCTAGCAGTTACCTGCATTTTTTTGGCTCATTGCTCTCTTCTTTCTTCAAAACTAGTAATGGAGGGTTGAATTCTTCACACATCAAATGACTCCAACCTTCTCTTCTGCCTCCCTCGTCCCCTTTTTAGGACTCTTGTGATTATATTAAGCCCCCATCAATAATCCAGAATAATCTGTCATCACGTTAGCTGATTAACTGTCTCAGTGCCTCTGTATCCTTAGTTCCTTTGACATGTAAAATAACATATTCACAGGTTTGGGAATTATCCTGTCATTCCTGGTATTTTTCATTGGTCGCCAGACACTGAATTTTACCTTGCCAGGTTCTGGATATTTCTGTATTCTTACATCCTTGAGGTTTATTTTAGGACCCATTTAAGTTACTGGGCAGCAGTTGAATCTTTTGAGGCTCACTTTTAGGCTTTGTTCTGAGACATCAGAGCAGCCTCTTCTCGAGGGCTAATTTTGTCCTACTACAAAGGTGTGGGTGTTCTACCCAATAACCTCATGAATTCTGAGACTTTTCTACTCTAACCGATGAGAACAGTCTTTTGTAACCTCTGTAGATTATTCCTTCTAAACCTTTTGAGTGGTTCTTTTCTCAGCCTAGTAAAGTTTTATCACACTAAGACACTGATCAGTTCTCAGCTCAAGGCTTGAGGTAGAGCCTCTTTATACCTCCAAGGAAGGATGTGTTTGTGTGCACACATATGTGTGCAATTTTCTTCTCTGTGGTTCTTCACCCTGTGAACTCTAGGCTGCCATCCTAAATTACCAACTGTTTCTTTTTTTTTTTTTTTTGAGACAGAGTTTCGCTCTTGTGACCCAGGCTGGAGTGCAATGGCGCGATCTCGGCTCACAGCAACCTCCGCCTCCTGGGTTCAGGCAATTCTCCTGCCTCAACCTCCCAAGTAGCTGGGATTACAGGCACGTGCCACCATGCCCAGCTAATTTTTTGTATCTTTAGTAGAGACGGGGTCTCACCATGTTGACCAAGATGGTCTCGATCTCTTGACCTCATGATCCACCTGCCTCGGCCTCCCAAAGTGCTGGGATTACAGGCGTGAGCCACCGCGCCCGGCCACCAACTATTTCTTTACTCGGGGAGACGGTCAGACTTTTCCAGAGTTCCTCTTCCCTGTGCTATAGCCTGGAAACCCTCCTAGCAGTAAGCTGTGGCCCTCATAGCACTCACTTCGTTTCACTTCTTTCATGAATCACTGTCTTGCATTACCTGATGCTCAGTATCTGAAAACCATGTTTCATATACTTTATCTGGCTTTTTAGTTGTTTCAGGTGGGAGAACATAGCCAGTCACTGTTACTCTCTCCTCTCCAGAGTAAAAGTCAAACATTTATTATTTGCCAAACATTTCATTTTGATATGGGCCACAATGATGCCTAAATATTTAACAACTGATAGGTCTTGGGCTCTGACCAAACAGAACAGATGCTGGCTTAAAACTGTGATATGCCTATACTGGTGTTTACCAGCTAAAGGTCCATCTTGTCCTGTGTCCTGGCCAGACCCTATAATCCATCCGGTTTAGGGTTCTATCATTGACAGCCCTGGTGAGACAAAAAAAGCTTTGCAGTAGAATTGACCTGAGTGTGAGTTCTGACTCTTCTGCTTCCGGCTGACACTTGACTTGAGTTTTCTCCGTGTCTTAACTTCCCCTGCGTTGTCTTCCAGAAGATAAAATTAAATAAGTTGTGCAGAAATGCCTGGCACCTTGCCTGGCACCTAGAGTACTTGGTTAAAATGAGTACCCTGCCCCTCCCTTCCTCCACAATCCATTTGGAGTCCCCAGAGCTAGATCTTTACTCAGAGGGCAATTCACTCAAAAAAAAAAGGGGGTGATCATATCCGGGAGTTATTTGTGGCATAGAGTCCCATTACAATCACAAATGTGAGGTGGGGAGTGCCTTAGTTCATTTATGCTGCTATAACAGAGCACCACAGACCGGGAAATTTATAAAGAAAAGAGATTTAATTGGCTCATGGTTCTGGAGATTGGGAAGTCCAAGGGCATGGTGCCAGCATCTGCTCAGCCATCTGGTGAGGGCCTTCTTATTGCATCATTCCATGGAAAGCAGAAAAGCAAGTAAGCATGTGAGACAGAGAGAGAATGGGGGCTGCACTTATGTTTTTGTCAGGAGCTCACTCTCACAATAACTAGCCCACTCCTACAATAACTAATCCACTCCCACCGTAACAGCATTAACCCCTCATGAGAGCACAACCTCCCTAGTCACCTCTGAAAAGCCTCACCTCTTAATGCTTGGCAGCACTAGATTTCTAATACATGAAATGTTGGGGGACACATTCGAACTATGGCAGGGACAGAAGGAAAAGTTGGGCAGTAGGCGTCATAGCTAAGAAGATCTTCTGGTCAGGCTGGTATAAAGTCTGTCTAAGAGGTAGCTGATGTGCATGGTCACAGGTGAGGCCAGTTCAAGGCAGACCAGCCAAGCGAGATGTGGAGGGGTGAGGCCAGGGGAGAAGTGCCCAGATTTCAATTGGAAGAGGTTAGAAGAAGTCCATCTGACCTGGATCCTCCCAATTCTTATCTCTCTGCTTCTCATGGTAATAACAAGATCTGGCCTGGTACCGCTTCTTGACAGATGGTGGCCAAGGGGAACAGTGTGAGGGATGCTTTGTGAGACCTGATTTCGCTTACATTATTCTCTGGAATTAGGATTTACCTCTTACATGTTTGACTTTCTGTTATAATCTACTGTGACTGTGTCAGTCATGTAACTCTGGGTATACTTTCACTTCTTTAATTTCATTTTAGCATGCTTTTCAATAAATTACTCTTTTCGTCACTTTATTGCACTCTGAAAGTTCTGTCCCTCTTTGAAGCATGAAGCCTAAACACTCATCTTCAATCTTTCTGTGTTCTTAGCACCTAACATGCCTTCAACACAAGTACTTGCTGGTGTTGAGTATTTAGTGAGTGTGTTATAGCATTCTCTGTTCAAGACATCAAGAAAAGACACTGAACAGAAAAGGCTCCAGGATGGATTTCCATCATCCACACCTCATCCATCCAGCTTGCTCTGTTTTAGTTCAGTTTCGCTTAGCTCTGTGCAACAAAAGCTTTGTGATGAAATGATTCGCTTCCCTCATGTCTGTTCTGTCTCTTGCTGATAGAAGGAAGTTAAATACTTGATATGTTTTTCAAATTCTTTTGACTGACTGACCAAATGTATTTGAAAAAAAAGTGAAGATCTGTTTTTGTTATACTAAAAAATATATACTAATTGAATAAGGGCATGAATGCCCAAGCCAGTATTTCTTTTCTGCTATTCTGGCAAATGTAAATTCCCTGTTCGGTTACAACAAGCAAATATAGATTAGCCAGCCCTTGTGCTCTGTCTCTGTGACAGATTTATCCTTTATAACTTCAGCCTTCCACAATATGTGCGCTTTTGGTGTAGACTCAACTTTCAAGAGGCCTATCGATCCGGCATGTTCCTGTGTTAACAAGAGGAGAAAGGTAAAAATATAAAAATAAATAATAAAAAAATGCCCAACAATCCTCTGTCCCCAAAATGTCTTGATAAATGCAGGAAAAATGACTGCTATTGAAAGTATGGCTGGGAGCCATGGGGTAGCCCCTGTCTGACTTGGGTATGTATTTACAAAATGCTCTGGGCTTGACTTTGGGGATACAGCGGCTTAGCTAGATACATACTTTCACTGTGGAAGGCCACTTACAATCCAGAGAATGGTCAGGCTCTCTTCAGGATGTTGATGTAGGTACTTTGTGTGCCTCGCTAATAACTGCCACTCTCTAACATAGCTGCGTGTCCACGTGTCTGCAGCGCTACCGACTGGGGGCACTTTAGGGCCAGGGACCCTGACTTACCTCTATGCCCCCAGTGTCTTGCCTAGCAACTTGTATGTAATTAATAAATGTGGCATGAACAAATATCTTAGAAGGACCTGGGGCAATATGCCACTCTGCTTTTCAATTTTCTGACTATAAAAACTGGCTGACCCTAACGTGGAGAATGGCACAGTTCAGCTGAGAACCGTGGATTACAAGGATGAGGGACATACACACATACATAGACTCTCTCTCTCTCTCTGTCTCTCTCTCTCTCTCTCTCTCTCTCTCTCTCTCTCTCTCTGTCTCTCTGTCTCTCTCTCTCTCCCCCCCGCCCCCAACCTCTCTCTCTCTCTCTCCTCCCCCAACCCACCTTCCTCCTTTTTCTCCCTCTTTCCTCACCTGCCACACTTCCATATTCTTGTTAAAACACAGTAATATACTGAATAATATATTGAATTCTCTTTCTGGACGGGGTAGGCACTTAGCAGCATTGTGGAATCTCAGAAGCCAGCAAAATAGGTAAAAATGCTGACTAAAATTTGTATTTGTGTATTGATTTCTTGTTTGTAATTTGCTGCCCCATAAACATCAATCATAGAATCTGGCATTCTCACTAACAATGTGAAGTAGGTAGGCAGGTTGCAGCCTCACGTCTGAGATGAGGAAGCTGAGCTTAACGTTCAGCTAAATCCCGAATACTGTGGATCCTGCTTCTTCCCTCTGCTCTGTACCACCCTGGAGACTACAGACAAGTAGACTCTCATCACAGGGAGGAGAGCATGAACCACATCCTGTTTCCCTGTGACTCCAGTGACACTGTGAGCAGATGTTTTCAGCCTTCCAAACCTCAACTTCCTTCTTCATCTATGGAGGGGGGAAATCTGTGGAGATATCATGAGGACCAGCTTTATAAATGACTAAGAAAGGTTTTCTAAACTACAGCACTGCATGAAAGCATAGTAACAATTCAAAACTAGAAGTTGCTGTGAGTGAGAATGAAATGTAGACCCCTGAATGAAGTACAAAAATGTACTTTGAAGTTATAACTGGGCAGAAAATACTTAATCAAAAATGAAGAATCTGTCTGGGCACGGTGGCTCATGCCTGTCATGCCAACATTTGAGGGGCTGCCGTGGGAGGATCACTTGAGCCCAGGAGTTCCAGACCACCCTGGGAAACATGGTGAAACTCCATCTCTACAAAAAATACAAAAATTAGCCAGGTGTGGTGGTGCACACCTGTTGTCCCAGCTACTTGGGAGGCTGAAGTAGGAGAATCATCCAGCACGGGAGGTTGAGGCTGCAGTGAGCGGAGACGGAGCTCCTGTACGCCAGCCTGGGTGACTGAATGAGACTCTATCTAAAAAAAGAAAGAAAATGAAAAATCTGGGTGACAGTCTCTGCTTTTAGGGTATGTTTTTCGTGTGAGAAATGAGCTCTCTGAGTTTCTAATGTTGAGGGATCAACACTGTGGAGAAAAACACTATCCAAACAAGTCATTAAGGAACGCGCCTCCGAGCACACTGCACTCAGCCCAAAAGGCTAAATTCGTTTTAAATGGCAATTCGTTAGTTAAATTATTCCCCCTTAGCTTACTTCTCTGAAAAATTCACCCCTGGAATTACTCAGGATGTTTCCAGAAACAACAGGCTATGGGGGAGTGTGGGTTGGCATTGGTGCTTTCTAAATTAGAATGCACAACAACATGTACACAAGTAAATCTGGCCAGGGCCTCAGATGTAACAAAGTATTTTTAAAGTCTGGTGCTGCTCAGTTTTAATGTATTAAAAAGATGCCTGTGTGTGGGGTGTGTGTGTGTGTGTGTGTGTGTGTGTGTGTAGAAGCTCGAAAGAGACATATTCATTTGGAAGAATAAAATAGAATCACAAAGGGAGAACTCAGCTTAAGGGGGAAGCAGGTATGCCAAATGTACAAATGAGTGCAGTTGGTGTGTCGGGTACAGCACCTCATCTTCCTGGCAGGGAAAGCAGAGAGGAAACAGTCTCAATGCTGCAGCTCTCATTTCCAAGCATGAAGCATACCTTAGGTCCTGGGGGAGAAGGGAGGGGAGGTTTCTAATTTCCACTGGAGAAGTTTCTTTTGTAGAGAAACTATACGTATCTTCTCCGCGGTTGTTTTCCTAGAAGGCCTCCTGGTTTCCACCCAAAGAAGTTAGGACAGAGAATAAAACATGAATTTAAAAAGCCACCGACAAGTAAGATATGCTTTTTTTAAAAAAAAGGGAAGGACACAAAAGCAGTATTGTTGTACCTATACCCTGTAATATACAAATGTATATACTTGTGCACACAAATACATATAATCTTCATCAAAGTGATAGCTAATGTGTGTTGAGTGCTTACTCTGTAGCAGGTATTCTTTGGAGCCTTGTACATATTTTAGTTGGTTTACTAATCCTCAGACCAATGCTCTCCGGGTACATACTCTTTTTAGTCCTCTTACTTTGCAGATTAAGAACCAAGGCACGGTTTCCGTTAGTCTGCGTTTGAACTAGAACTCGAACGTCCCTCCATCTGTCTGGGGCTGCCTCTCCCCCCGACTGACTTCTTTTCCTTCCATCTTTAACTTTTCTTCTTCCTTTTATTTCTGATCTCTACTCAGAATCTACAGTTCCTGTATTTTCTCTATTTTTCCCTTACTAATTTACTGTAATATAGAAGTGAAGATTGAGTGTATTGCATATGGTTTATGCTTCCTATTTAAAATTTTAATAGCAGATGAGTGAAGCTTTATTTTTGCCTCTTTTGTAAACTTGTTTTGGTTAGCTTGCCTTTCACTTACGCTCCTGCTAGGTTGTAGTATTCCCCCTGGGCCATGGGATTACGATCTCCTCTCCTGCCCCTGTTCCTGTCCTTAAGTTTGCAGGCACTCCCAAGCTGAATGGTATTAGATGACCTTGTGTGGATTTAGGTGAGACTGTATTTACTGCCCCTCTGTGTTATTACTTCGATCTCAGATCGGGGTTCTTGTAGTCAGAAGGAAAGGGAAGTGTGAGGTCTGCCCTCCAGATGCCATGTTAAGAAGCATTCAAAGACCAATTCTGTCCATTTATTGATGTTTATGGGGCAGCAAATTACAAACAAGAAATCAATACACAAATACAAATTTTAGTCAGCATTTTTACCTATTTTGCTGGCTTCTGAGATTCCATTTATTCTGTGAGCACACCCTCACTCCTTGTGCCTCAGCCTCATTATCTGTGAAATGTACGTCATCATCATCATAATTTTCCAATTATAAAGAAATAACAAACAAAAAGCTTCCTGGTTCTTACTGTTTAGTTAATAAGATAAATAGAATGCCACCTGTCATCTGCTTAGAATCATATATGAATTTATGCTGCGACATTGTGGATTCAACAACCAAATACTACTTTGTCTTGTCTCTTTAGGATGGACCCTGTAAATTCTGTAAATTTTGTAATTTCTTTCATTCATGTAACTGATATTTGTTGAAGAGGATACCGTATGCCAAGGGCAATGTTGGACCCTGAGACAAGTGATAGTTACATCACCCCGTTCTCCTTGCCTGCACAGTCTAGTATAAAAATTAAATTAATATTAGATTAGTCTGTGATTTACAAACCACACACAACTTGCAGTTCCCTTTTGGAATATTCATGTGTTTATCTTTAAAACCGGCTCTGTTTTCTCTCCCAGTCTGCAGTTACGTACGGATATTATTTAAAGAGGCCAGTTCTGTGTCGTTTCAGTCCCTTCTAGCAGTAAGTTTAAACTGAAACCTACATAAATTGTTTAAAATAATATGATGTGAATGTTTTCTCTGAGGCTAAATATTGAATGTTTTTCTTTGTTCTTTTTAAAATTTATGAGATGTTACCTATCTCTCACATGCCTTTGTAAACAGAAACGAAACTTGATAAATAAAATGAAAAGGTTAACACCTGCATATTCCCTCAGAAAGATGCAGGTTTCAAAGGGATGATTCCTATAAAGACATTTACATGCTGTGAAATGCCATCTCTGCTGTTATAACTACTGACTGTAGTGGGCTTTATATCTATATGGTGTCACAAGGCTATTACCCTGACTTCAGATTATTAGTCTTTCAGCCTATTTATTATTTAGTCTTTCAACATATATTTGAAAGTCTTTCAGCATATATTTGGTCTTTATTATTTAGTCTTTCAACATATATTTGGAGTGTTCCCACTCCTCAGAAAGCTAAAAGCAGTTATATAAAAATTAAAGACCTCTTAGGGGCGTGACTGAATATTCCAAACCTTTTCTCAACATTTAATGCTTTTTTGCCTCTACTGTCTGCTCCTGCACCATGAGCTTGTCGGTTAGGACAAAGCAGAGAACACCCACAGCCAATTCAGCCCTCTTCTCCCTCCCTATCATTATATAACAGTCCTGCTGTACAAAGTCACATAACATTGTACAGAGAGAAAATTAATCATCAGCTAATGAGATAGGGATGTAAAAAGAAGTCTGAAAGAAGTAATTGAGAGGCCCCAATTAGGGCCTGTTCTCATGGTTCTCCCGTGCGCATCACTTGCTGATCCCAGGTCCAGGGGTGTGAGAAGGGCATGGAGGGAGGAGGAGGAGGGAGGAAGGACAGGAGGGAGTGAGGACAGGGGGGATACAGAAGCTACAGTTTGTGGGAACAAAAAGAGGCTTTCGCAGTATTCCAGATGAGAGCTAATGAGAACCTAAATTAGCAATGGGAACAAGAAAAGGAAATGATACAGAAGTCCTTCCTAAGGTGGCTCCATCTGCAAGGGTTTGGCAAGTGGCCAGATGTGATCACCTATAGAGGTTTTAAATCAGGAGTGAGAGGAGTCGGTGGCATTAAAAGAAGCAACCAAGCCCTAAAGTTACTTAACCCAGAGTGTGTAAGAGGAGGAGAGTAGCACAGATGCCCAGGATCCTGCAGGCAGTCTTCTGTGGAGCACATTCAGGCAAGACGGAGAAAAGAGTGAGAGGGAGCAGGGAAAATAACTTAGTACACATGAGCTTCCAACCTAAGGAATTAATGGGGACCCCATGTGCATCCCTTAGACCTGGCAATGGCCCTTAAAACTGGAAATTAACAACAGGGGATTCAGAAGAAATCAGTGTTAGGGGAAGGAGTCTAAGCAGATTCGCTTAGGAAGATATTTCTATAAGCACATGCTAGAGTTCACAAACCTGAGGGTGCAGGGAACCTGGTGTACACCTGGGGTGAAGGTAGAGAGGGGAGAGAACAGAAACAATGCCGTGGTGAGAACAAATCACCAACCGCCTGGACACAGGGAGGAAATGGAGGAGGAGAGTCTCCATGTGCCAGCTCCAAGTTCCAGGCCCCCAGTAACAATCTGCCAGGAAGGTAGCTAATGGTTCACCTCCAAAATGTGGCCACAGAAGGATCTTCTGGCCCTCTGTGGCTGAATCTGTCCTGCAAGAAGACATTTGCTGGTGAATTAGAAGAGACAGGAACGTTAAGGGAGGGTTGTCTGGCCATTTATAGCTATTGAGGGCAAGGGAGGGGAAATTCAAGACAGGAGGAAAAGCAAGAAGATAGATTTTGGCAAATTAAATGGAAAATGTAAAACCTTCATTTAGTTTCAAAATGTCAACTGCAAAGTTGCATGAGAACATCCTTCTGCAGAGACAAGACGTGTGTGTTTCAGCTGAATGAGGTCACTTAGCATTCGTCAGCTTTGTGATGGGACTGCCAGAAAGATGACATGATGAGATGACATGGAGCTTTCAGCGCAGGCCTGCCACAAAGTGAGGAGTAAACATGGCCCTTGCTTTTTAATCGTAACAAACCCACTTAGTAAAATAATACATACAAGTTCACAGCTAAGACCACCGTTAATTGGTTGGTCAGCTTCTTTCTGTGGATAACCCTGGACCTCAGAAAAGGTGGATTTTTAGAATTTTTAAACCTCAGAAAAGGTATATTTTAGTCCATGGAAGGACTGAGGGAAGAGGGTGCTGAGGCTGACTGGGAGGAAGAGTCAGGTATTTGTGTGGGCATTCGTCACGGATTTGGCTAGGAATGGTGGGAAAGAGAATCAGACCTGTCACAGGAGCCCAGGAACAAAGACAATGGGTTTTACTACAGGTTATCAAGTCCTAAGTCAACATCTGAGGGATAAATTTTTCACTGTGAAAATTGTTAAAAAACAGAATGGCCATGTCAGGAGCTACTGAGTGCCATGTCACTAGACACATCCAAAGCAGGCAGACTGGAGAGACAGAGAGCTCAGGTGCACAGTGAAGCAGCAGCAGGCCTCTTGATTCTGATTCCAGCTCTCCCCTTAACCAGCTGTGCAACTTTGGGCAAGTCCCTTCACCTCTGTTGGCATCCATTTTCTTACCTCTAAATCAAGACAGTAGGATAGGTAATGCCCAGGTTGCTTTCAGCTTTGAAATTTCCTAATCTTTGGTTAGGTCCAGTGTCTGCTGCCTCCTTGTCAAAATGAACCCCTCCACGCCTGGTTGTCACATGCCGGCATGCTTTTCACGCCTCAGCTGTGAGGCCCACTGTGTCTTAGGGTGTGTTTCAGCGGGTCTAAGAAGGCTAGAGCAGCTCACTCTGAGTGTGTCAGCCCAGGCTTCTGTGTAGAAACCTGTGCTGCCATTGAATTCCTGGCCCGCAGTGTGAGTGAATTTTGCAGAACCTCTGATGAGCTCTTACCTCCTGCTCACTCAGAACACACTTGCTTTTCAAGTGCATGCTCCATGCACAGGTTGCTGGAAAGATCTGATGGAGTTCTTTGAGCAGTCAGTTTTTCTCCATGCCAGCTTTGGTCAGGAGTTCTGAAATTCTCTTTGCTTCATGTCATGTCCTATTTTCAAACATGAGCACCAATCTCCTAACCCAAGTCAACAATACTTAGAAGAGCTGTTGACGGCTGCATTCCTCAGTTCTGCCAGCATTGCATCCTGGTCAAAGCAGACAGAGGGTTTTATTGATGGAATGAGGTCTTTGTTTATAAAGTGTGCACAGCAGGGCACCAGGAGCTCACTCTGGATATACGTCTCGGGTTTAAATGGAAAACATACCTCGCTGCCTTTGAAACTCCTTGGCAAGATTATAAAAGCATTTTCAATTTCACTTTTTTAAAGATCCAGCTTGTAGGCATTACTCAGAAAGTATTCTATTATGTTAATATAGTCTGTGTGGTTAATTTTTTCTTAACAAATACGTAGCCATCTTCAGAGTTTGTTTATTTAACAAAGGAAAAACCTAAGAGCTATTCTGCTTCCAGGGGACTGGTTTTGAACGTTTCTTCCAGGAGAATATTTAGACGTATCTTTGTATTTATTATCCCAATAGGTATATTCGGGGGCTGCCTTTTCACATGCCCATTGCATATACAGAAGTTATCCTTTTCAAGAACCTAGTCGCTGCCACCCCTCCAGGATTCCTTCCCTGACACTCCCCCAGCACCTCCCCCACCACTTCCAACCCCATTTGTTTTCTAGGTAGGGCTGTTGTATCAAAGCACCACAACTGGGTGACTTAAAACGACAAAATGTATTATGTTGCAGTTCTGAAGGCCCAAAGTCTGAAATTAAGGTATTGGCAGGACCTCATTCTGGCTGTCTCACGCCTTTCTGGTGGCTTCTGGTGGTTGCCAACTGTCTTAAGTGATCCTTCACCTGCAGGTGCATCTCTTCAGTCATCACATGGCATTCTCGCTCTGTCTGTGTCTTTTCGCCTCCTCTCATAAGGACACCATCATATTAGATCATGCCTATCCTAATCCAGTATGACCTCACTGTATTGATTACATCTGTAAACACCCTATTTCTAAATAAGGTCGCATTCACAGGTATGGGGGATTAGGACTTTAACATATGTTTTGGGAGACACAGGTCAACCCTTATACCCCCATCCCAGACTGGTTTAGATGTCCCCTCTTCAGTGTTTTCATAGCACCCTTTATTTAAATGTCCCCAAATAGGTGTCATTACTGTATTGGTGTTTTCTGCTAAGTTGTTTCAGTCACTAGCTCTCCACGTCTGTGAAGGAAGGACATTGCGGTGTCTGAATGCAGAGTACCTAGCAAAACATTCAACACCGCGTAGGCACTCAAATGTTTGTCAGATGAAAGGCTTTCTCATCATCATTACGATTGTGTGTATTCTACGTTAATAACATTTATATAAGATGATGTATCTATTCTATGCATTAATAATGTTCATCAATGCTGTCCGTAATTGCTACCATTTACTGAGTATTTACCACGTGCTGCACGTTACGCTAAACACTTCGGTTTTGTTTTATTAACCCCATTTAATCCTCACAAGAACATTAAAATGTAAATATTATTCACTTTATTTTACAGATATTATAAATGAGGCTTAGAAAGATGAAATTTCCCAAGGTCATGCAGGCAGTGCGTGACTGCAGACTTGGGGGTCTCCATCCTTTGATGAACTGCCATCACCCAGATGGTCTTGGGTGACCCGGAAGACCAGAATGTCTATCTGGTATCCGTGTTCTCCTTCCCTTGATGAAGACACTGAAGCCCAGAGAGGTTAAAAAGCCGGTCAGCCTTAGGTCATCCAGCTGTGCCAGATCCCTTGACTTTCAGATCCCCTTTTTAAAAATGTTCACTTTTCCTCTGCTGTGCACAGAACAATTTAAGAATGTTTGAAAAAAGGAAAACATGGAATGCAAAAAAGCATTACCTTAATAGTTCACAAATTTAGTGATGTTACAGAACAGCAAGACTTGTCCATTGCAAAGCAGGCTGTTCTGAAAAACTCTTTCCGTTGGAAACTCCTGCTAAACAGAACGTCCTCATGTATCACGTGGCTTCTCTGCAGCAGAGCGATGATAGGTCGGTGATTCTGGAAAAAGAAGCAGAGTGACTGCATGTTCGTTAGAGCTCTCCGGCCTGCCTCTCTGCCCCTCATAAGTCCTGGGACCTGGCGCCGCACACTCAGCCTCTGGCATCAGGGTCCATCTGGCATCAGGCAGGAGGAAGGGGGCTGTGGAGCCCTGCATTCTAAGACTCAGCATCCAAGCAGGCTTTATGCTGGTCAGGCTGTGACCTGTGTTCCATGTCTGATAACTGAGGGGTCGATCTCCTTCCCCAAACCCCAGGCTTCCATTCTGGTGTCTGGATCCCGTCTTGCTTCTCCTACCTGAATTCTGGCTTAAGTAACCTGCCAGTTGGCCCAGTATTCTCAACTGTGACTTCATGAGTTGATGCAAACTCTAGTTCCCCTGGGCTGGATCTGAACCCTGGACCAGGGGGTGCATGCCCTGTGACCCATAGACAGAGTCCTCTGGGCAGCCGCCTTGGTGGACATGTGTTTTATCTGCTGCGAATAATCTCTGTGTTCAACCACTTTGTCAGGATACCCTCGGCCCAGGGCTACACCTGTGATGCAGCCATTTAGCCTGATTACTGCCTCGTTATTTTCTTCCAGGCCAGACTTGTTCCCGGTACTGAGAACTTCTCTCTGTCTGTTTTCCCTGCCCACACCTAACCTAGTTAGTATGCCTAGCCTTGCCTGGCAAAAGGCCTCAACCACCTTTCTTTCAAATGAAATCTAGTTCTCATCTCAAATATGAGACTCTAAACTGAAGCATCGACTAGAAAGGGCAGAAAAGGAGCAGGTCATGGCTAGGGGGCAGCAAAGAGAAGGAGTGAGGAAGGGCGGCCCAGGCAACCAGGCCCTGGCCTGGCAGGGTGCAACTCTGACTTTGAGGGGCTGAGTTCCAGGAAGAGCAAAGTTGAAACTCACCAGCTTGAATAGCAGGGTCCCTCTGATCTGATCTGACTCCTGCAGTCTCTCCAGACACTGTGGCCACACTGCCAAATGCACACCATGAGACAGCCATGAAAAGTTGTTTGGAGTTCCCCAGGCCTACCAGGCTCTCTCTGTGTCTTCTGAGCCTCAGCTCGTGTGTCCCAACTCTTTCTCAGAGTTTGATTCCCATCCTTTATCCTCTTCCCAAACTCAAGTGGGGAACTGACTACTGTCACCTCTGTACCTCCGGATCCTGGCAGTCGTATGTGCCCAGGAAATGCTGAATGAACGCTTTAATTCAACCGAATGAGTGCTTGAATCAATTCAGCTGCCATGCCTCTAAAATCCTAAACACAAAGCCCCAACCTGCCTTCTGAAAAATGCTCATCCAATTGATAAAACACTGGCCTGTGAATCAGTAAACAGGATTTTTGTTTTTGGTTTTTGTCTCATCCAGTTGGGAGCAGAGAACCAAAAAGAAACCTTTGCTGAGCCTTGGCTGTGGACACTCTCTGCTGGGAGCAGGCAACACAGAGAGGAGCCAGACAGGGCCACGGTCTGAGATGAATAGCCCTTCCTTCCTCTCGTTTCAGTACAGTTTTGATAATAAAGTTCTACTGCATACTTAATTGGATTCTTTCTTGCTGTGATTTAAGCAGTTCTCCTCTTCTTCGCTGAGTAGAATTATACCTCATTATCTCTGAAGCTTGCAGGGCAGCTTTTCCTAACAGGGCCTGGAGCGGACTCTCAGGGTTGTGTTGCCTTCTCACCTTTGTCTTCCTGGATTTTCAGTTTGTGCTTTAATGAGTGAGTACATCCTATTCTCCTGTGCTGTTTGAGAAAACAATTTACATCTTTACATATATTGTCAAAAAGTAATGGGTTCTTTTTTTTTCCTAAACTCTAATCCTTCCCTCCTTTCTCCTCTCGAATACTGAATCTCCGATCCTTTGAAGTCCAACATAATTTTTTGTATTAATTCCTTTCTAAGCTCTTTTCAAGCAACTGCACTTGCCATGCGACTTCATTAAGCCTCATAGTCTCCTCACACTGATTCTGAGAAAAAGCAAAGTAACTCTCGCTGTATATTAAAATATTTTCTATAAGAGTGGTATCTTCTGTCCCCATTGCTGGCCTTGAGAAAGAACACAGAAGTCTGTGGCAACTAAGGAGAAGGCAAGCGCTGGGCTCCTCTTCTCATTTGCGGGAAACATCTGCTGATTATAATTCACAGGGCTCCCATTGCAGGGTTTGCAGTCCTGAGTGGTTTCAGCCTTAAATCATCCCATGTTGGCAAATAATACCGAGGGCCAGGCCAGGAAAGAAACAGCTGAAGCCTATGTACGGAATGAGATTAAGTAAAAGCACGAGCGTGCCAGTATTCCCATTGCCAATATTTCCTTTTCTAATGTGGTCACCTTGGAGGCCAGTATGTTATTTTAATGATGATGATGTTGAAAACCATTCTGTTCTGGAACTTTTCCTTTAGAATTAGCATCTGGATCAGGACCCATCTTGATTTTTTTAAGGATAAAGTAAATTTTAAGAAGTAGTGGCTTGTGTTAGGTGAATCATCAGGTTGGGGTATTCTAGAGGGAAACTTTGAAATGGTCACATTATACGTGTTTAAATACTGAGACAAAGACCTGGGCCCTCATTATGACTCTGCCATTTGTTTGATTTGGAATGTTAGAAGTTTTACCTAAGCGCTTTAAGCCCTACTTTCTTTTCTGTAAAATGGGAATCATACTTGTGAAACTTTTTGACAATTGAGAGAATAAGCAGAGTCATCCCTGTCACTTGTAAACCTTTTATGTGTTTTGTATGTCACTTTGTTCTGAGCACCATCAGCATGGAATCCTGGAGTTGGAATGCTAGCACTCCAAGAGATAATCCAGTCAAGCAGTCCCATAATGCAGATGAAGAAACTGAGAGCCACGGCTGTAGAGGAAGTACCTAGACCGCCAGGGTGACTACTTTGAAAGAAAATGCTTATCTGACATTTATATTTAGGGCTCCTTTTAAAAAAACAACCAAAACACCCTCCTTTTGCTGAAGTCAGGCTAGTACACTGCCAACTTAAATGGAGTTTTTAATAAATGGGACAGCAGTCCTCTTGGGGTTATAGATCAGAATCACACTGTTTGTTCTGTTCAGCCCAGAGGAGGAGTGGAAATGTCCAGAGTAGCTGGCAGGATCTGTAAACCTTTTTCTAGACCTTCTGTATCCTATGGAGCTCCTTAGTAAACAAAGGGTGTGGTTGTCCTTTCATCTGCTTCTGGGCTCCTTCAGCCTTTCAGACAGGTAAGCAAAGAGGCCATGCCTGAGGCACAAGCTGTGCACGAGAACCAAAAGGGGCCTGCGGGAGGCTCCGGGGCAGGAAGGAAGAGTGGAAGTGACGTAAGATGAGGAGGGAGGAAAAGATAGGAGAGTATGAGACAAGGAGGAAGTTTCATTCTTGCAGGGAAGAGGAGAGCACCATGATCTCTCCTGGCCTGTCTACCTGGGAACATTTGCACGCCACCCATGAGACTGTTTCTTGCCAACGGGAAAACCCTCACAAGCAGGATCCCCTTGTAGCTGCTCAGTACAGTACTTTCATAGTTCCTGCTGTTAGAAAGGTCTCACTTATTTGTTTCTATGTCATCTTTGAAATCACTTGTTTCATTATCAGATTAAAAAAAAAACTCAGTGTTTATGCTGGAAAACTCACTCATTTTGCACATTCTATTTTCAAGTGTGTGTGTGTTTTAATATAGGGCATAAAGATTTCAAAAGGGTAGGCCAATTATTTGTTGACTAAATTATAGGAAGAAAGTGCAATTATCCAATAGAATCCAGAAATGAATATAGCTAATTTTATACCTGCAGGTAGCTAACCCAGCCATAGTAATAGTAATCACTTTGTTTTGCTTTTTTTTTGTTTTGTTTTTTTAATTCCGGGGGAAATAGGTTAGGTGGGACCTGAATACATCATTATAAAGTATGCACATATAAATTGAACTTTTCTAAATCTAGGTCGCTTGGGTAAGAAGGCTCGTTTGATGAAACCACGCTGACAATTAGATTCCCAGGGCACTTCAATGTGAAATGATATTCTTCCCGTATTCTGGGTCATAAGGCAGTATAAACAATACACCAACGTTAAGAAACAGAAAATTGCATTTGCAGTAATAGCGAAGCTTCATGGTGCATGGTTTTTACACTTTAGTATGCTGTGTTCTTTCTGCCATGTTACTATTTTAACTAATATAATTTCCTCTTCGTGTAGTTTTAGGTTCATCTTCTCCTTCTTTTCTCCTTACCCTTCTGGTACAGCTTTCTATAATACCGCATCTTATGCCAGGAGATATCCCTGAAAAATAGAAAGCATAAAAATCAAACCATCTTCACAGGAAAATGGCAAAAACAACAACCAAAATGGATTTAATCTCTAGTCAAAATGTTATCTTGTGTGCTTTACAGACTCCATCTGTGTCCCAGGCTTTGACCCAAGCCTCAACATGATGACTGGAATCGCCCCCATTAACCCGATGATACCAGGCCTTGGACTGGTACCTCCCCCGCCGCCAACAGAAGTGGCGGTTGTCAAGGAAATCATCCACTGCAAGAGCTGTACTCTTTTTCCTCAAAATCCGAGTAAGTAACACCTGTGAGAAATGTTTGCTCATCATTTAAAATTTTTTTCTTTTTAAACTTAAGAATGGCATTGCAATCATTTTCAGATGCTTCTCACACATAAATGTGCAGAATGGGCCGGGCGCGGTGGCTCAAGCCTGTAATCCCAGCACTTTGGGAGGCCAAGGCGGGTGGATCACGAGGTCAAGAGATCGAGACCATCCTGGTCAACATGGTGAAACCCTGCCTCTACTAAAAATACAAAAAAAAATTAGCTGGGCACGGTGGCACGTGCCTGTAATCCCAGCTACTCAGGAGGCTGAGGCAGGAGAATTGCCTGAACCCAGGAGGTGGAGGTTGCGGTGAGCCGAGATTGCACCATTGCACTCCAGCCTGGGTAACAACAGCGAAACTCCGTCTCAAAAAAAAAAAAAAATAAATGCACAGAATGGGGATCCATTCTACAGAAGGTCTTTGTCTCTTGATTAGAATACATCTACAGGGATGTGGCCACGTGTCTGTCCAGAAGCTGAGTGCACACTATAAAGCCAGTACGTGGGATTTGGGGGTGTGTATCCGGTATTAAGACGTTTTGCATGCAGTGAAGGCTAGTGTTTGCTAGAGAACACAGTGTGAAATATGTGAACACTTCCATCCGTCTTCACAAATGTGGGAGAGAAACTGAAATGTGTTTTGCTAGATGGAAAACTGAATTAATTTGACAGTTAGCAATTTAGGGGCTGGGGAGAGGGAAGCCTGCATCTCTGAGTTTCTGGACCAAATTGCATTTGCTTGAAGGAAACATACATTTGATGAAGTAAATGGGCCAGAATTTTATTTTTTAATTTTGCCTCAAATACTAAGTTTATGGGCTTGAAAACCTAGAACTTTTTTTTTTTTCACGTTAATCAGTGTTGCCTTTTTTAAGTGGACTTTTCAGGAGATTGCTTTAGTAATCTACATATAAAATAGGTAAAATGTTGTAAGAGTGTACATTTTATCTTTCTATACAGCCTCCCCAAAATTTAATAGTTTGCTCATTTAAATGTGAATAATAACAAAGCATTTTTTTTCAGGCCCGGTGTTTCACAGCCAGGTAGGTATTGTGCGTGCTTTTCTAGGTTATGCTTGCTGTATTCTGCTTTGCTGCTCCTTTATCTGGAAATGAGACAAAGCAGATAACACGCTGAGGTTTTTCATCATGTTGTCATTTCATCATGTTTTGTACTTTGGGAAGTTTTTTCCCTCCCTTTTCTGGGCTTTTGTAGTATAAATGAAATCATGCAGACATTTGCTTCATCTTTGTTCATGGACAAGCATACAGCCACTCTGTGTAGCAGTGAACGCAGAAAGTAAGGGTTGGGAGCAGGAGGGGAGAGGGACGTAGAAACAAGACCGCCGGGGATGAATATAAGTTGGTGTAGAAATTTACCGTCAGTCAGTCTGGAGAAAGTGACTCTGCAAGCTTTAGTGTTGCCGGGAGAACCAGAAAGAGCGAGCAAATAAATGAAAGACAAAACTCTGTTTTGTTGTGATTATTAGATCTTCCACCTCCTTCCACAAGAGAACGACCTCCTGGGTGTAAGACTGTATTTGTCGGAGGATTACCGGAAAATGCTACTGAAGAAATTATTCAAGAAGTCTTTGAACAGTGCGGTGATATTACAGCAATTCGGAAGAGCAAGAAGAATTTTTGTCACATTCGCTTTGCAGAGGAATTCATGGTTGATAAAGCCATTTACCTTTCTGGTACTTTGCATTACATAAGGAGTTTTCTAGGCATTTTGTTATGTTTTGTGATGTTAATATGAGCTTATTCCCTTTGGCCTTAATGCAAAATTAAATCCTCATAGTCTGGGGCTGAAAAGGAAGAATCCTACCTTCTTGGCTGCCAGAAGCTCTGTGCTAAGTCTGTGAAGGTACCTCAGTGCAAGAGCAATTTCCCACCATCCAGCCTTTAGGAATTCCATCGAGTTTCTAATTAATGTTCTCAAGTGCTTATTAGATGAAAAGCAATATTATGAGTACTAAGGATCATTATTATTGTTGGATGTAATCCTCTGGGAGAGTAAAGTACTCTCTCAGAATAATTTCAGGTTTTTGGAAATGGATTCACTTTCTAGACACCAGGGTACCAAAGCAAGGTCAGTTCGTTGCAGGAAAGTAGCTCGGGGGCCCTAGGAGAAAGCCCAGTGTTGTTGCCTCTTTGGTGGTTCATTAAGCCTTGTCCTTTGGTGCCAATTTTGATAGGTGATTTTTGCAGATACTGAAATTAAGCCTCGTGCTGCCTTCCCCATTTGTGGGTGCTGGGCCAAGTGAATGGAGTCTGTCCACAAGGCCTTTCCAAATCTGAGAATTAGGGGGCGGCTTTGGAAGAACATATTCTCAGACTGAACTAGCTGCCCTTCCCTTACACTCCCTACCTCCATATTTCAGTCTGTCCCTCTGCATTTCACCTCCCTATTCCTGAGGCAAAGCTAATGGGTAAAGGGAAAACAATAGTGGGGAACCTATCTGAACATTCCTGCCAGGTTTCACTTAATTTCTGCAGTCTGCCTCTATTGCAATGAAATTCTGTGCAAACCCCAGAAAGCTTGAGGGTATAGTACTGCAGAGACTTTCCTGAGATAGACAGTGATATGGAGAACTTTAAAACTCCTTATTTCCACATAGAAAATAAAAACTAAAAGCATTTCAAAATGGAGAAGGAAGACAAAGCATAGGATGAAGACATTTTATGACACACAATCCGCGGGTAGACAACGGGGGGGTTCTGTGACTTTGTGGTGCTGGGTTTCAGGGCCTAGAGTTTCCATTTTCTCATCTGCAAAATGAAGATAGTAACAGTATGACCTTGTAGGATTGTGAAGAGAAATGAATCAAATAATAGATACTAAGTACTTAGCAGGGCACCTGCAACATAGAGATCATTTAGGAAATGGTTGTCTTAACACAGATATCCTGATCGTGATAACGAAGGACTGATTTTTCTGTCTCAAGAGCCTGTCTTGGGGACCTGGGTTCTAATCATCACTGTACCAATAAAACTGCAGTCTTCCCTCAGTACATTCAGGGGATTGTCCAGGGCCCCTGCCCCTGCCCGTGTATATCCTACAGGACCCTCATGTATATGAAAAGTCAGCCCTCCATGTATGTGGGTTTCACATCCCTCAAATACTGTATTTTTGATGCACGTTTGGTTGGAAAAAATCCTCCTACAAGCGGACCTGCACAGATTAAGCCCATGCTGTTCATTTTCAACGGTATTCTTTACCCCACTTGATTAAATGAGAAGGTTAGAGTAAATCAAAGGTTCTTTTCGACACTAATACAACACAATGTTCAGACCCAATCAGAAGCCTCATAAGACACTGACAAAGACGCACAGTCCCAAACTGATGCATCTGAAAAGTACTCCTTGATGATCCCTTGATCTTACGATTTTCTAGCCTGGGCGCTGGTCCCACTTCTTTCAGCAAACCCCAGATTGCTGCTTGTTCTGCCCCATTACTGTGGGAGAAGAAGAGAGCTAGGCCTCCAGCCTCCCTGCCTGGGTACAGAGGAGCCTCCTAACTCTGCCTCCCTGCCCTTGAGAGGCTGTAGCATCAGTCCCAGGAAGACCTGCAAGGCCAGATAACTGGAAAGGCAGGAAGGAAGTCGGGCGGCCCCGCCTGCGTGCGGGCTCCGGCAAGCCCAAGCCCAGCTGGAAGGCCTGTCTAATTTTAGGACCACATTCACATTTGAAGGCCTAGCTAATTTTAGACTCAGCCTCATCAGGGTCTCTTTTAAGTCCTTAATGATGACATTTCTGTGAAAGTTAGGGTGTTTCTGGAGCCAGAAATGTTTGAAAACCGATTTTCTGGACCCGAGCAGGGGAAGGGTACTTGGCCAGTTGGGATAGCTGGCCAGTTTAAACAGTCCTGCTTGCTCAGCTGTTATGCAATTCTCACTGTGGCCTGCTGACTTACTAAGTTTCCCTGGCCCGCAACCAAGATACACTTTGCTTTCGCGTTAATTCTGTGCATCTGAGATTGGATGTTTTTTGTTTTTGATTGGTATTGTTATGGCATCACAGAAATCAGATGTGAGGTCTATATCTTATTTGTAACTTTTCAAAGGTGTGAAGTGGCCTCCTGGGGAGAAGCCAGCCTCTACAGAGATTTTCAGCTGAGTTTTATCCCAAAAATGCTAAAGTAATCCATTGATATATTGAACATCAGCACAGTGTAGTCTAGCATATTACAGTTGTATCTCATTTGCAAAACCCCTACCCTGGAAAAGTGCTTATGTTGCTCTCTCCTCTGACAGCCTCCAGCAGCTGTGTTCCTGCTGGGACCTGGATTTATGTTCTGAAAATCTGAGTACCCCAAATTGAAGAGCAACCTCAAAGTCAGCTATTCTTCATTTGAAGTTAGGCCGGCTGGCTGGTTTCAGTTCTGTTAGTGTTGATTTCTCAGATCAAGTTTCTGCTCATAATCTTTATATAAGTTGGGTAGCTCACAGTGAATCCCCCAATGATTTCCAGGCCCATTTTTTTTCTTTATCTAGCTCCAGGCTTTTGCACAGGCTCCTGTGGCCTTAAAAGATTACATGAACAATTTGTGAGGTACTGCATACCAGATGAGGTGCTGCAGGGCTGTGAGGAAGGCAGTGGCGAGGCCTCTTGATTGAAGGTAAAATATTCTCCTGCGTGCCTCAGAGGATAAGTGGAAATAAAACAGCATTGCAGAATCGCCTTGGTCATTGTGGCTTTTGCAGCTGCTGAGAGAGAATTGAGCAGCAGCATTTTCTAGGGGAATGTAGCAATAGCCCATGAGTGAGGTGTTCTGGAGTTCACTCTGTAGATCTTTTTAAATATCATAGATACTCTGTATTTACTCATATTTCACCTATACAATAGAAGTATAGTAAACTGAAAATATAGTAAAATCAAGGCCATAAAAAGGTAGAGAAAAAAAATGCTTCATGCCAAATTTGTTTCTGAGCTTTGTAGAAGCCAGGGAGAAGAAGGAATGACCATGATAAGCCCCTAGTTCTTAAGATTATCTTCTCTTGGGGATATTGGTTTGGAAGATGGATAACATCCCTCTGAGACAACTCTCCAAGGTATGTTTATCCCCAAACCTGTCATAGCCCTAACTTTGCAGAGCTTCAGGATTGCTGGGGAAAAGCATAGTTGTTTCCCATCTCCTATGGGAATTGTGCCCGTAGTGACGTCAGAGACATAAGTGAGCATGTGCCTACGCGTGCCTTGGAGGTCTGGACCAAAAACGTGTGGCCACTGTGACATTATGGTGTGACCAGATTTTCCACTGGTTTCAGGTTACAGGATGCGATTGGGGTCTAGCACCGACAAAAAGGATTCAGGCCGCCTTCATGTGGACTTTGCCCAGGCCAGAGATGACTTCTATGAGTGGGAATGCAAGCAGAGGATGCGCGCCCGGGAGGAGCGGCACCGGCGCAAGCTGGAGGAGGACCGGCTCCGGCCCCCGTCCCCGCCCGCCATAATGCACTACTCGGAGCACGAAGCCGCTCTGCTGGCCGAAAAGCTGAAAGGTATGGGCCACCTACGCTGGCTCTTTTTCCTCCACAGGGATCCCCAGACATGCACTGTGCATTTTTCCTGCCTCTTCACCATTGGCCCTTCAGTACAATGTCTGCTATGCCTTAGAAAGGCTTTAAGAGGCTAGTGTAAGCACAGACTCTTTACAGAGCTGGGTGGGGGTAGCTGGGAGTCCCCTGGAAGCTGAAGACACCTGGGCTCCATCTTCCTGCCTGGAACAGAACCCTGCCCCTTTCCAGCATGCTTACCCATTTTCTCCATGAAACTGGGTAAGTGACTATATACAGTCACTTGACAGATCTCACCGAATGAGGGGGCAGAAAAGTCCCCAAAGCAGGCTATTATCTTCTGACCCAATGTTGTGCATGTTTACCAGACTCTTAAAGCCTTCTTAAGGCAAAACAGCAGACATGGTGCTAGGGTCCACAGAGGACAGAAAAGAAACATAGACTGGGATTCCGGTCTTCAGAGATGCCGTTGAAGGGACATCCTGTAAGAGGAGGACATCCTCTTACAGGATGATTAGCAAAAGAGTATGTTTTAGTTCCTCTAATGTTTTCTGAGGCCCTCCATGGTGTTTTATGCTGAGGGAAATAAAGACATAGGAAGACTTTATAGCACCTGCCTCTGCGAGCTACAGTGATGCCAGATTTGGAAGTTAGGATGACATGTGAATTCAGTTCTGTTATTGACCAAAGTTATGTGAGCTGAGCAACATATGGGCATTTTACAGGCAAATGATGGTCAGGTCCTCCTCAGGTCATTGAGCACTGTCAGGATTTGATGAGAGAACATAAGTCAGAGCTGCTGGCCACAGGTAGGTGTCTACAGATAAACAATTAACTAATACCATGCCAATGGCATGACTGTCAACCAAGGTATATGCAACATGCTTTGGGGACTCAGGGGCCAGTGCAAATAATGTTGATGGAAGCGTCAAGAAAGTCTTTATGGAGGAGGCATAATTTGAAATTTGCAGAATAAATAAGATTTCCCCCCACCCCCCAGGAGAAAAAAAAAGGCATAAGAGCAATTCTAGTTAGAGGCTGGAGACTTGGGAATAAAAACCCACAGAAGCAGAGGGAATTCAGCATAGACGCTGCCTTTCTAGAGCGAGGTAAAGCTGGAATGGCGATCTGGGCCAGATGGCAGACCCCTGAAGGCTATTGCTGGATTTGGCTTTTATTCCATAAGCAGTGGAGAAGCCATAACAGTTTTCTGATGAGAGGAGGGATGTGATTGATCCTTCAAGTGTTTTAGAACATGGAATGTATTGCTGCCAGTGTATAAAGTGGATTGGACATTTTTCACTTAAAAAAGTACGAAAAGCTGCCTAACACCTATTTTAGGAAGATAGGAAGTTGACATTCTATGCTAAAAAAAAAAAGGTGGGGGCGGGGGCGCTGTGCTTCCAATCTTCATCCCCGATCCAGGACTTGAGAATCCTTAATCAACTGCAGTTGGCACTGAAATGCCCGCACCGTAACCAAGGAATGCTTCCTGCTAACGCTCTTGTGGTATGTTCTGCTGCTTTGAGAAGTCATGTCCTCCTGATGTCAATACGCTGGCCCTGGCTGTCCCTTTAATAAACAGCATATGCAGTGCTGATATAGACGTCATCGCACTTTTCCATCCAGCCTGGAAACCATAAGGAGTGGCCAAAATGAGACTCATCAAGGTTCTCAACAAGGAATATTCACTGGAACAATAATCATTCTTTAACATCTAGTATGTTGTGTGGTATCAGATGATGATCTACACAGACTAAACTGGATTCAGTTTGTCCACACCTAGAAGTGACAAAAACTAGCACCTTGATCTGTGACCCCATAGAGGATTGCATTAAAGTGTATCATCTGGTCATGTTGTTTTTAAGAATCCAGGACAGAAGTATCTCCACACGCATGAAGTACGTGGCATTTGCCTCTCCCTTTAGAGGATAACAGATTGGGATGTCAATTTGGTAAAGTGATTTGCAAGCCTTGCCATTTCAAAAATATATATTCATATAGATGAGTATAATTTGCAGAATTCAGAAGCTGTATCTTTGCCAAGTACTGTGTGATCCCTTGAGGAAAGAACAGATTGGCCATTTTAATAGATGGCTGTTACAGTAGAATGAACTAGCTGGGGATGTGTCTTAGGCAAGAGGCAGGTAATATGAAGCTTGACAATTTCAACCCAAGCATAGAGTTTGGAATATAAACAGCATTTAATTGCTTAGGAAATTGGCTGCCTCAGAGAGGAAACCCACTCCATGCTCCTTATAATGTTGCAAAGCGAGACAGGAGGAGCTGAGGACACTGTTTCCCTGAAGATGATTTCATTGATGTGGGACATAAAATATAGTCAAGACCTAAGGTAAAGAAATCTGTGTCAGAAAGGAAATGGAAATGCAGTCTGAAAGTACCTAATTGGATTTGGTTTTCTTTCCTCCCCCGAGAAATCTTACTATCTTGGATTTATTACAGATACTTTTCCTCTATTTTATATCATACTTGTTTATTCTTACAATTTTTCTCTTTGAAAGTCAGCTTTATTCAGCAAAATCTGTACAAACGAAGTCTTTCTTATGACCCACAAGGCCCTCTCCATGTCCTGCGCAGTGCTGGGACTGTGCACACAGTAGGCGCTCAGGAAAATGATTCTTTTCTCTCTTCTTCTGCTATTTGGATCTATGAGCATGTTGAATTTCTGGCCAGTGGTTCTACTGGGCATGACGAGAAGTACATGGAAATGATGTGATGTGTGCTCAGCCATCCTTCCAATCCCTCAAGAAGTATTCATTAATTAGCATTTTACCACATGCCTGGCACTGTCCAAGCCACTGGTGGAAAGGACAACAGTGAACAAGCCCCTTCCTCAAAGAATTTAGGTGTCTTCAGTGACAGAGGCACTAACAAATCACCTTGCATTTGCCACTTATAACAGTGCACTATTAAAATAAATATAATAATCCCCCCCTTTTTTTTTTTTGAAATGGAGTTTCGCTCTTGTTACCCAGGCTGGAGTGCAATGGCGTGATCTCGGCTCACCGCAACCTCCACCTCCTGGGTTCAGGCAATTCTCCTGCCTCAGCCTCCCGAGTAGCTGGGATTACAGGCACGCGCCACCATGCCCAGCTAATTTTTTTTTTTTTTTTGTATTTTTAGTAGAGACGGGGTTTCACCATATTGATCAGGATGGTCTCAATCTCTTGACCTCGTGATCCACCCGCCTCGGCCTCCCAAAGTGCTGGGATTACAGGTGTGAGCCACCGCGCCTGGCCAATCCCCTTGTTATATGTGGGAAGTGCAGAGTGCTGCCACAGGGGAGGTAGCCAGCCCAGATGGGCAGTGCTGGAGCGAGAGAGGGAGGATCTTCTGGACCAGGTTATCCCATTCAGGGGCTATTTGACCATCTGAAACCAGAGGAAATGCTGTGTTGTGTTTGTGTAGTGTCTGGGACGTGGAGTCGCCCAGTGCCTGTTAAATTAATACAAATTCTAAAAAAGAAAATTAGTAGGCGCCTTGCTGGTTAAGTAGACAGTGCTCTAAGACAATTCAACTTAATGAAGACCGAGTGAGCAGTAAGTGCTCACAAACCCAAAGTTTGTAGCATGGCTTTGAGAAAGTGAGAAGGAGCTCAATAACACCATAATTAAACTCTATTGGAAACAGTGGCACCAGGCAGATGAGATAATGAATTTCGGTGTCTAACACGGACCATCCACCCCGGGGGAGCCCTGTGTTTGGACTGTGGAAGGAAGAGATTGATTAGACAGTGAGGAAGGATTATATTCTAATTCACTGGGATCTCTCTTGGCAAGAGCATTTAAAAGTTTTTGTGTACTTTTTACCCCCTTAGAAAGCTACACGTAATCTTTCATTTTGTGATGAAGTGCAGAGTTCCTCTCTGAATCAGGCGAAGTCCTGACAAAACCTTGCAAGCAGTGCCTTTGAGACTCACTGGTGTGTCAACAAGAATACTGCCCTCCTGGGATCCGCGTTCATAATTTCCGAAGAACTGGACTCTGATTTGCATACAGAATGGCCCATGTCAGTCTGCCAGAGGGAGGAAGGGACCGATGTGGTACCAGCATTTTGCTGAGATGGTTGTCAATAATTATGGTTCCATGAAAGTCAAAATCAATAATGTTATGAGCCGAGTGGGTGTCCCATTAGCTAGAAGCCAGGCTTCCTTCACAGGGCAAGGGAGACATGCAACACAGGAGCCCGTTTGCAAATAATTTCCTGACGTGTTACTGACCTTCACAGAGGCAAGATAGGCTGTTTCATTGGAAACATTTTGCTTGACCCTGAAGCAGGAATAATCAGAGCATTTTCATATTGCCCTCTTAATTTTCCCATTTTTAGAGCTACCAAGTAGTTAAGAGATTGCATGTGTGTTTAGTGGCTAGAGGGGAACACTAACTGTTTGTTTAACCTTTTGTGCTGTCTGTGATCTCATCAGTTGAGGCAGGGTTAATTGAGCAGCCAGGCATAGGAGACTTGTGTAGGGACGTGTACAGAAGTTTGGGGACTGTGAAAGCAGCAATGCTGTGACCATGCTGAAATTCCAGATTTGCTGAGCCGACCATGTGACTGTGCACTGTGAGCACTTCCCAGCCATCTTTGGAGCCAGAAATCAGTGATAACTATAGACACACCTTTCCTTGTGTGTGTGTTTGTGGACACATGTGTGTGTCCCTCCATTTCTTTGGAAAGAAAAGTGTTTTAGAATGTCTTCCTTGTTTTCCCTCATTCTGTTCAGACATGAAACCCCTGTCTCTTCATTGTTCCTTTATAGATCCAGCTGTAAATAAGGGTACTGCAGCCCACCTAAGTTTCGTATTCAGTGTTTCTGGCTTGGCTCTATTGTTCTGAAATTCAGGGCCGCATCTCCCTGTGCACACAGAGCAGGAGGAAAAAGACACTTACCAATTTGAGTTCCTTTTCCCCATCATTATCTATATATCAGTTTAATTAAAATTCACCAGGTACCCACCACTTTGTGCCATGTCCTGGTCTTTCAAACGATGCTGTGGCAGTGAAATCATGACTGTCTTACAAATATAAAATGAACATGTGCCAATGATTGTATTTAACTAATTAATGAGGAGACCAATACAATGTTAAAACTGTTTCAAAGGAGAATGTGCTTTATAAAGATTTACACTTTCTCCTGAATAAAAATTCATTGCGTTGTTACAGAGAAGAGTTATTTGTATTGTTATCAGTTTGCCACAATTGATGTTCTACTCCTACAGGGTTGTAAAATAGCCTAGTCAGAGATTAGCCAAAGAATTAAAGGTTCCCAACCCTGTAGAATTAGGGAATTCCTGCCCAGCACTCCATAGCAAGGGTCTGTAGTCATCTCTATGCCTATTTCCAAGTCTTAAACATTTTTTTTTCCTGGATAGAAGTCACAGCTATTCTGTAATTGGGCATGGGGACAAGGACAGAGCCTCATACAGCTCTCAAGAATCATGTCTGTTCCTTTTGAAAGTCTCTGCTGTCTCAGCCGCTGCTTTCCACTTCAGCTTTTCATGATCTCTGAACCTTGGTCAGCTCCTAACCAGTTTACCTGGCCTTCACTGAGGCCTTTCCTCAGTGCTTCTCAGACCTCCATGTGCATACAAATCACGGGGAATAAAATGCAGATTCCAATGCAGGAGGTGTGAGAAAGGCTGAGTCTGCATTTTTAACAAGCTCCCAAAGGCTGCTCCTGCATCTGGTCTTTGAATAGCAAAGAGTTCTCCCTTATGCGGTTTTGTAATGCCTCCGATGGGCCAAGTATTCCGACGTGGAAGAGAAGGATCGGGAAGGAGGTTAACAAAGTCGGAAATTACCAGATATGAAATGAGATGGGTGTGGATTCCAGTGGCGACATCTGATAGTATCATTATATTATTTACTCCTCACAAAGCTGAAGAGCAGTTACCTTCCAATAATTAAAAACGCTTTCAAAAACATTTTTGAGTTACTTGGTAAACTGTTAGGTGTCACACTACGGAGGGCCTTGCTTCTGTGGGATTATCTGACATCACTTTTAACTTTCGCTGCCAGTGATAATGACTTCAGAAGCCTGAAGTGTAACAGGATCATCCAGCTTAATTGTCATGACAACATCTATCTCTGGTAGACAATGCCATATGTAAAAATACTCTTTGACGTGAAATTTCAGTGTTTATTATCGACTATGACGTTTCCTGACTTTCAATCATTATATTTGTATCTCTCCAGTATTAATTGCTTCAAATCTATCAGGATACACTGGTTTCCCCTTAGCCTTGAGGGATCCATTCCAGGATCCCCGGTGGATGCCTGAAATCATGGCTAGCACCGAATACCACATACACTGTGCACAGGCTACTGCTTCCTTCTTCGCAATTTCATAGATTAAGATACTGTTCTTACCCTGGATTTTAGCAACCTAAGCATACGATTTTTTTCCTTTCTTTATTGTGAAGAACTTTCACCTTTTCACTTAAGGGAAGCACTTCGTGGCTTTCCTTTGGCATTTCCAAACTGCCAGCTTCGCTACTCTTGCATTTTGGGGCCATTAGTAAGCCAAGTAAGGGTTACTGGAGCTCAGACACATCTATACCACTACAGTGGACTTGATAACCCAGGTGGCTAGTAAGTGATTGACAGGGAGCTGGTACAGACACTGTGGATACCCCGGACAAAGGGATGATTCATATCCTGGTCAGGACAGAGTGAGACAGTGTGACATTTCACCATGCTGTTCAGAACAGTGTGCAACTGCAAATGTATGGATTGCTTATTTCTGCAATTTTTCATTTATTATTTTCAGTCTGCACTTGATCACAGTTAACCGAGACCTGGGGTAACTGAAACCCCAGAACGAAACTGTGGATAAGGAGGAACTATTGTAGAGTGTAATAAAATATGAAATACAAGGAGAAAAACTCGGAGTAACCAGAAGATTGAAATATGCTTTGGAAATTTTATTCTCCTATTAGCCCCTCGAAACTGGAGACAGATCTGTAAACTGACAATTACTATACAGCGTGACTAATGCTTTAATAGCAGGATATGTGGGAATTGTGGAAACATTGCAAAAAGACACCTAATTCATCCTAGAGTTGCAGAAGAGGTTTCTTTACCAAAGGGCACTTAAGCTGAATCTTGAGGGAAGAATAACAGCTGACCAGGGGGACCCACGAGTGTGAGAGACCCAAGGATAAGCACACAGCATGAGCAAATGCAGGGAGGCCTGCCACAGTGTTTAACAAAGGGCTATGGCAAAAGAAGCGGGGGACGGATGGAAAGGGGTGAAAGGCAAGACCGGTGAATGAAACTGTGCATTAACTCAGGTGCATTAACATTGTATACCCTGATTAGAAATGGTGGGCGATTTTTAATGAGCAAATGATTTATATTCAATCCATAAGATACCAGTTTTTCCCAATTCCTACTGTGGAAAACGCACATCTGCACATTCTAGCTTGTAAAGTGCATCCGCGTTCAGAGTTATGCCTGAGCATATTCACAGAAACTCTTTGGAATTTTTATAAGTGCGTCTTTGATGTGATTTTTATGAGCAGTGTTAATTTCTTTCCACATGAATAGCTTTAATAATGCTGCAATCTAAATCCGGTTTAAATTAGTTTATATTGTTTTCTGCTTTCTCAGTGATCTTTCCACTGAATACAAAATTGAATTTACAGTTGAGTATTGAAAATGACCGCTCCCAGTATCCTCCTGTAGTCATCCAGAGGGAGCTACTGGCTTCGTCTTAATTAATATAGATTAAAGTTACTTCTCACATGGCAACAAATATTGACTGGAGTTACCAAGCATGCCTTAACTAATGTTTTTTTAATTTAATTTGAATGTCAGTATATCAATCATGTATCGCCCCGTCAGTTTCAGGAAGTTCAGAAACGGAGATGAAATTGGGAGTTTTCAAAACTATATTCCTCTTTTGGACTAATGGAATCCTGCCTCCTAGTACTTGTTAACATGTTAGAAAATCTCTTGGATACTTACTTTTGAAATCGTGTATTTGCAGTGGCTTAATCCTAAGCATATTGTTTCCTCTCTCTGAAATGATAGTCTGCTGGTGAACTTGCTGTGCTCTGGATCTAGGTGTGAAGAGCAATAAAACGCGGCTTTCAGACCCTTTGAGCAAACATACGTTTTTACAGTTTAAGTGTGTTTTTCCTGACAGTAAAGTTAGTCTGTTTATGAACTGAGCACCACAAGCAAGAGAAGGAAAAAGTACCTGTATATGAGAGAGAGATGAACAGCGTTACGCTCCCTCCCTATAAAGCTCATGACAAACGCGTTAAGGATTTTTCTTTCTCTGTGTTACGTAGACACGAAAGTCACAGCAAAGGGGAAAAAATAGTACATGAAGTCAGTGTCTCTTTTTCTGTTGTTATCTTTTAAGAGGAAAAAAAAGATTCCTTCTCAGCATTAGGTTTATTTCTACTGTCTGTTCTGAGGTCCATTCTCCTAACATATATTGGTGCGGGGAGAGGTAGAGTGTGGATGGAGGCAAAATTTATTCTGCCTGTAATGGCTGCAGTGAGCCTCTCACAACATAATGCTAAATTATGGGCCTCTCCATGGGCTGAACATAACGTTAAGTTGTGTGATGGATTTTATCTTATACAAGCCGCTTCGGTCCATGAAATGAGATAAGAAACCATTGCAGCTGGAGTTCACTGAAGGTTGAACTTAGACTGAAATTCCAAAGTTAACAAAATGATATAAGCTGGCTACAATACTCAGTAAGTGTGTTCTGTGCCTGTGGGTTGAGATTTTCAAGGAGACTTGAGTCTGTCACTCACAGGATGTTTTGTGGGCGTTCCCACGCCAGTTATCTCCTCTGGTTAAAAGTATGAGGGCAGGGGAACAGGTCTGCTCTTAAAAAAGCTTTGATCCCCAAGTCTAGAAGGCCGGCGTGCAGCAGGAGAGGGCTTAGAATGGTGGCTGAGCAGCATTCTTAGGGCACATCCCTAAAAGCTGCTTTTTTCCCTGAGGAGGGCAGAGCTCAGCTGCAGGACCTTGAATTAGGCTCAGCCCCACCTTCATTCAGGACACACACCTCCTAGGCAAACATCAGCTGCACCAAGGAAGCTGTACCCTGGTCTGGGAGGAGGTCTTCATGAGAAAAGATCCTGACGAATGTTTGTAAAGCACACTCTAAATTTACAAACACTCAATGGTGGGAGAGTTTCATATGATATGTAAAATACTAATAACAACTCAGTGGTTGGTTTAAAAAATCTGGTGAGTAAAATAAAATCATTTTCTCAAGCATGAATCTCCAGCTGCCTATTCATGTGGAGTATGCTTACATGTAAACAATACATAGAGATGTCTCTGATGCCCTCCAGTGGAGGGGCAGTGCCTGGCAAACAGTAGGCACTCAGTATTTTTAAATGCATCGGTAAGAATCTGAATCTGTCAATCTAATTTTGCTCCTGATTTTTAGAATTCAGAGTCTACCTACGTTACTTGTAAAAATGTAGGCTATTAGGCCAGGCACGGTGGCTCAGGCCTGTAATCCAGCACTTTGGGAGGCCAAGGTAGGTGGATCGCCTGAGGTCAGGAGTTCAAGACCAGCCTGACCAACATGGAGAAACCCTGTCTCTACTAAAAATATAAAAGATTAGCAGGGCATGGTGACACATGCCTATAATCCCAGCTGCTCAGGAGGCCGAGGCAGAAGAATCGCTTGAACCTGGGAGGCGGAGGTTGTGGTGAGCTGAGATTGCACCATTGCACTCCAGCCTGGGCAACAAGAGTAAGACTTCATTTCAAAAAAAAAAAAAAAAAAAAAGTAGGATATTTTTCCCTAAAGTACATATTCTAGGGATTGCAAGAATATAAATGAAAGGCTTCTTCTCTCAGGTTTGCCTGGAAAATAGGCAGTGAGCCTTCCGCGGTAGTCAGATTGATTAATGTTGTAACAACTGACATACAACTTCCAGTTCTAATTAACTTAATCACCCACAAACTCCCTTTTTCTCCACCTCCAAGCCACACAATACAAGTTTGTTCCAGTAACCTTTCCCGAATAGGCAAGTCTGTTTTCTCTGAAATACACTTTATCACTGATTTTCATTTCCCACTTCCTGTCCCCCCAGCACCACACGCATAATCTCAAACCAGCTTCAAATGGGCTCTCCGTCGCCATCTCAGGCAAACACTGAACACCTCGGGAAACATGTCCTCTTTTGTGGAAAACTAGGAAATATTCTATTTTTCAGCCTAATTAAATATGTGGTATTAGCCCTAAAATGAAATCAGTTTTGAACTACAGTAGAATAAGAATTGACTTATTTCTACTACTTGTCTGAGGAACAATACCGTACATTACAACCAGTTTTAAAGGAATCTGTTCTTTCTTCCACATTTTAACACGAACTCAGCTGATTCCATAAATCAGAAAACTGGTAACACTGTTTAATATTTTTGATAAAGGAAAAAAGAAATGAAGTAGAGATCCAGTAGGTTAATAACAGTTTTTCAAATCTGTCTTAAGAAAGAGAAATTGGGGCCGGGCGCGGTGGCTCAAGCCTGTTATCCCAGCACTTTGGGAGGCCGAGGCGGGTGGATCACGAGGTCAAGAGGTCGAGACCATCCTGGTCAACATGGTGAAACCCTGTCTCTACAAAAAATACAAAAAATTAGCTGGGCATGGTGGCATGTGCCTGTAATCCCAGCTACTCGGGAGGCTGAGGCAGGAGAATTGCCTGAACCCAGGAGGCGGAGGTTGTGGTGAGCCGAGATCACGCCATTGCACTCCAGCCTGGGTAACAAGAGCAAAACTCCGTCTCAAAAAAAGAAAGAGAAATCAAGATTTGATGGAAGAATGAGGCTGTACCTTATGCCTAAGAATGTCCAGAACAAATCTCCTACAGCTGACCTCATGGAGTTGGTAGAGGAGAGTGTGGCCCTCTTGAGTGGTTCTGTGGTACCTTAGAGTTAGATGAGAAAGGAGAAGTTCAGTGATTTGACAGCAGTCAGTCTCAGGAAAGCCCATTGTTCAGTTCTGAAACTATATCCACTAGGTTAGATTATGCTGTGCCTTTCGAGAGGAACAAGAATAAAGTACATTTTCTCATCGTGGCACTATTTGTACTCGGTGGTTTTCCGTTTCCAGATGATAGCAAGTTTTCAGAGGCCATCACAGTGCTGCTTTCCTGGATTGAACGAGGGGAAGTGAATCGGCGCTCTGCGAACCAGTTCTATTCCATGGTGCAGTCAGCCAACAGCCACGTCCGCCGGCTAATGAATGAAAAAGCCACGCATGAGCAGGAGATGGAGGAAGCCAAGGAGAATTTTAAAAATGCCTTAACTGGGATTCTCACTCAATGTAAGTAAAATTTTGGGGGCCATGTCTTTTGTTGTGATTTTTGCCTTTTCTTTTTCATTAATTTTATTTTTTCATTTGGGGGTAAGTAGTTCAATAATCTCCCATTTTTACTCCATATTGAATGGCAAACTTCATAACCTATTTCATGTTCTGTGGCAACTTGGAGGAACACGGACCCTGCCCTGAGAGTTTACTTCTCAAGGTGAGCAACGTTTCTGTAGCTTTTCCTTAGAACAGCAAGCCTGGCCTCCAGGGCGGGGCAGCTAGACGCATCTGTGCCTGCTGGACCCACCACAGTTCATTCATAGCTGCAGAGCTGCCACTCCCCACCCGCAGGCTGTCCACACAGACCCCCGTGTCCTCCTAGTGCAGACAGTAGGAAGCAAACGTGAACACATTTTCCTTGGGCTCTGTGTAGGAAAAGGGTACCACTAGAAAAACTCCTCGGGATCTTTTATTTGGTTGAGCTGTGGCTGTCAAAATGGGCAACTCAAGAGCAGAGATGTTTTTGTCCTTTGTTCATTTGGAAAGCAGATTGCCTTAACTACTTAATGCCAGTGATTTCTTTTTATGTCCAGATTCTAAATGATGAAGGGGTATAAATGGGGCTTTCTCTTAGAACAATAGTCAGGGTAATTACTCAGGGCTCTATTCAAAAACAAGGGCGTACATTTTTTTTATGGGCACTCTATCTGTGTCTGTAGTTAATGTCACAGCAGCATAATGCATCACAGCTGCCAACGTTCTGGGGCTTGGTAAAAGCCATCGACTGACACTGTAACAATGGCACGCTCCATTCCGTACCAGGTGCAGGGCCCTATGCAATAGTGACATATGGGTGTATATATCCATTCTGAAGATAAGTACTATTTTCTGTGCCATCATGTGCCAAAATGCCTATCACCTCTTTCATCAGTGCAAACACAAGAAATACTGTATCTGTCAGGATGGGATGGAAGAGAGGGCAAAACCGAGATCCTAAATGTAAAAGTGTCTTCTGTGACTTTATCAAAAGACAGGTTTTGCAGCTGCATAGCATGTCATATAACAAATTCTCAAATGTAAATTTTAATAAGTGATCAAGTATCCAGTATAACCAATCCGTCTTTAAAGAAAAGGAATAGGAAAAATAAGACTGCTCTGTCTTTCCACAGACTGATTCCCGACCTTGCCCAGATTCACCAGCCTTGAGGACTAGCCCTTTATTTAAGAGTGTATGTCTAGAAACTCTAAGCTTATTAGGGATAGAATACAGAGAAGTAATATTAACAGCAGTTTTTAAAGGAGGGAAGAAGAGAATGGATCAGTGGATAGAGGGAAGGTAAGAGTGAACTGGTAATAGAGAAAAATGAGAGCAAGCACAGTAAAACGATTCTAATAATACAATTTCTGCAAAGATATGGTAGGAAGTCATATGCGTGAACAGTGACATGATTACTGTATGTTTATCTTCACTCACTGGCATTAATTTTGAATAAGTTCTAATTCCCATGCAGTGTATAGTCCCAAAAGAGCCACGGGAGGCCCAACCCTTGGCTCTACCAATAGAGGTAAGAGGGCAGCCATGGGCTAGAATAGGTGAGAATTTAGTTTTCTTTGGTGGTAACTATTGAAAGAGCCACCTATTAAAATGAGGCCCCTATGATGTGGCTGAAAGAACACGACATGTCTACCTGTCATTATATAGATGTAAGTTGGCCCATATTTGAAGCACCTGAGAAGTGGACAGGAAAGTGTTGCATGTGGGACTATAAATGCTTTTTGGTATGAAAACCAAATTGGAAAATGATGTGGAGATTTACAGCAATAATAGGCTTCTGGATGCTGGAGGTTGTGTTGAGCCTCCAGCCTCAGGCAGCAGTGAAGACCCCAGCCACACTTCCTGGAGTCTACACTTTGGATGCCTAAGCAACGGAGTAGGCAGGTGCTCTCCCCGGGCGGGCTGGCTCATCACTCCCTGAGAAGGAGTGAATGAAGGGGTGGAGCAGGGCCAGCAAGGTCCCATCTTCTAGAAACCACAGGAGTGGAGTTGCCTCTTGGGCTCCTCAACTTTGAAATATCAAAAATGGAATCCTTGCTTTTAATCTTCAAACTTGTTCCTCTTCTGGTTTTTCCTTCCCATTCTAATAAATTCTCAAGCCAAAGTCTTGTACTTTTTATATCTACCATCTCCCACCACCACAACCTCCATCTAGGGCATCAAGAAGTCCCGTTGTTTCTTCCTTCAAATATATGCCCCCAATTCAGCCCACCCTTCTTCATTTTAACTGCCACCACCCAAGTCAGGCTGTGGTTGCCCGATGTGTCAGTTAGATGCGGCGTCCACATGTGAGTAACAGAAAATTCTGCCAAACAGTATCTGAAACAAGGGGAAGATTTTTCTCTTCAGACATAGTAAAATCCAGTTGCGGAGTTTGTTGGCACTGGTCCAGTGGTTCAAGGCTTCCAGGGCTGAGGTCTCTCTGGTGCATTTGCTTTTTCTGGATAGTTGTCTGTGATGGCTGCTGCTGCGCTTGCCATCATATCTTTTTCCAGGATGAAATCACGTAAGAAAAGAGGAACAAAGACATAGGAAGGAGTTGCATCATTATAGCAAGAAAGCAAAACTTGCCCAATAATCCATCCCCAGCTGACTTCCACATATGTCTCATTAGGCAGAATTATGACACCTGGCCACGCCTAACCACAGAGAATGTGAGAAATACAATTTTTGACTGAGGCTGCTGCTCTCCAGAATGAAACTGGAGTTATCATAATAAGGCAGGATGGCTACTAGGAAGAATTTTGCAGTTTTCGCAATATAGAGTGCCTCCCTTCTACTTCTCCTCTAGTTCATTTATTTTTCACACTTCATCTGATGCAAATCAGGTATGTCTTCCCCACTTACATTCCTTGAGTAGCTCCCCCTTGCATTTAGAGAATACTCACTGTCCCTAGCCAGCAGAGCTCTCTGTGCCCACCTCTTTAGCATCAGTTATCCCCACTCACCATGTATGAACTCCATTGACCCCCTCCCCCTGAGCCCATCAAAATGACTTTCCACCATCTGGCCTTTACACATTCTGTTCCCTCTGCCTGGAGTGCCCTTCCCCTACTCCGTATGCTTGGCTTTTTCTTATCCTTTAGGTCTTGGCTGAAGGGCCACCTCTTCAGAGAGGTCTTTCTGGTCCACCCTCTTCTAGTAGATTCACCATCACTGCATCTTCATAACTCTTACCCAAATGTGTAGTGACTTCATGATGTGTCTGCTTTTATTTATTATAGCAGGCATCATAAAGGGGGGGACGTGTCTTTTTTAGTCATTAATATAAAGTCCTAGAACATAGAAATACGAGAGAAATGTTTGGTGGATGAGTGTGTGAATGAGTGAGTAAATCGGAAGACAGGCAGAAGGGAACCCGGAAACAGTGAGTTAAGCAGTTTCTGGTGACCCCGGAAACAGTGAGTTCAGGAGTTTCTGGTGACCCCGGAAACAGTGAGTTCAGGAGTTTCTGGTGACCCCGGAAACAGTGAGTTCAGGAGTTTCTAGTGACCCCGGAAGCAGTGAGTTCAGGAGTTTCTGGTGACCCTGGAAGCAGTGAGTTCAGGAGTTTCTGGTGACCTCATTGAGTAGTGTGGCATTGACGTTAGCATCATCTACAGGAAACAAGGCCTCAACTTCATGTGTAATGAAGCAAATTGGAGAAAAAGCTCCATAGCTATACTTTTATTGGAAATTGCCACAGTTTACCAACTTCTTGGTAGGAGGCTAGGAAATATTAGGAGAGTTGGGGTGAAAGAATCATCAAGAATTTATGTTGGAGTATCTCCAATTGTAACCATCCAAGAATCTCTGTATTTACCATCTGTCTGTTACTATTTGAGAATCCCTCTTAGCCCTGTAATTTGATTCTGAGAAGCATTTCAGCAGTTGGCAGATATCAACCGAGATTATGAAAATCCCACAGTGCTAGCCGGGGCGTTCGCATCCCCCAGCCATGGAGGCTCTGAGGGGCCTTCATTTGAGTCCTTGACAGCCAAGATCTTTCAAGATGACTTGAAGTTGCAAGTTGAGAGATACCTTAAATGTGAGCCTCAGATAGAATTAAGCCTGTGAGGCAGAACCGGAAGATTGTGTATCTCATTGAGCAGCCTAGGAACTTTCCATTCTCTTCTATGTGCCGTTACAAAAAGGGCTGCAAAAAGGAACCCAGCCTGTGAAAATCTTAGCAGTGACCTGACTAACCTGGTAGGTATGTGCACATCTCCTCACCCTTTAATCTGAATGCATCTCCTTTCCTGTCCGGAGTTTCCCTCCCTCTAGTGGAGCTGTATTTGTGTCTCAACCGCCATTCCTGCTCTCCACAGCTCTGTTCAGTGTGGCAAGTCGAGTTTGGTGTCAGGACTGTGGGGATGCTTGTAAAGCAGTAACTGCCAAAGTCCACCGTGACTGACACACTTGCTGCATTTTCCAAAAGCAGAACCAGTCACACCCCATTCGTCTGCACTAATATCCCTGGCAAACACCATAGGAATCACATTTTGGCTTCTTCCCTTGGAATGAGGTTAGAATTGTTAAGCATGAGTCTTCAGGGGTTGCGCTTCCATTTTCCTTCTCCCAGGTGGCTGGAAATTTCCTGGTTATGCCATAGCACCCCTAACTGCCCCGTCCCACATAACGGATCTCCCCAGTGTCAGTGCCGAAAGATCTCCTCAGTCCTCAGTATCGGCGACATTCTTGATGGCATTCCCTGGGAGCCCGTTCACTAAACAGCCAAGCATGTTGAGAAATTCTTGTGAGGTGGTTTGGAAGCAGGTGTATTGGCCAACTAGCTAACTAGTGGAGCAGGCCTGGTATCCCCAGCAGAGGGCTCACTCAGCAACCTCCAGGGCAGCTCAGGTACGTTGCAGGGTTCAAAGCATGTTCAAAGCACGTGGGTCCCCTTAGGGATTTTGCTGGAAATAACGAATTGGTTGAATAGGACAAGGGAGACTTCAGGTGTGACCCAGGAGCTGGATTCGATGCCCCATCTCCTTTCCATGCTCGTGTATTTGTTCTTGCTTTCATTTGGAAAGGATCCATAGGCTCAAATTTTTGGCCTAGGCTACGCTCCAGCCACTGAGGAGAAAGAAAGCTGAGCTATGGTTCCTGAAGTTCAGTGCTTAACAAATGTCTTTTGAAAACCATCCCAGGCCATTAATAAGAATAACATAAGGAAAAAGTCATGATTTATTTCAACGTCTCCATCAGAGTACAGCAGTTACCTTCTGTCTTTGATGGTGTTCAGTTCTGTCCATATTTGCGGAAGTTCTAACATTTTTCATATCTCTGGTCTTCACACCAGGACCAGCTATTAAATATCAAACAGTCATTGTGTTTTTGTCAAAGCCTTGGTTTAAGGTGTCAAGGGGCTGTAACTAGAAGTTTGGGGAGTACAGCATCCATGCACTTCTGTGTGGGTGATTTTTCACTTCTGACCATGGATGTCTAGTTATCAAAGATGTGAGATGAGGTCATTTTCTACCCTGCCGTGGCACCTGGGGCTTTCTCTTCCCTCTGGGCCAGCTGGATAGATCTCATTTGCTAGATACAGAAGAAAGAGAAAATAATTGTCAGCACAGGTAAATCATCTTTCTCATGTCACCTCATCCCAATAGTACCCTAGTCTCATCTTTAATGTCATTTCTTAACCCGTCCATTTGCCAGAAGCTTCCCCATGTTTTCCAACTCAGAGACACTGCAGTTTTGATCTTTGCCTTTTAAAAATGTATCCTTCATAGGAACTCCCCATAGGCCTGCCCACTTTTAGTTTCTCAGTTATGAACAAAGCTTGTCATTTCAAAGCTCATACAGGAGCTGTTTATAGAGTTCAGGACGCATGGACTAACACATTCAGTTATTAATGTGCATGCCAAATGATGAGCTGTGCATGCCTTTTTACAATTACAGCACACACCTATCCAATACAAATGTAAACACTCCATGGTATCCCCACTTTCCCAACACTCTTCCTAGTAAGAGAGAAGGGAACAGACTGGAGAAGAGGCAACTGGGAAAGCCAGCGGCAGTGCAGAGGGTTGATTAATATTAATTTGAGAATATGTGCCAGACATATAATGAGCATGGCTAAAAAGCAGAAATGTAGAACGTTACAGCACACAGGGATCTTAGAGGGTTGGGCCAAACCCTTCCATTTCACAGAGGAAGAACCTCGGGCTCAGAGAGCAGACATGAGAGGCCTTGGTCATTTAGCAGTTTATGGGCAGATTAGAACCAAGACTCTTGGCTCCTTGTACCGTTTGCTTCCTAAGTATATGTGTGTGGGGGGGGTGGGTGTGTATAAAATGAAAATTATCAGAAGAATATTATAAATGTCAATGTACAGTTTGCAGGCAGAGTTGGAGAGGTGCGCTGACATCACACTGAGTATAAACACTGGTATCTGACAAGAGAATGAAGTGTTTGCCTCTGGCACCACCTCTTTCCCACCTTCACACATTTGCTTATGCCGTTTCCCTTGCCTGAAACATTTCGCCTTCTCCAAGTGCCAAAATTGAAGCCCACTTCTATCGCATTTCCTCCGTGAAACCTTGTTCATCCGTTATAAGCCATAACCATCTCCCTTTCACCGACCTTCTGCAGCACTTGTTCATGCCGTCTCCCTGAGCACGAACTTACTTTCTAATTATTTTATGTGCATCAAGTTTATTGTTTTGTTTGCTAGTTTTTCCCTCTAGCAAGATTTTAGGTTAAATAGAGATACTGGCCACTCACTGTTCTCTTTTCTACCTCACTTAAATAGAGATACTGGCCACTCACTGTTCTCTTTTCTACCTCACTGTGCCACTCCCGGACCTGACATAATTCTCGTAAGCACAAATAAGACCTCAGAAAAAAGACGGGTTGTTGACCAATCACAGGTGGAAAAGAAGGTGATGCTGAAAATTGGGCTAGAACCTAATAATTGCAAAACACAGTCTACGTGTTGTTGTTTTTTAGTAGACCATGAACTCAGTGATCTTAGCTCTAATGAGCCATTCTCTTTAAAGTAGAGCATACAGCATGTCCTTTAGTTGAGAATTTTACCGTGGGAGTATTAAGGTACTGTTATTTCCAGCCGGAGATTGGAAAGGTTAGAACTATCATGCACCTTTCCTTTAGACATTTGTGATAGAAAATGGCATCAACCTCATGTTAGGTCTTAAAACTGCAAGTGGTGGAAAGACTTTTCACTAGGCGAAGAGATCTGGTTCTAATCCCAGTTTGACCATTAATTAGCCTTGTGACTTTGGGAAAGTCTTTTAAGCAACTGAAGTCTCCTTTTCTTCATCTCAGTAATAAAAGGGTTTAACCGGACAATCCCCTAAGGCTCCTTTCCACCCGTGTTCCGCGGTGCTTATCATGTCAACCACGTGCATCCTTTATTGTCTCTGGATATCTAAACACAAGTATCTGCCAGGACCCAGTCATGAGGTTCAAAGCTCCTAAAGTGATCATAGAACAGATGACCAGATACTACTCTGAAAATGTTCTGCCTACACCTTGCTGTGAAGGTTACTCCTCTTGGACTACACTGTGAATTTTAAGCCACATTTCGATGCTGAGATTGTGTGCATAGCACTCTGCAGGTGCTGAAGACTGGTCAGAATTATCGTCAAACACAGCTGCGCAGGGCACTGACAGTTTTCCACTATCACGCCCTCATCTATCTTCTCAGGTAAAATCGTAAAAGCCTCAGGTGTCTGAATGAATGATTAAATTCATTCCACAAATATTTATCAAGTGCCAGTTGTGTGCTAAGTGCTAGAGTGAAATGTGAGGGGTTTCTGATCTCTGTGCACTGCGATCCCCCTTTCAGGCAGGTTGGTGTCCTCGTCCACATTTCTTCTGCCTGAAAAGCTCTTTCTGAAATCATTTACTTTTTAGGAACATCTCAGCCAAACGTTTTTTATTTCCACCAAGGGAAATTTGGCTTCTATGTCCCCTGCTGTCGAAAAGGAATTTTATGAAGTGTTAGAATGTTTTCCCATGTCGGTGGCAGTCATTGCTCTAGTTCATCCACGGGGGAAAAAAAATCTCCATAACTGCTTTAGCAATGAGACAGGTTTTCTATTTCTCTTCAAAATTGTACTGATGGCTGCATTTGCCAATGCATTAAATGCTGGAAACATTATTTCCATTAAAAAATACCTCTTTGGTCTCAGGGAATAAATATCCAGAGAAAATAATTTGTGTAAAAATTTCAAAATCAAGGCTGAGCACAGAGTCTTCTATTTCACAAGATGCCAAAGGTGATGGTGGAGAACAGTCTGCCAGCCAGAACTGAAATGAACCTTTTTTTTGGGGGGGGGGGAAGGATAAACTTCCTTTCAGTCTCATGGAAAATATATATATACTGAGTCAAATAATTATTTTTTTTAAAAGAAAATATTTTTAATAATACCAAAATGTCAGATAGGAATCAAGTCTTATACTCTGGAAGAATAAAGAACTAGAGTGCGTGTTAAGTGAGATACAGCAATTCAGGAAAGCATTGGCTTCTGGGAGCTAAAGATGAAAACTCTGTCGCTTTGATATGAGCCCAGGTCTAGGACTGGACTCTAGCCACCGCCCCATGTCAGGAGAGGGGAGTGCGTGTGGACAGCCTTGGGGGACTCTGGGAAATAGTCGCTGAGTTACACTGAACAGAATTCACACATAAAAACAAAACTTTTTTTTACAAAACTTTTAAAGCCAGGACACTTTCAAATTGAGGAAGAGTAAGGTGTCAGTAGAGCTACTTTAAAGCCGAGATGATGTGTTACTGACTCTTTGCATAACTGAAAAAGAAGTGCAACTTAGTGTTTGCTTTCCCACCAAAGAAAACTGTACCCAGGGAGAATCGTGGAAGAGTAGCCACAGACAGAGTGAGAGGATTTCTGGTTAAGGAGACGAACCACGTAGGTGTGTAGACACCTTCTACACCAAGCTAGATGTAGAACCTGCAAAGCCAAAGATAATCGCCGTCTCTTTCTTTGCTTGTAAAGTTTGCTAAGCCTTGTTCTAGAGGCTCCCAGAGCCGGAAAGAAGATTAGGTATGGTCTAGTACAGCTTCCTTTGTCTCGGGATTCAGACAAACAGACACTTTTTTCAGGTCGCAAAGCTACTTAGTGTTGGAGCTAAGAGTTGACCAACACAGGTTTCCCAACTGTCTCTTCCCTCTACGCCAACCCCAAAACAGCGTTGTATTCTTGAAAGCACTCCCGTGGCCCCACCTCTCTAAGTTTCCCCTGCTGAGGCTTATTCAGTGACTTTTACTTCAAAAAAAGTAGGACAGACTGGATTTTAGACAAAATGAGAAGGCCAAGGGCACACACTGAGAGAACTTGGTTCCAGCCCGGTAGACACAAAAGAACTAGGGACCTTTTTCCCGGACACTTTTATTCTTCCACACGGTGGCTCATGCTCCTCGACACACTTTTGTAGGGTGGTACATGCAGCTGCTGCATCACAACTTCCAATGTTTGGCTTGTTTGCTTTGAAAAGTCACCTTACCTGCAAGTTCCAGCACAGGGGTCCTTAAGCCTGTCTTGGCCTCCCTTGGCATCCTCTGCTGCTCCCTTAAGCGGTTCTCATCCTGCAATTCAATCGTGTATTTGTGGTCTCCCCCAGGGGCTCTGAGCAGCTCAAGGACCAGCTGCATGTTTGGCCCTTTTTTAGCCCCCGTGTCTCGTACAAAGTCTAGCACGTTACACACCCCAGAGCTCACAAGACCTTGGCCCATCACATTATGGGTGTAAATCCATGATTTGAAGTGGGGCAGATGTCATCCCATTCCTAACTTCCTCACTTCTAAATGTATGACCTTGGACGAGTAACTGTACCTCTCAGTAAACCTCAGTTTCTTCATCAGTGAAACGGGCATTCATACCTGCACCTACCTCAGAGGGTCACTGGAAGACTCACATAAGATAACGTGTTGCATCAGAGGTCCTCAAACTGCAGCCCGCCTTGGAATCACGCAGAGAGCTTGTTAAAGCAGTCTGTTGGGCCCTGACCCTAGAGTTTCTGCTCCGGTAGGTCTGGGCTCTGAGCGTTTGCCTTTCTAGTGAGTTCCCAAGTGACGCCGATGAACCATAACTTTGATAACTACTGTTTTAAATCATCGAGCGTGGTGCCTGGCCCAGTAAGGGCCAAGTAATTGGAAATTGCCCATCACCATTATATGATTTTTACAACCATTAATGTAGTTAGCGGAGACCCAGAGGAAATCACGGTCGCCACTTTGAGGGTCACAAAGAAGAAGAGATCCCCAGAAACTAGGTCTGTCCTCCTGCTGCTGTGTGACAGCTCTTACTTAGCATGGAACTAACTGACTACAGGGCAGGCTTAATGAGTCTGGACTTGTTTCTGTTATTTGTAATGGAAACTGCAAACGTACGTATCACTGGTGCAGACAGTTGGTCGCCATGTAATTCCTGCCTTCTCTCATCTATCAGGAATAGCAAAAGTTAAGTTTGATTATGCACTGTTGGTAAAGGGTAAGACAAATAAACTGAAAAACACTTCGGGAACATAAATTAGAGTGCAGTGTGCCAGTACCTTTCAAAATTAAAACCTCGGATGCTCTTATCTATCCTTTCTACTGCTAAGAATTTTTTATAAAGATACTTACATAAGGATTTCAGAAGATATGTTGGAAGACGCTTATAAGCGGCCTTCTTGATAAACATACATATGAATTTCCAAGATAAGTGAGAAAGCAGGTACAGAAAAGCATCTGTAATATTAGCTCCTTTGTGTAAGTAAAGCCAGTTTCTCGTAGAAAAATATACGCCATTTGTAGTACACGCATAACCTTTTTTCCCAGATGGATCTGTTGATAGTGGTTCCTGGTTACCTTTCAAAAGAGAAATCGGTAGAGTTGTCAAGATAGGAAGGCAGACTTTTATTTTTTACATCGTCCCCTTTTTCTTCTGTACATGCATTACTTTCATTTAGTCAGTAGGGGTAATCTAGGCAGGAGATTCATTGCAGTTAAAAACTTAATAAGCGCTATGTGTTTTGAGGAAATACTAGATTTGTAATCTCGTGGATTGTTTTGTGGCTTTCCGAAATGTTTAAATATATGCATTAATAAAGGGCTCCGCAACTCCCTGTATACCTGCATTGATACAAAGCTTCAAAGGTCACCGTATGCCTAATATCCTTCTGTTTTATTAGAATAATTTGATCATTTCTTGCTTGCTTGAAATTTGCTAAAAACATGCTATTTTTTATATACTTTGATCAGTATGTTTTTCTGTTTTTAAATTCCACTCCCTAAAACAGAGGTCCCCAACCCCTGGGCCAGTACTGGTCTGTGGCCTGTTAGGAACTGGGTCACACAGCAGCAAGTGAGTGAGCCCCGCCTCCTGTTAGATGAGCAGTGGCATTAGAGTCTCACAGGAACGTGAACCCTGTTGTGCACTGTGCATGCAAAGGGTCAGGTTGCACACTCCTTATGGGAATCTAACTAATGATGATCTGGGGCGGAACAGTTCTATCCCAAAACCAACCCCCACCCCCGTCTATGGAAAATTGTCTTCCACGAAACCAGTTCCCGGTGCCAAAAACACTGGGGATGCTGCCCTAAAAAAAAACAAATATCTGGCCCCCTCTAGCCAGGAAGTTCAGAAATACGACGTCAGCTGGTGATGGTTTGGCCTCGGTTTTAAGAGCGCTGTACTGGACTCACATTGTTGCATGAGGCTTTTTTTTTTTTTTTTTTTTTAACATGCATCTCAAGACAAAACCCCAGAATGCCCTTTTCCCTCCTCAATTTGAAATTCTGGTCCATGCCTCCTTAAAGAATGGGTTTGACCGTATTCATTCTCTTTTTCCTGGGCTTTCTGCCAGGCTGACTGGCAGCTCCTTCCTGCTCGGGACCCAGAACCCGAGTGAATGTGCTGGAGTCTGTCTGGGAATCTCTTTTATAGCAGCTTCCTCTTCTGTGCTGCCCGACACTTACCGCTCCTGCTTTGGACTTTGTCTTGCTCCCCCGGGTGTCCTGAGAGCTGGAATCAGCTACTGCACCCCCCTCCATTACAATTCTTCAGTCTAGAGCCAAGGCTCACCTATTCCAGCACTACAGCTAAAGCCTTATACTTTTCTTTTGTCCCTTTTCCCCTAGCTGTTAGTATTTAAAAACAATAAAAACAAGCTGGGGTGGGAGAGGTCAACTATCATTTGTGTTATATGCCTTTGAAATTCTCTCATGAGCTCTTCATAGAGGATTTGGGAAAATGTTATCCCTTAAAGGAAAAAACAAATTCCTCTGAACCCCGCAGAGTTAAGGCTCTATCATGAGCCTAGATAGCATTAAGAAACAAAAATTCAGCTTGGGAGATTTGTTCGAGGTGCTTTATTTAGGCAAGCCTACCGCCTGTAAGAACTTAATCAGTTTCTCCAGATATTTGGGACACTAACTGGATTAAGGCTCTTTTGCTGCCATTTAGCTGGAACGAGGAATACAAGAGGTGCAGGGCCTGTGAGAAAGAACACGTTCGGCAGGACGTGAAGGGAAAAGGGCTGCGTTTGTGTTCCCCGGAGGACCCTAACCTTCCTCTTTCATTGCTTCCCGTGCATTCCTGCCCAGAGCTCAAAACTCAGGTATCTTGTGCAGCCCAGAAATCGGAGCTTTTGTGCTCAGTGGCTGCTTTTTCCCAGGGAGTCTGCTTCCGCGTGGACTGTTTCTGGATAAAAGGATGTCCTGTTCTGAGCTTTCCCTCCCTGAAAGACTAAAGTCTGTTGCTTCTCATGATAGTCTGTGAAGTTCTCTATCAGTAAGAAGTGTGCTCTAAACTCACCAAACGTCCGAACATTTTGGGGTTGGGAAAAATGCAAAAAATGTTGATAAATTAGTCTTATGGGTTTGTTTAAAATTTGAAGCATATACACATGTATGTGTGTAACGTGTGTGTGTTTGGTGAGTGCATGTATCTCCACACAAACACGTGTGTAAGTGAATGAATAACCACGAGTGAGGGTTTGCAGCTGTATGGAGTGATTAGCAACTTCATCAAGGCTCAGTTTATCCTGCCCTTAGGGTCATTCATAGCTGTGGGGTATACCAGGGACTCTACTGTGATATCTAAGACTGGCATTCAGGCGTATTTCTGAAGAATTCATCATTTTTTATTTCTTACGATCCTCAACCTAATTTAGGCAAAAAATTAAAACATAGAATTGGGGGGAAAGATTTGCAAAGTGTGAGGCGGTACATTTAAACTTTCTGACGGAGCGCTCTCTCAGTTGCTAAGAGAAATTTGGGAAATGTTATCCCTCAAAGAAAAAACAATTTACCTGCAAAACTTTTGAGTATACTTTCTTGAATTAATCAGGTGGCAGTTGGAACAGGATCTCTGCTTTTTATCTGATACAGGACTGTGTGGGGTCTCTGGCCACTGCTCTGCAGACCGCTAAGGTGGCGAAGGCATTGAATGGGGAGTTGATCTCGATTTGCTCTGCCTGCAGCACACCTTCTGTGAGCCTGTTTTAAACAGATGCCAATCCCATCTTGTTTGCTGGTTGTAACTTTCTCTGAGAAGCAAAGTTTTGAAGAGCCTGTTAGGATAGTAACTACTTAACAGGTCTTATTACATATAGAATAAGTGGTATGAATCATACCAGAGAAGTAGTGGGTGGTCATCTAATTCATGGGATTCCTCTGTGGTGTTTCCTGCTATAAGCAATGAATGGTGCGTTTACATCAATCCTAGTAGTCACCTTGATGTATGAGTTTGAAAATATGCTGTCTTTGAATGACATTCATTAGGGCATGCTCTTAAAGGTGCTTTTTCTCTGATGATGATGAATTCATGCTGATTCAAGCACTCCTCCAGAGTCCTTTTTTTTTGAGATGGAGTTTTGCTCTTGTTACCCAGGCTGGAGTGCAATGGCGTGATCTCAGCTCACCGCAACCTCTGCCTCCTGGGTTCAGGCAATTCTCCTGCCTTAGCCTCCTTAGTAGCTGGGATTATAGGCACGCGTCACCATGCCCAGCTAATTTTTTGTATTTTTAGTAGAGACGGGGTTTCACCATGTTGACCAGGATGGTCTCGATCTCTTGACCTCGTGATCCACCCACCTCGGCCTCCCAACAGAGTCCTTTTTGTGTGTGTGCCCAAGAACTTCCATTCGCAAGACAAATAGCTGGTTCAGGGACAGTGTGCACAGCAGTGAGAGAAGTAAACTGGGACATGTGAGCGTAGTTGCCAAACCTCAGCTGAATCACAGTTACTGGGTTTTTGTTGGATTTCGTCTTGTTTTGTTTTGCTTTTTGGTTGGTATAGGGAAAAAAATGTAAAAGTTCATAAGAAAAGTATAAAATCCCGCTTAGTTTCACATCTAATTAATTACCCTTTTTAAAAAGAATACAAGAAATTGAGATGGTCCAGAAATTTTCAGATCCATCTCTTTGAATTCTGACTCCTTTCTGAACCCCTAATCCATATTTCAGCCCCACTTGGTCTTCAGGCGTCTCAAACTCAGCGTGTCCGAAAGCAGATTCCTCATCTTCTTTCTCAGCCCTCACCTGTGCTTGTTCATGTAGTTTGGAAAGTACTTCCCAGCTCCAGTCACTGTGATCTCCCACCCCTCTTCCTCTTCCCATGTAGCAAGTCAGCTGCCTCCTCCTTTAAGTCCCCCTGTCAAATGACTGCCTGTGCCACACTCCGCACCAGAGCCTCTGCCTTAATTCATTCCTTTGCAATTCCTCCCAAGCCGATTCTATAGTATAAAGTTCTAATCAGAGCTAGCATACACGGTCCTTCTTAACTCCTACCTAGCACTAGCCCCAGCCCCACAGCTGCTTTCACTCATCCTCCCACAACTCGATACCAACCTTTCAACGGGCCGTCTTCTCTGCCAAGCAGGCATTGCTTCACTATTGAAGACTTGGCAGAAATGTTGCTTTCTTTGAGGAATGTTTTCTAATTCCACTCATCTGCTTAGTTACTCTCTTCTCTGTGTCCTCAGAGCTGTCATCTCTGCCTCTTACACAGGATCATTATCTGCTTGTCTTTCTTTCTCTTTTGAAACTATGATTGCATCAAGGACTGGGCCTTGATCATGTATTTCTAGCATTTAATCAAGTTCCTGGTACCTAGTAGGAATCCAGATGTTTGTTGAATGATGAATGAACTGAACTTATGCCCTGGGATATGGTAATAATGTATTCTAAGTAACTGAGGCACTTAACCACAAACAGGAAATATCTAACAGCACATGGCTTGAGTTAGATATTAGGGGATCTCCTTTTACCCCTAAACTGCACTGTTGGAGATGTTATTCCTTAAAGGAAAAAACAAATTCCTCTGAACCCTACAGAGTTAAGGCTCTGTCATGATCCTAGATAGCATTAAGAAACAAAAATTAAGCTTGGGAGATTTGTTTGAGGTGGACCATTGGGTCCTTCTCCTTAGTGCTTTCTATTCTCTACTCCTCCAGGTACGTTACTAGTCTCTCCTACCTTCCTTCTCTCTGACCCCTTACACATTTTTATGAACAGATATACTTTTCTTTAGTTGTTTTATTATTATCATTAACAGCCTTCTCTGATTGATGTCAGAATTTTCACTATTACCACCAGTCTCAACCCTTACTGTCCTTTCCCCTTAGGACTGGTGACAGGACATCATAGTTCTTCCCCTTCTAAATGATGCCAAAGAGCTCTGTTGTTATAAGCAATGAAGCCCATTACTCTTTTAATAACCACTCCTGCCAGCCTAGATTTGGGGCTGACTGTTCTGTGTTGCCCCTACAGAAGGCAGCTGAAATTCCCAATGATCCCAGCCTGTGTACAGACAAAACAGAAAAGTTCCGGTGATCTGCCAGAACAGACTCTCTCCTCTGCTGGCCATGCCGCAGGGCAGCCAAGCAGAGCACGAAGGGTCAGTGGTGAGCTGAAGGCCAGCACTGAGAGCAGCCCCAGGTGTTTAGTCTGGTATTTAGTTCTTCCAGGTGAGGTCGGGGAGGGAAGCCACATGTGCCCAAGGAGAGTATGAGCCAAAGTGAAGGCAAATCCTCCTCTTAAAATTGAGTGAAATAAATTCATCATGTGACATGATGCCAGGTTTTGCTAAATAAGGAGATTTGGGGTTGAGGTTCTCCTGAGTGGAAAATAGTAAAAATATTAACAGTAAAAAGATAAAAGCCCACTGTGAAAATGGCTATAGATTGAGAAGTAGTTACTCATTGGCACAGAAAATATTCACGATATTGTAAGTGAATGGATTTGCTTTTTTCCTTCTGCTCCATTGTACACTTATTTTGTGTGCTCTTTTTAAAAATTATGGCACCAAGTGTTCTTCTGTGGGGATTGATCTATTGCTCTTTGACATTCTTTGGACACCAGAAGATTTGGAAGAGCTTTGATGTCCTTTTTTATAATAGAGCATTGGGAATCACTTATGAAAGATTTATGTTGATAAGGTGTTAGACTCTTTGAGAACCTAATTTTAACTATGCCTTCCTAACTTAAAAATTGAGAAGTTTAGTTTTAATCATATGATTAATTCAGTGCTTTAATTTCCTTCATCTCATGCTTCCTGGATCAATAACTGTTTAAGCAAGATTAAGTCTGCAGGTAGTTGGCCCCACCCCCAACACCCACTACTAAGTGCCCATGCCTTTGTCTAGGTAGTTTTGTTCACAACCTCTCAACATTTACCAGCCCAGTAGCACCAGGGCCGGAAGCAGCAGAAATGGTACATTAAGTCAAGATGGTAATGTTAGGACTTCAAGTGGTGTGGGAGCCAGAGCCTCATGAAAGTGACAATGGAATGTGATCATGAGGAGCTATGGAGGGCACCCTACGGTGGTTGAAATGAGACCTGCATGCCAGTGCCGCTGGTTGGGTGAGCTTTGGTCTGTCTTGTAGAGGCTGTGGTTCCTGTTCCCTGCCAGAGGGCTGGAGGGCTGGCAGCAGTCAGGGCAACAGGGGGAGAAACAGGAGCCAAGGAGGAAGAATGACCCCCTGAGACTGAGGGGAGATATGGCATGGCTATTTATTGTCCCGACTTGGAACTTGGACACGATAATGTCTTGAGAGGACTGCGGTTGAGTTCTTGACCTACAGACCAAAAGGAAAAACGATGTATGATTGGCCCTTCCTTGTTCAGCCACTTCTCCCTGGCTTCACTTCTCCATACCCAGCCCTGGCATTACTTGGTATACCTGGATGCCAACACCAGTGTCTATATATCTATAGATCTAGGTATATAGATAGACCAAATCACATATTGAAACGACAGCTAAAGAATGCTTGGAAGTAGATGCCCATGCCCTTTCCCAGTCACTCTTAGAATCTGTTTTAACCTAAAGTTATGGAGGCAGACTTGAAGGGAGACATCCCCAACCTTGCTAAAATGTAAGTACGAAAGGCACAGATTGGATGGATATTGATGATGTTGCTTCTGTCGTGACATCATCCATAGACTCCTAGTGTCTTTGCTTTGCTTCCCTAGAGTGATCACAACATAAATTACTTGTCTTGTTTGACTTCCTTGTTCACCAAAGTTGAGCAGATTGTGGCCGTTTTCAACGCTTCTACCAGACAAAAAGCTTGGGACCATTTCTCGAAAGCCCAGCGCAAGAACATAGACATTTGGCGAAAGCATTCTGAGGTTGGTGATTTTATTATTACTTTTTAACCACCATCACACAGCTGGATTGGCAGAGAATAGCGTGGCTGCAGCCATGCTGGTTTCTGCTACAGTCGGCAGTCTGCCTGCCATTGTCTGGTCTCAGCGTCAGCTCCAAAAGCAGCTGAGACTTGTTGCTTGTCCAGAAAAGCAGCTGACTTAACACTTACGAGAACAGAGTGTTTTTCTCCCCTGCTATGGGAGAAAATAATTTTTCTCATTCATAGTAAAGATCTCAGAAGTAAACCAAGACACTCTGCCTAGCAAATTATTTTGAAGAAAAATGTAACTCACAATAGAAAACTGGCTTTTAAATACAGAGGGGTTTTGTTTAGTGTTCTACGAGGTGCTGACAGTTTGCTCTTTGGACAAGTACAACTTTCTGTCCATATTTTCTCATCATAAGCAACATCTTAGTCCCCTATGCTAGTAAGTCCTATTGCACTTCCCCCAGAGCCTATGTTGTACGGGGAGTCCATATCTAGGCCAGCTGGGTCCACCCATCGGCATTCATGCATGTGTGAAGTGTGAGTATCTACTCCCAAGAGAACAGTCTAGAACTTGACCTCCTAGTCACCTAGAAGGACCAAAATGTGTCATTAGTCATTGGTCATCCAGCTGTTATTTTTAACTCCACAGAGTAGTGTACCCTTTGAACCTGTACTTTAAAAGTAAGTATACTGTCTTTGCTTCTTTTTTTTTTTTTTAATGAAAGAATGTTTTTCATTTGGATGCCTCTCCATCTCTAGCATGTTAATATTAAAGTTCTCTAAATGATATTCCCCTCTTTCAAAATTCCAAACTTATGGAAGGTAAGGTTTATTTATTTAATGATTTTGGCTCACACTTGTAAAATAAGTATTTTATACAGAGTTTAAGGAACCACAGAGTCCTATGATATCAATCATTTGGGTAGCATTTTAAGTGCCCATTAACTAATGCTAAATTACAGTTGAATACCAATAGCACTGGATGTAACCTCCACGTGAATACCAAATGAATTCTTTATTATCACTGTTATTATGGTGAACACGAAATGACTTCACAATAATGTGACACTTAAAACGCGAGTGCAATTGATTGTTAAGAAGGACATTTTTTATTTTGTTCACTAACGCCTAAGGTGGTGTGTGACTGATACAGCTCTGTTTTTCTGTTCAGGATTATGAGTAAGGAAGAGGTGGGATTTCTGTCTAATTTTTCAGGGGCCAGAAAAATGAAGGATGCTTTCCTGATGTTCTCCCTGACTCTGACCTAAGACCCAGGTCCAGGTTGATTTTCAGGATTACGAGAGTCCTCTGTTTGTGACGCGGTATACAAACTGAGGGTTATAAAATATAAATTGGAGTCCGTACATGATGATTCGGATCTGGGAATGAGCAGTCTGTGAACTGTTTATTTCTTCACATAAAAACCAAACATGATTAAAAGGAGTGTTGAGAGACAGGCTGGTGGCGAGCATCAAAAGGCCATCATTAGAATGTGTCAGGAAATGTCACTTACTGATCTGAATCACGCTTCCCCCCACATCTGTCTCGACTTCTCACCTTTGCTTAACCCTGCCTCCTCCCGCGGGTGCGGTGGGGAGCAGGACCTGTGAAGGCTTCCATGCGGGTCTGAGGAAGCCTGCTTGCTTTGCTTGGTACTAGGAGGCAGAAGTGGTGCTCCAGAGGCACAGATGGAGTGCAACTGTCAAAGGCGCTCCTGCGAAGGGTCTTTGTGCCTTCCTGCTACTCTCCCTACCGCTTTTGATATATGTTAGGACACAGAATTCTGAATCAGCTGTGATTTTCTCTCCCGCATGTCACTTAATTGATTAAATACCAGTTGGTAATTTAACATTGTGGATGATTTCTCAGTTGCGTATAAGCTTGATAATTGGCTTGATTTTTTCCCCACATTCCAATGTACAGCATCTGTTAATTATCTGCAACACCTCTACAGATTTATTGGAGTGTACTAGTGATTTAATGCTGAACCGGAGGCACCCTGTGGAAACACCCTCAGCTTTTTTTTTTCCCCTCAATTTTTTTTTCATTTCTACCAACCTGTCCCACAAGAACAACTACCATATGACAGTGTGTCATTAATCGCAGGGACTAAACAACAGGCCCCTTCAGCCTCATTTATTCTTTCCACCTGACTTTTCCTTGTTTCAAGTGTTTTCAGGCCACCGCTTTGGGAATTGGGCTCTTTGTCAGTAGAAAAATTAGCTGTCCACAGCCTAAAAATTTCCCCACTAATCACATGTGACACCCGCCTCCAATGCCTGATGGTGTTATTTAAGAAGGAATTGGCACCTCTTTCTTCTGGGTGGCATAATCCAATAAGGAGGCCTTGTCTGCAGTCCCTCTGGCCTCTTAGGTCTGTCCTGTGATTGGTGCCCCTGTGCCCCACCCCAGACCTTGTCTCTCTGCTTTCTCCCTTCCCCGTCCTCTGCAAGGGTGATTCCCAGGGTACATAGTTGATCATTCAAATGCTGTTAGCATAAATAATTTCTTCTCCATCATGCTGTAGTTTAAATCTGTGAGCTAAGGAGAGTGAAGAATTGGGAGGACCCATAATATGAAGTGATATATGCATGTCCGTCAAATGGGCACTGGAGCCATGCTTAAAGTCCTACCACTAATAAATTAGGTGTAGTCATTTACTGTTATTGTTACTCATGTTTGTTGATCATAAAATGAAATTATTTTAACTTTGACTTTTATTTAGAAACTTTACGGAGGGAAAAAGAATAAGGGAGCCTTTCCCATTTTAAGTATTTCTGAAGACAGTACATGTAAAAGAACAGAATGAATAAGGAAGGATTCACAAATATGTAATATACAGCTTGATACCAAATAATGTAAATATTTAGCATAAGTGATTACAGTGTCCTGATTTTAGGCACAGTAGTAAGAAATTTACTGTATAATTCTCTACTCTTTACAATGAGTTTTCACCAACGCTGTTGCATTCAAACAGCCTTGCATTGTTATTCCTCATTTGTGACTGAATAGATAAAGTCTCAAATAAATTGAATAACTTGATTGTAGTAACTCCCCTAATAAGCGGAGAAAAGTAAGATGTGACCTTAAGATCTGTGGCTGTAAACGTGATGCTAAAGCAACCATTACAACAAAACAATAACCCTGCGTGCCCACGTGCGGCACAAAAGAAAAGGCATCTGTCTGGGTTTTGTTCCCTAACACCTTACTAATTTTAAATTTTGCTATCTGGATGGTGTATGTGCGCTTGTATGTGTGTGTATGTGATCACACGTGTGCACACACACACATGCAGGGGCACCATGTTTGCATGAGAAATAATCATTTCCAGCATTATCAACTTAGCAAACCAAGTGTCCGGCCGGCATGCTACTAAGTATTGTACACGTGTTAACTCATTTCATCCTCAAAACTATTGTTACCATAATATTCCAGTGAGCAATTTAGGTTAATAGAGATGAAGAATTCTTTCGAACGTCGCACACGGTGGGTCAGTGGTAGAACAGTTCTTTTTAAAATTCCACTGTTCATGTTCTTAACCATAAGTTCTAGGTCCTTGCTGTACGTATGCCAGCCATGTAACAGATATTGTTATGTAGTCTTTGCAGCTCTGCTAGGTGGATGTTATTATCCCCTTTGTACAAATGAGGAAATGGAGACTCAAGAGAGATTAAATAATTTGCTAAAGAGCCCTTAATTAGTCATGGGCGAACAGGGATCAATTTCGGCCTGACCTTGGTCTATCCTCTACCCCACACCCTCCAGAACCTCCTTTAGGTTAGGTGAGGCTATATTTTGGGAGATAAAAGCTTTGGGTTCTAAATGTTAATATGTCAGTTATCTACACCCAAAGACCATTGGGGAAAGTCATGTGTGTCCATGACTCTGACATCTGGGTATCCTCTGCTTGCAGGAGCTCCGGAATGCTCAAAGCGAGCAGCTCATGGGCATCCGCCGCGAAGAAGAAATGGAAATGTCTGATGATGAGAATTGTGACAGCCCTACCAAAAAAATGAGAGTCGACGAGTCAGGTAATGCCGGTAACTGCCACAGACCCATGAGGTCTCATAATGATCTTCCAGATCTCAGGTGGGGAATGAGTGTTGGGAAACGGCCCTATAACTCACTTTTATTGGAATTACACTAAACTTTCATCTTTGAGTGACTCCGCTTTTTATTAATAGAACTTTAAACTCCTTGGGAGCACAGTAATTTAAATTGCTCCAGTTGTTTCTCCATATGTAGATCTGGGGCCGTTATGCTTTTTTTCAGGGATATTTGCCTGTTTCCATAAAAATCCTTTTCCAGAGCACGGCAGCCACAGCTGATGCTAAAATACGGAAAAAATTGGTTTTAGTCAGTGTACTTCTTACATGGGAATTGTTTAATCCCTGAAGAAGCTTTCTAGCTTCTGAGCCAAGATGCTGGAGAATTAGACTTCTTTTCCCATAAATCTTCATTCACCTAAACAGTATTTAAAAAGCTGGCCCCATTTGGTATCAAGCTAGGGGTGTCACTCCTTGGGTTGTAAAAAGAAGAGAAGCTTAGAGAGCATCTTGGTGTGCTTTGTCTAATGGGAGATGCTAATTTAAAACGCTCTCATTGAATTATATATCAATCCATTGGTATTATAAAAGCAGGCAAGGGAAAAGCTCATTCAAACATGAGACATCAAGGAAGACTGCTTGTCTGAGTGGAAAGGTATTGTCTAAAGGACCTAGGAAGAACTGTAATTGCCATGATTGCCAAAAAAGAAAATGACAGAGCTGGTATAGATTTGATCTGTCTCCTCATGTGTACAAGTGAATAAAACACACATCTGTTACAGACTCTTCAACAGAAACATTGCAGGTGACCAGGAATCAAGAGTCTCTGTTAATTTTTTAAGAAGCCAAAATCAAGATTCCAAAAGGATCAGGTCACCAAGACGGCAAAGTGTCGGGATGTTCTGTTTCTCGGGGGCTGTAGAAGAGAATGTCAGGGGTGCGAGTGGTGACCGTAAGAAAAAGCTCCTGCATGCAGGCATAGGTAGAAAGGGCTTTGATTTCCTTACAGTAGTGATTCTCAGTCCAGTAGCATCAGCATCATCCAGGACTTACTAGAAATGGAAATTAGCGGGCCCCACCCAAGACCTACTGAATCAGAAGCTTCTAGTGGGTACAGGGGTGTGGGCAAGTGAAATCCAGCAATCTGTGAATTAAGCCCTATGGGAAATTCTGATGCAGGCCAAAGTTTGAATACCACGGCCTAAGAAACTTTCCCTTTCACCCTCAAATTCCATTCATTTTCATCTTCCGGAAGCCTAGTGTACAAGCCAGCACTGTGCCAGTATTTTCTGAAGCCGTATGTCCTTTGTCTTAAAAATGAACCTAGCTCTTCTGTGTCAATGACGTATGTCTCCTACTAGAGCCCACATCAGATTCCTCAGGACTGCTTTACTCTCAGGTTTATTTGAGGAGACCACCTTCCTCACAAGATTTCTATTCTCTAAACCTTCACATAGCAAAAGAAGGGAATGAAGGATTTGTGCATTCAATGAGGTCTTCAAATAAAGAAATAAATGTTTTTGTCAAAAGCGCTTTCATCCTTTGTAAAGCTTCTGGATGAGGGGCAAGTTGACATGGAACTTGGATTCTTAATATCCTGACAAGGTAGGTGTGGGAGAACAGAGCTGCATCAGTCAGAAGTTCTGATTTGAACCTGTGGCTTTTTGTTTGTTTCAGAGGTGTTTCTTTTTAAATAGCTTCTCAGTTTCCCAAGTCAGAATTGTATTTCATAGTCTGCTTAGGATAGGACCCAGAATAGTGATGACTGAACAGTACGCTCACTGACGAGGCCCTGCCACACGTACATGCTGTAGGATCGGGGCTGGCCGGTACCCCGACACCTCTCTTGGTTTATTCCCCAGGCATCTGATGAGAGCATGAAGTAGAGCCTGAACTTTCAAAAACACTTTCACCAGTCTTGTTACTTGGTCAGCAGAATTAATGAGCAAAGAGCAGGGCATGTTGTGGAGCGGGCTCTGAGGGAAGAGATGAGAGAACTGGAGTTCAAATGCCAGGCCCTGAGGAGTTCAGTCTTTTCGTACTTTTCAAAATGAGATGGACCAGAGATCATGGCATGTGGTTTCTGAAGAAAGGACAGGACTGATTAAAGGGAAAGGAAGGCAACCAACCTTTTTTATTCCACGGGGCCCTGAAGGCCTGGCCCAAAGGCACGCAGTTGTCTTCCTTTCAGCCCTGCTTATTTGGGGACACAGGCTGACAGCCAGAATTCCCATCTGGTCTTTTGTTCAAACCTCAGACAAATCCCTGCTAACTGTTGCTCGAAAGGGAAGGATGGAGGCCACAGCCCGAGGGAGACACCTTCCAGCGGCATCTTCTCAGGTGACACATCACTTGTTTATAGGTACACATTTGCATCTGCCAGTCGCCTACACAGAAGCAGTCCTCTCGAAATGTAGCACTCTAATTCACTAACAGGGGAATTGCCAGTGCTGAAATGGAATTCAGTTCTCCATTGCTTTAAGGAGTTCCTCTCTGCTGCAACAGTGGGATTTTGCCTCAGACCTGGGTAGTAGCTGACCCAGGAATTTTTGGAAATTCCAGAAGAGAACATCCTTCAGTTGTCACCTCTCTGTGCCATCTCTGGTCCCCCAGGACCAGCTTTGCTTGTCATCCCCACACCTCAGACAAAAACTACCCTGTAATGGGTTTTCTTTTGGGCGGCAGGGAGGAGATGGAAAGAATCGACTTGTTTGGTGTTTAGAAAAGGCATAATTGATTGTGTACGGACCTGTATGATAGCTTGGGTTGACTTTTAAAAAAATAATCAAAATGTTTCAATATATCTTTGCTGTTTTGGATACGAAGAATATTTCATTGTACTTTTGCTTTTTACCACATATAATAATTTGCAATATGTCTTTAACTAGAATTCTCCAATAGCTACAATAGGATTCTGGGTGGGCTGTTCACTCTTCTTCATCAGTTGAGTCGTAAGGGGAGAAGGAGTTCACTGGAGCAAAGCTAAGATGCTGACAAAAATGAAAATGGATTTTGTTGATAAATTTGAAAATGATGACAGATTCGTTGAAGCATTTATTCAAGAAGATCAGCACCCTGCTCTAAAGCCTGTGAAGATAATTTTTGATAAAAATTCAAATTTATTTTTGTTTAGTCTGCCTCCTATTGAAAAGAAGCCACACTTTAAAATACAGATTTGTTCTTCCCTTTTCTCTTTCTGTCTCTCCTCCTCCTCCTCCCCTCTCTCTGCCTCTCTCCTTCTCCCTTACCCTTTTCCACTCCCTTCCTCCCTCCAGGTTGACTCTGCTGCGCAGGGTCCTATTCACAAGAAATTTTTAAAAAAAAGGAGAAAGGAAAGAGGAAGTCTGTCCTAGACTGTAAGGCCTCAGATGGCAAAACGCGATGCGCTGTAGTATTGTGAGAGTTAATGAGTCAATGCATGTAAGGCACTTCTGACTTCACTTAGGTTGAGCATCTAGTAAATACTCAGTAGGTGTTAACTCTGCCTGTCATCTTCGTCATCCTCCAACACCCAGCCCTGAGCTTTCCCCAGTAAGTACTCAGTGAAAGTCTGTGGGCTTCGATTCATATTCCCCTTCTTCTGACCTGAATGTTTTTGATGGCTTCATCCCGGAAATTGATAGGAAAATGATAACCCTGAGAGCGTTTGTTCTAAATAAATTGAAATGGCAAGTACAAAGACGCACATTCAAACAAAATGTTCAGAACTTTATACACACAAAATTCAGTTCCACATGGTGAAGAGGCCATGGCCCAGAGAGTTATAGTCTGGCATTGTTTTGATTATCTACGTTTCGTACGTTCAAGGTGCTGTGGACCCTGGGCACAGAGAGTTAGATACAGGGCACCCGGTCCTCCAGGGTGTTTTAAGTGAAAAAAGTGTTTTAAGTTAAAAAAGTGTTATTCTAATGTTAGGTATGTCCTAAAGCCAGTAAATAAAATTTGGTATAAACCACAATGAACATCACTACATAGTGTGTATACTTCACCCACTATTTGATGAGTGTACTTTGAATGCGGATTTTAGAAGAGTGAAATGAAAAAGTCCCTTGCTCACTAGACAATCATTATACCATTCCATAAAACACAAACAAATGTTTTTGAATTTTAACAACATTTCATTTAAACTCGGAGCTCTTTATAGGAGCAGATGCTCTTAATTACGAAGAATGTCTTCTGAGTTGTCAATTTTTCATGAAAATTCACCATAACATAGGTACAAAGGATTTTTTTTTTTTAACCTCACTAAGAAGTCAAACAAGGACTTTCCAAATCTTTCAGCCACTAAATCAAATTAGGAACTCATAATTAGATTCGGTTGGAACTAGCAGTATCAGCCTATCTGAATAGTTATATATGTAGCTGAAAGCTTTACATTAAAATAATACTAATAAGTACTGATAGGGCGCTCTCTGACCATCCCATTGATTTCTTTGAATAGGACAACCTATTTTTTTCTGATTAAGTAGTTTTTGCATGGTAGTGCTTCTGATCCTTAAAAATGCCCATCAGGAGAACAGAACCAGGCACAGTGTTGAGAAGAGGCTCACTGCTACCTTATCACCGGCCTGGGCACAGAAGAAGGAGAGGGTTGCTGAATACCAGACCGGGGTGAGGCAGCTGACTGAAGGGGCCAACTGAAAAGGGCTTTGTCATTCGCAGCTGGTAGAAACTTACTTTTAGGAAGCACTGAATGTAACCTAAAGCAGGCTCACTCTAGATTGTCTCGGAACTTGGCAGAGGGACAAGAGAATTCAGACACTGAAAGTGAGATGGCTCAGTCTGGGGCCACATGTCAGGATCTGAGCCCCAGGCACCAGCAGACCCCAAGGGCAGGGGTGTCTGTGTGGAGTGCAAGCATAGAAGGATAAGCTATTTTCACATGTAATGACAGCCCAGGGCAGTATCTCCTGAAACAGGAATAGAGCAGCGGGCTGTGACCATCAATGACCGCAGAATCAAAGACAAGCATTTTTTCTTCTGGGAACCCAAGGGAGCCAAACAAGGAAATGTGATGAATCGAAACTAATGTGGCTTAAAGATGACGAAAGAAATCTTGCAGGGAGGGCTGAGCAGCCTGCTTTCTTCCTAAACTCTAGACAGAGTTTCATTTGCAAAGGAGCCAAGGGTTTCCTGTTTCTTTCCTTTTTTTGTTTTTTAAAATCTTGGTCCTCTTGCCCAAGGAATTCAAATAAATGTTTGTTTTGGGTGGATTTTTAAGTTCCCTAATATTGCAGGAGTCACAACTCCCTTTCCATGCTGGATATGCTTCTGAAAAGTGTAGAAAATGTTTTTTGTAAATTGCTTCACCTTTTAAATGCAATAAAACAGATGCTATTTAAATTGATCCTGTAGCAGAAGATTCCATTTCAATGGAAACACGCCTTCTGCCCAACCAGACTGTGTTTGTTTTATAAATTCACACTTGGAGACTAAACTGTCGTTAAGCTTAGCCCCCTTATAATCCTATTTTTATGTAGCACCTAACAATGGTATATGATTCTTGACATCTCTCTCAAGATGCACAAACTTTCCATAATCTGGAATTTTATGTAAGATTGATCTGTGTTGCTAACATTGGTGTCTAGGGGACCAAGGACTTTCCCTAATACTCTTAACTACTCAGCGGTGCCGCACCTACGTGAAACTCAGTTGAGGCCTAGCCGAAGTTTTTAAACAATCCATACCTGTTTGCTCCTAGCTTGGTGCTGGGTGGGAGCTCCCCAAGGTTTCCTGTGTGACAGCCTAGCGTGTTCCCAGCTGCTGTCAGGCCTTGGCTTCTTGCTTAGCATCGTGAGTCCCTTGAGCCTGGTGGAGGGCTTGGGCTGATAGACAGTTGGCAGGCAGAGGAAAAGAATGAGGACATTAGCAACCACCCTTCAGAAAGGGAGAGCCACCAAGGCCTTGACCTGGGAAAGGTTAAGATGCAGCACAGGGTCACCGCACTGCGGCCTGCGTGCAACCCAGAGTGCTCTGATGCTCACTGACTGCCAGGAACACCGTTATCTAGATTACAGTTTATTATGTTTTCTGGGCATTTTATTCTGGTAAGGGTTGATGCAGGATCATTACATAGGAGAGTAGATTTAATCCTGTTTCTGTAGCAGGCTTTAAGGACACTGAGGGAATATTTATGTAATAAGATGCAAAGTTGCTATGGAAAATACTATAGCAACCTAACGTCTTCCAGAGCCAAGCAGCCACTTGTAACAGAAATCTAAATTTACATTTATTTTAGTGTCATTTTATCGACACTCTTGGTATCTCATTCTGACAGGATGTTAAAATATGTTTTCAGCTTGCATTTGAGCAAAATTAACACAGTGTTGTTGGAATTTAAGTGCGGTTTGCACAACTTCTAGAAAAAATCAGGATATTTTTTGAAGGAGTTTAGATGACAGAATCTGGGTACATTTGTAAGCTTGTCGTCGTTGTTGTTCTTTGCTAAACGCAGGAGAGAATTCTTCAGTAGAATTTGTTCCTGATTTTCCCTTTTCATTTATAAGCAATACGTGGGAATCTCTCATTATGAAAAAGGGATTATCCTTTAAAACATTGATGAATTTTGGCAAGTGCTTGCCTGTGATTCTAGTAGATGCCTATAGAAAACACTTTCAGTAGGTCACCCCATCGTGCTTTAGCAGCAAGTAACATTTTAAAAAAATAAAAGTTGTATTTTTATAAAAGCAACACTTGGTCATTTTTGAAAACCCAACGACTAAGAATAATGAATAAAGAAGAAAACAAATTGTGTTATAACATTACAGAAGAAGGTTTTGGCTTCTAAATTTTTTCTTTTGCATAGTTAACTATATAAGTATTTTTTATGTATTTTTGAGGCTCAGTAATAAAATTCTACATGATTTTGGTTTCAGACAAGAGTCCTTGTGTAATAAGTAGACCTTTTATTTAAAGAACTTTCTTTTTATATATTGATGAAATGGAAAATAGGGAACAAATTAGTTTGTATTCTTCCTGAATCATAGGCTCTTTCCTGTGGGCCTCTGAGAGTAGAAGCTAAAATCTTTGAGGTGGTCAGAGTAGATTCCTGAGGTTATTAAAAGCAGAGCAACTGGACCAGACCTTCTAAAAGCATCTTTTAGGTCCCTTGAATGTGAGTATGGCAGAGAAGCTACAGATGTGTAGGCCAGTTGGTAGTGGAAAAATAGCACCTGTTGATTTTCTTCTCCACCTCTCCATCTGAAATCTTGAAGAGTGACTGTTACACTGTTAAAGTAGGACACTGGCCAAAAGCATCAAAACTGGGGCGTAGAAATCATCCACCGTTACCAGCCTCTCAGCACTGTGATGTGCTGTCTGTGATCATCATTGTCCTAATTCTCCTCTGCCCTTATACTGCATTGTTCATCAAAACACAGTAGATGACGTCAAACTGTTCTCCCTCGACTCCTAACACCGCTGCACATAAGCTTCATTCATCAGAGACTTGAAGATGCTAGGTGTACTACACAAACTCAGGAGGTGAAGAGAGGAGGATGTCTTGTGGAATTCTAGTTAACCATATGTAGTTAAGAGTCACATAACTAATACGAAAAAATTACTTTCTTCCCTTTCTTGGAAATTCGACTTGCCATTACGTGATACTTAATATTTATACCAATATGATTAGCTCTTAGAATAGGAAACTGGAAATCTAACTTAGCCCTGGAAATTGAAGTTTGTGGGAAATTATTATCATAGGAAGCTCTCCCATAGCTAAATGGCTTAGAGACCCTTCTCTTTCGCTTGATTGAATGTTTTTGATATCGAAGAGGGAACAAGAGCTCAGCAACTCTTCCCCCCAGTTTGAGGACACAATTTGTGCAGCCTTCTAGGCAGTGGCTAGAGAAGGAAAATTTTATTTTAGACTCCCGTCCCTAGCAGAGAAGTAGGAAGAAACATTTCTGGAGCAAGAGTTGTAATACAGAGTCTGTTAATCGTACTGTTTCAGGCAGGGTGTTGCAGGGTCTTTAATGTGCCCCCTTTAAGTTCTAGAGCTGCCGTGTCCCAAAGGCCCTGGCTTTCTACTTCGGGCATGCTGGTCATTGCAGCTCAAAGCAGTTACCTAAATTTTCAGTTATCAGAATTAGTTTAGAAACATGTAAACATTTAACATTAGGGTATTGGTTAATTAATGGTATATCCATTAGCAGTCTTGAAAGAAACCGTGGTTTAGACTATATAAATGGGATGAGAGAAGGTCCTTGATATATTGTGAAGTGATAAAAGCAGTTACAGACTCCCACATGGATAATTTCAATTGTGTGTTTATGCATTATATTCACAATTTATGTTAGGAGAAAATCTATGAGGATATAGGTCAAAATATTCAGAGTGATCGTCACCAGATGGTGTATTTACAAGTGATTTTTGTTTTTTTCTGTGCATATAAAAAATGTCTACAATATATGTATGTATTATTTAAATAATTAAAACTGTAATAAATATTAATTTGTAAATTACCTGGGAGAATCTATGAAAAAAATCCATGTTGGTTGAGGAATTCTACCTAGACATTTCCAGTCATTCTGGAAAGTGAAGAATAGTAAGGAATAGTAACTAGTATCAGATGACAGTTTATTGAATTGCCTTCTTTTGCTTTAAATTAGGGAATTTCCACAGTTAACTCACCATAATATGCTTACCTTCCCACACCACAAAATCTTACAGTTTCCTATTCTAAGAGCTAATCATATTGGTATAAATATTAAATATGGATCCAAGAAATAATTCAAGTTCTAAACCAGGCAGAAATGTTGAGTTCTTACCCATAGAGGGATTGCCAATGATGAGAAGTTATGTTATTTACCCAGGATTGTAAGTGGAAAGTCTAGAGCTCAATACTAGCTTTCTCCTTTTCAGGTTAATGACCCTTTCATGGCACCAGTGAATTTTATGGGAAAAAGACTCTAGAATCTCTTTCAAATGTCTTCAGTGACATCGTAAGAGTCCGTAACCAAATAAAATCAACCAGAGCTTTTGAGTGCCTGCAGTGTCCACGGTGCCATGATGCCTTTTGGAGGCCAAGGTAGCTCGAAGGTGCTGATTACTTTTATGTTAATCCAGACAAACCGACTGGAGCTTCTGCTTGGCCTTCCATCATTTCCTGTATTTTTCCACTAACCAGAAGGAGATTTGCTTCAGCACAGGTAGTGCACCCAGCAAACTCTTTTTAAGCCCATCCCAACAGAAATGCCACCGCTAAAAATTATTCAGGAAATTGGCACCAACCATTTGCTAATTGAGTGACATTTATTTCCTGAAAGCAGAGGCCACTGTATGGCTTTAGACAAGAAGAAGAAGAAAAGGAAATGGTTTGAGGAGGCAAAGGGCATCAGGAATGTTCAGTGCCGTGCTCTGTGTTTCCTTTGGTAACCATACACACTGTCACAACCCATGTTTTCCATTTCATAAGTCCCCAGAAAGGGAAAGAGAAAAATGAAGATATTTCTCAAACCACAGGCACACGCTTGATGGTAGATGTGAAACGATCTCAGCTACAGTATCAGCCCTTTGATTTCCCATCTCATCCCGTGTTTTCTCTGCACCCCCAGGGTCTGGGAGAGCCTACCTGAAGATCACCAGTTTATTGACTTACCATCTAATTTCAAGACTTATTGAAGTGCCTCCCCTGTTTCTCTGTTCCCGAGGCTTTTCTTTATGAGATGTACCCCTCAATATATTTTAAAAATAAGAGTCTGAGGGACAGTATCTACGGTAATATCAATCCTATTGAGATTCACAGACTCAGGGAAATTCTGATCTGGAAGAGATCTTGCAAGTAATATGTCTTCTCCCTTCCCCCACTGTCCTAAATTCATGAGAAAAATGAATTTTGATAGCCCCAAATAATAATCAGTTGAGCTGCTGAAGAAATGTCACCAGTTTATATTGGATACTTGTGATTTTTTTTTGTGATAACAAGTTTTTAGGCACAACTTAATCTACAACATGTATTTGGCAAATCTTTTGGAGGTAGGATGACAGAATTTATTTTTCTTCTTGTAGTGATTTACCAGTCAGTTGTTTATGAAATGTCTCTACCTGCAATACTAGACTTACCTGGTGTAGTTAATCTGAGTGTCCTAAAGCCATCCATTTCGCTATCCTTAGTCCTCTGCCCCCACAAATTGTCTTAAACGATGTCATAATACAAAGCAGTGATAAAATTAAAGCAACAAATATTCAGTGACTTCTCACAATGTGTGTGGGACCATATCCTTTGTCTTCTTTACGGAGCCAGAAAAAGGGGAAAGAATAGCTGACTAGGTCTTAAAGGACTGAGACTCAAACTTGGATCTGAGAAGGTTGCTCCTCTGCACTGAAAAATCCTCACAGTGAAACATCAGTTCTGCTCTTCCCTGAATGGTGTCCAATCACGGGTGCTTACAGTCTGCTCTCTGTGCCCTCCGAAATCATAGCCAAAAACTAGTAGATAAACTCTAACCTAAAGAATGCCCAGCCCACTGCGTTGTACATAGTAGGGGAGCGAGATGTTTTTAAATGACTGCATAGGAAAGTAAAACCAGGAAGAACTAATTTTTAATCTGTTGGGGGATATTTTTTTCATTTTGAAGAAAAAAACCCTATTATTCAATCCTCATAGTGCTGACTACATTTTTTGGATAAGGACCCTGAGGTCTCTTGGAGGTTTCGCTTCTTACCCCAAGCCTCATAGCTGGTATCTGGCTTCAGGGCCCCTTCTCTTTCTCTAGCACTCCTGTGCCTCTCTCCTATATGTAATCCATGTCCACTCGACTCTCTGAGGTTGGCAGGGGTAGATATGTGGGATACGGAGCACTATGTGGTATCGCGTGTCTCTCTCAGGATGACTGTGCCTCAGAAACACCCGGTAGTCCCCCGAGTACCACCTGTGTGTGGTGCCTCCTCCCGTCTCTGCAATCCTGCTTCCATCATTCGGTATCAGACACTTTGTATGTTACTCTTTTTGGCAGGAAGAATGTGACATTCCTTCAGGTCATTAAAATGTGGGGTACTACGGCAAGGAGATGGATGGGGCTCATGGGAAGATGAGTAAAGAATAAGTAACATTTGAAGCTTTTTTCTGCAGAACTAGGTTGAAATTTTTGCAAATGATAAACTATATCTGGCCTTAGTTCTTTCTTTCTCTTAGTAGTTGAAAGTCATTGGGTTCTTGGATTTTGAAATAGGAAATAAAATTTAAAATGGACTTTTGCCACTTCTATGTAACATCTAGGCTCCTAAGGAATATTGTAGCTGATGCTGGATCGTCAGTGTCATGTTAACAAAGCACTTTATATGAAACTATCCATAGTCCCTTACTTCCCATTTCAATAAAAAGCTAGTAAGTAGAGAGCTGCCTTCTCAGAGGAATTCTTTTAACCTTTCAGAAACAAAATATTCTATGCTAATTTCTGCTTAATTGGAAGGAAGTCATTTTTTTTTTTAAATTATTGAAGATGGGTTTGAAGTCTGTTCCATCACTGACCTCTTTAATCCAATCAAGGTCACCTCGTAAACTTGCCCAAACAGCTCTATTTCTCAATTAGAAAAAAGGCAGAGCTGTTTAAACGCATTTAGTGTTTGATTAATAGTGCTTAACTGGCACCTCAGCACTTGCAGAGGCTTTTTAAGGAAGCTCTGGTCAGAATGAAGCACAGCTACCTGAAAAATTATACTCATCAGAAACACAAAACAAATCTAATGAACAAAGCAAAAACTGTTTTTTGTGAGGATGTGAGAAAGGTCATCGTGCTCGATATGTAGAGGGTTTTGATGTCTGAACAGCCCTTTCCCAGGGAAAAATTGCTATAATTTATCCATCCAGAGAGTTTATAAAATACATGCATTTCCCCTGCCCAAGGACTCCATGAAGATGAATGCTGAGTTTGTCGAAGCAAGGTTTTGTAGCACTCAAACTCAGGGTATAAGAAGAAATGATGATGTGTCCAGCTGAAGAATGTGAACAGGAGCCATCTGAGTCACTGGAATACTGAGAATCCCGAAAATAAGTCCTTGGCTTCCTTCTGCATTTCCTCCCCGTTGTCGGGCCTGAGTGAGGACTGCCAAGCTCACTATGATACTGTCTTTGGAAGAGAGGGCCATCTGGGTGGTCAAATCGCTAGCATGGCTCTGAGAAAGGGCCCTCCGTGAGTGAGAACCAGTGTCACTGGCAGGGGGACTTTAGAGTCACAGAATACAGTAAAGAAGTAACTTGGAAGCCGGGCTCTGTGGCTCACACTTGTAATCTGAGAACATTGGGAGGCTGAGATCGGCGTATCACTTGAGGTCAAGAGTTCCAGAGCAGCCTGGTCAACATGGTGAAACCCTGTCTCTACTAAAAATACAAGAATTAGCCGGGTGTGGTGGCACATGCCTGCAATCTCAGCTACACGGGAGGCTGACGCAGAAGAATCGCTTGAGTCCAGAAGGCAGAGGTTGCAGTGAGCCAAGGTTGTGCCACTGCACTCTAGCCTGGACGAATAGTGAGACTCTATCTCAAGAAGAAACAAAGTAACTTTGAGCAGATGATGTCAGAGGGCCCTTGAAGTACCTTGGTTTTATTTCTGACATGGCTTGGCAAATAATGTCCCTTCCCCAAGCCTCAGCTGTCTCAGCAATGACATGAGGCTTATCCTGGGAGTTCCCCAATGAGGCTGTGAGAAGTAAGTAAGGGATTCTGTGGCATTTTGCAAGTACCAGGCACTGTGGCCATGTGGAGAGTCGGGAGCGACAGCAAAAGGTATAAATGTGTGGTTCATGGCCCCATCTGCACATGAGAATCACCTGGGAAGCTTTATGCACATGCCAACGCCCACGGGTTAATACCCAGGCATCTGTGTTATTAAAACCATCCCCAGGTGATTCTGATGCACAAAGGACTGAAAACCACTGGCATGTAACCTGAGGATGGATGGCTGTCACCTAGCACTTAACTGGCATCTCAGCACCTGCAAAGGCTAAGGAGGCACTGGTAAGAATAAAGCATTGATACCTGAAAAACTGTAGTTATCAGAAATGCAAAGCCACTTTAATGAACGAAGCAAAACCTTTTTTTGTGAGGATGTGAGAAGGGTTATCTCTTTTACCACCTATTAGGCAGGAAGGAGGGAACAAAACAGGTTGAGGTAAGGTAATAAAATGTAGGAATGAGAAGAAAACAAGTGGAGTGAAGGATAAAAATCTGTAGTGGACAGGAAGTGACTGACATAGGCAATGATAAAGCAGCACTGAAAGGGAGGGGGAGGGAGGTTAAGTGGGGCACGTGAGACCCAGGTGGAAAGTCCCCTTACACGTCTGTGCTGGGCGCATTTGGCGTATCCTCGGGTTCACTGGAAAAAAGGGCGGCTTGAAAAGGGAGGGCCAGGGAGGAGGGTGCCTGATATGAGTGGTGATGCAGACCAGGGACAGAGTCCCTGCCTTTCTCTACCTCTAGGAGAATAGACAGGGACTGTCTGCTCATCCATCAGCAGTGAGAGAGGGAAGCAAGCATGCCTGGTCACTCGCCAAGGAGAAAATCTTCTGCGAATCTAGAGACTGGTATGGTGAGCACGTGTACGCAGGAGAGGCCTCCTCTTCCACAGTAAAAATGGCTGGTTCCGGGGCTGGGTCAGGGGCGATTAGTTCCAGAGGCTCAGCCTGGCCTCTCCTGGGTGCCAGCCACAAACCTGCCATAGCTAAAACTTTCTCCAGAGATATGGCTGCAAAGAAAAGGAATGCACGACAACATCGAGCAGATCAGAACGATGTGTTTTGGAGACACTGCCTGTAGGATTTGTGAAAGCATCCAGTCACAGTGTCATTCCAGGAGAGTCAGGAAGGAGGTGGCATTCAGCGAGGAGCAGGCGGATGGCTGAGTGGAATGCAAGAAGACACGGCAGAGGCAGAGAAGCCCAGAAGGCTGTGTTGGGTTGTAAACACAGGAGAGGTTTTTCAGCTGTTGGAAAAGGCTGAAGGAAAGCAAGTCTGCAAAACTAATGAAAGAAATCTAAGACTGGAAGAGAGTTATGAAGAAAGCATTAGGAAGTGGGGACCTGGTTTCTAAAGGCCAGGGATGTGCTTCTAAAATGTTGGCATCCATGAGAACCACCCTAGAAACTTGCTGAAAGGCAGATCCCTGGGCCCCATTCCGGAAACTCAGATTCATAACAGCTGGCATGAGTCCAAGGTTGCTCATTTAAGAGATACCAAAGTGGTACAGATACCTTAAGATACCAGCTCGCTGTGCACACTAGGTCCTCCTACCTTGGTTATACATTTACAGAGAATGCTGATACTTTTTGTCCTATTGCCAGACAAAAGTAAGTGTTCATACATCAATTTCAAAGTTGGTAATGAGGACAGTGGGGAGGAGGAGGCTCACGGACAGACCAAGCAGTCACTGCCCGACCCTAACAGTGAAGTCTCGGTGCCCTCTTAGTCTGAATAGTTAACGGTTTACCGAAGGCAGAAGTAGCTTTCGAAAAAAAGTTTTCTGTTCAGCCCACTGTTGTTATTGCAAGTATTTGGCATTATAAAATAAAAGCTTTACAGAAAAGATGCTGCCACTTGCAAAGAGCGATGCATAGAACTGAGACGATACCTTGGGTTTGCGCTCGCCGTCATTCCACATTTCACGTTGTGGGTGTGTTTTACGTGGTAGAAGCACCAGTTCAAATATTAATGTAACTCTGCATGTGTGTGCGTGCGTGCGTGTGTGTGTGTGTGTGTGTGTGTGTGTGTGTAGGGAGTAGAGCAGGAGAAGGGAAATATCACTTCTTAAGGGGAAAGTTTCTTGATGAAAATTAGAAGTGACCATTTGTTAAAAAGGAAGGAAAGTTGTAAGACGGGTGGAAAAAGAGGTCACTTTTTATACTGCAGGCTGATGACCAAATGAGAGGAGTTGTTTTGGAGGGAAGGATTGCTGTTTAAAGCTTCTGTCTTTGGACAACACTAACTACTAGTTAGGACGAAGTCACACAGGGCAAAGACCGTGGTGGAGCCTACACCCGAGGGAGGTGCGCCGTCTGCAGGGCAGGGGTACTGTTCCTGAAAGCTAGTGTCGTGTTATGATCTGGCCTGGCTTAGCTAAGTCTGACTTTCCTGAAAAAGAATCTTTAAAGCCTTTAGATTTTTTTTAAATGACCCTATAATCTTGGAAATCAAATAGGGACCAAAAGTGAAAAAGAAAACTGAAATCTAATCAAAAGAAAAGGAAGAGTAGGGGGAAATGCCCCCTCCTGAGATGCTCCTGCCTGCTTTCCTCTCCCTCCACAGCCGTGGCACCTCCTCCTGGAGATCGCTGGTAAAGCAGTGTCCACTGTGCAGCAGTCCTGCTCTGCTTCCCTTCAGCTCTTCAGCATGTAAGCTCAACCCCTGCCTTCCAAAAAGAGCCTCCCCCAGCTCTGATGCTCCAGCCTGAAGCCTCTCCTTTATCTGACTCCCATTACACGGGGTGAGGATGGCCCCTCCTGGCGCCCTTCTAACCATCTTCCACCAGATTCCTAATCTGTAGCTCTCCGTGCAGCTGGGCTGGGAGCTGGGGAGGCAAGGCCAGGCGGGGCAGGGGCTGAAAGCCATGTTTCCCCGCCCTGTGTCCGGCTTGGCCTAGAGTCGGGGGCTCAGCTCATACTCGCAGCATACACTTCTGATGTGCTTCCGGAGGACTCTAAAGCCATCCCTCACCTGACACAGCATCCTTCAGGAGCGTTTTAAATGACAGACTTATCCTGCTTTTGGAAGAAGGGAACACGCCTCTTTCCTTTGCTTATTTTCCTCTGAGGAAAATGGGGATGGTTGTGGGGTGGATCAAAGGATAATGATGTAAACGGAAAAGTGATAAGGCATGATGTGAATTCTCCACAGTGGCGGCAGCCCAGCAGCACCTCCTAGTTCTGCGCTGGTACCGACTACATCCTCGGGAAGAGCTCGATGGAGGGAGGAGCAGAGGGTTTTCTTTTCCTGAGTCACCCGCTGCCCCTTGTTCCTCCAGATTCACATTAAGCCATCATAATAACAGGATCTAGCTCACCTGCACTCCCCAAATTACCCTTCTTCCACGGGCCTCACACAATGATGGAAATAGACACTGAATTCTTCTTCTGTTTAGCTTTCCCTAATAATAGCTAACGTGCAGATTCGAATATACACTGCACGTATGAAATGTTATGTCAATGCTAAGTTGTAATAATAATAATCCTGCAAAAATGTAGCAGAAGAAATTTCTATGAGCAATTTGAGGAAGATTGCTGCTTCAGTGGTTATACAGGTATTATTGAAAAACAGATCAATTGTACTTGGCTGCTACTGTAAGAGGCTCTCCAGCAGGAGACTGGCTGTCAGCAGATGTCATCCCAGGATGCTTTCCAGCTCTGTGCCTGGCCACTGGGAGGCCTTGGTGGCAACAGCAGCCATCTAGATTGAGGCCATCAACAATGAAGGACCCTGAGCCTCCACTGGCCTTCGGTGTATGGTACTGGTCCTAGTCTTTGGCCTTCATCAGCCCAATCAGAGTAGACTCAGGGGACAGAGTTCATGGGAGATTAGCACAACAGGAGAGGCGTTTCTGTCACCTTTATTCTAACTGAAGGCCCAGATACTTGGAAAAACAAACATAGGTAAGTTCAGATGGATGGGATGAACAGTCTGATAAAGCATCTTCTGGAATCCTGAGATCAGCATGGGTCTGTGGACAAAATTCCCTCAATAAAGCATTATTAACAACTCAGGCTCTTGAGCTCTGGGATTAGTGGGTATCAGTGTGGCTGTTTGAGAGGAGAGAGACATAGGGCAGAAAGTAGGATCCCTAAGGGGTTCCAGCCAGGCCTCAAGATTTCCTGAAGGATGAACTTAACTTCTCCATAAACCATCCCCAAGTTTGTACAGAGGAAAATACAGGTATGTTTATTCTAAAATAGGATCATCCTCTCGGCTTTTATAGCAGAGTCTCTCTCCAGCAGAGCACTCCCCAGATAGAGCCAGAAATGGAATGTTTTACTTCTGTTAGGAGCAAGCAAGCCACTACAGTAGGGTCCCTGTTTCCCTCCTTTCTCTGGGCCGGGAGGCACTTACGTAGAGCTAAGCTACCCTGGTGGTATTACATCGAGGAATACAGTTCTAGAGCTACACCTTGAGCCTCCATCCAGAAACCTCTGTCTCTCAGCAACTCCATTCCATCATCTTAAAAATAGACATAATAGCCATATTCACTGTATCCTGTTTTCATGAGGGTGAAAGGATACCGTGTAAATAATATGCTTGGCACAGTGCCTGGTATATAAAAGTCATTAGCTGTCCCTACCACTATTGCTATTCTCATTACTGCTACTGTTATTTGAGGAAAACAGAATCGTGACTGTGCCTTTTGCCCAAATCTTCTCCTAACTCCATAGGAGGTACTCAGGCCACCGGGGCAGAGCTGAGCTCATGGGACCTGGGCACAGGGATGCCACAGGGCTGCCTTGCCAGGTGCAGAACATGGAGCTGGGGCTCATGCAAAAGGAGATCAAGGAATAAAACCAGAATGAAAAGCCAAGCATGTGGTTCCTTCAGAAGCGTTTCTCCAAACAAGCCAACCCCAGCCCAGCTCAGGAACTGGGAGAGAATGAGTGGCGGTCTGAGCTGTTGCTCTCAGCGCAGTCTCTGCACCAGCAGCGCCAGCACCACCTGGGCACTTGGAAGAACGCAAATCTTGGGCTTCCTCCCAGCCAAACTGAACTGCAACACTCTGAGGGTAGGGCCTAGAAATGTGTGTTTTAATATGCCTCCCGCGAGCTCGTAATGCAGGCCAATGTTTGGAGAACACTGGGTTAGAGTAACACCAGCTGCTATCTAAAGAAGTCCCAAATTTTCAGTGGCCTAACAAAAAAAAACAAAAGCGTTACTTTTGGGGCACCGAACAGTCCAAGGCAGATAGGCTGGGACTGTGGGCACCTTTCCTCCACGTGGTGACTCAGAGACCCGAGCTCATTCCAGTAGCAGGCAAAGAATGAGGGGCTGTGCGGAAGGCATCCTCACTGCCCCTCACACTCCGTGGATGAGAACTGCTCACATGGCACCCTCTAGGGCAGTCACCTCTCAGGAGCAGCCCTGCTGTATACAGAGAAGCATGAGTTTGAGTGCACAGTGTGACGATGTCTGCCACAGAATAGTGTCTAAAGGCCTCAGGGCACCTCACAAGATTCAGAATGCATAGAAGCTGGAGAGAGTCCCTGTCCCTGGGCCATGACTACAGCTCCCTTTCACAGGGGAGCAGGAGGCAGGGTTGTGGCTGAGGAGGCAGCTGTTGACGGCACAGAGATGCTGTGGTGCTGTCTGCCAGGCCTGCAGCCTGCCTCCGTCCTCCCGTGCTCAGGGGCTGTCGGTACAACTGCCTGCCTGGGCAGCAGCCAGTGAAATCCTTGAGAAGGACTTTCTTTGCAGGTGGGAAGGAAAGCCGCAGTTCAGCGGTGTCCCTCCAGCCCTTCGGGAGGACATCTGGCAAAGCGGAGGGGGAATATTAAACACAGAGTTCCCCAAACACACCAAGACGAACCATTCTGGAGAAACACGGATATTGTTAGAAGCAGTATGTTAAAATGTTTTATCATTTAGTTACATCTTGCCTGAGCATGAAGATATTAACAGACTGTCAGCTTACTGGGACATAACCCAAAATAACTTACACTTTTCATATATTGCTAATTGTTTCTCTGAGGCTGGCTCAGGCTGGTAAAAGAGATTTCAAGGTTTTCACCAGATTGTTTACTTAAAGAAGTTAAGCATGCCATTATCTGTTCCCATGGAAACACAGTAAGACAGGGGAAAGAAGAGGTCACTTTGACCATAATTAATATAAAGAATAATAGTGTATATAGAATCTAGTAAAGAATATAACCAGGTCCTACAATACCTTAAAGCCTGTTCTTGAGGGGTACAGTGCCGTCTTTGGACTGATTTATACACTGGTGTCACTTCGGTTGGTTTATTATCCAGTGCTAATTTTTGAAGTATAACTACCTTGCCTAGTGAAAGTTTTCCAATGTTGTTATTTCATTTTTGATCCAATGGTAACATTCCAGTATTCAGAATTTTTCTCAAGTACTAAGCAGAAAAGGATGACTGTACCGGCCTCAAGCTGCCTGTGAAAGCCACAGCGCCTCGCCATGTTTTCTCAATCAATACATAAACGGGTAGTTTGTTAATGTAATCGATGGTGAGCCAGAGGAACCACTAGATTCTGCAGTACGCTGAAAATCACCAAAAAATATTTAATCATGTTCAGTTTACATGTAAGGTGTCTGATTCTGTTCTTCATTTATTACTGGAAATTGGTAATCCACATGGGGTGTCTCTTAGATATCATATCTACTGGCACTTGGCACACTCCTTAGGAATTTCTACCAAAAGATTCACACTGCACTTTTTAAAAAATCCTTATGCTTATTTGGATAGTGGACTTGTTGTGCCGGCTCATAAGGTAAATTTTATCATGGAAGCTTGATGACACGTTTTTCAAAACTCGTTAGTATAGTATTCCAGAAAGAACTAACGAGAAAAGAAAGAGAGAAAAGAGTTGCCCTTTCCAATTTCCGAATTTTTAACACACTGAGAAATTATATTGAGTCAGAAATTATTACGATTTTTTTCTGTTAGAGCTCTGGCCCAAGAAACATAGTATAGCCTCTTCCAGGCAGCCTTGTCTGAGGAATAGATTCGGGGCTGCAGTAAGACACTGAGTGCTGTTTGCAAACAGGTGGCCTGAAGCTGAGTGGAGTCGATATAAAATTTCTCACCCTTTTGAAGACAACTACTTGCTGCCACATGAGTAACAATTTTTTTTTTTTTGTAAAAATCAAGCTTGAAACCATTTAATCAGGAAATAAATCAGTTATATGCCCCAATTATAAAAATGATGGGGTTTGCTATGGTATTGATGGATTTTAATTTTGGTGGAAGAAGTACAGCTGTTGTCTTCGTATGCATACATGTGTATAGTGATACTGCATTCATATTCCAGGAGCCAGAGAGCATTACATCCTGCTTGGCAGGCACTCCGGTCACTCGGCTTAGCCGAGAATAAGAACTCTCAGAAGTGCCATTCCATAGGTTTGTAAGAGATCCCCTAAAATAATGGATGGTACACTTCCTGTATGTGTTTATGTTCAGATAATTTATTTAAATAATGCCGCTGGCACATGCTTTATAGCTGCTTCCGTTTTGCTACACAGATCTCGGCATATCTTGCAGACTATGCAATTCATTTGGAAAATGTAATTTCCATCCCTGCATACTAATCGATTTCTTCACAAACACCTGCTATCAGTTATGATAATAAAAATGCCACTCTGAATTGAAAAAGGGCCAAATAGCGCTTCCTAAGGAAATGACTTAAGTGTCTTTGAATGCTACTAAATGTAGTAATGTGCCCGTGTAGGGCCAACACTGTTTCATCATTTGCATTTTCTGTGATTTTGCCCTATTAAAACATCCCTCCCACAAATGATTCCTCATAACCATTTCCTTATGGCTTGGTGAACGGGGCTGTCAGGAGCTGGTATCTCAGGGTGTGGACAGGATCCGGAGTTAGGCTACATAACGTTCAAAAGCACTGGCTCATGCTGCTGGTACGTGCTGGATAATTTCTGATTTTATGACTAAGTCCCTAAACACTGTACAAGTGCCTGCTGCTTGGTTTTGTACACACATACACCAATAAAATCTCCTTTTTTCATTCTCTTCAGCCTTCAGTTGATGTACCACTGCCAAACTCATGTTCCTGAATCTATTTGCATCATGTCCCTCCACTACCCCAGGTACTGTCAGTGGTTCTCAACTGGCTGCCCCGGTGAACCTAACCTTCCCCATCTTCTCCCATCGCCTGACAGGGCTCACCTTTCTCTCACTGCTTCCAGGCAAACACTTGCCCTTTGGGTCAGGTTTCTCTCCATCTTGCCCCAAGGATTCTACCTTTGATTTTCATCTCTGGGCTTTTGCCTGTGCTCTGGCTCCTGAGAGACAGCCTTCCCAAGTTCTTTGGTTTTTCATCTTTCAAAGCCCTCCTTTATTCCTTCAGTCTGAATTTTCCTTTCTCTTCTCTGAACTCCTATAGGATACATTTTTTTGGTCATGTATCTTGACTCATTTATTTATTCATTCAACAAGCATTTATTGAGTGCCTAATGTATTCCAGACATCACACCATTCTTTCTTCCTTTGAAAGCAATAGTTTCTTTTTAAATGTGTCAGTTTTACTAGGTTTTTAAGCTCTTTGAGAGAAGTATATACTGTCTCCTCTTTTTGTGGTCTGAGGTGCAGACACAGACCTGAGCACAGGTAAATATGAAGTAAATACATGTTAAGTAATTGATCCCTACTGGCTTGAGGTAGGGGATTTTCTGGGTAATTGCATGTTCTGTTTGATTAGTAGTTCCGTGTGTTCTACACAGAGATTATCATTTTGTAAGATGGAATAGTGTGAAACACTCGACTGTAAAACTATTATTAACATAATTCGATGTTTGATATTTGAGGAGAGAATTCACTGTGGTCTCAGAGCACCTTGGAAAAGCTTTATCGCCATGAACTGTAATATGCAGGTAGAGCACCCAGGAGGCTGACCTTGATTTGGTCCTCCGACACGGGGCACAGGGGCTGGAGACGGGCGTGACTGACCCCTGGTGTGCAGTGGGCCTGCGCCATGCCCTGAAAAGCACCCAGGAGGCTGACCTTGATTTGGTCCTCCGACACGGGCACAGGGGCTGGAGACGGGCGTGACTGACCCCTGGTGTGCAGTGGGCCTGCGCCATGCCCTGAAAAGCACCCAGGAGGCTGACCTTGATTTGGTCCTCCGACACGGGCACAGGGGCTGGAGACGGGCGTGACTGACCCCTGGTGTGCAGTGGGCCTGCGCCATGCCCTGAAAAGCACCCAGGAGGCTGACCTTGATGTGGTCCTCCGACACGGGGCACAGGGGCTGGAGACGGGCGTGACTGACCCCTGGTGTGCAGTGGGCCTGCGCCATGCCCTGACTTACTGGAAGTTACTTGTGTGAAGTTTCTGGTAACAAGTGTTTCACACTTTCTTTCACTTTTCTCTTGCTTAGCAAAGTGGGGAATGACTTTTCTGTGAGGCGGAAGATGAAAGGGAGACTGGTGGGAGAGTAGGTGGGGGAATATGAGGCTGGTTTTGAACAGCCTGGAAAGAACTAAACACACATGGATCGATGATAATCGAGAGTGGAGACTCTGGAGCCGGCAGCCTGGGTGTGAAGGTTTTCAGCTACTTACATTGTGGGACTGAACGAACTATGTAACTTCTCTATGCCACATTTTTGTCATCGGTAAGGGTGGATATAAGAGCAGCATCATAGGCTTGATGGGGGATGAAGGGAGTGAGTTCATACAAAGCTCTTGGCCCAGTACTTCGTGAGTACTCAGCAGGCTATGATGATTCTCAGAGAGACCCCTAAGCAATAAGGTGGAAACTAGAAAAAGGGATTCCGTCCTCTCAATCTGTTTTGTACCCTTCATTCTCTTTTTCAGTTTTGCTATTTCTGAAGCCTTGAGATGCATGAGACCCTGAGTTAACTGTCTTGGTTTCTTAATAAGATGGACATATCAATGAAGTCTGAATCTAAACATGGAGAATTTGGGGTTTCAGGGAGAGGTATTGGAGCAACCACTCAGCCTTGTAGAGGAAAAGAGTTTTAATTTGTTGGTGAAACAGATGGAACTAGATTTCCATTCTGATAGGAGTTAGAGAAAAACAATCTGCGCAATTTGTCCCAGCAGCAGAGCAGGAAGGAATGGTGCGCATTTAAATTCCTCCCTCCGCAGGATGCTACAGCATGTCTCAACCTGTAGAACTGCTGATTATTTGAAAGAAAGAGCTCCAAGGAGCTAAGCAATCCTGTAGAAAGGGGGAAGACGATATTTAGTAGACATGATTGTTGCCTGGAATTCTGAATGTTGTCACCACCTAGCACCACATACCAATTTCTGTGAGGGCATCTAGCATTGAGGGAGAGGTGAAGGAACAAGAATCTGGGAGGAATTGATCCCACACCCATAAGAAACATTCATACCTAAGGCGGGACAAACAGAATAGATAAAAATTCCAAGAGAAGTGAACATCCCGACTACAAAATAAAGAGCACTGGGGTAAGGGATTTTGGTTTTATTTCTGACATTAAGAACGTGGGTGACAGAATCCCTTTCCCACAGAAGGCCTCCTCAAGCTAAGCAAGAAGGTAGCTCACTTGAACTCATTGTGTTTGCCCTCCAGCCCTGGCCGCTCAGGCCTACGCTCTGAAAGAGGAGAATGACAGTCTCCGCTGGCAGCTGGATGCCTACAGGAACGAGGTGGAGCTCCTGAAACAAGAGAAGGAGCAGCTTTTCCGAACAGAAGAAAACCTCACCAAGGACCAGCAGCTGCAGTTCCTGCAGCAGACCATGCAAGGCATGCAGCAGGTACCCGGCCCGGTGGCTTTTTGAGATAAAGGGATGTGTGTGTTAAATGAAAAGGGAAAGGCAGTGTGTGCTGGGAAGGGTGCAGAAGAAATGACAGCCCAACAGGTACACTCCTAGGAAAGAAAAGTGCTAATGACTGTTGGTGAAAGGACAGAATGGAGAAAAGCCAAGCCATAAAAGATGTTGAAGAAATCACCCCGGAGGTAGGAAATACGGGAGAATGATTTGGATTGAGGAGATTGAAAGGCTGCATGTGAAACATAGCCCATGGCAAACACCTAGCAGACCCCTGCCCATCATGATACAGGCGTTTCATAATCTCAGAACTTTTAAGTTCAAAGCATGACAACTGATTTTACAAAAGCAGTTTGTCTGTCTTCAAGGTTAGTATACATGTAAATGGTATTGTTTCACTTTTCCTATATTACACTTAGGATCTAGTCAGGTGCTACGAGCACATTACATGTTTCAGAAATGTTTGTTCATGGAATAGATGAGGCATCCGAATTTTAGGGTACCTTAGAAACAGGGTGTTTTTGTTGAAGAGTGCCAGACTTCACCCTGCCATACTGAATTTAAAGATGTGTATTTATGGCAAGTGTTGAAAGGAAATGAAAGTTGAGGGCTTTGGAGTAGGGAAAAGGAGCATGTACTGTGGGAAATAAAATGTTGACAGGAGAGGAAAATCTGACTGTTGGCAATGAGGAAATAGAATCAAAGATTCCCAGGCAGATTTGTATCTGAAAACGTCAATTGGTACTTGATATTCTTAAGGCGTTTGGGCCTTTGAGTCACCTTAGAATAATAGAGCATAAATTATCATCTTGGGTATTTTTTAATTACCCCTCTGAATATACAAATCCGATTGACATTATTTTCTGAAAAAAAGATTGCTTTTATTTCAAGAAGAGAAATGTAAGTAGAATGATGGATGGAAAGTTAGAAGATACAGTGAGTCGAATTTTTTTAATTCCCTCATTCGTACTGACTGCTCTGTAACATCCAGAGCATGAATTGCCTGCAGAAGTGTCTTAGTGATTAGAGCTAACAACTACAGAACCATCAGCCTCGCAGGGAAAGTAATTGAGAGGGAGAGTATAAAAGCGGATCATGCATCGGGAAGTGAGCAAGTTCGTGACCAACCCACACAAATTATGTCTTAAACATCTCCTGCCATTTTGAAGCAATTTTTGAGTCTTGGCTTGGAGTCCTAACTGGTTGATGTTCACAGTGTGTGTTAGACTAATCAGTGAGATTCAGAGGTCAGAGCCAGCCAGGAAAATGTCATTACAGTCATTGCTCAGGTCCCTGTACTTGGAAATCGATGTAACAGCTGCTGTGTGAGGCTTCTGGGGTTGTCCATATGCCCCAACATTGGGTGTTTGTCAGCGCCCTTGCCAAGATGAGAGGCTGTCGATTTCCCCAAAGACCATGACAGCAGACCTAGCCCAAAAGCCACTATGTCACGCTTTATACAACTCTCCCTTTTTCCCTCCAGAAACAATTATCCCAATTGCTTTAAAAGTACAGTCTTTTAGGTTATTGCAGATTCAATCTAAATCTAAAAGAAGTCAGAATGCAAGGGCGAGCTGCTTGGTCACGGCTGCAGAAGCACTGAGGAGCCACGTGCCTGATCCACAAAGGAGCAGTGTTTCAAATCACCACCTGAGCCGTCCTCCTGAACAAGGGATTCAGTTAATGGAGCTTCTCATATATTTTCAGAATCTCCTTGTCGGTAGGAAACGTACTTTATGTAGCTAAAAATGTAGTTGAGACAGAAATGTATTGTCTCATAGTTCTGAAGGTTGCAAGGCCAAGACCTAGGGTCCAAGAGCAGGGTTGGTTCCTTCTGAGGCTGTAAGGAAGACTCTGACTCCTGCCTCTCTTCCAGCTTCTGGAGGCTGGCTGGTAGTCTTTGGCACAACACCCTGCTCTCTGCCTTCCTTATCGCTTGTCACTCTCCGTGTGTGTGTGTGTGTGTGTGTGTGTGTGTGTGTCCGAATGTCTTTTTATAAGAACACAGTTCATATAGGATGAGGGGCCCACTCTGCTCCAGTATGACCTCATCTTAATTACTTAAATCTACAAGGACTTGTTTCCAGATGAGGTCACATTCTGTGGTAGTAGGAACTAGGACTTCCACATTTGGATTTGGGGCCGGGGGTGGGGCTATAATTCAATCCATAACAGACACATAGTAGACAGTCAGAATATCTGTGTCAAATGAAGGAATGACTAGACAAAGGCCTGGAGGCAAGGCTAGCATGGTGCCCTGGGAGCTCTGGGCTTCGCGGGAGCCTAGATCACGAAGAGCAATGTGGTGAGTGGGAGACCCAAGGCCCGAGAGGTGCGTGCGGTGCCTCCTTAGCCTGCAGAAAGCACTGGGTCCCTGGTGGCCGCTGTGGGTTTTATGCTTACTGGTTGTTAGGCGGATGCATGACTGTCTGTGCGGCAGAACATCTTTAGCAGAGTTGTAACATACAGGTGCTTTTTAAAGTCTTGTTTCTATCATGACCTACCGTGTGTGAGGAAGTCACCACAGTTTGCTCGCCACAAAGAATGAGCCTGGCTTTAACACCTTCCTTCAGTCTCCCCACCGTCTACTTCATAAATCAGAACATCATGGTTTCACATGAAACATGACAGAGACAGGAGGGTTCAGCCTCCCACACGTCACCATTTCCAGTCTAAGTGTGTTATTTCTATAACAACAAAACAAGAAAGGGCCTTCGTGACCTCAGGACTAGCTGAGAGCTTTTGGAATTGCCTCCAGCCTTTAGCCAAAAAGTTTCTAATCTTTCTTTCTTTAACCCCTTAAGGACATGTTCACTGACGTCACACAGTTTGCCATGTGTTCGTGAAGAAACATTGTGGGCAGGGTTCCTAAAACTCGAGGAAAATCCCTCGAGTGACTTTGTCTGGATGTGTCCGAGTTTACCCCTGGACCATGTGAATCACAATTTAATAATATTAAAGGCTTCGTACAAAAGAGAGTAAGAGCTTGTATCCATGGTAACACAGTAGCCTTGACCTGATCATAGCTGACGGTGAAGTTAGCCTGTCTCCGCCGCAGGGATAGTGAGGCTTTCGACCTTCATTTGTACAAGCAAAGAATATACATATTTTAAACTCTTATTTTTCTTCATGCTACCACACTGGTTTATTGAGGTAAAATTTACATACAATGAGGCATATCCTTTTCAGGCATGCATTCTACGAAGTCTGACATCACCACCTCTACCACAATCAATATGTAAGTCATTCCATCACTCATTCCCTGATGCCCCTTTCCAGTCAACCCCACTCCCAGCAACCACTGCTGTTTTCTACCCTTAGAGTTTTTCTTTTTCTCTCTTTCTTTTTTTCTTTTTTTTTTCTTTGAGACGGAGTTTCGCTCTTGTTACCCAGGCTGGAGTGCAATGGCGCGATCTCGGCTCACCGCAACCTCCGCCTCCTGGGTTCAGGCAATTCTCCTGCCTCAGCCTCCCGAGTAGCTGGGATTACAGGCACGCGCCACCATACTCCGCTAATTTTTTTTTTTTTTTTTGTATTTTTAGTAGAGACGGGGTTTCACCATGTTGACCAAGATGGTCTCGATCTCTTGACCTTGTGATCCACCCGCCTCAGCCTCCCAAAGTGCTGGGATTACAGGCGTGAGCCACCACGCCCAGCTTAGTTTTTCTCTTTCTAAAGTGTCATATAATTGAACAGTATGCAGTTATATGACATTCTAGAACAGTGTTGAGCAGTGTGCCACCTGTTGAGTTGGGCTTCTTTCCTTTAGCATAGGGAGTCTGGGACTGCTCTTGCTGCTGTACGTATCAGGTGTTCCTTCCATCTGACGCCGAGTACTATTCCACCGTAAGAAAGAGCTGTGTTTGTTTATCCAGTCAATAGTTAGTGGATGGATAGTTCCCAATTTGGGACAAATAGGAATCAATCTGCTGTAAACATTCACTTACAAGCTTTTTGTTTAGAAAGAATTTGTCGTTTTACTTGAGCAAATCCTAGGACTGTAACTGCTGGGTCATGTGCCAAGTGCGTTTAACTGTTCGAGAAACTGCCGAACTCTTTTCCCAAGCGTCTGTACCATCAGGCATTCCCTCGGGACCGTGCAGACTCCGGTTCTGCATCCTCATCAGGCAGCACGGGCAGGGTCAGTTTTGTCTTTTTCACCACTGTTACAGATTTAGAGTGATACCTCATTATCATTTTATTCACACCTAAATTTGCAGTCTTTTATTTTCCTTCATGAGGATCGGTCAGTATGTAATATTTTTGAATCATCCACTTAAAAATCAGAATTGTTTTTGAAGACTTGTGTAATCATATTGACAAGACTAATAAATATTTGGATAACAGGATATCATTAAAAACTGCTGATCATAGAAGTGTGTATGACTAATGACGATTATGTCAGAAGGCTCCTTCCTAAATACTTTAAGTTGATGCTTTTGAATAGCATTAAATCTAGTCTCAGGACCAGCTGTCTTAGGCCAGCAACCCATTGCCCACGTGCAGCAGTGGCTCTCTCACACTCTTAGCTTGGCATCAGTAGGGTGCAGGCCTAGTCTGCTGTCTTGACAACTTTCAACAAGGGAAGATCAGGGGGAAAAAATGGGAAAAGTAGGATTATTATAATCAAAAGCATTTTAGAAGTTAAGTGACAAGTATTTTTTTTCTTTATACTCAAAGTAGAATGTACGTGTGATTTTCTGTGTGTATATTGTAAAAATCTCACCCATTTAGACTAATTTTATGGAAGATGAAGAAATATAACATTATTACTTTCCTAAAATACAAAGTAACCCCAGTTAGTTTTGCCAGAGGTTGAGTAAGAGTCAGACTTTGGAATATCTATTAAGGAATAAGTGAAAGTATTTTTGAAATTAAAAGAGCGATTACATCTGACCCCTTGAGTAAGTTCAGCATGTCTTCTGCAATCTCGTTTAAACTATTTAGTTGCTTAGAATGTACTTTTTTTTTTAAAGAAAGACAAAAGCTTGCACTCCATTCCTCCCCAAAACTCACATGTAATTAAGTCTGATGTTACTTGTCAAAATCAAGATCATAATAATGTTAGGGGTGGTGATGATGGTGGCTCTGGAGATGAGGGGACTGTGGAGGTGATGGTTGTCATGTTGGTAAAGGTGACTGTAGTAGTGATGCTGGCTCTGGAGGTGAAGGCAACTATGGTGAGGATGGTGGCTGTGGTTGTTTTGGTGACTGTGGTCAGGGTGCTGGCTGTGGTTGTGTTGATGGATGTGTTTGGTGGAGAAGGTGACTGTGGTGGTGAAGATGGCGGTGGCGTGGGTGCTGGCTGTGGTTGTGTTGATGGATGTGGTGGAGAAGGTGACTGTGGTGGTGAAGATGGCGGTGGCGTGGGTGCTGGCTGTGGTTGTGTTGATGGATGTGTTTGGTGGAGAAGGTGACTGTGGTGGTGAAGATGGCGGTGGCGTGGGTGCTGGCTGTGGTTGTGTTGATGGATGTGGTGGAGAAGGTGACTGTGGTGGTGAAGATGGCGGTGGCGTGGGTGCTGGCTGTGGTTGTGTTGGTGGATGTGGTGGAGAAGGTGACTGTGGTGGTGAGGATGTCGGTGGCGTGGGTGCTGGCTGTGGTTGTGTTGGTGGATGTGGTGGAGAAGGTGACTGTGGTGGTGAGGATGGCGGTGGCGTGGGTGCTGGCTGTGGTTGTGTTGGTGGATGTGGTGGAGAAGGTGACTGTGGTGGTGAGGATGGCGGTGGTGTGGGTGCTGGCTGTGGTTGTGTTGGTGGATGTGTTTGGTGGAGAAGGTGACTGTGGTGGTGAGGATGGCGGTGGTGTGGGTGCTGGCTGTGGTTGTGTTGGTGGATGTGTTTGGTGGAGAAGGTGACTGTGGTGGTGAGGATGGCGGTGGTGTGGGTGCTGGCTGTGGTTGTGTTGGTGGATGTGTTTGGTGGAGAAGGTGACTGTGGTGGTGAGGATGGCGGTGGTGTGGGTGCTGGCTGTGGTTGTGTTGATGGATGTGTTTGGTGGAGAAGGTGACTGTGGTGGTGAGGATGGCGGTGGTGTGGGTGCTGGCTGTGGTTGTGTTGGTGGATGTGTTTGGTGGAGAAGGTGACTGTGGTGGAGAAGATGGCGGTGGTGTGGGTGCTGGCTGTGGTTGTGTTGATGGATGTGTTTGGTGGAGAAGGTGACTGTGGTGGTGAGGATGGTGGTGGTGTGGGTGCTGGCTGTGGTTGTGTTGGTGGATGTGGTGGAGAAGGTGACTGTGGTGGAGAAGATGGCGGTGGCATGGGTGCTGGCTGTGGTTGTGTTGGTGGATGTGTTTGGTGGCGAAGGTGACTGTGGTGGTGAGGATGGCGGTGGTGTGGGTGCTGGCTGTGGTTGTGTTGGTGGATGTGGTGGAGAAGGTGACTGTGGTGGTGAGGATGGTGGTGGTGTGGGTGCTGGCTGTGGTTGTGTTGATGGATGTGTTTGGTGGAGAAGGTGACTGTGGTGGTGAAGATGGCGGTGGCGTGGGTGCTGGCTGTGGTTGTGTTGATGGATGTGTTTGGTGGAGAAGGTGACTGTGGTGGTGAGGATGGCGGTGGTGTGGGTGCTGGCTGTGGTTGTGTTGGTGGATGTGTTGATGAAGAGAAGGTAGGTGTGGTGGCCGTGGTAGTGAAGGTGACTGTAGAGAGGGTGGTGACTGATGTTAATGTCAGCTGTGGTGATGAGGCACCTGTGAGGGGATGATAACCTCAGCTGTGTTGCTGGCTGTGGTGAGAATGGTGGCCGTGGTAGTGAAAATGGCTGTGGTAATGAAGGCAGCTGTGGTGAGGATGGTGGCTGTGGCTGTGGTGGTGACTGTGATGCTCATGTTGGTTGTGGTGATGAAGGCGGCTGTGGTGAGGATAGTGACCGTGGTGGTGACAGTGGCCATGTTGGCACTGGTGGCTGTAGTTGTGATGATGGCCATGGTGAGGATGGTGGCTGAGGTGGATGAAGACGGTGACTGGGGTGGAATGGTGACAATGATGGTCACGTTGGCTGTGGTGGTGAGGACGGTGACGATGGCGGTGAAGGGGGCCATAGTGGCAGTGGGGGCTCTGGTGGTGTTGGTGGCTCTGGTGGTGACAGAGGCTATGGTAGGGTTATTGGTGCTTTTAATGATTAAAAAACTTTAGGGAAAGAGATAAAATGAGCATATTCAAGAATATTTTATAGGATTTTTTAATTTATTAAAACCTTGTCCCTTGAAAATTGTGGAAATCCTCAAAAGTACAGCAGACCAGATGCCCCCAGCCAACTTCAGAAGCTACTGCTCCAGAGAACGCAGCAAAGGCAGAGCCGCAGGCAAGAGCACAGAGGAGTGTCACAAGAGTTTGTGGCAGGAGGCTCTCCTTTTTTCTGATCATGTTTTACTTTTGTTTTTAAAAATTTCTATCTGAAATACCCACCAGTCAGATAATGGACCTAATAGGTGAATGCCTTGTGCCCATTATCTTTTTTCCTAATCTTTTCCATTTTAACTTTATCTTTCATCCTTCCCATTGAAGTTTCTGCTTGGTAATCATATTATTTTATTTTGTTCTCTAATTATTATATTTTCATGCAACACTCTTCATATTTTATGGGTACAGTATCTTCTCAAATCTTTTAAAGAATACTAAGTAGGATTTTTAAGATCTTTTTGGTTCCTGAATCATTTCTCTTTATTCCAGGATTAGTTGTTTAGCTACTGTGCTTCAGTCTGTCTTTTATGTACAGGTTTCTTCACGAGCAAGGTGACGGCTGGCAGTCTGTGTATGTCTAGGTGTGGAGGGCGTGGTTTGCTTTTCTGTGAGGCTCTGTGGCTTTGCTCATTGCTGTGTCTGGACCTCCTGCATGGCCGAGCCTTTCTCCTGGGCAGTGGCCAGCCGAGAACTCTGTGACAGGCAGCCTTCATTTTAAGGAGACTTGGGGATGCCTTAAATGCCAGAACCTGTCACACACTAGGAACTCCTGGAACTCACTTTCCTTTCTCCTTGCTTTTTTAGTTTATTCATCGGCAGACGTTTTAATTGAGTCTGTGGAAGAAGAAAATACACACACATAGATTGCCTCTGACATCTTGAACAGGAACCTGTTCAGGGGCCTTTTCCTTTAACTCTAACCCAGTCTTTGAATGAGTTCTTGGTTACCATGTGGCAGGGGCAGGTGGGAAGTGAGAGGAGTACTGCAAATTGTTCTGGCTGCCAGGAAACATACAGGGAAAGGAGGAACAGCAAGCAGGTTCATGAATGTCTAGGAGGAAGGACAAAGGAACTTCAGGTGGCATACTTCGGAGTGAAGGTAGCTGTCTCAGCAAGAAGAGGCTGATGCACAGAGTAAAATGGTTTCTGAAAGCAGGAAAGGAAGATAAATTGGAAAAGGTGAGATGAAGAGGCTGAAATTCAGAACAAAGAGAGAGAAACAGTGAACTTGCTGTCCACACTATTTCTGTTTCCTTGTCCTAGAAGAGAAGGTGGCAAAGCTCTTCCTCTGCAGTAAAAACTGCTTTCAAGGGAAAATGCACCAGCATAGAGAAAGAAGAAATAAGTTCAACATTTATAATGATAAATTATATTTTAAGAGCTTTTAACATTTTTTTAACTTTTATTATTTTTATTAATTTATTTTTTTTATTTTTTTAAGATGGAGTCTTGCTCTGTTGCCCAGGCTGGAGTTCATTGGTGCAATCTTGGCTTACTGCAACCCCTGCTTCCTAGGTTCAAGTAATTCTCCTGCCTCAGCCTCCCAAGTAGCTGGGAGTACAGGCGTGTGTCACTGCACCCCGCTAGTTTTCGTAGTTTTAGTAGAGATGAGGTCTCTCCATGTTGGCCAGGCTTGTCTCAAACACCTGACCTCAAGTGATCCCCCAACCTCAACCTCCCAAAGTGCTGCGATTACAGGTGTGAGCCACTGCCCCTGACGTCAACTTCCATTTTAGATACAGGGGGTACATGTGCCCATTTGTTACATGGGAATATTGCATGATGCCGAGGTTTAGGGTACAGATCCCATCACCCAGGTAGTGAGCATAGTACCCAACAGGTCGTTTTTCAACCCACTCCTCCCTCCCTCTCTCCCCCAGAGTAGTCCACAGTGTCTGCTGTTCTCATATTTATGTCCATGTGTACTCAGTGTTTAGCTCCCACTTATAAGTGAGAAGATGCAGTACTTTGTTTTCTGTTACTGTGTTAATTCGCTTACAATTATGGCTTCCAACTGCGTCCCTGTTACTGTGAAGGACATGATTTCATTCTTTTTTATAGTTGTGTTTGTATTCCATGGTGTGTGTGTGTGTGTGTGTGTGTGTGTGTGTATGCATGCCCCATCTTCCTTATCAAATTTATCATTTATGGGCACCTGGGTTGATTCTGTGTCTTTCCTGTTGTGAACAGCACAGCCGTGATAGCAGTGAACATGTGAGTGTATGTGTCTTTTTTGGTAGAATGATTTCTTTTCCTTTAGGTATATACCCAGTATTGGCATTGCTGGGTCTGTTTTAAGTTCTTTGAGAAATCTCAGACTGCTTTCTACGGTGGCTGAACTAATTTCCATTCCTACCAACAGTGTGTGAGCATTCCCTTTTCTCCACATCCTCACCAGCATCTGTTGTTTTTGACTTTTTTAATGATCGCCATTCTGACTGGTGCGAGGACGGTATCTCATTGTGGTTTTCTCTGTATTTCTCTGATGATTAGAGACGCTGAGCAATTTTCATGTTTGTTGGCCACTTGTATGTCTTCTTTTGAGAATTATCTGTTCATGTACCTTGTCCATTTTTTAAGGGGGTTATTTGGTTTTTGCTTGTTGATTTAAGTTCCCTAGAGATTCTGGGTATTAGGCCTTTGTCAGCTGCATAGTTTGCGAATATCTGCTCCCACTCTGTGTAGGTTGACTGTTGACTCTGTTGATAGTTTCTTTTTCTTTGCAGAAGCTCTTTAATTAGGTCCCACTTGTCTATTTTGGGTTTTGTTACAATTGCTTTTGGGGACTTAGCCAAAACATCTTTGCCAATGCCAAAGTTGAGAAGAGAATTTCCAGGTTGGCTTCTAGGATTTTTATAGTTTGAGGTCTTGCATTTAAATCTTTGGCCTGTTTTGAGTGAATTTTTATAGACAGTGAAAGGTAGGGGTCCAGCTTCAATCTTCTGTCTGTGACTAGTAAGTTATCCTAGAATCATTTATTGAATAGAAAACAAACAGCCCCGTTGCTTGTTTTTGTCAGCAATGTCAAATATTAGATATGTGTAAGTGTGCGTGATTGTTTCTTAGTTATCTGTTCTATACCATTGGTCTAGGCGTCTGTTTTTCTACCTGTACCATGCTGTTTTGGTTACTGTGGCTTTATAATATACACTTTGAAGTCAGGTAGTGTGATGTCTCTGGCTCTGTTCTTTTGGCTTAGAGTTGCTTTGGCTGTTTGGGCTCCTTTTTGGTTCCATATGAATTTTATCATAGTTTTTCTTAATTCTGTGCAGAATGACAGTAATTTGATAGGAATAGCAGTGAATCCTTAACAATATGAACATTTTTATGATATTGATTCTTCCAACGCATGAGCATGGAATGTTTTTCCATTTATTTGTGTTGTCTCTGGTTTCTTTTAGCAGTGCTTTAGAGTTCTCCCTGTAGAGATCCTTCACCTCCTTGGTTACCTGTCTTCCTAGGTATTTCATCTTCTTTGTGGCTGTCGTGAGTGGGGTTGTATTCCTGATTTCACACGTTGTTGGTGAATAGAAGTGCTACTGATTTTTGTACACAGTTACTGTATCCTGAAACTTTACTAATTTTAAGAACTTTTACGAAAGATTTAAATACTTAGATGTAGAATGTAAAAGAAAAAACCCTAAAGATTGAAAGTTTGGAAACTAAGTTGCAATATATCAGGAGGATCTATCTTCTAAGCAGAGTTCATGAGCCTCAAAAATGTCCATTAGAAGGAAGGAATAGCCCATACACAACGATCTGGTTATTGGCTCATTCAGGAACAAGGATATCATAATATCTTTAATATATGGCATTTTACATTAGTGCAGAAAATCATTCAGTATCACTGGACGGGGCAAGAAAATCTCATTACAGTGTAGAGAAAGGGGCTTTCTTTTAGACTCCCATGTACAAGTAGTCACAGATTCAGCCTTAAAAAGTCCAAAAAGTAAATATGTGTTTGCATAAATAGACACTCATACACATATAAAAGCCTGGAGTCTTTACAAGCTATGGCTGCAAAGATATATCCCATGTTTATCTGATTCTTCAACAATCCAGATGAAGTTCATTTCTTTCTGAATAGGATAGAGTAGAATACAGACATGGGAAATGCAAAGACATTTTCCACATTCATATTAAGAGCCACTGACGTTTTACTAGAATCAGAGAAATCTTAAAACATGTACACCTCTCAGATGACATGGCTTTGAAAAGGTTTAGTGACTTCAACATCAGGGTTCACAAGAGCTGCCAAATTTGGGGTCCACTATGGTCTTTCTTTCTTTTAACTACCCAGGGTTTCATGTTTTATCCATTCCTTGGCCAAGAATCTTGGGATGGTGCATTATGATAACAGGCCACAAGATGATAATCCTCACTTAGAATTCCTTGGCACCTTTCATTGGGCTGTTCAAGGTCATTTGTAGGGTTCCTGCTGGCAGTGTGTGCATTTTCTGACGTTTGCATATTACACTCCTGGTACAGCCAAAAAAGGTAAGTATCTCACTTCAGTGTGAGACTCTCGAAGGAATTGTTGGCTCCGTTTTGAACCAGAAATAAAAGCCAATTCTCCAGTTCTGGGCCCGGGGCGTTCCATTACAAAGCTCTACCTGTCTGAAATGATCACACCTGACATCTGTTAGAGGTCTGGGAGTTTTCAAAGCACTTTCCCTTTTGATTCTGGACAAGATACAAAGACTGAAAATGAGGATAATGGAGAGTAAACCTCCTTATATTTTTTTAGCAGTTTTGAGTGAGGATGGGCCACTGCGTATCTTGCTGCCTTCTCTGACCAGAGGTCAGACGATGAGGAAGCAGTTCAGCTGTACTCTTGCCACCCAAGGGCATGAATGATGAAATGAAAACACTGAACTAGGAGGAAAATGTGACTCCAGCTTCACTGTTTTTGTAGTTCTTTGGGAAAGTCAGGGCATCTGGGCCTCCAGTGCTTCTCCTGGAGAGTAAGTCCTGCCCACCTCAGTAAGACCTTGCTATGATGAAAGCATACATCACATGTGATCATGTATGTGAGGACATTTTGAAAAGCTCTTCACAAATGGAAGCTGTCATTGCCATATTCCAGGTGAAAATATGAAAAGATGCTGAGGCTTAAAGGAAGACTCAGGATCACAGAGTTAGTCTGGGCGAGTCCAGGCCATAATTTCCTGTCACGGGGTGGCCTGCGCTGTGCCCCTTACCACAGGAAGGCCCACTCTCTCCAGCTGACTCACAGGAGCACCTTCACATTATTTTATGTAGTCCTCACAACAGCTCAGGCGTATGTACGTATCCCAGTTTGTCAAGTAGGAAACTGACACTTAGAGTTGTCAGATGACTGGTTCAGGGCAGAGGTACACCACACGGAGTGAGACCCGCAAACTAGGCCTGTCTGACCCAAGCCCCTGGGTTCCCTCTATTACCCCACCCCATGGCTTTCCAGAGTGTACCCTGAAAGCAGCGCTTCAGAACTGCAGTAATCACAGCAGCAGAAGACAAGGAAGTTCCATCCTTCCCATGCCTGGAGATTGCTAAAAATAATACTGGCAAAAACCCATTGCCTGTTTTCTAACTCTGTGTCATAGCCCCTAATTTGGTCTTTGCATTAGCAGACTAAGAGCCTGCAAAAGGAAAGTAACATACATGCAGCTTTTATCTATTAAATTTGAATCACGAAAATAAATCTCTTCACTTCTGGGAAAGGGAAGAGAAGCCCTAATAAAATTTAACTATGAGAGGCTTCGTCTCATCATTAGTTATCCTGCTCAGCCATTAATTAATTTGATCATCAAATGCATCCTCATTAGTAATCATTCCTTCTCAAAATAATGAGGCTAGCAGACGAATCAATGTCGGAGCCAGGGGCAGAAATAATGGCATTGCCCTGCAGACTGTTAAAATCATTTGGCTTCTGCCTTTTGCTGCTTTCCCTGATGTCTGCAATGGGAAATCCTGACTCTCTGTAGACTTCCATTCCCAGGATAAAGGAACTCTGCTTTTCCCAACACTGTGTCCCTGGCAGTCTCTGGATGACCTTTGAATGACCTTCCCTTTCACTGCCTCTTTTGGAAATTGCCTCCTGCCTTACAGTCTGTGTCGCACTGTGAGTACCAGATTTACAGTAAAATGGATCTTTTTAAAAACTGTAATACATCGAAGTGGACTCTTGCTGCAGGCACATACTGGCCTTCCATGGTGACCATTGATGCCTTTCTCCGTCCAGCCACAGATGCTAAAATGAATGCTTGTGATCTGGCCTTGACTTCATTTCTCTTTAGTCTGCCAATGCAAAAACTCATTCACACTGAAGCCCTGAACCCTGCCAGCGGCTTTCTGTCTATAGCAGGTGTCCTGCTCCCAGCCAAACTGATGTAATCACCCATCTCAACTCTAGCCACAGTTGGGGGTCTCCATGCTCCAGGGCTTTCTCTGTGCAGCTGGCTGGGAGAGGGAACATGAGGATTGGGAAGACCCCCCAACTCCTTCTTGTCAGAAATGAAAGCAGTGAAGAAAATGCAGGGAGAAATTTGTGGGGGCAAAGAAACACAGCATTGGAACAAAGAAAGAAGAATTCAGGGGAAAGAAAACTCTTTTTTTTTGTTGAGATGGAGTCTCACTCCTGTCACTCAGCCTAGAGTGCAATGGCACCATCTCAGCCCACTGCAACCTCTGCTTACCAGGTTTAAGTGATTCTACCTCAGACTCCTGAGTAGCCGGGATTACAGGCTCCTGCCACCACACCCAGCTAATTTTTGTATTTTTAGTAGAGGTACGGTTTCACCATGTTGGCCAGGCTGGTCTCAAACTCCTGACCTCAGGTGATCTGCCCACCTCAGCAAAAAAAATCCTCCTTATATGACTAAGAGAAAACACAGAGGAAGAGAAACACAGGTGGGAGTAGCAGTTTTCCTGGGTCCAAGTTTGTCATTAAATTTGTTTTATTTTTTCACTTCACAAAAGAATGTATGCTCAATGCACAAAACCTGGAAACATAAATGTATAAAAGGAAACAAAAATCATTCATAGTGTCACTAACTAAATATAACTACTGCTAACATTTACATATGGCCTTGGAGTCTTTTTCTCCATGTACATATGAACACAGAGTATTAATCACTTTTAAATACTGGCCAATAGAATAGCCAGACTTAGTTAAAATGTCTGGAATTGTAACCAAAGTGTGGAATTGGGAATTCAGTTCCAAGATGTTAGACGGTTAGTTAAAGGCTATGTTTTCTCCTCTGTTTAACAAAGCACCCTGAATGGTCATCAAGGGAAACTTAAACAAGTTCGTGCCCAATCTGGTCCTCACTTTACAGACCACCCATTTCACTCAGTTGATCACTGAACACCCTGCATCACTACAGTCTTGGCTGTATGCAGTCTCTCCCATTTGGTGATTACCCATCTGGTGTTCGTGCTTTCTGTTTCTTCTCTCTGTGTCTCTGTCTCTGACTCTCCTTCTCTACATATTTCTATCTCCTCTTTTATAATTGCTTCTCATTACCGCTCCAGTTTCTAGTTTTTGTGGTTTCTGTTTCTTCTCTGTGTCTCTTTCTCTCTCTATTCCTGTCTCCCCTCTCTCTCTTTTCTCACACACACACACACACACACACACACACACACCTTTAACAAATAACCACAACAGCCATATTTACTGGGAAAGACAATCAAGGGGAAAGCATATTTGAACCTTGGCTGTAAGTCTCCAAGAAGAGTGTGGTAAGTAGTGCTTATAAATGAAAGACCAGCACAGTGACTTTTCAGAGAGATGAAAAAATTCTTTTTATTTTCTTCTTCCTTTTGTTCTGTTAATTCATCCTGCTGACCCACCGGACAGCTGCATTCTATTTTTTATGCCCTCCACCACCGTCACCATCTTAATTTATTTTAGACTAGGCATCACTCAGGGACTCAGTCGGAGCGGGTTACGTTGGCCGGCCTTGAAACTCTCCTTCATGGTGTTAAGATATGTATATTTCCACCCATGATTTATATTTTATACTAAATCATTTGGAACCACTGTGTTACACATTTTTCGGTCATTTAAACATAGGGCGGTATGATTTTTTTCTCTAATTTTCTGTGCACCTTGCCCTCCTCTCCCTGGTGTTTATATTTCTTTCCTAGTGGTTTGTAATTCTTATCTTCAGTGCCACTTACAATTTATTTCAGGAGGTTTTTGCAAGGGCCTGACTGTAAAGTCCATAACAGTATAACTATAAGCTACTATAAACTCAATATGTAGGACATGTAAAGAAAATCATACTTTTCAAATATACTGGGAACATTTACAAAAATTAATCCCATATTAGGCCTTAAAGCAAGTCTCAGTGGATGTCAAAAGACTAGTACTGTATTTTCTGACCACACTGAATTGTTAGAAATCAGGGCCAAAAATGACAACTAAAAGAAATCCCATATATCTACAAGGTTTAAAACATATATCATTTTATAGCCTCAAAAAGAAATCAGAATTAACTTGGAAGTCACTGGTAATTATAACCAAAACTTGTGGGATGCAGCTAAAGCAGAACTCAGAGGAAAAATTTAAAACTTTGTCTGTTTTAGGAAAGAAGAAAAGTAGTAACAGTGAGGTAAGCATCCATTTCTGTTAACAAAAGAGGAAAACAATAGGCCAGCTACAGTTGCTAAGCCTTGTAATCTCAACACTTTGGGAGGCCAAGGCGGGAGGATCCACTTGAGCCCAGGAGTTTGAGACCAGCCTGGGTAAAATGGAAGAACTCTGTCTCTACAAAAAAATTTTAAAAATAGCCAGGCATGGTGGCATATGCCTGTAGTCCCAGCTACTCAGGAGGATTGTTGGGCCTAGGCGGTCAAGGCTGTAGTGGAACCACTGCACTCCAGCCTGGGCAACAGAGCAAGAGCCTGTCTCAAAAAGGAAGAAAGGAAAGAAAAGAAAAGGAAAAAAAAAAAAGAATACCAATCTTTAACTCATTCAGAGAACGAAAAAAGAGGACAAACTTTCCAACTAATTCATAAGGCTAGTATATATAATACTGAAACAAAACAAGGACAGTCAAAAGTTAAAAGGGGGAAAATTATAGGCAAGTCTCAGTTATGAACATGGGTTTATAATTCCTTTAGAAAAGCAAAATTAACCTGATAGTTTATAAATCACCAAATTGGATTTATTCTAGGAATGCAAGGTTAGTTCAACATTTGAAAAATCTATCAATGAAATGTATCTCATTAACACGTTAAATCAGAATAATAACCATCATTCTGATGGCCACCAAATATGAATTCATGATTTAAAACTAAAACAACCAAAGAAAAATGAAGCTTTTAACAACCTGGAATAAAAGGGGACTTTCTTATCCTGATAAAAATTATCCCTAGCAACCTCAGTGACAAATTGTGATTTTTTTAAACTCTCCCAGACTAGTCCCAATATAATCTCTCTTAATCCTAATATAATCACTTGGACTAGAATGCAGTGATTTATGTCACTTGCTTTGTATCATGATTTACATTTTCAAATTGTCCCTGGAAGCAGAAAAAGATTGCTACACAAAGTCAGCTAGCAGACCCTAAAAATGTGGTCTCTCTGTTCTTCCCTTTTGAAAAGACATCCACACTAACCTTGGTGTTATCCCTCCCCTGGTTCTACAGTGCAGACTTAAGTACCCATATGTCAGAAATGATCATCTTCTCTGTGCCATCACTGTTAGCAGCTGGACTTTCAGCTGACTTAAGCAAAACTTGTGATTGAAATTTTCACGAGTCTACATCACATGCGATGTTACAATGTGCGCAATTGCCGACTGAGAGTAGGGGGATTGTAAGGCTAGAGGAGCACTTCATCACAGGCATGTGGAATTGATAGTAAGTGTAGAGCAAAGTCTCTAATTTCTCTTAATTTTCATATCTTGGAAGCCTTTTTTGCTGTCATCAAACTCATGCCATGCCGACAGCATTTATTGCAAAGGGTCTGAGTAACTCAGCTTACTTCTTTAATGCTTTCTATATTTATTGTCTCTGAAACAGAGATTGGTTTAAGGTGATAATTTTCTGCACTTTGGAATCTATGCGAGATGGCGGTGCTGTATTGCATTTCGCCAGACAGATCTCAGCAGCAGATATTAAGAATATGTGGCACATTTCACAATGGCAGTATTTGTTGAGGTTGTATGCTGCTGCTAGTATTCATATTATTATTATTTTTCCTTACCAGGAGTCTGAAGTTCAAAGACAGGGCAAACCTGAGATAGTTCAGAGGTTCAGTAGCCGCTACAGGTGGCTTGAAAGCCTATGGGGAAATTGTTCCTGTTTAATGCAGCCCTCACCTGTCTATCCAGGGCTTGACCCCGGAGTGGGGAATGCGTAAGACTTGAAGACCTCCAAAGGTTCTAGTTCATCTGACACTCCTAACATGTTGGGCTCCAGATCAACCTAAATGTATTTAAGTCACTTGGAAACTTTGGAGAAGCAGCAAACCTCCTCTCCCCCTCGCTTTCCTCAGTGACTGATGAATGTGCCCATTTATTTATATATCTTGTTCCAGAGTCGCCTAAAGATTAACTGTGCTAGGTTCAGGGCTGTTCTTCTCTCTTTACCCTGCCCCTAAATGTCTAATTCTCCTAGTCATAAAATTGTTTACTTGTGTTAACAAAGAAAAATTGGGAATGTTGTCATTACTGGATTAACTTCACTAAAGTTCTACAGTTATCAGGAGTTAAGTAACACAGGTGACACAGACCTTCTAGATCCATAAAAGTTTTCCATCCTTAGTCAGACGTCTATGGCTGATATAGAGATCAGACCTTCAGCTATATTTTCTCTCTTCAATTATCTGCAAAACATGCTAGATCATTGTACTCTCAGCATTAAGATTCAACTAAAAGCTCTCTGGGCTCCAACACATACCCTTCTTCCATAATCATTACGGCAAAAGCTGCTTTCCTAAAACTGTACCCAAAGAGACTAGTGACGATGGCAATATCTGTTAATGATGCTGGCACAAGTTATGGTTTGGTTCTCCAGCGGCTAAACTGAATGAGGCCCAGATCACTTTGTGAAAGGCACCCCCAAAGAGGTTACAAGTCACACATAGAGGGTTTTCTAGCCATAATCTCTGATCATGACTAGGTTATAAAATCTATAACGAAAGAACAAATTTCTCTTGCCCTTCAGGGCATAGTGCAAGACCCAGCTGTTCAATCAAGTCCTTATTTGATTGAAGTAAATGGGCCAACCTGGCTGAAAAGCATGTTAATATTTTAAATTTCCACGTTAACAACTGTACACACGCCCAGAGGCTGGGGTGATGACTGCCTCATAGAATTCTAAAAAAAAGTGGTAAGACTAAATAAATCCAAGCAAATTGGATTATCATTTGCAGCAAAACTGCCAGCAACGGCAAGGGAGAGAATGTCACTGATACATGTTCCTACTTCAGCAAGGCATTTGACACCTTCTCTTGTGAATTGCATGAGTGGTGTTAATTCAGGTTGGCTGGCCTGTGTTTTAAACATGGGCTGAAGGAGGGCACCCAGCATGGCTAGGCTGGGGCTCCACAACTGCCCTTTCTCTCTGAATATTAATCCCAGTGCTGCCCACTCATATGACTTAAAAGTCACTTCACCTTGTGGGTCTTAGTGTCTCCATTTTTGCAAAGAGAATAATAACAGCACTTTCATTTAACTCAGTGGGCACCTTTTGCCATTCAAGGAGCCTCCCATACTTAATGCACGTTCTTTAGTCTTGCAGTATCCCACTGGTAAGCGTTATCTTTATTAAACATGTGAAGAAAGTGAAAACGGGACCCTGAGATGACCCTGCAAATTACACTGCTAAGAAAATCGTCTGTAGGAGAGAAGATAGATTTCAGAGCCTTTCAAACCACTTTTACCTCTGCCTTTACGGTGTTCCGCAGTCAAGACGTTCATTGGGATCTTGCTTTGCAAATGATTGATAATCCCTCATGAGACCGTCGTAAGGACAGAAGGCTTGGGGAAAGGAGGAGGCCAGGGCAGTTCAGTAGCTTACTCCAGCTTGCACAGCAAGCCGATAACGGAGCTAATCGCGCCGGCCTTTGAAATGCTGACGTGCTTAATTTTTGCCTTTTTGCCAGTCCTTGGCTATATATCTTTTCAGAATAATGTTGCATATTGGGATATAGTATATGATTAGTAACTCCGGTGGAATACGGGAATGCCATGAAGCATCTGTCTTTCACCCCAGGCGCTCCCAGGGGCATATTCAAGCAAAGGAAATGGTCTCTAAAATCTTGTCTGACGAAACAGTTCTCCCCAGCCCCCAGCCCAACAGGCCAAGGTCATGACTGCCCCACCTAGTGAAACTTAACACTCAGACAGGATCCTTTTAAACTTCCTCTAAATTCAGACAGCATTGTTTTCATTAATTATTAAAATGGAATGAGTAATAATACTGGCAAAGAAAGAAATGCAGACTAAAGTTTTTCTTCTATTGAATTTCATGTATAGTTATGCCAGTAAGAAAATAAAATAGTATGATAAAAGGAAAACATTGCAACTATCTATTCAGTAGTTTTCTTACCTAACAGTTTGAACTTCAATCCTTGATTATAGTTAACATAGTACTTATGTACATAATTGTCCAGGGAGTCATGGTGAGTGTTAAACCAAATGCAAAGGGCACAATTTAGGTAAGTATTGCATCTCTGACATAACGTTTCCTCGATTTGTCTTTTAGTTTTAAAGCAAGCAATCTATAAAGAAAAATTTCAATTTTAAAAATACTAAAACATGGTAAACACATTTCACATATGAACGAACATTTTAACTTGCCAACTAAAAATGTTTCATTGTTTTAAATTTTAAACATAAAAATTCTCAGTGTGGTCCTGTGGGGATGAATGGAAGTAACTGCGCTTTTTTTTTTTTTTTTTTTTTTTTGAGACAGAATCTTGCTCTGTCACCCAGGCTGGAATGCAGTGGTACCATCTCAGCTTACTGAAACTTCCACCTCCCAGGTTCTCCTATCTCAGCCTCCTGAATAGCTGGGATTACAGGCGTGTGCCACCATGCCCAGCTAATTTTTTGTATTTTTAGTAGAGACAGGGTTTTACCATGTTAGCCAGGATGGTCTCGATCCCTGACCTGGTGATCTGCCTGCCTCGGCCTCCCAAAGTGCTGGGATTACAGGCTTGAGCCACCGCCCCTGGCCGATTGTTTATTTTTTTTAGAAATACAGGATAGGCCGGGCACGGTGGCTCAAGCCTGTAATCCCAGCACTTTGGGAGGCCGAGGCGGGTGGATCACGAGGTCAGGGATCGAGACCATCCTGGCTAACATGGTAAAACCCCGTCTCTACTAAAAATACAAAAAATTAGCTGGGCATGGTGGCGCGTGCCTGTAATCCCAGCTACTCGGGAGGCTGAGGCAGGAGAATTGCCTGAACCCAGGAGGCTGAGGTTGCGGTGAGCCGAGATCGCGCCATTGCACTCCTGCCTGGGTAACAAGAGCGAATCCGTCTCAAAAAAGTAAGAAATGCAGGATATATGTAGTGCTACAGGAGGCTGGAAACACTGTATCCAAAGGAAGCTCAAGTCAGAACAAATGTGTGCAGCTAAGTCCATGTGTAAGAGAGAGCTGGGGCGGACTGCAAAACTGGAAATTTCCCAAATCAGTGTCTACATAAAATATGTTTGTTAAAGGGCAAGGAAGAAAATATGCTAATTTGAACATTACATACATATTATTAAATCTTAACAGTAATGGCAACAATTAGAATTTAGATCAGCAAAAGATTTTTATGAGGAAGGAGAATTTTGTCAATGATTTTGCTTAGCATTCCTGGTGCATAGTGACGATAGATGGATACACCTTTAGTTTCATTATTGTTTTTACATTCTGTACGATTGTACCTGCTTAACTCCTGCACCAAGGCAGGTAGCTTCCAGGCCCCACCACTTCCTGTAGACTTAGGCCCTCAAATCTGCATCTCGGATGGCTTCCCGTGTTTTCCCAACTTCTCTGTGGCTCTCGGGGACCTACAAAACTCATTCCTCCCTTTGCAGATTTTTCGTGGCTTGAAGATTCTTGGACTTTTTTCCTTTTCTCTGCAGCAGAGGAAGTAGCACCACACTATGGGCCAGCCCTGGGGGACCTAGAAACATTTCCGCTCTAAGTCCTTGTTCTCTAGAGTTCCTCCACCTGCTCTCTGCCCCTAGAAAACAGGTAGCCTGTGCCCTCCCTTCACCCTCGCCCTGGGAGCTACTCAGATATATGCACACAGTGTGCGTCCTTTAGCTCATGCCTTACCCAGTCCACGGAAATCCTTGCCAGGTCAGTGGCAGCGGGTGCTTCATGCCTCAGGCAGACCCGTGAGAACCAAGACCCCTGGAAACACTTACTGGAGCTTCCTCACTCATCTCCATAGTTGTTCCAAGCTCGCAAACTAATGATAGGCATGACCCCAGAGTTCATGGTCTTGACCTGCCAGAGGTCAGCCCAGGCAGGCCTGCACCTGGGCTGTTGAGTCTGGCTGACGTTAGGATCTTAAAGCAGGGTCAGGGAACAGGGCCATGCTCCCAGCATCTCTCAGCTATAAATGAAGCCTGATCTCATCACGAACAAGAGATTGCCTTTCTGCCTAGCAATGAGAGTGGCATTTAAAATTCAATATCAGAAGAGATATTGATGAGATTAAAGTCCTAGAGGAATTGATTTATGAGGAAAGACCCGAGGAATTAAATATGTATAGCCTAGTGTAATAGGATATTAGGCTCTGAACACAATTTCATTTCTGTGACCCAGCATTCCTGCTATCAGTCATCTGGTGGGGTTCTCTCCAAGAGATGTTTCTCCCCCAGGGGTCACCGTGCCTGAGGCAGAGAGGGGGGCACCAGGATTAATACACTGGCCATAGGCTTGGTGACCCTCATACCTTGGTGTAAATTGAATGCAGTTTCATCCCCAGGTGGAAGCAGATGACATTTTAAACTAGAATAGATCTTGAGTAGTTTTACCAGCCCAAGTAACAAGAAAGTTCAAACTAGTCCAATTCCTTTTTTTTTCAAGGAGAAAAGGGAGCACTGTAGATACCAGATGGTAAATGACTGTCCTTCCCCAGAGACAGGTTCTCTGCTCTGTCAGAAATCCTGTTAGATGTGTTTGCCTTTAGGCAAAGCCTTGCTTTTTAGTTGTGATGATGTGCACATGATTTTTTACATCTCAAACTTTCTCTAACAATCAGGGATTAGCTCAGAGTTCACAGTGTAAGATGGAAAGCAAGCATAGGTAGACTCATCAGCGGACCTACGGCTGAAGTCAGTGAGAACCAAAACTCGATGGAGCAGTGGATGGTCTGGAGAGTCCTGGTGAGACATGAAGACACGGTAAGCTGTGGGGTGGGGGGCGGGGGGTGACAGGATCCCACCAAGAGAAAGGGATTAAGGGGTATATACTTCCATCTCAAGCTCTATAGTAAGACAAGGATCTGGCAGAGCTAGTTAACAGGTAGAGTTCAGATTGCAGGCTGAAATACTGGGAGAAATCAGGTTGGCAACAGGGTGCAAAGGTAAGAGGGGGCAGGACACTCTCATGGATATCACCACGTAGAGCAAATGTTTAAAGGACTGCTGGGATGACACCATCAGGCACAGTCACACCCACCATTGGCTTTGGTGAGAATCCTCTTTGGAAACCTCTGGACCTCATTTCCTTAGGTGATAGTCTTCTGGCCTTAAAGGAATATCCCACTGAGTAGGACATCTGCTATACAGCAAAGTTATGGCAATGGAACAACAGTGATTAAAACTGAGTCAAAAGAATAAAAATACATTGAATTTAAATTGACATTCTATGGATTCAAATATTTCCAGACTATCGTGAATATTCAGTGGTTCATGTCCAATAAGTAGAACAAGGTGTGATTCAAAATGGATCCCCTGAGCTCATTCTCCTGACCCCTAAACTGATCCTCGGAAGTCTCCTGGATTCCTATGGAAATCACACCAGTGATAGCCATTACAAGAGTATTTTGTACGGCCCTGACTTAGGAATCATGTACATATGAGAACCTTTGTGACCCAGCATCTAGAGGAGAGGCTACTTACTGTTGTTTCTTCTGTATCCTACACATTGCCCAGCCCAGTACCATGCACGTAGCAGGACCTCAGTGTTGACTAAGGGAATGAATGAATAAATATTAGCAGATTGTTTTAGAGCTGAACAAAGAGCCAAGCACTGGGGAAATCCTGAAACAAAGAGAAGAAAAGCAATGGGGTGTGTGTGTGTGTGTGTTGGCATCAGTCACTGTCTATATCTGTCTACCTTGTGTTAGGAGTTTACCTGACCCACCACCCACCAAAATTTAGAAAGGGTATTTACTCCTCCATCCCACAGAAGTTTCCCCAACCCCACACTATCCTGCCAAAGAGTTCCTGAATTATCACAATCCTGTGAGTTCCAGATTACAACGAGATGTGGCTGATATATTTCACCTAGGGTATTTGCACTGTCATCTATGACTTCATGGAACCAACCTTATATAATCTGCTAACTATAAAAACTTCATCTTGGTAGCAAAAGGATACAATTTAAAAAAAAGAAACAAGGAAGGGATTGTCGTTCTTAAAGCAAAGTCGAATTTACCACACTGCTCCCAGAAGTATACACAAAAGCATGTCTCTAACAAGCCTGGCTCCTAAGTGGAAAAGATGAATGTTTAGATAGAAGTCGTTGCTAGGAGGATTTGAAGTCTGGCATCTTCCGATTTCCATTACAAATTGACAGCTCAGTGTGGTTGCCAAGGTAGAAACCATGGATGAGGCAGGAAAATTGAGCTGTGCAAGTGGTAGGTCTCTCCCAGACAGTTTGAGCTTGGATACATGACTTAACCTCTATGTGCCCATGATTCTCCCATCTGTAAAAGTGGAAATGTGACCTCACTTATTCTAGGGCTCCAAATAACATTTGTAATGCTCTTTGAATTGTCGGAAAGAAAGATCCATTACATGCTGAAGTCTGCATCACCAAAGAGCATTACAAATGATCCCATTAAATCAGCGGCCTGGAAATATCAAGATGTGTCAGGTACAGCATTTATTTACCTGCTTATGGTCTGCCCGAGTGTTTCCACTTGATTGGCATATGGATAATTGTCTAATTGGAACACACTCAATTGTAACCACCAAAGAATGTAATAGTGCATCTGTTTAATGCCCCTCTCTCAAATGCTAAATTAAAATTATGCTGCCATCAGCCAATCCAACCAAGAGACTCTTATGATTAAGTTCTAGCTGCTTATGAACTTCTATAATTGAGGCACTTTAGTACTTAAAAATTCAAACTGGAAAGAATATTATAGAGACTCATAAATTTCAAGTGAAAAAGACCAGAATGGCTGACTTAAATGATCTAGTTGTGAACTACCTCCCTATTTTTAAAGGACCTCTAGTCAAATGAAGAGTAGCAGTTTTGAATCACTGTTGTTTTGAATACATAAATATTAGATTGTGAGTTTATACTTTGAACACAAAAGAGCGTGTGAAATTTGTAGAATGCACAAAACAGTCTAGGAGTATTGATTTTATTTTTCTGACCTTGGTGATTTTGTGCTTATTGTGGTGAAACTTAAGGAATAAATTACATAATTATAAATTCATTGATTGGACTTCCTTAGCCTGTTAGAACTATTTCTTTTCAGATTAAGGAGGATATCTGGAACTACTAAGTAATGAATCAAAATGTCTTAAATGAAACTACTGTTTTCCTCAAAAAGTTTTTTATATTTTTATGTTTAGAACAACGTATTACCCTAGTAGTTTATCATTCCTGGGGTGTTTTTGGGGAGGGTTGTTTTTGTTGTTATTTTGGTGGGGTTTTTTTGTTAAGTTAGATCATGGTTTAATCCCACAGAAGTGGAGAAACAGCAAAGTTTTCATCCCTTCATTTATTCATTCATGCAACACCTATTATATGTTAGAGGTAACCTGATCATTGACCTTAATATTGGTGAATGTAGTCTGGTTGGGGAGACAGATATGAAATGTGATATACCACATTAAGTGCTTTGGAGCAGGAAGGTAGATGAACCAACTTCTCTTGGGTGATTAGAGAACATTTTTTACAGAGGAAGAACCCAAGCCTACTGCATTTTGTAGTGTAGTAGCCTTGGACAAGAGCAGCAGGCCAAAGGCGTAAGTGGGAATGAAATCAAGTCTCAATGCCGGTACCCAACCATGTACCCAGTGAGGGGTTGTGTCTGCGATGATGGGGCTCTTTTCGGTTTTACAAAGGCATCAGCTGAGTTGATCTGGAGCCAACAGCAACATGTGAGGTGGCGCTTAAAGAATGAGCAGGAATCAGCCAGGCAGAATTCTGAGTGGGAAACTTACAAGTCATGGAAGCAGCCGGCATGTCTGGGGAAGGATGAGAAGTTCAATGGTTTACATTTTATCTACAGGGGTAGGAGAATTAACAGTGTTTTTAATCATGGGAGCACTTCAATCCATGGGAAGTCAACTCTCTCAGGAGTGTTGGATAAATGGCAGGGGGAGCAGGAAGAACCCAGAGGAGAGGAAATGGTCGCCTTTACTACCATAGCTAGGATGGGATGGAGAAAAGGTCAAGGAACCGGCAAAGGGGCTGTGAGGGTGATGAAAGGGCCAGCGTTGACTTCAAGGTTTTAATTCTGGATACCAGGGGAAGAGGCTCAGACTGGGTTGGGGTGGGAAGGGTAGGTGTGCTGATGGGCACAGTTGGAAACACAAGAAGTGAAGGTTCTGGTAGGTGGTAAGAAAGAAGCAGAGGCTGGAAAGGCAGTCCTGTAAAGCGTTAGCACACGTGATGTACTGAAAGCCATGGGCATGCATAGAATCCCCTGGAGAGAGCGCGTAGTGAGAAGAGAACCTGGAATACTAGTTGGCAGTTGGCAAGGCACTGGTGACTGTAGTGAGAACGGATTGAGCAGAGTGCTGGGGATTAAAGTTACATTATAGTAGACTCAAGATAAATAAGCATTACAGGATACAGTGGTTTTCACCCCCAGTTACACATTAGAATAATTACCTGTGAAGGTATTTTAAAGGATCAGTGCCTGTGTCCCACCTCTCAATATTCTGAGTTAACTGGTCTTCTGTCAGGCCCAGAAATAAGTATTTTTTTTTGAAAAGTTTCCCAGATAGTATTAATGGAGAGTCAGAATTGAGAACCACTGCTCTCGACTATTCTTTTAATAATTATGAATAAACTCCCATAGCTAGCAAGTATATGATGAGATACTTATCAAAGAAGTACAAAATTGTTCAAAGATGAAGAGTCTTGATATTTTATTAAACTGGCAACAATTAGAAAGCTGAATAATACTTATTGTTATTATTCAGTGGCACACAGAGCTCTTACCACTGACGGTAGGTAGACTGGCATAACCATCCCAGAGAGCAGCTTTGCCAAATTCACTCTTTGACCTACGAGTTCTACCACTGGAGACGCATCCCAGGGAAATTCTCCCATAGGGCCATAAGGGAACCTGCACTAGCATGTTCCAGTGCAGGCTTGTATACAGCAGGAAGAATTGGGGTAATCTGAATGGCCTTCACTGTGAGAGTGGGTTGGGTGAAATTGGATGGATGTACTCCATCGGAAGCATGGATTAGATACGTAAAATAGTAACATGTATGTTGCAGACCTGCATGTTCTGCACAGGTATCCCAGAACTTAAAGTATAATACGTAATAATAATAAACAAGCTCAGTAAAATCGCAAGGGGATTTCAAAGTTTCCTTTTATATAGCACATTTGGGGAATAAAAAGGGAAAATCTATTAGGTTTTTTAATAAATTCATTTATTCATTAACAAAAAAATAGTACATGGATGGATCTTTTTTTTTTTCTTTTTTTTTGAGACGGCGTCTCGCTCTGACACCAAGTGCAGTGGCACAATCTTGGCTCACTGCAACTTCCGCCTCCCAGTTCAAGTGATACTTCCGCCTCAGCCTCCAGAGTTGTTGGGACTACAAGTGCTCACCACCACACCTGGCTAATTTTGTATTTTTTAAAAATAGAGATGGAGTTTCACCATGTCGGTCAGGATGGTCTCGATCTCTTGACCTCATGATCCGCCCGCCTCGGCCTCCCAAAGTACTGGGATTACAGGCTTGAGCCTCTGCGCCCGGCCAATCTTAAAAACATAATGCTAATTTAAAACATAGTACAGAATAAGAAACATAATATCACTTACATAAAAATACATACAAAACAAGGACAATATATGTTTTGGAAAAACAAGTTGAAATAAAAATCTAGACACTATTTCATTGAAGTGATTGCCTGCACATAAGAAAAGGAAACACTGATAAGAGTGAAGACATTTCATTTAAAAAGTGTGATTCCTTGGGAGGCCGAGGCGAGTGGATCACGAGGTCAAGCGATCGAGACCACCCTGGTCAACATGGTGAAAGCCCGTCTCTACTAAAAATACAAAAAATTAGCTGGGCACGGTGGCGCGTGCCTGTAATCCCAGCTACTCAGGAGGCTGAGGCAGGAGAATTGCCTGAACCCAGGAGGCGGAGGTTGCGGTGAGCCGAGATCGCGCCATTGCACTCCAGCCTGGGTAACCAGAGTGAAACTCCATCTCAAAAAAAAAAAAAAAAAGAAAGTGTGATTCCAGGAATGGATGAGGTAAGAGGGAGGCTGAAGGAAGAAAAGAGGTCAAGGGAAAGGGGTGCATATGAGTGTATGTGCGTGTGTTTTAATAGAAGAAAGGGTTGTAAGTGTGTGGGTGAAATACAGACCCATACGCTTCTCCCTCTTATCTATGCAGTGTTGCTAACAGTCGGAAGTTGTGTCCAAGTAGTGTTCCTTTCTTTGCTCTTCCCTGATCTTAAATTCATTTGACTTTTTCTCATTACTAAAGCAGTATGTGTTTTACAGACATACCAGAAAACTGACAAGCAAAATAGAAAGATCCATGAACCCACCCACCCAGAAACAGCATCCAGATCCCTTCCTATGAATATGCTGCAAAGTTAAATTTTGTAACCGGAATGTCTTTTTTGCTGAGTAGTGCTTTGTGAGCTTCTCCTGGGTCATAAGGAGACATTAGTGCAACTTCATTCTAAATGGCTGCCTGGTGTCACGGTACACCATTATTAACGTCCAGCTCCCTTCTTCTGTACATCAGTCATTTTTGTTTTTGGCACCCCAAACGCTGCAATAAGCAAACTTAAGCTACCTACCTTTGAAGAAGATTTTCTTGGCTCATTTTTCAAAAGAGGTTTAAGGATTGGATTTGAAATTGTCTCAGCAAGTAAAATTCACTCAGCATTACCCAAGTCAGAGTACCTGTTCCCTTTGGAATTGTTCTGGGGCCAGTCAGGATTGTGAGTGAAGGAACAGGGCCATTCCCCACTGTCTGGACACAGTGTAGGTCCTTGTCACTGTGCCAAAGTGCAATACGGGCTCCCTGGTTTCTATACTTTAATCAGTGATGCACAATTCAATCCCATAAACTGTTGAGGGAGCCAATGTGGAATGTATGCATTGCCTCAAATGTGATTGATTATTTCATGGGTAGGTGGTGAAATAGGATGCACTGAGCTTTTAGAAAATTTCAAGAAATCACTGTTTATGCTACAGGACCAAAGCAGGTTCTTATGTTTATACCCAGTGCCCCAGTAGTTAGCAGAACAAGCAAGCCCAAGGGAAAGTGCAGTGTGTTTTTCTGAGTACTTCCTACCCTGCAAAATCCCCCCAAAGCAGTAGTTTTGGAGATTTCATTTAATCCTTCCAGTTGGTAGGTTTAAGCCTGAGGAATCCAGTGCCAGTGTTTCTCCGGGCTTTGATGGTTAGGAATTGGCCAGACGGCTCTGCAGCCAGCTTGTCAGGCCCTGAAGAAGTAGCCTGGCTATTGGAGACGGGTCTCTTCATGGCAGGAACCCCCTATCATTTCTAGATCATTACTACAGCAACCGAAATGCACTTCTGTCTTTTCGAAGAAGCTCGGAATAGTCAGAGCTGTTTCCAGGGCCTGTTTTGCCGCTCTTGAATGCATTCTCCAACCTATGTATATGTTAACACATAACCACGTCCCAAAGAATTCACACTGCGCAGCGCTGTGCTTTTATCAGACAACGAAAGCCTTCAGATGAGTTACAGTTGATAGGGCAAGGGAAGCTCAGGGCTTAGAAAAATCCCTTCAGTGGCCCTGCTTAAAAACAGCAGTGTAGGCCATAGCTTAGTGTTTTGACAGTTTATATCAGCAGTTTTCTCAGCTGATATATTGATTGCAGTTGGACTTCAGTCCTGCTGATCTAATAAAACATCACCATCATAACAGAGAAAGTAAAAGGATCTTTTGTGGTCCCAGCCGCTTGGCAAAGTAGCTTTGTAGAATCACTGTAAATCTAGCTTGACCGTAATATGTGAAATGAAGCAATATTGGACAAGCTAATTATATTTTTATTTAATTTTTTCATCTATTATGTTATATATTAGCACAACCCTATATATTTTTTACAAATAGGCATTTGCTCAAAGGAATATAATGATGCCTTCACAAATGTGAAAACAAGTTTTCTACGTCAGTATCACAAACAACCTAACAGTGTGTCAAAACCTGCAATGCCCCAATACCTAGTGGAGAAAACACACAAGGTCAACCGAGGTCTGAATTCAGCTTCAAGACATGTAAAAATCTTCTACTTGTAATTTTGAATGGATATTACGGATATTTTTAAATCATCTGGTCTTCAGTCCTACTTACACTAAATATCTTTTAATTTCACAGCAATTGCTAACCATCCAGGAGGAATTAAACAACAAAAAGTCAGAATTGGAACAAGCAAAGGAAGAGCAGTCACATACACAAGCGTTACTAAAAGTCCTCCAGGAACAAGTAAGTGAATGGAACAGCTCTGATTTATGAATCGGTTCAAACACCCCAATGCATACGTCCCTCGTGCGTCACCCGTGCAAACATTTACTGAAAGTCATCTGCAGGACAGTAAGCCTGAACCCTGTCAAACCTCCTAGCAGCTTTCTGTGCAGAATTTATAATCTCACTCCTGTACCTGTTTGGATTGCCCACGCCTGCCAGTGTTGTGTGAAAGTTTCTTCCAGAAGACAACCAAATTTTGATAAAGTTTCAAAATATTGGCAATGAGGTATGTGTCAAAGTTTCAAAGTAGGCAGCAGGTTTCCTCTTAAGTCTAACAGTGAGGAAATGAGTTTAGCATAACCCATGAGACTCCTGCAGACACAGGAACAAGGACTGATTCATAGCAACACTTAAAAAATATCCTCCCTGTGTATCAGGGTACTTATCTAACCATGATGAGCAGCAGACCTTTTATATGAAGTTTGTAAATCTGATCATTTCATGCTGGCTTTCTTTGATACGAAAGTGTGGTCTGACATTGATAAGTGGACTGGAAAGTATTGTCTTACAGCAGGGTAAGACGGAGCACTCAGCTGGCAGCAGAGTGAAATCTAAGCCCACTGTCTACACGAGAGGAGCCAGGAGAGCTCTTGAAATGCCTGCCTATTTCTGGCCTTCACTTGCTGCCAACAATATATGAATGGTAATTTGAAGGAAAAAGTTGCATTCAGTAACCCCAACCCTCTGTGGGTAATGAAATACAGGTTGTTTTAAATTTTCACCCATACATCATGGTTTTATATTGTATAAATAACCTTACACTGTATAAATAACTTCAAAGGTGACATTTGAGAATATATAAATGTCACTTTATGAGTGGTTTTTTTTTTCATGCTTTGGGGTCCAGAAAATATCTTTTTAGTTATTTTCTCCTAAAGGTATGATTGATTTGTGAGGGAAAAGTAAAGATATTAGTTTATAAACTTTGATAGCTTTGGAAGAAAATGCTTCATAAAACTAATAATTATCTTTATGTGATGGATATAGGTTCAGGAGCATGGACTGAGGCTGACACTATGATTTCAGATATAACAAACTGAAGTGAAAAATCTAGTTGACTAAATTCACAATGGCCTGTAGTTGAGGAGATCTGAAATCACTGCCCCTTCCACTGTTATAATATGAAAAGATTCCCAGCTTTTTGGAACTGAGTTGGTCCAAATTTGCTCCAGATCAACCAGATATAGCTCTGAGCTTTTGTTTTTTCTGCTCTCTCGCCCTGATTTTTTTTCTTTTAGATACTTTGACTGGAATGGGGAGGGGTGAATATCTCTTTCCTCTGAATGACTCAAATCTTTTATTTTGATTTTAAGTCCAAACCCTAGTCATAAAACTAGATTCTGAGTTTTACAGAAAGTATTGACATATCTTGTTCTGGCATGCATTTTTAAAGAGCAGAGCACACACAGGCACGGGTGAAACATCACACTTCACTCTCCATTATTTAAAAAAAGAGAACGTGAAGAGGATTGGAAACAACTAAAATCGTTAAAGACCTAGAAAATGCGATTGAGAAGGAAGAGTTTTGAATCTGCAGTATTAATTTAAATGGGATAGCTCTTTCCAAGCAAAGACACCAAGAATCTTTAAGCCTGAGACACCAAATATATTTGGGTGCTGGTACCATTACTGAGCTGTCCAAGAGCCCCTCACTCGCTACCCCTTGGTGGTTCTTGCAGAAGGGCCGTGCAGTGTACGGGTTCCTTCCAGGCCCCTGCACCCACACAGATGTGCACTGACAGCCACACCTCTCACCTCCACTGATCATTGCCTTTGAGGCTTTCTTTGGATTTGCGTAGAGTAACTCCATACGCAAACAGTTTCAGCGGCCACATAGATGTGGCCTAAACAAATGGACACATGAGGGGAAAGATACACCCTTCTCTGAAGATTGAGGATGTTGCTATTAATGGGATTGCCCCTTGCTGGGAATCCTGACAAGGCAGACCTTTCCCACCCTCAGGCCCCACCCCTCCAGGGAAGGACAGGCCACTCCCTAAGCTCTCAGTCTTCCCATCTGCGAAGATGCAGCTTCTCTAGGTCCCTCCAGGCCCCTCTGGCTTCTGCCTTTCATCTCCTTTGCAATGAGGATAGCTTTCTACATCTGGAGCTTGTTCACAAACCTAAGTTTCATCAGACAAGATGTGCAGCCCTACCTGGGGGAGAGTAGCAGCCAAAGGAAAGAACAGGGAGCTGAGGGAGCAAGAAAGCAGCAGCTGTCCTGAGCTGCCGCTCCAAGGAAGGAGAGGGGCGATGGGCAGCAGGAGCGGTTTCCTCCCATGGTTCTGGCTACGAAGCAAGTGGAGTGAACCATGCCCGGAGACAGGGAGTGAGGGAGAGTAAACAGGAGCAGAAACAGCAAGGGCAGAGTTAGAGGACATCATGGAATAGGAAGAATGGAGTTTAAAGGGAGGAGAGTAACCGGCACATTTAGGTTGCTGAGCACGTAAAGGTGGAACAGACGTTCACAAAATAGTCCTTTACTTCTGCTGAGAAAGAGCAAGACCTTCTGAGCTAACCCCACTCTAACTGATGGGAGCACAAACTACAGGACCTGAGGTGGGATGAGCAGACGGGTTGATGAAGAGGATGATGATGAGGGACACCTACAATAAGAAGCCTTCAGCTGGGAAAAGAGCGAGGGGATTTTAGAAAGTCCTTTCGTGTCCTGTGATAATAGGTAGTATTCCTGTCACTGTAGCACACCTCTGCCTTGTCATATACGCCATACATCGCCCATGCTCCCCTGTCTGTCATGTGTAGAAACATCAGTGATGTTGCCCTGAAGAATAGTGGGCAGATTTTTTCCTTAAGTGGGCGTGATATGGAAATGAGCCAAAGAGCCTCTGGTCCATAATCAACTAGTTGATCCTCCGTTTCTTCATGTTACCATTCCTTTGGCAAAGCCCCTCCTTTGGCATGGAGTAGGTAGGGCTTGTTAGCTGGGAGTTTAAGACTGGCTTTGCAAATCCAAAGACGCTTTCATTTTCATGTGCACAAATAGAAGGAACCAGTGTTCTGAATCAGACACATTGGTGGTGTATGAGCATTGACTTCCTTTCAACTCTTAAGTAGTATTTCCTGCCATGAATACTTTGTATTAGACCTAAAAAGGATAATGGAGGACATGCTGCTTCCTAAGGCAGGAAAAAGTCCTGGCAAAACAGCTGCGAGCCCGCTCACCCTCTCCCTTTGCTGTCGGATTCTAAATGTCTGTTTTGAGTCAGGACAGGATAAAATGCCAATTAAAGGGTTTCTGAAACCTCCTGATAACCGATTACTCCTAAGCTTCTGAGAAAGAGAAGTGTTTTCAAGTGTTCACTGTTAAAAATCTCATTTGAGAAATATCGTGTCTTCTAATGCTTCCGTGGCCAAGGAGATGTCATCCAAACTCTTTCTCTACCAAAGAAGCAGCCGTCTTTAGGCCTCCAGAGATGTCAGTCATTCAAATACATTCTCAAGGAAGACATGTCTGGTAGCACAGCAGCGTGTTAAAAGCGACTAGAAATGCATCGTTCACGAATAATCGTTAATATAACATCATTTTGCTGGTGGCAACTTGCAAACACTGCAGGGTTTAAATTAATAGGAAATGAAATCATTTATTATTCCTAAGAACCAATTTTATACATTTTATGCCTATGGAACTGCTTTCTAATCTTATTATTTAAAAAATTATGACCAAGACCCATTTATTCTTTTGCCAGGCATCAAGCTTCATAAAATATTGCTCTCAAACTGGCTCCAATAAGGCTCATTAGAAATATGTGCTCCATCTGTTTTACCTCATTGGAAGTTTTATAAAATGCAACCTCAAATAAATCAGTTAACAAGATGATTTACTTAAGAGATCTGCTTGCTTATTCATTATTTTCTTTTGTGTTGTTTTTCCTTAAAATTTGCAGTTAAAAGGTACCAAGGAATTGGTCGAGACCAATGGCCACAGCCATGAGGATTCAAATGTAGGTACCACAAACCTGGTATTTGCTCTTCTTGCTTGATGTTGGTTGACATGGGGATGTGGCACTTTATCTACAACTTAGAGGAAATCAGGAAGCTCTGCCTCTCAGCAATTTAAGATTAATTTATAGGGTTTGGTAAGAAAATGTGGTTGACAGGCAGTGCTATTGTTAGCCTAGTTTATCAAATGTCAATTTAGAAGTAGTGAGCTGATCCCCACCATCAAAAAATCTAATCTCAGTGAGTCTGTTTGAGCTCTTAATATTTCCAACACTGCGACTGATGATATAGTGGGAGGGAAATGGAGAGAGACCCGACAGGGTAATCAGTTGTTCACTGCATGTGTATTCATTAAGTTTACCTGCCAGCAAAGGTGGTACTTAAATGACTGACATGCTGAAAAGATCTCAGAGCAAACCCCTTCTCTCAGAACAGCCCTTGAAATTTCACCTCTTTCCTGTTCCTCACCCAGAGCAGTAGCCACGGTGCATCCGTCTTCTTGATAGAGAATCGTGTGCGATGGTACAAGGTCTCAGCTGCACCACGACTCCCTCTCTTAGTTTTCCCTGAATATCCAGTTGTCAGAATGAAAACAAGTATTCTTTTTGGCTTGAAAGTTCTTTAGTCTCAGATGGAATAGTATACCATGTAGATCATTGCCTCTCCATATGTTTGATGATTTTGTTTTTTTAAAATCTCTCCGATATCTGTATGTATTTGATCATCCTCGTCATAGGAAATGCTTACTAGGCAGTTCTTTTCACAGAACACAGAATTAGACATGATAATGAATGCCTGATTACACTGGAGCTAGTAGAAATTATATATTTCTTGTTCACTTTTGTTTTAATTATATACAACAGAGAGCATGATATTCAGAGCATCAAAAAATCCCACTTACTCATTACTGCTCCTAACCAGCAGACATTTAACATATGCTGTTTGTGAAGGACTTATATGTTCACAGGTGCTCTGCTACCTTCCAGGAGGACAGAAATGGGGATAACAAAGAAATATATGGCTTGTTGTCCGCCCTCAGGGAACTTATAACTAAGTTAACGAATTAAGAAACACATGATATACAGGAGGTGATTAGCATACAGGAAGTTGAGGCAGCTATGATGTGATATAGTCTGAAATCCAGACTTTGCTGCTTATCAGCTATGTCAGCTTGACAAGTTATTTAACCTCTCTGAGCTTCCTTTTTCTCACTTGTAAAAAGAATGGCAAAGCCTATCTAAAAATCATGTCATAATATTGTAATGAGCTACGGTCTGGGAAAACCTTAAGGTGGTTACTTGTATGATTTCTTTGTGCTAGATAGTCAAGAAAGGCTTCATGGATCTGTGGGACTTGGGTTTGGCTTTGGGGAGGGAACCGGATTGAGAAAGTGGAAAGCCAGAGGAGGAAACCGTTCATACAGAGCTCCTCACAGGCAATGTCGTGTGACATAGTTTGTCTTTGCACTCTCATGTTCTGACCCCTGTCCTTACCCTAAAGCCCTTCTTCAGGATCCTATCTTTGAGGGACTGCCACATTCTCAACCAGGACCTACCTATCCACTCCACATAGGGCCAGTCCCCCTGTGGCTTCCCGGGAAGCTGCTCTCTCTTCCAGTAAGCCAAAGGAAGTGGGCCTCCATTTTCTAGTCTGTGAAATGGGGATGGTATCTCCTACCTTGCCTTCCTTAAGGCTTATTGTGAGAAGCAACTGAGATCATGTATGTGGACGTACTTGTAATTGTGAGGTTCTATCTAAGATGTGATGATTATAAATTGATCTGCTGATTGAATTAAATTAGATGATGCATGGAAAGACAGGCTTAACACAATATCTAGCCCATAGGCCCTTTTTGAAAGCATTTGAAAGTCATTACTATTCAATGGAAAAAGTAAAGGGAGATAATCTTTGAGGTCTTTGTCCTTCAGTAGGAAAGTTTTCAGCTTTTGAAGATACCAATCTAGAGTCTACGATGCAGGTTTGGTAATCAACTCAAAGGAATGACTGTTGAGAGATGGGGTCTGACCCAGTAGGAGGGAGGAGCAGCACCTCGACCTAGGGTGGCGGAGATACTTGTGAAGTGACAGAGCCTGACAGTCCTTGCCAGTCACTGCAGGCCGCCACCTCCCTTCCTAGGCAGACAGCTGGGCGAATGTTAACAGTCACCACCTGTTGAGTCAGGGTTTCCCAGTTGGTGGATTATTCACTCATCCTCTTTTCTGTCTGAACTTTGTCTCTCTTTGGCAGTTTCCCCAGTACCTCTACTAGGGCATGCGAAAAGGAAGAAATAAAAATCAGTTTGCCCTCACATTAGGAGCACTAGCAAAACATTTTGCAAATGTATTCTTAAATGTCTGAAATGAAGTCTACATCTCATGTGAAGCTGCCACCAGCCTTGTGGTGGTCGAATCAGACTGAGAGGGTTTGAATCCGTTTTGATTACTGAGTAGACATGTGACTGAGGCAAGTCATTTGAACTTTCTGAACTTCACCTTCCTCATCTGCGTGCTAAGTGAAGCCACGTACGTTAACTGAGCCTAGAGTACATATTCAACAGGTATTCATTATCTTTATGCATCCGTAATATTTAATATAGGCTGGGCGTAGAGGTTCATGCCTGTATTCCCAGCACTTTGGGAGGCCGACGTGGGCAGATCTCTTGAGCCTAGGAATTCAAGACCCGACTGGGCAACATGGTAAGGCCTCATCTCTACAAAAACATAAAAATTAGCCAGGTGTGATGGTGCGCACCAGTAGTCCCAGCTACTTGGGAGGCTGAAGCAGGAGGATCACTTGAGCCCAGGAGGCAGAGGTTGCAGTGAGCAGAGATCACACCACTGCACTCCAGCCTGGGTGACAGAGCGAGACCCTGTCTCAAAAACAAAAAAGTATTTAATATAGCTGAAAGGACTTTGGCAGGATAAATTTTAAGGCACGCAAAGTTGAAAGCCTCTGGCCCAAAGGCTATTGAGTGAGACAAATACATTATTTTTCTTTACAATTATTTACATCTGGGGGCAGGAATTTTATGCATCATCATTTATTAATAATAGTTATACAGTGGACTGGCGCCAGCTTAGCTGGGTGTTCTTGTGAGAGCTGACAATTAAAAAAAAAAAAAACTGTTTTACTATAAAAGTAGAAAACAAAAGTATGTTTGAAGCTTGCAGATAATAGAAAAGAGTACAAAGGTAAGGGGGAAGATCTCGGTATCTCATCACTCACATAACCACCATTGACATTTTATTTTCGTTTTTTCCAGTCATGTGCATGTATATGACCAAAGGGAAAAACCCGTAAATACTGTCATCTTGTCTTCAGTTTTGTACCTTTTTGATTTTTCATTATATCGTGAATATTTTTCTTGTCACCAAATGATCCTCAAAGACATGATTCTTAACGGCTCTATAATGTAGATATGAAATAATTGAACCATACTCCTGTGCCAGGCATTTAACTTCCTGTTTTTGCTATTGTAAATAATTCTGTATTAACATATCCGTAAATCTTGGTGGCATCTCATATTTGTTTCTGGGGGATTCTGTATATTAATCGCTCTGTGGTGGAGTCTAGCAGGGAGCTTCAGACTTCTGGAATTGCCTGGCATTCAGGATGCTGGTGTGGCTGCTGTTCCCTTACAGTGTCCATCAGTCGTCCTGAAGGGGTGCCCTGAAGGATATGCAGCATCTTGACTTTCCTCGTTTGTCTTCGTATCAAGACTGATCGAGCTTACGGTCTGTTAGCATTACTTTCCTGTTTTTATGTTTTCCTGTGTACCACCAGAATCTGACCAACACATTATCCCGCATTCTTGAGGTCTCGAAACAGATACACCCTTTAAAAGCCCAACCCTGACCCCCCATCACAAGACCTTCTGCAAATGCATGCCCAAGAGAAAAGTTTTCTGAAAGCAGATTTCAAACTGTTAGGGCCAGAAACTGAAGTCAGCCGCAAAGGTCCTGCTCTCCCACGGGACTTGCGCAACTCACGCTCACGCTTGCTGGTTGCTTTTCCTTTGTATTTAGAACTGGATAGATTGACGACAGGCAATTCAACTATTTAAGTGTAACCAAGTTGAACCTTTATTCCAGTTTCTTTAAGGATTTCAGTTGTTTCCGACCCAATTTTCTTTCCTGGAAAGCAGAGCTATACATTTTCTTTTCCTCTCTGTCTCTGCGCTATCTCCGTGTCCCTAGGACTGCTGAATAACCAACCTAGTCCCTGGTAACCGTGTGTAACAGACATCAACATCTTAAACTATAAAAATAAGTAAATAAATACCATGGTCTTATCTTGCCCCTTTTTTGATGACTTTCTTCCCAGCAGTATCGCCACATATGATCCTTGCATGAGTGTGTTTGTGGAGGGGAAGGAGGCGGAGGGAGAACTGTAGGATCAGGTAGGAGGCATGAAGTGCAGTGACCGCTTAAGCCAGCGATGTTTAGAGCAATTTGGTCTGAAAGCTTTCCATGAATTTTCTCTCCTCCCGTCCTTGTTTCTGTTACAGGAAAGTTGCCACCTCACGTTCCTCTATTTGCTCAATTCACACTCCCACACTGGGGTTAAAGAAATCATTTGCAATTTGTAAAGAGATTTAATTGGTGATGCTGAAGGTTGCCACTGTCCACCCGAACGCCCTTCCCGTCCACCAATAAAACAAAAACACAAAAGAAAAAAGACTTTTCCGTTTTTCACGTCACCTCTGTGAGAAAGTAAATCCTAGGAGCTGTCTTTAAATCTGTCAGAGTAAAGACGTTAGGAGCGTATGGAAGAGATATGTGCAAAGAACATTCTTCAAGTTTAGTACCGCGTAGCAGAAGGCTATCGTTAACCACGTATTCTAATGATGTATGTGAGGGAACCTCCGCACGTGCTGAGCTCTCTGCTCGATTTCTGAGTGTAGCTTCTACCCTTTAGGCAGGGAGGCGTGAGAGAGAATACATTCTGATGTACCAAACAAGGTGAGAAAGAAGAAGACAACCTCTATGGAAGAATGGCGCCATATCTTCAAAGGGGAAAAAACAACTCAACTTGGATTCTTTCTTCCCACAACTTGCTGCCTGGTCTTAAGGGCCCTGATCTTGAACTGGGAGAGGAGCAGACAAAACAGAAAGGGACAGATAGAAGGTTTCGTACCTCCCTCACCCCAACCCACAGCTCTATCAAAAGGAGAATGAGCCTAGATCCAGTAGGACTGAGCCTAGCAGACACCAACATGGGACCAGAGGTGTCGCAGCTCTTGCGTTCTGCTCCATATGTTTCCCCTCCCAGCCTTCCTCCCTGCTGCGCTCGACCTGTGCAGAGGCCTCGTTTGTCCCCACACAGCCTGACATCACTTTCTACTCGGTACACCCACCAACGTTCATTGAGGGAGGCAGCAGAGTGTAGAGGTTATGAACAGATCCGGACGTCAAGCAGCCCAGTTTCAATCTGGGTGACCCTGAACCCCTGCGCCTCCATTTTTTTCACCTCCAAAATGAAGGTAATAATATCCCTACCTCGTAGGGTGACTGTGAGCCTTGCTTTGCAGTGCTGCTGTGATCAGCACATGTTTGACGTTACTCTTATTCCAGCCTTGGACACACGGGCCTAGGTTCTGGAGACACGGTGGTGATTAATAAAGACTTGGTTTCTGCTCCAACGTGGAGCTGGCTCCCTGTCCTCATGCCTTTCACTTACCAAAACTTGCTATCCTGTTTCATTCTATCAGGACTCATTCTCTGCCTACAGGTCAGTGTAACCGTGAATTGGCTTGAGGCAATTTATTTGTATGGTTCCAGCAATTTTCTGGAGACAAGACCTTTTTTTGGAAGGATTGGCTCCAGGGCAGGCTTGGGAGGAGAGTCTGGTAGGAGTGGGGCACAATGAATGGTACAGAGAACTTCATGGTCTCCAAAAAGCTCAACTGGAAAATCAGGAGCCACTTTGTCTTCCCTTTAGAGAGGGATGGGCCTCTGTATGTGTCTGAGGTCACCTTTGCTCTATAGATGCCTAAGTCAGGAAGGTGGACTTCTCATGGACTAATATTTCCTTTGCCCTATTGGATATATTACCCTGCCCACATATTATATGCTCATACCCAGAACTTGCTCTTTCCCTCCAGTTATAGCCCCTGCAACATTATTGCTTTTCTCCTGCCAATGCTTCCTTCCCCATCTCCTCCCCGCCCTCTCTCTATGCCCCTGCCCCCATGCATCTGCCTTCTTCCAGCTGTTTCACCACATTTTCTGCTGTGAATTAACTGCATGTGTGCACTTCACTCTGAAACCCATAGTTCCATCTGAAAAAATCCACATCCCAATGCAGCACCCTTGAAAAAGTCAATGATTGCAAAGGGACCTTGTTAGGATATCCCCATCCCAGCATGTACAGAGCTCCAAAGAAGGATTAGAGAGGGAACTGCTGTCAAGAATGGACAGAAGCTGGCTCATGGTGAGTGCTCTTGTGTCCACTGAAGGCTCAAAGAAGCTTCCTTCCCAGACATCTCAGTACTAATTTACTGTGTTTCCACTGCTGGAGCTAGAAGTTTGTCCTTTTTATAAGGGCAGGAGTTGGTGGTACCTGCTTGGTCATTAATGAATTTGGAGCATGTAAGGGTATTAGCAGATTTAATAAAGCTGACAGATTGAGTTTAGAGAAGTGAAAATAACTTCTTCCTCCAGGCGGGGTTAGAGACACTCAGGCAAAGGAAACAAATTTCAGTGCTGTGTGAAATGGTCTGACGTGGACATGGATACCTGTATAGGTAAAACCAAGATCTAAACAAAAGTTACCCCTTTTGGAGACAGAATGTCCTTCCCCAGAAAGGTTCATGATAATCCTACCAGGGGTAAATGCAAAAGCAGTTGTTTAGAATGGAGAATGGTAACTTTTATAGAGCTAATATACATATAGATAAATACACAAAAATAATGTTATCCTTAAAGTACCATTTTCTTTCTGTAGAAAATGTAGAAATGCAGAAAAAAATAAGGTAACCATTTGCCATCTCACCACTCACAAATTAGTTTCCACTTCTTTGTATTTTCTTTCTTTATGTGCATGTATATACATTTTCACCAAGTTTATAGCATATCACATGGACAATTTTACAACCTACATTTCTAAATTTATCAATAATGAACATTTACTTACGTTATTAAATAGGTTTTAAAAATACATTTTATCAGTGCATGATAGATGCAGATGTTTTTCGGCACCTGTGATATTTGCATATACTCATATAATGTATAGTGATCAAATCAGGACAATTGGATATCCATTGCCTCAAATGCTTTTCTTTATTGTGTGAGCACTCAAACTCTTCTCTTAGCTACGTTGAAATATATACAATAGATTACTGTTAACTCTTGTCAACCTACTAATGAAACTCTATTCTAAGTTTGTTCTTGTATCCAATAATCAACCTCTGTGCACCCCTAACCCTGCCTGGCCTCTGGCAACCAATCTGCTATCTTCATAAGATCCACTTTTCTAACTACCTTATACCAGCGAGGACACGTGGTGTTTAACTTTCTGTGTCTGGGTTATTTCACTTTACGTAGTGACCTCCAGTTTCATCCACATTGCTGCAAATGACAAGATTCCATGCTTTGTATGGCTAAATAGTATTCCATTATGTATATATACCACGGTTTCTTTATCCATTCATCTGATGATAGACACTAGGTTGATTCTATATTTTGACTATTGTAAATAGCACTGAAATAAATCAGTATAGGTTTTGGTATATTGATTTTCTTTCTTTCGAATATATACCCGGTAATGGGATTGCTGGATTATATGGTAGCTCTGTTTTTACTTTTCTGAAGAACCTCCATACCGTTTTCCACAACTTTGGTACTAATTTACGTTCCCACTAACAGTATACTAGGGTTCTGCTTCCTTCATATAATCACCAACATCTATTATTTTTTGTCTTTTTGATAAAAGCAGTTTTAACTGGGGTGAGATGATATCTCACTGGTTTTGATTTGCATTTCTCTGATGATTAGTGATGTTCATCATTTTTTTTCCATATAACTTTTGGCCATTTGTATGTCCTCTTTGGAGAAATGTCTAGTCAGATATTTTGCCTATTTTGTGATCAGATTATTTGTCTTTTTGCTATTGAGTTCCTTATGTTATATAAATTCTTTATATTATGGTTCTTAATCACTTGTCAGATGGAGAGTTTGCAAATATTTTCTCCCATTGTCCTGCCAATGCTTTTCTCCTGCCAATGCTTCCTTCCCCATCTCTACCCCACCCTCTCTCTATGCCCCTGCCCCCATGCATCTGCCGTCTTCCAGCTGTTTCACCACGTTTTCTGCTGTGAATTAACTGCATGTGTGCACTTCACTCTGAAACCCATAGTTCCATCTGAAAAAATCCACACACATCCCAGTGCAGCACCCTTGAAAAAGTCAACGTTTGCAAAGGGACCATTCCACAGGTTACAGCCCATTCTGTAGGCTGCCTCTTCAGTTTGTTGATTGTTTCCCTTGCTGTGCAAACGCTTTTTAGCTTGATGTGATTCCATTTGTCTATTTTTACTTCTGCTGCCTGTGCTTTTGAGGTTTTCCTTAAAATAAACCTTCGCCCAGACCGGTGTCCTGGAGCATTTCCCCAGTGTTTTCTCCTAGTAGTTTCATAGTTATGAGCCTTAGATTTAAGTCTTTAATCCATTTTGACTTGATTTTCCTACATGGTGAGAGATAGCGGTCTAGTTTCATTCTTCTGCATACTAATTTCCTAGCACCACTTACTGAAAAGACTGTCCTTTCCCCAGTCTATGTTTTTGGCACCTTTGTCAAAAATCAGCCAGCTAAAAATGCATGGATTTATTTCTAGGTTCCATACTCTAATAGTCTTATGTGCTTGTTTTTATGCTAGTAGCATGCTGTTTTGCTTACTGTGGCTTCATAGTATATTTTGAAGTCAGGTAATGTGATGCCTCCAGCTTTGACTTGGAATCTTCTGTAGTTTCATATAAATTTCAGGACTTTTTTTCTGTTTCTATGTAGAATGTCACTGGTATTTTGATAGAGATTTCATTGAATATGTAAATTACTTTGGGTAATATTGACATTTTAACAGTATCAGTTCTTCTAATCCATGGGCATGGAATAACTTTGCAATTTTTTTGTGTGATTTTCAATTTTTGCAGTATTTAATAATTGTCCTTGTAGAGATCTTTTACTTCTTTAAACTTATGCCTACACATTTTACATTTTTGTTTTTAGCTATCATAAATGAGTTTGTTTTCTTGATTTCTGGTTCAGATTGTTTGCTGTTGGTATATATAAATACTCCTGGCGTCTGTACATTGGTTTTGTATACTGCAACTTTACTGAATTCATCCATTCTAGCAACTTTTTGGCAGCATCATTATGGTTTTCTAAATATAGGATCATGTCATCTGTGAACAAGGCTAATTTGGCCGCTTCTGTCCAATTTGGATGCTTTTTCTTTCTCTTGCCTAGTTGCTCTGGCTAGGACTTCCAATATTATGTTGAATTAAAGTGTTACCATGATGGCTATTCTCATCATATTCCAGATGTTACAGGAAAAACACTCCATGTCCATCGGGTATGATTTAACTGTGTGTTCGTCATATATGGTCTTTACTATTTTGATGTATGTTCCTTCTATACCTGGTTTGTTGAGAGTCTTTATCATTAAGAGATGTTACATTTTCCCACATGCTTTTTCACCATCTGTGAAATCATCATACCGTTTTCATTCTTGGTTCTGTTAACGTGATATATCATGTTTACTAATTTGCATATATTAAACCATCCTTGAATCCTTGGGATGAATCTCACTTGATCATCGTGAACGGTCTTTTCAATTTGTTGCTGAATTATGTTTGCTAGTATTTTGTTAAGGACTTTTTTGTATCTATGCTTATCATGAATATTGGCCTGTGGTGTTTGGATTGAATAGTTTGAATTGAATTACTATTAGTTCTTGCTTAAATACTTGGTAGAATTCAGCAGTGAAGGCAGCAGATTCTGAACTTTTCTGTATAAGAGACTTTTTATTACTGCTTCAGTCTCATTACTTGTTGTTGGCATGTTATGACTCCATGGCTCAATCTCGGTAGATTATATGTGTCTAGGAATTTGTTCATTTCTTCTAGGTGTTCCAATTTGTTGGTATATAGTTATTCATAATAGATTCTAAGGATCATTTGTATTTTCTGTGGTATCAGTTGTTTTGTGATTTTTAATGACTGCCTAATACTTCATGCCACAGATGTACACTAATTTCTTTAATCAGTCCCTGCTGTGGGACTTTAAAGTCTTATTTGTTTTTGCTGTCATGGAAACTCTTTGACAATGTACTGGTTAATCATCTATAATTAAAAGCACTTTGTAAATAGGGAAGCTTTTATACTTGATTGGAATTTAGGAACAGAGGAAGATTCACTGAATCTTTTTTTTTTTAAATAAAACTCCCCCACTTGGTAAATAATGAAACAAACACCCCATGATAAAGGCTGGATATTATTACGTAGAGAAGATACTGAGTTCCTCAACTGGAAAGGAAAATAACTTCAATAATATTTGTATTTTGAAGAGAAAGGCAAATTTTATATACTTCATAAATAATTTAGAAGAACAATACTGAGATATATTACTTGGGGTCTTAGGCTGTGAACTCCGTATCTGAGCCTTCTTTGTGGCCTAGGGATTATAGAGCCTGTGCTCTGTATGGACCCCAGGCCAACATTAATAGCCATCCGTACCCAAATGAGGCTTGTCCATCCTCTTGAGAAAGCATGTGAGATCAAGAGTCATTAATTGAAAGTTAACAAAATAAGTTCTAACCCAACCCAAAAATTAAGCTTTTATTTCTACTTATGGCCAAGAAATTTCAGGTAACCTCCAAACCACCAACAAGGGATGCATATACAAACATACAGACATGACTTGCATGCAAGCAGGATCATTTTCAAGTCAAATAAGCCTAGAGGGCTCAATTATAGGATTCCTGCCTCACATGAGGTATGGCTTAGCACTGCCTAATATCCTAAGCAACAGGAAACAGGAGGAACATTCAATAGTATCTATGAAAAGAGTTGGAAGCCCAAAAGGTGGACAGAAGCAGAGGATTGCCCTAGTGCCTCATGCAGAAAGCAGGGGAGGGGAGGAGCCTCCTTTCCTCAAGCACTTTCAGTCCCCACTGACATGGCACCAGGATTAGTGGTATAAAACCACCAGGAGCAAGGATGCACCAGCAGATAAACTCCTCTTCCTCTTAGTTCTGTATGTTACTCAGGAGCCATGAGGCTTCCTGGACCTTTGTTTTTTATGATTTACATTTTATATATATATATTATAGCACTTAAGTTCTGGGGTACATGTGCAGAATATGCAGGACTGTTGCATAGGTACCTACATGGCAGTGTGGTTTGCTGCCTCAGTCCTCCCATCACCTCTATGTAGCATTTCTCCCCATGTTATCCCTCCCAACCTCCCTACCCCCTGCTGTCCCTCCCCATTCCCCCACAACAGACCCCAGTGTGTGACACTTCCCTCCCTGTGTCCATGTGTTCTCATTGTTCAACACCCACCTATGAGTGAGAACATGTGGTGTTTGATTTTCTGTTCTTGTGTCAGTTTGCTGAGAATGATGGTTTCCATATTCATCCATGTCCCTACAAAGGACACAAGCTCATCAGTTTTTATGGCTGCATAGTATTCCATGGTGTACATGTGCCACATTTTCCTTGTCCTGTCTATCATTGATGGGCATTTGGGTTGGTTCCAGGTCTTTGCTATTGTAAACAGTGCCACAGAGAACCTACGTGTGCTTGAGTCTTTATAATAGAATGGTTTATAATCCTTTGGGTATATACCCTGTAATGGGATTGCTGGGTCAAATGGAATTTCTATTTCTAGGTCCTTGAGGAATTCCCACACTGTCTTCCACAGTGGTTGAACTAATTTATACTCCCACCAGCAGTGTAAGAGTGTTCCTATTTCTCCACATCCTCTCCAGCATCTGTTGTCTCCAGATTTTTTAATGATCGCCATTCTAACTGGCGTGAGATGATGGTATCACAATATGGTTTTGATTTGCATTTCTCTAATGACCACTGATGATGAGCATTTTTTCATGTTTGTTGGCCTCATATATGTCTTCTTTTGAAAAATGTCTGTTCATATCCTTTGCCCACTTTTGAATGGGTTTGTTTGTTTTGTTCTTGTAAATCTGTTTTAATTCTTTGTAGATTCTGGATATTAGCCCTTTATCAGATGGGTAGATTGCAAAAATTCTTTCCCATTCTCTTGGTTGCCGGTTCACTCCAATGATTGTTTCTTTTGCCGTGCAGAAGCTCTGGAGTTTAATTAGATCCCATTTGTCTATTTTGGCTTTTGCTGCCAATGCTTTTGGTGTTTTAGTCATGAAGTCCTTGCCTGTGCCTATGTCCTGAATGGTTTTGCCTAGATTTTCTTCTAGGGTTTTTATGGTGTTAGGTCTTATGTTTAAATCTTTAATCCATCTGGAGTTAATTTTAGTGTAAGGTGTCAGGAAGGGGTCCAGTTTCTGCTTTCTGCACATGGCTAGCCAGTTTTCCCAACACCATTTATTAAACAGGGAATCCTTTCCACACTGCTTGTTTTTATAAGATTTGTCAAAAATCAGATGGTTGTAGATGTGTGGCATTGCCTCCAAGGCCTCTGTTCTGTTCCATTGGTCTATATCACTGTTTTGGTACCAGTACCATGCTGTTTTGATTACTGTAGACTTGTAGTATAGCTTGAAGTCAGATAGCATGATGCCTCTAGGTTTATTCTTTTTGCTTAGGACTGTCTTGGCTATGTGGGCTCTCTTTTGATTCTATATGAAGTTTAAGGTGTTTTTTTTTCCAGTTCTGTGAAGAGGGTCATAGGTAGTTTGATGGGGATAGCATTGAATCTATAAATTACTTTGGGCAGTATGGCCATTTTCACAATATTGATTCTTCCTAACCATGAGCATGGAATGTATTTCCATCTGTTTGTGTCCTTTCTCATTTTCTTGAGCAGTAGTTTCTAGTTCTCCTTGAAGAGATCCCTTACGTTCCTTGTGAGCTGTATTCCTAGGTATTTTATTCTCTTTGTCGCAATTGTGAATGGTAGTTCGTTCCTGATTTGGCTCTCTTTAAGTCTGTTATCGGTGTATAGGAATGCTTGTGATTTATGCACAATGATTTTGTATCCTGAGACGTTGCTGAAGTTGCTTATCATTTTCAGGAGATTTTGGGTGGAGATGATGGGGTCTTCAAAATATACAATCATGTCATCTGCAAATAGAGACAATTTGGCTTCCTCCTTTCCTAATTGAATACCCTTTATTTCTTTTTCTTGCCTGATTGCTCTGGCTACAACTTCCAATACTATGTTGAATAGGAGTGGTGAGAGAGGGCATCCTTGTCTAGTGCCAGATTTCAAAGCGAATGCTTCAAGTTTTTGCCCTTTCAGTAATATGCTGGCTGTGGGTTTTTTATTTTGAGATATGTTCTTTCGATACCTGGTTTATTGTGAGTTTTTAGCGTAAAGAGCTGTTGAATTTTGTCAAAGGCCTTCTCTGCATCTATTGAGATGATCATGTGGTTTTTGTCTTTGGTTCTGTTTATGTGGTGGATTACGTTTATAGACTTGTGTATCTTGAACTAGCCTTGCATCCCTGGATGAAGCCTACTTGATTGTGATGGATAAGCATTTTGATGTGCTGTTGCAATTGGTTTGCCAGTATTTTATTGAAGATTTTTGCTTCTACGTTCATTATGGATATGGCCTGAAGTTTTCTTTTCTTGTTGAGTCTCTGCCAGGTTTGGTATCATTATGATGTTGGTCTCATAAAATGATTTGGGAAGGATTCCCTCTTTTTGGTTTGTTTGGAATAGTTTCAGAAGGAGTGATACCAGCTTCTATGTCTGGTAGAATTCAGCTGTGAACCCTTCTGGACCTGGGCTTTTTTTGATTGGTAGGCTCTTAATTACTGCCTCAATTCAGCCCTTGTTATTGGTCTATTCAGGGTTTCGACTTCTTCCTGGTTTAGGTTTGGGAGTGTGCAAGTATCCAGGAATTTATCCGTTTCTTCCAGGTTTACTGGTTAATGTGCATAGAGATCTTTGTAGTAATCTCTGATGTTAGTTTGTATTTCTGTGGAATTGGTGGTGATATCCTTCCTTTGTTGTTTTTTATTAGATCTATTTAATTTTTCTCTCTTTTCTTTTTTATTAATCTGGCTAGCAGTCTGTCTATTTTGTTGATCTTTTCAAAAAACCAGTTCCTGGATTTCTTGATTTTTTGGAGGGTTTTTTTGTATCTATCTCCTTCAGTTCTGCTCTGATCTTAGTTATTTCTTGTCTTCTGCTAGGTTTTGAGTTTTTTTGATCTTGCTCCTCTAGCTCTTTCAATTTTGATGATAGGGTGTTGATTTTAGATCTTTGCTTCTCATGTGGGCATTTATTACTATAAATCTTCCTCTAGACACTGCTTCAAATGTGTCCCAGAGAGTCTGGTATGTTGTGTCTTTGTTCTCGTTGGTTTCGAAGAACATCTTTATTTCTGTCTTCATTTCATTGTTTATCCAGTCAACATTCAAGAGCCAGTTGTTCAGTTTCCATGAAGTTTTGCAGCTCTGAGTTAGTTTCTTAATCCTGAGTTCTAATTTGATTGCACTGTGGTCTGAGAGACTGTTTGTTATGACTTCCGTGTCTTTTGCATTTACTGAGGAGTGATTTACTTCCAATTATGTGGTCAAATTTAGAGTAGGTGTGTTGTGGTGCTGAGAAGAATGTATATTCTGTTGATTTGGGGTGGAGAGTTCTGTGGATGTCTATTAGGTTTGCTTGGTCCAGATCTGAGATCAAGTCCTGGATGTCTATGTTAATTTTCTGTCTCATTGATCTGTCTAATATTGGCAGTTAAAGAATCCCACTATTATTGTGTGGGAGTCTAAGTCTTATTGTAGGTCATTAAGAATTTGCTTTATGTATCTGGGTGCTCCTGTATTGGGTGCATATATATTTAGGATAGTTAGCTCTCCTTGTTGCAGTGACCATTTTACCATTGTGTAATGCCCTTCTTGTCTCTTTTTATCTTTGTTGGTTTAAAGTTTATTTTATCAGAGACTAGGATTGCAATTCCTGCCTTTTTTTTTTTTTTTGCTTTCCATTTGCTTGATAAATCTTCCTCCATCCCTTTATTTTGAGTCTGTATGTTCTTCCATGTGAGATGGGTTTCCTGGATACAGAACACTGATGTATTTTGACTTTTTATCCAATTTGCCAGTCTGTGTCTTTTGATTGGGGCATTTAGCCCATTTACATTTAAGGTTAATATTGTTATGTGTGAATTTGATCCTGCCATTTTGGTGCTAGCTGGTGGTTGTTTTGCCCATTAGGTGATACAGTTTCTTCATAGTGTTGATGGTCTTTACAATTTGGTATGTTTTTGCAGTGGGTGGTGCTGGTTGTTCCTTTCCATGTTTAGTGCATCCTTCAGGAGCTCTTGTAAGGCAGGCCTGGTGGTGACAAAATCTCTGTGCAATTGCTTGTTCATAAAGGATTTTATTTCTCCTTTGTTTATGAAGCTTAGTTTGGCTGGACATGAAATTCTATGTTGAAAGTTCTTTTCTTTAAGGATGTTGAATATGGCCCCAGTCTCTTCTGGCTTCTAGGGTTTCTGCTGAGAGATCTGCTGTGAGTCCTATGGGTTTCCCTTTGTGGGAAACCCTACCTTTCTCTCTGGCTGCCCTTAGCATTTTTTCCTTCATTGCAATCCTGGTGAATCTGACAATTATGTGTCTTGGGGTTGCTCTTCTTGAGAAATATCTTTGTGGTGTTCTCTGTATTTCCTGGACTTAAATATTGGCCTGCCTTGCTATTGCTAGGCTGGGGAAGTTCTCCTGGATAATATCCTGAAGAGTGTTTTCTAGCTTAAATTCATTCTCTCTGTCACATTCAGGTACATCTATCAAACGTAGATTAGGTCTTTTCACATAATCCCATATTTCTTGGAGGCTCTGTTCATTTCTTTTTACTCTTTTTTCTTTAATCTTGCCTTCTCATTTTTTTTCATTGAGTTGATCTTCAATCTCTGATATCCTTTCTTCTGGTTAGTCAATTCAGCTATTAAAACTTATGTATGCTTCATGAAATTCTTGTGTTTTTCAGCTCCATCAATTCATTTATATTCTTCTCTAAGCTGTTTATTCTCGGTAGCATTTCATCAAACCTTTTTTCAAGGTTCTTAGTTTCTTTGTATTGGGTTAGGACATGTTCTTTTAGCTCAGAGAAGTTTGTTATTATCCACTTTCTGATGCCTGTTTCTGCCAATTCGTCAGACTTATTCTCCATCCAGCTTTGTTCCTTTGCTGGTGAGGAGTTGTGATCCCTTGTAGGATGAGAGGCATTCTGGTTTTGGGTGTTTTCATCCTTTTTGCACTGGTTTCTTCCCATCTTTGTGGATTTATCTACCTGTGGTCTTTGTGGTTTGTGACTTTCAGATGGGGTCTCTGAGTGGACTTCGTTTTTGTTGATGATGAAATTATTTCTGTTTTTTAGTTTTCCTTCTAACAGTCAGATCCCTCTGCTGTAGGACTGCTCAGGTCCACTCCAGACCCTACTTGCCTGGGGATCACCTGTGGCAGCTGCAGAACAGTAAGGGTTTCTGCCAGTTTCTTCTTCTGTTATCTTCATCCCAGAAGGATACCCACCAGAATTCAGCCTGAGCTCTCCTTTGTGAGGTACCTCTTTGGATACACGTGGGTCAGGGAGCTGCTTGAGGAGACAGTCTGACCCTTACAGGAGCTCAAGTGCTGAGCTGTGAGCTCCGCTGTTCCATTCAGAGCTGCTGGGCAGATAAGTTTAAGTCTGCTGCAGCAGAACTCATAACTGCCTTTTTTCCCAGTGCTCTGTCCTGGAAAGGCATAGCTTTATTTATAAGTTCCTGATGTGCTGCTGCCATTTTTCAGAGATGCCCTGCCCAGCATGGAGGTAGCCTCCTCACAGTCTGCCAGCAGAGGTGTTGTTGAGCTGTCATGGGCTCTGCCCAGCTGCTGTGTGAACTTTCTTGTAGTTTTGTTTATAGAGATATAGTTAAAACTGCCTCAGTCATGGTGGACTGGCTCTGTAATGGCAGACTGCCTCTGTAGTGGCAGACTGCCTTGGTAGTGGCAGATTGCCTCGGTAGTGGCGGACACTCTTTCCCCAACAGAGCTGGACCATCCCGGGTCCAGCTGCACTTGCTGTGAAACTCTCAATCCAGAGTGTTTCAGATTGCTAGTCTTTGTGGGGGTGGAACCCACCAAGCCAGATCACCTGGCTCCCTGTTTCAGCCCCCTTTTTTCAGTTGAATGGGCAGCTCTGTCTCCTAGGCATTCCAGGAGCCAGCTGAAACGGTCACCCAGATTTGTGTGAGTTTTTGTGCAGAGACCTGCTGCGCCGGCTGAAACAGCCATGCTGGAAAGTCATGGCACTTTTCGGCCCAGGAATCTCCTGGTGTGTGGGCAGTAATAACTCATTTGGAAATGTGGTGAACACTCACCCTCTGTGTTGTTCTCACTGGGAACTGCACTCCAGAGCTGTTCCTATTTGGCTATCTTGGATCTGCCTCTCTGATTTACATTATTAACTATTCATAGTGATTTCCATACTGCTTCGTTTCTGCTAAACACATGTGAGACCAGGAAGGGGGAGAGGTGTGAAATCCACCTGCCAGCACTGCTCTGACTCCATCCTTGACACTGGTCTTCTGCAAGGATTCCTTGCCTGGCCCTTTCTAGCTCTCCCAGGATTGTTCTGCAGTGCTGCAAAAGGTGGTCATTCTCTGTTTCTTCACACACTGCTCATCTCCAGCCTTGTCCATTTCATTTACACGTAGCTCACTGGGCTATGGCATTTTCCTACATATGGAATATGTAGGAAATGACAATGGCATTTTCTTACATATGGAATATGTAGGAAAATGACAAGAAAAAAAGCAGGTACAAAGATAGGATGAAGAAAAAAGGGAAGAAAGGTGGGAAAGACTGGAACAGGAAGAGCTGCCTAAATTTCATGGTGCTCTGCCCTTCTGCCCTTCCTCATTGACCTGGCAGGCAGCAGAGCAGCAGTTTTCACCATCATACAACTGCCCTGCCAACTCTAGCTTGAAATCTGCTTGCATCAAAGATATGCTTGTGGTTGCACAAATATCCACACTTTATGAAATGCTTATCCTAAAATAAGGCTCTTGAACTGGAAGCAAAAAAGCTCAAATGTCAGTCTACAAGTAACATTCTTGGTGGGCTTCCTGGGAGAAACAAAGGTCAGACTTGGAAATAAATATGTTTAAATTTCCCACAACAAACTGAAGTGTGTCCTAATCCTTCCAACGTCAAAACTCTTCCCAGCTCTGATGGATACCCCCAGCATGCCCTCCCTTTCCTTGCTGGGGCCTATCATTTGAGAACTGTACCCAGGTGAGAGTTCATGGCCACTAAATCCAGCTTCACCTTCCCTCCTTACTGACCTGCCCACCAAGCCCAGGAGGACCTGACATCCTGATTGCAGCCCCCATAACAGGGCATTTAAATCAAACCTCCAAGATTATAAACCCCGCACTGGTAGTTTTAAATCTAACTTGGGTCTCAAAACATGTCAGAAATTCAGCAGACTGCACCTCAATATTCATCTCCTTCACATGTTCCTAATTCAGGCAGAGCAAAAGTTTAATTTGGAAGGAAAGCTGTTGCCCAAAGGAAGAAGCATTCACACGTTTTGTTACAGTTTTAAATGATGTTTGTATAGAAAGACAGCAAGAGTTTCCTGGGAAAAAGAAATGACTGCATTTCTGAGCTGTGCAGATGTCAGAGCCAGGGAGGCTTTGCCTGTCATCCTCTCTGGGCAGTAGCTCCTTGCCAGGTATATGGAGGCCATTCTCTGAAAACATTCAACCAGGTTTGGAAAACTTAATAGATATTTTTTCCATATTTCTGCTCATTTAATTGCTTTTCCCCAAGAAAAACCTCAAAATCTCAGCTTTCCCAGATTGAAACTGTCCTTGCACGGGAGGCTTGTGGCTGTGATGCTCAGTAACAAGTCACTTCTATTGTTATGTCAGCTTCCCCGTGAGGTTACAGTATGGCTTTCTCTGTCTGGACAGTTTCCAGACTGCTCAGTGTATGCTGGTGAGCTACTTATGTTTATGAGACTTGCAAAATCTAATTTGCACAGGCAATTTCTTTCCATGCCAACTTTTAGGAAGATGACGTGAAACTATGGGAACGGTATACAAGTAGGATCTATATCAAGCCCCAGTACCTGTGTCATTATAATTCTCTGCCCCCCCTACTACACACACACACACACACACACACACACGTATAACATGAAAGTCTCACAGCTGCAAGCATGTATATCATTCCTGACCATTTTACATGACAGTATTCAAACTAGTCCCCTTGGTGAAAACAGAATAACTATTGGTCTGGTATTCAGAAAAAAACGTTAGCCTGATTTCCTGAATAAATGGCTTGAGTCAACAGGTCAAATTCAGCTTGGTGCACCATTCATTAAAAATTCTAAATAATTAGATTTTGTATTGATAAGTCAGCCTCTCCATCTATCTTTTCACCATTTTTATCGCCAATGCGAATTCTGCCTGTTTTGAAGCCTAGCTCAATTCCCATTTCTGAGGGTCCTACCCTAAGATCAGTCCAGATCAATCACCATCTTCTCCAGATTCCTACAATTTATCATCATTCCAACTGTCTTGAACAACCCACTTACAATAGAGACTTTCTCTCCGACTCAGGTCATGTTCCTTAAAGTGGAGAACTAGTGTGTATTCCTTGCATAGCCTAACACAGTAATGAGCCTATGCAGGTGGGTACATTAGTAACACCCATCAACTGATGATTGAATTGATAGAATTACAGCAGCCTCGGTCAGCTCTGTGAATCTGTTTGGTGTGGTTGGGTGAGAAGCGCAAACCTTCCTTCCGCATATTATCTGCAGGTGATCTTGAAGAGAAACATACGTCGCTCCAGTTAACTTTAAGATGTGTACGGAAGTCTGGTAGACTGACAGTTAAAACTGAGACGGTAGAGGTCACATCATCCAACTTTCTTATTTTACAGGTTTCAATTAGGTGTATGTTTTCTTGTATAATTGTTCCGTCTGTGAGTCTGATGTTCTCCGAGGCTATACTTCTCAAACTTCAGTAAGCAACAGAATCAAAAATAGCTTTTTTAAGAGTCTTCCATTGGGCAGGTCCAAGCTGGGACCTGAGGATTTGCATTTCTAGTAAGCTCCCAGATAATGCCAGTGTTGCCAGTCTGTGGACCACACTTTGGGTAACTCTGCCACCTGCTCTCCACCCTAGGACAGGCCAGGTGGCACTCTTGGCTTCCCCAGCACCCTGGCTCTTCCTTTGCCATAGCTTATATCATACTGTATTTTACCATATTTTACATAGCTTGTTGCCCTGATTCCTACATTCTCGGATAGCAGGTATCACTATTATTCATCTTTGAATCTTGTTGTCTTAACACAAAATGTGCCCTTATTGTGGGTTCTCAATAAATGAAAGAGGAGGCGGCTCAATAAATTCCAGTCAAATTACACTGAGGTGAGATGTACAGATACTTCATTTAATCCACATGTTGAGTTTTGCTGCCATCATTCGACCCCCAAAAGAAAATTCATCACTAGTAATTGTCAGAATCTGGTTCTTAAGAAATCACTCTGATTTGGACAATACACAAAAAAGATCAGTGGACCCATAACTAGCCACTCCTAACAAGGTCATTCCAAGTCCCATGACAGGCACAATGCCAGCTGTTGGGAGCACGTTAGATCACAGAGCAGTCACCGTCCTCCAGGAGCACATGGCCCAATGAAGACAGAGCACACAGCTGAAAAGGGGACTCACTCAATACTGACTGCAGTCTTCTCAGTAAGGAACAGACTTGGGATCAAGGGCCTGAACCAAGTGGAGAATCTATAGTTTCCTGAGAGATCATTCAGACAGAAGGCAGCATGGACTAAAGGCCCTGGGGTATGACTGCCTGGGGCCCGGTCATGATGCCACTGCTTTCCATGTGTGTGAGCTTAGGGAAGCTACTTATTATTATTTATCTCCATTTTACAGATTAAACAGTAAGGTAGACTTGTGCCTCAGCGTTTAATCTGTAAAATGGAGAGAGTAAGAGCCCAGTACTGTCATCTACCAAGCACCCAATAAGGGCTGTTAGTATTCTTATCACCACTATTATTTGTATTATTTGGTTTTAGTCAGAGGACATCCAGTGCACCATGCAGGAGCAATAAGGAGCGCTTAGTTCTTGGAATAGTTCTCGTATGTGGCATATGCAAGGCAGCAGTGAACAGAGAGAATTCAATCTGGGGGTGTGAGAGAAGGAAGATACTCCGTGTTTATAGGATCTCACAGTATGCCAGGAAATTCTTGTCAAACTTGATTTTACTCTAACAATAACCAAATCTTTCTCTCTCCTATTTATCAGATGTGTCCCATCTATTTTTATGACCTAATTTACCACTGTAAAGGTCCAAAAAAACCTCTAAATTTTAATATTATCATTAGTAACATAAACTCAGCAGGTGAAAATTATGATAGTGGGTGCTTTGTAGCAGAGAAAAATAAGAAATGTCATACTGAGAAATGAACTGAGAAAATAACATGCCAAGAGCACCATAATACAATTAATCTTTACCAGCAATAGAGTTAGTATCATACGAGATAAATCAAACCGAATAATTCTGGATGCACATACATACATTTTAGAAAAGTATTTCACTTTAGTTTCTTCTGCTTGCTGCTCTATTTTTATTGGTTGAGGAGATTTTTCATGTTAGCACTTTGTCAGGCTATGTAAGGCGTGGACTTGAGTGGCTGTAGAAGTATGGGTTACATTTTCTACATACTGAGACAAAAACACAGCTATTTTTGAGATCAAGTATATTTTTTCATTTGATTATATCTCCAGTGGCATATAGTAAAAGTAAAAATACTACAGCTTAACAGTTTAGATAATGAACGGAGTTACTGCAAAGGATTTTTTTTCTCATTTTTAGATCATTTTTATTTAACATGGCTGTCACAAAACTAGACCAAAAGAAAGTCATTTAATTGCCAGCTTGAGACCACAATTTAAGCATGGTGTGAACTGTGATAGTCATTATTAGGTGATGATCCAGGCAGCAGTGATCCTCTTAGTATTGAATGGGAAACATTAAGAAATTGAAATTATTCTTTCTTATCAAAGTCTCTGTTTTTTATGTAGAATATTCTCTTTGGGGTCTATATATGTATCATAATCCTATTTTTCAAATAAGAATTAAACAACAATATATACATGTATGTATATATGCAAATACAAATATATCTTATATGTGTGAGGGGATTATATATACAGTATAAAAGGCAAATATCTGAATGATAACAGCATTTATATCTCAGTAGTCGAATTTCAGTTACTTTTTAATATTTATTTTATATATTTTCTACAGTGAATATATATTTTTACTTGTAATGAGAAAACCAATAAAGGTTATTACTAAGAAAGTCAACTAGAAAAAATGTCTTATATTTTGGACAAGAAAGAAAAGGAAAAAGGTTATAAGCTTATGGTTTGGTTTCCAAAAAAATTAAAAGTTAATACTTAAAACATTAAAAGCATTAATAATAGATACAAATGAAAAATTAACTTCCTTACCTCCTTCAGTCTACAAGGCTAAAGAAATTGTTATTTTAAAATGATACTACAATAAATGCATTTGGGGACCAAAAGGCTGTAAAATGTCCAAAGCGATTGCAGAGTTTGTTTTGTTTTTCACAATCCACTATATATATAGTGGAGACATACATTCCTCATAGACTTCCAGCTGACTCAGGCCCAGGGTACTGACCAAACCCTTATGGTGGCCAGCCATTTTCACCCATGAGGTCTGGCCTCTCTATATAGTAAAAAATTCATTTGATGTAATATGAGAGGGTCTACTATTTATATATATATATTTTTACAGTTGCATCTATGTACAGAGCACTGGGCCAGGTACTGAGGGCATTGCTGCTCTGTAGAGATGATAGGTAGAGCGATCATGTAAGTTCAAACCGTTATCTTTGAGGGTGAAAGGTGGCACTGTTGCTACTCCTCTGGGGACAACAGGTGACTGGAACCATGCAAGAGAGTCCAGAAAGGAGTATTCCCAGCCTGAATGCCACTATAGACATAACCAAACGAAACAATGCACTTGATCTCAAAAATAGCTGTGTGTTTCTCTTCAGTATGTAGAAAATGGAACCCACACTGCTGTAGCTCAAGTCCACAGCCTTCACAGCCCAAAACACCACCAATGTGAAACATCTCCTGAGGCTTCCCTTGTGCAGACCTTGACCACTGAAGGCTGCTGGAAAAGGGCCCAGGTGTTGAGAGCCCACGACCCTCAGCCTTTCTAAGACCTCAACTCCAGTGTTTTAAAATGTTAGAGGCAATAGTTCAATTCTTCATGATCTCTGATTCTGGTATCATCATTCTGCTAGCTGTGTAGACTCGACTTGTTTAAATGATTTTAACCTGCCTTTCGCTGCTTCACACAGAATCTTTCCATTCTTTCTTCGTAATGGCTTCCATTTCCACTTTTTTTCTCTCTTCCTGTCACCTCTGGGGTTCCACCTTATTGCCGCGTCCTTGGGGTATGGCTAGAGAAGCATCAGGGGCCTCCTTGCCTGAGCCTCTCCTCCTGCCCAGCCAATTCTGCATGTGGCCCAACCACGGTCTTTGGAGTGCAACTTTGACCTTGGCTCTCCCTACCCACATCCTTCAAATCAAGAGAGCATGGGTACCACCTCTCCTTCTTCATTGGCCCCAGACCATTCCTTTGAAATCCCTCCCCCCTGCACAGACCGTGGTTAGAAGTCTGTCCCCACAACAGCAGAAGCCAGCCAGCCTCCTCAGTCTCTGCAAAGGCTGCTCCTTGGCCAGGCCCTCGTGGCTTCCTGCCCTGCTCCTCTTCCCTTTCATGTCTGTGCAGGAACCACAGCTCACCAGGCCCGCCTGGAGCCTTGCTGGCTCCTGAATGAGCTGGGACTAGGCAGCCCTCAGGAGGGGTTTGGTCACAGAGCTCCATAGGCACTCAACATACATGCAGCCAGCAACCTAGTGCAGTGGTTAGGGCTCTGGAGCGAGACAGCATTGGTTCAGATCCTGAAGCTGCTTCTTACTAGTTGTGTGACCTTAGGCAAGTCATTAGCCTCATTATTCCTCATTTTCTTAACTTGTAAAATGAAAATGTAATAGCCTGATCTTGAGCACTTATGACAGTTAAGTGAATTCATATTTGTCAAGTGCTTATAGCACTTCTTGCATATAACAAGTACTGTACAGGTGTTTGTTAAATAATTATAACCAAAGGTGACCTGGAAAGAAGGCCACCAGGAGAAATGCTGTATCTGGATATCTCTGGCACCTAAATCACACTGAGTCTTCATTTGTCTTTAAAGGGTCCTTTGTGTGACCTGTAACTAGTTCTCACCTATTTTAATATTTGCAATTGGAAATATTAGAAAACATCGTTCTTGGAGTTGTCCAAAGACATAATACATGTGCTCCTGATCCAGCAATTGAACCCCAATGAGGTGGAACGTCTCAGCATGTAAAATACGGTCACATCGTGATGAACTTGGAGCCCCACACACCTGCTTTCAGATTCTCTCTCTGACACTGAAAACTGTTGGGCCTTTGAGGCTTCCTTTGTCCAGACCTTGACCATCAAAGCCTGCTGAAAAAGGGCAGAGACGGTGAAAGCCCACGACCCTTGGGATGGGCAGTGCCAACCCTTCCCAACTGATTAGATCAGCAAGGCCTTGGGATTTCTGCCCCACAGGAAATTCCCGAGACCCTGTTCACTCTTTAGGAATGGATGCATTCTTACGTCCCTGTAAGAAACCATAAAAAATTCTAGGCTGGGTACACTGGCTCACACCTGTAATCCCAGAACTTTGGGAGGCCAAGATGGGCAGATCACTTGAGGTCAAGTGTTTGAAACCAGCCTGACCAACATGGTGAAACCCCATCTCTACTAAAAATACAAAATTAGCTGGGTATGGTGGCGTGTGCCTGTAATTCCAGCTACAGCAAGCCAAGATTTTGCCACTGCACTCCAGTCAGGGTGGCAGAGCAAGACTCGGTCTCAAAAAAAAAATTTCTGAAGCTTAGTCACACATTCTCATCAATCCTTTCCTCATCTATCTGGTTTTTGTTTTTCTCCCTCTGCTTCCTCTTTCCTCTCTAATTCTTATTGGCATCAGAAATATAGGATAAGTGTATATTGTCTGTACCACGCTGGCTAATCTGAAGGGAAGGTCCAAGTCAAGGGAAAGGGCACAGAGCAGGCATGGAGTCAGGGAGCAGGAAGACACCGTGGAGGTCATCTGCTTCAGTCCTGCTTTGCACGGCACAGAGCAGGCATGGAGTCAGGGAGCGGGAAGACACCGTGGAGGTCATCTGCTTCAGTCCTGCTTTGCACGGCACAGAGCAGGCATGGAGTCAGGGAGCAGGAAGACACCGTGGAGGTCATCTGCTTCAGTCGTGCTTTGTACAAGTAGCATAAGTGAAACAAAGGAACACAGCAAGTCAGTGGCAAATAGAATCTGTCTCTTCTATGTCCAAATCATCACATTTTCAATATTGCAGGCCATTGTTTGTGGGTCATTCCTTCGCTTAGCCACTGGGTACTTGGTATGTGCAAGTCTCTGGCTCATAAAAGAAAGGATGAGGGGTATCTCCATTCTCCTTCCTCCCCCAATCACAGTTCTAATCGTCTGAGGAATAGTTTGAAGGTTATTGGCGACTGGCACATCATTTGATGGATTGCTTTTGACACTTTGCAAAAATGTGAGTAAAGGATGAGAATGTAGCTGACAGACATCTTGACAATTATCTATAGGGCCCCAGATTCATGAAGTGTGATGTTTAAGAGTAGGGCCTATGAGCAATTAGCAGAATTGAGCCAACAGCAAAAGAAGGCCATGGAACAAGAGGGCAGAGAAGAAAAGCGAGCCTTGTGGTATGCTGCTGGCAGAGTGGGAGGTGGCATGGTGAATCGTTCCAACGTAGGTCTTGTTGCCTGTCCCAGTCACCTTGCACTAGCAGCTGTGGCGACCACCAGGCCTTGGAGGGCCATAGGGGAAGTCACAGGGCGATGGTTTCTCTATCAGGGGGTGAGTGGTGTCACTCAATGTGTTACTTAAGTATCCAGCGACTGGCTACCCTTACATGTAGCTCTTCAAAACAACAGCTGTATGTCACTGGTTTCTTTTCTTGCTTTTTTAATTATGAGGATAATAGCAACAACAGTGACACAGAAAAATAGAAAATATCCACTGTTTGAACACAACCACAGTTATCATTTTGGCATAAATATTTTCGTATAATTTTAGTCAAAGTCTTATACAGAATCTTTCATGGATTCAGTACCCCAAGTATATATCACCACTTGTTCTGTATCCAATCAATCGTGTGAATCATAAAAGTGAGCAATGGTTGTAATAATGACGCCACAATATGCTCCTAGAAATTTATAGTTTTTGAAAGCACTGTCTTACTTAGATTTGGTCCTCACAGCAACCATGGGGAAGAGGCATAAGGTATTATCCATGTTTTTCATTAAGGAAAGTTAAGCCTTAAAGAAATGCTCTTCCTAAAGTTATCTAGTATGTAATAATGGTGACGGAATGAGAACACAGCTTCCATTCGGCCATTCTGCTTCACTTGCTTAGAAGTCGTTACTGTCTAAAGAAGGCAGTGGTTTTGTGGAGGAAACAAACAGGTGAAATGTGGTTTTTTTTACCCACATGTGTAGTAAGTGATGAACTGCCATATAAGTGGCATAGGAAATGTGTGCAGATAAGGAAGCCTTGCAAGTGGCCCGAAACAGATGCCTCCGAGAGATACGGGACTCGTGCTGTGTATAACATATAAGTAGGACGTGGTGAGGCAAGGAGAGGAGAAAGCTTCCTTTTTTTTTTGTTTGTTTTTTGAGACGGAGTTTCACTCTTGTTACCCAGGCTGGAGTGCAATGGTGCGATCTCGGCTCACCACAACCTCCGCCTCCTGGGTTCAGGCAATTCTCCTGCCTCAGCCTCCTGAGTAGCTGGAATTACAGGCACGCGCCACCGTGCCCAGCTAATTTTTTGTATTTTTAGTAGAGACGGGGTTTCACCATGTTGACCAGGATGGTCTCAATCTCTTGACCTCGTGATCCACCCGCCTCGGCCTCCCAAAGTGCTGGGATTACAGGCTTGAGCCACCGTGCCCGGCCAACATCTAAAGTTTTAAATCAGAGATAGATGAGGGAAAAGTCACATGTTAGAAAACTGACGTGGTGGTATTAGGTAAGATAGAGTGGAAGAGGAAGAGTCTAGAGGCAGAGACAACGTAGGAGGTTCTTGCGGCGGTCGAAGTGGTCAAAGTGTGAAATCAGCTGGGTACAGGGGCTCATGCCTGTAATCCCAGTGCTTTAGGAAGCTGAGGCAAGAGGATTGCTTCAGCCCAGGAGTACAGGAGCAGCCTGCTCAACATAGTGAGGCCGCATCTCTAAAACAAAGTACGAAACAAGTAGAACTGAGAGTAAAGCACCAGGAGTGCAAATGGGAACACGGCATGAGAGACATCTCACAGACACTGGATAGAATTTGGATTTAAAGATGTCTTAAAAGCACTTAGGGGACAGTAGAGAATGAATCAAAGATAAAATGAGGGTTTGAGCGCTGGCAAGTGGAAGAATAATGCTGGCATTAATAAAAACTGAAAAATTAAGAGGATGCAGTTTGATGAATGAGATGAACTGGGTTTTAGACATAAAATTATAGAATTTTAGAAAACTCCATCAGGAAGGACGTGGACTCAGATGTTTTGGTTTTTTTTTTTTGGCAGGGTGTGGAGGGGATATAAAGACATTTCTTTTTTTTTCTTCTTTCTTTTTATTTTATTTATTTATTTTTTTTAAGATGGAGTGTTGTTCTGTTGCCCAGGCTGGAGTGCACTGGCACGAATTCAGCTCACTGCAAACTCTGCCTTCCTGGTTCAAGCAATTCTTCTGCCTCAGCCTCCCAAATACTAGATTATAGATGTGTACCACCACGCCCAGTTAATTTTTGTATTTTTTTAAATTACACTTTAAGTTTTGGAGTACATGTGCAGAATGTGCAGGTTTGTTATATAGGTGTACACGTGCCATGATGGTTTGCTGCACCCATCAACCTATCATCTACATAAGGTATTTCTCCTAGTGCTATCCCACCCCTAGCCCTCCACCCCCAGAGAGGCCCCAGTGTGTGATGTTCCCTTCACTGTGTCCATGTGTTCTCGTTGTTCATCTCTCACTTATGAATGAGAACATGCGGTATTTGGTTTTCTGTTCTGTCAGTTTGCTGAGAATGGTGGTTTCCAGCTTTATCCATGTCCCTGCAAAGGACGTGAACTCATCTTTTTTATGGCTGCATAGTATTCCATGCTGTAAATGTGCCACATTTTCTTTAACCAGTCTATCACTGAAGGGCATTTGGGTTGGTTTCACGTCTTTGCTGTTGTGAACAGTGCCACAATGAACATACATGTGCATGTGTCTTTATAATAGAATGATTTATAATCCTTTGGGTATATACCCAGTAATGGGATTGCTGGGTTAAATGGTATTGCTAGTTCGAGCTCCTTGAGGAATCTATCTTCCACAAATGACTGAACTAATTTAGATTCCCAACAACAGTGGAAAAGCGTTCCTATTTCTCCACATCCTCTCCGGCATCTGTTGTCTGCTGACTTTTTAATGATCACCATTCTAAGTGGTGTGAGATGGTACCTCACTGTGTTATTGAATTGCATTTCTCTAATGACCACTGATGATGAGCTTTTTTTTCATGTGTGTTGGCTGCCTAAATGTCTTCCTTTGAGAAGTGTCTGTTCTTATCCTTTACCCAGTTTTTGATGGGGTTGTTTTTTCTCGAAGATTTAAGTTCCTTGTAGATTCTAGATATTAGCCCTTTGTCAGATGGTTAGATTGCAAACATTTTCTCCCATTCTGTAGGTTGCCTGTTCATTCCAACGATAGCTTCTTTTGCTGTGCAGAAGCTCTTTGGTTTAATTAGATCCTATGTGTCTCTTTTGGCTTTTGTTGCCATTGGTTTTGGTGTTTTAGTCATGAAGTCCTTGCACATGCCTGTGTCCTGAATGATATTGCCTAGGTTTTCTTCTAGGGTTTTTATGGTTTTAGGTCTTATGTTTAAATCTTTAATCCACCTTGAGTTAATTTTTGTATACGGTGTAAGAAAGGGATCCAGTTTCAGCTTTCTTCATATGGCTAGCCAGTTTTCCAAGCACCATTTATTAAATAGGGAATCCCTTCTCCGTTGCTTGTTTTTGTCAGGTTTGTCAAAGATCAGATGGTTGTAGATGTGGCATTATTTTTAAGACCTCTGTTCTGTTCTATTGGTCTGTATCTTTGTTTTGGTACCAATACCATGCTGTTTTGATTACTGTAGCCTTGTAGTATAGCTTGAAGTCTGATAGCATGATGTCTCCAGCTTTGTTTTTTGTTTGTTTGTTTGTTTGTTTTGCATGGAATTATCTTGGCTATGCAGGCTCTTTTTTGATTCCATATGAAGTTTATTGTGGTTTTCTCCAATTCTGTGAAGAAAGTTAATGGTCGCTTGATGGGGATACCATTGAATCTATAAATTACTTTGGGCAGTATTGCCATTTACATGATATTGATTCTTCCTAACCATGAGTATGGAATGTTTTTCCATCTGTTTGTGTCCTCTCTTATTTCCTTGAGCAGTGGTTTGTAGTTCCCTTGAAGAGGTCCTTCACATCCCTTGTTAGTTGTATTCCTAGGTATTTTATTCTCTTTGTGGCAATTGTGAATGGCAGTTCACTCATGATTTGGCTTTGTTTGTCTGTTATTGGCGTATAGGAATGCTTGTGATTTTTGCACATTGATTTAATTGATCTTTGCATATCAATCCTGAGACTTTGCTGAAATTGCTTATCAGCTTAAGGAGATTTGGGGCTGAGAAAATGGGGTCTTCTAAATATACAATCATGTTTTCTGCAAATAGAGACAAATTGACTTCTCTTCTCCTAATTGAATACATTTATTTCTTGTTCTTGCCTGATTGCCCTGGCCAGTACATCCAATACTGTGTTGAATAGGGGTGGTGAGAGAGGGCATCCTAGTCTTATGCTGGTGTTCAAAGGGAATGCTTCCAGTTTTTGTCCATTCAGTATGATATTGGCTGTGGGTTTGTCATAAATAGCTCCTATTATTTTGAAATATGTTCCATCAATACCTAGTTTACTGAGAGTTTTAACCATAGAGGGCTGCTGAATTTTGTCAAAGGCCTTCTCTGCATATCTTGAAATAATCATGTGGTCTTTGTCTTTGGTTCTGTTTATGTGATGGATTACGTTTATGGATTTGCATAGGTTGAAACAGCCTTGCATCCCATGAATGAAGCTGACTTGATCATAATGGATAAGCTCTTTGATGTGCTGTTGGATTCGGTTTCCCAATATTTTATTGAGGATTTTCGCATCCATGTTAATCAGAGATATTGGCCTGAAATTTTCTTTTTTTAGTTGTGTCTTTGCCAGGTTTTGCTATCAGGATGAGGTTGGCCTCATAAAATGAGTTAAGGAAGATTCCCTCTTTTTCTGTTGTTTGGAATGGTTTCAGAAGGAATGGTACCAGCTCCTCTTTGTACCTCTGGTAGAATTCAGCTGTGAACCTGTCTAGTCCTGGACTCTTTTTGCTTGGTAGGCTATTAATTACTGCCTCAATTTCAGATGTTGTTATTGGTCTATTTAGGGATTTGACTTCTTCCCAGTTTAGTCTTGGGAGGGTATAAGTGTCCAGGAATTTATCCATTTGTTCTACATTTTCTGGTTTATTTGTATAGAGGTATTTGTAGTATTCTCTGATGGTAGTTTGTATTTCTGTGGGATCCGTGGTGATGTACCCTTTATCATTTTTTATTGCATCTATTTGATTCTTAAGTCTTTTTTCTTTATTAGTCTGGCTAGCAGTCTATCTCTTTTGTTGATCATTTCAAAAAACCAACTCCTGGTTGATTTTTTGAAAGGTTTTTCATGTCTCTATCTCCTTCATTTCCACTCTGATCTTAGTTATTTCTTGTCTTCTGCTAGCTTTTCAATTTGTTTGTTCTTGCCCCTCTAGTTCTTTTAATTGTGACATCAGGGTGTCAATTTTAGATCTTTCCTCGTTTCTCTTGAGGGCATTTAGTGCTATACATTTCCCTCTACACACTTCTGTAAATGTGTCCCGGAGATTCTGGTGCACTTTGTCTTCATTCTCATTGGTTTCAAAGAACATCTTTATTACTGCCTTCATTTCATTATTTATCCAGGTGCCATTCAGGAGCATGTTGTTCAGTTTCCAAGTGGTTGCGTGGTTTTGAGTGGTTTCTTAATCCTGAGTTCTAATTTGATTGCACTGTGATCGAGAGACTATTTGTTAGGATTTCTGATCTTTTGCATTTGCTGAGGAGTGTTTTACTTCCAATATGTGATCTATTTTAGAATGAGTACAGTGTGGTGCTGAGAAGAATGTGTATTCTGTGGATTTGGGGTGGAGAGTTCTGTAGGTGTCTATTAGGTCCACTTGCTCCAGATCTGAGTTCAAGTCCTGGATATCCTTCTGTGACGAAGCTACCAGAGTAGCCTCTTCTTTACATTCAGTGGGCCAGCAGAGGGAACAAAAAAGCCCCAGTGAAGACTAAACAAGAATTTAGGAGGAAAAAGACCAAGACCTCCTGTGTAGAGAAGTGAGGCATTTCAAATATTACATGGTAAGAGGACTGCGAAAATAATCATTTGGCAAGAAGAAGGTCACTGCAAATATTTCAGAGTAGATTTGTTGGAGTAACTAATGAAAAAGCTGAGATTTCACATGATAAGGCGGTAGACACAGGTAGACAACATGTATCCAAGAAGATTTGTACATAAAGAAAACAGCCCTAAAGATAAGGAAACCACAGGAGTAATTAAGTGAAAGCAATCAGGAAAGGATTTTATAAGCCAGGGAAGCCATTTTCTTGGTCCTTAGGGGCTTGTGTGGGTGGAGAGAAACAAAAGTAAAACAACAAAGCACTATTCTAACTCAATGGACTACTGAAAAAGAGCTCATCTAAATGATAAATTAATTTGATCATTTCTCAAAGTAATTGATGAGGACCCTTAGAAGGGAAATTTCTGCCTTCAAGTAGCTGACTCTTAAAGAAACCTTTTTAAAAGTCTGTGATATCTAGTTTCCAGTTATTGAAAACCTCTTCTCTCACCCTTTAATGATTCCTTCTAAGAATCACAGAAATTAGAGTTAAAGGTAGACTGAGAAAAGATTTATTAGGTAATCTCCAATCTCATGTCAAGTGCATAATTGTTACCTGCAGTGCGTTTCCTACTCTGGTGTGCTTTTACGGTGTTCTTGCCACTTCCTTTGGGAGTCTACTTCGTAATCCAATAGATCTCACTGGAAGGAGGAAACTTGATTTCCACCCTAATGTTCCCTTCCCACTGCAAACTTTCTATAGCACTGACCATTTAAGCTTAGTAACCTTCCTCACCTCCCACTCCATCCCCAATCACTCACTTCTACTTCGTAATCACCAGGCATCTGGAACCTCTGTTCTAGAATATCTAGTAGACTCATCATTCTTCTGGACATGTTGTATCTATCAGGCTAAAGGATTTTAAGGTGATAGAAGGATAAAGGGTCTTCGTAATTTTACGTTTCTAATGATAAAACTTTCTCATTCCGATAAGATCCTTTCCATTCTCTAGAGATTTGGGGTGGAGACAGTAATAAGGACTATGAACCTTTTAAGAAAGGAGCAAAACCATGCATAATTTATGATTCAATGTCCCTATAATATGTGTTCCCCAATGACTAAACAGATAAGTTGGAGTGTCCTATACAAATAATATGAAATCCAACTGAGAGATTGTTCCCAGAAGAAGTTTGGCTTCACCAGACTTACCCTCATGGATCTTATAACCTGAGCATCTCCATAGAGGGTCCCAGAGGATGCCAGCACATGCAGTGGTTTGTGTTACAAAACAGAAACACTGAGCTTAGGAATCCGTCTTTTTTATATCAACTGTAAGCAAGCCTGCTCTTTGTCCCACAAGGAAACATCAAGATTGCCTGCTACAAACAAAGCCTGAGAAGGGCCCCATAAAAAGAACTGTCAGAGCCTCACTTCTAAGTTCAGAAACATGCACATCCTACTTCCTCTAAAATATTTTGACAAGATGCTATAGAAACCTTAAGTTCAACATTTCCTAAACTGAGCACACAGTCTTCTCGCTGACTGGCTTCCTTCTCTATTTTCCTGTTCACTGAGGCACCTACTCATTCTCAATATTTTCATCATCCACCAGGTCACCAGATTTTTTTTTTAGTTCCACCTCTTGAATGCCGTTGGCACTCTGCATACCATTGTTTTTGGTTTTGACTGCCGTCATCAGAAAGCAAAAGTGGATACACTTTTGCAGTAGGCTGACTCCAGTTTCATTTGCCTCTAAACCAATGTTCCAAAATGCAGAGCTCAAAACTCTTCACTTGTTAAGCCTTCCAGACAAAATCTACACTTCTTCCATGATCTACCTACTTTTCCACTTCATCTACTCATATTTCTTTCTTTTAGACCTTTTATAAGAATTGCTTGCTGGTCCCTGGGTAAGCTTGCACTTCTGATCACTTTGAATGCCATATCCTTAAAAACTTAGAATTCCTTGGCATATAGTAGACCTGTGATGTATGTATTTCACATAAATATTTACTCAGTGGCTGAAAGTAAAAACAGGCTTAGCTTAAATGCAACAAGGAATTGGTTTGGGAATTACTCAATTCCACATTCTCTCTGTGTATTCCCTTCACCTTCAACAATCATGATGATGGAACTCTTTTGACAAATGTGATCATTTAGATTTCTAGACAATAAATAAAAACAGAGAGCACAGCTGTTGCTTATATCCACTTTGTAGACTACCCCAAACTTGTAGATTATCAATAATTGGCATTTTCTTATTCAACTGAAAATACCAACATAAATACAGACAGATCAAATTAACCTTATTTTTCTAAGGAATGCAGTGAGTCATTAAAACTCTCCTTTTTGAATAGTTGGAAAAGGTAAAACCACAACATATAATGTGGCTGTCTAAAATCGCTATCATGTCTTCTATCCCTTGAAACACAACTGTATTAACTTTAACTGTTCTCTTTGGCAAAATGGATGACATAAGCATTCACCCATCTAATTAGCTCTGTGACTTCGTCAGCAAGAGCCTGAGCTTATACCAGGCCCAAGGCAGACTTAGGATCCAGAGCTTAGTCAGTAGTGACTCTTTGACTGGTCATAAGTTGGTCCACCTCACTCAGTGCTATAGACCATTCAGTAGGCTTGGACACACCCTCAACTCTAATGGAAATGATGATTTTCCTTGGAGATTCTTGAGGCCGGTTTACTATAAGATGCGAGCACTCCTTGGAGCCTGCCTGATCAGCTTCAGTGATCCTGTACCACTTCTAGCACAGTTCTCCCTCTAGAGGAGTCAGAAAAACAGCTCTAACTCCAACCTGGAGCAAACTCACAGAGGTCCCCCAAAGCTGGAGTGTCTTCCAAGCCTCTGGTTTCTGTTAAGCCCGGGCCTGCTCTACTGCTGTGGGAGCCACACGGAGATGTGTCCACTCCAGTCATTGGCCATGCGTCAGAGCACACCATTTGTAGTCAGCAGAGCACAAACTCCAGTATCCAGTCTCAAGAAATACTTCCAAAGAGTGGTGATCCTAAAGCTCTTACCTTTCCATACTCATCTTCCCAGCCCTGTCTGGCTCCTAGTCGACGTTGTTTTTCAGCAGCATTTCTCTGAGCCTTACTCAGAGTACCCCTTTCTATGTGATTCCACTTTTGGACCTGGGGAGAGAACAGCATTCTCAGGTGGTCTGTCTTTTCTGCCCTTGCCTTTCTCTACTGGCTCCTGACATCTGCCTACCCTCTACAGTCCATTTCCCTCAATGAACCTGGATCTCCAACTATGCGATGGCCCCAGGACACCACTCAGTCTTGGCAATTAATGTGGGCCTGTTATCTGCTAAACTCATTCTGAGAAGTTTCATTTGGCCCCAGTTATCATCCAGGCTTGAACAGATCACCCTCTGTTGGAAACATTATTTCCACTCAGCTCCAGGGTTCATTTTTTGTATTTTTTAAATGATGCAATTGTTATCCTAGTTAATTGCATCATTTCTTTCTTCCTACACCTATCCTCTTTCTTCCTACACCTCTCTTGGGAGATCTTTACGGAGCCTCAGCCTGCATCTTCTCAGCAATCTTCACCTCCCAGGCCCAGAAGTCCAGCGCCATGT